>NC_137891.1:91897188-93259688 GCF_963455335.1 Martes martes | reverse complement strand
AGCTGGTTCCGAGCCTGCTGAGGGTCTCCGAGGAAAGGGGCAGGGTCGTAGTGAGGAGAAGCAAGTTGAGGTGTGTGCCTGGTGTGCCTCCACCCCTGACCTCGGGGCTCTTACCCACCCCCCTTCTTCTGGCAGGGGGCTATCGTGGCTGTAACTGGCGATGGTGTGAACGACTCTCCAGCCCTGAAGAAGGCAGACATTGGGGTTGCTATGGGGATCGCTGGCTCCGACGTGTCTAAGCAAGCTGCCGACATGATTCTTCTGGATGACAACTTTGCATCAATTGTGACTGGAGTAGAAGAAGGTGAGAGAGCAGCACTATGTTTAAAAGCGCTCACCAGAACCTCATCCCGGTACTGCCCTTCTGTGTCTACTCCTAGCCTGCCCATCCCTTTACCCTCTATAGTAAAAAATAAAAAAGCCAACCTCTTGCTTTCCCAGGTCGTCTGATCTTTGATAACTTGAAGAAATCCATTGCCTACACCCTGACCAGTAACATTCCAGAGATCACCCCCTTCCTGATATTTATTATTGCAAACATTCCACTACCACTGGGGACCGTCACCATCCTCTGCATTGACTTGGGCACGGACATGGTAAGTGCCTGGCGTGGCAGCTTCAGGCCCTCGTTCACCCGGTGCTGCAACACCCAGTCAAGCAGGGCGTATGGGCACCTGGCGTGCATCATGGCCTCAGCCCCCAGGAAGCAGCGGTCCCAGTCCTCGGGGCAGCTGGCAACGCCTATCAGATAGCAGCATTATATGGAAAGGAAGTTTTGTTTTGTTTGTTTTGTAATAGGACTGGTTACAGTATCTCACGGTATGAAAACCAGTTTTAAAGGGGAGGGTGGCAAGGACTTTATCATAAAATATTTGCGCTGTCAGCTTCCGGGTATCTGACAGCTTTTATACTTCTCCCCCAGGTTCCTGCCATCTCCCTGGCTTACGAGCAAGCTGAGAGCGACATCATGAAGAGACAGCCCAGAAACCCCAAAACAGACAAGCTTGTGAATGAGCGGCTGATCAGCATGGCCTACGGGCAGATCGGTGAGCCGCCGCACCCCCAGCACTGAGAGGAGAGCGTGGGGCGAGGCCTCAGATAGGCCTGGTTTCTCATGCCAGGCACAGTCCATTCAGAGGCAGTGTTTCCTGGGGATAGAGTGTCGGTCACTAATTTGGATAGAGGCTTAGGCTTTGAAGAAATTGCACGAGCTTGAAGATTTGGCTGGCGGGTCACCATCAAATGGCCTTGCACCCCCATTCTCCCCACCCCAAGACTTGATTCCCGCGGTACCTGAAGCATGACCAGCTAACAGGTGGTCTTCAGGGGATGGGCAGTGAAAATGCCCTTTGGTCCTCCGTGTTCTGCCTAGTGGCCTTCAGGAGAAGCTGGTGAGGCCACCAGGAGCAGCCCAGGCCTTTGGATCAATGGGTTACATCACTGAACACTTGTGTAAAGCGGAACAGAAGAGTTTCTGGTGGAAATACGGCAGAGACTGGTTAACAGCTGCTGACAAGGAGTTGGCTAAGGGCCAGGAAGACCTAACTCTAAGGGGGACGAGGGCCAGAGCATAGGATGAAACCTGGCCCTGAGGAACTCAGGGTGGTGTGGTAGGATCAGATGCCAGGGGAGAAGGGTCCTAAAGGCGGGGGGGGGGGGGGGGGGTCAGAAGGTGCCACACTATCAGGAATGTGAAAACAGAGATGGGAAAAGTCACATTGTAGCAGAAATCAAAAAAATAGGGAAGCCTTTTTCCCCTAAAGAGACTCTGCCCTGGTCGATACATGATCATATGACAGCAGTGGGTGTTTCAGAGCAAGGCCTGTGTGTCTTCCCCTTTTAAAGCTCTAAAACAGTGACTCAAAAATGAGAAGAGGCTGCTGGGCGAGGGCTGTGCCCCTGGGGTCCTCCATCTTCCTGCTCCTCTCCCAACCAGTGCCAAAGACAGCCCCTAATATGTACCATCCCGGGCCTGTTGCGGTCAGACAAGTGTTCGGGTGCCCTGGAACCAAGTTAGAATTGTTTCCCACACTTGCAGGTATGATCCAGGCCCTGGGGGGCTTCTTCACGTACTTTGTGATTTTGGCTGAGAACGGCTTCCTCCCGACCCACCTGCTGGGCCTCCGCGTGGACTGGGATGATCGCTGGATCAACGATGTGGAGGACAGCTACGGGCAGCAGTGGGTAAGTGAGGGCCTAACCAATGAGGAGCTCCTCAGGCCACCAGCCGTGAGGGCCAAGAGCCGGGCTCATCTGTCTGCCTTTTGTGTTTCAGACCTATGAACAGAGGAAGATCGTGGAGTTCACTTGCCACACAGCCTTCTTTGTCAGTATCGTCGTGGTGCAGTGGGCTGATTTGGTCATCTGTAAGACCAGGAGGAACTCTGTCTTCCAACAGGGGATGAAGTGAGTAGAGGACAGCTGGGGCCCTCAGACTCTGGTGAGTCTCTCAGCTCTGGTGATCTCTCAGCACTTTGTAAAATCCTGGTCTGAGGCACATGGCAGTTTCTGGAATCTCCCCTTTGGCACGGATTTAGGAAGCAAAATGTGATTTTCCAGCATTTCTTTTCTTTTGCCCTCCAGTTCCTAAGTGCAACGAATACATAAAGACATTGATCTGCCGTAGAACAGTGTTAGAACATAAACTTCTGTTTGTGTTCTTAAGCTTTCTGTCTTCTTGATTTTAGGAACAAGATCTTAATATTTGGCCTCTTTGAAGAGACGGCCCTTGCTGCTTTCCTCTCCTACTGCCCTGGAATGGGTGTTGCCCTGAGGATGTACCCCCTCAAGTAAGTTGCTCCTCACCCAGCTCCCCAAAGCATGAAACAGAAGTGGGACTTCCCTTGTGACATGCACTAGTAGCTGGTGTTTTTAGGAGTTTGGGGTGGCCTGTACAAGAATTCCTCTGCACTGGAAATTAGGAAGGACTGACCAGGGTGCTTAGGATTTGGCTGAGATCAGGCCCGACAGGCTCTGGTACCTTGGGATGGCTCACCAGCTAACTGCGTGGGTGCTCGGGTCCCTCACAGCAACAGTCCCACTTGTCATTGGTATTCTGAGGTTTGGGGATGGGTTTCACATCTTGATTTACTTACCTAGCCCCTGTGTGTGCTGTCAGGCCCCCACCTCTGTGGGCCCCTGAATCCTCTGTTCTCGAAGGAAGGAGGCGGGAGAAGCAGGCTGGAGGTGGGGTCATGGGTAGTGTAGACCAAAGGAAACTCACCAGCCCGGAGCAGTGAGGGACTTGGTGGTAAACCCTCTAGGTGATAAACGCAGGTTTATCAAAAGCGTGAATTCCAGTAACCTGACCCCATCCCCGAAGGAGCCAAGCCCCGTGGGCCTCACCGGCTTCTTGCTGGGTCTCTACAGACATCCCTTCTGTGCAAGGGTGGCCTGGCGTCCAGGGTTCTGTCTGCTACTGTCCAGCCTGTCTTTTCAGCCTTCTCTTGTAGCCATCCAAGCTTCTGTTAGGGGAATTCAGTATTCTGTCTCCCTGCATTGGTCCTTGGTAAGGATGCTCCCTCCCACCCCATGACACCAGAGTCCCGCAGGGCCTGTCTCCTGGAGCTAGCCCTGTGTGATCTTGCCCTCTTGGACACATACATTTGCACCCTTCTTTGCTATTACTTGTTATTTCTGCTCCCCGCTAGGTTGTAATCTTTAAGGCCTGGGTTATAGGATCTTTGTTGCAGCACCTTACACAGAGCTGGCGTACACTAGGAGGATGCAACGTAGACAAGGCTTGCCCCGTCAGCTTGAGCCATTGTTTGTCAAGAAGAGGTTAGGAGAACCCAGCTCTCCAAAAGGCTAAGATGGAAAGTCATTGAAATGGAGTAGTGCCTCAGGCCATGTTTTGTTCTGACTAGGGAACTTGTTCCTGAACAGGTTCTGTTCAGTTCGAAAGGTGGGTTAGTTACTCTGTGGCTGAATCACAAGAGGTCCTCTCTTAGCTGGGGAGGAGGATGCCTAGCACCAGGAAGAGGAGGAGAGTGCCAGGCCTCTGTCTTGGGACAGCCTCCCTCACGCACTGATTGCAGGAGCTGGTTGTCAGGAAAGCACAGCCTTCCGACGAGGCTGCCCCAGCCGCCTGTCTCCAGGCTGGGGACTGTGGCTGCGGCCCACCAGGCTCTCAAAGGCCTCTGCTCTCTGTTAAGAGCTCGGCTGTTTTTGTTCCCCAGCACAGAGATTCGACACACAGCTGACTGAATGCTAGGGATAGAGAAACTGGTTTTGACCCACACTGGCAGTCTTGATCTGCATATAGACCAGGACATAGACACAGGCCACTCTCAGGCTTCTTAAACTTTGGAAAGGGAGGAAAGAAAATGTCCCTTTGCTGTGGAATGGTAAACAAAAAATCTGAACTCCTCCTATAAACCAAATTACAAAAACCAGACTTGAAGGTGGGAAGGGGACTTGTGCAGAAAGTCTGTGGTTAGCTTTGCCTTGCCTCTCTTTAGGCCCTGGGCACAGGGAGCAGCGTTCTGTTCCTAAGACCCTGCTGTGTGGTCCACGTTAAGGGCTTAGTGGTTAGTTGTGACTGTGCTTGGCTCCTTCCAGACTATTACACTGTCACTGTGATATACCTTCTCTTGCCTTTGAATTGTGTTCACGGGTTAAATTGGTACCTGCCTCTCCTTCCAGACCTACCTGGTGGTTCTGTGCCTTCCCCTACTCTCTTCTCATCTTCGTGTACGATGAAGTCCGAAAACTCATCATCAGGCGACGCCCTGGAGGTAATATAGATCTTTTAGCTTCAGCAGGGGTGTGGGGAAGGCTGTAGTTCTGTGGCTTCCGTTTCATCAGTCAGGTGGGCTAAGGCAACCGGACTGCCTACAGCCACAGTCCCATCCCCAAAGGCTTTCAGAATTAATCCTATTTTGAACGGAACTCAAACCCAATACGATAGTGTGGAAAGCTGGTCAGAAATCGGAGCCACCTTCCCAATTAACAAGTCCTTTCTAGAAACATTTGCAATAAGACCAGTTGAAGCCCAATATTGAATTTGGGTGACCCCACCCCACCCCCCAGTTGCTCCCTGTCGTTCCCACTGCATTAGAGCTAGGAGGCCTCACTGCCGTGTGTCTGTTTGTGCTGCCTCCAGGCTGGGTAGAGAAGGAGACTTACTACTAGACCCCGTGTCCTGCACGCCGCGGAGCATCGCGCCACACACTTCGCACCCACCCCCACCCCTTTTGTGTACTTCAGTCTTGGAATTCGGAACTCTACCCTGGTAGGAAAGCACCGAAGCATGTGGGGGAGCGAGACGTCCCGGAATGAAGCATGTAGCTATATTGGGGGGAGGGGGGAGGGCTGCCTGAAAAACCTCGTCTATGGGAATGACAGCGGGGATGGTTTTTATGTGCCTTTTTGTTTTTGTAAAAAGGAAAACTTGGAAAGACTGAAAGAATACATTTTATATCTGGATTTTTACAAATAAAGATGGCTATTATAACGGAATCTGTCTCGTGCCCTCCTCCCTTTTGGGGCCTGGACATCTGAGTGCGGCTCCCTGAGCAACAGCCCGGTCCCAGCAGCTTCCCCGGCGCCACTGGGAACTGGGGAGCTGGGCAGCCCCAGACCCCCTGAACCAGAGCTAACTGGCAGTCTGGCTTTCTCGGCTCTCTAGGCAATTTGGAGTCACAGTCACAGTGGAGAACCACTGTTCAGGGGAAACTTTTTGCCCAGGCTCCCTCTCGTTCTGAGGAGATGGCCTTACCCGACCTATTCTCTCCTGCAGGGGCCACCTCAGGGCGTGGGGTGGGGTGGGGGTGTAACTCCAGCTGCTGCTGATCCTCTGCTTCTCAGTGGAAAAACATGTCCTGTGAAAGATGAAGTCACTTGGTGTAATAACACTCTCGCCAGCCTGGTCCCAGCCCTCAGCCCACCTGCCATCTCTCGGGTCCCCGCCACAACTGCCTCAAGCATTGTGAGGCCTTGGTGGGTCTGAGTGGCAGAAGCCCCCGTGCACACCGTCTCAGCGGCATGTGTGTCTCTACACGTGCTTCCCTTTTCACATAACATGTTGCCAGTGTGGCAGCAAACGGCTCCATTTCAGAAAGCGCTTATGTGCCAGAAGGCACTTAAGAAAAAAAGGTAAGAGATCTGTTTACTTCGGGGTCAAGTCTGAGAAGGCCTGCTTTCAAAGAGGGAGCAGAAAAACGCCCTCCTCGGTCTCCTGGCTCCGTACTCCAGCCTGAGTGCTGTTGCTCCGAGGCTGTCCTTGCTTCAGGCAGGTAACAGTCCAGAGTCCTTAACCACTGGCCCCAGAGTGACCGTGCTCTGCGCGTGATCAGAGAAGTTGTTCAAGTATTTTTTCTCCTCCGAAGTTTAATTCATTGCTCATGCCTCTTGCCTGCGATTCACTTCCAAGCTGTGCAGTTGGGAGGGGAAGGGGGGACAGACCATTCCCACATACTGGCTGTCAACTGCCCTACCCCCTCCAGTCAGAGGAACTGGGAGGGCGGGGTGGTCTGCCCTTAACCCAGCAGCTCTTCCTTTCTCGGGGCCCCTTCCCCTGGGATGAGCTCTGCACCTGTAAGCCAGCCATCTTTAAAGAGCCATCTGCTCAGCCCGACATAAGGAAACAAGGAGAAAGCTGCAGAGAGAGTTGTCAGGATTACTGGACCATGAGACAGGTAATAACTGGCTGCTGGAGGACATGCTGGGCTTCACTGTCGTGATGGTGGCAGGAGACCCCTGCCATGTGCTTAAACCCATACAGCCCTGGCAGGTTTGCTGTCCCCGCCCCTACTCACCACGTGTCTGCTTTCTGGCATCCCGGAGAACTGAGCAGGGAACACACACACTACTATGATGATGGTCGGTGACCCCAGGTGGCCTCCAGGCTGGGGCTTCTCACTGTTCTGAGCAGCCCTAGGCTTCGAGACACCCGGAGGGAGGGTAGAAAAGAGCAGAACCAGGGGAGGCTCTGAACCTCCTGTTCCCTTCCCACCAGGATACTTCTACCTTCCGGACAGTCCTCTGAATAAAAAGTTTTATAGCCCAAAGTTTGCTCTGGAGGAAGCAGCTAAGTGATGGGTAAAACTGGGACCCAAACCAGGCCTCCTAAGGGGCCAGATCTTTCTAAGCTTTCTTTTTTTTTTTTTTTTTTTAAAGATTTTATTTATTTATTTGACAGAGAGAGAGATCACAAGTAGGCAGAGAGGCAGGCAGAGAGAGGGGAAAGCAGGCTCCCTGCTGAGCAGAGCACCTGATGCGGGACTCAATCCCAGGACCCTGAGACCATGACCTGAGCCGAAGGCAGAGGCTCAACCCACTGAGCCACCCAGGCGCCCCTTTCTAAGCTTTCTAAAAGCAAGACAACACCTGGGCTCATTTCTATGTTGCACTTGGCTTCTCCCTTAAGCCCTGTTCGTAGTCGCTAAGGAAGGCTCCAGAACAGTGACAGAAACTGCTCCTGAATACTGACCCCAGCTACTGTTCAGACCTACAAATCCGCAATAGAACCATCCCGACCAGCCTCTTCCCAAGACTTGCTCACCTCCTCATGATCCATCCGCCACCTCCTGCCTCCCATTAACCTGTCGCTTGAAACTGGCCTGCTTGAGGTCACCACTGACCTGCTTATTACATCCAGCAGCACATCCCAGTCCTTGCCTGACCTCTACAGCAGCAATGCTTCCATCACACACTTCCCGAAACCACCATCAACATCACTGCCCAGCCCTTAGCTTTCAGCCCCCTTTTCGCCGGCTCCTTGGCTGTTCATTTCCTCAGGGAGGTCCCCATACCCTTCCCTCTGCCTGCCTCACATTCCCCGGGCTTCCTAACATGATGTCACCCACGTGATGCTTTCTGGCCCCTCAGTCCGGTCCTCTCTCCTGAGTCCCCAGACTCTTGCATCCACTTGTCTACCGGACATCTGTACTTATTCAGAAAGCATAACACGCCAGTCCTAACCCCAAAGGCAAACCCGACTTTGAGGTCTCCCAAATTGAACCTGCTCTAGGCAAAGACGTCTACCACCCTGTTGCCCAAACAGAAAGCTGGAAGTCCCATGAAGTTTCTATCTCCCTTACTTGGGGCCCCGGCCACCAAGCCGTCAATCACCACTCACTGTCCATTTCAGTGTGGCTGAGAACAGGCTTTGTGTCCTAATCTAGACACAGTCACTGACTAACTGGCCATGGGCACAGATTTTTGCCTCTCTGTGCTTCCTTTACTCTAGAATAAGGATGACATTTCAGGACTGCGATAATATGTAAAGAGACGAGCACGTGGCTGCCAATAAATCCCTTTCTCTCCAGGCGCCTTCCTTCCCTCCTGGCCAGTCCCCTCACTCTTGGCCTTCCTCTAACCCAGTGCTTCTCTGCATGTTGTCTCTGGACCAGTATCACCCAGGAACTTGGTGGAAATGCTTCTTCTCCTGCAGACTGACTCTGAAACTGGAGGTGGGATGCAGCAATCTGTTTCAGTAAGCCTTCTGGGTGATTCGGATGCGTGCCAAAATCTGAGAACCATGGCTTCCCACCTTCCAAGCTCCACTTGGCTGCCTCTCCCGCCGTCCATGTCTTCACCCTCAACTCTAGCACATATGCACACCTCTGCTCCCCCATTCAGGATCCCAGGAAGTCCCTCTGCTACACAGTGCTGTCCCCAGCATCCTGCAAGTCCCCTTAGCAACCCCCACCCTGTGTTGGCCCAGCCAGCATTCTGCTGGCTAATCGACTCAACTTTCTGGATGCCATTCAGGCCCAATTCCTTCTTCAGGAAGGCTCAGTGGGCCCTTGTTTTTTGCACACCTGGCACTTATGCCTATGTATTAGTGTGTTCCTTGGTATACTACAAGTTCATGAGTATACAGTCCAGGCCATACCCTCCCCCAACATCTGGCACATTCAGTACTTGTTGAGTGAATGAATGTTCATTACCAGACTTTCTCCCCACCCCTATATTTTTAACATTTCACCCTGACCTTGAATCTCAGTTTCTTAAATCAGGGCTGACACTTCACCCAAGAGAAATCCATGCCCAGGTCTACCAGCAATCTATGAGTTAGGGCCTCTGCCTCTCTCCCAAAACTTTAAAATTGGAAATTAGAGAAGATTGAGAAGAAGCCATGCATGGAATCAAGATGTCAAGAAGCAGTGGGAGACCATGGCCAGTGATGGTAGAAGGCAAAGAGATCTACAGACAAAGAGACACCAAGGACACAGGTCCTTGGACATGCCTGCGTCCCAGAGCATGTAAATCCCTGTCCTGGGCCTCACATGATCTCCAAAACTCCCCAGCCCTCACCCCAACTAGGTTACTATCTCCTATAAGATAATTGATTAGTACTCTACTCCTTCATAGAACTCACAGTGCTGTTCTATTGGGTAATTATTAATTTCATAGCCACTTTCCCCTGCTAACCTGTAAGTTCTGTGAGGTCCAGGCACCTACCTTTTCTGTTTCATCCCGCATGCTCGGCTCAGTGCCTTAAAAAGAAGCTGGCATTTAGCACGGTGGCCAGTACTCCCTATTTAAGGAGAAAGGCAGGTTTCAGTTCAAGATGGCGTCACGGGAAGATCCTGAACTCACCTCCCTCCACAGACACATGAAATCTACAGCTGCATTTGAAACAGTTTCCTCTGGAAAAACAACCCTAAAAACTAAAGTGAGGCCTACACACATCAGGCAAACAAGAAAAACCCACACTGATGCAGGTATGGGAGGCTGAATCACAATCTGGCCATTAACGCTACCCCTGGCATGAGCACCCGCAATGGCAGCTACTCAAAACCCAGAGCTTTTCCTGAGAAGCAAAGGTTTTGTACTCTACACTGGGCAACTAGAGCTTCTGCCCCTGAGACACAAGCCCCCAAAACACTGAACATTGAAAATAATGGGGTTTCTGTCCATGAGACCCTTAGGGCTATAGAGCAAACTGTAAAGCTGCTCTTCAAAAGCCTGTGCACAGGCTTACTTGCCCCAGGACCAGCACAGAACAGCCGATTCAGAGGCACCCAGGCTTTCAGGGAAAGAGGCTTGTTTGCTGATCTTAAATCATCAGCCTGAGGGGCCAGCTTCTAATTAAGCCACAGTTAACACCCTACTGTCATCCTTTCCAGAGACCTCAGCAGCTGGTGCTGACTTCTCACTTCCCCCCACCCCCCACCACACTCCAGAGCGCCAGTATCTCCTGGAGAGGAGCTTGTCCATGTGTCTGGTGCTCCAGCTTTTATGGCTGTCACCCAGGGGATGCCCCTCAATCACCGAGCACTTGGTGACCAGCAGGGCACGTGTTCCTGGATCCCATGGGACTCTTAACAATTCGGGGGATGATTCCTGTCTGGCTGTCACCACCAGGGCACTGCACAGACAGCAGACCGAAAGACACACCACGTCTCTCTGTGACAGACCCATTTGCTCATTCAGGAGCTTCAGCCTGAGGGGCAGACTTCCAGTTTGGTATATATCTAGGGGTCTACTAAGATGCGCTGTGGGGATAGAGGCCAGTAGACACATCATCTTTGCATGGTCCCTCTGCCTTGCTCCAAGCTGCCAGTATCTCCCAGAAAGGAACTCTTACATTTGTCTGGCACCCTAATGTCTGAGACTACTACCCAGAGGACACCTCAAGATTGCCTGGCCCTGGTGCCCTGGTGCCCTCTTGGTGCCCAGGAGGACTTAAGCTTGCCGTTCCACAGAACCATATGTATTTGCATTCTTTAAAAGCTGCTGCCTAAGGGTCTGGCTTCCAATCAGCCTGAACCTAGGTGCTGACTGAACTCCTCCTCTTTGGACACTGGCAGATCTTGGCTCACCCTCAATTACTGGGAGCCACCAAAAATAATGCTTGGACAGCCACAAAGGTCTGAGATAATCCAAAGCTCGGGCAGGGTTGAACTCTAAGGTTCATTTCTTCCATGAGGCCACTCCTTAAAGATGGGAAGACGGGGTTGTTTTATCTAATGTGTTACATTTATCAAACGAAACAAGATAAAACCTTGAGAAAGTACTTAATGAAACAGAAATAAATGATTTATTCAGTAAAGAGTTCAAAGTAATGGTCAAGAAACAGCCTCGCCAAACTCGGGAAAAAAATGAATGAACACAGTGAGAACTTCACAAGAGATAGAAAATATTAGAAAGTACCAAAAATATAAGAATATAAATCTCACTGGTAAAGGTAATTATATAGTACAATTTAGAATAATCTAATGTAAAGATGGTGGATCAATTTAAAGCTAGTATGGAGGTTAAAAGACTACAATGTTTAACAGATGCGTAAGATAAACAGACATAGAATGTGACATTATAACCTAAAACGTGGGGGTGGGGAGGGGAGTAAAAATATAGAGCCTTAGAATGCATTCAAACTTAAGTTGTTATCAATTTAAAATATACTGTTATAAATACAGTTGTTATGTGTAAACTTCACGGTAGCCACAAAGCAAAACTTGATCTAAGCATACCACTAAACGGACTCATCAGATGACAAAAGAAAATAGCAAAAACAAAACAGCCAGAAAACAATGAACAAAATGGCAGTAAGTATATACCTATCTATAATTACTTTAAATGTAAATGGACTAGCTTCTCCAATTGAAGACAGAGTGGCTGAAACAATTAAAAAAAAAAAAAAGACCCATCTATTGCTGCTTATAAGAGACTCATTTTAAACATAAGGACACACACAGACCGAAAGTGAAAGGATGGAAAAGACATTTGATATTCCATGCAAATGGAAACCAAAAGAAAGCTGGTATACCTATACTCACAGCTGACTTTGAAACAAAGACTGTAGTAAAAGACAAAGAAGGGCATTATATAATGGTAAGGGGTCAATCCAACAGACGACTTAACAGTTGTAAATATTTATGCACCCAGTGTAGGAGCACCTAAATATATAAAGGAAATATTAACAGACCTAAAGAGAGACACAGACAGTAATATAGTAACAGTAGGGAAATTCAATATTGTACTTTCATCAATGGACAGATCATCCAGACAGAAAATCAATAAGGAAACATCAGTCTCATATGGCATATTATGTATCTGTTAAAATTCATGTGATCTAGAGAATATACCATCATAAAGCAACAGAATACATATTCTTCTCAAGTGCACATGGAACATTCTCCAGGACAGATCATATGTTAGGCCAAAAAATAAGTCTTAAAAAATGAAAGATTGAAATCACATCAAGTATCTTTTCTGACCAAAATGGTATGAAACTAAAGTATAAAATGAAGGCTTGGGAGGGAACCTGGGTGGCTCAGTGGGTTAAAGCCTCTGCCTTTGGCTCAGGTCATGATCCCAGGATCCTGAGATCAAGCCCTACAACGGGCTCTCTGCTCCATGGGGAGCCTGCTTCCTCCTCTCTCTCTCTGCCTGCCTCTCTGCCTACTTGTGATCTCTGTCTGTCAAATAAATAAATAAAATCTTAAAAAAGAAAAAAAAAAAGATGAAGGTTGGGAAAATCACAAATATGTGGAGATTAAACAACATGCTACTTAAAACATCAAGAAAGAAAACAGGAGAAATCAAAAAGTACTGTGCACTTATCATAAAGAACACTGAGTAATGTATCACTGTATTGTACACTGTATTGTACATCTGAAACTAGCATAGCACTTTATGTCAACTATAGTGGAATTAAAATTAAAAACTTAAAATGAAAAAAAGTTACCTTGAGACAAGTGAGAATGAAAATACAACATACCAAAACTTATGTTGTTGCATAAGCAGTTCTAAGAAGGAAGTTCATACCGATAAATACCTACCTCAAGAAACAAACAAAAAAATCTCAAACAATGTAACTTTACCTCGAGGGACATAATTCAAAGTTAGCAGAAGGAAGGAAATGACAAAGATCAGAGCAGAAATAAAAAAGACAACAAAAAAGATCAATGAAACCAACAGCTGGTTCTTTGAAATGATAAACAAAATTGACAAAACTTTACCTATACTCACCAAGAAAAATGAGAGAGAAAGAGGTCTCAAATAAAATCAGAAATGAAAGAAGGGACATTACAACTGATACCACAGAAATAGATGAGATCATAAGAGACTACCATAAATAATCATATGCCAATAAATTTGACAATGTAGGAGAAATGGATAAATTCCTTAGAAACATACAAACTACCAAGATTGAATCATAAAGAAATAAAATCTGAACAGACTAATTACTAATAAGGAGACTGAATCAGTAATCAAAAATCTCCCAAATAACAAAGCCCAGGACCCAAAGTCTTCACTGATGAACTCTACCCAACATTAAAGAATTAACACTAATCCTTCTCAAACATTTCCAAAAAATAGAAAGGGAGAGAACACTTCCAAATGTATTTTATGAGGCCAGCAATACCCTGATACCTAAACCAGACAGGGATACCACAAGAACAATTTACAAGTCAATATTCCTAATGAATACAGAAGTAAAAATCCTCAATAAAATATTAGAAAAAAAATAAATATACATTACATACATTAACTATGATGTATTACATTAAATACATTAAAGGATCATATGCCATGACCAAATAGGGTTTATTCCATGGATACAAAGCTGGTTTAACACCTACAGATCAGTCAACACGATATACCACATTAATAAATAAAAAGATAAAAACCATATGACCATCTCAATAGATGCGGAAAGGCATCTGACAAAATTCAACATTCATTTATTATTTTATTTTATTTTTTTTTAAAGATTTTATTTATTTATTTGGCAGAGAGAGAAATCACAAGTAGGCAGAGAGGCAGGCAGAGAGAGAGGAAGGGAAGCAGGCTCCCCGCTGAGCAGAGAGCCCGATGCGGGGCTCGATCCCAGGACCCTGAGATCATGACCTGAGCCGAAGGCAGAGGCTTAACCCACTGAGCCACCCAGGCACCCCTATTATTTTATTTTTATGTATTTATCTATTTTTAAGATTTTATTTATTTATTTGACAGAGACAGATCACAAGTAGGTAGAGAGGCAGGCAGAGAGAAAGGGGGAAGCAGGGTCCCCACTAGAGCAGAGAGCCCAATACAGGACTCGATCCCAGGACCCTGAGATCATGACCTGAGCCGAAGGCAGAGGCTTAACTCACTGAGCCACCCAGGCACCCTCATTTATGATTTTTAAAAAAGCTCTTGACAAAGTGGGTGCAGAGAGAATATACCCGAGCATGATAAAGGTCATATATCACAAACCCAATAGCTGAAAGACAAGGATTCCCACTCTCACCACTTATTCAACATAGTATTGGAAGTCCTGGCCAGAGCAATTAGGTAAGAAAAAGAAACGAGATTGGTTCTGGTCCAAGATGGTGACAAAGAAGATCCAGAAGTCACCTCTTCCACAGACACACCAAATCTATACCATCTTATACAGCAATTCCCCCTGAAAAAGAACTGAGGGCTGACTGAACAGCTTCTGCACAACAACAAGAGCCCACATAGAGAATGACAAGAGAGATGGAAACATGGTAACAAAAGGAACTTCTAGCCCCACCACCATGAATTATGGCGGGGGAGGGATAACACCAAGGGATCATGAGCAGATCTGTCTACTCTGGGGCACAAAAAAAAGCCATGGTTTAAAAGTGCAACCAGAATATAAAGAAACTAGCCTAGCACCCCAAAAATGGCAGGGCTGCTGCTGGAAATCCCTCTGATCCAGAGGGATATAGTCTCTTCTACCTTGATAACATGGACAGGAGCAGAATTCAACACCTTAGCTGGCCTGCAGCTCATTTTTTTTTTAAAGATTTTATTTATTTGAGGAGCACCTGGGTGGCTCGGTGGCTTCGGCTCAGGTCATGATCTCAGGGTCCTGGGATCGAGCCCCACATCGGGCTCTCATCAGTGGGGAGCCTGCTCCCCCCCCTCTCTGCCTGCCTCTCTGCCTACTTGTGATCTCTGTCTGTCAAATAAATAAAAATCTTAAAAAAAAAAAAAGTTGTTATTTATTTGACAGAGAGAGAGAGAGAGAGCAAGAGAGCACAAGCAGGGGAGCAGCAGAGGGAGAAGGAGAAGCAGGCTCCCTGCTGAGCAGGGAGTCCAAGTTGGGGCTCAATCTCAGGACCCTGAGACCATGGCCTGAACTGAAGGCAGATGCCTAACAACTGAGCCACCCAGGCGCCCCAGGCCTGCCACTTTAGTGAGCCTCAGCCCCTAGCCCACGGGAGCCCCAGGTATCCCACCAACGTGGTCCCAGTGTAGTACACACCAGGATATCCCTGGGCAGAGCTCATTACAGCTCCAGCTGTCTCCTCAAGGTGACACAGGTAGAAAGCACCCTGTAACACTCTAGGCCTGTACCACTTCAGTTCCAGATGACTTGCCAGAGCACCCCCAGCATGGAGTGCCTCTGCAAACCTTGGTTCACACCTGCCTCAGATCCAACTGCCCTATCAGTGTGCCCCTGTGTGGAGTGCCCCAGGGCCCTCTAGCTTGCACTCACTTCAGCTTCAGCTATTCCGCCAGGGTACCCTCTGCACAAAGAGCCCTGAAACTTCCCTGGCCCATGCCCACTTCAGCTCTAGCCATCCCACCAGGGCAGTTCCAGCATGGAGTGCCCCAGGACCCTCAGCCAATGTCAGCCACATCTCCAAGCAGCCACCCAGCCAAAGTCACCATGGAAACACAGTTCATACAGGGGATGACCACACATAGGAGCTCAAATTTAGAAGAAGTAGCTGTTCCATCTAATTCATAGAAACAAACACAGAAAGTCAACCAAAATGAAGAGACAGAGAACTGTGCTCCAAATGAAAGAACAAGATGAAACCTCAGAAAAAGAACTAAATGAAATGGAAATAACCAATCTACCTAATAGAGTTCAAAGTAATAGTCATAAAGATGCTCACCAGAGGGGCGCCTAGGTGCCTCAGTGGGTTAAAGCCTCTGCCTTCGGCTCAGGTCATGATCCCAGGGTCCTGGGATCGAGCCCCGCATTGGGCTCTCTGCTCAGTGGGGAACCTGCTTCCCTTCCTCTCTCTCTCTGCCTGCCTCTCTGCCTACTTGTGATCTCTGTCTGTCAAATAAATGAATAAAATCTTAAAAAAAAAAAAAAGATGTTCACCAGACTGGAGAAAAGAGTGGATGAACTCAGAACTTCAAGAAAGTGATAGAGAATATAAAAAAGAACCAATCAGAGTTGAAGAATACAAGAACCGAAATGAAAAATATACTAGAAGGAAGCAACCATAGATTATAGAATGCAGAAGAATGGGTAAGTGATCTGGAAAACAGGAACAGAAAGCACCAAATTGAACACCAAAAAGAAAAAAGAATTTTTTTAAAAATTAGGATAGGTTGAGGCATCCCTTGGATAACATCAAGCAAGCAAACATTCACATTATAGAAGTTCCAGAAGGAGAAGAGAGAGACAAAGGGACAGAAAACTTACTTGAAGAAATAATAGGTGAAAAATTCCCTAACCTAGAGAAGGAAACATATCCAGGTTCAGCAAGTACAGAGAGTTCCAAGCACTTAAAGAGATCCATACCATAACACATAATAATTAAAATGTAAAAAAGAAATTTTTTTTAAGCAGCAAGAGAAAGGCAAGTGGTTACATACACGGGAAATTCCATAAGGCTATCAGCTGATTTTCTATCCGAAACTTTGCAAGCCAGAAGAGAACGGCATGATATACTTGAAGTACTGAAAGGGGAGGGGGGAACCCCACAAACAAGAATACTCTACCTGGCGAAGTTATCATTCAGAATTGAAGGAGAGACAAAGAATTATCCCCAACAAACCTCTAAAAAGTTCATCACCATTAAACTGGCCTTGTAAGAAATGTTAAAGGTACTTTTTTTAAGTGGAAAAGGCCATAATTAGAAGTACATTAGAGGGACACCTGGGTGGCTCAGTCGGTTAAGCAGCTGCCTTTGGCTCAGGTCATGATCCCGGCATCCTGGGATGGAGTCCCACATCAGGCTCCTTGCTCGACAGGGAGCCTGCTTCTCCCTCTGCCTCTGCCTGCCACTCTGCCGGCCTGTACACGCACGCACTCTCTCTCTCTCTGACAAAGAAATAAATTAAAAACCTTTAAAAAGAAAAGAAGTACGTTAGAAAGGAAAACATTTCATGAGTAAAAGCAAACATACAGTAAAGATAGCAGAGCAATCACTTATAAGGTTAGTATAAAGATTCTTAAAAGTAACAAAAATCAATTATATCTAAAAATTTAAACTCACGCAATAAGAAAGATGTAAAATATGACAATATGCACACAAAATGTAGAGGAAGGAGTAAAAATAAAGTTCTTCTAGAATATGCTCTAACTTAAGCGACAATTAATATAGACTACTATATACTTAGCATGTTATATAGGAACCTCAGGGCAATCACAAACCTATAATAGATACCCAAAAAATAAAGAGAAAGAAAGTCAAGCACAGCCAAGCATAACCTTAAAGTCACAAGGAAAGAGAGTAAGAGAAGAAAGGAACAGAGAAGAACCACCAAAACAACCAGAAAACACCTAACAAAATGGCAGTAAGTAAACCCTAATAATTACTTTACAAGTAAATGGTCTAAATGTTCCAATTAGAAGACACAGGGCGATGGAATGGGGGGAAAAAAAAGCCCAAGAGCCCTCTATGCTGCCATATATACAGAATGATCAAAGGATCAATCCAAATAAAGGAGATAGCAACTGTAAATATGTATGGACCCAATACTGGAGCACCTAAACACATAAAGTAAACATTAGCAGATATAAAGGGAGAAACTGACAGTAGTACATTAGGTGACTTTACTACCCCACTTACATCAATAGATCAATCATCCAGGTACAAAGTGTATAAGGAAACAGTGTCTTTGAATGATACATTAGATCAGGTGGACTTCACGGATACATACAGAATACTCCAACATCCAAAAACAGGAGCATACTTATTCTTTTTAAGTACACACGGAACATTCTTTAGGACAGATCACAGGTTAAACCACAAAACAAAGATTCTTTAGGACAGATCACACGTTAAGCCACAAAACAAAAAATAAATTTAAGAAGACTGGAATCATATCAAGCATCTTTTCCAAGCACAGCAATATAAAGCCAGAAATCAATTACAAGAAGAAAAAACTGGAAAAAACACAAACATGTGGAGGCTAAACAACATCCTACTAAACAACCAATGGGTCAACAAAGAAATCAAACAGGAAATATACACAGCAAAGGCAGTTCTATGAGGGAAATTTATAGTGATTCAGGCCTACCTCAAGAACTGAGAAAAAATCTCAAATAAACAATCTGATCATACAACTAAAAGAATTAGAAAAAGAAGAACAAAGCCCAAAGAAAGTAGAAAAAAAGGAAATAATAAAGATCATGGTGGAAATAAATGAAATAGAGACTTAAAAAAAATAGAAAACATAAATGAACCCCAGAGGTTGTTCTTTGAAAAGATAAAGAAAATGGATAAACATTTAGCCAGACTTATCAAGAAAAAATAAAAGAGCACCCAAATAAATAAAATCAGAAATTAAAGAGAACAATCAACATCATAGGAACACAAGGATTAGAAGAGACTACTATGAAAGATTATATGCCAACAAATTGGGCAACACAGAAGAAATGGATAATTATTAGAAATATATAACCTCCCAAAACTGAATCAGGAAGAAAAAGAAAATCTGAACAGACCAATTACCAGTAATGAAATTGAGTCAGTAATCAAAAGACTCCCAAGAAACAAAAGTCAGGATGAAAATGATTCACAGATGAATTCTACCAAACATTTAAAGAAGATTTAATACCTAATCTCCTCAAACCATTCCAAAAAATGGAAGAGGATGGAAAGCTTCCAAATACATTCTGAGGACAGCATTACCCGATACCAAAACCAAAGATGTTACAAAGAAGTAAAAATACAGTCCAATATCCTTTATGAACATAGATTCAAAACTGTTCAACAAAATATTAGCAAACTGCATTTAAACATACATTAAAAGGATCCATTCACTAGGATCCAGTGGGATTTATTCTGGGGATGCAAGGATGGTTCACTATCCACAAATCAATCAATATAATACACCACATAAGTAAAATGAAGGATAAAAAACAAATGATCATTTCGATAGATGCAAAAAAAAAAAAAAAAGCATTTGACAAAATTCAACATCTGTTCATGATAAAAAAAAAAACTCTCAACAAAGTGGGTTCAGAGGGAACATACACCTCAACATAATAAAGGCCATATATGAACAACTCACATCTAACAACATCCTTAATGGTGAAAATCTGAAAGCTGTTCCTCTAAGATCAGGAATAAGAGTGTCTATTTTTACCACTTTTATTCAATATAGTACTGAAAGTCTTGGCCACAGCAATCAGACAAGAAAAAGGCCTTCACACTGCTAAGGAAGAAGTAAAACTGTCACTGTTTGAAAATGACATAATACTATACATAGAAAACCTTAAAGACTCCTGTAGTGAACTATCAGAATCAATGAATTCAGTAAAGTTTCAGGATGTAAAATTAATATACAGAAATCAGCTGCATTTCTTCTACATACTAATGATGAAGTAGCAGAAAGAGAAATTAAGACAAAATTCCCATTTACAATTGCACCAAAAAGAATAAAGTACCTAAGGATAAGCTTAACCAAGGAGGTAAAAGACGTGTGCTCTGAAAACTATAAAACCCTGATGAAAGAAATTAAAAATGACACAAACAATTGGAAAGATAATCCATGCTCACAGACTGGAAGAATATCATTAAAATGTTCCTACTACCCAAAGCAATTTACACATTCAACACAATCCCAATCAAAATATCAAAAATGTTCCTCACAGAATTAGAACAAAAATCCTAAAATTTCTATGGAACCACAAAAGACCCCAAATAGCCAAAGCAACCTTGACAAACAAGAACAAAGCTAAAGAAACTAGAACTACCCTGAGATCCAGCAGGCCCATTTCTGGGTATTTACCCACACGATATGAAAACACTAACTCCAAAAGCATTCTGTGCCCCCATGTCATTGCAGCATTATTTCTAATAGCCAAAATTTGGAAGCAACCTGTGTCCATCAAACGGTTGAATGAATAAAGATGATGTGGTGTATTCTGGAATATTATTCAGTCATAAAAGGAATGAGATCTTGCCATTTGAGACCCAGTAAATGGAACTTGAGGGCATTATTGCATGAGATAAATCAGAGAAAGAAAAATACCATATGATCTCACTTATACTGATTCTAAATCAAATAAAAATCCCAAGCTCGCAGATACACAGAATATATTGGTGGTTGCTTGAAGCACGGGTGGAGGAGGGGTGGGCGAAATGGCTGAAGGAGTTCAAAAGTAACAAGCTTCCCCTTGTAAAATAAATAAGCCCTAGGGATATAATATACAGCATGGTGACTACAGTTAATAATACTGTATTGTGCATTTGAGAGAGGATCAGAGACTACATCTTAAAAGTGATCATGAGGAAAAAATGTGTAACTATGCATGGTGACAGAGGTCGACAAAACTTCTTGTGATCATTTTGAAATATATACAAAAACTGTACATCTGAAACTAATATGGATTTCGATTATACCTCAATTTAAAAATCACAATAAAATCATTGTATAAAAAACATAAACAGAAGGGGAAAGAGGCATAGGGACTTGTCCACAACTTCACATGGCTTCCGAAGGCAAGGCTCTAGCTGGTGGGCTCTGGTTTCCTGCCCTCCTGGAGGCCGACCTGCTGTGTACAGTTTCAGAGGCTTATAGGGTGGAGAGCCTCCTGGCTGGGCTCAGGCTTGCTTGTTTCATGTACAGGGTCCATGTCCGCTCCTCCTGCCCCTGACCCCATGTGCCTAGAGTGGAGTGGCCTCAGCAGTGGTCGGGAAAGCCTGCTTCCTCAGTTTAATAGGTAGGCAATCTGGGCAAGGCATTTACATTCCCCGAGCCTCTGCCTACAAAACGGAGGAGACTGCCATTCCTCCCTAATGGGGTGCTGTGAAGAATAAGGTGAAGTAAATCGTGGAAAGGGCTTGGCACAGCGCCTGGCTCTTCATAAGGGTTCATTAACGGGTGACCTACTTCCGAAGCCCCCACCACCCCCAGCTTTCCGCACATCTCAACCGCAGCTGTGCTCCCAGTGTCCCCTGAAGATAAATCTAGGAGAGCTACCTGGTGTTCCCAAGTCCAAGAAACAGTGACTTGTGCCAGGCAATGTCCTAAACCGCCAGCATTTACAAATGAGAAAAGTGAGCCTCAGACAAGTGGGCTGACTTGCCTGATGTCACACAGTTAAAAAGTGGCAGAAGTGGGGGAATCTGCCTCAGACCCAGACAGCTGAGCTCAGAGACCAGCCTCCTAAAACTTCGCAGCTGGTACCTTATAAGCAAACACTAAGCAAGTGTTGGCATTAGTGGCAGAAGGCTGGTGCTGGGGCCGAGGACCAGAGAAAGACAGTGGTTTTATGAAAAAGAACAGGGAAGGGTAGAGTTGGTGTAAAAACATAAGGTCACGGAAAGTTTCTTGGAAATTAAGCATAGGCCGTTGAACAGTTACTCAAGTGGATTTGCCTCCAGGCGCTGCTGGGTGACCGAGCCCACAGCTTGTGGAACTGGGAAGCGTGAGGGCAGGTGGCTCTCATCCCAGGCCAGCTATGCAGCCACAGATCTATTTCCCAGGCGGTGGCAGGGCTGTGAGCTGGAAGGCAGCAAGTCCCTTACCTCCTGCAACCTCGGTGTTATGCCCACTCTTCAGTGGTTCCAACGTTGTCCTTCCTGGCCCTGCCTTCTCTAGGGAGCAAGGATCCCCGCCCTTCCCGAAGTCAGGGCTGCCTTGGTGTAATTTATGCATTGGAAAGCATTACGGTTTATAAAGAAGTAGTTCAGTAACGTCAAGAACCTTTCTGTAGTACAGATCATTCCTCCATTTAAAACTGGCTGCAAGGTCTTAAAGTTTTCCTAAAATGAGACATCCCAGGATGTTCGCACCAACTGAACATAGTCCCAGAAACATAGTTTCATCCTTTGCTACAATGAGAGTCGCCTGTGGGTGGGTTCCTCCTCTCCCAGAGAACAGAGCAGAACCCTGAAAGCCAGCTAGCTAGCCCTTCCGCAGCACACTCAGCTCTCCACGCAGGCGCCGGGAGGGAAGCCCAGAGTCTTTACAGGTCATCTGCCCCCGTGCCCTGAGCTCTGGTGCCGACACAACAGTATCTTCTAAGGGAAGGGGAACAGACATTTGTGGGACCTGTACACCACAGCACTGTCTTTGCAGCTTAATGGTCATTTCATTTAATCCTATGAAGCAGTCAGAAGTAGAAATTATTCCCACTTTACAGAGGGGAAACAGACTCAGAGAGGTTAGTAACTTGTAGAAGGTGGTGGAGGAAGGGTTTGAGCACAGATCCATAAGCCTTGGTTTTTCCACTACATCAAGCTGCCTCCCTCTAGGGACTCAAACACACCCTATGTTGCCACTGGGAGTTTTTCATTTCAACTTACCCTAAAGCCAGCAACTACTACAGCTCACATAGACGCACCGACATCTGTGGGCCCACTCATAACCATTCCAACGTAGCAGTTACGGGTAGGTATGGCATCAACTCACTAGTTGTTCAACAAAGACTATGCACCCTTTCCACCCAAGGGCCCCAGTAAGGTCACATTTCCTGGCCTCCCCTGTGAGATGCAGGCATACAATGAGATATGAGCTGACTGATACAAAGATCACCTCCAGGCCTGGCCCTAAGTAAGCCCTTGCCCATAAAGTCCTCATTCTCTTTCTACATCCATCTGCTGAATGAAAAAAGACATAGCAAGGCTCTTAAAACAGGGGTTCTCATCCTTGGCTACACTCTGAAACTACCCAGGAACTTTCCTATCTACCTCCACGCCTGGGGTGCCTCCTAGACCAATCAGATCAGGATGTCAGAACGTGGAACCCAGCCATCAGGATTTGCTAAAGCTCTCCAGGTGATTCCAACATGGTTCTCAACAGGTGTGCCCCATCCAGCAGCATCACTTGGGGACTGATAAGAAATGCCCATTCCCCAGCACTCCCCTCCCCCCCACCTCCCCCCACCCGCCAGCTGCTGAATCAGGGACCCAGGGAATTGTGTCTCCAGCTCTCTAGCTGAGAGCCACTGCCCTAGAGGAAGGTAAGCTGCAGAACAGAAAGAGCTTGGGTCCTGAGCTGCACGGAAGGGCCACACAGGAGAGCTGTATCAGAAATACCCGAGCTGGGGCGCCTGAGTGGCTCAGTCATGAAGCACCTGCCTTTGGCTCAGGTCATGATCCCAGGATCCTGGGGTCAAGCCCTGCATCAGGCTCCCTGCTCAGCAGGAAGCCTGCTTCTCCCTCTCCCACTCCCCCTGCTTGTGTTCCCTCTCGCTGTCTCTCTCCCTGTCAAATAAATAAATAAAATCTTTTTTTAAAAAGACAGAGAAAGAAATACCCATGTTGGGAGAGTGAGAAACTTTTGTTAAGCCATCGTCTCAGTACATGTCTGTGTGACTGAAGAGAGAATACGGGAGATCCAAAGTTGGGTCTAACCCGTGGTGTGTGAGAGCTAACTCCCACCAGCTCATCTGACTGTTCAATTTTCAGGTCCTTTGCAAGCTTGATATTGGCCAAGGATGGAATATGTACAGTGTGGAAATTATCAAACCAGGGCTGTTTTCTCAGAGCTGGTTGTTAACCACTAACCAGGACTAAGTATCAGAGAGTGGGAAGGCAGCATGGCGCAGTGGTCCAGGACTGTGGAGAACCATCAGAGGAGATGATGCCTCCAACACATGAAACCCCCTAGGCCCTGCCAGCATGCAGGCTTCTCCTGACAATGCCCTGTCTTTGCCAAGTCCTTGTATTCAGTGTTTCTGGAGGCTGAGAGATGACTGGAGGAAGCAAAGAGGGTGAATGGTCAGAACAATCTTACAGGTTAAGAGCAATCCATAGCTTTAAAGCAGGGTTTCTCATTCTTGGCACTGCTGACATTCAGGGCTGGATAATTCTTTGTTGGGGGGCAGGGAGGGCTGTCCTTTCCATTATAGCACGTTCAGCAGCACCCTTGGCCTCTACCCATTAGATGTCATTAATTACCCCTTCTCTCTCCAGACACTGCCAAATGACCCCTGGGGCCAACACCACCACCCCCCGCCCCCCCCAGTGAGAACCACTGATTAAGAACCATTAGAAAGAAAGACACACCATCTGGGAGCACTGGATCTCACCCTCTAGTTTCAAACCCTGCACAATTTAGAAAAAGCGTTCTTGGATTCCATCACCTGCTGGCCTCCAGCAGCTGTCTATTACAGCAAGCTCTCTTCCTTTGCTTCCCATTTCCCTGATCACACCATTTCCCTTTCAGCCATGCCTTTAACTCCAGAGCCCATACCACCACCTTCAGCTCCTGGTTTGGGAGTACCTGATGCGGCTCTCAAAGCGCTTCAGGTAAGATAGCTTCTCCTCTCAGCCTCCGGGGCTGCGATCCCTCCCCCAGGATGGTATAGTACAGTAATGGAAAATATTGGTTCTCAGGGAGAAGGTCTGGCTGGATCCTGGCTCTGCCCTGCTTCAGCTAGTTGACACTGAGCACATCTCTTAACCTCTCAGAGTCTCCATTTCCTTGTTGATCGAATAGGGAAAGTAGGATTTCCGACCTCGCAGAGTTGTGAGAATAAAATGAGATCATGACCAACAAGCCTTGGCTATTATTTTCCATTCAGCTGATTTTACAGAGACCAGCCAATGCAGTAGAGCCTGTGCCACATCCTGGGGACAGACCACTGAGCAAAACACAATGCACAGTCCCAGGCCCTGTTACACACATCTGCTGGGAAGAGGGTGCACGAAGACGCCGCGGAGTCAATGGCAGAATAGGAGAGCCCCCAGTGCTGCAGAAACCCACAAGAGAAGCCTAACCAAGCCTTGGGCGTTAGAGGGAGGCTCCTGGAGAAAATAAAGGTGGGCACTGAGCAGATCTTGTAGGCCTGCAAATGCTGTGTCCTTCCCTGTTCCCAGGCCCATGCTCCAAGGGAGGCAAGTCTTCTCAGCCTCTCAGATGGAACACCAAAGATTTTCTCTATTTTCTTTTGTCTTTCATTTGCCAGAACCACCTTTCACTGTGTTCTTCTGCACTACGGGTACCATTTTAATGTGCAGCTTTTTATTTGAATGTGTTGTTTCAAGCTTTTGTCATGAAAAATCTCTAAGGTACACACAAGTAGAGACAATGTAGTAACGCTCCATGTAGCCATCACCAGGCCTGAACAATTACCCACATTCCTCAGTTTTGTTCCCTCTAATCTCCCTTTCCCATGCTCACTTTTTTCTTTCAGTATTTGAACACAAATTCCAGACATCGTGTCACTTCACCCAGAAAAATCCAGTACGTGTCTCCAACATCAAAAAATGACCTTTAAAAATTTCATGACCAGATTCTTTAAAAAACAACAACAACAAACTTTGTTTTTAAGATCCATCCATATTGCCATGGATACGTCTAATCCATCCCCCCTAAGTGATGCATAGTACCTTGGTGGTGTGCCCACCGTATCTGACCTTTTCTTTCTCAGGGATGGATGGCAGAATTGTGGACGAGTCCCCTCCACCACAGATAAGGCATCAGGGAACATCATCACACACGTCCCCAGTGGCCTCTGTCAGAATTTCCCTGGGAGCAGAACCACTGGTCATATAGTGCACACATTTACATCACTTGACAAGGCCAGACTGCCTTCCAAGATGGCTGCATCTGTCCACACTCCCACCAGCAGTGTGTTTGGGTTGTCAGCAACTGGAGTTACCCAGCTTTCTAACTGTTAACCTAATGGTGTACAACCTCACTTAAATATATACTTCTTTGGTGATTAATAAGGACTGGGTATTTTGTCTTATTTGTCAGCTTTTAGGGTTAATTCGTCTATGAAAATTGCCCATCTTTTGTCTCCTTTTCTGTTGGGGTTGCTCTCTTTTTCCTAACTTGGAGGAATTTCTCGTGTATTCTAGGCCTCTGAAAGTACCTTCTCCCATTCTGCCTTCTAGCGCATGTCAGAACCCTCTTTCTGATCAGATATGCCCCCTTCCCTCCTGGTTCCAGATCCAGGAGGCCTCCTGCTCAGGCTCTTCTATTCATGGGAGTCACGCCCTCCTTGCCAGTGACAGGTCTGAGACCAGAGCTGTGACTGATTCTCCACCAACAGAGAGACAGTAGCCAGAAGGCATCCAGGGAGGATGTCCTCACTCTGCAGAGACACAGGGACAGCCAGACACAGAGCTTCTGCAAATCTTGCTACCAGCCTGAGGCTAAAACCCACCAGGAAGTGTTGGCATCCTTGGTCGCATGGTAGAGCCTGTATCGATGACCCTAGGGCCTGCTCCATCTCTAAACATCCTTTTTAGTGATATAATAAACACCCTTCTTGTCTAAACTAGGTTGAGCAAGGGCTTCTGATGTTGTAGTAAGAAGGATATGAACATAGATAGCTTCTAAACCAGAGGCTTTCTTTTTTTTTTTTTTAACTATCATCACCAGTAAGAATTAATTTTATACATATACCTGAAATAACATGACCTTTATTATGTCTGATGTGCTTGGATAGCTTACTTTATTGTTCATCTTTTTTTTTTTTCCTAATGCTGGGTGTGAGCCACTACTAACGGTCATGACCCAGAGTCTGAAAAATGCTGCTCTAGGTCTCAGACCTCAGAACTGAAGCCTTGAAAGAAAAATAAGCTCTAGTCAAGCACGACAGGGGCCAGGGAGGGTGGTGAGGAGAGTTCTCTACAAGGCAAGGGGCCAATCAGATACCTCCCTCCCGCAAAGATGACCAGAGCAAGCCTCTGATAAGCCCTTGCTGATTGGCTGTCCCCTCCCACAGCTCTCCTCTCCCAACAATGCCTTTCTGGAGCCATATTCTGTGACTAGGTGAGGCTAGAGCTCTTATCTCACCTCTGCCTGGCCCTAAAGATGCTTGGGCCCCAAAGCCTGCTAATTAGAGATGGCTGGGAGGATTACCAGGGCTCTGGTCTGGCAGCTGTGTCCAGCTCTAAATTCAGTAGTCAGTGCCCCAAAGAGTAAGGGCTCACCTTGATAAACCCCCAAGACAAAGCAGGGAGACAGACAGGGCTTGTTCTCAACAGAGCACTCGCTCTCTGAATACAGTTTTTGTTTAAGCCCTGAGGCTGGGAACATTCCATGGCCTGGCGAACTCCAGAACTCCCGGTCTTCTCAAGGTCAGTCCTTCCTCAGCATTCCTCTTTGGAAACATCTCCCACGGCTGGCCCTGCTCCTGCCCCCTGGCTTTGGGGGCAGTTATGTAACTCTTAGGAAGACCTAGAAATGCAAGCATATGGTGTCCTCAATTCCCGGCACCGACAGGCAGCTTCACATTTTTAGCTGGTGCTGAGAGACTGGCTTCACACACAGGCGAGCACACACGTACACATCCCTGACTCATAACCACATTTCTGCTGCAGAATTTTTGTTAATTAAAATCCAACATCTGAAGCCACATAAAGGTGAAAGCATAGGACGTTTTGTCCCAAGAACTTGTGGGGAAGGGCAAGTGCATTGCTTAGAACAGGTAGATGGAAAGCATCTGAGGCAGGACCCAAGGAGGCCATATCATAATGTCCCTGCTGCGGCACAGCCAAGGTCCCTGAACGCCTGGATTTCATTTTGAGGGTCTGGCTGGGCAACAAGTGGCTTACAGCTGAATTCTCTAAGCAAAGTCGGCTAAGCCCAGTGCTGAGCTCACAAATTCAGCCCACATTTATTACGTGTTCGCAGTGAATAAAAGGTTAGTGAAGGGAGCCTGGTCAGGAGGGGGGAAGAGGGGAGAACTTAGAAAACGCACTCTGAAAAACGCTTCATTACGGGCCCTGAAAATTAAGGTTCAGAAAGCATTTTGTTTAAAGCAGAAAACATGGGTAGATCTCTAGAGTAGTGTAGCTGTTAAGAGCATACGGTTTAAGAGTCAAGAGCAGCCCAGATTCACATTCTGGGTCTGCTCCTGTCTTGCTGTGACCTTCAACATGCCTCTCAAACTCTGCGTCTTAGCTTCCCAACATGTAAAGTAGACAGAACACTGTGAGGTTGGCTGCCTGGATTAAGTGAGCTTACAGAGCACTTAGTACAATGGGTGTAAAGAGAAAGGGCTAAACATTGCTGGTACAATGCACTTTCAGTGCAAGTGAAACACCTTCACTTGAACGACGAAGAAAGGTCAATCTGCTTCTCTGTAGTACTGGAGAAGGCCCGGCTTACCGAGGAGCGGAGGGTGGACTGAGCCAGCCTGGCCCCGGACTTGGCTATTTGCAAGAAGTTGCCTCTGAGTGCCTCACTCACCCGGAGGCTGCACGGCCATCCCCGGCTAGCTGTTAGGGATACTACTAGGAGGGTGTGCGGCACCCCATCTGCTCAGTCGGGACAAGCTGTACTTGTGCTCCTAGCCTCGAAGTCCGGGTGTGGGAACTGAAGGGCGCAGCACGTGCAAACACCAGGCAGGGCCGGGGCAGTCCTGTCCAGGCCGGTTGTGCTGCCTGCCTGGGCGCCGCGGGCCGGCTCCCCTCTGGCTCTCTCTGGCAAATGACTTCTCCCAGCCCACCTGCACTCTTAAAAGCAGCAGACGCTACGGGTGTGTGCTTCCCAGGTGCAGCCTGTAGATCACCGTAGATCACTGTAGATCACTGTAGATCACAGTAGATCACTGTAGAGGAACGGCTACCGCTTCCCAAGTCCTAATTAAATGCAGGTTCTTTGTGGTTACTCAATTCTCACCACGCAGCTAAGAACGCCTCCTCGGGCTGGCCCACCCGGGGACCGCGCACCGTGATAAGCACTTTATCACTGCATACGCATGCCTCACTCAGTGCTCACACGCCCCGTGGGCCAGGAGCCCATCTTACAAGCGAGGAAGCCACGCTCCTCGCGCTCTGAGGATGCTGCCGGCGGCCTCCGGCGGTTGCCACCGCGCAATAGGCGCCGCGCAGGGGAACCCGCGGAGTTCGCTCTGCGCTACGGCGGCCGCCGAGGGTCCGAAGTGCCGAAGAGCCGGGCACTTCGCGGCGGGTCTTCCCGCTGTAGCGGCGGGAAGCCTCTCTAGGCCTTCAGAGCCATCCTACGCTCCGGGCCTCAGGGAAAGGCGGGGATGTTCCGGGTGGAGGAGTGGTCTCTGGTCCTAAAGCTAGAGTCCTGCTGGGAACGCGCCGGTCCGGAGATTTCAGTCCACCTGCATGCACCGTGCTTAAAACTTTACCCAGTGCCTTACTGAGGTCCTACAGAGCCCGCACAGGGAGGACGTCCTCAAAATGAGGACGATGCAATGATTTTAAGAACTACTCTAGTTTTACCACCAAGCATATCACTGTTGTAAATTGCGTATATTTGGTTTCATTCCTTTTGTATGTATACAGATCTATTTTTACAGAGCTGCGATAAAATGCACATAAAAATGTGAATACACAGTCATTTTCACCTTTGTAACACAAAAATTTCCGTCGTGTCTTACCATTTTTAATGACAGGGTAGTTTTTCATTGGGCACATATGCTAGTATTGACCAGATCATTTTCAAATGTTTAGCATTCATGTGGTTCCTATGAAATTGAATGAAAAGAAACTTTATTAAAGCGGAGTAGGGAGAGGTGCCTGGGTGGCTCAGCAGGTTAAGCTGCTGCCTTTGGCTCAGGTCATGAGCCCAGAGTCCTGGGATTGGACTCACTGCTGAGCACGGAGAGGGAGAGAGAGCTTCTCTCTCTGCCTGGGGTTTCCCCTTCTAGCTTCCCCCCTTCCCCTCCCCAACTCCACTTTATCTTTTTTTTTTTTTTTCAAGATTTTATTTATTTATTTGTCAGAATGTGAAAGAGAGAGAGCACAAGCAGGGAGAGCTGGTATCATTCAGGTCAGTTACAGGAAGGCTTGTCAGTCACAAACTCCCACAGAAGAATCCTCTGAGGTAAGAGTCATCCATTACAGGTCCCAACAGGGAAAGGTGTAGGTTGCATCTCTGCAGGAGCTGGACTACCCTGAAACCCAGCCAATGAGAAACTGTCATCACCCTGGACTTGGGCTTTCCTCCAGTGGACTTTGCTTCAGAACAACCCCTCCCAACTTCCTCCTTCTCCATAAAATAACTGTTCCTTTCCTTTGTTTGTTGAACTTGCCTATGGTTTTATCATAGCATGCATGTCCTGAATTGCAATTCTCTTATTCCTGAATAAGTTAATTTTTGCTGGTAAAATAATGTTTAAGGTTAACATTCCCAATTTACATCATTATAAATTATTCTGTGATAAACTTTCTTGTGTACAAAGTCCTCTTGGTATTCAGACCAGTTTCTTGAGGCTTAATGCACAGGGGCAGAATTACTAGGTCAAAGGGTGTGAAAGTTTGTAAAGGTTTTCAGTATTATTGCCAAATGGCTTTACATGGGAGCTTTTGGGCACTTGGAACGCTACCACTTATATCCCAGGATTCTCTTTCCGGAGAACTTCTGCAATGTACTTCCATCGAGAGGTCGTTAACCCTTTTCTGAGAGCATCTACACAACCCAGCAACAGAGCTTGAAGTCAAAAAGCCTAATGGTGGGACTTCAGGCATCCGAAAGCAAGTTAGTCAAGTTCGTTGGGGGTAGGAGAGTTTTTCTGGTGACCTTGAGTGGGTAGCCACCTATCTTTCATATGCCTAAGGCTAGTCTTGACCCACAGCCACTGCAGAGAGTACGGATGAAGGTCAAGGGTCACAGGGCCTATGGGAGACAGTTCACTCTAGGAGAAGTGAAATAATTCACAAATCACATACTACCAATAACCATATCCTTCCTCTTACAGATGACAAGGTAACAAAGAGTAATAACCTGGGATCCTGGGATAATGCCCCCAAACAGTCACCATGTATCCCAGCTGCCAAGACATATAAGTATCCCTGAGTTGACCATGCCGTCAGCCTGTGGGTTTCTGGAGTGAGAAATCAAGCCAAAGCCCAGACCAGCTTTTTGTCTACGCTGTGTGAATCTACTCACTGTCCAGAATCTTCAGACCAGTGTCACTACCACTTGTTCTATCCATCATTTCCAGCAGAGCTGGAGGTGATGAGCAGACAAGTTGTCCCTTGGTGGGGAGGGAGCCTAAGGATCTTGCAGGGATAAGGGTGCAGAAAGGCAACTGAGAAACCTCCCTTCTGAATCGACTCTGCCTGGCCGTGCAAGTCCCTGCATCTCTTCCTACATACACTCTCCCCATTCTGGGACCCTCCCCTACACCCAAGCCTTGGAGAGTCTCTTCCAGTTCACTGGTAACCATCCCACACTATCCTCAGTTCAATTGTGGGCGGCATCGTGAAGCATCACCCTGATTCCCCCCAGAACTAATGCACTTACTCCCCAACTGCTGTGGATAGCCCTAAGCTATCGGTCCCTCTGGGTAGTGAGAGGCTTCATCAAGGTCACACCCCCTTTTCCAGGACATCCAATGGCTGGTCAACATGAGTTTAAAAGCTGGTGACCCCCCCAAAAAAAGCTGGTGACCCCAACTTCAAAGCTCCCTAGAAGATTAGCTGAGGTCTTTGTTGAGACTGCTTTGCAAACCAACTTCTCTCTCTGCCTAAAACATCTTTCTCACTTCCCTTCCCTTCCAAAGGTGTTGATCCCAAAAGCACTCCAGAATAAATGACCTGCGGAGAAATCTCTGTCATCTGGGGGAATCCGACCTGTGACCTCAATCCCACATGAAATACTGGCTTGCTACTTACTCTCTAGGTCCCTTGTGTAATAAACATTGTCAAGCAATAATATGGGGATAAGTCATAATTCAAAATAGGCTGATTTATGGTTCTGTGGTTACTTTTGTATCACTTCTCTTTTCTGATTCTCACAAGACCTGTCCCACTATGACACCTATGTCCAGGTGTAATAGACAGAATAATGGCCCCCAAGGAGGTCTATATCCTAGTACCTGGACACTGTGACTATATAACTACAGGGCAAAGAGGAATTAAGGTTTTTATTCAGATGATCTAAAAATAGGTAGATTATACTGGATTATCCTAAAGGAGTCAGTGTCATCACAAGGATCCTTAAAAGTGAAGGAGGAGGCAGAGGAAGAGAATCAGAGAAGTGTGACTATGGAAGAGGAACAGAGAAATGTCCTATGAAAGCTGCTCATTTCTCCCACTGTTGGCTTTGGAAATGGGGCTATAAGCCAAGGAATACAGGTGGCTCCCAGAAACTGGAAAAGGTAAGGAAACAGATTCTGTCCTACAGCCTCCAGAAAGAGCTGTAGCCCTGCCAACACCTTAATTTTGACCCAGAAAGAACCCATGTCAGATTTCTAGCTTACAAAACTATAAAACAATACATTTATATAGTTCTAAGCCATTGAGTTTATAGTAATTTGTCAACAGCAGCCATTAAGGAAACTCATGCACTAGGCAACTCCCCTTCCTTAATGATCCCGAAGCGTCACTTACAAGGGAGGGAGCTCTCAATAGCAATGATGAAGAGAAAGCCAGTGGTCCAACTTCTCACACAAATTACCCTTGGTCCTAGTTATAGACTGAGTGTGTCCCCCTAAAACTCTTACGTTAAAAGTCCAACTCGCATTGTGATGGTATTAGGAGTTGGGGTCTTTGGGAGGTAACGAGGCTATCAGGGTGGAGACCTCATGAAGAGGATTAGTGTCCTTTAAAAAGGGAGTCCAGAGAGCTCTCTCACCATCCTTCTGCCATATGAGGATAGAAGTTGGTCCGCGACCTGGAAGGAGATCCTCACCAGATCCCAACCAAGCCGACCCCTCCATCTAGGTGGATTCATCCTCGACAACTATAGAAATGAATTTTTGTTATTTGTAAGCCACTCCGTCTATGGTAACTTGGTTACAGCGGCCTGAATGGACTGAGACAACTCTCTTGTCTCAATGCTGCTAAAGACAAATATTCTAGTATTTCTCTATAACCTACTTTTGGAGTGAAATAATCAGAGGATTTTAGCTGGAGAAGAGGGTGTAGGATTTGTCTCTAGCAAGGACTTTCAAGCTTTCTTTTAGCAGAGAAACTTTTTCTTTTTTTCATAGGAAATCACAAGTTTCTAATAGTCAAGGCAGGTTAAAATCGAGCTGCTCAGATTGAAGCCCAAGGCCTGTGTATCCCGCATCCGAGGGGCTCTAGTACTAAAAATAAGGTTTGAAAATCATGGGCCTAGATCACTAAGCTCCTCAGCTGACAAGCAGCAGGGCAAAAACTAGAACTCAGGTCTCCACCTTCACCCAGAAGTCTAAGCTGGGAGAGAAAGGGGCTGCGGACTCTTCTCAGAACACTCCATGGGGACAGGCTTTCTCTGCTTTCTCTGATCAATGAGATTTGTACAGCATTATAGAACATCTGTGGATTTCCTACAGGAGGCAGATCTACTCCTTTATTTACATGCTTTTATGTCTGTGTCTTATTTTGTTGTTAGGTAGTAGGTCTTCCCATCCAGAGTCACTCTATAGATGGAACAGGCAGCTTGCTACATGGTGAGATTTGTGCGACAAAAAAAAATCACCCCCTGACTCTAACCCCCAGTTTTAAAAAAGAATTTATTTATTTGTTTATTTATTCATTTATTTGACACAGAGACAGAAAGAGAGAGGGAACACAAGTAGGGGGAGTGAGAGAGGGAGAAGCAGGTTTCCAGCTGAGCAGGGAGCCCAATGTGGGGCTCGATCCTGGGACCCTGGGATCACGACCTGAGCCAAAGGCAGATGGTTAATGACTGAGCCACCCAGACGTCCCCTCCCTGACTTTAACCTCTTGCCTCACCAACCTGCCAGGATGTCTGACACCCCATCATTGGAGTCACAAAGGCATCACCTCCTCTGACACCCCATCATTGGAGTCACTAAGGCATCACCTCCAGAAGGTTCCCTTTAAAACTCATGCCACATTTCATTGATTCCAGGGGTCACATAGTCTCATATTTAAACACCTTTTTTTTTTTAATTTTTATTTTAAGTAGGCTCCATGGCCAACACGGGGCTTGAAATTATAATGCTGAGATCAAGAGTTGCATACTTAACCGACTAAGCCAACCAGGCACCCCTTTAAACATCTTTAAAATCAGAGTATGACTTTAAATATCTGTACGCTTAGAGTTATGATAGTTTTTTTTTTTAATGGTACGCCAATTAATGGGAAGTCTTGCAATCAATGACATCCTAGATCTGAAGAAACATGATACGTGATTTGGGAAGATGAGAAAGAAAGAAGGCCATTAGCACCCTTGTCTGAGTCCACAAAGAAAGGATAACCTCACAGAGAATCTCAGGGAAGAGAAAGAAAGCAGGGGAGCCCCTGGGTGGCTCAGTCAGTTAAGCATCCAACTCCTGATTTCAGCTCTGGTCATGATCTCAGTGTTATGAGATCAAGCCCTGCGTTGGGCTCTGTGGTCAGTGCAGAGTCTGCTAAGATTCTCTCCCTCTGCCCCTCCTCCTGCTCTCTTTCAAATAAGTAAATAAAATCTTAAAAGAGAGAGAGAAACAGGGAAGGCTCTGTTTCTAAACAGGATTATGTGTGCACATGTGTGTGCAAAGAGTCTCCACTCGCAAGTAGAGGATGAGAGATCTGAGAAACCAAGAACAATGGACATGGGAGGGGTTCTCTAGGGTTATGTAAAGGTTGTATCCTTTCATAAGAAATTAGGTACATTAAGATCCTGGGTTTCCTAGAGTTTATGTTACAATCACATTCTCAATTTCCGACCCTGTAATTAATCAAGTAAGTATAAATATGTATAGTTTCAAGGATAAATGTTACTTCTTTATTACACAAACGGATGTACTTATCATTTCTGGGTACTGACTAAAGACTAGATGACAGCTAATGCCACCCATAAAAAGTAACAATCACTCAACTGGATTTCTGTTTGCTCTTCCAGTTCATTAGGTTAAATGAACTGTTAATTCATTTAACCAGGCTCCTCTGTCTTAATCAAAAGCAAAAGCCCCCCTACAGTTGTCAATGCCAGGATAACATTTAAGATGTAAAAAACAAAAATATCCTTTGAAACACAGGCTTTCATTACCCAATAATTATGATTAAAACAGGAGTTTGTTATTTAAACACATTTGTTTTGGAACAGAAGGGGAGAAACCAAAATTGCAGTGCAGGGAGTTGTTATTTCGTCTTCCCTGCTGCAAAAATTAGCTATCACTTGGTGTCCGGCCAAGGCCGTGAAGTCCCACTTTGCTTGGCTTTCATTATAAATTTGTAGATGTGTTCCTCTGGAAAACAAACTGGCACCAACACGTAATAAAATTCTGTGCGAAAGGGCAAGAGCCCTTTAAAAATCTCGCAGAAGAAAACAACAGTTTTCTACTAAAAGAGTCATCTTGTTACTCTCTGTAATTCACCAACATGGAGGCCAATGACTGAGACATTTTTGTGTCTGGCAGAAAAGCATGAAGGTCCAAAGAAGAAATATCACTGATGGCTTAACTGAACAGAACATAATGAACTGACAATCTCCTAGCTTCCGCAACTCCCTCTCCAGTCCTTCCAGCACTCTCGGTGGTGTGCAAACCTGTTCCCAATGTGCTCGGCAGAAGCTGCTGGCATTTAGCAATGTACCAGCCTATCTGAGGGAAGGTACAGAGAGATACGCAGTCCCAGAAGTGACCAGTGAATGTATCCCTAAGTGCACAAATGGGCGGAGGGAGCTGAAAATTCTGTAAACAGTTTCCATCTGTGAAATCAATTTCCTGAGTTGCAGACTGGTTAATGGTGAATTCCTGTATGCTGAGTTTCTGCAGAACTTAGCCCACCCGGTTAGAAAAATGCCATGCCATAATTCAGCAGATGTATCCTGAGGGCATGCTACGTGTGAGGCATTGCATTGGGCAGCAGGGAGTATCAAAATTGGCATCACAGAAAATCCCGGTCCCCAAGGAGATCACCATCCGGAAATGTCCACAGAAATGGGCAGATTCGGTGGTACTATTACCCAGCCACAAAGGATAATGGGGTGGGGTGGGGGCCACAGAGGAGGGACTGATATGTTCTGATGCCGGACGGCGAGAGGAAAGCAGATGGTGTGGGAACACATTATAGGTGGAGGGAAGTGCATTTGGTCTAGATCCTGAAGATACCAAAGATGACGTAGGACTGTAACAGGGAACGATGGAGCAGGGGCACCAGGGCAGAGGAAACAGTACAAACTGATTGACGAAGACCAAAAAATATGGGGGTGTTTGGAAGAAGGGTGAGTTGCTTGAAATTCTAGTGCTGGCAAAAGGGAGACTGAGGCTGAATTGCAATGGGCAGTCCAGTATTGTCTTGTAGGATCGAGGATTCTGGTTAGTAGTAGAACAAAGGGGTATCTTATCAGGTCATAGCACCTGTTTTTGCCCCTAGTCCCATACTTCAAGGGCCCTGCAAAGGGAGAAGTGAATGCCTTTTGTAGCCTGGCTTCCTAGCAGTTAGAGGAATCATTGCCTTGTGCATTGTCTAACCTCATGCTTCAGCCCTGGTCTGCAAAAATTAAGGCTTTCTTGTAATCTACCAATCGCCTCAATGAGACTGCTCGGAGTCAGGCTGCACCCTGGGCTGCCAAACAATGAGGACAGAGCCCCGCCAACTGAGTGACACCCACTGCAACCTGGGGCTGCAGTCTCAGAGGTAGAACCCTATTCCTCCCTGCACCAGAATTAAGTTTAAAACATTTTTACCACCCCTAAAGGAAATCCCACCTCCCTTAGCCATCATCCCTCAGCACCTCGTACCATCTCAACAACCCTAGGCAACCACTAATCTGCTTTCTATGTGGAAATCTATAGAGATTTGCCTATTCTGGGCGTCTCGTGAAAAGTGGAATCATGCAAGGAGAACTTCTGGGTCTAGTTTCTTTCACTTAGTATGTTTTCAAAGTTCAACCATGCTGTAGCATTATCAATTCTCTATAGTTGTTGTTGGGGTTTTTTTTAGTTTTTTTTTTTTTTTTTTTTTTTTTAGGTAATCTCTAACACCCAACGTGTGGCTTAAACTCACAACCCCAAGATCGAGAGTCCCATGCCGTACCAACTGAGCCAGTCAGGCGACCCTCTATTCCATTTTTTATGGCCAAATAATATTCTGTTATAGATGTACCACATTTTATTTATCCATTCGTCAGCTCATGGACATTTAGGTTGTTAGCACTTTTTGGCGGTTGTGAATAATGCTGCTAAGGACACTCAGGTACTGGCTTTTGTGTGGACATATGTTTTCAGTGCTCTTGGGTAGATACCAAGGAGTGGATTGTTGTTTCGTACTCATCTCCCTTTCTTCTAGAAACTAACATGAATAAATCTCTATTGAATGAATGAATATTTGCTGGATGAATGAATAAAAGCATCTCATTTTCTTAGAAGATTTTTTTGGATTCCTAAAAAACAGACCGACATTAACAACTACTACTGGCAGTTAAGCCTTGTCACAGGGCACCTGGGTGGCTCAGTCAGTTAAACATCTGCCTTTGGCTTGGGTCATGAACCCAGGGTCCTGGGATGCAGTCAGGCTCCCTGCTCAGCGGGGAGTTTGCTTCTTCCTCTGCCACTCCCCCCTGCTCCTGCTCTCTCTCTCTCTCTCTCATGTGCTCTCTTTCTCTTACAAAAATAAAACCTTTAAAACAAAAACAAAAAAATACCTTATCATGTGCCCTTAGTACTCCAGTGAGTATGCTGTCCATACCCAAGGATAGTATCAGTAATATCTTCCATAACAGCTTTCCTGAAACCCTACAACACAGTCTCCAATTTAGAAACCATCAGAGACTGCTCCATGAGGTCAAGGTCATCCTACCTACACCCACAAGCCTAGCCTTACTCAGAGCCTCTGTGGCTTGTTTCACAGCTAGCCGCTATTTCATGCCTAGATAGTATCTGAGCATTTTATTATTAAAGTAGCATATGTTCAATGTAGAAAAAATTTTTAAAAATCATGCAGAGAGAAATAAAAACCATCCATAAGCCACACTGCCCTGAAGAAAACTCCTAGAAAATGTTGGTGCAGACTCTGTTATTTTTCTATTTATGTTTCTTTTTTTCAAAATTGTCATCATAATGCTTATGCTATTTTACAACCTACTTAACATATGAATATATCTTATCTTATTTTTTTTTGCAATTCAATGGCTGTATCATATTCTATCACATGGACTTAAAGTATTTTACTTAAATACTTAATGTATTTACTTAACAATTGTTCCTTCCCACTGATTGCTTTCAGTTTTCAAACTCATAAATCATGTCATGATAATCTTATACAGCAATATTTTTGAAGCCTTCTGAATATTTTCTTAGGGCACATTTTTAGAAACGAGATTGTAGGATCAAAAATGGTGGACATTTTTAAAGCTTCTTAAACTTAGTGCCTATTGCCCCTCCAAAGGGTTGTAGCAACTCACATCCTCCTGGAATTGCCAACAACAATTTGTAATAAACCTTACTGCTGACTGGAAATTTCAAAATACAAAGAGAAGGGGCACCCGGGTGGCTTAGTTGGTTACACGTCTGACTCTTGATTTCGACTCAGGTCATGACCTCAGGGTCCTGGGATTGAGCCCATCGCAGGGCTCTACACTCAGCTGGAGTCTGCTTGGGATTCTCTCTCCCTCTCCTTCTGCCACTCCCCCTAATCTTGCAAGCACAGACACTCTCTCTCTTTAAATAAATATATTTTAAAATCTTTTAAAAATATACGAAGGGAACACAAGGACTTCATCAAAAAGGAAAGCATGGAAAACTAATAAAACTGGTAGATTTCTGGGCAGAACAGGAGCATACGCATTCACAAAATACCTTTATTCATCAAGAAAATACCACTCTGCCACTTCCCATCCCCAGAGGACACTCTGCTTCAAAGGGCAGGGTAGTAAATATGGGTTTTGGAAGAGCTCCTTCCAAAGCCCTCACAAAAGCAGCTATCCTTCGTGGTACAGTGGAGCAAGAGGGACCCTTGGTGTCAGAGATCTCAAAGCCCAGCTGGCCTGCCAGCCCCATGGGGATACACTGAGTCAGGTGCCTTCTCTGGACCTCAGTCTCCCTATTTGAAATCAACAAGAATCTTAGGACCTACCCCATGGGGTTCACATGAGCATCACACGAGATCAAGTATGTCACTGTACTTTGTGAACAGTCAAGTGCTGACCTTGTGGTGAAGACCGAGCACTTGAAGGAGTAAGTACTGTTCTCCTCAGTGGAAGGTGTCTTTCCCTGGAGATTCCAGAAGAGTAGAGCACCGCAGTCATTCCCTTCCATTCCCACAGGATCTAAGAACACAGGAGCTGCCCATTTGTACATTCTTTCAACGCTGAGGAGACTGCCTAAGAACGGATTTCTTTGAGTTGCGGAAGGAGAAATGAAAGGTCTTTTCCTTTTTAAATTTGGGCCCCTAGGGTTTTGCTCTAGACAGGGCCACCTCAAGGCTTTTCTTGGTCCTTCCCGTCATGGGAATTTAACTGCTCTACATTCATAGTTAGCTTAATTGGCTCCGTTGCTAGAGGATCTGCGCCCGCCATTCTCCTTTGCATTCGTGGCAGGCCTCGGAGGAGAAGCTGGAAATAATAATGTCCCAAGGTGAAATGAGGCGACGTGCCAGAAATAGCTTGGAAGGGTATAAAGTGCAATGCAAAGGTAAGGTCTAACCCTCACTTGGCCGTGATCTCATCAGAGCCAGGAAGGCTGAGCTTCAGTGCAAATTAAGGATGGTATTGAGTCCTGGCTTTGTCCCCTCCTAATGCGTGACCTTGAGCATATTATTGAATCCTTTCCAGCCTCATTTTCTCCTCCTCACAGCACCTTGACTCTTGGAGATTGTCCTCTTTATCATGTGTTTGTTGTCAGCTTCTCTCTACTAGAATATAAACGTGGGAACAGAGCTACACTCAGTCTTGTTCACTGCTAAGGAAGAAGAGTGCCCGCCTCCAAAAGTCTTTGACAAATGAAAGTGAGTGATTCTCGCATTCCCTTGGGACACCATGTCTCAGGATTCTGCTTTGTCCCTTGAACCACGTCAGAGGCAGCTCAATTCCTGGAACAAGTGTGACAAATCAGTGGTGTCAGTGGCAAGAGGAGGGGAAAGGAGGGGGCACCCATGGAAAAAGAATTCACCTACATGCATATAACAACATCTTCCTTCAGGAAATGACCTCCACACAGCGTATTTTTGAAAGGGGAACTGCCGAAGAGACTGTGAGTCTAGCTTGTTCTAAGTTCCAATAGGCAGTAATTGCTCCTAAAGGGGACCATTAATTTGATTAGAAAACACTCCTTGCCTTCTAAGTACATATACTCAATAAAAATAATTTTCTCACCCCTAATAAGGAAGGAAGGAAGGAAGGGAAGGAAGGGGAGGGGATGGAGGGGAAGGGAGGAGGAGGGAAGAGGGAGGGAAGGAAATGGAAGAGGGAAGGAGAGAGAGAGGGAGGGAAAGAAGGAAAAAAGAGAAGAGAAGAAAGGTTATTGACTAACTCAAAGCCAGAAATCACACTGTGGCTCAGTACAGGACAAGGCGTTCTCCCTCCCAGGATAGGATTTCCTTCTACATGCCTTCCTTCCTCTCCTACCTGGGCCCCCAGCCTCACCCATACCTCCAGGAGAAGGCAGCCAGCTGTGACGGGATGAGGCGTAGAGGAGCCAGCCTCTCCAATAGAAAAGTCGGGAGCTGCAGGTGCTAAGACCAGTTTGGGTTCTGCCACCCGGCTGGGTCTCCCACAGTAACCGGGAGCTAAAAGAAATAAACACATCCCTTGAGACGCATGTCGAATTCATCATGGAGGAGAAGCAGGTTTAAATGAATGCATGAATGTGTCCTGAGGGCCATCCAGGTGCCAAGTACTGTGGGAAGCACGGTCACCTATTTCTCCTCCATCATTGTGGAGATGGGATGATCACTCTTGTTCAAGGTGAGGACACTGAGGCAGTTTGCCAAAGAACCAACCCAGTTCTCAAATTACGCTGCAGAGCTAACAGATGGCTCCTAAAAACTCACTCTGTGACTTTACATACGAGGAGTTCATAAGTATTTAAAATACTTTTCTTTAAAAAGTGGCAGTTGATGGATTTTAGCAGGATTATCCTGATCTAGAGAGGGTCTCTGACACTGCTCGCTTGGCCCTAAGCCAACCAGCATGAACCTTGCCTTAGGGCAGAGTCTAGACCAGCAGTCCAAACTACCACAGAGCTCTCTACTAGGTGCCCAGAGGAAATTATAGAAGTTCTATGGGGGATAATTACTGTTCTTACTGCCGATAGTAGTTGTTCGTGAGGATGAGATGAAATGATAAAGAATTTAATTATGCTCAGTACATAATAAGCACGTAGTGAATATTAGCCATTTATGAGTACTTCCAATTTTTCCGTGTTACAGATTTATGTGATGTACATTTTCACTTATATGACATGTTTTCCTATTCAGGTTTATTTTCTTTAGCTAGATTCCCAAAAGTGAAGTTCTCAAATCAAAGATCTCTTGGATCTTCCGTATCTAGTTCTCTTCATACTTCATACGTATTGCCAAATGATGTTCCTAATGAATTGTAACAATACCTCCATGACCAGCCACAAGGAAACCAGATTTTCAGTATCATTACTAGTGCTGGGGATTATTGTTTTTTTTTAAATAATTAAATTGACTTTTAGAGTGGATGCTTCTACAAATATCCATCCAGAGACCAAGTGATCTGGGTTTGGCTGTGAACAGGGCGGGTTAAGCAATGGAACTGGAATGAATCCAAAGGCAGAACAGGGCCTCTAAGGTAAAGGAAGGCAGAGATAAGGAAACCAAGAGAGGCATGAATGTTTCCAGTTGCTCATGGCTGAAAGGAATGGGGCTGCAAGATGTACATTGACCCTCCAGGAATGCTGCAGATAAGCACAGATAAGACAAGAAATCCCTGAGGCCTCAGTATCTGGTGCTAGTGGAACAGAGGAAGGACAGATGACAGGTGGGAAAGGTCCATGGCAGCCCAGCCCATGGAAATTGGCAATCAGTGCATGTAAGAGTGATGAAGGGTCCCCAAGCACACCTTCCCATGGGGTAATTAGGAAAAGAAATCTGTTGGGAGATTCCTTATAAGGAAGCACTCTTTCAGGACTGGAGAGATGTGGTGTTGTACACTGTGCAGAGACAGAAAGCAAGACACTGAAATTCCTCAGTGTGTGGGTCCCAAGAAATTCTATACCTGGTGCACTCTTTGGGAGAAAGGTGATCTGTAAGCATCTGTGCTTGGCCAGACCAGAAAGCACAGGTCTCGCAGAGCTCCTTTTGGAAGTCTGTGGGCCTCGCCCATCATTTCTTTCTTTCTTTTTTTTTTTTTTTCCCGCCCATCATTTCTAATCCAGACACTTAGACATAGACTCATATGCAGGTTCATTCCCGGCAGAATTGTGCAAGCTATTTGAAGTTCAAAATTTAGAGGGCCCAGGAATCGTGTGTGTGTGTGTGTGTGTGTGTGTGTGTGTGTGTGTGTGTGTGGTGGGGTGAGTTGGTGGGTTAAATGCCAGTTCTAGGCCATCCCTCCCAGGTTGCATTTGGGTAGGTCTGAGACGGAGTCCAGAGAGCTGTCCTTTGAACAAATGTTCCTCATCCGGAGGTGACCGCTTCTGTTGCAAGTTGTCAATGGGCTACACTTTGAGAATCATCTCTATTCTGCAGCTAGGTGTTGGTCTCTGTGAGTTCTCCAAATAGGCTGGTCAGCCTAAAACCTGGGTTTGACACTCACACGATCCTGGCACGGAGCTCCCGGGGTGGGGTCATGGCCATTTCCAAAGAGTCAGAGCCATGGTGATTCAAAGAGGCCATGTCTCTGGCTGGCCCTAAGAATGTAGCTTGCAGACTTCCAGCTACAGGGAGCATAATTACCCAAGGATCACAGCTACTGCATTTGAACCCCACGGCTGTGTGTGCACCAAGCCCCCCTTCTCCGGGCTGCTCCCAGCCAGTGACTAAACACAGCAGGAATACTAAGACAGCCCCAGTCCTGGGAAACACAGACTTCTCTGACAGCTGACTGGTCAGAGGACCCCCTGGCAGCCTTACTGAGCCCTCCTTAGACTCTGAGACGTCTAGGATGCTTCTCCCTCATCTTCATTTGAGTCAGGGATGAGAAGAGTCTGTTAGCTCTCCAGCCTTATATGACTCACTGTCCATTTTAGTCATGTAGGTATTTCCCCTAGTACAATGCTGGCAGTGTAGCCTGTCCTGCCATCTGCTTCTAACACATCTTGCACTAACACAATGGCCCAAAATATTCCCCCTGAAATATCGTCCCTGTGGATACTAGCAGGTCAGAAGACAGGCCATGTTTGCAGAAGGCTTGTGTGGCTTGACCTGTATAAAGGAGGCCCACAGCATGTTGGACTGTGTCATTTTATCATCTGGCCCTGAGCCCTTGAGCTGGGAGGGTGCACGAGGGGTTGGAGAGCTCTGGTGACAGTGTCCCGGGGGCTCCATATTCCTGGGACAACTCCTGAATAATGAGAGGGCTCATATCACCTGGATGGACAACCTCAGACCCTCAGAAAAAGACACGCCTTTCCCCAATCCACAGAAGGAGATCTGGGACGATAGAGGCTGAGCTCCGCCCATCTGCCACCTTCCTTCCCTGGCCTCCATGGCCAGGTAACTGAGCCCCAGGGACAGCTGGGCATTGGAGGCCCACAATCTCCACAGGCTCCTGCTCGAGCACTCCACACAGTAATACAACAACGGACGCTCTCTCAACATGAAAGCAACTTTAGGAAGCTGTTCCTAAAGGAACAGGCAATCCTGTGTGTTTATGGCATCAATGCCAGCCCCTGGCCCTGACAGCTTTCCAGCAAGGCCCCAGCAGTGGGAAGACCTCAAAGGGCTTGGGGGCGGAGAGGGGAGGGAAGAGACATGGCCGCCCCCCAGAGCATGGGCTTCCTCAAGGAGAGGGGACTGCAGGAGAGGTAAGAAGGAGGTGTAGTCTCCAGGGGAACGAAGCAAGGAGCTGGGGTGGACACGTGGGACTCTTGGGCTGGGTTTTAAGTCTTGGGGATTGTGCTCTGCTCTGAAGGAGAAATCACACTTGGTGAATGGTTTAGAAATCACCTCCCCCTACACACACACACCCGGGCACACATTGCAACCCCCTTTGGGTTTCTGGCAATGAGTGACAGTATGGTGAAGAATGGCAAGGCGGCCGGGAGGGGTGGGGGGCCCTCGGCCAGCCCTGGGCTCCCTCAACCCCACAGGAAACAGCCCTTCCCTCCCCAGCACTGTGTCCAGGGCCAACCCCATGAGCAGAGTCAGGGAGGGCTTTGGCCTGTGACAGAGCAGGAAGTGGCTTCCAGGAGTACAGCTCAGGAGGGACACCCACGTGAGAGGAAAAGTCACTTCCAGAGAGACAGGTCATCCTTTTAAAATGTAAGTTCCGGAGAGTCCCACCTTCTTGGCCCAAGTCCCTCAGAGGGCTCCCACATCACTCAGACGAAAAGCAGAGGTCTTTTTAGAGGCCCTCAAGGCTGTGATGGGTTAAATGGCGTCCCTCAAAAAAGATATATTGAAGTCCTAACCCCCATCCAGTACCTCAGTACATGGCCTTATTTGGAGACTGGGTCTCTACAGAGGCCATTTGGTTAAAATGAGGTCATGAGGCTAGGCCCTAATAAAAAGGGGGAGTTTGGACAGATGCATGAGCAGGGGGAATGGCCTGCAAAGACAGAGGAAGCTGAGGACCTGTGGGAGCCAGGGGAGGGGCCTGGGACAGGCTTCCCTAGTCCTTCAGAGGGAGCATGACGCTGCTACCACCTTGATCTTGAACTTCGAGCCTCCAGGACTCAACCTGTTCCTATTGCTGAAGCCACTGGCTCCTGGCCCTTTGTTTAGGCAGCCCCAGCAACCCAAGACGAAGACCCCTCAGGCCTGGTCCCCTCACCTCATGTATCGTTCTCCCCGCACACCCCAGCCACCCCTTCCCTTCCACAGATTCGCCAGCCACCCCTCCCCCTCTGGGACTAGGCTGAGCTCTTCCCTCGGCCTGGAATGCTCTTCCCCTCGGGATCTGCCAGGCTCCCTTTCTCAGCTCTCTCCAGTCTCTCCAGTATCGCCCTCCCACCCTCCCGATGTGGCTTTTCCTGGACACCTTGTTAAAGACCAAAACTTCCCCTGGCTCGCACCTTCTGATTCCTCTTAATCTGATCTGTGTTCCCCCCATAGCTCTTACCACCTTCCACTGTACTGTGGGCTCTCCTTACTTATTAGCTTTGTTGCTTCTTGTCTTGTTTGTCCCCTCCACGAGAAGTTGCATTCTATGAGGGCAAGGATTTTTTGTCTCTTTTGTTCCCCAGTTCTCCCTAAGTGTCTGGCCCAGTGCCCAGCGCAGAGAAGTCATCCATAATTATATACACACAAATAAAATGACCTTGACCGGCTAATGTACGGTGGGTGGGTGTGTTTCCAGGCCTCCTAATAGGTCCGCCCCATGCTAAGCAATGCCTGACACCCGTGGAGTGCTCGCCACATCACCTGGCCTAAGAACTACAATCCTCATGTTACAGAAATGAGCAAAGTCACACTCACAGAGGTTAAGAACCTCGTCTGTGCTACTGTAACCCAGGCTTTCCGACTCTGATGCCACACTGGCTCCTTGCTGGGTGCTGGCAGGGACTCCATCCAGAAGAGAGTGTCCCTTGCCCGGTTTCCTAGGGATCCCGCCGGTATGGCCAGAGCAGCTGCCGCCCGACCGCCCGAGCAAAGTGTTTTTCGAGTGACCCTCCGCCACGGCTGGCCACCACCCAGCTGGGTATCTCTCGGGCTTGGCTCCCTGGTGATCAGCTGGGTCCAGATCACCCTGGATCTGCTACTCACACATGTGCCGGGGAGGGAGAGAGAAAGGGACGCCGAGAGAGAGGGCAGTAAATGAGGGCAGGGAGACGCAGGCTATTGAAATTCTAGACTTGCCTGGAGCCAAGTGGGCCGGGAGGCTGGTGCTGCTGGCTGGGGCTCATCAGGCACCCAGTGGGCAGAGATCCCATTGCCTAGCTCTCCTGGGGCGGGGGTGGAAGGGCAGACTGGAGCTCTGTAGTCGTATTGTGATGGCGAAGGAGGAAACAAGAGCAGCTGATCGGGCCTGGATCGGGGTGCCCACGTGCGCACAGACAGGCCTTTATGTCCTGGGCCCAGACAACAGGCCGCATTCTTCCCCCACCTCAGTGACGTCCTTCACGGACATGTCCCCAGTGCACATTTTCAAAGGATTAATCAGCTACGGATCAGATGACACGGCATTCCCTCTGTTGCCCCCTCTTTGCCCAAGCTGTGCCTTCCGTTTGCCGTCTCTGAGCACGGAGCGGGTGGCTGACCCCAGCCCCGCCCTTGCGCTGCCCACGGTGCGCCTTGTCCCCCGCCCAGATAGAAGTGTCATAATCTTGCCCGGGGGCTGGGGAAGTAGGGGAGCAGAAGTCTCAGAACAGAGGAGGTGGACAGGGGAGAACAGGCTCAGCTCACGTGTTTTCCCAGACAGGTGTTAGAATCAGGGATGGAATCATCAGGAGGACCCAGGGCTCCTGCCCCCAGAGCCGTGACTTTTCTGGTACATAAGCTAAGCTGTCCCAGGGATCCGGCTGTCCCAGGGATGCGGCTGTCCCAGGGCCTGGACCACCTCCCAGAGAAGCCTAAGAGGGTAGAGTTCTTCCTGAAGATAGACTTCGCTCCCACGAGGTTGACTCCCTGCCCTGCCTGACTGCTTTCCAGAACAAATGGGTTCACTTGGCCCAGCCAGGGCAGGACACAGGAAGCACCCGGGGAGGCCACTTGTCCTGCCCAACCACACCGTGGGACCACTGAGGCATCAGTGCCAAGTGACGAGCCAGTCTCTCTGGATGTAGAATACACCCCTCAAACACGAATAGGATTGTTGCTATGGACTGAGTGTTTGTGCCCCTTCCCCATTCTTATGCTGAAGCCCTAATTCCCAATGTCATGGTTTTGGAGGTAAGGCCTGTGGGAGATGATTAGGTTTAGAATAGGTAATGAGGTGGGGTTCCCACGATGGCATCAGTGCCCTTATAAGAAGAGGAGACCGGAGTGCTCTCTGTCGACCATACTAGATCTAGAAGGCGGCCGTCTTACAGGAAGGCAGGAAGACACCTCACCAGACCCTGAATCCCTGGGCATCTTGATCTCAGACTTCAGCCTCCAGAATCAAGACAAAGACACTTCTGATGTTTAAGCCCAAGCCTGGGGTCTCTGACTGTAGTATCCCAAGTGGACTAAGAGAGCCACCTCCCCTGGTTCCTCTAGGCCAGGCTTTCCAAGGTGGAACACCTGGGCTCTCCTCCCAGGTGTGGCAAGTTCAAATTGCAAGGTCTTGGAAAAGGAGGCACCTCACCCTTGGTGCTGTCACTGAGAAACGGGGCTTACAAACTTTGCCCTTCGCCCCCCGCAGACCACTAGGAGGACCAGATATAACAATGTATGTGAAATACTTCTCCAGTGACAATGCCCACCACTAGTACTAATGCCGCTGTTACTACTACTACTACTACCACTATTACCACTGTGACTACTATTACTACTATGGTTACTACTGCTCCTGTTATTCCTACTGCTATTACTACTACCACCATTACCACTATTGCTACTGTTACTACTACTACTATCACTACTGCCACTGTTATTACTACTATTATTACTACTACCATTAACACTATGGCTACTGTTACTACTATGGTTACTACTGCTGCTTTTACCACTACTCTTTCTTCTTCATCATCATCATCTTCTTCCTCTACTATGACTACTATTTCTGCTTCTACTACTTCTATTTCCACAACTACTTCTACGACTAAATATTTAACGGTTGTCAAGTACCAAGCAGCTGCTTAACATGTCAGACATTGTCTGCCTTATTTCTAATATCTGCAAATATCAAGGACTTCAAGTATATCCAAGTCTATTCACTTTCGAGTAGCAAAGTCCTTTACACTTGAAAATATCTAAAAGCATAAAGCTAATGTTCAGTTATATGTTTTTATTTTAATGGATCACCACAGTGTTTACACACATTTTTAAATAGCTACACAACTCTGTTCAAAGCCTACAGTTTATTTTCTACAGAAAACGCTTGGCATCCTTCTAGATTTCTAGGCCTCCTACAGTAAGTCTAGATTCTCTCCATTTCAGCCTCAAAATAACTCTGTGATGTGGGTAGTAGTCCCACTTTACAAATAAAATAATGAGGATCAGCATAATCACACACCTAATAAATGGTGGAGCCAAGAAAAAATACCCGCCTGTCTGACTCCACATTTTGTGTTCTTCCCATCGGGCTACACTGAACACCTTCCAAACTAATAGACTCAAGCAAATCTAAAAGTGTTGTATCCAACCAAACTTACCCAAACTCTGAAAAAAACAAATGAGCTGTATATGTTACTAACAATTTTTCTTGATTATATTTTTTGATTATACATATAAGATGGCCTCTCTTTGGTGGATAGGTGTATGAATTTTGATACATATATAGATTCATGTAACCACCACTACGAGCAGAGTATTGAACGTCCCATCATCCAAAAAATCTCGTTGGTACTTTGCCTTCATAGTCACACCCTCACCTTCTCCTAACCCCTGAGAGTTACGGAGCTGTTCTCCATCTCCATACCTTTGTCTTTTCAAGAATGTCCTATAAATGGAATGAGACAGTATGTAAAGTTGTTTTACATTAAATTTTTAAATCTTGAGATAAATGTGGATTCATGCAGTGGTAAAGAATAATAGAGATCCTGTGTACCCCTTTTCCACTTTCCATTAGTGGTAAGCGCTTGCAAAACCATAGTACAATACCACAGCCGGAATACTGACATGAGAGAGTCAAGCTATAGACATTTCCAAAGCCACAACAATCTCTCCTATTGCCCTTCCCACTTTATCTTGCCCCTTATAGCCACACCCACTTCCCTCCTACCCTATCCTACCCGTGACAACCACTAATGTGTTCTCTGTTTCTACAGTTTTGTCATTTGAAGGGTGTTATATTAAAGAAATCTAATGGTGGGTGATGTTGAACAAACTTTCATGTGCTTATTTGCCATCTCTATGTCTTCTCCAGTAAAATGTTTATTTGTGTCTTCTGCTTATGGTCTCATTCGATTGCTTTTGTTTTCACTGTTGAGTTTTGAGAGTTCTTTATACATTCCAGATACTAATTCTTTGTTGGATATTTAGTTAGCAAATATCCCCCTCCCCATTCTATAGCTTGTATTTTTATCTTCTTAATAGGGGCAAAGCAAACATTTTAAATTGTTATTGAGTTCTGTTTAACAAGTTTTCCCATTCATGGGTTATGCTTTTGCTGTCAAGTCTAAGAACCCTTTGCCTACTTGTAGACCTTAAGGATTTTCTATTTTTTGTGTGTCAAAGTTCTATAATTTTATGTTTTACATTTAAGTCTATGATCCATTTTGAGTTAATTTTCTCATAAGGTGTGAGACTTACATTGAGGATCATTTTTTCTTTTCTTCTTCTCTTTTTTTTTTTTTTTTGCCTACAGATGTCCATTTGTACCAGAATCATTTGTTAAAAACAGATTTACTTCCTCCATTGAACTGTTCTTGCAGGTACCCATGAAATGTCCAGACTAGGCAAATTTATTGAAACAAAATATAGATTAGTGATTGATGTAGTACTAGTGGGAGGAGGTAAGGAGAATGGGAGAAATATGGGGGTGACTGGTAAAGGATATAGGGTTTTTTTGGAAATGATAAGAGTGGTCTAAAATTGATTGTGGTGATGATAGCACAACATTGAGTATATACTAAAAATCATTCAATTTTACATTTTAAGTAAGCTGTGTAGTGTATTAACTATGTCCTAATAAAGCTCTTACCCCAAAATAAGCTGGACATATTTGTTCGGGTCAATTTCTGGATTCTCTATTCTCCATTTATCTATGTGTATATTCCCTAATTAATACCACATAGTCTTGTTAAGTGTAAATATATACTATGTCCTGAAGTTGGGCAAATGTATTCCTCCCACCTTATCCTTCTTTTTCAAAATTGTTTTAGCTAGTCTAGTTTCTTTGCCTGTCTACATGTATCTTATTTATTTTTATTTTTGTTATTTTTTGAAAGATTTTATTTATTTATTTGACACAGAGGGAGAGAGATCATAAGCAGGCAGAGAGGCAGGCAGAGAGAGAGGGAGAAGCAGGCTCCCCGTTGAGCAGAGAGCCCGATGTGGGGCTCTATCCCAGAGATCATGACCTAAGCCGAAGGCAGAGGCTTAACCCACTGAGCCACCCAGGTGCCCCTCTACATAGATTTTAAAGTAATCCTGTCTATATGTACAAAATAAATCTTATAGGGATTTTGATAGGATTTTGATTTTTTTACATATATTTATAAAATATACAAATTATATATATATATCTATTTAGGGAGAACTGACATCATTACTGTATTGAATTTTCCAATTTATGACATGGTATGTCTCTCCATTTATTTAGATCATGCTTGATTTCTCTCATTAACTTCATGTGGTTTTCCAAATACAAGTCCAGTACACCTTTTGTTAAATTTTGTTTGATTCTGTTTTTGATGGTATTGTTGACTTTTACATCCCTGCTGATTTTGCATCTAGTTGTTCTATCAATTCTTGAGAGAAGGGTATTAAAATCCTCAATTGTAACTGTGGATTTGTTCATTTCTTCTTTCGATTCTATCAATTTTTGCTTCACATACTTTATTTTCTAGGTTGTTAGGTGTATATACATTTAGGATTTCTTTGTCTTGTTAGTGGATTGACTCTCTTCTCATAACGCAATGTGCCTCTCTGTGTCCGCTTTCTTTTTGTGCATACTTGCATGACAAATACTTTCTCTCTGTTTGGTTTTCAGTCTGCTTATATTGTTATACTTGAAGTGGGCTTCTTGTAGAGAGCATAAAATTGGCTCTTTTCTTCACTTCACTCTGTCCACGTCTTTTAAGTGATGTATTCAATCCACCTACATTTAATGTAATTTTTTTGGCTATTTTTAAAACTGAAGTATAATTAACATACAATGTTATGTTAGTTTCACACATACAATATATTGATTCAACAATTCTATACATCACTCAATACCACAATAAGTGTAGTCACCATCTGTTACCATACAACAATATTACAATATTGTTGACAATGTTTCCTATGCTGTACTTTTTCATCTCCATGTCTTATTTATTTTATAACTAGATATTAGTAGCTCTTAATACCCTTTCTCTATTTTACCCATCCCCCACTCCAGCAACCACCAGTTTGTTTTCTGTATTTAAGATTTTGGGCTTTGGGGAGTTTAATTTGTTTGTTTGTTTTGCTTTTTAGAATCCACATATAAGTAAAATCATATGGTATTTGTCTTTTCTGACATTTTTCACTGGGCATAATACCCTCTAGCTTCATCCATGTTGTTGTAAATGGCAATATCTCATTGTTTTTAATTGCTGAGTAATATTCCTCTGTGTGTGTGAGTGTGTGTGTGTGTGTGTGTGTGTGTATCACATCTTCTTTACTCACTCATCCATCAGTGGAGACTTGGGTTGCTTTCATATCTTGCCTATTATAAATAATGTTGCAATAAACATAGGGATTCATGTATCTTTTTAAATTAGTGATTTCATTTCCTTTGGATAAATACCCAGTAGTGAAATTACTGGATCATATGGTATTTCTATTTTTAATTTTTTGAGGAGCATCCATATTGCTTTCCACAAGGGTTGAACCAATTTACATTACCACTAATAGCACACAAGGGTTACTTTTCCTCCACATCCTTGTCAACACTTGTGATTTTTTGTGTTTGGTATTAGCCATTCTGACCGGTGTGAGGTGATATCTCATTGTGGGGTTTGATTTGCATTTCCCTGATGATGAGTGACGTTGAGCACCTTTCCATGTGCCTGTTGGCCATCTGGATGTCTTCCTTGGAAAAATGTCTATTCAGGACCTCTGCCCATGTTTAACTGGATTATTTGGGGGGTTTTTTTGGTGTAGAATTGTACAAGTTCTTTATATATTTTGGATATTAACCCCTTATCAGATATATCACTTGCAAAAATTGAAATAGTATTTACTGGGTTGCTTTTGTTTTGTTGATGGTTACCTTTGCTGTGCAAAAGCTTTTGCTTGAGGAAACATATCCATAAATATGTTGCTAAGGGTGATTTTCAAGGGATTACTGCCTTTGTTCTCTTTTAGGTGTTTTATGGTTTCAGGTCTCACATTTAGGTCTTTAATCCATTTTGAGGTTAATTTTGTGTATGATATAAGAAAGTGGTACAGTTTCATTCTTTTGCATATAGCTGTTTAATGCAACTATTGATATATAAGGAATTCAGTCTTCCATTTTATTTTTTGTTTTCTGTTTCTTTTGTTTTTCATTTCTCTGTTTTCTTTTTTCTGCATTCCTGTGTATTACTTAAGCATTTTTTTAGAATTCCACCTTTATTTACCTATACTGGGTTTTTTGTTTTTTTTTGGTTTGGTTCCCCCCCCCCCCAATTTCATTTCTTTGAGAGAGACAGAGCAAAGTGAGAGAGAGAGCACAAGCTGGAGAGAGGGGCAGAAAGAGAGGGAGAAGCAGGCTCCCTACACAGGGCATGGTCCCAGGACACTGAGATCATGACCTGAGCCACAGGCAGACACTTAACTAGCTGAGCCACCCAGGCACCCCCACCTGTGCTGTTTCTGAGTGTATCTCCTTGTATAGCTTTTTTTTAGTGTTGCTCCTGGTACTACTGGTGCCATCATTTTACCAGTTCAAGTAAAGTGTAGTAACTTTACCTCCTCTCTTTATGCTTTTCTTAAATAATCCCCCTACATACTTAGAACCACATTGAAGTGTTATAATTTTTGCTTCAATTATCAAACTTAATTTAGAAAGCTCAAGAGGGTTCTTTGTCATTAATTTTGCTGACCATGTTCTTTATTCTTCCTGATGTTCCAAGATTCCTTCTTTTATCATTTTCTTCTGCTAAAGAACTTCCTTTAGCCATTCTTTTAGGGTTAGTCTGCTGGTGACAAATTTTCTTTTGTTTTACGTCAGGTAAGAATGTCTTTATTTTCCCTTCATTACTAAAGGACATTTTCTCAGATAGAGGATTCTGGGTTGACATTTTTCCGCACATAAAAAATGTGCCACTTTCTTCTGACCTCCACTGCTTCTGATGAGACATCCATTGTCGCTTGGACTGTTTTCCCCTTAAAAGTATTGTTCCTATCTCTGATTTTAGATTTTTTTTTTCTTTCTGTTTTCTAAAATTTTACTAAGATACACCTCGGCATAGATTTTTTTTTTTTTTTAAGATTTATTTATTTGACAAAGGGGGGAGGTGCAGAGAGAGAGTCTTAAACAGATTCCACACGGGGCTCAATCTCGCAACCCTGGGATCACAACCTGAGCCAAAGCCAAGAGTCAGACACTGAACCAACATGGCCACCCAGGTGCCCTGACCTTTTTTTCCATCCTGTCTGGGACTCACTCAGCTTCTTGAATCTGTAGGTTTTTGTATTTTGCCAAATCTGGGAATTTTTCACCCATTATTTCTTTGAGTACTGTTTCAGCCTTGCCTTTTTCTCTTCATTTGGGGCTCCAATGACACAATTTACACACACACAATTTCCTTGTTATGGTCTCCCTAGTCCTGAGGTTCTGTTTTTGTTTTTTCTTTTTCTTCTCTTCTTCTTCTTCTTCTTCTTCTTCTTCTTCTTCTTCTTCTTCTTTTTTTTAGTGTATCTTCCCTCTATTGTTTAGACTGATAATAATTTGGATAATTTCTATTTTATTTTCAAGCTTACTGATTCTTTTCTCTTTCCCTACTATCTCCTCACTGAGTTCATTCATTGAGTATTTAGTTTTAATTACTGTATTTCTTAGTTCTAAAATTTCCATTTGGTTCATCTTTATACCTCCTATTTCTTCACTGAGACTTTCTCTCTTTTTTTTTTTTTTCTGAGACTCTATTTTCATTTGTTTCAATATGTGTTCATGATTACTTTTTTACAATGGCTGCTTTAAAATCTTTTTTGATAATTCAAAATTTCTTTCATCTTAGTGTTGGCATCTTTTGATCGTCTTCTGTCATTCAGTTTGAAATCCTTATGCTTCTTGGTGTAATGAGTGATTTTCTATTGAAACCTGGCTCTGGGGGTATTAAGTTATGAAATTCAGGATCTTATTCGAGCCTTCTGTTTTAGCTGGCTTTTTCTCGCACTGCTTCAGGATGGAAAGGGGTGGAGAAGGAAGAACAGGCTCCACTTCATTACAGTTAGGTAGAGATAGAAATCCAAGTTCCCCACTTGGCCTTGGCTAAAGTGGGATGCTCTTCCTTACCCTAGAGCATAGGTGAGGGTTCCAGCTCCCCACTCTGTCTCCACAGACATTTTCCTGGCTGGGAGGGATGGGGTTGCTTCATTATTTCTCCCGACATGACCACCAGAGACACCACGGGGGTGGATGACCTCTTTACCATTGGGTATTGATGGAAATCCTGACTCTACACTACTTCTGACATTAGCCCGATGGGAAGCAGGAGGGGAACCTTATTATAACCTGTTGGGCATGAGACCTTAGGCTCCCCATCTAACCTTCACTGGTGTAGGAGCTATAGTTTCCCCCATAGTGCTTGTCTAAGGTAGAAGCAGTTGATTTCTTAAAGTTTTCTATCTTGTAAGGTTGCCTTTTACCCGGCCATTTGGCCAGAGAGAACAGGTTTTTGTTAGGGGGTTGCACCCATTGGCATTTCTAGGTTGCCAACTTCTCCAATATTTATTCTTGGATATCTGAGGCAAAAAATAAATAAATAAAATTTAAAAATAAAAAATAAAAATCCTAGGCTGTTCAATTTCTTGTTCTTCAAGTCTCAAGGTCCATAGCTGCTCTGCCTCCTTCTTTCAGCTCTCAGTCTTCCTATGTTTGTTTTATAATTTCCAGGCTAGTTATCTGGAGGAAGAGGGAAAAATACAACCATTCTATGTTCCTAGAAGTGGAAGTCACTATGTAGCCTTTGAGACTGGCTTCTTTCACTCCGCATAATGCCTTCAAGATTCATCTGTGTTACAGTGTATATCAGTAGCTTGTTCCCTCTTCCTGCTGAAGGTTCCATTATATATACCAGTTTGTTTGTGTTTTCATCAGTTGAAGGAAATTTTGTTTTCTCTTTCTTGTTTGGGGGATTATACACTGAGCTGCTATAAACATTTATGTACAAGTCTTTACAGAAACATTAAGTTTTCAGTTCTCTACAGCAAACACCCAGAGGTAGGATTCCTGGATTATATGATAAGTGTATGTTTAAACTTTATAAGAAATGACTTAACTGTTTTCCAGAATAGCTGTGTCATCTTGTGTTCTCATCAGTAGTGATGACAGTTCCTGTTATTCCACATCTTCACCCACTTGGTATTTTTAGTGTTTTTTTTTTATCCATTCTAATAGGTGTATAGTGATCTCTCCTTGTAATTTAATTTTCATTTCCCTAATAGCTAAAGATGTTTAACACCTTTTCATGTGCTCAATTGCAATCTGTACATCCTCTTCAGTGAACTGTCTGTTCAAATCTTTCGCCCATTTTTAAAATTGGCTGGTTTTTCTTCTTGTTGAACAGTGAGTGTTATTTATTTACTCCAGATATATAAACAACTTCTTCATATTATAAAACTCGAGAGAGAAAAAGAATAGAGGGGTAAAGCAATCTAATACAATCAGCTGTCACTCCATAGCAATCTGCTTGCTGAGCATTTCTCCAAAGGCTCAAACATGCCACCTTGGCCACACTGGAACTACAGTCTCCTGCCAACAAAAGTCACAGACCACTTAAAACTTGGGCTCTGTTTCTTTAAAAAAAATGGATGGGATTTTGATAGGGATTGCATTAAATGTGTAGATTGCTTTAGGTAGAATAGACATTTTCACAATATTTGTTCTTCCAATCCATGAGCCAAAATCTATAAAGAGCTTATCAAACTCAGTACCCAAAGAACAAATAATCCAGTCAAGAAATGGGCAGAGGACATGAACAGACATTTCTGCAAGGAAGACATCCAGATGGCCAACAGACACATGAAAAAATGCTCCACATCACTCGGCATCAGGGAAATACAAATCAAAACCACAATGAGATACCACCTCACACCAGTCAGAATGGCTAAAATTAACAAGTCAAGAAATGACAGATGCTGGCGAGGATGCGGAGAGAGGGGAACCCTCCTACACTGTTGGTGGGAATGCAAGCTGGTGCAACCACTCTGGAAAACAGTGTGGAGGTTCCTCAAAAAACTGAAAATAGAGCTACCCTACGACCCAGCAATTGCACTCCTGGGTATATATCCTAAAGATACAAACGTGGTGCTCCGAAGGGGCACGTGCACCCGAATGTTTATAGCAGCAATGTCCACAATAGCCAAACTGTGGAAAGCGCCTAGATGTCCATCAACAGATGAATGGATAAAGAAGATGTGGTATATATACACAATGGAATACTATGCAGCCATCAAAAGACATGAAATCTTGCCATTTGCGACGACGTGGATGGAACTAGAGGGTATCATGCTTAGCGAAATAAGTCAATCGGAGAAATATAACTATCATATGATCTCTTTGATATGAGGAAGGGGAGATGCAAGGTGGGGGGGTTTGGGGGGAGGTAGGAAAAGAAAAAATGAAAAGATGGGATTGGGAGGGAGACAAACCATAAAAGACTCAATCTCAAGAAACAGACTGAGGGTTGCGGGGGAGAAGGGGGACGGGAGAGGGTGGTGGGGAAATGGACATTGGGGAGGGTATGGGCTATGATGAGTGCTGTGAAATGTGTAAACCAGATGATTCACAGACCTGTACCCCTGGGGATAAAAATACATTATATGTTTATTAAAATAAAAAATTAAAAAAAAAAAAAAAAAAAAAAAAAAAAAAAAAAAACTTGGGCTCTGAAAAGCAGCATGTCATTCCACTCCCCATTCTTTCCATGTCTTGAGCAATCCAGTAAAGAAGAATGCTGGCTTGGGTACTGAAGAGTATTTGTTTTCAATTGTGATCTCCTAGGTAGGTAGTAGACATAGAGACTATGTCTACATCCTTTTGTCTCCCCTCCCCCAAGACCTAGACCTTTTACGCACTCATTCAAAGAATATTTATTTAGTTCCTCGTATGTGCCAGGCACTGCACTCTGTGCTTAGAATTCCCTTGGGTATTTCCTAGTCCTTCCGAAAGTCCTCTATATGTTTTTCCAAACTGGACTAGTTCTTCTCTAGGACTATGACATGGTAGTTTCCCTAGAACTTCCTTTCAGTGCTCCCCTATGTTATAGCCCAAGTTCTTAGGTATCAAGTTTTTTCTTTTTAATTTACTCTCTCTCTCTCTCTCTTTTTTTTTTTTCCTGGAGTGCATTTTCCAGTATCTTCTTCAAAAAGGATGTGTGAAGTTATTTTTAAATCCATGCATGTCCCAAAGTGAATTACTTCATTCCCATATTTGATGAATAGTTTAGCTGGATGTGGAATTTTAGATTGAAAATAATTTTCCATCCACGTTTTTAATGCATTTTTTTCATTATATTGTAGACTGCAGTGTTGTTGTTGAGAAATCTGACAACTTTCTGATTCTTGATCTTTTGTAGGACCTCTCTTTCTCACCAGAAGGGTGTAGGATCTCTTCTTTATCCACAGGGTTCTGAAACTTAACAACATGAAGTGCCTTGGCATGGGATTTTGTTCATTCTCTGTGACGTGATCCATGCCCTGTTATATTCCAAAGACATGTGTTTGAGTTTGGGTAAATATTCCTGTGACATTTTTTATAATCTCTTCTCTGGTTTAACTCTTTTCTCTTTCAGAAACTCCTCTTAGCCTGATTTGGACCTTTGGGGCTAATTCTCTAAATTTGTAATTTTTTTTTCCTACTGTTTTCTATTTCTTTGTTCTTTTGTTCATTTGAGTTTCTATGAGGTTTCTTTGATTTTTATCTTCTAATCTTTCAAACAAATTTTTTAATGTCATATTTCTAACTTGTAAGAGTCCTTCATTCTATCATCCTTCTTTTGTTTCATGGTTGTAAGCCTCTGTTTCCCCTAAGAAGTCTACTTAACTATTTTAAGTGTTTTATTCTGGTTTCTATATTGTAGCCATTTCTTCCAAGTCCCTTTTGTTTACTTGTTTGCTTTAGTCTTTTTCTTCATGTTTTAGGATTTACTCAAATGTCTAGTTATCTCTCACTTTCCTTTCATATTATCAAGTGAGGTACTAAGACAGAGATTGGCACCTAGACCAGGAAAAATGGCTCTAAATGATATTATTGGGATAATTATGAAGATTGAATGCCTGGGCTATATATCTTGTAATATACCACCATTGCATATAACAGTAAAACATTATGCAATAGGAAGTCCTTGTTTTTAGAAAGCACACAGAAGGGTATGACTAAAAGTGCATAATATTTACAAATTACTCTCAAATAGTTAATATATACAATGTGATCCAGTTTTCCAGAAACCCACCCAAACATCCAAGCTGCACTACCTCCTTATGTTGCTTCTATAAATGTTGTTTAGCTTGTTTCCTAGAGATAAACACTTAACCTAGTCCTGGTTAAAGGGAGAAAGATTATGAAATTAATCATATTCGTGCCCATAAACCTTACCTTTGTAGAAGGGCAGTATGTAAATTATTCTCTACTCATGGCTGAAATGCTACTTTAGAGATTCATTTCTTTAGCTCATTAATAGATTGGGAGGCTGCAATTGCTTCTAAGCTCTGAGGAAGAGTCATTGCCCATTGATTGAAAATCCAAACATCAAAGAAGTTAACACTTTCCCAAAGACTATGTAGCTAGTAGGTAGTAGAGCTGGATTTAGAACCTCTTTTGTCTATTGGGTTCTCTATTGCAATATACTCAAAGACCATGATTAGGTAATTCCTGGGGATATATGTTTATTAGATTGATTCACAACCTTGACAGGTAACAGAGAGGAGTGAAGTCCAACATGACTTTGGTCCAGGTTAAATATGTGGAGCAGCTAGGAGGCAGGGCCAAGAGAGAAAACGGCTAAGGAATGAGAAAGTACCCCAAGAAAATTCACATGTTTTGCTGTATTCCATTAGTGCCAGCCCTCTTGGCTCCTGGCTTCTAGACTTACATAGTTTCCATCTTCCTCCTCAGTTAAATATCTCCTGCTAGTTCTTCAGCAAGCCCAGTCCCTGGGACTGCCCAGCCTGCCCCTGGACTCCCAAAGACATAGGCTATGTCATCCATGTTCATGGACTCAATTGTGTTCAGTGACATCCATATTTTCCTGTCCCCAAAGAGCTTCTGCATTTCTGTTCCAACTGAAAGTCTGTTAATTAGACCCCTGGCACTGGATGTCTTGTCACCGACCACATTTCACAGTCATCATGGCAGGCATACCATCCCATTCTCATCCTTCCAACTCAGCAGGTCCTGGGCCATTTAGCACTCATGATTGTCCTCCACATTCTGTGTCTCTGGTCCAACCATTGTTTATCTCAATCACTTCACTTATCTTTTCCACCAGTACTGAATGATTCTGTGCCCTTATTTCATCGACTTTTTTACTTTCTTTTTTTTATCATTCTTTTCTTTTTCTTCTCTTTCTGGAATCTGGATGGTTTCTTGTATGTTGCCAAAATCTCACACATAGTGCTCTCTGCTTTCTCTAATCTAGAAGCTCATTCATTGCACATAGGAACAGCTTGAAAGTTCAGGCAATTAATGTCCTCTGAGTACCCCTCCACAGCGGAGGACAGACATCCTTGGATAATTGCCACAGCCTCCCTGTCCTCTGGTGGGACATTCTACACAGTTGCTCAGATGGTTCCCAGCAAGACTGAACCCACAGGAGTAAGTAGCTCATTAACCATACTTCATTGGCACTTCTCCATTCTCTACCCCACTTTCTCCCTTCTCTCACTTTTGCTTCCTGTGATCACGTCTCCAGTAAACTACCCACACACAAGGCCTTATCTCTGGTTTTGCATTCAAGGCCATCCAAACCCAGATACCTCTTCCATTCCCAGACTTTCCTGGTATTTCAGTTAAACAGCACTACTTTTGGTTTATTGAGTGCAGAATGCTTCTTTCATGTCTCTGAAACTTTTTCTTAGGCTAAAGTGACTTCCATCCTGGTTAGTCTGGCCAAACCATTCATCCTTCAAGACTCACCTCAAATACCACCAAGTACTACTTCTTCTGAAAGGCTTCCTGGAATCTCCCATTTTAATTTGCCAATTATACATCATATAGATATATAGAGAGAGACACATTCTATCTTATCATTTTATAAGCTTGTTTTTCCAACGAGGCTACAAGCTAGAGGGTCTGGCCATTGCCTCCTCATCTCTGTATACCCCACTACACCAAACAAATGTGTGTTAAATGAGTGAATTAATTAATTCGTCCCAGGTATCTGTAGAGTGCTACACACTTCCACTCAATTTTTCTTGCGAGAGAATAGTAAGGAAGATGATAATCCAATTTCCCATCATTGTCTAGCACCCTGGAGTTTATAGAGACATTTAACATACATTATCTCATTCGATCTTAACAGCTCTGTAGAATACACAAGGAAATCACTACTATCTCCACTTTTTATTACTATTATTATTATTTTTAAAGATTTTATTTATTTATTTGTCAGTGAAAGAAAGAGCACAAGCAGGGGGAGAGGCAGAGGCAGAGGAAGAAGAAGACTCCCCATGGAGCAGGGAGCCCAACATGGGACTCCATCCCAGGACCTTGGGACCATGATCTGAGCTGAAGGCATATGCTTAACCAACTGAGCCACCCAGGCATTCCAATCTCTATTTTATAATTGAGAAAATTGGGTCCCAGAAAAAAGACCTGACTTTCTCAAGATCACATAGCGTTAGAAGCTAGGACCCAACCCTCTTAGTCAAGCACTCATTCTACCACACCCATTCAGGGTCAGGCCCACCATGTCTGCCCTCTGCCTCAAAGCCATCCTCTGTGCTTCAAAGGCCACCTCCACTGTATTGTCTGTCCTGTTCACCAGCTATTCATTCCTAGCAGGCAAACTTACTTGGCGTCTTGGCAAATCCTTCCCAAATGTTCTGTACCCTCCTCTGAACTTCATCCAGGGCCATGGTCCAGGATTGTCTAACTTTCCTATTCTCTAGATTCACTATCAAGTTTCTCAAGCAGCACCCTGACACTCTTATATGCTTAGAAACGTTCTATGGTGGTTCTGAAGGGAAACCTCACAATCTCTCTGGCTCCCTGCTCTCACTTGTCCTATGGGACTCTTGAATGTCACTACATTTGGGAAATCCCCCTGCCCTGACATCCCAAACTGTATTAGTACCCTCTAGTTTGCTACTCTTTTCCTTCACAGCTATTACCACAACTTCTAGTCATTGTTAAATTCTTCCAGTAGTGATAACAATAGTTAACATTTACTGAGTACTTCTTGTGCTTAGGGTCTATATGATTATCCTTAATTCTCATAATCCTATAGGTTGGATGCATGCATAGTTAATAAGATCGGAAATATACTTCATACCTACTAGTATATTCTTAACTCCTAACATAGTGTGTGGCACAGGGACATAGCAGGGGTTAAATATCTATTTGTTAAGTGAATAAATTAACTCCTTTGACATCACATCATTGAAACTTGCTGCTCTGAAGACACAACTTCCCCAAATTTCTCTAGTCATGTTGAGTGTGATTGACTTTAGGGAAAAGAACATGTTAATGTCTGCTGGTCATCTACTCATTCAACACGTATTTGTGGAGTTCCTACTGGGTACCAGATAATTTCTAGGTGTCTGGACCTACCCCTGGGTGAGAGCTCTGTCTAAATAAAGGTGAAGTTGGGGGCGTGGTTCTACTTCGGGTCTCCTGGGCCAGAGGATGTGGGAGTCCAAGGTGAGATGGAGATTGTGCTCACAACCCACTTGGATACTCATACTTCAGTTCAGATAAAATTGAGATAATGTAGTCGGCCCCAGTCCTAGGCCCAGTCTAGGCTCAGCTCAGCCCCACTGAGGTTACCTCGATGTTGGATTTGTGCAGAGAAAGGAGACAACATGCCAACAGAGCCAGATCCTGGCTGGCGTACCTCTTTCTCCCTCCATTCCCCATTGCTTTCCTGAGTCACCGTTTACAAAAGCTATTTCAAGGAGGAAGTTACAGCTGCCCCAGCCCCATGGATTGACGTCAGATTTGGCCAGTTTAGATGATGTAAACGTTTGTACTGCCATCCTTTTGTCTTCTGATCATTTCATTAAGCTTTTCTTTAGGGTATGTTCCCTTTAAGCATCCTAACTGTTCTGAGGGTGCCAAGAGAACTCATTTTTCCAGAATCCAGTGACAGTGGGGACTGGAGGAGCAGTCAATGTGTCTCCAGTGGCCTGCTGTGACGGGGACCAGCAGGAGATCTTGCCCGGAAGTGGGCAGAGGCAGGAAAGGGCACCCTGGGAGGAAGCATATGGGGCCATCCTGCCTTTCTGCTCCTCTGCAAGGTGACCCCCAGCTTATAAGTTTGGATGGAAAGTCATGGCCCTTTTGAAAGCAGGATGTCAGCACTCATTATTAAAAATTGCTCTGTGTGCCTGCCTGTAATGTGGATGTTGAGATTTTCTTGGATTTCCCCTTCCTCCCACCTCAAAGCGATCTGTCGTACTTTACTAATGGCATGGGACTAAGGAAATATGTGCTAGCAATGTCCACAATAGCCAAACTATGGAAAGAACCTAGATGTCCATCAGGAGACAAATGGATAAAGAAGATGTGGTGTGTATATATATACAATGGAATACTATGCAGCCATCAAAAGAAATGAAATCTTGCCATTTGCAATGACTTGGATGGAACTAGAGGGTATTATGTTGAGTGAAATAACTCAATCAGAGAAAGAATTATCATATGATCTCTCTGATATGAGGAATTTGAGAGGCAGGGAAGGGGCTTGGGGGGTAGAGAAAGAAAAAAAATGAAACAAGATGGGATTGGGAGGGAGACAAACCATAAGAGACTCTTAATCTCACAAAACAAACTGAGGGTTGCTGGGGGAAGAGGCAGTAGGGATAGGGTGGCTGGGTTATGGACATCGGGGAGGGTATGTGCTATGGTGAGTGCTATGAAATGTGTAAGCCTAATGATTCACAGAACTGTACCCCTGGGGCAAATAATACATCATATGTTAATTAAAATAATTTTAAAAAATGCTAAGATGTGGAAAAAAAAGAAATCTGTGCTAATTTTTTTTTTAAGATTTTATTTATTTATTTGACAGACGGAGATCACAAGTAGGCAGAGAGGCAGGCAGAAAGAGAGGCGGAAGCAGGCTCCCCGCTGAGCAGAGAGCCTGATGCAGGGCTCGATCCCAGGACCCTGGAATCATGACCTGAGCCGAAGGCAGAGGCTTTAACCCACTGAGCCACCCAGGTGCCCCTGTGCTAATTCTTGACTCCATGGCTAGACTGGCCCCAGTCTAACTCGACACATGAAAGAGAACTCAACACACGGCCTCAACACATCTGCTCCTAACAGCATGGGGTATATATCTGAACGAAAGTTCTAGAAAGACAAGTCAGTGCTTTCCTGTCATTGTGGTCTCTCCCTGGCTGTAGAAGACTCTCCAGCAAAGCAACACCCGAACTCAGCCAGATCCTAAACCTGACCTCCACCCCAATTCCAACAACAGAATATTCAGAAGCAGTTTACAGAACCCTGGGTCATGCTCAAGACAGGCAGGGTTTCCTTCAGCGGCTGAGCTGCCTGTGGTCACAGGCCAGGGCTGCAGAGAAAGACTTATTTCTACTCAATCAGCTTTGCCATTTGCTTGCTATGCAACCTTGAGCCAAATAATGGACCACCTGGAGCCTCAGTTTCTCCATGTGAAAATGAGGGAACCTGTCTCTCCAAATTGGGGGTTCCAGTGAGTCACATGATCCAACTTGACCCTTAGCACTAGAACTACTAGCTGTGCTTGAAGGTGAATTATTCACTTTCTGGGAAGATACCTTTCCTTATGTATACAAATAAAGATAATAAATGCAATAAATGCAGAGTTCTCATGAGCAGTAAAATAGTATTGTAGGCTCTCAATGCAAGGTTAAAATAATCCTTATTACCTATCACTGGATCGTTCTTGTGTCGCTCCCCCCTTCCCCACCACATCACTAACTCACATGTACTCTTCTGGGATCTAACCTGATATGGGACTGTTCCCTGGCATATATTTAGTGAATTGGAAGGGGAAAAAAGGTTGCAATATATTTTCTGAAACAATAACAGTACATTCTCAATATTTTTTCTATCTTTTTTATTCTGTCTTCTATGTGTGACTCAGTGCTTGGAACAATGTCAGATATATATTTGGCATTTAAAACACATTGGCTGAATGAATAAATGGCTTAAGAAGGGAGGTAGAGGGGCGCCTGGGTGGCTCAGTGGGTTAAGCCTCTGCCTTCGGCTCAGGTCATGATCTCAGGGTCCTGGGATCGAGCCCCGCATCAGGCTTCTCTGCTCAGCAGGGAGCCTGCTTCCCTCTCTCTCTGCCTGCCTCTCTGCCTACTTGTGATCTCTGTCTGTCAAATTAAAAAAAAAAAATTAAAAAAAAAAAAGAAGGGAGGTAGAGAAATTGGGGTGAAGTTAGAGATGAACCAATCAAACAAAAATATGATATTATTGATGCTATTTTTTTCTGCCCCCCAAATGTGTTCATGTCCATGGACTAGCTGCAAACCAGAAACATGGTACCTTCCTTGGGTCTTCCCACTCACCTTCCATGGCCAATTGGTGAACCCATCTGGTTCATTCTGCTTCCTAATTATCTCTTAAGATTGTTCTTTCTACTCTAAACCCCTTTGCTGTATCCCCTATCAGGCCAAGGTGTCTCTTGCCATCTGCTACAGTCAACTCATTAGACAACATACATTACCCTTCAAAACTCAACTCCCCCTGTCTTGCTTAGAACCCTTCAGTCGCTCCCCATTCTCTCAATAAAATGGCCTCCAAACTTGGCTAATTATGAAGCTCATTAGGGAGGAATTTTAAAAATCTCAAATCTCTGATGGTGGGTTCTGATATCTGTATGCCTTAAAAGTTGCCCAGGAGACTTTGATGGTCAGCCAGATTTGGGGAGCACCGGTTCTCGGGCTAAAATCTCAATTCCTCTGCGCAGTATGGAAGGCCCTTCCTGATCTATCTCCCCCTGCCTTCCTCTCCATGCCTCCTTGCCCTTGAATTTCAGGCTCTAGCAGTGCTGAAGGCTGACAGTTTTCCCACATGGTGTTATTCCATTTCTCAGCTTGGAGCATCCTACCCCTCCTTCCCACCATGTCCTTCCCTGCCTGGCCCCCTGATGGATTCTATCCTAGCAGCTCTATCTCAGCCACTGAGGCAGAATGGTCCCATTTATAAAGAGTTCAAACAGGCCAATGCTTTAGAAGTCAGGAAACTGGGAGAGTGGCTATCCCTCGAGGCCAGGGAGAGAGGGCTAGTGCCTAGGAGGGGACAAGAGCAGGACTTCTGAGGGTGCTGGCCCTATTTCTTGATTGGGTGCCATTTACACAGATTTATTCCAATTTTTGAAAACCAGTCCAACTGTACAGTTATGACACGTGCAGTTATCTGTAGGTCAAACCAGCTCAGCTCACACGATGCTTCCTCCAGGAAGCCTCCGTGGATACCCTCCCTTTGAACGAATCCTGTGGTCACTGGGCCTAGTTCTGTCTGGTTTTTTGGTGTTTAACAGCTGAATGACCGATCCTTCATTGACATATCTATCTCCCCAGCTGGACTGTGAGCTTCTTGAGGACAAGATCCGAGAGTCCCCAGTGCCTTCCCACAGCTCTCAGCCAGGGCCCAGGGAAGGGATATGGGCAGAAAGAATGAACAGATGAAGGAAAAAGGAGGGCTGGTGTGTTTACTCCTTGTATCTTTCTTCCTATTGAGACTATCCAATGCTCTGCTATCAGCCTGCGTTTACCCAACCAGGCCAAGGAAGGGAAGCGATCTCTAGCCACACTTCAGGCCTCTGTCAGAAGGACCGTGGTGATCTCTGGACATTGTGGGCTCCTGAGCCAGCAGCAGCCCTTCTGATCTCATCCTGTGTAAACACCACGGCCCAGAAGGTTTCCCATGGGATCACAGAGTTGGCATTTGCTCGCTGTCTTCCATTATTGCTTAGCTGGAGAAAACATTTTGCTGCCCTGGGAAAGTCATAAAACAACAAGGACAAAATTTTTAAAAGCCTTTTAGGACTAGGAGGGGTTCCTGTGGCCACTTACGAGCTACAAGTAGACTCACCCTTTGGCAAGAATATAAAGCTGGCAGAGTCCTCTTAGGATGCCCCCCCCTGCACCCTCCTGCAGCCTCTCTACCTTCACCCCTCCTCTGCATGCCCTTGGCAGACCCACTCCCCACAGGTGCCCATGTCCTAAGGTTGTAGGCCCCTCTTGATGCCAGCAGGACTAACCTTGGGGGTAATGGCCACTTTGAGCTCAGTGTACACATCTGGCTAGACCAGAATTCATTTTGCCATAGTGAAAGGGCTCTGGACTTGGACCCATAAAATGCGGGTTTCAATTCTCTTTCTGTTACCTCCTGTCCTTCGACAAGTCACTATAACTCCCTTGCCCTGAGTATCTTCATATGTAAGCCAAGACATGAAGAGGGGCATTCATGATGAGATAAGGAGGAGCAGAGGACATATACACTGAAAAGCTCCACACAAACATACTACTTTCTGTTCAGGTAGTATGAACAGAAGCCCACCTTTTCCAGGAGCCATTGTACTGTAAACCTTAGACTTAAAAGAATTTCAAATACCACTGACCCAGGTGGCTTTCTGGTAGGAGGGTGTCAGGACAGAAGGAACAGTTATATACGGAAGCTCACTTGCCTCCTCCAGAGGCTGGATTTCCACATCCTGAGCGTCCTGCTTCACTGGTTTTCAACATGCCCATCCCTGAGAGCACAGGGCCCCTTCCCTCTGTAGGAAGGCCTATTCCCCAAAGCTGACTGAGGATCCCATCTCATTTAGTGGACAGCACTGGTGGCTCATCTCTGCTGGCTGTCCCTTTGGGAGATTGTGCCATTCTCTGGGAGGATCTATACCATAGGTGCTGGGGACATGCCAGGTGGGCAGGCCAACACACATAGCTCTGTCAACATGTGACATCATTGGGGCTGAATGGTGAAACTTCATAGCTAAAGGTCTTCCACTCATTAAAGAGAAAAAAAAAAACAAAAAACAATAAAGAAACCCAAAAGAATCCTGGTACCTAATTTTTAAAATTAAAAAAAAATTTTTTTAAATTTATTTTTAAATTTAACCTAGCTCTGAGCTTCTGTCAGAGTGAACCACTATCTAGGAGATATGGGGTGGGCCCGGGGAAATTCCAAGTGAATGCATAATGCAATTGCCCAAGAATGTCAGTTGCTGGGAGGACTGGGTTTCATCCCTGTGACATGGGCCTGCTTGTCCCTTAAGCCTCCAGGGAAGCAGGAGAACCTTGGATGCTCACAGCCAATGACCCAGAATCTAGCCACAGCACAGCAGCTACAGTGGGAGGCTTCAGTGTCTGACGAGCTTAGGATGGAGTCTTGGTTCTACCCCTCATTCACCGTGTGACCCTGGGAAAGTCAATGAGTCAGTTTTCACGTACTGTGTCACATACAAAATAGGACTTGAGATGCCTACCTCATAGCGGTACTTTGTGAATTAAAGGGAGATGAGGCATGCAAAGTGTTTCCCCATGGCTGATGGGTAAAAACTCGATAAATGGTAGTGATTCTAAAATTCTGCTTCGGAACGAATTTTCCAGCAAATGGTTCTTTACATGAAGAACCAGACTTGGTAACACAGAAGGATAATTAAATTCCATCTCCATCCTCCCAAGATCCAAAAGGAAAGGGAAGGAGGATATGCAGGGGATTAAGCTGAATTAAGAGATGTGGGTTCTTACCATTCCATTCAGGGCTGGGCAGAAGCTGAAGGTGAAAAGTGTGTATGAGTGTTCATCCTGCTAGCCTAATGAGTCTCAGCCAGGAAAACCAGATCCTTCCAAGGAGGGGGAAGAAGAGCCTTCCAAAGATTGACCCAGCCTAAGCCGCCCACACCAGAGAGAGGTGTCCGAAGCTTCAGCCATCCCATGAAATGGTCACAATGCTCATCTCTCATTGGGCTTCGTCTGGGTTCTTACCGAGAATGACCAGTCATTCGGACACTGGACCGCCCACGCACACACAACTCTTTGAACTTTCAAAAAGCATTTAGCTAAACGAAAATTGGGCTTTCGGGGGCACCAGGGTTGCGCAGCCATTTAAGTGTCCAACTCTTGATTTCGGCTCGGTTATGATCTCAGGGTGGTGGGATGGAGCCCCACGTGGGGCTCCACACTCAGCGGGGAGTCTGCTTAGGGATTCTCTCTCCCTCTGCCCCTTCCCCTGCCCCACCCCAAGATAAATAAATAAATAATAAACAAGTCTTTTGTTTTTTACAAAAGAGAGAGGACATTGGGCTTTTACATCTTAATCACAACTTAAGCACTTAATCCCACCTACCAAATTATAATCACTTTGCATCAGCCCATTAGTATTATGTCTACAAGTTCCAGCAACCTGAAGGGACAAATAATAAAGGACAGTGTTTTTTATAAGGAGCTAAGGAGCTTCCAGCCCAGAAAAGGGGTCATCCTGCCAGAACCCCTATTAGAGAACATAGTCCGTAAATATTTACTAAGCCATTGATTGACTGGTTCATTGATTCATTAATTCATTTATTCAGCAAATGCAGGATGGGTCCTTATTTCTGCAAGGCTCAAAGGCCAGGGATGAGGGAGGCAGAGTCCCTGATCTGAGGAAACTTAAAACCCAGGGGAAGATGACGAGAAGCTGGCTCTCGTACCAGGCAGAATGAAGTGCGTGCTTTAGATAAGTGGCAAGCCAAGAGCTGTGGTGTTCAGAGAGAGGGAGGCCACCGCACACGGAGGAAACCCTCAGTGTTGTGGCATGAAGGCTGACGGATCTGGTGAACTGTGACCCGGCTGGGCCCCCACACGGGGTCTGCAAAGCAGCCTCTGCTGGCCCACTCCCCATCGGGGCCTCCTCTGCCCGCCCGGGGCCTGAACACGAGGCTGCGCAGTGGGCTCTGCCCCCAGGCAAGCCAGGGGCGAGAACAGGGTGCCCCTCCCTGCCCCCCAGCCTTCTCGGCTCTGCCTCTCTCTGGTGAATTCGGGCCAAGCACTGATATTCTGTTCTCGCCAACACGTCACGCCATTCTGCAAAGCCGGCCTCTTATAGGCTCCGCCAATAACCCCCAGTGGACCCCCGGCAGGAGTGTCAGCCTGCAGGAACAGCTGTGCGCTTCTGAGCCCTGTCGTGACTAATCTCTTCCACCGTTTATTAGATGAGGATCTTGTCAGTTTGAAAGCTTCGTTTGCTCTGCCTAGGAAATAAAATAGAGAGAGACACAGAGAGAGACCAGAGGCCAAAAGATGAAGGAATGAGGTATATAGTGGCATCAAGAATTTTGCCAAGAGACCTAGACGTGCCCAGCAGTTGACAAGCTCCCTGTTACACAAACTGGAAAAGCCTGATGACTTAATACAATAAAATCCCAGTGAGATCCTGCAGTTTTTCCTAATCATAATGTCTTGGACTTGTCAGTTGTGAGGTCCCTTAAGTGTTAAAAGAGTGATGGCAAGGTGGGGCCTTTGGGAGAGGTGAGCTCATCAGCCCCGGGTGTGGAGGGGAGAGGGCTGCTCTGGGTCAGGGGGGTGGCCCAGGAGACAGGGTGGGTGCAGCAGTCCTTGTGACACTGTCTGTGGCAGAGGGGGCACTGAGTTCCTGACTCTCCCCTGAGGCATTGGGGCCTCAGACAAATCAATCCACCTTTGTGAATCTCAGTTTCCTCTTCTTAAAAATGGGAATATTTATATCTACTCTGACGAGATGGGCCAGAGATTTAAACACCCATGAAATTCTCTCCCAGAACACAGAAATCAGGGCCAGGAGGATTTAGATTATAGTGAATTCATAGGTTAAAGACCACAAAGAAAATAGGGTCAGCACCCAGCTGCTTTTCTTTTCTTTCTTTCTTTCTTTTTTTTTTTGAGAGTTGAATATTCCTCATCTCTTAAGACTTCCAGCTCTCTAAAATGATAATTCATTCTAATAGCTACTTATTGAGCACTGGTTCTGTGCCAGACTAGCTCTGTTAGCCTCTTTATAGATACTATTTTGTGTAACAAAGCATTCCTATAAAATAGGAGTTTTATAGATAAAGAAGTAGAGTCAGAGAGGGGAGTAACTGGCACGAATTGGTCCCACAGGTAGAGGGGGAGGCAGGATTCGAACTCAGAGCTAACTCTTCCTCAGGGCTGCCATTGGTTCTGAAAACAACCATCCAGGAAGATGGCTGATTCTGAACCCGTGTGACGGTGCTAGACCCTAAAGGACAGAATCTTGAAGGACCCTTGCCAGAGAGGAGTGGAGGAAAACCAAACTTCAAGCTTATGGGGTCCCGCCCTTTTACTGATGCCATGGGGCGATGCTGACCACAGGCCATCATAGTAATCACCATTCCAGCCGCCACACTTACGGAGCAAGTGCTCTCCATGCTCAGTACTTAACCCTCATCTCATTTAACCTGTTTATCCCGCTGTCAAATGTAGCCCAACTTGGCAAACGGGTAAACAAGTCAATGGAGATAAAGACAACACTTTCCAAGTTCTACACTGTGAAGCCACGTGACCTTTCTTGTCTTGGCTCGAGTCTTGAGTGCATGCAATACATAAACATTGCCTGCGAGGCTCACCCAGTGCCCATATTAACAACCGAGGAAGGGAGCTGGTTTCTGGAAACTCATCAAGGGCAGCCTGCAGAGTATTTTGAACTTGCATCTGTCTTTTCAAATTGCTTTGAGATGAGCTGAATTCAGATATCCCCCACCTAGTGTGGGGGAACAAAAGTGTGGGGAAAGGGATGGAAGGGAAGGAAAGGTGAGTGGTTTCCTCCCACACTGGGGTGGGCAGGAATCAATCACGGCTGTGTAGACCCGGAACTTGCTTGCAGGCCAGAGAAGCATCTTTCCACCGCAGCAGACTCACTCAGTGGCAGATTCTTGAGATTCCACATGGGGCTTGTTGTGAGTACCATCCAGCTGACCTCTCCGGCCAGGCTGCCCCAGGGCATCCCTTACCAAGCCCTGAAGAGTCCTCAGTCCGGGCCACTGCACTCGCTTTATTAGGCTGCTGGTTGGGCTCGGCCCTCGTGTGGGAAACAGGGCAGGAGACATTGAAGTGGGGGGAGGGGGACAGGAAGGGAAGGAAGATCAGGAAGCAAAACCAGAAGCCATATATAGATAGATGTCTGGTCTATGTGCCCCGACAGAGCCAGAGTCTGGGCCCCTGCCATGTATCTCTGAAGCCCAGGCTGGACATGCTTGATTCCCCCACCAACTCCTGGTGGGAAAAACTGCTTACCTTTCCTTTTCTTCCATTCTCACCCACCTCCTGCCACCACGGCTATAACCACACCAAGCCATTCCTGAGGGGTGAGTCTTTAATAAAGTCAGAATGGAACTGGCAGGCCTAGACCAAACTCTAGGCCCAGACAGAGCAGGCTGAGAAGCTCAAGCCCAGATTTGAAGCTGGGAGGGCCCAGATGCTGAGAGCCTTTGTGTGAGGAGGTTGGAGGGTGGTGAGGAGGCAAAGCCAAGGTAGAGACCTTCCCCGAGAAACTCTTTTTTTTTTTTTTTAGGACTTTATTTATTTATTTGACAGACAGAGATCACAAGCAGTCAGGGAGGCAAGCAGAGAGGGAGAGAGGAGGAAGCAGGCTCCCTGCTGAGCAGAGAGCCTGATGTGGGGCACAATGCCAGGACCCTGGGATCATGACCTGAGCTGAAGGCAGAGGACCTAACCTACTGAGCCACCCAGGCGCCCCTTCCCCGAGAAACTCTTCCTGTGGAACATGGAGCTGGGCAGTGTTGTGCCCTGAGGGGGAGCCAGCGAGTTCTTTCATGGCCTCCTCCTGCTCCTGCCGCTCCTTCCTGTCAGTGGGCCCACTCGAGACCCAGGCCAAAGGGCCTCAGCTCCTTCCTCCCCTCACCAGAGGAAAAGCATCCTCCATTCTTCTTCATCCATTCTGCAGGAATGTCACAAAGAGGCTCCTTCTCAGGGCCCAGGCCCACATGGACTGTCATGTCCTCAGAGCCTGCTTGTGAGGCGACTCTAAACTGTGGCCTGCCCCAAAGGGACATCTAGGGCCATGGTTACAGGGCCACTCGCTAATAGGAGTATGGTATTTTAGATCTCATATTTTATCTCATACCCATGCTCAATCAAACAGAAATAAAATAAATCCTGAAGTGATGTGAAAACAAATAAAAACAGAGACCCAGAGGACCAGTGGCTGGTTATTCTAGTCAAAACAAACAGTCCTTGTTTACTGCTCACAGAACATAGCATGGTCTTAAGAAACATGGCAAAGGTTGTCTTCAGCCTCATTCCCTCCCACCCAACCTCAACCCACAAACACACCCTTGGCAACCTTCACTTTCTACATTCATACTGGTGAGGGTCCAAAATCCACACATCGCTCCAGCTGCCCAAGATGCTCTACCCTACACAGCCCTCCATGTTCCAAACCCCTACCCAGTCTCACCAAAATTAATCCATGCTTCCCCACCCCCACTCCTGCACTCCTTTTGGTTTTTTTCAATTTGAGAGAGAGAGAGCAGAATCAGGGGTGGGGGGATGCAGAGGGAGAGGGAGAAGTAGACTCCCGTCCAAGCAGGGAGCCTAATGCAAGGCTGGATCCCAGAACCCTGGGATCATGACCTGAGCCAAAGGCAGATGCTTAACCAATTGAGCCCCCCAGGCATCCCTCCACAGCACATATTCTTATAGCCAAACTGTGAGCTCTTCAGAAGGGAATGGATATTAACTAACCGAGCAACTACTACATTCCAGCCACTACAAAAAGCACTTTACAAATGTTATATCATCAATCCTTACAACAACCCTTTGGAGTAGTTGTTGATACCACCATTTTGTACGTAAGAACCTGAAGCTCAGAGAGGTTAAATAACATGCCTAAGATTATACAGAAAAAAGTACCAATGCCAATATCCTAAAACTTTTTTTGCTTGTCTTCTCCAATTTTTTAAACTTTTTCTAACAACCATGCTATGTTAAATGGACCACATTTTATTTACTTTTTTATGCCCAAGACCTGGCCTAGTTCCTGGCAGAGAACAGGTGTCAAGTAAATATAGTTGAATAAATTAGAGGATGGAAGGATGGAAGGATGGATGGATGGATAAGAGAAATGGGTATGTTGGAATGACCTTTGATGACCATAAATTAAAGGGCTAGTCTTCTCAGATAACACCCTTATGTATGTGTATTCTGGAAACAGCTCTGATGCAACAGTCCCATTTTAGTTTGTGCCTTTCTTACCAGTTCTAGAAAAGCTGAAACTTGTTCAGAGGAAAACAGCAGGATTGAGGGGAGGTCTCAGTGACTTATTGTGAAGAACAGGTATGGGGACTCCCAGAGAAGAGAATATTCTAATCTGCTCAAATACTGAAGGTTGGGTAGAGGGTACATGGAAGAGGAAGAAGGTTCACTCTGTGTTTCTACAGGCCGTTAGACTAGGATTGAGAGCAAAACCATGGCGGGGCCGATTTCTCATCAACATAATTCTACTCTTGCATACATTCAAGAAGCACTTTTTGGGCATCTCATATGAAAGAAGCATAATAGAAGCCATCTAAAGAATCGTATGTAAACTTTTATGCCTTCTCAAGAAAAAGAATAGGAAATGACTAGGGATTCTTTTAGGGCCTTGAAAAAGATCTGTACATGCAAGGAGTCCTGAAGCTTAAGCCTTAAAAGCCTTCATAGTCAATCCACCTGAGATTCAAAATACCCTCTTCCCTGTCGAATGTCTCCTCCATCAGCCATCTTTTTATTTATTTCATGATGTATGCCATTTAAAAAATAAGCACACGTGGATATATTCAGATCCCTCCTTTCTTAGATAAAAGATAACATGCAATACATCTTTTTCCAACTCAAGCTAACACTGGATCCCAGAGAAAACTGCATCGCAGTACACAGAATTGTCCTTCAAGACTTTTTCCAGCTGTATAATACTCCATTGTGTGTATACCATCATTCATTCAATCATTTCCCCACTGATGGACTTCTGATTACTTTTCAGTCTTTTGCTCTCTACATAGTGATCCAACAAATGGCCTTGAGTATAATCTTTTTATATTCTTGCCAATATATCTTTGGGATAGAATTTTAGAAGGGAGATTGCTGGGTCAAAGGATCAGTGTATTTATAATTTCCTTAGATATCACCAAGTTCTCTTCCACAGGGAGGGTTGCTCAGGAGTCTCAACACCAGCATCTCCTCCCATGTGCTGCTTTGTCAAGCACCGCCTGGAAGCGTGGCCCAATGACCTGCCCCAGCATTGCTAGTATCTAGGGATATGCTGAAAAATAAGCAGCATCACAGATGCCATCCATGATGGCAGGATGCCAAGGGCCCCGAGAACATCTAGAATGCAGATGTGTTTGTGAAGCCCTCCCACCCATCCAAGGCTGCCTGGAGGACATAGGACTTTATGACCTATCTCTAAGTTGGGAGATGTTTAATAACGATATTAATAGTTTGAACAATAGGGGCACCTAGGTGGTTCTGTCAGTTGAGTAGCCGATTCTTGATTTTAGCTCAGGTCATGATGTCAGGGTGGTGAGATCAAGCCCCAAGTCTGACTCACTGTATAATCTGCTTGAGATTCTCTATCTCTCTCTCTCTCTCTGCCCTTCCCCTAGCTCTTTTCTGCTTTCTCTCTCTTTCTCAAATAAATAAAAATCTTTAAAAACAAAACAAAACAAAACATTTTGCGCAATAGGGATGCCTGGGTGGCTCAGTCGGTTAAATGTCTGCCTTCGGCTTGGGTCATGATCCCAGGGTCCTGGGGTCGAGTCCCATGTGGGGATCCTGGCTGGGCAGGGAGTCTGCTTGTCCTCTCCCTCTGCCTCTACCCTCTGCTCGTGCTCTCTCTCTTTCTCTCTCTCTCACTCTGTGTATCTCAAATAAATAAATAAAATCTTAAAACAAAACAAAACATGTTGAGCTAAGAAGAATGTATAAGGCTGGGGGGTATACCAGATGTCCTTCTACATGCCCAAGGGAGGAGGGGAGAGGGCCTCCAGATCCCAGGACCAGCCTTTCTCCTCAGGGAGACCCTGCCATTCCTCTGAGCCAGTGTGTTCACGCTCACAAACAAAGCCAATGAACCGGACGGCGGCTGCCCAGGACTTAGCTTATTTATAGCACAAACTACTCTCCCTTCGCTTCTGTAAAAATTGTGTGAACAGCCCAGTGGGATGGACCATGTGGCCATCTGTGACTCTGTTTCCACAACAAATGCCTCACAGCTGCGTGTCATCTGCTGGGTTCCCGTCAGCAACGCTTGGGCAGTTGAGCTGATGGCATTCAGGGTGCAGCTGGGACAGGGCCAATGGAATCCCAACCCTCCGTCACCTCATCCCTTCCAGGAACAGCCTGATGCCAGGACAGCCCCTGGAGGTCACCCTCCGTGTTCCTGAGAGAATGAAGAACAGTTCCATGACCAGAGTCTCAGTGCATGGGGGTGCGGATGGTCCTGGGGCACCCCTACCAGGGACCTCCGTCTCTGCCAAGTCCATAACAATGTGAGGCTCCTTTTCAAGGGCTGCAGAACCTAGCGGTGCCTCAGGGAATAGCAAATTCCTGCTCTGTCAGAAGCAGGAAGAGTACTCTTCAAAATACGCCTCTAACTTGAAAAACGCAGAAGACCAATTTTATGCTATGTTGTATCCCTGGTTCTACTATTTCCAGGACAATGCTGTCGTTTTTAAATTGTGAGGCTCATGCTCCATTGTAAAAAGGTAAACTCTTCTGAGTCGTCAGGCCCCTTGCTCTGATATGCCAATCTGAACTCAGGCAGCCAGCAGCCTTTTCCTACCCTCAGGTGTTTGCTATCAGTCTGGGAGCTGTGGAGAAAGGGTAGTCAATGGACTCTACCTTCCAGCAGGTTCTATCCTTCCGGCTGACTCCAGCCCATCGCAGGGTTGTCTGGGGGTGCTTTGCCCATCACCCAGGAGGAACCAATTAGGAAGGGTGGCTTTTGGCATGTCACTTGACAAGAAAGGGTTTGGAGATGCCATCCCGGCAGCTGGAACTTGACTGACAATGGTAGGTTCTTTGCCAAATGTGATCATGGCACCAGCCCAGGCAGGAAATGGGGCATTTAAAACCCCCATTCCCTCAGGTGCAAGAGCCTCTGGGGATAGGGATACCTGGCTTAAGGATTTGAGTAGTTACGGTGGGGCCTGAAAGCCCAGGTGACCCCCTCTCTTCCTCTCAGTCCAGGCCCCGTGGACAGATTTGCTGAGCAGGGGCTGAGCTCAGGAGATCGCCGGCCTGAGGCTCTTGGCCGAGAGCTCAGCTAACCCATCTGAGAACCACACCGGCCTGGAAGAGCAAACCCTCCCTTGAGTCTCAGCCCACTTGGCGTTTGCTTTCATCTCCTGTTCTCAAGCCCTGGTTTTGTACCCAGGATCTTTATCTGCTTCTGGTTCCTTTGATTTGGCAAATTGCCAAATTCCAGCATGTTGGTCTTCTTAAAAAATCTATAGCTCCAGCCCCTAGCCATGAAGGATCACATCTCCAACCCTACGGTTCAGCTCCCCCTCGCTCCCCAACCCCCTCCACCATCCCCAAAAGTCAGGCAATGGTCTGCTTTCACACCTACTGTAGAAGAGACCTGTGCACTGAGGTGTTGGAACCCTGGGTCCCCCCACCACCTGGTAGAATGGGAGCCCTTGACCCTGCAGAGGCCAGCTCTGGAGAGATGGGCTTCCTGACCCAGGCTCCGTGCACCCCTGGACCTTCAGACCCCAAGCTTTCTGAGATCAGGGCTCATCTATACTCTAAGGTCTGCAGTGAAAACTCACAAAGCCAGTAATGGCATCCCTCAGTGCCTCTTCCTGCCTCACATCTTCCTTCCGGGTCCCTCTCGGGAAGAAGTGACCCTCCAGCTCTGTCTGTCTCCCCGCATTCCTCAGTAGTGTGGCTGCATTTCCGGGACTCAGGAACATCTAGGCCCCAAACAGACCCAGGAAACCTGACCCCTTAGCTTCTGAGGTTCTGTCCTGGCCCGGGTTCTGCTGATTGTCCACAATGAGTAAATCAACTTCAGCCAAGCTCTCTATAGTTACTAAAGATCAGTTACTCCCCTGAAGAGCCAACTTGGCATCTCGGTCCCTAATTAAGCTCGTGCCTGCCATCTGCTTGAAGAAAGGGCAGAAAGTAAGGCAGAGACTCCCTGTAAGAGGGACACCCTGTAAGAAGCCTCGGCCTTTTCTCTCTAGGCAACCTCCCACAGCCCCCATGCGGATAATGGAACTGTCTGTGAACCCTCAGTACCAGACACTTAGTAGCCACTGTGGGCCAGGATCTGTTTCAAGCACTTGACAAATGTGAGCTCCTTTAATCCCCATGACAACCTTGTGAGGTAGGCCCTGTTCATATGCTTAGTTTATAGAGGAGGACATTGAGTCCCAGAGACATTAAGTAAATTTCCCAAGGTCATTGAGCTGGTAAGTAACAGAAGCGGGGTTCAAGTCCCAGAAGATTCACTGTAACCGAGACACAGAGTCTAAGAGGCAGCACCTGGCATGTGACAGGTGCATGGTAGGTGGTGCTAGGGTCAGTGGATTATCACCTCATGAAAGTCTCACCTCTTCTGCCTTTTCACTGTGCAACACTGGGCTGTGATAGAGCTGTCATTTGGTCAATGGCCAGTTCTGGCCAAGGAGAGATACAGAATTATGTGAAGTAATTCTGAGTCCCTGAGCTCTGGCTCTCCTGGACTTCATAGGAGCTGGTTTGTCTGGAGATCTAGAACAGATCATGATTTCTAATTTTCCTGAAGCACAAATCTGAGTCATGTGTGGTCCCCGGAAGCTCTTCTGAGAGCACTGGTCCCGTGGTCAGTGGGTGAGTCGAGCCGGCACACTTCGGCTCTGTTACCTCTATTTGCTGTTGTTTACACAGACCTTCTCGTGAATGACAAAAGCTCATGTTTCTCTATGAAACACGAACATCACAGGAGCGACAACCGCTGATGCCGATGATGGAAGCAAAGAGACCTAGAAAAAAAATCATTCATTCCTCAAAAAAGAGCCATCCACAAATCATGGAGGACATCAAGATGCAGTGGCTCAGACTGCTGCCGTAAACAAGGCCACCACAGGCTCTGCATAAACCTAAGAGTAAGCAGTTTGTGGATCCCTACAAAGACCTGTCTAGAACACTGGGCGAAGGCTGAAAAGGTGCAGCCTTGAGGTGAGAGAAAATGTGAAGAGAACAAGGGACATGACAGAAATAATAGTCCATGGATATCTTTGCAATCTTGGGAATTTACCAAGATCTGGGGATCTAAGTTTCATGAATACAAAGTCTCTACTTTACTTAACTACAATGCTTGGTGGGAGCTTGGATGCAGGAAACCCCTTTCTCTTTTTTTCCAGAAAAGAAAACAAATGGGAGCATCTCTGGCCCATGAGAGCCCCATAATGGAGCAATCTGGGCCAAGACTCTCCATACCCCCTCCCCAGGCACAGGCAGAGAGGCCAGCCCGACCGTCCTCCCTGGCCTCCCACTTCCCAAGACGGCCCAGGCACCTGCTCCAAGACTGACAAGTTTTCAAGTGTGGTCGTTCTACACTTGGTCTCCGATTTCCTGAATTCCCCAGCCTGCTTTGTTCTCTGTACTCTCATCTTTGGGATTCCTATGGGCGTTTTCAATATAATAGGGGATCATGAGAACTGCTTCCAGTGGGATTGATATTGAACTTGCCGGGGAGCTAACATCCTTGGGATTGGGGAGGAACGGTAAGAACAAAGGCATCAGTGGAAACAAATACAACCGGTGAGCTACTTTATGCAAATATGGTCCCTTCGCTGCTCTCATCAAGCTGAAAACAAATATCCTAAAGTTACTGGCAAGCAGCCAATGAATTGAATACCTAATTAAAAGTGAACTAGAACTGTCTTGAAATCGAGTATTTCAAGCATTTGCCAACGCAAGCATGGAGAAATTGGGGGTTTTAATTGCATAGCAGCAGCAAACAAGATATTTGCAGGTCTCAGCAGAAATAAATGCATAGGGGCTCATTTTTTTAGGGAAAAGGCACATATGGTCATTTTCGATTCACCCTGATGGTTGCTTGATGCCTCCAAGTCAGAGAATGTGCCGGGAGCCCAGAACATAAGGAGACATCATTTGTCAGGGTGTGGAAGAACACAGACCAGTGTTCCTAATCGTGGTCATTCTTACTAGAGCAAGGAGAAGGCTGTACATGCAACTCATAAAGATACCAGAGTCTCTTTTTAGTATAAGTTTGTCCCAAATATTTCATGGGACATACCTATACTAAAATTTTATTTGTTGTTTATCTGAAATCCCAACTAAATGAGGCAGCCTGTATTTCAATTGCTAATCGGGCAACCCTAAATCCAAGATACACAAGGGATCCTCATGGTCTGGAGAGTAAGCCGGGGGACCCGCAGATGAGTGTCTTGAGCGTCACAAGGTTGTTCTGTGCAAACTCGGGCCTCTATTTCTTCATCTGGAGAATGGGGAGAATGATACTTTACTGGGCAGAGCTACCGCGGTTAAGGGTCAGGAGTAAAGTCATAAAGCACCTAAATGTCACATTTTATGTCGTCAGGACACAGTAACTGTTGCTAATATGGCCAAGGCCTGTGGCCAGTGAGCAACACACAGTAGGCCCTCAACATGAGTCCGTTCTTGTCGCTGAAGGGAAGAGAGCCCTTAGATAAGAAGGAGCACCATTTATGTGTACCTACTGTACACCAAGTACTTCATAACATTATTTTATATAAGCCTCCTAATAATATTACAAAATAGGAAATATCAACATCTTTTCCTGGCTATGGAAATGGAATCTCAGAGAATTTGAGTTTACCTAATGTTCCATTACCTGTAGGAGGCAGAGCTGGGGTTGAAACCTGCCCACCCCGGAGTCCTGTGCTCTTTTCCCTGTATTGTCCTGTCCCCCTCACTGGATTCCAGGCAGGGCTGATCCTGCTAGAGTAACAGATGACCCTGTCTGCAACCCAACTCGACTCCTCACCTGAAGAGTTTTCATCTCCAATTATTGGGGGGAGGGGCTTTCTTTTTCCTGAGGGAACACGGCTGTGGTCTCATGATGAAGTCAGTGGGAAGATGGATTTTGAATTTTTGAGCTCACTTTACTGTCAACCGCACTGATACATCCTTTACATGCTTCTCTCATGTTCCATTCTGTCCTCACACATAGCCCTCTCCGTTTTATCCTGGAAGCAGGAGGGTCTGTCGCTCCTTTCCCTTTTAAGGGCTTGACTGGTAAGACCAGAATATGAAATGTTGGGCAGGAAGGCAGCCATACTGGAAAAAGAGATCTTGTGGAGGGCCACACTTAGAAGTCAGTATGGCTTTTAGCAATATAGGGATCCCACTAGGGGTCCCCCCCAGACAGGAAGAGTCCTTCCTTTTGAGGGCAGCTATGATCCTGCAAGGAGTGAAAGTATCAGGGAGACTTGGCACAAGACATAGGTTCAAGGGTCATGCCAACTAGAATGGGAAGTCAACTCACAAAGCCAACCCAGTCTACAGGGGAAAGACCTTCCCTTTAGTCACACTGAAAATCTCCCTCCACTAATTTGTTTAGTTGTCTAAAATGTCAAAATGTGGAGACATGGTCCCAGTGACAGCCAAGTGTTATCAGCTTACATGTTCCCAATCAGACTTTATCTTCAACTTTTTTTATTTTTTTAATTAATCAAAATGTTCCAGTATTGGGGGATTGTACCCTAATTCCATTTAATTTTATACTCTAGTTCTGGATCCAGTGGACAAGGAAGAGCCTTCATCCCTCACCCCTTACAACAATAAGTTCCTTGAAAACTATTTGACTGATTCCCTCAGCTCTTCCCTCCTTTCTTCTCTCTCTCTGATCTCTTTCCTTTTCCTCTCCTTATACTGTGTCAGTGAAACCGGTCTTGACAGGGGCCACCCCAGCCCTTACAGGGACTTCACATCCCCTCAGAAGTCCTGTCGGAGCTGGTTCCGGTCTCCTGTCTTGCTCAGGACAGGAGACCTCAGCCAGCATCCCGGGATCCCTGCTCAGGCCCCACTCCCCAGGTCCGAGGGCGCTCACGGGTCTGCAAGCTACTCTTCTGAATGCAGACTTTGTGTCTGGATGTGGAGAGCTGTTTACAGCTTCTGTAGGCCCAAGGGGGCTTATTTGCACAGAGCTCTTACCTAAGCAGAGCTGGTTCCAAGCCCCAGGGGCCCCAGGAGAGCTGGCAAGGCCTCCCAGCAAGGGCACAATTAGGGCGCTGTGGAGAGCCATTGTTGCCCAAGTCAGCTCTCAGCTTCCCAAAACAAGCCTCCAACTAGAGACCCAGGCTTTCCGCTTGTTTGTGTCAGCAGGTTCTCAAGTCTGAGATTTCCCTGTGGAGCGAAACCCTGAGCTGCAGAACCGCATTCGTCATGTGTTTATGTGTGAGGCGGACTCTGGGGCACACTCTCAGACTTTCCCTGAGCCGCCAGTCAGGACCAGACGTGAAGAGACACACAAATGGGCACTGCGAGGTCTGGGCTTACCAGATGACAGGGGATGCAGGAAGAACGCTGAGCTCCCTTTCTATCTGCTTTCTATCTGGTTTCGTTTTCAAGGGATTCCAAAGCCTTAACAATTTAGTACGTGGCTGAGCATGTGGCCGTCCTTCTGAGGAGGCTGGAGTAAGGAATGGTGGCTCTGTTATTGTTCTTGTGTTGGCATAATCGGTCTGCTTCACATTCCCCAAGTATGACCGGGACGAAAGGGAGGGCTGTCTAGCACAGAACGTCGCTTTGGGTCTGTACGTTGGAAGTCGTGGCAAGGGATGTTGATGGTTGTTGAATACAGGGTATCACATTTTTCTTCACGGACACGTGATGGCGGTGGTGCTGGTGTTGGCAGTCATGGCTGGGATGATGGGGATGAGGTGGGTGGTGGAGGAAGAGGAAGAAGGGGGAGGGAGGTGTGGTAGAAAGAATGACACACTTCCAACGTTATTGCTCCTGGTTCTGAGACCTCTTCTTGGGCCTAAAACATGGCTCACATGGCGTCCCCTTCCCCTTGGTGCTCCATTAACTCTGATTTCACCAGCGCTCGCAAACCCTGCGTTTTTGTGCACAGCGGCAGGACCGGAAATGAGCCGAAGGTAGTCATTTCTCACAGAGTTTCCTGGTCTCAAGGTCACTGGGAGAGTCTGATCGCTTGTATGGGTCATCAGTCCTTAGCTCACCTTAGCGATCTTTAGATGCAGAAAGAAATGCTGGTGGGAACTACAGTACTTTGTACCCAGTAGCTACTTGAGAAAAAGCATGCACCTTGGAGCCATCTAGATGACAGTTCAAAGCCCAGGCTTTTCATTTCCTAGGACTTTATACTCTTAAGCCTGACTTCCTCTTTCTTGAAACGGAACACAACCTACCTCACAAGACTGCACAGATTCTATGAGACGGGGCCTGGCACATAGTCAGTTCTCCATATAGGTCAGCGTCTATGGGGCTCACCCCACTTCCAGGACGGGGTCCACGGCAAAAACACGATGATCGAGGCGGTTTTATGCTTACTTTCTGCTTCTCCTTCCTTGTCCTAGACCTCAGCCAGAACCAGTGGGCACTTCCTGTCCTAAACATTTTTCAGGAGCCACATTTTCATTTATTAAGAAGGATCCTGATTCCTGTGACTTAGGATAACAAAGCTTCGGACATCAAAACAACCGTTTTTAAAGAAAGAGGGAGAAGATTGAACCACTCAAACGGTTGTTTTTTCAAATGTTGCCCAACTGTTTTTTTCCACAGAATGGGCTGGTATTTTGGCTGATTGAACCATGTGAAATTATTCTATAACATTTTTTTTTTACACCATCAGGATGTCTTCCTTGATGTCTGCCCCAGGTTCTCTTTGCTTATGTCATTCATTATACCTACTTACACTGTCTGGAACTGAAATAAAACATCTAGATTCTACCACTTGGATTTGTACCTTTCAAATATTTATAAACCGTAGTCATGACTTCATATAGCCAATCCTATACATATTTAATTTCCCTTTATAAACAAGTCCTAGTCTTCTTAAATCATTTATTTCCTCTTCTGAAATCCTTCCAGAGCTGCTTTTGCCTTAAGATGAAGAGGTGCCCCTGGGTGGATTGTTATCAAACAAACTTTAAAAAGTAGTTGTTCTGGAATCTGAGGCATGTATGAAAAGCACAAATTCCCTGACCTCATCCCCATTGATTCTGATTCATAATCCTGGGGTATGGATCCCAGCAACCCACACCCACACATGCATGGTCCCCAGGTAACTCATGGGGGTTCCCTGTAGACCACGCCCGGAAGCACAATGTCACATCACAGTGGGTATGGAAAAGTGAACAGTAAGCCATGAGATTCCTGCTTTCCAATTTGCAATCACGTGCAGGCCTATCTTCCTGAAATTACATCAAGACTTAACCTTGATCAGAGTTTGAGTGTTCCCATGCCCTTCAGTCAAATACTCACATCGTCTTGGTTTTTGACTGCAGATGGCCAAACGTATCCATAGAGAGATCTGGCCAGTTTAACTTCTAGAAGGTTCTCCCATTTCCCTGCTCTCCAGGTTCTGGGTTGAGGGGTGAGGGTTGTGGAGGGTGGGCTTCACGGCCACCTATGCTGTCCTAGACGTCTAGCAATTTTGCATCCTATAGGGTTACTGTTTCCTATCTCTGTTGTTTTGTTTTGTTTTGTTTTGTTTTAATTTTTTATTCCTATCTCTGTTTTTATAAGAATGTAACTCCCATTAATATTTCTTTGTGTTTGTATGGTACATCGTGCTTCACAAAATACCTTAAGCCCCATGATTTCACCTGATCTTCACAATAGCTTGGTTTCCATTTTCCAGATGAGGCAATGCTCAGAGAGAACAAGTAACTGGTCTAGGGGTTGATAAAAAGTGAACAGAGGACCCAGGGCTTAAAATGACAGATTCTTTCACCACCTCTACCTTATGATCACACTTCTCCAGGCTGTTGTATTATCAAACCTATACTCTTTGAGTGTTGCTGATTAGTACATCATATGTTTGCTTCATTTAGGTATCTGTTACTCATCATAGCTGTTTGGGGTGAACAGGACATATCCAAGGAGCGTATTTTTAACCCACCACTTACTCACTGCTTCGATGTTGTCCACAATTACAGAATAGCTCATAATCCTCTAAGTTTTATCTTGAAAGCTAAAATAAAAGACAGTGGCAGTTTACTATGTTGCAAAGAACACCATCATTAGCTTCAAGGGTTCAGCCCACAGAAAATGCTTTGCTGGATGGACCCCACGGGAAGGAGAGGGAAGAAAGCGGGGCTCCCAGTTCTTGGATGAGGCCTAGGCCATCGGTATCATTTTCCCAGGCTACTGGCAGTCAGTGGATCATAATTAATCGAAAGTATGTATTGGAGGGCACCAGACTGGCTCGGTCAGTAGAGCAGGCAATGCTTGCATAGAGCTCACACGCACACAAAAGTTTTTATTGGGGGCACCTGTGTGGCTCAGAGAGTTAAGTATCTGTCTTCAGCTCAGGTCATGATCCCAGGGTCCTGGGATCAAGCCCCATGCCAGGCCAGTTCAGTGGGGAGTCTGCCTCTCTCTCTCTCCCTGCCTCTCCCCCTGCTTGTGCTCTCTCTCCCTTTCTCTCAAATGAATAAATAAAGTCTTTTAAAATAAGTAAATAAAATATTTATTGGACACTATGTATCCAAAGTCCATATATTAGATAATACTAAAACAACAGAATAGCAATATAAGAGAATCTAGGTGCCAAGTGGCTTGTGAGCCTTTGAACTTGCTGTTCTTTACCATCACTCATTCATTCATAGAATAAATATTTTACGGAATACTTACTGTGAACCACACACGTGACTGGCTCCTGGGGCTACCACAGTGGACAACACAGACCCACCCCAGCCCACAAATCTAATGGTGTTATAAGGGGTACAGACAATTCAGGGAGCGTGAATGCAGGAAGGGTGAAGGGCAGGGTGTCATGCCTGCACTCACAAGGGGCTTCTGGAGAGCCAGGACAGAGCTGTCCTTGCCAGGAAGCTGCATTTGCATCAGGGGCCCATTGCTCTTAACGTGGAGTGTAGATTGATTTGGGGTGGCCTGCAGGGAGTGTGGGGAAGACGTGGCCCTCATTCCCTTTGGCACACTGAGAGTAGTAGGGCATCCCTGTTTTACACTTCTACTTCATTCTGCCTGAAACCTTTTCCTCCCTGCCCCCATGAGCTAAATTCCACTGTCCGCAGGTCTCCAGCCCTTGCTATTAACAGAGTCACGTTAGACAGTCCAGCACTGGGCATGGAGGCATCCTGTGCACATCCTCATTGTCCCTCACAGGTGTCCCCCGGCAAGTTGTATAAAACCACACCTTCCTTACGGTGCACCTCTTACCCAAGCTCACATATTCCTGTGGGGTGCACTCAGCCCTCATCTGCTGTGTCCGGTTAATCTCTAATAAGGAAACTGTCTGAAAATCACTTGGAATCACTAATGAGATTACCCCACCCCAGTAAAGGCTGAATTATTTAGGAGCTCCTATGGGGGGAGTCTATCAGAAACGTGGATTGAGTCAGAAAGTTTCCATTAAAAAAGCTGCTCGGCGGCAGCAGTAAAACCCAACAGGGTCAGGATTGGAGGGTTGGGAGGGGGCCAAGTCAGACAAGTGCTAGGTCAGAGTCTGTCTGTTTTGGGTGTGTTGTTTTTGTTTTTGTTTTTTAATTTCTGATAGTTTGTTCTTCATATGGTTTTCATTAATTTTGATTTTTTAAAAATATTGCATTAATGCAGCAATTGCTATTCTTGGTATTGACCCAAAGGAGCTGAACATGTTGGTCACATGACAACCTGCACACGGATGTTTATAGCAGCTTTACTGATAATTGGCAAAACCTAGAAGCAACCAAGCTGTCCTTTAGTGGGAGAGTGGATAAATAAACGGTGGTTCATCCAGACAGTGGAATGCCAGTCGGCGCCAAAAAGGAATGTGCCATCAAGTCCTGAGGAGACCTAGAGGAAACATTAAGGCACATTAGTGAGTGAAAGAAGCTGATCTAAAAAGGCTGCATACTGTAGGATTCCAGCTACCTGGCATCCTGGTAAAGCAAAGCTTGGGAGACAGTAAAAAGATCAGTGGTTGCCAGCAACTGGGGGGCAGGAGGGAGGAATAAGGGGAACACAGAAGATTTTTAGGGCAACGAGGAAGCTAGGCTGTGCGATCCTACATTATACGTTCGTCAAGACCCACAGATTTTGCAACCCCAAGAGTGAATCCCAATGGAAACTCTAGACCCAGGGTGATATTGATCCATCAGGGCAGGTTCAGTTGTAACAAATGTTCCCCCTTGGTGAGGATGTTGACCTTGGGGAAGTCTAAGCATGTGTGGGGCTGGGGATATATGGGGAATCTCTGTACCTTCTGTTCAGTTTTTCTGGGAACCTAAAACTGCTCTAAAAAAATAAAGTCTATTTAAAAATATGGCTACAATAAAAATGTTGCATCAGGATAGCATTGATTTTGTATTATTGAGGCTTTTTTTTTCTTTTGGCACCTTGCCTTACATTTTGTGCCTGCCCTTCTTGCCAGAGACCTCACAGGGTCTGTCTTCCAGGACACGTGTTGCAGGGGCTACTCAGACCCCTGTGCAGGAGCCTGATGTCAGGGAGCACTTAGAATGTACTGCTAATCCTTAAGGCTCCTCCTGCTTTGCTGGCTCTCCTGCCTTCGCAGTTGGCCTCCCCTCCTCTCCAGCAGAGTGAGCATTCCGCATCATGCTCTTCCCATCGCTTCTCTCCAAACTCGCTCTCTCCCCTTCACACCGTCTCACCTCTACATCCACACCCAAGCTGTGTTCCCTGTACTCTGCTCTATCTACCTCTCCCCTCTCTTGCACTCACAGCTGACTTATTTTTAACAAAAGACGTTTTTAAATGCCAGCCTGCTATGAATCCATCATTTGGGCAGGAAAGGACAGGCTCATTTGTGAAATTGAGACAGCTCCCCCATGGAGAAAGACTCCAAATCCTTTACAGATCTCTCTTCTGTTTCCTTCCCTCCGGAGTGTCCCCTGGACCCCACAAATGGTTGCAGAACAAGAAAATGGGCTGACTGTGGAGGGGCCATATTGTCCCATCTCTCGTGGCTTCCTACCCATCAGATGCTGGGCACACGCACCAGTCCACAACCTCACATGATTTCCACACATCCCTGCGCCACTCTCATACAGAGAACCAGAGGCACTGGCCCACAAAGGTAGCTCAATCAATCCCACAACCGATCAAGGGCAGACCAGACATTTAAACCTAAGGTTTTTGACCCTCAGTCCTGTGTTCATTCCATTACTCCATGAACTCTCCCCTCTACCACCACTGAATCCCCACATCCTTCCCAAGGAAATCACATGATGGTTGGAACAATGAGCACAGGCCAAGACTGATGTTCTAAATAGCAAACTTTCAGGTTTAAAAAGGTCAAGATATGGGGCACCTGGGTGGCTCAGTCAGTTAAGCACCTGCCTTCAGCTCAGGTCATGGTCCCAGAGTCCTGGGATGGAATCCTTGCTCCCTGCCCAGCGGGGAGCCTGCTTCTCCCTCTCCCTCTGTCCCTACCCCCGCTCATGCTCTCTCTGTCTCTCAAATAAATAAATAAAATCTTTAGAAAAAATTTTTTCTAAAGCTCAAGATACTCTGTAGTTCCCTGTAGACACATGCAACCACCGAGGGAAAACTCTCCCACTTTTTCCCTCATGCATGAATTTATTCAGCAACTTTTTTCCAGCCCCTCTGCAGAGCCTTTTATAAATTCCCACTTGCAGTGCTGCGGAAGGAGGAAATAAAACATACCAATGAGGTCTCTGTGACAGACTGCTGTGCGCTTTCAAAACGCAGACACAACACCAGTGAGTATGTGTGCGTGTTGTGTTTCTCAGCTGAGTATCCTCAGGAGCTGGGGACATTGGTTTTCCACCCCAGCATGCAGACTTGATGGGAGGGCAAAGGCCCTCAGAGAGTCCATTGTTTTCCTTGCCTTTGCCGAGAGCATGAGATCAGCTCGTAATGATGGCAGACCTCCAAGACCCAGCGAAAGAGCAACTGGGAGTCCAGTAATGGGAAGTGGTAAATTGTAGAAGACATTTGCAATCTACCCAACAGAAGTTGTGCCTTTTCTGGGAAGTTGAAGTGCTGAATGCCTGAGTGCCTAATGGGTTTGCAGACCTGAGTGAGTGTGGGGGGGTTAGTGCCAGGAGCAAAGAAATCATTGTGACCACAAGCCACCTCAATCCATATCTGAGATCCCCAGTGAGAATGACTGGAAAGACTCCATGATAGGGGAACCCTAAAGTAATTCAGATCAGGGAGGCGGGGAACGCCCATCCTTGGTGTGCTCCCCGGCTCAATGGTTACAATGTAAGCTTTTGTCAAATACTGATACAGGGGCTTGACAGAAGTCATTTCAGATCACCCACACCCCAACATGAACGGGGCAGGTCTTCTTATAACCCTACTTTAAAGATGGAGAAATTGAGACCCAGAGAAGTCAACATCATGCATCTATTAATGGGGGGGGTTAATAATCCAAATAGTTCTGTCTGACTCGGTAGCACACCCTCTTAACTATCCCGTTCTGTTGACATCAAGCTCTTGGGCACCAATGACAGCAGGCATCCCAAGCAAGATGTCATGTTTCATTAATTCATTCAACACTCAACAACACCCAGCGAGCCTCTACACTGTGCCAGGCCTTTCTCTTGGCACTGAGTCTTCCCTGATGAGAGAGACAGGAAATGTGTCTTCATGGAACTTGGAATCTAATGTGTGAGTGCCAGGGTCGCCGCTTAAGGCTGCGTTGTTTGGGTCCTGCGCAAAGTCTCTTGGCCAAGTAAAAGTAAAATTTAGCTCACATTCTGAGAGACCCATCCTCCGGAAGAACAATTTTTTTAAAATGTCCCAAAGCATTATATGGAATGTGTAGAAGGGCCCACCTCCCTTATACTTTTCAAGCCAATGTCACCCTGGGAGAGACCCACGACTGCCTGCAGTGCCAGGAAATGTGAATCTGTCCCAGGGCGGACTCTGCATGGTAAGGAGATCAACAAGAGTATTGGGTCAAGAAATCAAAATCAGGAAGTCAAGAAAGAGTAGCTCAGTCCATTTGACCCCAACTGATGAGGTCCATACCCACTTTTAGGAAATCTTGGTCCATCAACCATGATTCAAAACTAATCCCCTCGCACCCAAGAAAAGTACCTCGATGAGTAACATTTCCTAGAATTCCCCAAAATAGTACCCCCATCTCAGCAGAGAGCTGAGCCCTTGCTTGGCCCTGGACCTGCAGGCCTTCTATTCAAAATGTCATACCCCAGGGAAGCTGAAAGGAAGGCTCCCAGAGATACGTTTTGCACAGAACCAGCAAGAAGAAAACTCAAGGCGACATTAAACCCAAAGCCCAGTGTCCCTGGGAACAGAAACAGAGACTAAAGGGAAAGTTCTTTGGGAAGAGGAATGTGTGTGCTAACTTTTAGATCATAATTGTATAATGGCTTATATTTATGAAGGCTTCATGTGTGGCATATTGCATAATTCGTACAGAAACCCTAATCGCTTTTTGATAGATGAGGAAATGGATAACCAGAGAAAGCAAATCCTTTGGCCAACATCACATAGTTAGGAAGTGGCCAAGGTAGAAAGTGGCAAGTGAGGGTCCCCGAGAGTCAAGCAACCCGTGATTAACTTGCGTTCTGGCTTTGCCAGGGAAGTCCTCAGCCCTAAGATAAAGATAAAGGAAATGAGATAAAGGGAATGTGGCTGAGAAGAAGTGAGGCAAATGGAGAGACTGGAAAGCAGAGAAGCAAAGGGAGCAGAGGGCGGGCCCTAGTAACTTCTGGGTGATAAGGAGAGACAGTTACTACAACCGGCTATAAACGGGGTTGATTAGTGTCAGCATCTAGAGTAGAAAATGTTCCAGCCAGAAAGGACCTTGGTGTTCTCCCCCAGCCCGGAAGCCCTGAGACATCCAGTGGCTTCCCACGGGGCCCCGGGATGTTCTAGAAGCAGAGTCCCGGCCAAGCCCTGGGTCTCCTGGCTCTCAGGTCTAGTAATTTCCACCACCCCTGTATCGCTAAGATTAGTATCACCCAGAAGCAGCTGTGGTCACCCCCCCTCATCCAGTTATGTAGCACATGCCACCCGGGCACCCACCTCTGTGTGGCTTAACGAAAACACGGCCCCAGTCATGTGAGATGCAGAGGAATGGAAAATTCCAGGTCGGTGACCAACAGCCCCTCCAGGTACCCTTCTTCATCAGCCCTGCCTGTGGAGGCTCCCAGGCCCTTCTGTCCCACCACCGGTTAATGTTTCACTTTGGTGAGACTTTCGGGAACAGTGAACAGAGAGCTGGCCTTGAGGGGCCAAAGGTAGGCAGCCAGCGGTGCCTGATGCAAATCAGCGAGAATGTACTTTGGATGAGAACCGGCCAGCCTCCCGCACAACAGCTGGGAAGCTATTCATAGGAAAGCATGCTATTTGTGTCTGCCTGGCATTTGAATTAGCCTCACCTAACCGTGCTGCCTTCCCCACTGATGTGAGTCACGCTCGTTCCCAAGCAGGGGGGTGGTGGGGGGCAAAGGGGAGTTGCTTCTCCTCACTAGCCGAAGGAAATGCAGGGCCAGGACTGGCATTTCCAAGGACACTTCTCCACCACCCCCTGCCCCGCAACGGGACTACGGGCTTCTGATCAGGAGAGCTCATTGTTAGTAACATCAGCCCGATTCTTCTCCATATGGCAGTGGAGCCCCCTGGGACCCTTCGTAATTTCCCCGCAGTCCAGGCTCCTGGGCAAACACAGGAGGCCAGTCGGCTAATGGCCTAGGCTGTTCTGGAACAGGCTGGGTTTGTGAGAAAGCTGGTCGGAGCACCACAGGAGGGCAGCTCCAGGATGTCCCTTGATCCCCCAGCTCCACACCATGTCACAAGCTCCTGCGCTGGGGCTGGAGGGCTAAAGCTGTGGGTGATTATTCCCCATGCTTGACCCTGTTCTCCCTAGGAGGCGCCACCTGTCAGCCCTCCTTCCCGCTGTACAGTGAAGCACAGTTTGGCCTGGTCCTGATGCAGAAGCTGGTCCCAAGTCACTCCTAGAGGCCCAGCCCGGCCTTGGACACCCCTCATCCACGGATCTCTAAAAGGGGGCTCCCAGAGCCCAGCTGGGGAGTCAGCTTCCCCCAACAGAGGCCCACAGAGGACAGTTCCCATCCATCTCGGACCCCAGGGAATGATTCCAGCTCTGTCCCTGAAACAAAGTGACACGGGAGCCCATCAGACTACAGGTGTCAGGAAGGTACTAGGTCTTCCTTCCCGCTGGTGGCTCCACTTCCCTATACTCTCTGCTCCCACAAACATGTGGGCCCCTGGGGGCTGTAGGCAGGGAGACTCTGTCTCCTAGCAAATACTCAGGTTCATTTTGAGAGCTCATCCAGCCATGAATGGCTCAGCTCCCCAGCAGGACTGTCAGCTTCTCCGGGACCAGGCTTCGATCTTTATACCCCCGCACGGCGGCTCAGAGCTGGCATGGACCCCTTGACTTAACGGGCACTCCTCGCGTCCCTTCGGCACCCAGGCTTGGCTCCTTACAGGCAGGCACTTCTCATCTCTGCGTTTCTGCAGAGCCTGGTGCCAGCTAGGACACAGGAGAGGTCCGTCAGCGGTGTTGTTCATGTCACTCATCCCATCGGAGGGAAGCTCTTTGTAAAGGATTCAACGTCATGACAGAACGGACATAGACAAGATCCACTGAGGCATTTGACATATACACTAATGGACATATGGCAGCCAAAGCCACGGACACGTGGACTGATGCAAACTCTGCCTTCAAGAAACTAGGGACCTACTTAGAAATTATACTTCTGGGGCACCTGGGTGGCTCAGTGGGTTAAGCCTCTGCCTTCGACTTAGGTCATGATCTCGGGGTCCTGGGACCGAGCCCCACATCGGGCTCTCTGCACAGTGGGGAGCCTGCTTCCTCCTCTCTCTCTGCCTGCCTCTCTGCCTACTTGTGATCTCTGTCTCTCTATTGAGTAAGTAAATAAAACCTTTAAAAAAAAAAAAGAAAGAAATTATACTTCTAACTATTCTTTGTGAGCAAAGATGATCCAGGCATGGAGGACATAGGATTTCAGCTATCTTCTAAGAGGAATGCATGGGCCTCCAGCTAAATTAGTCCTTCCTTCCTTCAACATTTACGGGCCCCTACTGTGTGCCAACTGAGAACTCCAGGAGAACAGGTTGACCCCGCATGGAGGGCTCACAGTCTGATGGGGTGAGGTCGCGTCTGTGACGAACTCATTACATGGGGATAGGCGCCGCTTTGGAAAGATGGTCTAAGGGCCCTGGGATTAAGAAGAGAGTAGATGAATTCCTCCAGGGGCATGTTGGGAAAGTCATTTTAAGGGTGGACAGATCCAGATGTGCAGTAGAATATTCTAGGCCAGAGGTTACTAACAAAGGCATGAAAATATAACAGTGCTTTGGGGATGCAACTATGACGGGGAACACCTTTGGCTGGGGAACAGAGCATTTGCTTCTAATAAACTCCACTGGTTTGGAGTGACTGGGCGGCTCAGTCATTTAAGCATCTGCCTCCCACTCAGGTCATGATCCCGGGGTCCTGGGATGGAGTCCCACATCAGGCTCCCCGCTCAGCAGAGTCTGCTTCTCCTTCTACTTATCTCTCTCTCTTTCTCCCTGACAAATAAATAAATATTTTTTTAAAATATTAAAAAAAAAACCCCTCCACTGGTTTCAGGGACTCTTCTCAGCAATTGATGCCTGGATTCACTTCCCCTAACAGTTCCAGAGTCCGGACATGGGTGAGTAGGCTTTCTGAGGAACAGGACAGAACTTGTGCCTGGAACCTTGGACACAACCAAAGACACCCTTGGGGGCCTGGCAAGAGGCCATGCCTGACCATGTCCCCAGCACTGACCGGCTAGGTATGGGCAGACCCTCTCTAGTTCTTTCCCCCTCAGGTGACTAAGAACCTTATCATTATAAAAGCCGTAAAAATGCCAAACTTTAACCTTATTAAAGTCACACTGTTATGGTCTTGGCAACCCTAATAGGATTTTACAACTCAGCCTCTTTGGCTGGAGTCCTTGAATAGCCCAAGGTCTGTCAGGGTCCGTGATGGGTGACTAATGTGATCACGATTGGAGCCAGCCCACCCACATTCCCAGCCTCCCCCGGCCCAGCCCCCACCGGGCTCACCGTGGCCTTCCATAATGGCCTTCTATTTATTTACAGATAGAAACTGAGAAATTTCCACTATCCTGGACCCCGGGAAGAACATGTGAGTGTGCCCTATAGCACTCACGGGCTGTCATGTTATTTTCCTCTGGATGAATGAAACACAGTGAAATTTTTAGCTGTTATTGTAACGATTAATACACTAACCCATACCTCAGGAGAGGCAAACAGGAAAGTGACATGAGAGCCAGCACAGGAGGGGGAAGAGGAAAAGCGGGAAGGGAAGAGAGGACCCAAAGCAGAGAAGGGAGTGGGAAGACACAGAAGGGAAGGACAGAGAGACAGCAGGCAAGTGGCCCTTCTCCCAAGGGCTGTTTGGATCCAACAAGCCTGAGCACACTGAGGGGTCCTCTCCTGCCCGGGGCCACGTTAGTGGGAAGTCAGGTGAGTCGGTTCCTAAGAAGAGTCTTCCAGAAGCAGTTATGAACAGAAGGGTCTCCTTATGTTACAGGGGTTATAGACCCTTGAGGACTGGAGGAAAGAGATGGGCTTTCTCCCAAGAAAAACATGCACAGAGAGAAATTTTGTACCTGGTGTCAGGGAGTTCATCAAGCCCCTAGACCTTCATAAAAAACAAAGACAAACAGTCCTGTGGTCCAGATGATGGTGTTCCAGCAGCTGGGACCATGCCCCCTCCATCAGACCCCCTCTGCGATGCAAGCCTTCCAGAAACAGGTTTGGGATGACAACGGAATCGTCACATGCGTCCTCTCTGCCAAGCCTGACTTGCCCTATAAGAACGCAACCCTCAGGGCGCCTGTGTGGCTCAGTGGGTTAAGCGACTGCCTTCAGCTCAGGTCATGGTCTTGAAGTCCCAGGATGGAGTCCCACATCCGGCTCCCTGCTCAGCAGGGAGTCTGCTTCTTCCTCTGACCCTTCTCCTTCTCATTCTCTCTCTCTCTCAAATAAATAAATAAATAAAAATCTTTAAAAAAAAAGAATGCCACCCTTTGGTCCACAGTAGGTCAGCCTTCCAGGAACCCATGCCAGCAGGGTCCCCTCGTCCACTCTGGGCCATCCACTTGCCCCAACAAGAAGTGGTGTCCACTCTGCACACAAACATGTCTGAGTCCTTGAGACCAGCACACAGATGGACCAAGGGAGGGTGGCCAAACCACTTATGGGAAAAATATCGGTGACACGAATGAGTCCTCCAGAGTCAAATTTTCGCCTCTTCCAGTGATTATTTTTATCAGGTTGTAGCATAATGATTTCATATTCTGTACCATCAAAACCTGGCTCTCTGCGGATGTCATTGCCTTTGCTGAAATAAGGGGTCACTTTCAACAGGGCTAGAGATTTTCTTTCCTGTTTCTTGATCCATACCTGTAAACAATGTTGGGGCCAGAGTGGTTGGCGTTTCCAGAACCCCGAGCACTGTCCTGTGGGCCAACACATACTGTCATTGGCTCCTTAAAAGCAGAGGGGCGACTTCAGGTTCTAGCTGCCCTGCAAAAGTTAAATTATCTCTGTGACTGGAAAATAGTGCGAAGCCCAACCGAACACTCCACTTTACATACTCAGCAAAGGAAAGAATTAGCTAATTCAAGGATTTTACTTCTGACTATATTTTTTTAAAGATTTTTATGTATTATTTGACAGAGAGAGGGACAGCAAGAGAGGGAGCACAAGCAGGGGGAGGGGGAGAGGGAGAAGCAGGCTTCCCGCTGATCAGGGAGCCTGATGCAGGGCTCCATCCCAGGACCCTGGGACCATGACCTGAGCTAAAGGCAGACGCTTAACGACTGAACCACCCAGGTGCCCCTATTTCTGACTACATCTTTTAACCTTTTGAGATAACCATACGTTCAAAGAAAGTTGCGAAACATACACATACGCTAGGATCCCCATAGACAAGAGGTAGAAACAACCCAATGTCTGTTGACAAATGATTGGATAAAGGAAATGTAGTTTACAGGTACAATAAACTACTATTCGGCCTTAAGAAGGAAGGCAATTCTGGCTTATACTACAACATAGAGGAGGCTTGAAGACATAATGCTCAGTGATTCAAGCCTGATACAGAAGAAGAAATGTAGGTCTCTATGACATGAGGTACCTCGAACAGGCAGCTCCTAGAGACACAAAGTGGTTGCCACTGGCTGCGGCATTGGCCACGGTGGGAGTTGGCATCGAGCAGACACTGTGTTTCTGTATGGAAAGTTCTGGAGAGGGATGGTGGCGGTGGTTGACAACAATGCGAATGTAGGTAATGCCCCAGAACTGTGTCACCATGCACACTACAGGAAAGTAGTTTGAAGTAGAAATTGTGGGACTGTGGTTGACCCCCCACTGCCACCAAGTGTGCAAGGAAGTCTTGCAAATGCTGCACTCAGCCTTGCCAATGGTAACTAACACCGGGCATAGCTACATCACACTAACCAAACCAGGACACGGACGCTGGCGCAATTCAGAGTCAATCCAGACTTTACCAGTGTTACGACCACTCATGTGTGCCCACACACATGCATGCAAGCACACACGCACACGATTCTGTGCAATGTTCTCTCCTGTGTAGCCGCCCCTGCATTCAAGGTCCATAACCGTTTTATCTGCACAAGGCTCCTTCCTGCTACTCCTCTCCAGCCGCACCAGCTCTCCCCTCTACCACCCTCTAACTCCTGGTGACCATGACACTGCCCCTCATCGCCATAATTTTTCGTTTCAAGAATGTTACAGAAAGGAAATCATATGGAATGTGACCTTTTCAGGTTGTTTTCTTCACTCAGCATAACTGCCTTGAGACCCATCCAATTTGCTGTCCGTGTCTTAGCTGCTTTTGTTATGTAATGGTATTCCAAGATATGGATGCAAAGTTCTGATGATATTTTTATTCATAAAATTAAGTAATTAACTGCTCAATTATTTGTCCACACTAAACTACTGGTAAGTAGACTCGATTCCCATGTGGCCACTATAGGACTTGTAATCCCAGGGGCTCAGTCGTGTGTCCCAGGTGTCTGCCCATACAGGGGTCTTTGGGCCACAGACTGTGTTTCTTTAAAGTAGGAGGTCTTGTGGGGCAAGCTCTTTGGCTTGCTGTCCTCGCCCTGTGGGGACCCAAGTGGACAGGCAGGATGACACATCCTGGGGACACCAAGAGTCACCAGAACCAGCACAGTCGCCAGACCCCTCCTTTCCTACCTTAAGTGCTGAGGCTGTCTGGGTGGCATCATGGGACAGGCAGCTGGGTCTCCTCTAAAAGGGAAGGTAATCCGTTGTTCAAAAAACATTGTGTTTCTGGGGCCCCTGGGTGGGTCAGTCAGTTAAGCATCTGCCTTCTGCTTAGGTCATAACCCCAGGGTGCTGGGATCAAGCCCCGCATTGGGCTCCCTGCTCAGCAGGGAGTCTGCTTCTCTCTCTCCCTTTGCTGTCCGCCGTGCTTGTGCTCTCTCTTTCTCTCAAATAAATTAAAACCTTAAAAAACAAAAAAACACACATGATATTTCCAATTCTCAAAAGGGAGTTTTGTATTTCTCCCATCTGCTGCAGCCTTTGGCCATTTCCTTGCCTGTCGCCCCGCGATGATACAAGCACCCAGCCCCCGTGCCTAGCCCCATGCCTTGGCACCCTTGGGCCCTCAGTGAATGTGCTGCAGCTGGTGATGGGTATTGAAGCAGACGGGCCCAGTCAGGGGGGGATCACAAAGGATCTCCAAATCTGGCGAGCAAGACATCCTCTCATTTTGTTTTAAAATCCTGCCACCTAGGCTCTTTGATAGCAGGTGGGAGTCAGGGAGAAACAACAAAACAGTCCCTTTCTTCTTCTTCCTCCCTTCCGGCTCTGGCCGCCCTTACCCCTCCTCCCTTCACACCCACCGTCTGCCTCCCAGACTCCGGGACAGAACTCCGTGTTCTGGGTGGGGTGGGGCTTCTTACCTCAAAGCAAGTGCAGAGGAGGTGAAAAAGGCTTGCTGGGTGGGGTGGTGGGGAGGGGAGGCGGTTCAGGGCACTCTCCAGGTACAGATGTGAAGGAGCAGGACTAAAGCTGCCTAGGAAAAAACAAACAAACAAACAAAACAGGACACAGGAAACTTGGAGCCTTTCCATCCATTTTCCCCTCCCTACATCCATACCTTCACTTCCCAGCCTTTGACTCCTTCCATGGGCAACCGGATGAGTTGGCGTTTCTAGGTAACAGATGGAGGCAAAGAACAGTCCTGCCCCAACATCCCTAAAACTGCCTCGAGGCCTCAGGTCCCGGGACTGTTCCCAGCTGCTTAGCTCCCTCCTTGGAGAAAAATAAGAGCATGGCTGGAACTAACGTGGACAGGACAGGACACGGTCATAGACACGAGCTCTTTGCAAAAAACAAAGGTGGTTTAGAGGCAAGGGATTGGCCCACCTTCAGGATCCCAGAGGTGACCGCTCATAGATGGGCAAGACACCCCAGCTCCCACGAGAGTCATGTCATAGCTCAATAAAGGGCCATCAAGGACCTGGCAGCCGCATCTCTGTGCGTGCCTCCCCCCGGGGTCCCTCGCAGAGTTTCCATTGGTGTCAGCTGTGGGCTCTCCGGGAGCATCAAGATTCCCTCTAGCTCTGGAAATGGAGCAGAGGTCCTTCTCTGACGCCAGTGATGACTCTCACCATCCGCTCAAAGCTTGGGAGGTCTGGAGATATCCATGTCTTCACAACCGGAGTTGCTGTGCGTTCGGTCTAGGACGTGGTTTACCTGGGGACCTCCACGTCACAAACTCAGCACTTCTTCAATGAAGTCCATGTTCATGGATCATTATCCAGAGCCTGCATATAGCCCCAGCTCCTGGTCTTTGTTCTTTAAGGTGAAAGACTGTACCTACTAATATGAATCCTCATATTAATCCTCAGGAGAATCTCTCCTGAGATCCTAGGGTTAAGGCGGGGTCCCGCACATCCAGACATTGGTTGGAAGATGGGAGTTGGCAGGATTTCACCTGCGTGGTCCATCTTTATCCAGAATAGGGCTGTGCCTGCTTTGTTACTCATGGAACGTAAGTATGAGCCCACTGAGTATGATAGATTGTGGCATGAGGAGTGGTGGGTTATTCGTAAAATTTGAGACACAAAGCTCATGAGAAGTCTATATTTCGAAGCACCAGTCACTTCTTCCTAACGGGATGATGGGAGAAAAGCTGACACCTGCCACATTGCAAGTATTCTTATGTCCATCCTTGCTCCCCATTGAATGACAGGATCCCTTCTTATCCTTCAGGTCAAAGCCTCAATGTGACCTCATATGTGGCTTCTGGGGCCAGCCCGTCTGAGCCAGGTCCGGCTGCTATTCTCACCCACACAGAGGAAATGGCCGAGCAGAGACTCCAAGGCAAGGGAGAACATGGCATCTGCAGGGGCTGGTGGAAGACCCCGGGTGACTGCCACAGGGAGTGCTGGGAACAGCAACACACGATGAGGTCAGGGAATCAATGAGAACCTGCCCACGCAGAATTTAGGGGTCACCAGACTTTCCCTCTTGATCCCGAAGTCCAGAGCGGGGAGGGAAATTTGTACAGTGCTTACATTGCGTTAAGGCAAAGTTTCTGCCCTGATTCAAGCCATCCAGCAGGTTAGTGTTTGCTGAGCCTGACACTCCTGAGCCGAGCCCTTGACCGAGAAGGAACCATTTTGAGGAAACAGACAAGCCATATCACCGTGGGGCTTGAGCTACAGGAGGAGAAAGGAACACATGTTTCTGCTCGGTGTTGGGCATCAAGCAGAGGGCTCCTTTGAGCAGCCTTCATCCCGCTGGTGGCTGAAGAGCCTCCCACCTGCCCCACCCCTTCTCAGCCTTCTTCTCAGCTGCCTCTGCCCCACCCTGCCCCAGAACACGGAGTTCTCTGCTGCGGACTCTGGGAGCGCCCCAGACTACACGCAGGGCCCTGCAGGCAGGTGGCAGGCGTGAGGGAAGGAGACTGGGAGGGAGGTCAAAGACAGAACGTGAGCGTGGGAGAGGACCACTCCCGAGTTTCACCTTTACCTATTCTGGCTCTCCTCTCTGACAAAATGCAAAAGGAGTGGGTTGTAAAAGTGAATGAACTCAAATCCCGTTGGATGGGTTTGGGCAGTCACGTGATCCCACGTGACTTTGCTTTGCCCCCTCCTTCAGCACCACCATCCCAGAAAGTGCCTACTGTGTGCCGGGCAGGCACTGTGATAGAAGCGTGCTGGCTTATTGTCCTATTTGTCAGGACTGGGGGGTCCCCAGGACATGGGACTCTCAGTGCCAAAACCAGGATGATCCCAGGCAAACCACCTGGAATTGCCATCACCCTAGTAGGATTTGACCATCCAGTACAATCAACAGTCAACAAAATAAGCCTGGGGTGTCTTGTGGGTAGTAGCAGCAGGTAGGAGTCACGAGTCTCCCTCCGTAGACCTGGAAACACAGTCTTGGCACCTAGCCCCATTCCTGAAAGGACCCAGAGCCTACTTCCATGGCGTCGCCCCAGTGCGAGCCGAAGCCCAAAGGATGGGCAGGAAGGCAGTGGGATTGGGACGGCTGTCCCTTGTTTGCTACGGTTGCTTTCATTATATCAAGCTGTGGGAGCTCGTCCACTGGCTCTGGAGGCCTAGGTCAGCTAAGGACAGGCTGATTAGCTTGCCCCTCTGGGCCTTTCTCTTCGTGACACCGCCTCTCCCTTGGAACAAAGGCTCCTCATTTTGCTGGGACAAGGAGATTTGAATGCGAGTGTGCTGCCACCTGCTGGCGGAGGGAGCTGGTTTCAGGGGGTGAGCTGAGGCCTCAGGCCAGACCCACGACAGGTGAGCCCAGGTGCTGCTGAGCCTCCCAGAGGGCCCTGGGCCAGACCTCCAGTGGGCAGCACCTGGGGGAGTCCTGAAAGGCCTATCTGGAAGAGAACCGGAAGCCCTCCAGTGCCTGCGCTCTGCCCCACCAGGTGTTTCTCAAATTCCCAGCTGGCAAGAGCACACTTTTAGTGATCATGCAATCCTACGGGCCCGGTGGCTGGCTGGAGCCGGCTGTACCAGAGCCGATCATCAAATATTCGGGGATTTTTTACAAGCTGCAATGGCAACTTCAAATGGGTCCTTGTGGGGGCACTTCCACCATGGAAATCGCCAAATGTAACAAAGTAGAGGTCTCCCCCCCTCACCTACCCCCCCTCCCCCCGCCCGGTGGATTTGTCCCCACAGCACTGCTTAGCCCCTGTCCGACTCCAAACCCTGTAACCCGGGAGAGAGAAAGGAGCCTGTTCCCAGGCATCGTCTCAGATAAACCACCAAGTATGGAATCAGCATCACCGAGAAGAGAGACATTCGGGCAAAAGGAATTCGTGGGGAAGAAGTGTTTTTTAAACTCCCCTAGAAGAGCTAATGTCATGGTTAAGGGTCCTGCATCAGAGACACCTGGGTTTGAGTGACAGCTCTTGTCCGTGCAGACTAGATGACCGTGAGCCTCACCTCCTCGTTCCCGGGTTCCCTGGCTGCAAGCGCGGGTAAGAGGAGCAGCTCTCTTGAACAGACTTGGGAGGGGATGCACTGAAACCTTAGAATATTGCCAGACACAAAGTAAGCGCCCAGGATATGTTAACCACTACCTGTTAGCCACGAGAACCACAATTTCAGCAGGCAGGGGGCTGATCGTGCCACCTTCCTCCGAAAGCCAGTTTCATCTCTCATGTCCTTCCCAGGGTTGGGAGGTGGGATGCCCTCCCCAGCAGCGAAACTTTGACATCTGCTTCCTTTTGGCTACTCGTGTGTGCTTGCCCCTGTAGTCGGTCCCCAGAACAAATTATCTCCTAGATGCCGTGATCAGTAATTCCCTGAACATAGAGCATTAAGGATGTAAACAGTGGAACCTGCAGAAGAGACCCAAAACATTTTCCTGTAAATGAGTTCCTGGCCAGTTAAGATGTCCGGCATGTGGGTTACCCCCACATCTGAGTATAGGGATTAAGAGGTAGGAGCTTCCAGTTATAAATTAAGTAAGTCACACACACAGAGACACATGCACATGGAATCCAATATGCAAGTTCAGAAAAGGCAGGACTCAGATCTGATTGTAACTACAAGACTTAAATCCTCCTAAGTTGCTCTGCCTTCTAACCAGCAGAAAAACCCTGTTTCCTAAAAGTCTGACACTTCCGGGGTGCCTGGGTGGCTCAGTGGGTTAAGCCTCTGCTTTCGGCTCGGGTCGTGATTCCAGGGTCCTGGGATCGAGCCCCGCATCGGGCTCTCTGCTCAGCGGGGAGCCTGCTTCCTCCTCTCTCTGTGCCTGCCTCTCTGCCTATTTGTGATCTCTGTCTGTCAAATAAATAAATAAAATCTTTTAAAAAAAAAAAAAGTCTGACACTTCCAAGAGCAAACCGACTGGCAGGCTGAAGTCACATGATCACGTGACTGACTGACATTACTAGACTCAAGAAAAGTAGAAAGCATCTTTATTCAGAGTGGGGGGTTGGAGGCTAAAAATGAGGGGTTCTGTTTGTAAAATATTGGGGGGAGAACCCACAGACACTACAGCAGTGGGTTTCCTTAAGCCTAGTCAACTCTTGGCCTCAGGGGTCATCTGGGCTGTCCTCCATGGCCCTCCCCAGTCCTCACCCCAGGAGAAGGCAGGCTGCTGAATTTCCTCGGTAACATTCTCTCTGCTTTGGAGTGACTTTGGACTCCACATCTCACGAGGTACAGAGCTCACCCTGTTGCCTCTACAGCACCTTTCCAAAATTTCCCTTGTTTCCAATCCTGGTCTCCCCACTGCTGTTCAGCCCTCTACAACCACCAATCTGGGTTACTGAAATAATCCCCATTGTTCCTTCTGCCCCATCTTGCTTCCCGTCAATCTGTCCCACTGGCAGTTTCCTCTTCCAGGTATAGGCTTACCAAGACACATGCCTATTCAAGATTGCCCATAATGGGGCGCCTGCATGGCTTAGTCGGTTAAGCATCTGCCTGCAGCTCAGATTGTGATTCTGGGTTCCTGAGATCAAGTCCCAGATCGGGATCCTTGCTCAGTGGGTGCCTGCTTCTCCCTCTCCTTCTGCTGCTCCCCCTGCTTATGCTTTCTTACTCTGTCAAATAAATAAACACAATCTTAAAAAAAAAAAAAGGACTGCCCATCATATCCCATGTCCTGCCCTAAAGTCCAAATTTCTTGGAGTTGTGAGGATTTTCTATAAGTAAACCTTTGCCTACATGTCTAAGCTCATCTCCCTCACACACTTGAAGCTCCAGCAAGAAAGAACAGCTTGCCATTCCTGAGTATGCTTTGTGCCCCCCAGCCACTGTGTTTACTCCAGCATGTCCATCCACAGGCATGCTCCTCCAGCTTCAGCCATCTTGTAGATCCAGTTAAAGGCTTCCTCCTCCAGGAAGCCTTAGCCAAGCTGGGATTGCTCTCACCCTCCCAAGTGTTGCCACAGTGATTTTGTGCTTCTTTTAGGCTTGGTCCACAAGCACTTCTGCATTCCCTGCTAGAATGTCAGCTTCCACAGGGGCCGTGCTTACTCGCTCACCCTTGTTCCTGACAGCAGCTGGCATTAGCGCCTAGCATGGCCGTGACACAGAGGTTTGTAGACTGACTTGCAGAGCTGAACCAGTGTTCCACGGGAACCGGCTGTGAATTTGAACAACTCATGGAATGACCTACGAGCCGGTGGCAAGTCGGAGAGCTGGGTGACCATTTACACCCCTCTGAGGGCAAACCTTTGGGCTCCATTGGAATACACAATGTAGGTCTACAGTTTCCACAAAAGAGGAGTCCCTTCTGCCCTTCTGGGTGTGTGTTTGAGGGGCTTCACTGGGTGACACATGGGACCGGTAAGGACTAATGTCATCCCCCTTCTTTTTTTTTTCTTTTAAATGCTCAAAGTATGAGTAGCTATGAAAATTAAAGCCTTTTGTGTGGGAGAGGGGTGTTAAAGGAAACTGTCAAATATCTAGACAAACCATTCATTTTTCAGTTGAGGAATCTCAGTCCCAGAGAAACAAGGGGCCTGTCCCAGGTCACGTGGCCAGGGTGGAGGGTGGCATGTAGACTGCCCCCATTCCCAGCCTGGGTTCAACACGCCATCACTCCCAAGCTTACATCAAGTTTTGGGAAATACAAGGTCTACGCAGATTTGTGTGTTTACTTTTCTGCTTGCCAACATAAAATGATTTTATGTTTATACAACCAAAGAAGGAAGACATGCATTTGATTTTCAAAGTGTAAATTCTGTGTGTCATTCCATCAGTTACTCTGATTTTCCCCTTCTCTGTTCACGGTCACCTTTTTTCCTTGGGGAAGGACCAAGATGCATTTTTCCGATTATCTGTTGGGGCTAAGAAGTCTCACTAGGATCCCCCACGCTGCCTCTGGTTTGTCAACGGCTAGGTTTCAATGCAGTAGATAAGTCTTTGGACCTCAGGCTGTTGAAAGGCCCTTTGTTTGTGGGTTACAAGGGGTCACTAGGTTTATCTCATTCATTATGCGACCCTACTTTTTCCAGTGGCAAGGTTAAGGCCTGGGGCAAAATGCTGATGGAAAGGAACATTAAGCACCAAGTTGTACTGTTTGTGTTCATTCCAGTCCACTTTCACCTCCCGGGCTGGTGAAGGTTATAACTCCAGCCCAATTCTCTAGTGACTCACTCCAGGAAAAGGCCTTGTGACAAGAACCTGGCTCTCGTGGGACTGCTTGCCAGCGGTGCCAAGACAGAGATGGCATTGTTCAGGGAAGATTCAGGAAGTCCAACATCCGGAGACAAGCGTGCATGGTCAACTCACCCCACTGGCTGGAAGAGAACATTTTTTCCCCACTGACCAATCTGTGTTTACCCCTACAAGGGCAGTCAGAGGACTTCTGGAACATTTACTCTCTTCAGTCTCAAACGCAGCCTTCTTGGCAGGCCAGGAAGGGCAGGGACCAGCATTCCTGGAGGCCTGCTCGGTGCTAGGGGCTTTGCCCATTGCCACAGGGGTCCGGGTCTCCCAGCATGGAGAGCAGCATTATTCCCTTTCCCACTTTACAGGTGAGGAAATTTAGGCATGCAGAAGTTAAGGAGTTGGGCCAGGCCCCGCTAGCCATTCAATGACAGGCCCAGGATGCAAACCTGAAGTGCAATGTCCCCAAATGTTCCCCCTTCCCAGGCTGGCCCCCAACCCCCCCCCCCCCCGAGACAGGAGCCCTCTGGTGGCAGCTACTGGCAGGACGCCTCTGCAAGCTTGGCCCCCTGCCTCTTCTGTTCTCACCTCATCCCCTCCACCTCTATGCCCTGCAAAGCCCTTGCAAATTCCACTTCCCTGTGAAGATTTCCCAAGCGGGCAATCCCGGGAGGTTGCTCGGCCTGCGCCCCCTTGCTTAGCTCCACTCACACAAACGTGCGCCTGCAAACTTCCAGTTGCTCCGGAACCAGACGGCACGGATCAGGCCTTGAGCTCTAGGAAGGTTTAGCGTAACGTGAATGATTAACCGATGGCTCTTTAGGGGGAGGCTGTGTGAGTCTCTGATTCCTTTAAGTGGAGAAGCATGGAAATCTCAGACAAGTGATCGCTATCTCCGTCTCCCTGGTTAAGACTCACTGTTGTACCTCCGTCTAGAACGTTCTCCCCATCTTTCTGTGGGTTTCCAGGGACTCCGCCATTGCCCTGGACTAAACTCAGACCTCCAGCCATCCGCCAGGGCTGGTGGGGAGGGAGGAAACGCCATGCCTGCCGGCTGTGTCCAGGAGGCTTTCTGCCAGCCTTACCCGTTCCTTCCATCGTTCCCCAAGTCCGGGCGCCCACACCCAGCCCCTCCCCGGGGCCTTAGTGACGACGGCCTAACCATCAACAACACCTTGAATCTCCTCGAGGGACACATCTGCAGGCGCAAACCCCAGAAGTCATCCTCTTCCCTTCTGGGACTCTGCCTGTTTTCTTTTCCCTTAGCTTACTGCCTTTCCTCTCAGACTGGCTGGTCTCTTTGTAGCTCTTTGAGGAGAACAAAGATGCCAGAGCACCAGCATTGGCATGACATGTTTGCTCTCTGTTTCACCCCTCCTGTCGCTCTGAGGGTCCCCGGTCACATTTCGGGGTCTTCCCAGCACCGCCCCCTTGCTTTCCTCTGCAAAGCTGCCTCCCACCATGCCCAAGGTATGGAGAAAGCTCAGCAGGCAACGTCCAGAGCCACCCTTCCCCACGCCTGGGTGTGCTTGTCCATGTGGGGATGCCCATACCCCATGGGCTTGAGCATGTACCTGCTTGTCTCCCCATGGCACCATCCCTTCTCACCTCAATTCTGGACACCTGGCCCTGAGACTGCCACACCGTAGGGCGATAATCAGTGTTAATTGAAGGCAGAACGGAACAGCAGATGAACACGTGTCTTGAGTCTGCTTGATGAGAACACCGGACACCTGAAATCAACCTGACTTTACAGTTGCGTCCCTCAGAGCCGGCCTCTGAACTAGACAGAGCTGGAAAACAAGGGTGAGCACCAGGGTTGTATCCAGAGTCCAGCTCCCCCTTTGCAAGATGGGGACCAGGACAGGCAAGTGGCTTGCCCTCAGTCCTGAAGTGCGAGGAGCAGACTCGGGCTGACCTGACTCATTCTGACAAAGGTATAGCAGCAGCCACGCCTTCAGAGCAGTAACATGCTTTGCTCCTAAGATCGCTGGGGACTCAGACTTACTTTTCCCCCAGTTCTTGCTAATTAGTAAGGTTTGTACTTGGGCTACTAACTCCCAAGTAGCACTGACAAGTCCTCCTTGAGATAATTCACACACGCACCCATGCACAGAGGAAAGCTGGGGTCCTGCAAGGGGCTGCAGAGCTGCTGTTGCCAGGAAAAGCATCAGGAATACGTGCAAGATTGAGAGGACACATTGAAGGCACCCCCTTTCTGTCTTACAAGCCTGGCATTGCACATGCCCGGCCCTGCTCTGCCCCTTAGACTGCAGGCTGACAGAGGCTGCTCTTGCCGGCATCATTCCCGTTGAACCTATTAAACTGCTATTGTTGTTTGCGGCAAACAGCTGGTGCCTCATGCAAAATGTAGCCTTTACTCATCCCTGTTCCATTTATCTTCTGGTCTGTCCATTTTCTCTTCTTTATTAGCAGGGGCACTTGCTGGAAAACTAGATCTCTGTCACTTAGCCGTTTCCTGTGTGCCTTCTGCTCATAACCCACCTGGAGTCAGAGTCATGTCTCTGTGACAGAATAATTGGTTGCTATGGCAATGACTGCGGCACCCCAGGCCGCAGACCCGCACTTGAGAGACACAGGGGTGCTGGACGTCTGCGGTGGAGGCCGGAGGAGGTGTTGCAATATCCTGAGTGTGACTTTTTAGACCACTGGCTGATTTCTCCAGGCCAGCTTGGTCCCTCTGCTCCTCTTCCTCCTCACTTACCCATGCCCCTGACCCCCACCACTAACCACTCCACCCAAATAAGGAGACCTTCCTCTACTTTCTCTCTTCTGCCTCCAAATCCAGGGTAGAGCTTGCCTTCTCCATCTGTGGTTAACCACATCTGGCTAATCCCTTCGGCAACCAAACCCTCCCACTCCTAGTGAGTTTGCCCTTAATTCCTTTGAGTGGAATCACATGCTTTGTTCCTCATCTTGTGACTTTTTTTTTTTCCCCATCAGGCTCATGTACTTTATCTTCCCAACAGTATCCAGGCCCCATGAGAACACGTCTGGGTTGGTTGGTTGTGGCCTCGCATAGATCCCAGGCGGGGCTCTGCTGACCACAGATCCTTGGTGAGCGCTGATGCCTGACTCCGAGAGACACCCAGCTCACCCCTGAGCCGGTCCAATTAAACCTACTCAGTCTTACTTCTTCAGATCAGTAGGCTGGACTGACAGGCGATTGGACAGCTCTAGATATCATTTTGAACATTTGACAACCTAATAAAAGGGGAAAAAAAACCTCTAAAGCTTCAATTGTATAAAATACAGAATAAAAACACAGTGCTTTGTTATTTAGAAATGTTTGTTTGTTTGTTTGTTTTAGCCCCATTTTCCTGTTACCTGGGACAATTCCAGGGAAATGTCCACCTCCCGGGCCATGACCCCCAAAGGTTCACACAGTCAGAGACCCTCTTCTGTATTTTCACGTGAAGGGCTGTGCATGACTGCCCAACCTAATGGCATCTACTCGTGGCTGAGAGAACCTGGATCTCTTCCAGAGTGCCTTTCAGGCCAAGGTTAAGTTCATGAACATGAGGTATGGTTTTGGGGGCCTTCCCTACACTGGGAGTCTGGGAGTGCAGAGCTGGGGGATACCCCCTTGCCGTGTGTGGTGCCAGGCAAACAGAGCTGTGTTGGGGCACGTGGTGAAGGAGGCCATGTTGGCATTGGGGTCCCAACGTCATTTTTGTGGGATCTGTTCTCTAGTCCCCTGAGGTGGGCACACACTGATAGAGGTATCCCACTCAGGAAAGAAAGGGGCACAAATCAAGGTGCTTCCGGGTGGGAATTGGCATTGGAGAAGGTCTGAAAGAACTCCCTCGGTGTGCAGGCCAGAGCTGCTCAGAGAGGACACCAGAGGCCCCGGGACAGAGGGGTCAGCTCCCCCAACACTGAGCCCAGGACTCTGTTCACTCGTGACAGGGGTGCTGTGTCTGGAAATCATGACACAGCCGAGAAGCGGTCCTGGGGTGGGGACAGGGTGTGGGCTCTCCGGGTGCACGGGCTCAGTCAGAGAGAAGACCTGGGTGTGTGAGGGGCTTGCCTTTTTCCCACCCTGAGGTCTGAGGAGGTACTGGTGGGGTATCCTCACCAAGCCAAAGCCCCAAACAGTCATCAAACCTGGAGCCCCCCAGACAGGAAGGCCCGGCAGAGCTGGCTTTGGTCCATGCTAAATAGGCGCATCTCTGGTGGGGACGGGCCTCGAAGAAGCTGCTGCCACCACCCCTTTGCCCCAGCCTTGCCACCCCAGTGCCGTGTGGGGGAGACAGTCTTGACCAAGCCCCTCGTCCTGCCCAGAATGGGTACGGTGAGGCTGCTGGAAGGCTTCTCGGGGGGTCTCGCCTCTCCCACTTCTGACTGAACTCTGCAACCCCACCTCCAGGCTGGGGCTCCATTTCCCCTGAAATAAGGGTTTGAAAAGTGAGTATGAAGGTTAAGAGAAAGTGTCCCAGTGGCCTCTCCTGGGGGGCCAAACACCCTCCCCCAGCCCTCAGCAGTTACCCAAGGACTCAAGGGCCCACTCCCACAGGGACACACCACTCTGAGGAGAGGCCAGAACCCAAATGCAGGCCAGGTGGCCAGTCACAGGAGGGGCTCTCCTGAGTGGGCTGTTCTGGACGCAGCCCTCCAGCGGCCCTCAACCCTCACTCCTCACCCCTCCGGGGGCACAGGGCGGGAATCCGAGGTAGGCCCACAGGCAGCTCCCGAGTGGGCCTTCAGCCTCTGGGTGAGAGGCTTTGTCCTTCCCCAAGAAACAATTTCAAGGAGTTCTTCTTCACAGGAGAGAAGGAAAACAAAGCTCAAATAGCAAGCCACAGAAATGCCTCGGGGCTGCTGAGCACCGAAGGCAGTGGCTGTGTTCTCCCCCGGCCAGGCTCCGTCTGCAATAACACAGGAGCCACCCCAGGCTGTCTTGCACACTGTCTGGTAGGCTGCTGCTCAGCCCAGGAAGAACGAGGGGCAGCCTGCAGGGGAGCAGGGACGGGGCCATGAGGCCTGGGAGGGGAAGGCATGGGGCCAGCGGGCGCTCCTGGGCCTGGCTGGAGGTGGAGGTAACTGCATTATGGGAAAGCCTGGAAGGTTAATATGAAACCAGCCGATGCTGAAAGAGAACAATTAAGAAGGTTAAGGGCCTTAATATTAGATTAATGGCTGCCGGAGGATAAAGTTCACAGCTTCCAGGAAAGCAGTCTGACTCAGAGAAATCTTTTTAGTTGGCGGCTCTTGGTCTGGTTTTGGTGCTATTTTTTTTTCCTTCCCAGTAATTGTGAGAAAAATACCATTCACTCCCAGATGCTTCATTCTGTCCTCCCCTCCCCCAGCAACCCTCCACCCCCGCCCCCCCTCCGGGCTTCTCTCTCTCTGGTTGGAAATGTCTGCTTGTCTTCAGGTCCTAGAGTGAAGTTTAGGGTCCCACCAGATCGGCAAGCCTCACCTCACACTTGTTTCTCCTGCAAGGACTCTCCCTCGGTGGGCTCTGTGGAGCTCGGTAAGAACACTTTCTTCCATGTTGGCTGTGTTCTGGGGATAACATTTCAGGGCTCTAAGTGGTGTCACAGACCAGAGCTCAGCCCAGCAGAGAGGTTCAGGGACACTAAGGAGATAACCCGAGCATGGGCTGGGTGGCTGGGGAGACTGGGCCCCACCAATTTAGAGTCTCTGGGGAACTCTCTGGGAGCCGGTGTGGTCTAAAGCTCTCCAGATGCTCTCGGGCTGGCCCCTGGACACAGAGAAGAGTGTCAGGGCAAGTCACAGACCCCGACCTTCGGTCATTTGTGTGACTTCCTATCTCCCATCCCAGTCGGTGAGTCCCTTGGGGCAGTCACTTTGTTTTACTCATCGTTTACCATCCCTCCAGAGGGCTGGCCATGGTCTGGACATGGGAGTTGAGTTCATTTTCCAAAAACTCCCCCCCTTCTGGACCCTGAAAACCGTCCGGTTTTCAAGAAGGCATTTTCAGAGGCCTGGATAATGAAAACCAGGCAGGCTCTCACAGAACCAGGTCCCGGCCTCAAACAGCCTGGCAAACAGGGTCACCAGAGCCGGAAGGGCCCTCAGAGACCGTCCAGTCCAGTGGTTTTCAAACTGTGCTCCGAGGCACCCTGGGGTTCCAGAGGGGAGCCTCGAAGGCTGCTGAGAGGGTGGGGCTTCTGGCCTCCACCAGGGCAGCTCCTTCCACTCACAGAGCTGGATTACTATCAAAGAGGCGTCAAACACGGCACCCCCAGATATGCCCCCTCAGCATGTTGTTTTAATTAAAGGGGCCTAAGAAACAGCTGATGCAAAAAAGACGCCTTGGCGCTTTTTGTGCTCCTGCAAGCAGGAAATAAATCTCCCGTGTAAAAGGCACCCGAAGGAATGAAGATGTCCTTAGCACCAGTGACAGGGAATTTGGAGCCAAGAAGGCTGTATAAGCAAACTTTGTCACCTCTTCCCCACTTGCTACTGTTGGCCCCAACCCTTCAATTCTTCAAAATTTATTGTTTCTTTGTCTAAAGGGTATCAAAGCTTCCTGTTCTGGTCACTACATCGGGTCCTTGTTCTCTTGTGAAGGCTTTCACACTCCTGTAAAAATTTAGTAAAATGCATGTGCTTTTCTCCCATTGATCTGCCTCCGTGAGTTTAATTTTCAGCCCCAGGCAGGGGAGTCCAGGAGGTTCAAGGAAAAGTTCTCCCCTGTACGACCATGGAAGCCTAACCGGTTTCCCAGCTCCCACCCATGCGAACCCCAGGGCCCCAGCCCCTGCCTACTTTCCATCCAGCGTCCAGAGTGAGTATTTCAATACATAAGGCTGGTCATATTGCTCTGCGGCTTAAGCATCTATGTGGGATTTCTGTTTCATCTGCTAATAATCTGAGGCCTTCCCCGTGGTCAACAAATCCCCACAGGCCCTCAGCCAGCTGCCCCTCCTCCTCTCCTTCTATACCTGCCTCCAGCCATGGGGGCCTGCTTCATACCCCTGACCACACCAGGTAGGCTCCCACCACGCTTCTGCTCCTTCTGCCTGAAACACGCTTCCCCAGAGACCCACCGAGCTGTTTCCTCGTTTCCTGGCTTCCTGGCCCCCTGACAGGTGCCCTGTTCCATCAGCTTCTAGCCCCTCCCCTGCTCTACTGACTAGAATAGAAGCTTCGGGAGGGCAAGGACTCTGCTTGTTCCTGTAATATCCCCCAAACCGAGACCAGCACTGGCAGGGACTAGGTGCTCAATTAAATGATTGTTTCCTGAATGAATCAGGTGCTTTTCAGTCTAAAATCATTCTGTACATTTGTTTTCATACAGGTCTATATTTTCTAAATGTTCTGCAGTAATTATGATATTTAGTCAGGAAAAGCGATACAAAAAGACAAAAAAGTCTTTTTTCCAGGCCCATTCTTTGGGAAGGCCCAGAGTTGTCATGAAATTGTTACAGGATGGCCTGGTTCCTGTGTCATGGAGTCAAAAAATGAATCTCGTGGACACAAAGTGTGAAGGGAAGTGAAAGTTGATTAAGTAAAGGAAGGTGAGAGCAGAAAGCAAAGAAGCAGCTCTCTAGAGTGAGGGGGTCCTGAATGGTTGCCGCTGAGGGCTTCTAGGGCAATCTTGTCTTGAACTGAATGGGAAACTGTGGTCTTGACCTTCTGGCGCCATCTTGGTTTGAGCACGAACGAATGATAACATCCTTAATGACTTAATTCTTTGAGGTTTGGCCATTTTCTATGATTACACTGTAGCCACCAAAGAAAAATACTCCCTAACATCCCATGCCAGGTGGTCTGTTTCCTTGTCTCTTGTTCACTCTGGCTTAGCACTTCTGCCTGCCAGGAATAGCCTCAGAGCCCAGCCAGGGCCCCCTATCTTTCCCTGCCTATACCTAACCCTTTCCTTATTCAAAATGACTGAAGTGCCTCCCCACCCCGGGGTCTGAGTGGCACCAGGTCTGTCCTGAGCTCCTTGGAGCTATAACAATACTGGGAAGAGCCACCGGTTTCCTGATGGTAGACGACAGGATTCGGTGGGAGCCAAGCAGCCCGTTTTCCTAACAGCATTTTGCCTTGGGGTCAGTGAGAGGAAAGTGGGGGGGAGGGGCGTGGAAGGGGAGTGAAACAGACCCATAACAACTGTGCCATGTCCCCTGCCTTCCCCACCAACACACCAACACAGCTCCTGCCAAGGGTCCCAGCTTCCGGACCTTCCCTACAGGGGGCATCATGGTTGTGCGCCATGATTTCACAGGCACAACGTGCTTTCCTCGGCCAGGTTTTCTCTCCCTTTTCTAAGCACACTCTTTCTCTGGGCCGGGCGGCTGCTGCCTCTGTGCATCTGTGTGACTGAATCCAGAAGGAAGAAGAAGCATTACTTTGGTTCCAGGGCCCGTCGCTAGCCTGACAGTGCCCCTCCTCCAGTCTCTGGCTCCATTGGTGAGCGGGAGTCCTAGGCTCGCCAGTGACTAAGGGCCTGTGTTCAGAGCCACCTTGAACCCTGGAAACAGTTCAGGAAATGAAAGCCCTTTGCACTTGACAATGGGTTCCTTTCCGGATGGAAGGCTTTCTAATCCTTTCAAAGGGCCCATCCAAAAGAGGCATCTGAAAAGAGAACTGGGAGACCACATGGTCCCACTGTCCTGCAGCCCCATGAGCGTGACAGCCCTATGAGCGTGACAGCCCTAGCGGCCACCCGGTTCCTGCCCGTGCTGTCACGACCAGCCAGCTCACCCTGCCTCCAGGGACCGGCTGCTGTCTCCTGGGCTAAGACATGCCCGACAAGCTCAAGAGCTGGGGGTGGGGGGTGGGGGGTTGTCAGCCAACTCCTATAAACCGCCGGATGGCAAATACTGTAGTCTCTGAGAGCCGCCCACGGTCTGGCCTCTGTCGCCCCTCCTTTGTTGGTTTCTTAGGACGCTTCCAAAATACAGAGCCATTCTTAGCTCACAAGCCTCACAAAAACATGCTATAAGGGTGGGCAAAGTACAGCCCACGGGCCAAATCCCGCCCACGGCCTGTGTTTGCAAGACGAAGCTTTATTGAAACTCAGCGGCACTAGTTTGTTTATGAATCGTGTGTGGCTGCTTCCCGGCTACACTAGCAGAACTGAGTAGCTACAACGGAGACTAGAAAGCCAGCAAAGCCTGAAATACCTACTCTGTGGCCTTTTCCAGGGAACATTTGCCAAGCCCTGCCCTGTGGTAACAATGTAGATGACTCAGAGATCTTTCCATTTGTAAAACTGTTTCACGTGCACTCCCCTTTAATACTGGAAACAATTTTTTTGATAACTATCAGGCCGCTTTTACAGACAAGGACACTCAGGACATACGCCTAATCCGTGGCAGAACCAGAACCCAAACCCAGATCTCTGGCCTCTCAGCGGGGGATTTTTGACCAGATAAAGCTACTCCCAACAGGGCAATCTCTGAAGCCCGGGATTGCACTTCTTATTCGGCTCCATCGGGGAAGGACGCAGCAGGTCCCTTGGCATCAGCGTCTGAGAGAGACTGGGCAGGGGACGCCACCTAGCTCACCTATCCAGAAACTCTTGGGATTGTCTGAGACCTGTGTGTACAGAGAGTATCTCCAAGGACTTTTGCACACAGGAAAGGCTCCTTTGACAGACTGCCTGGCTGGCAGGAGAGCTGTCCTTTAAAATCCAAATTTGGCTCCCGTAAACATTTAACAGGCGGTCACATCCCCGTGAAGGGCGTGGCCATCCTTCCACAGCGGGCTGGGGCTGGCCTTGGGACCCACTGAGACCGAGGCAGCCATTTCTCCCCTGGTCAGGGATGGTGATGCCATCAGTTGTAGGAGAGAGACCTCCAGTGGACATTGGTGGTATTGCAGCCTCCAAGAGCAACTCCAGCAGCAACCCCGACCCCAAGGCCCCCACTTCACTTCTTGGGCTGGGAGTGTAAATCACTGGTATTGTCATTGAGCAACAGCCCCAGTACAGACAGATAAATGAGAGTTGTCCTCGAAATCCTCCCTGTGGGACATGAGGACAGTATGCCTGTTTAACAAAGCTGCCATTTCCCCAAACGCGTTAGGAGCACTTCCTTCGGGCTGCCTTCATGACCCTTTCTGCACTTCTAGTCTTATCTTGGGGACACATTTGACTCCTGAGAACAGTTGGCCTTGGTAAAGCTTTGTTTTAGCTTCCTTTAGTCCAGCTTTGCTCCAGGACCCGTTTTGTGTGTCCCGTGATATTGTTCGTTTTCTTTGTTGCTATCGTTGGTGGGTTTTTATTTGAATTGAATACCAAAATCATAAACTAGGATTTCCCGCCGTTCTGGAAAAGCCAGACCATGTTTTTGTGTTCTGAGCTCTTGTGTAACAGCCAATGGTTGAAGCTGAGGAGCTGCTTCCCCCTTTGGAGACATAAGTGTTCCCAGTGTGACACAGTCCCCACCATCCCCTATTGTCCCTCACTGCTCACCATGCTGTTGATTACATTGCCTTCCCAATCTCTGTGGAAGCTTCATGGCTACATCCCACATGCAGAATAACTGCCATTGTAATATCTGTGGCCACAGGACCAGATGCCATGCTGCACATGGTACGTACATTCTCTCATCTAACCCAGTGGAGTATTCAACTCATGATGCAGAAACTGGGAGTCACTATCCCTAAGTGATCAGCCTGCGGTCAAACAGCAAGGGTCCACCACATGCAGTTAACCTCTGTGATCAGGCAGGCAGGCAGACCTGGATTTAAATCCCTGAGGTCATAGAAAGGTTGCATAGACAGAAAATGTCTTTACGTAGGACACACATACTTGAATTGAGTTTCAGTTATGGACATAACACATTTTTCCTCATCAGATAACAGGCAGCTCCTCCCCTTGGTTTAGAGGGCATCCCTGGCTCAGTAAAGGGCCCAGAGAATCACTAGGTTTTTCTCTTTTTCTATCCACAATAGATTCAGGAATGACTCGCCATGATCCTGATTATGAAGTGGCCAAGATATCTTTGATATAGAAGACATTGGAATAGTCTCCCTTCCTTCCTTGGGACCCCTGTCTCCACCCCCGTCCAGTGCCATGTGCCCAGTGCTGAGCTCCCAAGGGGCCCAGGGACCCCCGTGTGACATAGCGTCTGGGCCTATACTCTCAGACATCACCCCACATTCCAGATTTTCCAGTCCCTTTTGTATGTCAAAGCATCTTCCATCAAAACATCTGCCATGTCCCAGATTTTTGAGCTCTTGCTAAGTGATCATTAAGTTGATCTGAGAAATGAACAGGGAGATGAAGTGCTGATAGACTCATTCTTTCTTCCAACATCCATCCCCTCCTTTTTAAACTATCTCAGGGTTCATGGGAGACTGAAGCCCAAATCCTTAGCACTCCAGCCATCCTCCCCACCCAGCAAGCCCCCAGTCTTCCAGTTCCTCCCACACCTCTGTCCCCTCCAGCTACTGGCTCTTTACAACTGACCTCGCCCTCTGCCTGGAAATCTCTTCTACCCCGTGGTGGCTAGTGACTGTCTCCCGGTCCTTCAGTCTCCCTTCAATCCCAGCCTCATCAAAAAGCATTCCCCGACCTCTCTGACCAGGTCACCATCAGACTCCAGCACCACGAACCCCTCCTCAGGGGCACAATTCTGCATTCATTTATGTGACGAACACACTTGTGCTCTCATCAGGTGAGGGGTTCCGTGATGCTATCATGGCGGGACTGTACCCGTACCCCTTGCACCTACATGTTCAACTTCCATTTGTTGAATTTGTCTGTGGCTGGGGTAAGGGGGAGGAGGAGAGGGAGGAATTTCTCGTTGGAACTGTAGTTGTATCTCATATGAGTAAATTTAGTGAAAACCTAAAAGACTTGCCCAAGGATGCAGCCGAGCGTTAGACCCCAGTTCCCAAGACGCTTTTCCTTTGTACTCTGTCACTCTGGCTTCTGAAGCTTCTGCCGGCCTCTGGGGCCCGTGATGATTAATCGCGCCCTGGAAATGATGATGGCTTTGGAGGCCTGCCCAGTCTGGCTCCCAACACAGCCGGTGCAGCAGCATCAGCCTGCGGGAGGGTCACTTTGCCATGTGCAGGGGCAGAGGGGGCTGCAAGCACCAGGGCAGACCTCTGGGACACAGAAATTCATCTCTCACTTTGCATGACCCAGGTGGGCCCCAGGGGTGCTAGGCCCGATCGTAGCAGGTGCGTGAGACCCGGGCTAATCCCTGGAAGAAAAGGCAGCATCTACTGTGCCCTTACCATGAGCAAAATGCTTTAGGGACACTATCTGGTTGACTCGGACCCGAGACCTGCTGAAAATGTATTGTTCTCCCCATTTGCAGATCATGAAACAGATGCAGACACTGGGCTGCCCCAAATCACACAGGCAGCCAAGGGAAGAAAGGGCGTTTAAACCCAACGTGTCAGGTTCCTCAGCAAATTCTTATGCCACCATGCAGCACAGCCTCAGACAACAAGGAGAATGCTCCAGAATTTATGAAAGTACAGGATTTAAGGACTCAATATAAAAAGAATAAGGAGAGAGAGCCAGAGTGGGCCAGAGTGAGCCCTCCTGGTGGGAGGCTCAGTAGGGGGGTTGCTGGCCCGGGGAGCAGAGAGTCTGAGACCCGAGGAGGAAGAGCTGGCTGGCTCCTAGACGTGCAAACGCAGGGCACCTGGCCAGCTCCGTCAGCTGAGCACCTGATTTGAGCTCAGGTCATGATCTCGGGGTCCTGGGATGGAGCTGTGTATGGCTCCCTGCTCAGTGGGAAGTCTGCTTGGCCCTCTGCTTCTCCCCCAATTTGTACTCTCCCCCCACCAAATAAATAAATAAAATCTTTAAAAAAAAATGAAATAAAGAAGAAGTGCAGAATGCAGCAGGGCTCTGGCAGGGGAGCGGAGGAGGAGAGGGGCCTGTGCAGAGGAGGCCTCCATCCTGCAGGTAGAGCTCAATGCATTGTCCTCCTTCCCCAGGTCACACCCTTCCTTCCTCCCTGCTATTTTGAGCAAAAGGAATTTCTATTTCCACCTTATATGGAAACATTCATTCAACGGTCCTAGATCTGGAAGAAGAAAATGCAGCCCTGTAGACCAGTCATCCAAAGGAAAATGCAGTGAAACGACCCTGTCCTTAACAGTGTGTCTTGGACTCCTGCTTCTGAGAAAAGGGCCCGGAGCGGGGAGGGGAGGCCTTGTGCTTCCCACAGAGGGAGGGGGCTCGAAAAGGGGCACGGAGGGCACTCAGCAGCCCAGGCCTCTCCCAGGCAACTTTGGGCACTTGACGGTCCCGATTCATTCTCCCCCGTCCCAAGGGAAAGGCGGGGTGGAATGGCCTTGAACGCTTCTTGCACTTACGGTTTGATGTTCCTCTGACCTGGGCCTGGGGGTGCAGGCAGAGTGCAACCAGAAAAAGGACCACGATGCCCAGGAGGCACCCAAGAGCTGATTTACAGCAGGTTCATTGACCGAGAAGAGATTGTGTTTGAAACTGACCTCATCTGCGTGGATTTTGTACCTTGAGAGTTTCTTATCGTCTGCAAGAAAAGTAATTATAGATTTCAGTGGACCGGGCACGTTGTCTCCGGTAAAGGGCACAGATTTTGATGTTAGGCAAGGGTTCAAAGGGTCAGACCTCAAGCAGGCAGCTCAACCCCTCTGAGCACCGGATGCTTCATTTGTAAAAGGTTCACAGCGCACACCTCATGGGGTTCGAGGAATTTCCACAGAGAGAACACAGAGCACAGATCCCAGCAGGATTGCTGCGTATCACCCGTCCCCTCCCTATGGATGGGAAGGACCAAAGCCCAGGATGGAGTTAGCTGAGAATGGAAATCCATGCAGTGTTTTCCCTGCACCAAACACGTGCCTTTGTCCTTCACGCCACGCGGGGCTCTGTCACTGTGCAGACAGAGAACAGAAGCCTGGCTGGTGGCTTCCCCTCATAAATGGAGGACCTGAGATTTGAACCTCCATCTGCTGGATCCAACCCCATGGGGTCTTTTCCCAGACTCCCTGGTGGAGCCATCTGCTGGGAGGGGATTTCAGCTTGGGGGTTGCTCGGAGAAGCCCCACTGTCTTCACAGGTCACAATTCTCCTCCCCTATTCTCAGAATACCCTTCATTCTGGCCCGAATGGAACCAGCCTCGCCAGCCACCTGGGACAAGGGAATCACTTGGCCGCTTGCTTGGGTCAGTCGAAGCATTTCTAGCGTCACCCCCCATGCATGGGAAACGTTGCTATTTATACCGAAGCCTCAGTACTTTCCAAGGAGTTCGCTCACCCCTTGTGAGGTGGGAGGGCAGTGTTCTTGCCCTGATGCTGTGGCTGGGAACAGGCACCAGGAACTTCCTGAGTCTGGGGTGGGGAGCCCGGGGGCTACAGGCCCTGCACTCGTTGCACCTGCTGCTCCAGACCCCTCGGGGGCTCTCATCAGTGTGACTCCTCCAGCCACTCTGCCATTTGCTCCAGGGGTTCTTTTCACCCAGAGACCGAGGTGTGGGAAGGGCTGAGCGGCTAAAGCACCTGGAAACTCAGCAGTAACAAGGCTGTTCATTCTCTCCAGGGACTGAGGCGGCAGGGTCCTCAAATATGCACTTCCTCCGACTGGTTGTGACAGACACTTCACCGTGATTGCAGCCGGGGATGTGGTGTGACATCAGGGTGCCCGAGTTACGTCATCCACTGGGGGCTTCCACCTGGGGTGTGCTCTCTTGTACCCACCAGCCCTCTTTCTCCCGGCTCAGGGCCCCCAATCATCTTCAGACCCGAAACCCGCCCCCTACAGGCCCCTCTGACCACACCGGTTTCTCAAGAAGCTGACCACCCAACCCAGGTTGCAGCATTTCTAACTTGTCTCCTCTTGGTCTGTAACCCCTTCTGGGGTCCAGTTTGGAACCCTGGTCTAGGTCCAAGCCCCTTAATGACAGGTTTGTCCATACCTCTCAGGCCAATCATCTCCCAGCTAAGGGCTTGAGCAGGCAGAATTGGGTCCCCGTCCCAGTTCTACACCTTTATGGGCAATGCAGGCTTAACCGTGTTACTACACTTCTGTGAGCCTCTGTTTTTCCATCTGTGTGATGGGAATAATACTACCATCTACCTTCTAGTGAAGGGGGAGATGCAGCAGGCAATGCACTGGGCATAGTGATTGGCACGTGGCAAAGGTTCAATGAATGACGTGTGTGCACATGAGCACATGCATATGAATGTGTATATCCCTCCTGAGGCTTGACGCCTTCACTGTATTGTTTTCATCATCTACCAATTCGAGCACCACAGGGCAACATCATTTCTATCTTCTCAAGAATCCTGGTTGTTTATTTTGTCCTTCCTCTCGCTTTATGGCTTTCTAACCTCTTCTCCCACACCCGTTTCCTAGCCCTTTGGGGCTTTCATTTCTCCTGCTCATTTCAAATCGTTTACAATAGCAACATATCAACATTGCTGACATTTCCAGTCGTATCTAACGGGACGGGGAGTGGAAGCTGATGGACTAGCTGCAGAATTAATTGGAGCAATGAATAATTTTTTAAAAAAATAAGGAAAACTTACGAAGGATGCAAATAGGCAATTCACAAAAGAGCAAGTCCAGATGATAAACACACACACACACACACACACACACACACACACACAAAACGCTTTCAGACTCTAGCAATCAGGGAATGTAAATTTCAGCAGCAATGAGCTACTTCTTTGCCTCTATCAGAATGACCTACATTTTAAGCCTGTTGGTACCTCTTGCTGGTGGGAATGTGGGAAAAGGTTACTTTAGTCATTGTTCTTGGGTGGCACACAATCTCTGGGAAGCAATCTGGCAACATCACTAAAAATGAAAACTAAAAATACATATATCCATCCCACTTCTGGGAATCAACCTCACGGAAATAAAAAGACAGCTAACCCAGGAACAACGCAGGTTTGAACTGTGTGGGTCCCCATATATACAGATTTTTTCCCCATAAACACAGTACAGCACTGTAAATGCATTTTCCCTTCCTTATGATCTTCTTAATAACATTTTCTTTTCTGTGGCTCCCTTCATTGTAGGAATGCAGGATATAATGCATAGGACATCCAAAATGTGTGTTAATTGACTGTTTATGATGTCGGCAAGACTTCCGGTCAACAGTAGGCTACTTAGTAACATTTTTGGAGAGTTGAAAGTTATAGATGGATTTTGGACCATGGCAGTCAGCGCCCCCAACCCTGTGCCACTGTGCTGGAATATACGACTAGATGCACAAGGATGTATAACAAATCGTTGCTTCTGGTGGAAAACAAAACCTAGAAACACAGAAAATGTCCTTCAGGGCAGGGAGAGTGAATAGATCAGGACATGTGCAGAAATATTCTGCGCCCATTAAAAAGAACAGTTGGGCCTCCATCCCGTGATTCATAGGGATTTCCATGAGTAATTCGTGAGAAAAAGTGAAGGCCAGGAAATTGTACACAAAATTATCCCACTTCTAAGAAGAACTATGCCCTCCTTCCCCACCCTCTGGCCCCGTTGTGTACGTGAGCCAAAAACGCATGAGTGTGGAGGAAACATGGCAGAGGCCAGACCCAGCTGTCATCCTGCTTTTGGAGGTGGATGGGAGAAGGTGAGGGAGGACCCCATCAGAAGAAGAAAAAAAAATGGACTGTATCAAAATTAAAACAATATATATAACATAATCCCATTTCTCCATGAATTTACAAGCATGTGCGTGGGTATATGTGAGAAGGAAATTTAAATTACATATATGTATCTTGAACATTTTTGTTAACCCAAAACATGCATATGTACCTTCCTTTACCAGTCGTTGACACAGAGTTCTTTGCATTGAGAATATGCCTGATTTTTTGGAGTTCTGCTCTACTGTGCCTTTGTACAAAAATCACACCCTCGCTGCATTGTCTGCGATCTCTAACTTCGGTTTCCGTGGAGCAGAGCGCAAACTTAGACACTTGAAAGCAGGTTGAGTACAGGAACCTTTTAGAAACCATGCTTTGCCTCTGTTCTTTCCCGTGGTCTTGCCTACCTCCAACTCAACAATAACCTTATTTTAAGATCTCTCCTTTATTAAGTCTCTCCGAACTGTCAACTTGGCTCTTACAGAAACAATAACTCTTTCACACCCTCATTTCCCCAGCTTATGTGACATTCACTGAAGCACCCCAGCATGGAACAGGTTTGGGAACAGACACCTCTCACTGCAGGTGACATTCGGGTCAACAGGGAAGCCACACAACCCTCTCTGGCCCGTGCATCCAGCGTGCCCGCTGGGAGGGAAGGGCAGCCGGCATTTCACAGGGAGAAGGCACGGGGTCACCTAGCCTGGCAAGTCAGGCAGGAGAGGCGAGAGTTCACGTGCGGTCATTTGGGGAGTGGGGAGCTGCCGGGCCCTCTCCAGCTCTCTATGTGACTCAGTCAGTTACTCTGTGATTGAAATATTTGGGGTTGGAGTGAGTGCGGGAGTCAGCAGACACAGTGGATCCACCCCTTTAACCAAACATTAGGTAGCATTTCGCTGCCAGGGCAAGAAGGCAGGGGTCAGGGGCTTGACCTTGACCGGGGTGCGGTGGTGGGCGGTCCACGGGTTTGCCACCCTGTCTTGGGACGGGAGGTGCAGCCCTGGGACAGGACTCTGGCCCAGGTTCACATCTCCTAACTTGCTTAGTAACTTTGGACATATCATTTGAGGTCGCTACACCTGTTCCCCTCTCGGCAAAAGGGGGTGACAGCCTCTCACTGACAGAGTTTCCCTGAGGCTCAAATGGGATGGGTCTTCATAGCAGTGGTTAGCACCGGGAGAGGACCGGACGGGTTCTTTTCAGATGTGCGTACCTTACATCCCATCTGTAGCAACAGGATGGGGGAGGCATTCCGTCCCTTCCACGGGCAGCAAGGTTTACAGCAAAGAACTTGATCTTGGAGCAGAGGGACAGGGTCTGGCCACACTTCCAGCAGGAGCTCGCTGCTTTGGACAGGTCACTTCATCTCTCTGAGCATCTGCCTGTCCGCTGGGAAATGGAGGACTAGAGGCGGAAAATCACACATGGCTCGAGCCGTTCTGGTGAGGATCGCATAGAGCTTCTGAGTCCAAAGGCGTCTGGAACCCAGGAGAGGCTCAATAGATGCTATTTTTGTGGACGTGATTCTTAGTCCACAAACTAAGACATGAAAGAAATAGAATGTCCTCTAGTGTCCATAACTCAGCTGACTTCTGACTCTGAGCTCTCGTTTCTGTTCATTGGTGGAAAACATAAACCCCCGCCCTTCTTGGGGAATGCCCCCACTGTGGCATTGCGGACTGTGACTGCACGTTGTAAGGGACGTGGGGGTGGAGGGTACTTGCCCCTGGCTTCCCAGCCACACAGGCTGGGGCTCACTGTCCTGTGCCCGGTCTCTCTATTGCTTAGAGGGCATATTTAGAGCACACAATTGTCTCCATGGCTTGGGGTTACATAGCCAGGAAAAAAATATGGATGCAAGACAATAGGGAAGCACGGAGTCAGTGGTGAAGCAGAGAGTTGTGTGCCTCTAAAGACATCCAAATTAAAAAAAAAAATTAGCACTGTGAAGACTACACAAAACACACTTAGAGGTTGACTCTTTCCTACTCCGTGGACCCAGTGGGCCCTCACTCTCTCTCTCTCTTTTTTTTTTTTTTTAAAGATTTTATTTACTTATTTGAGAGAGAGAGAGAGAATGAGAGAGCATGAGAAGGGGGAGGATCAGAGCAGGGAGCCCAACGTGGGACTCGATCCCGGGACTCCAAGATCATGACCTGAGCCGAAGGCAGTCGCTTAGCCAACTGAGCCACCCAGGTGTCCCGGGCCCTCACTCTCTTAGAGCTCTACCTCACCCCTTCTGACGCCCCTCTGGTTCCCTGTTTTATTCTTCTCTTAGCCCTTAATACTGTACTTCCCTAATTTATCTGGTTTCATGTCTGTCTTCCCCACTAGAATGCAGGCCCAGGAAGGCAGACTTCTGTTAGTCTTGTTTACTGTTATATTCCAAGTGTCTAGAGCAGTGCCTGGCACATAGTAGGCACTCAGTTAACATACTGGATGAATGGATGGATGGATGGATGGATGGATGGATGGATGACTTCATTGTTGAATGAATGAATTGGTTTTCTTTCTTTTCCTCCTATGATACTTCTGCTTTCAGAAGATTCTCAGCTGGGCTGGGACTAGGGTGAGGCCAGTGAGATCCTCAGCTAGGGTGCAAAATTGAAGGGGGCACCAAGAGAACTCAGTAATCAAGATAAATAATATTTAATGCAATATTTTTAAGATTCAAAATTAATGCAAAAAAATCTGTGAAGAACCAAATCTCAACATTTTAAACAAACATGAGATCTGAAAGGCTTTGCAATGAGCTAAAGTTGGTTGGAAATGAAGATCATCCCTTGGTCAAGAGAAATTCTTCCCCCATCCTTACCCTAGGGAACAGCAAGAGTGACAATATTTTTAATTCCTGTGGGTGAGGTAAACCTGGATGCTTGGGCCAGGCTAGTGTTGGCCTCCAAGTCCTGGCCGGGCTTGCATAGCACCAGGGGGTAGAGCTGGCTCCTGGGGCAGGCCTCAGCAGCCATCATCAGCCTACCTGGTCAAGAGTAATTCTTAAGCATGGCAAGGTCATCTATTGAAAATTAAGATAAGCAAAGAAGTAGACTTTGAAATTCTTACTAATGAGTTTTTCATCAAAGCTGGGAAAGTACCATTCTAATAAACACTATTTTAGGGTATAAATAAAATATTTAAACTTAAAATATTGTTGAGTTTTAATACACCTACTGTTCAATTTTTCAAAAGAAAAAAAAATTTTTTTTTTTGTTACTGAAATGTTCTAGAAAAATCTCGCTTGTTAAGAAAATATATACAGATGTGTATACAGGGGCACGCATTTTTTTCCTTTTGCTCCGGTCTCTAAATGGGTTGGCCAGGAGAGGTGTGTTGATTAAGTGGTTTCATGAGTCATCTTTAAACAGGTTCTGGCCTGAACTGCTTGCATCTGAAGGAATGAAGGCGGTGGGGGGCGGGGGGGCAGATTTCAGGAGGCCAGTGAGGGAGGCAGTCTTCATTGGGGTGCTTTTCAATGACTCTCAAATCAACACACATACATCTACTACTTTATTTTTGTTTTGTTTCTTATTTTTTCCTTTTTCCTTTAAAAAAAAAACCTTAAAATTCAATTTAGTTAGCATATAGTGTATTATTAGTTTCAGTGGTAGAATTCAATGATTCATCAGTTGCATATAACACCCAGAGCTCAATACATCACATGACTGACTTACTGCCGGGGACCCACTTAACCCATCCCCCAACCTACCTCCCCTCCCAGAGCCCTCAGTTTGTTTCCTATGATTAAGAGTTTCTTACAGTTTGCCTCCTCAATTTTTGCCTTATTTTATTTTTCCTTCCCTTGCCCTATGTTCATCTGTTTTGTTTCTTAAATTCCACATATGAGTGAAACATATATTTGCTCTTTCTCTGACTGACTTATTTCACTTAGCATATATACACTCTAATTCCACCCACATCGTTACAAATGACAAGATATATACACATCTTCTTTATCCATTCAGCCGTCAATGGGCATCTGGGCTCTTCCCATAGTTTCGCTGTTGTGGACATTGCTGCTACGAACATTCGGGTGCACGTGCCCCTTCAGATCACTACATTTGTATCTTTAGGGTAAATACCCAGTGGTGCGATTGCTGGGTCGTAGGGTAGCTCTATTTTCAACTTTTTGAGGAACCTCCATGCCGTTTTCCAGAGTGGCTTCACCCGTTGCATTCCCACCAACAGTGTAGGAGGGTTCCCCTTTCTCCTTCTTGCCAACATCTGTCGTTTCCTGACTTGTTAATTTTAGCCATTCGGACTGGTGTGAGGTGGTATCTCACTGTGGTTTTGATTTGTATTTCCCTGATCAGAGACCAACTACTTTAATCAATAGTTTTCTTTTTGCATGAAAGACTCTTGAAAAATAAATCTTGAAGAAGGAAAAGAGATCAAGAAGAGGAAGAGGCTAGAGAGAGAGGAAGGACTCAAATTCCCCAGATGTCAGATATTAACATAGGCTGCCCAGGGAACCCACACATCTGCTCACTTCACTCTCACTTCCACCATCCCCGGCCACTCTTGATCCGGCCACTCAGGCCCTGGCGGGCTGCTGGACCGCTGCCAGGCCTCACTACATGGCCCAGTGGCCAGGACTGTGTTTCCTCAGGCTGACGGACACACACATCTGACCTTTTAGTTGAGGGTGGGGGGCGTAAAACTGAGGGATCAGAGGTCTCCCAACTATCCGTGGAGGAGTGACCACATGCCTCTAACTTCTTAGTATAGCTTGGTGGGGAAGAGCCCTTCGGGGGTGCCCGGCCTGGGTTGGAGCCCTGATTCTTTCACTTGTGACTGGCTGAGCTTGGACAGGTGCCTGTGGCTTTCCTCATGCATGAATCAGAGAGAAAATGCACCTGCCTCTCCCTTAGGGAAGGGTTTCTGGTGGGGCCAGAGGCCTCAGGAAGGAGCACCAGCGATGCAGAGACAAGGCTGAGGGCGGGGAGTGGAGGGTCCAGTGCTGACTGTGGAAGGGAGGTTCCACTGGCTCTGCAGGAGAACACCCCAGTAGGAGGAGCGGGCCTGGGAATGGGAGTGTGGGAGAATATGGATGAGCGGGGCTATGGCTGCTGGGCAGAACATGGCTAAGGGTGGCTGGGAGGAGACACACAATGGAATGATCTGTCTCAAGATTTTTTTTTTTTTTAAGATTTAATTTATTTATTTGAGATAGAGAGCAAGCATGAGCAGGGTGGGTCGTGGGCAGGGGGAGAAGGGGAGAAGCTGACTCCCCACTGAGCAAAAACCCTGATGCAGGGCTCCATCCCAGGAAACTGAGATCATGACCTGAGCCGAGGGCAGACGCTTAACTGACTGAGCCACCCAGGTGCCCGTGGCTCAAGATTCTAAGTTGAACTCTGGTTCGTGACACTTTCGTAGACTCACTGGCTGGTGTTTGAGGCTAGATGATTGTTCTGGGCTCTGACTTCCAAAAAGAAGCTTACTTTGTCCTCTGGTAATTTTCAGCCCCAAGCAGAGCGGGGAAAATTGTACTTGGGATCCTGAGATTAGGGAAGTCGCCCACATTTCCCATCAGCCTCCAGGGCTGAGCCAGCTGATGGGGAAGGCCGGTTCTGGGGAGGGGGACCCCTGCCTTGCCCAAGGCCAGCCCTCCTCTAATAGCTTAGTTCTTTTTGTTATAATAATGGCTTTATCAGGACATAATTCACACACAGCACAAGCCACTCATTTGAAGTGTACAATTTGATGGTTTTAGTCCAACAGTTATACAATTACTACAATATTAGAACACTGTCATCACCCCAAAAAGAAACCATGCCCTCATTAGCAGTCCCTCCTTCCCCTGGCCCAGCATCCTCATCCCAGCCCTGGGCCACTAGAAATCCACTTTTTAGCTCTAGAGATGTGCCTATTCTGGACATTTTGCACGGATGAAATCATACCCAGTCTCTTTGGATTGGTTTCTCTCCCTGAGCACGTTTTCAAGGCTCACCCATGGTGTAGCATGTATCAGACCCTCATTACTTTTTTTTTTTTCTTTTAAAGTAGGTTCCTTACCCAGCAGGGAGCCCAACATGGGGCTTGAACTCATGACCTAATCTGAAACCAAGAGTCGGACACTTGCTTAACTGACTGAGCCACCCAGGCGTCTTCAGATCGTCATTCCTTTCTACACCGGCTACCAGCCCATTGTCTGAATGGACCACATTTATCTTTTCCTCGTGGACGGACATATGGCTTGTTCTCACTATTTGGCTATTATGAGTAATGACCTATGAACATTCATATGCAAGTTTTTGTGTGGACATGTTTTTATTTCTCTTGGGTATATACCAAGGAGGGGAACAGCCGGGTTGTACCCTTGTTAATTCCTTCGTTCTTTGTATATGCTTCCATTTTAGGACTTCATATACTCACCCCAAGTGCTCACAGATCTGTTTACCCTATCACATCACAAGCTTTCCTCTCGTATACCCCACAGAACCGGGCACCTACAGTACTATGTGGGAGTCAAATGTTGCTTACAGACACAGCAAGACGAAGCTGGAGAGCTGCCCACCGGATCCTAGGCGGGTGAGGTGGGGGGCGTCCCTGGTAACCTTGACAAGCAGTGGGGACGACAGCCTGATAGAAGTAGATTCAAGAAAGGAGGGTAGGAGTCAGAAAAAAGGAAGTACAGATCATTTCTTTTGAGAAAATTTTCCATTAAAGATAGTGGAAAATTGAGACAAGGGCCAGTTGGGGAAGTGAATCAAGGGTATTTTGGTTTTTTGAAGATATGGGAAATGACATTCTGTTTGTGTGACGTAGCAGAAAGGTGAATGCTGATGATGTGGGAGACAGACAAGGAGTGATCTCCGTAAGTAGATGAGGGCGGGTGGGATCCCACACAGAAGCAGCATTATAGGAGGAACATTTTGTCCTAAGACTTTTGAGTCTTAGAACAAAAATGTTGAGAAGTTGAGACCCTAAACCCCGTGTGACTCTGTTTGGAGACAGAACCATGAGGAGGCAACAAAGGTTCCATGGGGTCCAGAGGGGGAAACCTGCTCTGACAGAGCTGGTGCCTTCAGAAGAAAAGGGACACCAGGGCTCTTTCCCAACCATGAGAGGACGCAGCAAGAAGGCAGCCCCCTGCAAACCGGGAAGAGAGCCCTCACCGGGAACCCGACCAGCCGGCACCTCGATCTTGGACTTTCTAGCCTCTAGAGCCGTGAGAAAATAAACTTCTGTTTTTTAAGTCACCCAGTCTAAATTCTGTGTAAGTCACTGGTTATTTTGTTATGGTGGCCCCAGCAGACAAAGACAAGGTGGGGGAGACTGGGTTCAGGTGGAGCAAGGAGGGTTCAAACAGTCACAGGAGGGGAAGCAAAGGACACGGCTGCCAATGCAGCCGGGTGTGCAGACACGTGGCAGGACGTTTTTCTGGGTGCTTTTGTTTCGGTGACAGAGGAAGTGATGCAAGCAGCCGAGCATGCGGACACAGGGCTACAGGTCTAGGAAGAGACAGGAAGAGAGAGTGAGCACACCAGGGCAATGCCGCAAGGCCATCTGAGAGCTACTGCGAGCCCCATGGGGGTCTGCAGTCCAAGATGACCCTACTCAGCCCAGGGCTGTCTTTGCCTGCAGGGGTGCTCGGCAGCTTGGGTGTGGGGAGGGAACCAGCAGAGGGGACTCTGCCCAACTTGTTAGGATCTGGCCAAATGAGGACAAGTGGGAGGGTGAAAGAGTAAAGGTAGAGGAGTCACTCTCATGATGAACATGGAAACCCAGCATGCCTCGGGGAACAAGAGGTCGCTGCAGCTGCAGGCCAGTGAGGGTCTGTGGAGCGGGGCCCTCAGGGAGAGATGTGTAAGATGGAGAGAGGAGCAGGGACGCTTGTAACAGGGACTGTGAGGGGCTGCAGGCATTGCTGGTGGAAGGTGAGGGACAAGACCAGGGCAGTGGCTGCTGGGAAGGGACGGGGGGCAAGATGCTTGGGGCAGACCATGCCAGGGCACTGGATCTGGGGTTCTGAAAGCACACTCAGATTCGGAAGGGAGGCACATCAGGAGAATGATCTGGACTTAGCGCTAAAATCTTCACAGGTTGAGGAACAACAAAGATACTAGAAAAGGGAATGTCTGGTGGTGGTGATCTGCTGGTTTGCCCGTTGGAACCAGGGAAGGAGGCATGAGCTGGAAGCAGAGAGGAGCCAAGAGGACGCCAGGCCTCCTTCTTGCCCAGTGTCCAAGGGGCCCAAGAGATGAAGCAGCTGGCCCTTGAGAGGACATCGGGAAACAGCAGCCTCGGAGAGTCGGGTTCCGGTGAGAATGGAAAGGTAGAGGGAACATTCATAGCAGAGAATCTGAGGAGTCTTGCTGCTGATGAAGGGTCAGAAACGGCCTTACAGAGCGTCTGGAGGTGAAGGTCTGGAAGGCGAAGGAAGGTCCGGGCTCCCCGCAGGGTCTGGGATAAAAGGGTTTCACAAGATGAGCAGGACACACACGTTGATAGGAAGCTTTGCTGCCCAGAGGTGGAAGGAGCAGGGGGAAGTAGGGCTCTTCCCAGGAGTCCTCGGGGCTCCCAGGCCCCTGCCTCATTCTTGCTGATAACTGTGAGGGGGCCAGAGAGAGCAGTCTCATGGGGCTCCTTTCAGCACGCTTTGCCTTGGTGTGATAAAGCGGTGTTTCCTCTTTCAGGCTGCAGACTCTCATGTGACGGAAGCTCCAGGAGTAGTGTGGGTTCAGGAGCTAAGGGCCTTGGACGTTGGTTATATATGATGGCAACCCGAGGGATAGCCAGCGCCATCTGCTTCCTCATTCAGGAGAGGCTGTTGTTCTGCATTTGTATAGGACTTCAGGGTTTTTAAGAGTTCTCTGCTGTTTCCCTGCCCATGTGACAGCTAACACCCGACACTGAGTGCGTTAAGAGACCTTCATGTGACAAGTCCCCCTGTGTGTAGATGGCGGCAATCTGGTCTTAGCAAAGTAAACGGAAGACCCGTGTGTTCTCGCCTCCTGTCAAGAGCCACGGACCCAGCACACGGACCGTGTTTTGTCCATCTCCTCCTTACTCCACTACCGATCCTGCAATGAATTCTTTCCCCTCTAAGACAAAAGAGAAGCGGAGGACAGATCTAAGTAAAAAGGCTTCACCTCCTGAGGTAGATGACTCAGAATATTTTTCTGACCTAAGAGGAAAAAATAAAGCCAAACCACCTACCATTTAGGATATATTTACATATTTACACGTATATATCTGATAGAAAATTGGCAGTAAGAAACTGAGAACCAAAAACCATTTACAGTATCTAGTTGGAGACCAGAGCAGGGATAGGGTAGATACTAGTTCGGTTAATAGTTGATATTTCTTCCAAAAAAGACTCTTCTGGTGGAGGGTCACTTCAGGTTAGAGTTCCAAAATGTCCTTGAAGATGACAGAATACTTGAACGGCAAATCAGATGGCTTTTGATTCCATTATTCAAATAACTTAGTCACTATACATTTGATCATCTTGAAGTACTGGTCAACTGGGGCTATAAGAAAAAAGATTTTCTGTTAGTAACTTGTAAAATGCAGACCAAGTTACCCTCCTAATCTACTGGGAGTAGACCTTTTACAATGAAGCCATCAAAGCCAAGGGCTCCGGGGTGCAGAGATGGAGGGAGATGGGTCTTGAGCCCTCCTGGGACAGTAGCTGGAGGCCCACTGGAAGTAGCACCTTCAGTGCGAGGCACTCACATTCAGCCCGTGTTTCCTCAAACCGACCCAGTCTTTGAGCGTCACTGAAACCTCTGAAGAACAAAGCTGAGACCTTAAGGACTGTTATGTGAGCTGTCGCTCCTTCTGGGGGTTATCTGCTCCTGGCCACATGCGGCTCCTGAGGACGGTTTCCGCTCCTCCTCAGCCTCTCTTCCTGATGAGTCATCTCTGCAGCGATGACAGGACCAGTCTGGGGTTGGCTCAGAAGAAACGAGTCCAGGCACAAAGCGGCAGCGAAGCCTGGACACGCCCCTTCACACCCAGCTGCCTGTTCTTGCCTCGCGCCTTCCCTGCTGCCTATACTTCCTAGATCAGGTCAGACCTACTGGGTGCAGCCCAGACCACACCAGGGCTCCCCAAATATCTGTGCCCCATTGGTGACCAGAGATCATAAAGAGTGAGCGCTGCGGCCACAGGGGTTAGGGAAAAGAGAGCAGATTATGAGCTTTCCTATTAAGAAACTAATAGGTGCCTGGGTGGCTCAGTCACTTAAGCGGCTGCCTTAGGCTCAGGTCACGGTCCTAGAGTCCCAGGATCAAACCCCACATCGTCGGGCTCCCTGCTTGGAGCCTGCTTCTCCCTCTCCCTTTGCCTCTTCCTTCTACTTGTTCTCTCTCTCACATAAATAAATAAGTAAATCTTAAAAATTAAAAAAAAAAAAGAATCTAATAGAACCCAAAAAATGGGTGATGTGAATTTTTGAGGGGGATGAAGTGAGAGGTGCTTCCCAAACGTGTCCCAGCAAGCACAGCCCTCCTTAGAGCAGGGGCAGGGCTGGGTGGCCGCACGCCTCACCCATGCCCACCCCTGTTGCTCCTCCTGCCTCTCCAGCTCCCCTTCAGGCTGAGACACCCCCACAGACTACAGATCTTTCTTCCCAGAGAAACAGGGCTCTCTGCTCCCTTTTTAACTTGGGTGACTCTGTGACCTGTCTTCCAGGCGTTCACACAAAAATAGAGATGACCAGCACTCCTGGAAATTGTCGACATTGAACCGTCTGGGTGAAACCGTCTGGTACGATGCCCGTTTTTCTCTCAGCTATCTGAAATGTGCTTGGCTGTCCTTGGATATATTCTAATTGGGTCTAGCTCTCTCAGACCCTGTCCTCACAGAAACGTGAAAATTTGGCCTTTGTTCCTGGTTATGCTTGTCCCCTCCCCCACTACTCTTCCAACCCTCCCCACTCCACCATATATATAACTAATAATTAAGTTTAAGGAAGTCCCACTGTGGCCACAGTGGCCTCTTTAAATGTAAAAATTAATATTAAGTAGGTTGTAAATATACAAAGTACAAAATCTGAATAGTAAACAAAAATACACCAAGAGCCGTGAGCTCCCACACCCAGCTCCAGGCTACCCAGGTCTCTCCCCAGGATGTCACCCTCAAATGTCACTTTTACCTTCCAAGACTCATTATCCCAGAGCAGTACTTTTCTTGCTTCGCAGAGCTCTCCTGCTTAAGAGCCTACAACGGCTCCCTATTCTCATATTGCTCCAGCCCAATGCTCCTGACTTCACTCTTTTGCCACTTAGTCAGCTTGATGCTAAGCAGACCAATCTCTCGGTCAAATAAACTACTAGGGTCTAGCTCCCATCCATGTCTTTGCCTCTGCTGCCTCCCCAGCTGGAAAGCCTTCTCCACTCCACCCTGCTCTGAAGATCCAGCTCACATCCCACTCCCCTCAGGGTCTTCGTGATGATTCTGGCCCCTTCACCTCCCCTTGGGTGGCTGCCCAGCCCAGACCATCCCTACCACACATGCTGGCCCATTGCCCCGGGCCTCAGCCCGTCTAACTGTTTATGTACTCATCCACTCTCTCCAGTGTGCCCACAAGCTGCTCAAGGGTGGAGCCCTAACATAGCCCTTCTCTGAACCCCACACAGTGGAGGCCTCCCTGGCACATGATCTCAAGCCGTCAGCGAACACAGTGCCTCACCTTGCTGGCAGAGAGGGACCTCCGTGAAAGTGTGCTGAATGGAGAGAGAGGCTGGCGAGGGCACGAGCTCTGGGATACTCCGTCACCTCTCCCAGCGGCCCTGGCTCACAGCCTCCCCTGCACAACGGCTGCAGTCTTGTTCCGATGGCCACCCGTCCGCTGTCACCAGCAGGCTCTCAGCAGAGGCCGGCCCAGAATCTCGCCCTCCCTGGCACTCATGCTCACTGCCACCAATCGGTAATCCCCACCTCTGACCACAGTCCCTTGTCCTCTCTCTCCCCCCTTCCCTGCTGGCACACCTGTTCCTCACCTCACCTACCGCTGCTCACCCTTTCTCCAGCCCCCTCCGCATGGCCTCCTGGCCCATCGACCCCTCACAGCCTCGCTGGGAGGCTCCCAGAGCTGCCCCAGGCCTCCTGCACAGCTGGCCTCCCTGGTAACCTGGGCGTGTCCCACCCGGCAGCTGGGGAGAAAGGGACCTTCTGAGCCCATGGGCCCCGCGGCAGGCAGGTGCTCCCTGCTGCTCAGAGGCCCTTCCTCATTCCCACTCCTACCGCTGACCCCGGGGCGTTCTCGAAAATCAGCAACTCACTCAATAAAGCCAAAGGTCTTGGGCACCTGCGTGGCTCAGTGGGTTAAGCCGCTGCCTTCGGCTCAGGTCATGATCTCGGGGTCCTGGGATCGAGTCCCGCATCGGGCTCTCTGCTCAGCAGGGAGCCTGCTTCTCTCTCTCTCTCTCTCTCTCTCTGCCTGCCTCTCTGTCTACTGTGATGTCTCTCTGTCAAATAAATGAATAAAGTCTTTAAAAAAAAAATAAATAGGGGCGCCTGGGTGGCTCAGTGGGTTAAAGCCTCTGCCTTCAGCTCAGGTCATGATCTCAGGGTCCTGGGATCAAGCCCCGCATCGGGCTCTCTGCTCAGTGGGGAACCTGCTTCCCCCCGCCCCCTGCCTGCCTCTCTGCCTACTTGTGATCTGTCTGTCAAGTAAATAAATAAAATCTTAAAAAATAAATAAATAAATAAATAAATAAAGCCAAAGGTCTTGCCCACCCCCCCACCCCGAGCCTCTCCCCAGCCTCTCCTCACCGTTAATATGCAGCCGCCGCCCTGAGGGTCTCTAGCAGGGGCCAATCTGGCTCTCCTCCCTGACTCGTCCCAGCCCAGCCCCTCCACTCAGCCTGTCACCCAAGGGCTTGGCTTTCTTGGTGACCTCAGATGCTCAGGGCATCGGTTACTAATGAAGGTGCGCCCCAGGCTGGAGCTCCAGCCGCAGCCCCGAAAGCCATTTCAGCAATTGTGCACCAGACCTCGGGACCTGTAATGCGACAGAACCCCACACTCAGAGTATCACAGTACAGACCCGGCTTCCCAACCCAGAGCCCCGCCTGGGCACCAAACATCGGAATCCCTGCCACTTCTGGCTTCTTTCCTGGATAACAATAATATTCACAACCACCCTAGCACGGTAACATTTATTAAGCTCCCCTCCAAGCCAGTCACTCTTCTAAGCACTGTATTTTTATTAACGTGTTTGTGCATGTTGCTATTTCTATGTTATCACCCACACTACTATTCCTGTACTCTCGTGACACCCCTCTTCCACAGAAGACAACCGAGGTACAGAGGGTTGAAGTGACTTGTCCAAGGCCCGGGAGAGGTGAGCTGGCAGGGAACTCGCACCCCCGGCCCGGGCAGCCTGCCTGCTTGGCCGGAATGTTCGTCACTATGACTGCCACACCGCCTCCCGCACCCAGCCCCCTACGGCAGCCCTGCCAGGGCAATCGTGACTCAGGCTTTCTCCACTTGGCTGCACTCTTCCATTTGTCCAGCAGCCAGTGTCCCCATCTCCAGCCTCTTGTCTACTAACGCCCCCTACGCTCTGTCTGACACAGCTCTGCTCAGAAACCCTCAGTGGTTTCCCAGAAAAAAATGACACAGACCTCTTGGCAATGCTCTCAGTATCTTGGCTTGGCCCAGCCTGCCAGTCCAGCCCCAGCTCCCTCTACTCACCGACATTTGCTGTCCCAGAGAGGATGACTCGTCACTCCCTATCCTGCCTTACAGCCCTGAGCCCCTTTATTCTTCCCACCACCCCCTAAAGCCCAGCACCTGGGCTCCTGCCTCCTGACTGCCAAGGACCTGGCGGGGGACCGGCGTCCTTCTGGAGCCTCCATAGGGGAGTTTAGCCACTTTGCTGCTGTTGACTGTGTGGATCCTAGCTTTGGCTTGTGATACAGGCCCGGCTCTGATCCTGGCTCCCGAAGTGAACCCAATCCTTGGTCCAGTTCTCCGGGGACAGGAGAAGGAGGCTAACAGTATAACCCTCTGAGTCTGAAGACCCTGATTTGACCCAGCTCGACGACATCTTAGCAATGGGCCCTGACTTCTCATAGTCACTGTCTCTGAGCAAGTGGTCACGATACCCCCGAGCAAGGCCCACTGCGAGGGCGGGAGGAGGTGACACCTGGAAACTGCTGAGCCCAGCGCGGATGTCACTTATTACCATTCAAGACAAGTGACAGATACACATGGTCCCCAAGGAAGAGGCGGCCCACATCAGGCCTGTTCAGGCTCTGCTGCATGATACCTAATTTACCCACCGCACAGTCTACGGGGTACTTACTCGGTGCTCTCTGTTTCTCTGCCACATTTCGGAAAACCTACAAATGAAAAAATTTTCAACTCAGTTAAAGGACTGAAAAGCAAAGCTGAACGCTGCAGTTCCGGCCTGCCTGACGGAGACCTGACTCTGAAGCACTCTAAACCACAGCCCTGTCGAGCTGGTCGTCCTGCCCTTCCAAATGCTGAAGCCAAACCAACTGCAGAGGGGGTCCAGGGACGTGTTCCAAGACGGCTCCTCACATGATAAGAAAAGAAATGCAAACACCGCTAACACAAATGGATAATTCTATGTCAGCCCATGCACAAAGCTAAAGACATAGGGCAGGCTTGGACGGCGTGGGTCAGTGCTGCCCAGGAATATGTGGGTCATTTAACAATTTTAGCAGTCGTGTTACAAAGTACAAAGAACTGGGTGAAATTCATTTTCAAAATGTTCTAATTTTGAAATTAAATTTGTTTAATTCTGACACTATAATTTTCAAAACATGTCATGAATATTATCGTTTTAACGTGTAATCAAAATAAACATTACTAATGAGATATTTTGCAGCCCTTTCCAAATACTACGTCTTATAAATTCGGTGTGCATTTTACATTTACGGCATGTGTTTTTGGACTCCCATGTTTCCAGGGTTCAATGACTGGCTCATGGCTACCATTTTGGACAGTGCCATTTTGGATATTAAGATATGGCTTCCATACACGTACACATCAGTGTCCTCCCATAAAAGGCATCAGCCCTCGTCTGGAGCCAGGCTGGTGGTCCAGCAGCCTTGTCCACAAGCCTGACTGAACTCATCCTGGTGTCTGTCAACTACAACTCACCGCCATCCCCCTCAGAAGGCTCCATGCCAAATGCCTCAGCCTTTCCCAAGTTATGGCTTTAGGGTGGTGAAGCCAGCTGAAGTAAGGATATTTTTCAAGATAATTTTTTTTCAGGTTGTAAGGTGCTACAGGTACTGACCATGGGAGTAATTTCCTCTCCACTGAATGAACTTTTTAACAAGTTAAATCACCTGACTGCTCTGGAGTTATATGGGCACTGAGTACACCTCTTTTTTGGTCCAGTATTCTGATGATAGACCCACAAGAACTCTGAGTGGATAATGATTTTGGTTTCTGGGGACCCATCTGTTATGGAAATGATGAACAATGATGCTGTTATTTGGGGATTAAAAATAATTCTTTACAAGAACATTTGAGCTCCCCAAATATTTTACTCATTGGTAATGAAGCCTCAAAACCTTCTTCAGCTGATTTTTATATCTTCTTTAGAGGAGAGTCGACTGACTCATAATCTACTACCTGCGGATCCTCGTGGTATTTGCAACCTATAATATGGAAACAGTATCCCTGGGATATGACATGTTAGTGGCCATGTACCAACAGTAGTCTCGGACAGCACTGGCAGACAGAACCTTCTGCGATGATGGAATTCTTCTCTATCTGGTCCGTCCCATCATGGTAGCCGCTAGCTCTGTGTGGCTACCGAGCACTTAACACGTAGACAGTTCAAATGAGGAAAGAAATTTTAAATTAAATTTAATGAATTGCTTTTATATTTAGACCACTCCACGTGGCCAGTGCCTACGGTACTGAGCAGTGCAGGTCTAGGGGAACATAAAATCTAAGTTGGTCCAAGACATGCATGTGAAATGACGTGGGTCCCACATGCCATCACGTGGCTGAAAGGTGACTCTTCTGCATTCCCTGTGGGAGTAACAAATCAGCCTTGCCAAGAGCCCTTTTGAGAAAGCAGATGTGGAGAAGAACAGGATGGGGGAACAGCCCACCCATTCTCCAGGGCACATGGGCTGCCTTCGGGGCTGGCCCACATGTCTAGGGGACCGAGGATGGCTCAGGAAGGCAGTGCAAGTAATACCAGGCCATTAGCACCCACTCCAAGTCACCAAACCCCAACAACAGCTTCCTCCTCCCCGGGACCCCCTTTTGGGCTAGAAGAATGGAAAGTAAAGCCCTGGCAGCCAAGAGCAAGGGGTCTTTTCCAAAATCTAGCTTGGAGACCAGAGATATAATACATGTTGACACAGACCACAAGCAGAAGGAGGCTGGGGAACATCCAGCGGGGTTCCCACATCTGTAAAGTCCCCTATGGCCAGAAGATTCCTTCCCCCCTTAGACCATGCAAAAACTTGGCAAACCTGGCGGACCCAGCAACTTTGGATGATGAGGAACACAGGAAGAAACAGAAGCCTTGGTTTCTTTCCAAACGCCTAAAATTTCAAACTTCGCTTTAGTCTCTAAACTATTTTCTGGCCTTTGAAAAACCAATTCGAGTTTGAAATGGATTTTTTTGAAAGAAAGTATACATACCTCTTTTAAACAGGAAAAAAGTTATTCCTGCTACTAGGGCTACTGCTGGTATAATTGCAAACCTGTACCTTGAATGCGCTGTAAAAAAAAAAAAAAAGGAAGCTGGTGAGAAAGAAATACAATTAGCCAGATTGATCAAAACAGAGTCCAGGTGGGGCGCCTGGGTGGCTCAGTGGGTTAAAGCCTCTGCCTTCGGCTCAGGTCATGATCTCAGGGTCCTGGGATCGAGCCCCGCATCGGGCTCTCTGCTCAGCGGGGAGCCTGCTTCCTCCTCTCTCTCTCTCTGCCTGCCTCTCTGCCTGCTTGTGATCTCTCCCTGTCAGATAAATAAATAAAATCTTTATAAAAAAAAAAAAACAAAAAAACAGAGTCCAGGTGATTCTTCTTATTTGCAGATTCCATATCTGCAATCCGCCTATTTGCTAAGATGTATGTGTCCTCCCTACGTCCATGCCACAGCACTTTCATGGTCCCCGGAGGACACATGCAGCAGGATGGCAAAAAACCCGATTGCTAGGTGGGCATGTCCCCACTGAGGCCGAACAAGGCAACACTCCGCCTTCTTGAGTCCTCTCCTCTAAGGTAAGTAAGTGTCCTATTCCTGGACTGTGTACTGCCACATTTTTCATACTTTCGTGCTTTTTGTTGGCTAATTGTCTAAAACAGCCCTGAACACAGTGCCAAAGTGCTGTGTAGCGTTCCTAAGTGGAAGAAGGCTGGGATATGCCTTTCAGAGAAAATATATGTGTTAGATATGCTTCATCTAGGCATTAAGTCATGGTGCTGTTGGCCGAGAGTCCAATGTTCATGATCAACAACACATCTATAATAAGATGTCTTTAAATAGAAACGCACACAAAACAAGGTTGTTTACGGATTTCTTGCCAAAAATGTGACCAGAAGCTTGCAGGAACCTAACCCTGCATTTCCCAGAAGCAACACTCAGTATTCACTAATTCCGTATTCACAGTGAGTTTATGACACACGACTACCGCAGATCAAGAGAACCAACAGTATTTATAAATAACTTACCCATGTACGGTTGATACATGGCAAGCCCAGTGCTATTTATTAAAAGATGCAAACACTACACTAGAAGTGTTGTTTCCAGCTAGCCCACACTGTCTGTGGAAGCTTAACTTAGCAACACGTGTCTGGTAGGACACTGTGGCGGCAGTGCGTCAAGGGCTCAGTAAAAACGTCTGTCATAAAGCAGCTACACAGTGTGCCCACAGCCTCACCGAACCATTATAACAGTCGGAGGGCGCTGCAAACCTCTTGCTGCCTGGGCTTCCTCCAGGGGTGACTGCATGGGATTGATACGTATGCCTGTCTCAGAGGGCAGCTGTGAGCATCAGTTGAGTTAAGATCCTTGAGAACAGCTATAACCTATCCCCATCAACCTACTGAGGGGGTATCACTGCTGACATCCTTTGACCCTACAAGTCCATTTCTACAGAAACGATCAGGGACATGCTCTTCCCCTCCGTCCAGAAAAGGCACAAAGATGTTTACCACTGCTTTCCTGACAATATCAAAAAGCTAACACAGGGCGGCTGGGTGGCTCGGTGGGTTAAGCCTCTGCCTTCGGCTCAGGTCATGATCCCAGGGTCTGGGATCCCAGAGTCCCATCGGGCTGTCTGCTCAGCAGGGAGCCTGCTTCCCCCTGTCTCTCTGCCTGCCTCTATGCCTACTTGTGGTCTCTGTCTGTCAAATAAATAATCTTAAAAAAAAAAAAAAAAGCTAAAACAACCTACATGTCCTCAGCAAGACATATTTACAATGTGGACTCCACCCAGCTGCTAAAAATCCAAAGGCAGAATACCTAAGCATATGGCAAAATGATCCCAGGGCACTGCTAAGGGAAGGCTGGGGTCACTAAGAGCAACCACTGAGGGTTAAGAGAGAAGGGAGAGGCTCGGGAGGGTGGCAGGGAGGGGAGAAAGAAAGTGAATGAATAAATGAGAATGAGAATGTGAACACACACCCTTTCCTCTTTTTCAGAACACAGGTGGGTTAGAACAAACAGAAAGTCACCCACCTGTTTGATCCGAGAGGCCCCCGACCAGAAACTGCTAGTTACCTCCCTGTAATGACCCATATCCTTCCCCGCTCTTTGGTGACAGAATTCAGATTTTCGGCTGGGCATGCTATCACTCCACTCACAGATTAGTTCCTCAGCCTTTCGTGCAACTAGGTTTGACCACGTGACTAAGTACTGGGCACTGAACTGCAGGGAGGGTTGTGTGGGATTTCTCCAAAGTCTCCCCGCTCTGGATCCTCCTGCCTGAACCAGTGGGCAAGGCTGCTGCTGGGTCTCTGACAACTTCATCGTGTGGCAATTTGTCCAGGGCTGCCTACTTCGGATATGTATGTGTGTATCTATGTATATGTATGTATGTATACACACACACACACATACACACACACACACACACACACCTCGTAGATAGATAGATAGATAGATATAGATATAGATATAGATTTTAATGTGAAAAAAGCCATCTACATTTTTAAGCCACCAATAAAAAAAAAAATTATTTTCAAACAGCTGAGTCTAACGGTACTTGATCCAGTCCCTTCCAAAAACCTTTCTCCCACAGATGATGCCATATGTCACCCCCACTCTGGGACAGCAGATATTCAGGGCAGATGACAATGACAGTAACACAAGTTCTTCAGTCTGTCCTTCCTCAGCGTCTGCTGTGCGGACAGGTGCTCCCCCCTCTTCACCTGGCTCCTGACTGAGATGCCACCTTGCTGGAGTTTTCTTCCTGCCTCCTGGGAGGTCCTTCTTTGTCCCCTCTGTGCGACCCTTGTCCTCTCAATAGCCTCGAAATGCTGGAGTCCCCGAGACTCAGTCCCAGTCCATTGTTCTGTCCTATCTGCTCACCTAGTCCCATGGCTTTAAATGCCAACTATATGCTGACTCTGCCCACACTTACTTCTCCCATGCTAATGATTCCCCAGAGACCTAGACTCAAATCAAAGCACCTTACCTGAGGCCTCCACTTGAAATCTAACAGGCATCTCGAACATGTCCCAAACCAAACTTCTCAAGTCCTCCACACACCCGCTGCCCTGCTTTCCAGTCTCAGTAAATGGTGACACTGCTCATCCAGTGGATTGAGCCAGAAACCTGGGGGTCATTTGCACATTTCTTATTTGGGACCCTTCTCCCCTACTCAAACCATTAGGAATTCCTTGTGGCTGTATTTCCAACACGTACCCCAATCTGAACCACTGCTCCCAATCTGCTGCCATCACAGCCTTCTGAGACACCATAACCTCTGGCTGAGACCCAGAGTTTCTAAATTGGGTGCATATACCCCAGGGAGTACATGAAATGACCAGCGAGGTGCAAAAAAGCGAGAACCTCTATTTACATTTGCTACTTTTATCAGTCTTCACATTTTTCTGATTTCCTTTACGTTTTAAAATGGTACAAGTTAGGGCACCTGGGTGGCTCAGTCAATTACGCATCCAACTCTTGGTTTTGGCTCAGACCATCATCTCATGGGTCGTGAAATCGAGCCCCGCATCAGGCTCTACACTCAGTATGAAGTCTGCTTGAGATGTTCTCTCTCCTTCTCCCTTTGCCCCTCCCACAACTCACACATGTTCTCTCTCTCTAAAATAAATAAATACATCTTTAAAAATAAAATAAAAACGGTACAAGTTATATTTATCTATTGGTCCCCATACCCAACTCCCCATTTTCATTTGGGAATAGAACCCCTGTGTTTTAAGTCGGTGCATGCCCGGCCAGCCAGCTAGTAAGGAGGACACTTCCCAGTCTCCCCCAGGAGCCGTGGCCATGAACTCAGTCTGGCCAAGCTGCTGGCCCTGGAAGTGATGTATGCATGCCACACTGGGTGGCTCTTTAAAGGGAAGGACTGTGCTCTCCCCTCTCCCTTCCCACTTGCTTCAAGGTAAGTAGAGAAGTGAGCCCCTGTTTGACTCCAGAGAGCACAATTTTTAAGCCATACACATTTTGGTATACGTTTCCAAAAGATAAGGATTATCTATAAAGCATAACCATGCTGTTATCATAGCTAAAAAAAACTAAGTCCTTGATATAATCAAATATGCGGTTACCACTTAAATCTCTCTTATTTTTTCACTTTTTTTCTGTTTGAATCAGGATCAAACAAGGTCCATACATTGCAATTAATTATAGGCTTCTTAAGTCTCTTCACTTTTTAAGCTCCCCCTCACCTCTCTTTCTTCCCCTTATAATTTATTTATTAAAGAAACCTGATCCCTGGTCCTACAGAACACCCCCATAGTCCATACTATCATTCCAATGGTACGGTTTTCTGCCAGCCAAGTCCTGTGCATGAGTCAAAATTTATTTCTTAATTTGACTTATTTTAAGACATACAGAATCAGGATGATGTAATGAAAAAAAAAAAGGCTCCAGAATTCAAAGACCTAAATTCTAATTCTATCTCCACTACATAAGTGAACTTGGGGAAGCCGCCCCAGCTGGTAGAACTTGTTTCCTCACTCTTAAAAGGTAAACAACTTCTTAGGTAAATGACTCCTGTGGGGCCAGTCTGGAATGGTGATAGTGGGCAGCCAACAAGACGATTATTAGGGAGGGCCTGCCAGAGGGCAGCAGGCTGGTCCATGTGAGTTACAATGTTTCACTGATAAAACAGAAAAAGTCCGGATTAAAAAAAAAAATCAGCACTTAAAAAAGTAACACCCAGATTTTACCACTATACCCACACAAATTTATCTGTTATGATGCCTGCAACTCTACAGAAAGTATTCAAAAATCATCATGGGAAGAAAAGAAATCCTAGACATTTATTGTCGAGAAGAACCATTATGATCATTAAATTTGGGTCCCAGATGCAGGGAAGAAAAACATCCTCCAACACTTGCTTAGTGGGTCCCCAGGTATATGTCTCCTATGTCAGGACTACTCTAGGATTTATTTATTTTTAAAGATTTTATTTATTTAGGGGCGCCTGGGTGGTTCAGTGGGTTAAAGCCTCTGCCTTCGGCTCAGGTCATGATCCCAGGGTCCTGGGATGGAGCCCCGCATCGGGCTCTCTGCTCAGCAGGGAGCCTGCTTCCTCCTCTCTCTCTCTGCCTGCCCCTCTGCCTACTTGTGATCTCTGTCAAATAAATAAATAAAATCTTTAAAAAAAAGATTTTATTTATTTATTTGACAGAGAGAGAGCCCAAGTAGGCAGAGGGCCAGGCAGAGAGAGAGGGAGAAGCACATTCCTTGCTGAGCAGGTAGCCTGATGTGGGACTCAATCCCAGGACTCTTGGAATCATGACCTGAGATGAAGGTAGACCCTTAACCCACTGAGCCACCCAGGTGCTTCAGCACTACTCCAGGATTTAAATGACCTAAGAATTACCTAGCACTGTTTCTCAAACTTTCAAAGTCTATAATGCAATGTGAACTATTAGTTTGGAGGGTAATGTAAAAGAAAGTTGAATCACCATTATTGCATAACCAAGAGAGTCTGTTTGCAAATTAACAACCTCTTATCATCAAGGAGAGGGATGAGATCATGACGATCTTTTCTCAAGTTACCCACAGGAAAGGACATCTTACTTGGACATTCAATTCCAATGGTAAAGGTTAAGGGAAAACCTATGCAAGGGCAAAATGCTCGGGGCACAAGAAGCTTTTCAAGATTTCAACGATATGGTTTATTCTGCACGCAATACCTTCTTTCTTTTGTTGGTTATGGGCATCACACACACACACGCACACACCTAAGCCAAAAAAGCACACTGCTTTTGGTTTTTGTTCCCACAATAAGGCAACTATCTGCTAGCATCAAATTGCATTTCCACACCTTGGATATTACACAACACCCAGTAAGTGGAATTACTAAAGACATGTTTGCTCCAAGCAGAACAATTGTCGTGGACTTTGCAGCTGGCTTTCAAATCTTCTGGACAATTGTGTGACTTGCACAAAAGGTGCCGTCCTGAGTGGTACCTCTGTGGGTCTGGTCTTTTCTCTGCCTTTGGGGATCAAAACCATAGGTTAAGAACTGGAACTCATTTTGCACTGCATCTGGAAGTATTTGTTTGCTTTACCCAGGAAGTCATACTGCTTAGTCTGAAAATGATAAAATGAACGTAATGCCTCCATGTCATTATTTGAAAATTTTCGGGGTGCCTGGGTGGCTCAGGTGGTTAAGTGTCTGACTTTTGATCACAGCTTAGGTCTTGACCTCAGAGTTCAAGCCCCACGTTGGGCTCCACCCTGGGTATGGAACCTACTAAGAAAAGGAGAGAGGAGAGATGGAAGAGAGCAGAGAGGAAAGAGGAAGGAGAGAAGAAAGAGGAGAGGAAAGAGGAAAAAGGGGAGAGGAGAGATGAACGAGAGAGGAGAGGAAAGAGAGGAAAGGAAAGAGAGCAAACAGGAGAGAGGAGAGAAGCAAGAGGAAAGAGGAGACAGAGGTGAGAGGAGAGAGACGAACGAGGAGAGAGGAGAGAGGAAAGAAAATTTCAAGAAGGACAGTACATTGGCAACTCAGGGAGAAGGGCTCACTAATCAAATATAATTCAAGGTTTTTTTATATTCATTACACTGACTAACTGCCTTTTTCTGCTTCAGTTGCCTGTTCAGAAAAAATTGATTCACAGAATCACCCCATCACTGTCCAAGGGAACTCACAGAGTCCTGTTCACTATTTACAATGATGATATTGTTCTGCATTATAGTGTTCACTATTTTCATCTCTTTTTTTATGTTCTAATGACCCACTTTCAAATTACCGATCCTTTTGTCTGTAAACTGGGAATATAATGTAAAAAAAAAAAAAAACGCTAATAAAAACTGCAAATTACAAAGGTACACAAGAGTTGAACAAAATAAAAGGGCCACAGCCAAGACAGATTGTCATCCCATCCAGGGAGCAGCCAAGACAAGGTACCAAATGCACATTCCTGCGGCACACGGGCAGCCTTCAAGAACACAATGGTTATCAAGAACATTACCGAGTACTGCCGTGAACAGTTCCAGAGGAGCTCCGGAGCCCGATGGTCTGACTTCAAAACCAGGCTCTGCCCCTCACTATCTGTGATCCGAGGCAACCACGCTGAACTCCCCGCGTCTGGGTTTCTCCCCATAAAATAAAGATAATGGCTGGTACCCAACTCCTGCAGCTGGGGGAGGACTGACTTCATGAACCAATCAGAACAGTGCTTGGCCCAGCAGAGGCTGAGAAATGGCAGCTGTGTATCTATAATGCAGGGTCCATGAAAACCATCCCTCATCTTACATTTCAGATGTGAAACGCAGGTGAGCATCTCTGGTTTGAAACTCCCGAGCCACCTGGGGTCCCTAGACGCATTCCCCCCCCACCCCCCCGCCTGGTAGAGTATCTCTGCCATGACACACTGGGTTGTTTACTCACCACCGTCTGGGACACAGGTTGCTAAGACAAGCGAGGATGTCTGTTTGGACAACGGACTCTTAACAGTACAGTGTATTTCCTGCGAGAGATCATTGTTCTTCTTAATCAACACTTCAGACATATTGGAGCCATTTTTACACAGTGCCGGAAAGCAGTTCCATGAATAGTTTAAATATTGTGTGAACTCGTAAGATTCTGGGATCCTGCAATTGACTGTAATGTCTTCAGCAGCCAAGGTGCAATTTAGTGTTGGAGACGGAAGAGGACCTGGAGAGAAGAAATGTAATATTTAGTACAGGAAAGAGGAACATTTAGGCTCATTGTCTATGAAGGGACGAAGAGCTCCCAGCTTCCTGATGAGCTAGAAAAGACAAGCAGACCCCCTCCTTGAGCACCCAGGGGACAGAATTCCCTCTTCTTCTGGGTCAGATCTTCCTGCTCAAATTCAGAATATACACAGGCACTAAATCCCTTATTCTCCATGCAGGAAGCCACGAGTTTCCACAGCATAGCAGCAAAGTCAGGGAGCTGCAAATCCTCATCTGAGCTGACATGAGGATTTAACAGTTTTTTTTTTTTTTTCACTTACTTCTTTTTTATTTTTATTTATTTATTTATGTAAAGATTTTATTTCCTTATTTGACAGAGAGCTAGGGAAAGAGCACAAGTAGACAGAGCAGCAGGCGGGGGGAGGGGGTGGGGGAGAAGCAGGCTCTCTGTCGAGCAGGGAGCCCGATGCAGGGGCTCAATCCCAGGCCCCTGGAATAATGACCTGAGCAGAAGGCAGACATTCAACTGACTGAACCACCCAGGTGCCCCTATTTATTTATTTTTTTAAAGTAAGCTCTACACCCAACGTGGGGCTTGAACTCGTGACCCTGAGATCAAGAGTTGCATGCTTTTCCAACTGAGCCAGCCAGGCGCTCCATATTTTTCTCACTTACTTCAAATATTCACTACCCTGTTGTACTAAAAATGTTCTTGTATTTGAGTATAAGGTGGTCCCCAAAACTAAGTGGGGTGCTTCCTAACATATATAGAGGAAATAGTTCATATTATTCTACAATCTAAAAATGTTTAATTCCAAAAGATATCTGACTTACAGTGTTTGCAAAGCATGCGTGGAGCCGTGCCGTGAGCAGGTCCTGCTAATAGCCAGAGCAGGGGATGGCACCTGCCACAAACCTGTCAGTCTGGAGGCCTCAGGCCCAGTCTTTCTCTAGCAGGTGCCCCCCACTGGCTATAGCAGCCCAAACCTGCAAGGATGGGTTAAGAACCATAACGCTAGTTTATCCCATTAGACGTCCATGTATTTGTTCATTCATAGGCCTTCTTGCATCTCTAACTTGCCCCAACAACTCACGATAAGAAACTGGAGAAAACATGTAAAAATATATGGACTCTCCAGAAAATGGCCATGGTAGCATTTGGATAATAAAATTTCAATGCTTTATGAACATCTATGAAAAAGCAAATTAGAGCAAAGTAACATTCATCAAGATGACAGAATACCATGCTGCTATTTAAAATGATATTTTCTAAGGCAAAGGAATGCTTACAATCTAGTTATTCATCTAAAATAATCTAAAAATGGGGGCACCTGGATAGCTCAGTTGTTACCTGCCTTCCGCTCAGGTCATGATCTCAGGGTCCTGGGATCGAGGCCCGCATCTGGCTCTCTGTTCAGCGAGGATCCTGCTTCTCCCTCTCCCTCAACCTGCTGCTCTGCCTGCCTATGCTCTCTCTGTCAAACAAATAAATAAAATATTTAAAAAAAATCTAAAAACGGAAAATATTCAATTCCTCTTTCCCCCCATCTTCTCCAGACTTCTTTCCTACTCAGTTAAGTAACACACCCGGTTAGAGACCTGAGTCACCCATGACTTCCCCTTCTGCTTGGGGCTTCTTCAGCTGTTAGATTTAATCTAGTTCACATAACTTGTTATGTGTTGCCTGAAAGCAAGCAATGGACACCTTTCTCCAGATTAAACTGTAAGCCACAGACCAATAGCTTGTAAAAGAGTAAGAGCTGCTGTCGTTGACTCCAAGTTAGCCAGCCCGGAGCCCTCCTCTCTAAGCCTCCTCCAGCCCTTCCTGCCTACCACATGCCTACAGCAGCCCCAGGAAGCACCTCCCCGAGGTCCCAAGTGTCTCCGTGCACTTGAGAACCAGAACTGATGATTCTACACTCTGCACGTACCTATGCCTCCCTCTGCAACTAAGCTGGGCCTGAAACCGAGCTTTCTAGTTCCCTGGAAATGTTCCATAGAAGCATTTCTCAATTCTCAGTGGGCACGAGAAATCACCAGGGGTGTGTGTTAAAAATGCAGCTTCCTGGGCTCCCCCTACCCCCAGGATGCTGATGTGGGTGCTCCAAGCGTTGTCCCAGATTCTAGTGTAGTGATCTGGTTCAGCCAGCGTCTAGTGTTTCGTTCAACACCTTCTGAACTCAACAGTGGCGCCTCACAAGCCCCCTTCGGCTGTACGTATGTGGAAGGTAAGGACTCAACACGCCTTAGCTCTTACCCACGGTGCCTGACCCAACACAAGGCTCACAGGTGGCTCCTCAGTGAGGAGAGCGGACGCTGGACGGAGGGAGGGATTCTCTCGACTGTATAAAAGGTAAACTTCATCAGCTCCCCTCCAAAAAGGAAGGGTGAGGTGGCTAAGAGCCTGACTGCCTGGGTTCATACTGCAGCGTTGCCGGGAAGAGCCACGTGCCCTCGGCCAAGGTACTGAATCCCCGTGGCTAGGTCTCCTTTCCTGCACAACAGGGAAACCAACATCACCTCCCCTTCACGATGGGGATGAGGATCACAAGAGGTGACACGGTAATAACTGACATATGGACTAACATGCGCTGCCTGGCACGGTCACATCAGCTGTAACAGAACGCATGGTGGGAAGATGAGCACCCCCCTCCACGAGTGTGCATTACACAACCAGGAGCTGGGAGGTGTGCCCTTCCGCTCCGGCTGGCTGTGTGACCTTGGCCCATGGCTCTTGTGGTAGCGGGAACATGTTCAAGAAACCAACCAGCCCAGGCCCCTTGTTCTACAGATGGAGAAGGAAGCCCATTGCTAAATCGGTCTCATTTTCACCTGTTAAATGGAATGTAATACTCTGAAAGACTGGAAAGGTCTAGTGGAGTATGAAGAGAATTTGAAAGGGCCCGCGTGGGAGAGCTGGTGTAATTTCGTGTGTTGTTAGAGCGCACGGAACCATCCAAAAGCTCTTTCTGGTGGTCTCACCACAGCAGGGCCGCTGGAAGAGCCTGTCCCGCTCACGGGAAAGGATGCAAACCTTCCTCAGGTCTCCCACAGCTCAGATCTCTGCTGAGAATCCTCAGCTTCTCTCACTGCCTACCGGACTTCCCAAGGCCACAGCGGACCTCAAGCAGCATGAAACTGACAGGAAATGTACTCACTTCATCCTTAAGACAACTCAGTCCATTTACAGTGCATGAATCCAGTGCACTGCTCTGTAAGATGGAGAACTGCTTCTACAGATCTGAAGATATTTGTGTATTTCTCTTAACTTTAGTAAAAAGTCATACCACTTCAGATCGTTTAAGGATTGAGTAGTTAATTCTACTTATATGAACATCACCGCCTTCAATGCAGCTAACGAGAGAAAGCACTAATAAACACTGGTGGTGGAAATTTGAAGGGGATTTTGAGGAAGAAGGGAGCCAAATATGAACTTACACACAAGGAAGTGGATGGCCTGAATTGAGGGGGTGCCAGGAAATCCCCCTGCCTAAAATATCCTTTCTGAAAATCTCCCATTAGGTCTGGTGTCTCCGGAAGATCACCAAGTCACTTAGGTATTAACATACCCTGAAGGAAGTAGGCCTTCCTCATTTCAAAAAAAAAAAAAGGTATGACCAATCGTTTTGTCATTCAGGTGTGAAATCCTGAGTCATCTTATGTCTTTTTATAACCCAAATCTAAATTCACTTGACTCTTTCTTAGAAGTATCTTCTCTTTCTTTCCTTTCCCAACATCTACCAGCAACACCTGCCTCCCTAGAAGATCACAGTTACTTCCAACCTGGTGTCGCCCCTCTCTAATCCACCATCAATACCTACCATCTGATTAATCATCTGAAAATAGAGTTCATCAAGTCATTTCTTTGCTCCAGGATCAGATCCAGTGGCTCCTCAGTGTCACAGGCTAAAAGCCAGACTCTCGAGCCAGGACTTGAGGTCCCACCCTTAATGCTGCCCACATCACTGCCTCCTGATCAACACTCACCTCTCTTGGGCACTGTAGGTCTTTGCTAACGAGGCTTCCTAAGGGCTATTCAGTTGGGCTGACTCCTGAAATCATGTACCTTAGTTGAATGACCATGGAATTTTAAAAATCAAATTATTTCTAACCATTTCATCAAGTTTAAAAAGTTAAACATATCTAAAAGTCTGAATGCAGTTTTACAAACTCTTATGAAAGGGCTCTTCAAACGTTTTCCATTGTTATCTAAATACAAAATCAATCTTTTTAGTTACTGGCTCTATAAACAGCCAGATCCCCAACCTGCATGTTTTATAAATTCTGCTTCTCCAAAGGCATGCACTGGTTCTCCTAATGGGATGCCTCCACACCCTAACAAGCCTCACTCTTCTAAATGGAGTTAATCATCTTCTGGACAAACCAGCCACCCAGTCTGAAAGCCCCCATTTCTGTCAACTCCCCCTCCCACCTCCCAGTCACCTGGTTCAACTGCTTTCATTACTATAATAAATATTTATTGGCCACCTAGTACCTGAGTTCTAGGGCTACAATGATAACAGGAGAGAAATTCTCTCTTCTTCCCAGTGTCTCCAACAGACCAGGCAGATGAACTTGTGAATAATAGCCACTCCCCCAGATCCTCACCCCCTCCCATTCCACTGACACTGCCTCAGACAGGACTTGGAGAGCTCAGACTTCTACACTGGACTTTCTGCCTCTTCTCCCTTCCCTGCAAACCATCTTACACACTTTGCTACCAGATGGATCTTTCTAGAACACCTCTGGCATAGAGGAAGTAAGGCTAGAATGACACCCTCTTCTAGGAGAAAACAATGAACCTGGGACTCCATAGAGGGCCGAGATGGGTACCGGTTGAGCTGGCAATGCTGAGGGGCAGCACAGAAAAGGCAGCCAAAGTCAAGGGCAACACTAGGATGCCCAAGAACAGAAAGAGGTGATCATGGATGCCAGATCTCATACGGCCTTGCACTACAGATCTTAGCTTTAGCTCTGAGTGAGATGGGGCCACTGGAAGGTTCTAAGCTGATGAATGACACGCTTTGACCTCTGTTTTAAGATCACTCTGGCTGCTTGCGTTTAAAAATCAACTGTGGTCATACTACGTGTAAGTCAAATCATTATGCTGTATACCTAAAACTTATACAGTGATACAGGTCAATTATGCCTCAATAAAACTAGAAAAAAATTAAATGTAATTAAATCTGAAAATAACACAAAATGCCTCCTGTAAGGGGCAATAGTAGAAGCTGGGTGACCAGTTAGACGGTCGCTGCAGTCCTCCGGACAAGGATGAAGGAGCCCTGGCTCAGCCCCGGAGGAAGTGGCGAGAGGTGGTCAGAAGCTGTAAAACCAGCAAATTTCCTGGTGGAAAAAACATGGTGTTCGAGAGAAAGAGGAAGAGAAACATGGTGTCGAAGATGACATCAAGGTTTAGCCTGAGCAACTGGGAAGAAGGAGCTGCCATCAACCAAGCGGGGGGAAGACATGGGGAAGAACGGGATTTAAGGGAAAGTTGATGAGCTCACTATCATCAGACAGGCGTCCAAGTGGAAATCCAGAGGAAGCGGTTTGAAACACACGTCAGTGGGGCCCCGAGTCAGAGCTCTCAATCTGTGTTATCAGTATCAAAATAATATTTAAAACCTGAAGCCAGGATGAGCTCACCCAGCTGGGTGTGAAGGCAGGCAGAGAAAGGTGGCTCAGGCCTTCAGGTCTCCAAGGCCTGCAGGTGGGCAAGATGAGCGAACCAAGGAACCCGGGAAGGAACAGCTAGTGAGCTAACAGAAAACCAGAACGGGGTGGGATCCTGGATGCCCAGACAAGGTCGTGTTTCAGAAGAGACAGGGATCCACTCTGTCAGATGCTGCTGAGTGGTCAAGAAAGATGTGGTGGGGAGAGCACGAATGGATTACTGGTTTCTTTAATGAGATCAAGAGTTCGGGTGAAAGCCTGGTGTGATGAAAGCCTGTTTGGGGTGGGTGAAAAGTAAAAAGAAGAAAAGGGGTTAAAAAGCAAACACAGATAATCCCTCATGGAATTTTCTACAAACTCAAGATGGCAAGTGGGTGGTAGCTGGAGGGTTGGGGGAGGGGGCATCCAGGGGCTCCCGGTGCTGGTGTCAACGTTTGACGGCATACTATGTATGACAGTTGGGTCCATGGAGGACGCTGCTGCAGGAACAGGGCAAGGGCCATGACTAGGGCGATGTCCCCAAGGGCAGTGGCAGGAAGAGGGTTTGGGGTACAGCAGAGGGCCTGGACCTCTGTGAGCAGGGTACCGGTGCTCAAGGGCAGGTAGGCAGGAAGGCTGAGGGTGATAGCCTGTGGAAATTCTCCTCCAAGTGCTTTTCTTCCTCAGCGAAACAAGAAGCAAAGCCTTCAGCTGAGGAGTGGATCTGGAGAAGAGGGCCTACGAGGCTTGAGGAGAGGAAGGATAATTGGTAGGACACTGGGGGACATGCTGGATTTCACTGAGGCAAGTGACCAGAAGCTTCATGTGTAAGGCTCTGTGGGCCAATGAGTTTCTCTACAGCCACAGTGTGTTAGCACAAAACAGGGAGTGCACTGGACTGGACCTGGCCACACAGGCCACAGGAGTACACCCCATTTAAAAAGGGTCATGATCCCGGGGTTCTGGGATCGAGCCCCATGTCAGGCTCCCTGCTCAGCAGGGAGTCTGCTTCTCCCTCTCCCTCTGCTCCTGCCGCTGCTCTCTCTCCCAAATAAATAAGTAAAATCATTAAAAAAATAATTTAAAATATTAAATTAAAAAAATTAAAAGGAGCAAGGAAACTAACCCAATCTTCCAGTGCTTGGGCCCAGTGAGTGAGCACACTCAGGCTGCCTAAGGAGGATGGGGGTCACACGAGGTGAAGGGGCGGCAGAATTGGCAGAGCAGGGGACACCTGGCTGGCCTGACACAGCGGAGGGCTCAGAATGAGTGGTAATGACAACTTCTAGGTTCTACCCATGGGGAAAGGCAGCGGAGGAGGTGGATGGAGGACAAGACCAACACGGGAGAGGAGACCAGGGCCTCAGAAGCCAGGATATTAGAACAATATATTTAAATATTATAATCACTAAGAATTATGACAGCAGGAACATCAGAAACAGCAAAACTGAGCCAGGCTTTCCAATGATCCAGAAACATTGGGATGTATCCAGGAGCCTATAGATGACAAGGAGAACGACCTGGAAGCATCGATGGGAAATGTGGAGGAACATGGACTCCATCTCACATTCCCGTGTAAAGTGACAGAGGAGAGGAAAAAATCCACCTCCTGGGGTGCGGTGCAGGTGCAAGCTCTAATTTCCAGAGCATCACCTCTCAGTGGAGCTCAGAGTTCTGAGTTCACTGCTGCCACTACATCCCTTTCCAGAATATACCCAGCAAGACAAGCGATGCTGCTGGCAGCAGCTCCACCCAGCTGGGGCCATTCCCTCCATCTCAGTCACATCGTCTCCTCACTCAGAGGATGACGAGGGGACGGACACTGGTGTGCCTGACAGCCTAAGAGATCCAATTCTCTCATTTCTCAGAAACCATTCATTTGCGTTCGTCTCTTAAAATAGTTGGACAGTTGCCATTTTAAACAAACCAATTTATGGAATAAATTTATGGAATACTCACCAATCACCTTCAGAATGAACAAAGTGTCGCCAGTGCTCAAGGAATCCAGTCTATAGTCAGCCTCATCCGAGGCTGTTAGGTTGAAGATGGTAAGGCTTCCTGATGTGGTGTCTAAATGAACTCTGTCTACAAAAGGTGGGAAAACTCTGATGGGAGAGCCTGCTTCCCATTCAAGGACTTTATCCCTATTTTTTGTCCACATAATCTCTGTAAAGGGTACAGAGCTTGATATAGGGAAAGTTACGCTCCCATTCACAGTTCCAAACATCTTCTGGGAATCACAGCTGATGGAGTCTAGGAGGGAAAAAGAAATTGGTTAGGAAAACCAACACGACTTGATTGAAAATAGAAAACCATCCTTCAAGATGCTCTTCGGTGGGGGGGGGGGGAGATTTTGCAGTAAAAATGATTCATCAGCTACTTTTTACACTAAGCAGATAAACGGCTGATGGCAAACACAGCTCACGGAGGGCGGGAGTTTCCTCGCTCGTGGGGGCGCTGTGGCCCACATACACGCAAGATTCAGCTTCGATGGAGCACCAAGTCCCCTTTGGGAACTGTGGGCAATGCAGGCCCTCAAGAAGCCCCACCGTGTGGAGAAGACAAAGCAGGCCTGGAAGTCATGCTGTTGCTCATAGGAGGCATCGCCCAAGGCCTGGGGGAGGAGGGGAGGAGAGGTAATTGTACTGACAGAGGAAGCGGAGCCTCCCCCCCTCCCCCTCCCAAAAAAAAGCAGGCCCTGGGTGTGTTTGAGGAAATAAAAGCAGCTCCCCATCGCTAGGGGAAGTAAGCAAGTGGGTCACAGGCTGGGGGTGAGGCTGGAGGGGCAGGTAGGGCCAGATCACAGCGTATGTGAATGGGGGCCTGGGGGTGTCAGGTAAGACAGGCTCAGGGCTTGGGATGGATCCTAACGGCAAGCGAAAGCCACAGGACGGTTTTCTACGCAAGACCCGCGTGACATCATTTAGACCAGCTGATGCGGCCTGCAAAGTGGACAGTGGCGGCCCGGGACAGGCATGCAGGCAGGGCAACCGGAATCGAGGTCAGTGCTGGAGCAACAAGACGGTGGCCACCTGGGCGGGCCAGAGCAAGGTCTGGATGGAGGGGACAGACAAAAGCGCAGACTCAAGAGCAGCTAGGGACAGAAAGCACCAGGGTTTAGTGACTGGAGGTGCAGACGAGGGAGAGGGGGCGTTAATGGACTGGTCAGGCGTCCTTCTTGGCTGACTGACGGGCTATCAGAGGAGATCAGAAACAAGAACTGGGAAGCAAGCGGAGCCACTCAGGGCACAGGACTGGGTTCAGTGGCGTGGGGAGCGTGGGTGAGCTGGCTTCAACTGTCCCCCCTCGCGAGTCAACTGTTAGCATCTGTGCCCAGCCCTGTGCAGCCAAGCCTGGCTGAGAGCCTGAAATCCACACAGTGGGACTATCCACAGCAAAGGAACTAAGGCTTCAAACTGAGACTCCCGCCTACTCGCCCCCAATCCGGCTGTTGAATATTTACTACCACCACTAGACCGGGATATTCCCGATACCCCAGAAAGGGTTTAAATGCATCTGGTTCTGGACTTGACTTTCCTGTTCAGAGAGAAGAGCAGCTGTTAAGGGAAAGACATTAACAATAAATTAAAACTTGATTGAAGTTTTTGCCTAGTAGCAATCAGGGTAACTGAAAGAACATGGGAAAAAAATCAAGACTATTAAATAGACCGGTTGTAGGCACCCGTGTTCAGTAATTTCAAATACGGAGTAAATAGGGCCCGTTCGTCTATTGCGAGGATTTTGAAAACCCATCTCCCTTAATGAAGGGGGACTGCCCACAGGAATTCACCAGCAGCCTTGCTGGGGTGCTGATCACTCGACCAGACCACGTGGGAAGGTGGATGAGAGGGGGCAGGATGCGAGGAGAGACGGTCTATCCACACCCACTAGCGGAGGCCTGAAATGTCTTCTGCGTGAATGAATGCAGGAGTGGGGAGGGCGGTGGGGGAAGAGAAGCGGTATGAGATGACCCTCGGCTGCCATCTTCCCAGGGAGAGGCCATGTCTCCTGGGCTTGAGAACAGGTGGCCGGAGCAAGTCGGGAATGGAGCTAGTGCTGGCAAGAAGCATGGGAGGGGAAGGGGGAGACTGGTTCCAAAAAAGCCAGTTTTGAGCTGGAAGAAACTCTCAAAATCATTTAGTTGGACAACTCCCCATTTCACAGGTGAAGTGACAGAGTACCAAGAAAATTGAAGGACAAGGTGACCGAATGCCTCCTCGCTGCCTGCGGTGTATTCCCGCAGCCTCGTGTCCCTTTGTCACACCCCTCACACACACTGCAGCAGTGGCCCCGACCGCGCCGCACAGAGGAGCGAACAGGCTTCACAGTCACTCTGCAGGCTCATGGCCGCTGAGGGACCAGAACGCAGATTTCCCGATTCTTTGTGCCGCCTCCCTTTCACAGCAGGCTCATTCTGGAAATATTTGCTCTGCAAGTACCCACTGGGCAGCTCTACAATGTGGGGACCCTCCCTGCCAGCACATGACAGATGCAGTCCCAGCCTCTCAGAGCTTACTTTTTGTTAGCAAAGTCAGACTTGATCCAAATAATTGCACCAGGGGCGCCTGGGTGGCTCAGTTGGTTAAGCGTCTGCCTTCAGCTCAGGCCATGATCCCAGGATCCTGGGATCGAGCCTCACATCAGGCATCTTGCTCAGCGGGGTGCCTGCTTCTCCCTCTCCTGCTGCTTGCTCCCTGCTCCCCCTTCTTGTGCACACTGTCAAATTATTTAATTAATTAATTTTTAAAAACCCCAAATAATTGGATCAACGTCCCGCTGCAGCTGTGCTCAGGGCCAGCAAGTAGAAACACAGGGTGTCACTAAAGAGCACCCACTTGGGGAGCCGACGAGGGGTTAGAGACGGCTTGTGAAGGGCCACCAAGTGGGGTTGGGGGGAGCAGACCCCTGTTCAGGGATACAGGTCCAGAAGGCAGGAGGGCAATGCCATGAGACAAGAGGAGCTGGGGGGCTGCACACACAGGCAGAGCCCAGGCCTTGCAAGGCCTCAGACAAAATTCTGCCCTGTATGTTGAGACGAGAGTGCTACCAAAGAGTTTCAGGCAGGATGGTGACAAATAAGACGAACTCTTTAGTTGAAAAATGTGTTTAAAAACAAAACGGACATAGACACATAGATGTAATTTTATATAGAAGCAGAATGGTGATATAGACACTTAGCACAGTCTTCTTCTCTGACCTGTGTGGGTGTGTGTGGCTTGGATGTCTTACCCCATCTCCCAAGCCCTCTAACCACCCTCAGTCCGGTAATTTCCATTAACGACTCAGAATATACCTTTTTTTTTTTCTCCCTGCTCAGATCATCAAATAGAGACAAAGATGCATCACACATAATGCATATATATGTATAATTATATGCCTTTTCATGATTTAACAAAAACGGTCTTATGCATGCTTCTCCACATCTCGCCTTTCGCAGCAAGAGTACCTCATAAAGGTCACACCAAATCCACTGGCATGGAAAGACTTTCATTCCAGGGTACGAATGAACCGTAATTAATTAGCCATCCACCACTGCTGGTCCCTAGCTTCTTCTACTACAGTAACTCACAACCGTACCTGTGTCCAGGCTCTTGCATATTTATGGTTTTGTATCTATGGGACAGTGTCCCTGGAGTGGGGCTAAATTAAAGGGCAACATATTCTTTATTTAAAAGAAATTTTTTAAGATTTTATTTATTTATTTGACAGAAAGAGCACAAGCAGGGGGAGTAGCAGGCAGAGGGAGAAGCAGGCTCCCCACTGAGTACTGAGTCTGATGTGGGGCTCGATCACAGGACCCCTGAGTGAAGGCAGACACTTAACGGACTGAACCACCCAGGTGCCCCAGATTTTTTTAACAGACGCTGCCACAATGCTTGCATTTGCAATTTACAGTTCGATCAGTAACATCTGAGTTACCTTTTCCTTGTACTCTGCAAGCATCCAGCAATCTTTTCCCTTTTTTTGCACATTTAATTATCAGGCACAAAGTGACATCTCATTGTTCTCTGAATTTGCATTTTCCTGACCGCTAGAAATTTAAGCATCTTTTCTGTTTTTTGGTAATTTGGATCTCCTTTTCTGAGAATTGTCCTTTTTTATCCTTTGCCTTTTGTTCTATTGGCTAGCTTGTCTTTTTCTCATCAGAGTTTATGAGTTCCTTGTACATTCTAGAAATTTTTGTTATCTATATTATAATTCTTCTCCAAGATGGGTGGTTGGTGTCATTCCCTAAGACAGGGGATGTGAAAGGGAGCCAGGCTGGGGCTAGAAGATGATACTTTCAGATGCCAACACTGTGTGGGGTCTGTAAGACTCCCAGGTGGAGATGTCCAGTAGGCTGCTGGGCACATAGGAGAGGATACAGACTTGGGGATCATCACATTTGTAGTGGCTACTGTCTAGCATTCCCTTCCCACAGTAAACTCTTTTCCACACCACTTCCAAGACTAACCTGAAGTAAGTTGCTGATAGGATAACCGCGAATGAAAAAGAATAGGAGAAAGGGAGTGAGCTCTTCCTCAAATGCCACACACTGCGAATAAATGAATGAATTTGCACACAAACAGCAGCAAAGGAAAAGGGTCAGCAGTGGGCTGGTTGCTTTGCTGATACTGGGGTGGTCAGAGAGGATGCCAACTTCCCATGCCTGGGGGGCAGAAGGGTAAGTGCCCAGATTCTCAGGCAGATGGGCCCCGTGGAACTCTCAAAGCCTCCCATTTGAGCTGTAAAATGTAAATCATAACGCCCACCACAAACGATTGTTTTGAGGGTTGAATAAGACTGAGAGTCTTTACACAATGGCTGAAATAAACGTGGCTTTCAACAGGGCTTTCCCTCTTTTTCTTGCAGTGAGTCAGGCCACATCAACGCCTTTGTTGTGTGTTATCCTGGCGGTGTGACGACTGAGCGTGGTGCGGGCTTACATCATTTACAAACGGAGGGAGAGAAAAAAAATGCATTAGTGATAGCCTAAACAGACATTCCATGCCAGCCTGCATTTTAAAAACTATTTTGAAGAATACTGAATGATCTTTTAAAGACAGGGGGTACCTAATACCAATAGATAGAGAAATCCTACATCTAAAATCAGCCCCAACTCCAAATACTTAGTGGCAGTGTCCTTGCAAAACATCACCATCAAACCCAATTTTGATAATTCTTATATGGCTTGAAGTCAGAATTGGAACTCACATATTTACAGATGAAGTGTCCTGATTTTTTGACTTAGAAAATATGGTCACCATAACTACTGAGTTAAAGAGGAAAGATTCCCACTCCCAGCCACAAATTCCTCTGGGTGTTTTCCTTGGGTCCTGGGATTGACAATGACTGCTATTTTTAGTAATCAAACACTTGAATAGTACTCACTATCCGCAAGGCACCCTTGGAAGAGTTCTACAAATATGCAGGAGGCAGGCGCTATTTTTAACCCTATTTTGCATATGAGGAAACTGAGGAACACAAAGATTAAGTGACTTGCTAGTGAAATGGTAAAACTAGATTTGAACCGAGATGGTTTGAAAATTTAACCACTATTTTCTTACACAGCCTGCTATGTGGCACATGGCTATTACAGACCTGACAAGATACATCCTAGAAACTGCATCTGTAGAAATCCAGTATGGGGACTGTGCCAGCTGAGACTCAAGCACGCCTCTGAAACCTGCAGGTGAGGTACCAAGCTCAGGGGGCCCCAAATCACTGACTGTCATGGCCTGAGGGGTCCTGAGAGAACAAGAATCTGTGGCCCCCAAGACCCCCGGCTTGATATACATGAGGAAATTGAGGTTTGACAGAGCAAGAAAGTGATAAACCCAAATCCCCAAAATGTGACGACCTAAGTTTTGTGGTGGTGGTGTTGCAGTTTGCAAACGACTTCAGATGTGACAAAGAGACATGGGACAGGTCTTCACAATTAGAGGCCACGAGAAACGAAGCCGAAGGGAGGGCCCAGGAGTCTGCACTCCCCACGCGTGATGGAAGGGACCATGTGCCATGCGGAAAGGGACAAGAGAGGCTTGAATGCGGGAGCGAAGGAAAGCGAGAGCCAAAAAAAGAAAGAAAGGGAAAACAAGGGACAGGTGAAGACATGACACGGGAAACAAAACCACAGGTGCCACTGCGAAGCCTGAGAGAACCGGGAGAAGCAGCATGAACAGAGGCCCCCGGTGCTGCCCGCGGACGTCTGCGGGCACTGGCGCGCATGCGCTCCTCAACTCCCACCCGCGGGCGCGCGTGCAATTTGCAGAACTTCTGATTTTCCAAGAAACGCTGGATGCTCAACTTTTGTGAGGGAACTTCTCATTCTTAAAGGGCGGCAACTGATCCCAATCTGAGTTCAGACAAAGACAGGGTGGTGCTCTGTCTCCGCTGTTTCCCCGCCGCCCGGCCCAGGAAGGGCACTTGATAAATATTTGAGTGAATTAAGTAACGGAAATACAACTCGACTACAGTCCGAAAAGCAGGGCTTCCTGACAGAACCTCGGAATTTGGCAGCTCCCCCAGACCCTGAGCTTGGGACAGCCCCCTCCACCATGTGCAGGCCAAAGAGGCGCCTTCCTCCGGTGCCAACCACCAGCACCACAGCCAGACTGGAGAGGCTGCCGGATCCCCACTCCCATCTCTCCCCCACTGCTCTTCCTTTCAAGATGCTCCCCTTTGTCTCCTGCTTCCCCTTCCGGCTTAGGCTGCGCCTGCTACCTGCACCAGGTAAGCCTGGACTCATACAGGATGTCAGCTCAGAATCAAAGGTAACAGTCTATGTGGGGTCTAAGGAGTTGCAATTTGTTTACTGAAGTCATTTCTTAGAAATGAACAATGTGATTTTAAAGTCTTCTCTCTCTAAAATATCTTTTAAGGATGGCCTGCAGATTTTAGTAGCTAAGATCGAAGTTGATTGGATGAAAAAAAAAATCCCCTAAAAGTTTCAGTACCTGAATATATAAATCTTGGTATTTCCCCATGTTCAATATTCTAATGGTGTTTCAGTTAAAGACTCCTTCAAGCGTGAAGACAGCAGGATCTGGGGGCATTCTGAACCCAAGTGAGCAGATGAGTCTCTTCTCCAGACGGGAGGTTGTGACCATAACCTTTCTCCTCTGTATCATGGCATACTGTCCATTGACATCTGCCTGGAGTGTGAAAGTGGTGGCATTTTGGGAGACAAAGTCTCTCTCTACACATGTACACACGTTTTTAACACAGAGAAGTGGCCACTCTCCTAAAATGTCTGTTATCAGATCATCTGTCCTATTAGGTTCATAGATATTAGCAGATCAGTCAGACCCCATGTTCCAGTTTTGGGGTAGGAAATCTGCTCACCAGGTATGTAGATAATAAAGAGGAAATTAAGGCTTTTTACTTAAGGAAGTGCAGTGCAGCTCGTTTCTTTAACCTAGCTCTTCATAAATCCACTCCAAATGAGTCTTAGGCCAACTCAGCCTAGAAAAAGTGACAGCATGGGCCTGAGAATATGGGGAAGAACATTCCAAAGAATGCAAGCCACCAGATTACAGAGGTTCAGAAGCTGATGCAGAGGACACAGAGCTGGTGCCCAGACACAGGCAGCCAGCTCCGGAGCCCGCATTGTTAGCCAGGAAGTGAGATGCCTTCGTCTTCCCTTGTCCATTCCATCCTTGTCCAGATCCAGTCAAGGACTTGTGCTGCCATGATTGCTAAAAACAGGAATCTCCTGCTCTCAGCTTCCCTGTCTCCTTGATTTCAGCCTGAAATGGCAGCCACCTGAATCTCAGAAGGTTGTAAGCCCCTTGGCACCCCCAGTCCCAGAAACCGCCTAGAACTTGCCCCATACGTGCTCTCAGTTGTCAAGCTACTTCCTGCCTCCTGGGTGAGCTCATCTGGAATGGAGATGGTGGAACCAATGAGATCAATTTCCTGTTGAGCTTTTCTGTTTCTGTCAGGCTAAAGCATTCCCCATTTTACCCCTTGGGCTGACACTTAAAGTCCTTTTCCCTCTCCATCTGTATAGTGTGCCTCAGTCACCACTAGTCACACATGACTCACGAGCACATGAAATGTGGTCTGTCCAAATGGAGGTGTGTTGTGAGTGTAAAAATACTCACCAGACACTGAAGATTTAATATGAAAAAGGGAATGTAAAATCCCTCATTAATATTTCCTAGACGTTGAAATGAAAATATTGTGGTTCTATTAGGTTAAGTAAAATATATTATCAAAATCATTTTCGCCAGTTTCATGTTATGTTTCTAATTGTCAGTACTCCTCCAGCCTGTCTTTCAAGATACCCATATACCATCTTGCTCAAAAGCCCCATTTGTGAGCTCATTAGGCTCAAAAGCCACATGTTCTTATTGGAGGATATATCTGAGATCTACAGCATGCTTTGGGGAATAAGGACTTTACTAGAGCAATTTAAGACTCTGTGAGCCTTTTAAAATCTATTCTCCAAAGTCTGATTCAAGGTATTTCTATACACTATTGATCATTTCATTAAGAGTTTCTTTATAACCCCTACCATTTTCAGGTTATTTGGCTCATAGTTGAGAAACTAATTTATGAGGACACAGCCTTATTAGTTTCTTATGAATCTGAATTTCTTATTATTTTCTGACTGTGTATATAAAATGGCATTTTCCCCCTAGTTTTTAACTGTTACAGGGGGAAAATGTTCAAGAAACTACACAGCAGTGAGCCTGGTGGAAATTCAGACACTAATCACAACAGACATTTTGAGGAACATTATGGAAAGGAAGTTTAAGTCCACTAGGATCTGAAATGGGTCTTGAGAACAAGCTTATCAAAATAATTTGTTTCCTTCAGATGGGAGACTTGGTCAAGGTCACAAAGGGTAGACCTATGAACTAGGAGTTCCCCACTGGGGGCAGAGAGCAGACACGAACTTAGTACAGGGATTCTGGGCAAGTAAGGATTCTCCTTACTTCCACTGATTTTAATTGGAGCCTCAGAGTCCTTGGACTCAGAGGTCACTGGTACAGGCACCAATAGCAGGAAAAGAAAAGGAAAGGAAAGCAAAAGGGCACAAGGGCAAGAAGATTTTTAAAAAGGAAAAGAAAACAAAAAAGGAAACGGTCAAAGGAGAAGATGCTGTGTCTATAAAGTAACAGGAAGACATTTTCTTTGGATGCTAGTGGGCAGACACCAAAGGCTATCTCCAAAGAAATGCTAAGATGTTTTCTAGCACTTTTGTGGGGACAGTCTCCGTATTTTACAACTCCTATTCAGACCTCAATGGGTCTGAACAAGTGGACAAGGTAGTATCCTGGTTTCACTTTCAATCCAGAGACAGGTTTGATTTGTGACTGCTGAGTCTGTTTTCCTATGTAAAAGCTATAAAAAACCTTCTGCACTTGAGAAGAAATCACTTGATTTCTGCACTTGAAATCAAAAGACAGAAAACTTCCGCAAACAAACACTTGTGCCTCATGTACGCAGGCAAACTTTCTGCTTTTAAACAGAGGAACTAATACCTACCCTGAATGCCTGTCTTCATTCAAGAAACATCTACAATTTCTTGGACAATAAAACAAATTCTTTGACCTGGTTCTCAAAATTTTTCAAAGCGGTGTGCCTGGGTGGCTCAGTGGGTTAAAGCCTCTGCCTTCGGCTCAGGTCATGATCCCAGGGTCCTGGGATCCAGCCCTGCATCGGGCTCTCTGCTCAGTGGGAAGCCTGCTTCCTCCTCTCTCTGCCTGCCTCTCTGCCTACTTGTGATCTCTGTCTGTCAAATAAATAAATAAAAAACCTAAAAAAAAAATTTTTTTTTCAAAGCTACCCATCAAAATTAAACCAAAAACCTAGTCACAAACGCAATGTGGGAAACTTGATAATATCTTGGTGTTTTAAAAAAGACATTCTTGTGACAACTGGGGAAATCTGAGTAAGGGTGGAATTTAGGTGATACGACGCATTACCATTAATTTTCATAAATATTATAATGTGATCAGGATTACATGAAAGTACTAGGGAGTAAAGTATGGGTTTATAGAGAGAGTATAACTATAACAAAACGTTCAAAAATACGTCAATTAATTCGCATCCTGAATTCTACAGCCCAAACAAGGTTTCCCCAACCCCCTTCTGCAGATGATGCTATTGAAAACAATCTTATGGTAACTGTGCTGTCCTACATACTTTTACATGTCTTAGCAAAATTACACTGGACAATGCATACATGTCACATGTAAGAGATCACCTATGGGGGCACCTGGCTGGCTTAGTCAGAAGAACGTATGACTCTTGATCTCAGGGTTGTGAGTTCAGGCCCCATATTGGATATAGAGATTACTAACAAAATAAATAGACTTAAAAAAAGAAAGAGAGGTCACCTATGGATCTTCAAATCTTCATAAAGTTTGTTTTTCTAAACTTGTGTTGGGAATGCACGGGTTCTGAGTCAGATGGACGTGACTTCTGTCACGCTTTCACTTCTTTCCTGTGTGAACGGAACCTGGACAAGGTACTTAACCTAACTGAACTTTGTTCTCCTCTTTAATAGTCTCTACCTAAAAAAACTGGTGTGATAATGAAATGAAAACAAAAATCCAAACTACTACGCATAGGACCTGGCACAGAGTATGTACTCAATTCCTGACAGCTACTATTATAACAATGGGTCTAGTTTTCTCACAGGAATACACCACACTATTTTGACTCAGAGTATCTTCTTCCTAAATAAAAACACACAGATTGTGAATCTTGATTGCAGAAAGAAAAAAGAACAAGTTTCACTTAATAATGTGAGATAATAACTTAAAAAGGAGAAATGCTAGACAAACACTGTATCATCTAATGTCCAGTTTAACACACTGTATTGTTAAAAAAAAAACAACAAACAACATGAAAACAAATCAGTGAAAGGAACATTTTAAGAAGTAGTATATGGCTTTGTTTCTGCATACAGGGAAAGAAAATCTCTGTGGAGATAGCTGGCAAGATAAAGGAACTATACAAAACAGCAATAGAAGAGGGCAGGTTCTGCTAAGAAGAGCTAAAACAACAGTCCTTATTGAGCTTTGCTACCTGCCTGGACTACCTCAGCCCCATCCACGTGGCATGCTGACGATGCACCCAATCTTGCTGGTTCCAGCTTCCAAACACATCCCCCTGTCTCCCATCCAGTCCCCCACTCTTATAGTCATTTCTTAACTGCACTGTTCCTATGGCCTCCCCAGCTGGTCCCTCTGCTTCTCTTCTGCTCCCTCTACAGACAGCTCTCCACAGATTCACCAGAATAATTCATTTACACATTCAGTCACTGTAATTTCAGTCCTGTTCAAAATCCTCCAAAACGTCCCATTTTGCTGGGAGTAAAAAAGTCACAGTCTTTAAAGGGGCCCACAAAACTTTATCTCTAGGACCTAGCCCTGACTGTGCTTACAACTTCATTTCCTACTGCTTTCTGGTTCAACGGGCTCCTTGAACGCCCTTAAATGCTAGAAGCCCCTCTCAGGGTCTTTGCTACTAGCCCCTCTGCCTGGAATACTGCTCCCCCAGACAGCTGCCTGGGTCACTTAAGGCCATGCTCAACTGTTACCGTTTTAGGGAGACCCTCCCCTGGCTACACAGTGTAGAACATGAACCACTAGAGAGCAGGGTGGCTGAATGCAACATCAGACATTCAGCCCATGGAAGACTACGTAGCTGTAAAAAAAGAATGATGACAGGGGCGCCTGGGTGGCTTAGTGGGTTAAAGCCTCTGCCTTCGGCTCAGGTCATGATCCCGGGGTCCTGGGATCGACCCCCGCATCGGGCTCTCTGTGAAGCAGAGAGCCTGCTTCCCTTCCTGCCTCTCTGCCTACTTGTGATCTCTGTCGAATAAATAAATAAAATCTTTAAAAAAAAAAAAAAAGAATGACGATGATCTCTATGAACTGATATGGAATGATTATCCAGACATACCGTTAGGAGACAAAAGCAAGGTAGAAACAGGTATACTGAGGATGTTACTATTGTTACTGTTTTTGCACCAAACACTTGTATCCACAAAAAGAAACAAGCATAAAACAGAAACAAACAGTACCTGTTATGACAGGGAGAGGGTGGGAACAGGATTTCTCTGAGCCTATCTCTATATGGTTTGACTGGCACCATATTAATATTTCACCTACTTAAAAATTAAATCAAGAGGGAACCCTAAAATTGAATAGAAACAAATTAATGCAACTGTATATTGCGTTGATAGCATAACCACCCAGAAGAAAAAAATTAATCCAAGTAACTTTTAAAAAGACAGTATTCTGTACATATTCAGTGGGATATATGGACGAATAAAAAGAACTGTGGAGAAACTCCAAACTGTAAAGTTTGTGCTTGGTAGCGGTACTGGTAGAACAGTGAGGAAACTATTTTGTGTTTAATGCATGTTAGGAAAATACAGTGATGCTATGAGGAATAGAGTTCTCACTGTGGCAAAGGGAGATACGAATAGGGAATGGAGGAAGACAAAGATGAACCAGATTGTTAGATGAGGCTTAGTGGTAACAGGATAAACCCATGACTTTGTGAAAACTTTCCCAGCTCTGAGAAATGACAGCCTAGAAACCAAGACTCCAGTAGCCTCGAGTACACCTAGTACCCAGATACTGATTTCTAAATCCCATCTCCCACTAAAAGGAACGAGAGACTTTAATGTTTATAGGCTGAGGCAGGATAAAGGTACAAAATGAGTCCAAGACATGCTTCTGTGCCAGAAAGCAGGGAGTTCTCAAAAACTGATGGAAACATGGCAAAGAACATGGAAGCACACAGGGGTTCCCATTTTCCAAAATCTGGATCACCAAGCATCAAAAGAGTTGACCAAAAAATGCCATCTTAAGAAATACCCATGGGTCCATACTCAAACTAAAAAAAATTAAATTAAATTAAAAAGGAGGAGCAAAAGCTCTTCATTACTCAAGAATGTCAACGATGTATAAAGAAAAATAGGGATAGAAAATTGCCATCTACAAATATTTTAGTGGACTTGGAGAAGAATCACCACTGGATGCTAAAACAGCTAAAACACTGGATGAAAGATTGTTGTGGAATAGGACAGTTACACAATCTCAAATGTCACTTGATAAATCACATATTATTTACAAAGGGGAACAGGTGCCTCTGTGATAGAGAAATCTAGTGGATCACCTTAACCAAATAACCAAAGTTAAGTTCTCCAGTAATGGAACAAATAGGACTGCATCTGCTCTCTAATGAGATGCACGGAGAAGGACACAACACATCTATGGAACATTCCTGCAAGTTTTAACCAGAATTTAATCATGAGGAAACAGACCATCCAAATCTAGGGACACTATAAGACTGGCTCAGACCTTTCAAAAATGGTGATGTCATAAAGTACCAAAAAAAAAAAAAAAAAGAGTTGGCAAGTTTTAGATTAAAAGGTATTAAAGAGGCAGGACTAACCAAATGCAGTGTGTGATCCAGGATCAGTTTCTGGACTCTATCAGCAAACAGTTTATGTGATCCAGGATCAGTTTCTGGACTCTATCAGCAAACAGTTTATACTGATGGTATATCTCCTGACTGTGATCATGGTTTCATGGATTTTGGGAGACATATGTTGAAATGTTTACGGGTAAGGTGTCATAAGATCTGCAATTCTCAAATGTTTAGACAAAAAAAAAATTGTGTGTATAAACAGAAGTAAACCAAATGTGTCAAAATTTTAATAACTGGGGATTCCAGGAGTAAAGTGTGTATGTGTTCATCATACTATTTTTTGCAACTATTCTAAAGATTTCTGATGTTGCAAAGTTTTAAAGAAGGGAAAAGACATATCAACCATGCCTACTCCCCTTTCCTCTGCATTACTAATCTCCGTATTAGTGTTTACTTTACCACCACCCAACATTTATATATTTACTCATTTATTCATTTGCTGTCTCTCTCCCCCACTATAATGTAAGCATCACAAAAGCAGGGAAGTCTGTTCCTTGTTGTAACCCCAGTCCCTTGTATAGTGCCCAACACATAGTTGACCCTCAGTAAGAATGTGTTCAGTGATTCATGTTCACATTATAGGAAGTATATACTCTCATTACCTTTCCTCACCAGTGAGTGATACTCTGTCTCTCTTTCAAGGCAAAGATAGTGAGGCTTGCAGAAGTTAGGCAACTTATGGAAATTATAACTGAGGTGAGAAGCAGGGCCAGGGTGGGAAGCCAAGCATCTGACTGCAGAGCTGATGCTCTTAATCACTGGTGGGCAGCTTCCCATTGAGTCAGGCTCTGCCTGTAGGTGCATCCGCCCCTTTCGCACAGCCATCTGCATAGGAAAGTCTTGGGGGGGGGAGGATCCCGTGATGGCATCCCCCCACGACAGCATCCCTGCCTCCAGTGACTCCCAGCTGCAATCCTTCCTCCATACTGCTGCCAGATTATTCCTCCTAAGCACATGGTTCTGATTCTGTGAGGCCCAGAAAGAATTCTCCTTTGCCTGCAGAAGATAATCCAGACTCCCATCCGGGATGTGCAGAGCTCTGCAACAGGGCCTGCAGCTCCCACGGGCACACTTAGGCTCTAGGGACACCAAATAATTCTCAACTGCCCAGGTTCACCCTGTACACTGTGCTCCCCTGTCTTTTTCACCTCTTGGAATTTTCCCCACATCATGGCAGGTCCACACACCATCTATCCTCCGAGGCCAGGTTCAAATACCCTCCCTTCCATGAAGTCTTTGTTTCACCAGACAGACTTGATTCCACAGAAGACACTGCTCCCTTCCCTGTAGACGCCCATAGCACTTTATGCTCAGCCTGTCTTACAGCATTTACTTCTGTGCCTTAGAATGTAGGCACTTCGCGATCTCTCAACCCCTCCGCGCTAGGCAGTCTCCAAAGACACGTACCCCATAGACGCTCAATGGAAGCTGAGTGCAGAATGAGGATGGAAGATTGACTTACTGTATGTGCAAAGGGGCCCCCAACGGGAAACCCTCAAGGAAAGAAGAACTAGTTAAGCGTTCATTATTATGCTTCAGAGGTTTGGCTATGACTGTGTGTGTTGGGGTTTATAAAGGTGGGGAGGTAAAAATGGAGACAAATATTTCATGGGGCTGTTAACTTGGCTGAAGAAATGGGAAAGGGATGAACGCAGTTCTAGACGCACAGATTTCTTTTACATTTTCAGGGGAGGGGAAAGGAGCACCAGCCGCCCTGCTTCGGAATCCTGGGGCGATTCAGTCATTTTTCTTGGCGGGTCCCTGTCCCAGGTCGGGTACCCTTCCGGCCGGAGCTCAACACAAACGCGGCGTCGGAGGAGAGGGGAGCAGAAGGGGAACCAATCGGCAGCCGCCGCTCCTGAGCCCCACCCGGCGCGCCACGGATAAGCCGAGTTCTTTGGTAGGTCCAGCCGCCGGGACCCGTCCTCGCGGAGTTTACCCGCTGCGGAAGCAGTGAAAGGGCCGTCCCAGTGCTAGGCGACGGCACCCCGGGGGTGGGGGTGGGGGGCGACAAGTGGTTTCGCAGTCACTGGAACCTCAGAAAAGGCACACCCTTCCGGAGGAACACCCAGTGGGGAGGTGAAAGCGCTTGGGGAGATGGGGATTAAGGATTCTAAAAAGAAAAAACCACCGGAAAAGTGAGCGAGCCACAGTCCCATCCCTCTTCCAAAGGCGGATTCCCGTGCCTAAGGTCAGAGTTGCTTCCTGACTACTCACGGGAGACTTGTTGAAGTGACAACTCTGCCGGACAAGGTCCCGCGGGCTGAGTTTCTTCTCCCCAACCCAGCCGTGGCCGCCTCGAGCCCCGCCCGTCCACCCAGCTCCGGAGCCCTGAAGCCATCGACACCCCCAGCGCTGCCCAGTCCCCGCCAGGGCACGGGGAAGGCCCCCACTCACCGAACTGGAGCGCCAGGCAGACCACGCCGAGGACCCCCGCGGCCCAGCCGCACCCACTCCCTGCGGTCATGGCGCGCCCGGCTGGCCTCTAAGGCCCGACTGCGCAGAGTACGCGCTAGTAATTTCGCGAGCAGCTTCCCGCGGCCCCGCCCCCGGCCTCCCGGCTGTACCAGCCCCGCCGGCTCTGGCCCCGCCTCGCCTCGCGTCCCCTGCTTCCCGTCCACCCTGTTCTCAGAGTTTTTCTGCTGCCTCCCGTCTGCTCGGTGGAGCCCTCCCGTCAAAGTGGCTTGCGTTTTAAAAGCCAGGCTTCTCTTCGTTCCTCCCGCTGCTCCAGCACTTTTCCTGGACGTCTGGGACGTGATGGAGGCAACTTTGTAACTGGGGGGAGGGGAAGCTGTCGCGCCCCTCCCCCACCCCCCAAAGTTGCGTCCCACCCCGCAGGCCCGTACGGGGACTGGAGAACTCGCCGCAGGACTGGGCGGCTCTGAAGCACTTCCTTCAGCGCTTTCCTCCAGCTGCAGCAGCAGCGCGGAGCTTGCTTCTCTGCCGCTGTCCTGGAATATTAAAACAAAAGGAAACGGGACATTTTGGGCAACTGCTAGAACGGGCGGGATTACCTGCTGCCGCCGGTCCCGCCTGTCTCATTCAAGTTCAGGCCACCTTTTCCTTAAGCCTGCCCGCCCCCGCCCCCACCCCAACCTTTCCTTTCCCCGGAGCTGGGACTTCTAGCCTTGGGTTTCTCCCTTCTCAGTTTCCTCTTTGTTTTCCTCTTCCTCCGTCTCAGCTGTGGACTTTCCCTTAGGCTGGGGAGCCAGGTCTGGTCGGGTCTAGTCGCCCCCTCACTGTTCGGCCTCCTCCAAAACCTCCCGCCTCAGATGCAAAAGGCACTTGGAACATTCCATCCTAGTGATTAGTTTTTTGTTTTTGTTTTAAGATTGTATGTATGTATGTATTATTTATTTGAAAGAGAGAAAGAGAGAGCGCGAACCGGGAGAGGGGCAGAGGGAGAAGCTGAGAAGGAAGCCGGACTTGGGGCTCCATCCCATGACCCAAGCCGAAGGTGCACAGGCGCTTATCCCACCACGCCACCCAAGCGCCCCCTATTGATCCTTCTTCTTGATTGGCTTGTCCTCGCTCAAATCTGACCCCAGACCAGAGGACTCCGAGAACCAGCTCCTCACGTGGCTTCCTTGTTTTCCCCCTTTCGGAGAGAAGCACATGAATTGCCCCCGCCCAGCTGCGGGAACTAAAGGAACTCTAAACCTCTTCAGGTGAACAGGACACCCAGCCGTCCTAATAAACACGGGCGTGTCAGTTTAGAAACTGAGTGGAAATGTGCTTTATTGTTGCTGTCTTCTCCATCAGCCTCAAGTGAGGATCCCAAAACCACTCAAGACAGTTGAACTATACTGTAAGAATTCATTAGTTCTTAAGTCAGGCATAAAATCTTAAAAGGTATCTGGGTGGCTCAGTCAGTTAAGCACCTGACTCTTGATCTCAGCTCAGGTCTTGATCTCAGGGCTGTGAGTTCAAGCCCTGTGTTAGACTCCACACTGGGTATGGAGCCAACAAAACAAAACAAACAAACAAAAAAACCTTAAATCTTAAAAGGTATCCCTATCAATGAAATTTCTGGGACCAATGTCATGTACCAGGAAGCATCCTTCCTGAAGACATTCCTTATCAACTGTAGATACTCAGAACACGAGGCAGGTGCAATGTATAGCACAGAATGTGAGAATATCACATTTCTGCTCTGTCCGGGGCTGGTGGGAACTCAGGCCAACTGAGAAAGGTAGGATGAGGTCAAAATTGTAGACTGGAGAGCCTCTGAATGTTTTTGAACTGAGAAGTGATATAACAGTAAACATCTGCTGGGCACTTACTAAGCCAGGCCTTGTGTTAAATTCATCACCCGAACTAATTTAATCTTCTTGCTGCCCCTATTTTCACAGAAGAGGAAACAGACACTCAGAGAGGGTAAATGACTTGCCCAAGGACACACAGTAAGGGGCAGCACGGGCAGTCCTGCTGAAGTTAAATCTAAAACACCACTCTAACCCTCTCATACAGAAACAGCCATGCTATGGACTGGACTGGCCAGCAGATGCTGTCAGTCCAGCAGGGCTGTGGAAAAGTCTGCCCAGTCATGTGGGGCTGGAAAGTATGCCTCAGGTCATGGCCTCCAGCCTTTGGGTAAGGAATGATTCATTAGGTCTTCTTTGGTTAGATGTTCCTCTGACCAAGTCCAACGAGCAGTGCCAGCTTTCTCATTAAGAGAAATGCTATGGAAAAAAAAAAAAGAGAGAGAAATGCTATGCTTCTATCAAGCCATTTTTGGGGAAATATTTATTCCACACCCAATGTGGGGCTTGAACCCCAAACCCCAAGATTAAGGGTTGCATGCTCTACTAACTGAGCCAGCCAGGCACTCCATCTACCAAGCATTTTAGAGGAGCTTCTACGCGTAGTCTAGCAGACTTCATGAGTCAAAAGTGGCTCTGAAAGGTGGACCTGCGTTAGGCAATGGGCCCAAAAGGCTCTATTCGTATACTGAAGACATGCCCCCAAAAGGAGAGCGGATGTATTTTTCATCCAGTGTCAGTAGTAAAGACCAGTCACATCTGCTTATCACTGCAGATAAATCATGAAGTAGGGAGAAGAAAGGAGGGCTCATCCAGCCTGCTCACGTGGCATGGGGTTGCTGCTCTTCCTAGCACGTCCCTCTCTGGGTCTCTGGCCCTAGTTCTTGCCTACCTTAGAACTACCCCCCAGGAAGCTTAGAAATCCCAGAACGAGCTGAGCGAAACACTGCTCCCAATCTTACATACATGGAAATTATCCCAGCCTCTTGTGGAAATGTACATTCACTTCACTCATATAAATACTGGGCAGATTTGCACCAAAGGCGTGGATGGGTAATCTTCTTCCACAATACTCCATTTCCCTTTTTAAAACGTGCCTTGGCAGAAAGAGAGCATTTGGTAGAAAAATTAGGCAAAAGTAATGCGTAAGACATAACATGGAACCATTCTGGGTACCCAAGGGATAAACAATCCCATTTCAACTCCTGGCCAGGCCAGCAGCTGCAAGAAGTTGATAAGGATGCAGCAGACCGGGCTGCAAAGCCGAGGAAAGCATGCATTAAAGCCTTTGAAAGGTTTGATTTTTTTTTTTTTTAAGAGAAAAGGAAGCACTTCCCTCTGCTTTTTACCCGCTATCTAGCTTCTTTTGCATAGTCAGTGCAATGTACAAAATTACAGATGGGTTTTGCCGAATCATGTGTCACTGCTGTGGTTTTAATCATTCTATCATTCTCACTTTGCGGAAGTGGTGAACTCCTCGGTACCATCCCAGTGTTCGAGTGGTATGGGGAACGTGGACTGGTGTGCTGTGTGGGAGGGCACCCTGAGCAGGAAAACACAGCTCCTCCCGGAAAATGCTTGCTGATAAGTCCACGGTCGATGCCGACAACCCTCCATCATTTGAGAAAGGCGGTGTGGTCTTGTTGTGGAGACTCTCTGTAGCCAAGGGGAAGTTGTTCCCTGTTCCTGTGCTCCATCAGTCTCCTCCTACCCCTTCCTGTCCCACCCCCTAAAAAGGAAAGCTGGTTAGGGTTAGGGAGCTCTGCCTTGTGAACCTGCCTATTGGGCCTCCAGGTGTGTGGTGCCTGCGCAGATTTGAGGGCAACATGGCCTTGACAAATCAGGGTAACCGTGTACATGTACTATGATTCATCTTTAGCAGTTGACAATAAAGCATCTTGGGAAAGGTTCCCCCCCCACCCCCATCATCTGTGCAAGGCACTCTTCAGGCTAGGGGCAGGACGGGGTAATTAAGGTTACAATGCTTGACCCTTGAGCCTAACAGGCCAAAGCCAGGGGCAGAACACCACACCTCCAGGGCAGTTTCAGAGGAGAGAGGCAGTTTAAGAGAAAGGAGGACAATGGGCTCCAGTAACTGTAAACAGCCGTATTTTCAACATAATTTACTACAGGTCTCTGAAGTGTATATAAAACATTTTAGTGCAACATTTTACAAATAGTTTTCCTTTAAAAAAAACAAAAAACAAAAAAACCCAAAAACAAATCAACAGCTCTCTACATCATGCATGGGTAGTTTTCTTACCCTACCTGTTTTGTCAACAATAAACGCAGAGAAACCATTGTTTGAAAAGAATATGAAAACCTGCTACAGAGTCACCCTGATGAAGGAGGGTGTGGTCATATCCATATCCTGGGATGGGCCTAGCACAGTGTAGTTTTTCATGAATGCAACATTGTAGCTGTAGGTAAATCAAGAGAACAGCTGGTGGTTTTCCTCTCTGGGTCCTCGGCCTAGAACTCCCATAGGCCGTGTGCAATGAGGTCTCCAGCCACTGGAGGGCACCATTACCACTCATCTGACACCACATTTCCATAGAAATGGCCAAACAAGGTCCTGGGTATTTTTTGAAAAAGCTGAAATGCTCACCCTTTGTTGGTAGCCCCCAGCCCAATAGAAAATATACAGGGGGAGAAAGAAAAGAAAAACCCAATTATTAAAATACTGGCTTCGGTTTCTTTTCTTCCTTTTAAATTTCCTGCAACTGCTTCACATTATTTAATTTGTGCGTTACCTACTTTTCTATAGCTGAGAACCGATGCAAAGTCAACTCTTCTGTCATTTATACTCCCAGTCCCACCCAGCCCTCTGGAATTTTTCCCTTCTCACAGAGGAGAAAGTAAGTCATCTTCCCTCATTGACTCAGGCTACAAATGAGGGGCCAATTTTCCCACAGAAAGCCCACGTGGTTGAAAGGAAGAAATGGGGCCAAGGACTGCCTTCTTCCCTCACTGCTGAGCCGGCTGACTATCTCCAAAGTGTTGACGCAGCCTGCATCATAAATGGGAATGAGCACATCAGGCTACAGGGGGCTGAAGTGTGGTGCCTACACATGGCCCCATAGGAGAGCACTGGAGTGGGGGGAGGAAAGGGTGGCAGGCTTCCCCTCAGCTGAGCACCTGTGCCACCTCACCCCCACGGACCCCGAGATGGATTGGCACCCACGTGGCCTCCTGCCACATCTGTTCAGCCTCAGAACAGATGATAATCTCTCTGGTTAGACTTAGCTCCAGAATCCCTGGTGGCTTTTTCTAAACTGGGAATTCCCTTGGGATTCAAGATGTGTGTTCAAGAGGAGAAGAGACGGCGCTCTTGGCCGGCAAAACAGAGGAGCCCAGGACATAAGCACTCCTCCCATGGAGTGGGCAAAAGGCAACCCTTGTAAACCAGGACGGGGCTCCAGGGGAGCCAAGCACACTGCCCCGGGATATAAAGGAACAGGGTGACACTGGCCTTGTTGGGCTTTGGTGGGCATTCGAAAGAGACGCCACCATAACAACAAATAACCAAATCACCAAAACCACAAACAAGATCCAAGAAGGAGAAGGGCAAAAAGCCACACCCAGGCCTGCGATGACTTCCCACTGAGACTAGGTCCTCTGAATGGGTCACAAAAGGGCTGTGTCTGGACCACTCCTGGGCAGATAGATACTCTTACGGCGGTAAGACACAGGGGGAGAGAAATGGTGAATAAGAAAGACAGGGCTCTCTCTGAGGAAACTAACTGCAGGCAAGAAGAAAAACCTAGTCTTCATATCTCCATCGCAGCAGTTACAGCTTCCCTGGTCTCCAATGTCAGGCTCCCTCCAAGGTCAGACTCTAGAAACCACCTGGTCCCACCCTGACCCTTGCAGTAACTTACTGTCAGCCTGCCCCGTGCCCCCTCCAGGTATATGGTGTCCTGTGGTAGCTGCTCGGGCCCTGATGTGTTCAGCTCAGACTGTCCCCTTTTCAGGCTCCCTGGCCACTTTCCCTTAAGAGTTTGGCAAAGCACCTTAGAATGGAAGCCCACCCGCTCACAGTTATCAGTTAGGAGACTGCTCGTGCAGAACAGATCGAGCCAACAACTAGTCCTTTCTCCTTCCTTTGCTCATCACTGGCTTTGACCAATCCAAAAGTCAGGAGCTGCTAAACGTAGCCCTCTCCCCACTTTAGCTGGCAAAGTGTGTGCCCTTTGGAGCTTTTGACTTCCTCTCCGACAAAGTGGGGGTTTTGTGTTGTTTTTTGTTTGTTTTCATTTTTGTTTTTTTGGCAAGCTTGGGATGAAGCCTCTTTTTTGCCTCCCTGACAGGCTGATTGGGTACCATCTACTCCTAATGGGGTTATGCTGGATTTCTCCTGTATATACACAGTTCTTTGAAGCAAAATTCAATGCTTTCATCTTGACTACAAAGGGGTTCCAACCACTCCAGCTGAGGGAAACGATAAGATACAAATTGGGCCCACACTACACATAATTTTCAAGTCTCATTAAGAAAGTAAAAAACGCCGGGCGGGTTCTGATCCACGGGTAGCATTTTCAAGTATGCAAAAACAATAAGTCTTGGAAGAGATTCCTTTGCGCCGTAAAGTTCATCCTTCCTTTTCCCATCAGTGGGACGTTAAAGAGAAATTCGTCCGTCACATTATGGAATCCAAAAAGGGTAAACCGAAGGGATTTAAAAAGAGTCCATTACAAAGAATAAGAACCCCTGTAACATCTATCTGGGAATACTCTATAAGTCAGTGAGTAGACGTGGCACCTGGAGCTACTCACTACATTACCGGAAACAAAAACAAGGAGCCTAATTCTGTAGGGTAAGGACTTCTGCTCCAGAACAGCTAACCAACCAGGACTGCCGCCTCAAGGCAGTCTGTCTCTGTGACTGATCGGGGACTTCGGACGCTTCTCAAGTCTGACAGTTTTCGGCGCGAGCACTCCAGGGGTTGGGTGCCGCCCACTGTGCGATCACAGAGCAAGAGGCAGGAAGGGAGAGTCTCAGCTCCTCCGTGGCTGAGGTCCACTGGGCTCCCCTTAGTCTATGGCTCCTGGGTGGATGCTGAGCACAGGGGGCTCCAGGCAAGTGGGGGAGTAGTTGAGGTGTGGCTCTTTGATCCACAACAGGGGCACCCCGTTCTTCCCGTCCGAGTTCTTGCTGGAGTTCCGGCTCTTGAAGCGCACCAGCAGGATGGTGATGATGAGGATGCCAAAGATGGGGAAAGGGTAGAAGAAGACGAAGTAGAAGAGGGCGTCGTTGGAGCAGATGATGGACTGCAGGGTGGGACCTGGAACAGAGGCGAGACCGTGAGGGCTAGGAGCCGGGACCTCTGGCCCTCGCTCCCGGAAGCCCTCGCCCAGCCCGACCCAGCTCCCGCACCCACCCTGGCTTTTCCCGGCTGCTGTGAAGAGAGGAGAGACCACCCCCCTAGCCTTGCTCTCCCAGCAGTGCCTCTTCCCATTCACAGCTGGAAGTTCATTCAAAGCAAAGCCTCCGCCTCCCGCAGGGAGCCAGTACTGACTGCCTGGAGAGCCACAGAACCAAATGCGGTTTATTGATTGTGAGCCCAAAGGGATAGTGGAGCAGCTGAACATTCTCACCACCTGCCCAGTGAGAACTTTACGTGTCCCTCTGGACTCAGTTCTGCTCCAAACGTCCTTCTTTGGGAAGGACACGTTCTCTCCCCACCTCCCAGCTTCTGAAAGCAGTTTTACTGGAAATGATGCTTACTCACTTAACATTACCAAGTGAAATGCCATTACAGACCATTTACAAATGTCCACAGTGTGTGTGTGTGGCTGTAAGGAATTCAGTGCTAGTTATTCCTGGATGTGGAAGGGAATGAAACCTGCTCCCCCACACCCCAGACCCAGTCGAGGTCTGCTCTGGTGTATGAGACCTCAGCAGTGGGCCGTTTTCTCTGGAAAACAAGGCTGCTGGATGACCTCTATGTGCTATGAAACTTAATAAATAGGAACATCCACAGTAGGAAGATAAAATGTGGACTAAACACCTTTGCTTGTACTTTGGGGTTATTCAGTGGATTATGAGGGGGTCTGAGTATGATTTAGGCTTTTCTCTGCTTCCCTTTCTACTGCATAGCCATTGCTCAGTATTATTAAGAAAATTCAACACACACTTAGACTTGTTAGATTTCCAAAGCATATGAAATTGCTGATAGTCGCCCACTTTCGACCTATAAAACCTCAATTTCATATGGTTCCATCTCCCAAACAGGAGGTAGTCAAAGAAAAGAAAAAGCTGACAAGACGAAAAAACCTCAAATCAAAATTACCCAGTACAACGTTTTGGCTGAAATGGAAAAGAGGTGATGGTTTCCCACAGATTTTTTATTTGTGCATAGCAGGCCAGTTCTACGATGACATGCGCGCTCTATGTCACGCTTGGACAGGAGGGCAACTTAAAAGAGCGACTTGTGAGAACAAATCATTCAGGCCAGCAATGATTTCTTCCAGTCTCTGGAGGTGGAGTCCCTCGATCTGATGAGAAGTCTGAGCTCTGGACCTTTCTGGAGCAGCTGATGGTGAGCAGGGCCCTACAGGATCACTGGTCATCCCAACTACTCATGCAACATCAAGCTCCCCTCCAAGTCACCCTCCAAAACACACGTGAGCCAGGAACTCGAGAAAAACAGAGCGGCAATGTACTCGGGCTTCATTTTGTGTCCTTCTGAGTCTGAAACGCGCTAACTGGCTAGAGTAGGACTGGGTGAGATATTCTGAAGAGCGACACTGTAACGTCGCTTGGGTACTTGGATAATGAAATGTTACCAAATGGGAATCTGGTGGAACATCCAGTTGATTAGGAAGATTACTGGGTGGTATGTTCCCACTCTAACTCCTATCCTCAACTGAGGGTCAACTATACAAACCCGTATGGCAAAGCCAAAATGCCCTCGACAGGTGGGAAAACTGCTTTGTAACCCCATAATCAAGCTCTGATTTTATTCTTCCAGACCGCTGGAGTCACCAGCTAGAACCAACGGTTGGAACAAGCAGAGACATCCTTCCCCTGTAACCTGGGCCGACTCACTTGTATCCAGAACCCGGATGCCGATGGGGGCCGACTCCTCCTCTGTCAGCCGGTACCACTCCTTCTGAGGGCTGGGCAGCCACTCCTCCACGCGGCAGGAGTAGTTCCCAGTGTCCTGGGGGCTCGCCTGCAGCACGGTGAGCCGGTAGAGCAGGGGTGAGAGCCTCTGGAAACGAAGCCTGCCCTCCCAGGGGCTGCCTTCTGGGCCAAAGACGGCGTCTGGGCCCACGCTCAGCAGAGCCGTCCGCTCCGTTTGGTCCTCCTCTTCCTCCTCGTCCCCTTCCTCCTCCCGTTCACCCAGGCCAGGGCTGTCCCTTTCCCCTCCGGCTTTAGTCCTCAGAGAGTACCAGGCCACGGCGAAGCGGGAGTCCTGACTCGACCGAGACACAATGCTGCAGTCCAGCTGGAAAGCTGCCTTCTCGGACACTGTGGCATTGGGGACCACCGTGTCCACCTGCAGGGCAGCGTCTTGGGGGGGGTGCAAAAAAGGAAGAAGAGGTTGTTTTAATTTCTTTGCTCAAAATAACCTGAATGTCCATCACCAAATACACTCTAGTAACACAGTAATAATATACAACACACACCTATTGAAAGGAGCAAGGTGGTGCCGTGTGCCTGGTGTGGGGGAAGGAGACTCCAGAAAGATTGCTAGGCTCTAGAACACTGTGTACTCTACAGGTCACTGTATGCAGAAGAAAATATATTTTATTTCGACACACATGTCTGTTTATGTTTGCTTCGAATATCCACAGAATTCACAAGAAGCCGGTAGCATGGCTGCTTATGGGACTCCGTGGAGAAAGGAACATTTATTTTCACTGCAACCTCTTGCAGGGGCTGAAGGGTCCCCCTAAAACTCACGTCTACCTGGACCCTCAGAATGTGACCTTGATTGGAAATCATGTCTTTACAGATGTGACGAACTCACCCTGGATTTAGGGTGGGCCCCAATCTAATGACTTGTGTCCTGATAAGAAGACAAGGGGACGCACAGAGAGAAGGACATAGAGGCAGAGACTGAAGCAAGGCAGCCACAAGCCACGGGACACTCGAGGCCAAAGGACACGGGAAGAGGCAAGGAAGGATTCTCTCCTAGAAGCTTCATGGTGAGCCTGGCCTTGCTGACATGACAGCTTGCTCCTAGACTTCTAGCCCACAGAACTGTCAGAGAATAAACTGTTGTTTCAAGCTACCAAGTCTGTGCTAATTTGTTATGGCAGCTCTGGGAAACTCACTCAACCCTCAGCAGCTTCTGAGTTTGAATTGCGTGCATGGGGACTGTTACCCACATCATAGTGAACTGAGGAGCTAAGTGTTCTCCAAAGACTCAAGCCCGAGACCTGAAAGGGCCCCTCACCCTGAGCACAGACCCCCCCCCCCCACCTCACCAGAAGGATGACATGGACAGCATCCTCCCGACTGAGACAGGAGACACAAAAGGGCCAGGAAGAGGGGCCCAAGCAGGTGAGTCACACGTCACAGACACCACCAGGCAGCATAATCAGTTTCTTTATTTTGCTGCTGCCCTTTTTTTTTTTTTGGCTCAGTGGGACGAGTACTAACCAAATAATCCACTCCCTACCTCTTAAATGGTCTGTTTGGCTCTGTTTATGAAATACTCATGACAGATGCCAACATAACGGCAACAAAAGTAGAGATACCAAACCGGATTCTGCTTGGAGGAAAACCAAAGATGAGCATTTCCCAAGTACTGTCCTGGGCTTTCGATGAATTGGCTTAACATTGCTCACAGGTGAACACAAAGCTGGGGTCCCCTCACCTCCGTGGGGCTCTGCCAAGCCCCTCAAAACCCCCCAGGGCCCGTCTAGAATCTCAGTGTGCATCGCTGGCAGAGAAAGGCTCAGGAACCTTCTACAGGTGCTGGGAACAGCGCCTTGGCCCCAGCTCCCAAGGGGGAGAACACACTGGAGGGCAAGGCGGCAGGACGCAGAATATCCATTCAAAGGCAATTCACATTCCTTGGCTCATTGGCTTACCCTTCCAGAGAGCATGGCTGACTGTAACACCAGAGCCATGAGAGAGAAGTGCTGCAGCCCGAGGGGCAGTCCACGGTATCTTTGCTCTGCAGAGCCTACTGCATTAGTGTCCTAAAGTGCCTCGCAGCCGGCCAGTGAGAAGCAATGGACCCCAAATGGCAAGATGATCAGCTCCTGGACATTCAGTTTCCCGAAGGATCTGTTCCTCATCTACTCTCCCTTTGTTTTCTTCTCGCCTGAACGCTTATGATCTAAAGATTGATTTATTTATTCTAGAGAAAGAGCCTGAGCAGGAGGGGCAGAGGGAGAGGGAGAATCTCCAGCAGACTCTGTGCTGAGCACAGAGCCCAACGCGGGCTCGACCTCACAACCCTGAGATCGTGACCTGAGCAGAAACCGAGAATCAGTGCTTCATGGACTGCACCACTCAGGCGCCCCGAATGCTTAAATATAAGCAGGTGAGTTTTAGGTTAAATTTCCTGGCTCCCTCGAGTGCCTCATCTGTAGGAATGACTCAATGCAAGTTTTTTGAATGAAATGAATGCCCACCTGCCCATGCACTCCCCCTCCCCTGAACATACCTCTCTACTAATTTGGTTGCCCATGTCTGTCCTCTTCTAGAATAGGCCCAACCATCTCCCTGTGCACACCTGAGTGCTCTTTCCTGTTTCAGGTACAAGCCCCAGGGAAGAAGGCCACCTCCACCTCTCCCCTGTACGTTAGGCTAGAATGCATCAGGGACTTGGTAAATGTCTGCCCTCCTAGTTGCCCTGCAGCCCTGGAGTGGGGACGGGCACATGGTTGGGTGCTGGGGGATAAGAGCACTGGGCAGCCACCTTTCTACAATTTCACCTTTGAGAGAAGACGCGCAGCAGTTTCTACGCATGGTAAAAGAAAAAAAACAAAGGCTCTTGGGAACTATGAGTAACTCGAAGCAGAGGTGGTTTCCCATCCTGTGTAGGCAAGACACAGAGCACTGAGATAATGCCTCTTTCCCAGAACAAATGGTGTGTTCACTCCGAGGTGTGTTCCATGACACGTGGGCCTGGGCGCAGCTGCGAGGCTCCCGTGTCCTACCCACGAAAAGAGCGCTCTCGGGAGATGTGCCAACGTGACAGACACTTCCAACAGACTACAGACAGGAACGCTGGGATGCACGGGAAACGAACAAGACAGAGCGTTCATGTGGACACAGGCCACCAGTCCATTTCTGCTCCATGTCCTCTGGGGGACCACTGACTTTTTGCTGGGACCAGGATGGATGAGGATGTGGTGTTCCAGAGGACCACCTCTGCTTTTATTATGGGTGGAAACGTGTAACCATAATCGTACTGAGTAATTATGTTCATTTAGCTACTTTAGAAATGACAAGGACAAGAAAGGCCACAGAGAGTGGTCACTGGTACCAAAAAATTATTAGGTAGTGAGAGATTAACTTTCATCTTTTCCTATGTAAAGCGAGCTATTTCTATTTAAAGCACGTGAATCAATTCTTTTCCACTGAAAATCCACAAGCTCAACTTTTTTAAGCCACATGGCTACTGTTTCAAGATTTTTGCATATCCACCACCTTCTGAGCTGGAATTGTACTCTTTAACAAGGAAATATTCCATGTTCTGCAACAGTTAACTGAAAAATGCTATTCTGATTAAGAAATAGAACCACTTTAGGCCAAAGCCAGATGTGCCATTTTTCCATTCACTAGGGGGAAAAAAATGTGAGACAATTCTGAATGCAAATACAAAATGTAAATGGTCATATATTTAACTGCAAACAATGTGTTAATACACTCACTCCATGCAGTGCACCAAGTATAACCTTTAGAGGGGAAAGACCCAGAGCCCCGAGGGCCTGGGGACATTAACCCTCACCTGGCCTCGTGACAGTCACAGCCATCTGCCCAGCAGTGTCCTCCGCCCGCTTATACCACACGCCGCTGGGGCTGGGCAGCCACTCCTCCACGCGGCAGCTGTAGGTCCCGCTGTCTTGCACAGCCACATTCTGGATGAAGAGCCGGTACACGCCGGGGGAAGGACTCTCCAAATGCAGCCGCCCCTTCAAGTTATTTCTGGCCGCCTGTTCCCCGTAGTGGAAGGTAGCCTCTCGGCTCAGGCGGGCCACGGTCTCCCGCTCCGGGTGGTTGGGCTTCCACACAAACCACTCCACCAGGAGCTGGGAGGCCACGCTGGTACGGTTCAGCACCACACACTCGAGCTGCACCTGCTGCGTCTCCAGGACCGACAGATTCCCCTGCGCTTGGCTGAGCCTCAGGCGGCTGTCTAGAAAGGCGAGGAAAGACATATTAGCCTCGTGGAACAAGAAGAGGCAACTTGCATGCACCTTTTCCACATGCAGGCCCATGGATGCCTTCTGCGTACTGAAGGGCAGTGGCCCGCTCAGTTAGCAGAAAGGTCTCCTGGCTGTGGCACCCCATACATTCTGAGTCCCTTGATCATGTACCTGAGTTCACAGACTGCAAGCAGTTCATGGAAACAGCTGTCCCCCAGTTTCTATCTCATCAGTTCAGATGCATAGGAGAGGATAAGGTACAGATGACTCCACACCCAAATGAGAGCAGCCCATGAGCCTATGGGTGACCAGCTGGGCTGGCTGGGAAGGGCCAAGCAGATGAGGGCATGGTGAGACCCTCTTTCAAACCAAGAGCAAATTTTGAAAACTGACCACATGACAGCTAGAATATGCTGGACCATCTACCACAAAAGAACTGCAGACAAGACAAATATGTTCCTGAGTTGGCTCTACAAATCGCAATTCTTACTTTCTTGGGTTCCCTCTCAAAGTGAGAACAGAACAGATCTGACCTTAGTAAAGAAACATCTGATATTGATGGAATCAGTGACTTGAAAACTCAGCCAATCAGATTCTCTTCTAGAGAAAAAGTGTCACTGATGATGGTATGCCCTGATGACATGCATGTTATTTCATAAAAGGTCCTGATGAGCCTATCTGGACCAGGGGAGCCAAAAACCTACAAAACTGTAAAAGCACAGAAGCACCTGGGGAAGGACACCTCCTGAGTGATACCCAAGGTGGGGATGCATGCACGAGCAATTTTTACTCTTTTTACACTTCAAAACTGTCAGAATATTTTACCATGCAATTCAGTAAGTTTTATAATTAAAAGGTCAAACAATTAAAATAACAGAAAAAAGGGGCGCCTGGGTGACTCAGTTGGTAAAGTGACCAACTCCTGGTTTCGGCTCAGGTCACGATCTCAGGGTCATGAGACCAAGCCCCAAGTTGGGCACCACACTCAGCACAGAGTCTGCTTGAGATGCTCTCTCTCCCTCTCCCCCAGCCCTCTCCCCTCACTCATTCTCTCTCAAATAAATAAAATCTTAAAAAAAACAAATCAAAACAGAAAAAATATTTTATTTTTTTATTTTTTAAAGATTTATTTATTTATTTAGAAAAAATATTTTAAATAACCACTCTCCCCAAAATATACATATACATATATGTGCGTGTGCGTGTGTATAACGCTATTAACTCTGGTGGTCTCTGGGTTGAAAGATTACTTTCTTCTCTCTTTGTGTGTTTTCCAAAAGCTCTATAAGCATATTCTTTCTCATCAGGTAAAGAAGGAGAGGGGTGGTATGTAGAGAAAAAGAACTGGAAGTAGAGGAAGAAGAAAACAACAAAGAAACATTAAAAAAAATCACTGAAAAGGAGGGATGTGTTGTTTGAATCAGCATCCTGTGAGTTTTCTGTTTATAGTGCTGTATTCCCACCAACAGAGATCTCACTAACTGTGTTTTGACAAAATCCGTGCAGCCCTGTGTGTTGGCCCAGTTAGCTTGCTGTAAGTCTGTAGTCTCAGATGGGGAAATTCCCTCGATAAATTTAGGATCCACTGAGAAGCTCTTCGTTTCTGCACAAATGAGCAAAGGCAACGTTTATGAATGGTGACTAAGAGGGAACTCGAGGAGGGCGGGGATCATGTCCTCCCAGCAGAGAAAGTGACCCAAACTGAAAACAGGCAGGAAGAACAGAAACCTAAAAGAACATCTGTGGGCCAAATGACAACTGTCAGTTTTCAAAACCCCCAAGGACCAGACTGAGGTCTCTGGAAAAACCAAAAGGGATAATGGAGACCAGAGCTTCCTTCGCAATGCACCCGCAGAAGGGTTCACAGAAGGGTCACCGTGAGGGGCTGAGAACCCTGCATTGGGGCAGTTTCAGCAAGACAACATCCCAAGGGAAAAGAAGGGGAATGGCCCCAGTGCACCCAGTGTGGGCCAGGCCACGTCCTGGCCTCTGCCTCTGGTTCCATGCGCTGTCTGAACAAAGGTTTACCGAGGGCCCTGGGAGACCAGCCGTGGGAACAGAAAGGTGAATATATCCACACACATGCACATATTTAGTTCTACATATAATACATACTATCCGATAATAAATGCAAATAATAAATACATACTATCTGGTAATAAATGCAAAAAAATAAGCAGTTCATAATTACTCACACACAAATAGGTAAATAAACAGAATGCCAGGTGGTGATGTATGCTGTGCAGGGCACAGGGAAATGGGTACAGGGTGACGGGTGCTAGTTTAGTTAAAATGAGCTAGGAACACCTCTTTGAGGAAGAATGAGATCAATGAATATCTACGGTCAACGTGTTCCAGGCTAAAAGAACAGTAAGTACAAAGGCCCTGGGGTGTTCGAGGAAAGCTGCCATTTGTTTCTTATTCAATGAGTATTTATTAAGGGTGCCATACCAGTGGCTGAATATACAAAGACAGAGCCCTGTCCTCAAAGTACTTAAAGTATAGTGGAAAAGAAATGCAAACAAATGATTATTACATCAGGTATTTTATAAGGAAAAAGGAACCTCTGGTGATATGGGAGAAAGCAGGGAAGGCTTCCTAGAGGTGGTGCTGAGTGAAGTCTTGGGGATGGAGTGAAAACAGGAGAAGCAGGAGAAGGCTGCTCCAGGCAAAGAGGAAAACATAAATGAAGGCACGGAGATGGGACTTGGGGCGCAACAGAGCACCCTGGCCCATCAGGAAGGACAGGCTAGCGACAACAGATTGCAGGCCACGTAGGAATGAGGGACGGAGAGGGAGCTAAATGGCCACATCGTGGGGGAATTCAAAGAACTAGAAGAGCTCTTTAACAAGCAGAAAGGGAGACTGACAGGGGCACCCTCCACACGTGAAAAGATATGACTCAAACTTATTCTGGGTTGTTCTAGGGGCAGATCTAAAACCTGGAGGGGAATTACAGGGAGGGGTTTTTCAATGAGCAGGGCTGCCCTGTGGTGGATGGGAGGGAGTCCTGCAGAGCTCAGGTGCCTCCCCTGGTCTGTCAGAAAGCAGAATGGGGGCCCCACCCACACGCTCTGGGATGAGGGCCGAGCGGTAGTCCTCTTTGAAGATGGGAAGGAATCCCCCCTGGGTGGAAATGGGTGGTAAGGAAGAAAGGGGAGCAAAGGAGGGAGACCAGAAGGTGCCTCCCAGGCAAGAATGCTGGGTATGGAGCCGGCACCAGCCTGAGATCCAGGGTGCAACCTGCAAACCCAGAAGGAGATCCAGGAGCCATTGGGGTCCCGGCCTCACCACCTCGTGCCCAGCACAGCCACCCCGTGGGGCCCGGTCTGGTGAGGAAGATGCTATCCCTCACAGCAGAGCAGAGGGCATTTTCCTGAGTTAGCCTCAGCACCAGGAGGTGCTAGGACGAGCCCCCGCCAAGCATGGGCCCCACAGAGCCCAGCCCCCCCGCTCCAGGCAGTCCCTCCATGCTAAAGCCACTGGCCTGGGACGGCCATGCCCTGGGTCCTTACCTGGCTGCTTCACGGTGACCTCCGTGCGCCCCGAGACCTCCTCAGCCAGCTTGTACCAGGCGTAGTTGGGGCTCAGCAGCCACTCCTCCACGTGGCAGTAGTAGCTGCCGCTATCACTGACCTCGGCTCTCTGCACCGTGAGGCTGAACAGGCCCCCGGACACGTGCCTCTCGAACTGGAGCCTGGACCGCAGGCCCTCTTCCTCGGCGTAGGTGCCGTACTCGAAGGCCGAGCTGTGGGTGGTCTTCAGGATGAGCTTGCCGTCGGCATCCGAGGGCTTGTGCACGTACCACAGCACAGCGAAGTGGGAGTTCTGGCTGGTCTGGGACTTGACGGAGCAGCTCAGCTGAATGGGCCTGTTCTCCACCAGGGTGAGGGTCCGCTTCGACTTGCTCACCTGCAACTTTGTCACTGCAAAGGCAAAGGGGGGGCAGTTCAGCGGAAGCGCCCCATGTGCCCGGCCAGGAAACCTGGCCGTCCCCGGCCTCGCCTGCGGCCCCCCGCAAGGCTGTGCCCAGCACAGCTCCTGGAGGACTGAACACGGACGGGCTTCCCCCGAAGTGCGGCTCAGTGTGAGGCAAGTGGCATGGAGCCGGCTTCACCCCGACATCCCTCCACCTTCCTCATATCACCCAGCCTCCAGGGGACTCTGAGAACACTCAGATCTGCCCAATCACTTCCTGCTTAGGAAGTTTAATGGCTCCCAACTGCTTATCGCTTATAAAGAAAAAGTAATTCCTTTTCACAGTACAAAGTCCCTCCAGGATCTGGCTCTTGCCCAACTGTTCTGGCTCATCTCCATGACTCACCCCTCCAGCAAACCCCCCCATCCCACCACACCGCTCCCCCAATCCCTCTGCACCTCCTCCTTTTTTTTTTTTTTTAAGATTTATTTATTTGACAGAGAGAGAGTGATCACAAGTAGGCAGAGAGGCAGGCAGAGAAAGAGGGGGAAGCAGGCTCCCCACTGAGCAGAGAGCCCAACATGGGGCTTGATCCCAGGACTCTGAGACCATGAACTGAGTTGAAAGCAGAGGCTTAACCCACTGAGCCACCCAGATGCCCCAAGCACCTCCTCCTTGAGCTCTGGTCTCTGCCTCTCCTTCCACCATCTCCCCTCTGGGCCTTCTGCGCATTCGTCTCTCCACTCCCCCTTCCTCCTTCCCACCCTGGGCCGGCAGCCCCAATCAGCACTGGCATCAGAACCCGCTACATATCTTCCGGCTGTTTTTCCTTAGTCTCTCTTCCACCCTAATCTCTGAGCGCCCTGAGGGCAGAGATCAACCTTTTCCCTGACAGTCTGAAAATATTTTGAGTGTACCCCTCCTGATGCTGAGTGCCAGGGATGGCCTGAAGAACACCACCATTGTGCCTAGTGGACGGTCTTATCATTACACCCCCCAGAGGCTGGCACAGTGCCTGGGCTTCAGAAAGTACGTGCTCAGTGTCTGCTGGGATCTGTGGGGGAGAGCGTGCCCGAGAAATGTGGTAGCAGGCAGCTGGACGATTGCTGGGGGTGATCTTCCTGCGGGTAGAGAGGGGGAGGAGGCTAAGAAGAAAGTGGTGAGCAATGGGACAGAACGGAGCTAACTCCAGGGTCCTTCCCCTCGCTGCCCTGCTCCAAAACCAGAGGAAGGGCAGACTCCACAGTGCCACCCTACCTGTGAATTAAGGACTGGGCTCACCTTTATGGTGGCAAGAAGCCAAGGTCTAAGGAAATACATCTCATGAACGTAATCTGGGATCATACCCACTCCACCCTTATTACACCTGGCTCTGCTTACTCTCCTACCCACCATTATCTCCCTACTGAAAAGGCTTTTAAAAAAAGGAAAAAGACACAGCTCCAAGTTCCTCCTTGGGAGCTAACAGTGAAGGCAGCTTTTCACACCCCAACTGAAATTTCTGAAAGCCCCAGACCGTCATTTGGACACCTTGGTCACACACAGATCAACATTCTAGATGGCAGAGAGGATTCAGCAAGCTAAGGGATGGTGGGATCTAATACGCAATGCCATTACTGCAAAAGCAACTCCAATAACGAGTAACTCAGTGTGAATTAGGAGACACTATTCACGAAGGACTGCTAAATTCACATTCCCACAGACCTTCCCAAGCCATTAAGAGCAAACCAATATGAGTGGGGCCTGGGCGGCTCAGTTGGTCAAGAGTCTAACTCTTGATTTCGGCTCAGGTCATAATCTCAGGGTCATGAGATCAAATCAAGCCCAGTAAAGGGCTCCATGCTGGGCTTGGAGTCTGCTTAAGATTCTCTCTCTTCCTCTCCCTCTGCTCCTCCCCACCCCCACCTCTTCCCCCCTCTCTAAAAAAAAAAAAAAAGAACACACCAATAAGAGAGAGAGAGATTCTACGTCCCACGCCCCACCCTTCTTTTTGTCTTTTTTGTAAACAAGCCTAGTCCCCAGCCTGCTCCCTTCTTCAAACACACAAAGTCCTCCAGGGTACACAGGAATCCAGGGCAGGGTTTACCAGTAAGCTTCCCAGCTCTGCAAACTAGATGCATTTAGCTTGCCAGTCGACTTTTCAGATCCGATTCCTACAATACTTGAAACAACCAGCTCCCTTTTCATTCCCTTCCAACCCAATTCACCACATGCAAATGATATCTATATCAGCACAAATGATACCACCTGAATTATCTGGTTCTTGTCCAAAAAACTGGGTTGTTCAGTGTAGAGTAGAAAGAGCTTTAAAATGTATTATTAATTGGGGCCAGATTATTTTTGCAACTGTTACTAAGGAAACCTCAATTGCTATAGTAACTGCATATGTTAAACTGAAATCCTATGACTAAGCCTCAATTCGGTCACGTGGTCGGAGAACAAGAATCCAAGGAAGGAAGATGTTTTAAAGCATTTCCATTTTTTCTTTCCTTGCCATGTCAAAATATTGTGAAGTGTTGAAAAGCTTGAAAGAGAGGCACTTTTGAAATGTGGTGCCTGCCTGACAGGTGGGCAAGGGGTCAGCTCCTATTCTGTGCTTGGAATTTCCTTCCCCATCTCAAGGGCAGGGAGGGCCTTGCCTGAAGCCCAGGAGAGCCCGCAGCCCCCATGCCTAACTAGGAAGATCTCAGGAGTCCTGTCTGGTACTGCCCTGGGCAGTAGGAAGCCTGCCTGCACCATCATTCTTCGTGGGGAGGGGACGCAGCCCACTTTAGGATAGTAGAATTTTCTTTAAAAAAAAAAAAAAAGATTTTATTTATTTATTTATGAGAGAGAGAATGAGGAAGAGAGAGCATAAGAGAGGGAAGGTCAGAAGGAGAAGCACACTCCCTCCTGAGCAGGGAGCTGGATGTGGGGCTCCATCCCAGGACCCTGAGATCATGACCTGAGCCGAAGGCAGTCCTTAACCAACTGAGCCACCCAGGTGCCCTAGGACTGGTGGAATTTTCATCCGTGTGATGACAATACCTCATAGGAGTATTGTGCAGCCTAAACGCAATGGTCTGTAGAAAATTTAGCAAGAGTTTATTTACATTTTTACTACTTCCATTTCATTTTGGTCTCTGGGTTCGGTGCCACGTTCAAAGCACACCATGAGATCCAGAACTGTCAAACAAAGTGGAAAACTTTCTACTAGACGCGCAGCCCCTGGCCTGGGCCCGGCGTTGCCTGGGAAGACAGAGATGCAGATTCCCAGACCCCCCCACCAACCGCCCCACCACTGACTCAGAATCTGCCTCTAACAAGATCCCTGGGTGATTCACATGAACCCTAGAGCCTGAGAATCCCCAGACAGAGCCCCATGAATGAATGGATTTTGGGAGGGAGACAGCACACAGGTGATGGGAAAGCCAGGGGCAAAGGCTGGGTTAATCCCCAACTGGGAGTCAGCAGGGGGTAGGGGCAGGAAGAGAGGCTGGGAGCGAGGCCCCATCTGCCAGCCCAGGCTCAGGTGGGTGCTGCCTCCAGGGGGCGCCTCAGGCTCCCAGGGCCGTGCTGTGCCCTGTTTGAGCGAAGGGCCCTTTCTTTGTGCGCCTGGAGAGTCTTTCCTAGGCCTTTCATGGGGCGGGATCCTGGGTTTGGCATTCTGGGAGAGGTGGCTGTGTGACAGCAAGGACAGGTGGAAGGCCGCGAGAGGTGTCTGGGGGAACTCAGCAGCCAGGGAGAGCTGTGGCTTCACTGGCCAACCCACCCATTCTGCAGACCCTGTTTTGTATGCCATCCCCCAAGCCCCTGCCCTGAATTCCTTTCTTCCATCAGTAAAGGATTTCTTTACACCCTGCAAGAGCTCTTACAGCCTGTCTCATGCTGAGGTTCGTTTTCTAAAGGCCTTTTGTTTCCTACAAAATTATAAGTATCTGAAGGCCAAGGACTGTGACCCAACCATTTGCTAAACAAATTAAGAAATGGGTGATTGAATAAATAGGTGACTGATCTTTTCTTGGAGGTATGGGGATCTAAAGGAGAGGCGTTTAATCCCGACTGCGACAGGAGGGACAGCACATTTCACAAAGTGTGCGACATCTGAGCTCAGCCAGCCCTTGAAAAACAAATGAGTAGGTGCTGCCCAGGCACAGGAAGGGAGAGAGAGGGCACCCAAGAGAGAGGGGACAGGGGAGCAAAGGTGAGAACTGTTTGGCGCACCACAGTCAGGGAGAGCAAGCGGTCAGTTCTGCAGGTGAGGTCAGAAAAGTAAGCCTCCACCGGTCAGCAAGGGGCCTGGGATGCATACCAGATGCTGACCGTCTGCGGCTCTCAGGGGGCCATCTGGGGCCTTGTGGGGCCCTCCGACATCAGCATCACCTGGGGACTTGCTGAGACCACCGAACCAAAAAGCTGGGGGTGGGGCCCGGCGAGCTGCAGCCTCACCAGCCCTCCAGCCAAGTGGGAGGCACGGTGAGTCAGAGAAGACACGGGTGTGGCCGTGAGGTGGCCGCAGGTAACCCAGGAGACAGCAGTTTCTGTACGGGGGTGCGCAGGGCCAGAGGGACAAGTGAGGAGGCAGTGAAGGAGCAGAGGAGAGAGGAGAGAGGAGGAACACTGGGCTTACTAAAGACAGGTGACAGCGATCACAACAGTGAGGTGCAGACAGGGCCAGTGGCTGGACAGCAGAAGTCTGTCAAGTTGAGGGGAGCAAGTCAGGCGAGGAGGGAAAGCTATGGGGGAGGAATGAGTGTGTGTGTGTGTGTGTGTGTGTGCGTGTCGCACCCTCCCTCAGGAGAGGCAAAAGAGACGGCAAAGACACATGCCAGTCAAGCAGTTACTATACCCTACAGTCCCTCTATCCTAAGCCCCTGCTCTTCTCTCCCCCCACGGTCAGGCCCTACTTGACCCCTAGAATCTCTGGCTGGCCATACTCGGCCTGCAAGGGAGCTCTCCAGCCCCCGCCCTGAACCAGGGGGAGCTTCCTAAGTGCAAACAGGAGCTTGCTGCTCCCAGCTTGGGGCCTGCTTGGGGCTCCTCAGGACCACAGTTTTCAGCAGATGTCAGCGAAATCTGTGGGCAGGTCTTTCTTTGTCACGTTGATTGGAAGTGGGGGTGGGGGTTGCTGAGTGGATGAGGGCCAGGGATAGATGCAAACCCAGGCCTGGGATGGCTCTGGGCCCCAAACCTCTGGCTCTGTCCTGCGTGACTTTCAAATGACATTCATGTGGGGGAAAACGCCTCCGTCCCTGAGCCTAAAACCTACTTTCATTTTGCTATCACAAGACTTTTTTAAAAATTTTGCATAGTTTTAATATATGCCAGGTAAACGAAGGGAGGATTTTCCTTTGTTTTGTTCCACATTGCAGCAAGAGTTGCTCAGGATTTCAGAAAGCATGTCGGGGAGAGCAGCGCTGCTGGGGCTGACGGGCCTGACAGTCGGTCGGTGTCTCTAGGGACAGAGCGGCGGCGTGTCCGCCCAGTGTAGCTGTCCCTGCGCACGGAGTCACTGTGCTATGAACTCCTTTTCAAAAACATTCATCCTTTATCCCACAATTAGGGCACTGTAACCATTTCTAAAGGTTATGTGAGTAGGAATGTTATACTGTCTAGGAATTTCATTTTAAGAGTAGTAAAGGGACTATTCTGAATTGTCATCAAAAGGATATGATCTGAGCACCATCAGAACTCCTGATTGCTCAGATTAGAAAATGTTATTTAACCAATTCATAGATTCCTTTCTATGTGCTAAGCACTGTTGTAAGCACTTCATAAATATTGGCTATTTGCTCCCCACCAGATCTATGAAATAAGTATCTTTATCCCAAATTTAGAGATACTGGCCAAGGTCACCCTGCTGGTAAGTGGTAGAGCCCAGATTCAAACGCAGGCTGCCTGGTCTGTCCTTGCTTTTAACCATCACACGTGATGACCCTCCACACTTTGGTGTCTAAAAGGGGCTCCCTTGGCCCTAGCCCACATACCTGGGGCCAGAGTCCTCCGTGACCCCATGTTTCAGTCACATCAAAACATGCGTGCTGCTTCCTCCCTCCATGATGTTCTCTGTACACGCTGTTCCAAGCCTGAACTGTCCCACTGCCCACCACCAGGCCGGCCCTCCCACCATCCCTGTGACTCCTCCCCGAGCTTCGACATCTTCCCAGGCTGCAGGACAGCCTGCCAGGCAGGAATGAGGACATGCCCCTGTCTGCAGCTGCAGTACCGAGCATGGAAACTGGCACACAGTAGGTGCTCAAACGTGCTTGCAGAAGGCAGCGGGAGGGAGGAGCGAGGAGAGAGCAGCAAAAGTTTGGAAGCGGAAGCGGCTAATGAGGAGTCACCCAGACATACCCTGTCTGTCTTACCTGTCTGCAGACAGAGCAGTGACCCTTATGCTCTGCTTGCAAACAGGTGCACCTGGCGTCACCATGACAACGGGGCCTGAGGAGGTGGGGGAGGGCTGGGGGACTCCCCTAGGGCTCTGGCACTCCTGCTCACTGTCTCTGAGCCCCCAGCAGGCAGAAGCCACATGCACCCGGCATGCCAGGAGAATGAACCTCTGGTTCTCCTAAAAGAAAGCAGGGGCCAATCCCACTTGGGATGAGGCGGGCTGTCACTTACCAGACTATGACAAGGACAGCCACTGTTCACATGCCCTGGACCCATGCAAGTCAAAGAAAAAAGCGCTCAGCCCTCCCAATCTGCCAGGTCAGCAGTAAGAAACTGGAGAAAACGGATTTGGCAGCATCCACAGGGTATTAAATATTCATCCTGACTACCCATCAGTAAAATCCCAGCAGAATACACCCACTGACAAGTCGGCTTTCTACACCGGAGGCTCTCCTCTTGGAAGCTTGTTTATTGCTCTGTCAATTTGAATGTGCAATATTTAATAGCCAGACCGAGAGAGGGTCGTAAACACTTGGAAAATGAGTGCTGACATTTCCCTTATTGCTTCTGTATTTAGGAATATGTGATTGGAGGTGTTTTTTGGTGCTAAAGAAAATCAGAAGAAAGCAAAGCGATGCTTGGAAATTAAAAGAGAAAAAAATTGATTAAGAGTGAGGAATCGAATTTGTTGAACTGGCTTAAAGTCTTGCCTAAATGCCCCATGGGGGTCACACTCTGTGATCGATGGGAGTCAGTCTAATCTAAATCAACAAAATGGGAGTGATGGCATTCCTCGAAGAGCTCCTTGGGTACGCGCAGATGGAGCAGGAAGTAAGTAAAAAGAATGGTCAATGATAGATCCACGATCGATCGTGCCATCCAGCCAGAGATTTTAATGCATCAAATACCTGTGATGTGGTCAGGCCAGCAGGTGGCCCTGGCAAGGACCAGTCTGGGGCACAGATCACACACAGCCCTTTGGGAGCAGGTGACATGAACAGTGAGAGGCTGACACATGGACCAGCATGAGAGAGCCAACAGTCCCTGGGTTTCTCTGTGATTCTGTTGAAATAAGAATATTTGACAAAATATTCTTAAAAGGGGCTGGTGGCAGGTGTTGGGGGGTGGGGACACGCCTATGGAAAACACCAGAGCCGGGATAAGAGGACTATTTTGAGGGGTAAGGACTGGTGGGAGAGCAAAAAGAAGGGAAGCCCAGGCTGGTTCTGAGCTCTGGTATCCCCAGGTCTTAGGAGCCATCTTGTGGCAGAAGTTTGAAGAAATGGGCGTTAGAGGAGACGTCAGTTAAAATCCTTCACCATTAGCAGACTAGAACCTCTACGGGCACCTCATAGCCCCAACTTGAAAAAAACAAATTGAAGTATTTACTAATGGGTGTCAGGAAATCATGGACGGTAAACCAGAGAGAGGTGAAGTCAAATAAAAGTACCTGGTACCGAAGAGGATCCCTGAGAAGAAAAAAAAAATTGCCTAGAAAATATGGAATATAATCAAATTAAGAGCTTGGGTTGTGGAGCCAGACTGCCTGTCTGGATTTGCATCTTGCTTCTGCTTCTTATTATGGATCACTGGATAATTTATTTAATGTCTCTGTCCGTGTCCTCGTCTATAAAATGGGTGAAACCTGGTATTGTGAGAACCAAGGAAGCTACTGCATATAAAGCATTCAGGCTGGTGACAAACACACACAAGAAACGCTCCATAAAGATGAGCTGCTGTGTCGTTGTCACTGTTCTCAGTGCTACAACCACCTGTGCTGTGAGACTCCCCGTCAGCCAGCTCCAAAGATAAACTTCTTTCTATTAATGAGGCTGTTAACTCAATGCATTAAGTATGATCTCTGACGATATGGCCTTAAAGAAAGTCAAAGTCCCCCTTTCATCATCCAACCCCACTGCTTTTTAACAAGGCACACATGGGTTCAAATCCCAACCTCCCCTGCCCCCACCACTTACTTGATTTGGGCAAGTCAGAACCTCTGTGAGCCTCAGTGACTTCACTGATAAAGTGGGACAGCAAGAGCCTCCTCCCAGGGTAGCGGGTGAAGACGACACGAGATCACACACGCCAAGAGTCTGACACAGTCAGCCCTCTGGTATTTTCCACTTCTACTTCCCCTGCCTGCCCCACCCCCCACCATGAAGGCTCAGTACCAACCCAAGTGTGTGGGGGGGGAAGGAAAAAACGACCATAAAGCTCTTTGGGAAAGATGAAGTGCTAACTGCATAAATATTTAATAGAGGAGAGATGGTAACATTAAGAGGGATGGACTCTCCCTCGTGTGTCAGCCACTCCCTGGGCGGTGGTGTGCAGCCCCAGCACCCACTGGGCTCTCTGCAGCCCCCAGAGGACCTGGCAGCAGAGGGGGCACATCCCTGCTCACCTCGGAGCACAGGCCACGTGACCCACAGCCCCTCCCCACAGGCTCCTGCGCCACGGCTGCCCCTTCTCGCTCCACAGACTAGTTCAGCACAAGCCACAGAGACCCGAGACAGGCCTCAGAGCAGACCCTCACCCCTAGCTCTCCAGCTACATTTTCCACCCAGGAGGAATGAGATGGTGTGACGGAAAATGGAGAGACCTCTGGAAGCGGAGGAGACCGAGGCCCACCAGCCCCAGCAAGCTCGGTTTTCCACTTCCCAAGCTGGTTCACTGCCATCGTGCATCCTAAGCTACTGGGAGCCTGAGTTTCTCCACAGAGAAACCACAACACAGACACGAACATCTCCATTGTTTCAGTGTTGGATGAATTTTTCACAGAGGTGCTACTAAGGACAAAGCCTGGCTCCCAAGAGGAACTTAACACATTTCTACCCCTTATTCTCTTTAGTAACACCTTAAGTTCATCGAAATCCAAATAACACGAACCTTTGCTGAGCTAATTCCTGAGCCTTCCCTTACGTGCTCCAGCCTTAGATTCCAAACAGGGACAGAAGCAAGCAAGTATTAGGAACTGATTCAAAAAGGCAATGTCAGGCAAGGTCCTGGGGTCAGCCCTGAACCTACCTTCTACAGCTACAGAAACATGTGACGGGCGCCGTGGCTCACAACAGCGAGCTTGAGGGCCAGAGGAGACCACAAAATGCACAATTACAACTAGAATGTCCTAGTCAGTGAGACAAGCAAGTGTGTCCCTAGGCATTTCCACAACAAGAGGTCATACAAAATGGGGTCTCTGCTTAACCCTCCATTAACCCAAAAATCGACTTAAGCAGCAAGCATCTTCTCTGAGCTTCTTGCTGCCCGGGCTTAGGCTGTAACTGCTCAAGGAACCCCTTCCCATCATTTATACAACTTGCTTCTTCCAAACTCTGGTGCAGAACAGGGCTTTCTTGGGGTTAGAAGAGGCCAAGGGGAAGCTCAGACAATACCACTGTCACCATATGACGTGGTGGAGCAGACCAGGTTGGTGAGTGGGTAGAAAAATCCTCTTTGCAGGCATTCAAACCATCTTTGCAAAATGGGCGGGTCACAAAGTCAGAAAGTCGTCTTTGCAAGTCACATCTCATCCACACCACCCTTCACAGCGAGGGTGCCTGCCCTTTCCTACTTAGGGGCCCAGTGGCCATGGCAGGGAAGCTGGGCCCATAGCCTGGGCTCCACCTTCCACCAGCTTCCAGCCAAGGAGGAGACGGGATACACACCAGGGAAACCAAGAAAGCACAGATACCTAACCCCTCCCGTGCATTAGGAAAAGGTCCAATGAAGGAATAACCACTCCCCTCTCCCACCTCGGGAAAGGGCATGGGGGAAAAAACACAAGCATTCAAACCCTGGGTCCACCCTTTACCAGCTGCGTGACCCTGGGTGAGTCACAGTCTTTCCTGGGCTTGTGAAAGGCTCATAAAACCAGTGACCCTAAGCACCTGCCACGAGGGAAATAACTCAGTAAGGGACTCTCTCGTCCCTGTCGCGCTCAACATTCCTTAGCAGCCAACAGGGGACAATGGTCCCTCCTCCATGGTGCTGTCGCAAGAATTTAGGAGATGACACTAAGTAAAGAGAGTCTAAAAAGACAACTAAAAGTGGTTTACAATCCCTGATTGGATCCTGGTTTGGAAGGAAGAAAAGAAGAAAAACTATAAAGGACATCATAGGGACGACAGGGGAAATGCTGGTAGCATCCCGCAGTGGTGTTGAATTCCCCGGTCCAACAGCAGTGTCCTGGTTGGACAGGAGAGGGTCCCTGTTCTTAGGAGGCACACATTGTAGGACCTAGAGGCAGGAGACCCGACCCCTGCCAGTGACCCTCAAATGGTTCAGAAACAACGACCTAAACCAAACATAGGGAGAAAATGAACCGGGTAAGAGGTCAGCCATGGACCAGCCAGACCAGCAAATTGTCCTCTTACAGCCGCCTTTGGATCTGAAATTTCTGCAGCTACAAAGCAGGACCACTGAGGGCTCGATGTGCATCCCCTCTCCGTCCCCACGTGCTGGCACCCATGGCAAGCCCCTGCCCCACCCCCTGCCCTCATGTCCCCCCCACCCCCCCACCCCCCATGCTGCTGACCTGGCTGCAGCACCCTGATCTCCAGGAGGTTGGAGGTCCGCTCGGCCAGCCGCGTCCAGGTGTTGTTGTAATTCCTCCGCCACAGCTCGGCCACACACTGGTACTTGCCCGCCTCCGTGTCGCTGGCCCGGCTGATGCTTAGGCGCACATTGTTGCTTGACTCGGCCTTCTCGATGGCCGTTCGGGTTCGGAAGCTGGAGGACCTGTCCCCCCACTGGACTCCTCCATCCCGGGTGAAGGTCACCAGGTCATGGAACTCGAGGGTGCCTACCGGCTGGAACCGCCACGTCACTGACACGGGGACCCGGGCCGGGTAGTGGGGTTTGATGATGCACTGCAGGTCGAAGGAGTCACTGTAGGTCACGCCCGGTGTGCGGGAGATAGCTGTGACAGCGAAGCCCATTTCTATGGAGAGAGCAGAGACTCCAGCTGTGGGAGGGAGGGGGACACCTGGCTTTCTCGGGGCAGTGTGCCACAGCGATGGGACTCCTGGTAAAGCAAATGGAGCACAACCAAGGCTCTGGGTCTCTCCTGATGCCCGGGCCACGGCTACTTTGGCTCTCACATGGAAGCACAGGCCCAGAAGGTCACAAGACCCTGCAGACAGAGGCCAGAGGCAACTCTCCTTGAGCAGCACTGAGCAAGTTCTTCCCAGTGAAACCTTCATCTCCATGTGCCTCTCATCGGTCCCCTCGCAGGAACTGAGGTTTGTAGGGAGAGCCCATCCTAGAAATCTTGGGATCCCAGGCTAAAACAGGAGAAAAGGGGTGCCTGGGTTGCTCAGTCAGTTAAGCGTCTGCCTTCGACTGAGGTCATGATCTCAGGATCCTGGGATCGAGCCCTGCATCGGGCTCCCTGCTCAGTAGGAAGTCTGCTGCTCCCTCTCCCTCTGCCTGCAGCTCCCCCTGCTTGTGCTCTCTCTCCAAAATACAAAATCTTAAAAAAAAAAAAAAACAAAAAAAAAACCCAGGGGAAAAAAGCCCCCAAGCCAACTTCATTCATTGCCTTCAAGGTGGACACAGCCTCCAGCCTCGACGCCTCCCCTGTCTGGTCTGCAGCATATCAGGCCTGGAGAACGTGAGGGCAGGTGGCAGGACACGTCCCACATTCCTGGGCCGGGCAGTGGAGGTTCGCTCACCCGTCCTTCTTTCACCTTCCTTGTGAAATTCAAGGGAGATGGGCAGTGAGGGAGCCACAGCACGTGGCCAGACCTCGAGCAGGTGGGGACTCGGGGTGAGGTGGGCTTCTGCCGTCACAGTAGGCTGTGTGGCTCCCAATACTCCTCACGGACGGCCAGCTGACTAGTCCCTGACACCAGCTCCTCAATGGGGGGCTTTCTGACTTCCCTCACCTTGAAACACTACTTAATATTAATACACTGGTTGTGATCATAAAACCAGAGCCAGCCAGCATTTACGGAGCGCCGTGCGCCAGGCATGCTGCCAATGGCTGTGCTTCCGCCACACTTCACTGAATCCTCAAAATGACCTCGTAGGACAAGAAGGCGCACCATCCATTTCTTATGGGTAAGGAAGGGGCATGGAGAAGTGAAATGAACTGCCCACAGTCAAGCTGCTAGCCAGTGGCAGTCAGGTGGTGTTGTCTACGGGAAGGGGTTAAAGGCACAGACCCCTGAACCAGATGTACGACGGTGACACTTTCTAGCTATGTGACTGCAGCAAGTTACTTCACTTCTCTCCACCTCTACTTCCCCACCGTAAAATGGGTCCTTGTGAGGATGAAATGAGTTAATATTTTGCAACATACTTGGCATGGAATAGTACCTGGCCCATGCCCTATTCTGTCATATATGTCATTTGTTGAAGAAATAAAATGTACATAAAGGAAAGTACTTCAGATTCTGTGGGTAAAAGACCGGGCACAGAATGAGTTTTTTAGATTTGTGTGGGGTGGTTAAACAGCAAATAGGTCGGCATAATCTGCTGAAAACTCTGGATTTTCAGTTTGGATTTCATAAGCTATCTTTATGTATCCTTTAAAAAAAAGTTAAGACCCAGAGACCCAGCCTTAAGCCTGAAGTGGTTGTGGTGGTCACTTGGGTCTCTGCGTGCAGTATATGTTGCCCCGAGGGTGGGGGAACATAGGACTTCAGGGAGAGGCCATGACCAGGGGTTCCTGGCCTCAACACCCTAAGGGGAGAGAGCTTCTCCAGGCAAGGGACTCTGTCCAGGCTTGACAGAGCACACGCCAGGATCACGGAGCACGGGGCAGCCGGCTTACTCTAAATGAATGGTTACGATGGGCCAGGGTGGCTGGAGAGTGTTCCCACCTGTCATCTTCCCGGGGCGCCTGCTGAGAGCCGGCCGTACCTAACTGCACCAATATGAAAACTCATGTGGGTCATGATCTAGACTGACAGGCAACGTGACCCACAGTGCCCTCACTCTCCCTGCCCTACCACCTTGGGCCGCCCTAACTATGGCTCTGGCCAGAGGCGCCTCAGAGGTAGAGAACAGGGAAGTAGAACCAAGCCCTGGGATCCCAGGTCAGAGCCCCTGGTGACCCTGACTGTGAGAAGCACAGACATAAGGTGAGAAGGAAAATTCTCGGGGGATTAGCAGATTCTGTGAGGTGACCTCTGGAGAAGTGCTCCGGATGAATGTTAACCACTCCTTGGATGTCCCTATCTTCACGATGTGGGGAAAAATGCCCGTGACTGGAAAGTCAGACGTTTCCTCTCAGGTGGCATCCCCAAAGGTCCACACTGGTGCCGACTGAGCCAAACTCAACCAGTGGACGAAGTTTCCACAGACGGAAATCTGAGCAATATGATGACTGCAAGAAGCAGGCCAGTCTTGGGGATTAAGCTTTTAGGAAAAAAAAGTGTATTTGTAATCTTGGGTGGGGAGGATAGAGTAGTCCATTGAGGGAAAAACCAGCCGGGGCTGCCATCATTATGGGTGTGTGTCTAAAGGTGCCACCAGCTCTACCTATGAGGAGAGTGGACATGTGGTCCCAGGGAGTGGGACACAAAGCCACTGAGGACAGCTGATGTCACAGCTGTCCTCATAAACAGGAAGACCTAACAAGACAACAAGTAGCCAACTGGCCTTTTACAATTTAATATGCTGATCATATTAGGCAGATAAACATTGATAGAAGCCTCCTTCACGGCCCCGTGAGAAGCAAATCTAATTCTCTGGTTTTAGCAAATCTCAAGGTATCTTTTAATTTCATGCTAATGAGGAAGTGGCTTTCCTAAGAAGGTGCCTTATAGAGAAAGAGATGAAAGCACAGGCTTTGAAAGAAAAATGGAGAGACTCTTGGCTTCCCTGGTCTGGATGATGGGTCTGTCCTTTAAAAGCTGTGGCCCTGGGCATATGAGGTAACCCTTCTCACTCAGTTTCCTTGTTAAATTGGGTTTAGCTCTTGGCTAGGTGAAAATTCAAAGGGACAATTGAGCTTAAGTGCTTAGACTCAGCCAGGAACATAGTAAATGCTAAATAAAGGACAAAAAGAGGTATTTTCTACCCTTGTATGTGCTGCTCTGGCCTTTTGAGAAGGGCTGAGCCCCTGGGCTGCAGGGCAGGAGAGCCTGGGGGCAGGCGAGAGAGGCTCTGCTCTGGGGGGCGGCTGGTTTTGGCCGTGGCCACATTCCTCCACCTGGGGCCACCACTCCTGCTGGGTGGCCTCAATCCCGTGGCCAGAGTTCTTCCAACTTCACTCCTTCCATGCGGACCCAGGAAGGGTGAGTGCCCCCAGCTGCCACCAGTCCCCAAGGCCCTGCAACTCTACCCACACTTTGGTAACAGGCCCTTTAATTAAACCCTTCAGAAGGTGCCACCGTTTCCTGCCAGAACTCTGATGGAAGTCAGGGTGAGGTTCTTGACAGGGGAGCAGTCTCCCCACCATCCCACAGAAAGACCACCAGATGCTGCCTTACCGAGAGCAGTGATGGAGACGGGGGTGCTGGCCCGGCGTTCCCCGACGATCTGCCACTCGCCGTCCACAGCCCGCACCCACTCGGTCACATGGCACTCGTACTGGCCCTCATCCTCCTTCCTGCTGTTGAAGATGCCCAGGCTGAACGAGCTGGGTTGCACCTGCTCCATCTGGACGCCCCCGAAGCTGCTGCGCTCCCAGTAGGATGCACCCGGCTGCACGGTGCCGTCCCGGTCTAGCCACATGATGTTGCTGCGGCGGTTCTGCCGGTCCACGAGCTGCCAGATGACGGAGAAGCGGCCCTGTGGCCGGCCCGCTGTGCGGACGCTGCAGGAGAAGTGCAGGTTCTCCCCCTCCAGGATGACACTGGCGTTGCTGGCCACCTCCACAGAGATGCTGCTCTCTGGAAAGAGGGAGAGAGGGCCACGCTGTGGCTTTCTAGCCGCTCCCGCCCCTTCCCCGTAGAGGGGAAAGGAGAACGGGGGCAGAAGTCATGCTATGCTGGTGCCAGTCACCTGGAGGGTAAAAGCCCCCAGACACTTGCTGCCACTGCGAGCCCTGGCTGCTTCTGGGCACTGCCCCCCAGGATTTCAAGATCCATAAACTCAGAGGCCCTTAGCTGGGTGCCAGGGTAATGTGCGGGATAAAGAGGGTCTGAGACCAGAGACTGAATTAGATCCTAAGAAACACAGAGCAATGACCTTACGCTTGGGGCATAAAGGCATTTATCGGGGAATCTGCTCAGCTGGGGTTCAAGGATTTTTCCGCTTGGGAGTTTGAGTAAGCTGAGTGACTGTGGAATTCTGCTTCACCTCCATCTTCCTGCCATTCGGTGACACGGCAGGCAAATAAATGCTGGACATCTGTAACATGTCACTAGAGTCCTTCAGGGCAATATTAGCAAGCAGCACAAAAATAACGGGACATACTTGGAAGATAAACATGAGCTTGTTTGGGTGTGGGTTACAATGGCACAGGCGCCTCATTTCACAGAGGGGTGGAGAGTATGCTCTCATCCTTCTCATTAACGCAGAGGAACAGACCAAGGCCACTGGCTCTCCATCCTGCCACCCACGTTCAGCCCTGGTTCCATGGCTGCAACCTCAAAACCTCCTGCCGATCAAAGTTCGGGCAAAGGATCCACTTCCCTTCGCTCCTTCACTACTCACTTAGTTTGGTGACGTCACTCAGTCAAATTATTTCAACTCTACATGCTTTGTCTCTAAGATAAGGACAGTGACATTTCTATTATGCATTTTTTTAAAGATTAAAAAGGAAATAAGACAACGTATTTAAGTCAGCCGACACACTGGAGGATTCCAAAAGGTGGTCACAGTGATCATGATAAACTACTCCTAATAACTTTGGTTTTTATAAACATCCTGGATGTTCAAATCTGTCTTCATTACGCATACATTCTTTTATCTATACTGAGTTTTTAAAAACCCACAAGTATTAAAGAATACAAACACCATAACGAATTCGGCTTCAGTTTTCTAGGCACCACCCACATGAAACACAGTGATTTAAAATCAATCAATGAAATCAAATCCCAGATTAAGCAGCACACCCAATCACAGAGGGGGGACCCACAGACACCTGTCACCACGCAGTTGAATCAATCTCTTCTCCCCTGTATTTCTCCCACAGGCAGAAACAGACAAAGATGAGCACCGAGCCCCCGCAGCTAGTCCGTGCTATGGCGAGGGTGCCTGCTCTCCATTCTGGACTGGCTTGTTCCACGTGAAAAATCGATCTGGGCAGGGTGGGAAAGAGGAATTTTCCCAGGACGGCAACTCCCCAGGAGCCACATGAAGATGATTTACGGAGATGGGGAGGCTCCCAGTTAGCCATCATCCACGGCACTAAGAAGCCTTAAAAACATGGATTTGGAGGCAAGCAGATGGGGACGCTAGGCCTGGGCCCACTGCTTCCTAACTCTGTAATCTTGGGGCTCTTCTTCAACCTCCCCACGCTTCCATTTCTCCTGTGCAAAACGGAGGCACTAAGAGTTCCGACTTCTCGGGGTCACAACACTGACAGCATTGGAGGAGGGTAATTATTTCGCTTTGTCATCCTCATTAGTGATAATTCCTCTTTAAGTTAAAGACCCGTCCCTAGCAAGACCGTTCCACGCAGGGAGCAGAAAGGACAACCCCGCATGAAGCGATACAAGTCCCTTCGCTTGCCTCCAGCAGAAGAACGACGTGCAGGGCGTCCCTGCCATTCCCTTTGGCCACCCCAGCGGACTCTTCCAGAAGCCCTCGCTGGGTTCCGGTCGGGACTGCCTGGAAGAACCGCCCGGTGAGATGTGGCCCTCGGAGAAGAAAAACCAGGCTGGTGGGCCGGGGCCAAGGCAGGTAAGAACCCAGGGGCTTCACTGCCTGTTAAGACTAGCTCCGAGCCTTCCTGGGCCTGAGAAAAAGGCAGCTGACAGTGTAGAACTCTCTGGATTAAGTGAAAACTAGGACAGACCAATGAGAATCTGACGGCACGGGTGCCGGTGAAATGTCCCATCAGGAGGTGGGTGAGGCAGCACAGGCTAAGCACGGAGCAGTGGGTCTGGAGCTAGAAGCAAATATTCCTGACGCCACACACACTCAGCCGCTCATGGGACTGGCCCTGCCACGTCTCTGCACAGTGCTCTGGCTTCTTCCTTCCTAGGATGGATAGGATTGTGGCCTCTGCAGGGATTTCAGGGGTGGGAGCGCAGGAAGAAGTGATCTATGCGGAAGCACTTGGGTTCTCGGAAGGAAAAGCGCCATTAAAATCCAAGGTATTATCACCATTCCCGATGTGATCGCTGTACTTTGGTAGACTTACCCAAGTGGCCTTGGGGCAGGATCTGGTGGTGCTGAGGGACTTTAACTACCCAGTTATCTGCTGGAAAAGCAATATAGCAGGGCCACAGATCATCAAACAAGTTCTTGGAAGGGGTCGGGGGAAATCTCTTAGTACAAAAGACATAGGAAGTAAAACAGCGTGGCTGCCCTTCCCTGGATCTTTACAGCACAACGAGGAATTAGTTGCAGATTTAAAGGTAGAGAGTCCGTGGTTAAGGCAAGCACAAACCGACAGAAAACAGTCAGGAGAGTGGGCATTCGATTCAACCATTTTGACTCTGCAAATACTCAGCAAGCACGTTCCCTACGCAAAGCACCATGCTAGGCATTGCAAGGAAGAAAATGAAAGAGTCTAAGAAACAAAATAATTTTGAGATAATTAGATGTGTGAGAGAGATTTTAAAAAATAAAGAAATAAGGACGAAAGAAAGGAATCCCATGGGTGAGAAAAGAGAAAAGTGGCAAGACCCCTCGGTCTACTTTATCCTTCTTTTGAGGAGAACTATATTAAAAATGGAAAAGGGAAAGTCAAAACATAGAGGGACCATAACAAGGATAAGGGAAAGAACAGTTGGAGCAGTTGAGAAAAAGGTTAAAGGTTAGTTTAAAAACCTCACTTGTTTAGAATCAGGGCATGGTAAGCTTTAACTCTCTTTTTAGTAAAAACAGAACTATGAGAGAACTGAGATGTTAATAACGTCCCGATCCTAGGGGATGGGTAAACACGGTAGGAGCAAACGCGGGTAGTGTCCCCAGTTCCCAGCCGCAACGGCTCCCCGCCCAGATGAGGCCAGCTTCCCTGGAGACAGGAGCCAGGCCAGAGCCTTGGAAACCAGCTAAGCTTTCACAGGAAGGCTATGCTCCAGGAAGACAGGAGAAGTCCCATCCACTGACTTTTGAAAACACAACTTCAATAGGGAAGAGACCCTTAGGGAAATGCCAACCCTTATACACAAAAACCCAGACAGCAAATCCTTTTAAATAAGGGGCTTTATGACTGAAAATCCTCCCATAAAAGACCAACCCTTGTAAGTGATATTTCAAGGTAGGCATCTGCCCACTTCTTCGGGGCACTTGATTCCCATGTGGGAGCAAACAGTCATTCCCAGATTCCTGATTTTCCTCCCAGCTGAGCTGGCCCAGCCAGCATTTACAAAGGGCTGCTAACGCTCAGCTCTGGGATGCCCCTTCCAGCCTACAAACACACCCCAGTGCTCTGAGTCACTGGGGGGCGGGGGGGGTGTGCTAAGTGTGGGCAGGCAAGCTGGAGAAGGGAGAGAGAAAGATTAGCGGGTTTCTCTGCCAGCGATGACTGAACCCTTGGGTTCCACGAACCCCCACCGCCCACATAGCTCATCTGTCCCCCAACTTCTTTTCAGTGATGCTAGCTACAGACCAGATGGGGGGGAAGGGGGAGGAGAGGTGGCAGCACATCTCTCTACTTACTGATGGGGAGGACTATGATGGGGATGTTCTTGGGCCGCTTGCTCTCCTTGTCGATGAACTCCCCGGTGACCGTCTTCTCTCTCTCTGTCACACGACAGTTGTATTTCCCACTGTCTTCCTGGCGGAGGTGGTAGATCTTGAGCACAAAGACACCGTCGCTCTCCTTGGCCACTTTGAGCTGGCCCCTGGCTTCCCGATGGGTGAATTCACTGTTGAGGACTGGCACAGCATTAGGCCCCATGCTGGCGATGAGCGAGCTGTTGAAGGCCCAGGACACAGCGAAGTAACGGTCAGGAACGTTCTGTGCCTCTAGGATGCATCTGAACTCCGCCGGCTCACCCACCGTGTACAGCCGCTTCTCGGTCTCCAGCCGAACGGTGAACTCTTTGTCTAAGGAAACCAACAACAAAACGGATGCATTCTGGGTGAACACAGGGACCCCCAGCTACCCCAATGGTATCCACAAATTCCCACCACCGGGGCCTTCTGGGGGCGTGCTAACCACAGGGAAGGCACATCCTCACTAGTCTTGGGAGAAAAATCCAACCCATGCCCAGGGATGATCTGAGGACCTGAGAAACTCCTGAATATCTCAGAGAGAAGTGAGTAGCTAGACCCAGACAGTCTAAGGGGGTCATCATCCCAGTTGAGACGGAGGGGACTCTGTGTGTAGCCTATGATGTCCAGAATTAAACCCCAGAGGTCAATAAGGAATATCATTCCTGACATCACTTACCCAGGTCTAGCTCTCACCTATACCCCCCGAAACTCCATTTAAGCAACAGGCCTACAAACGTTTTCTGCCGATGTGGCAGGACCCACACCATGGAAATATGAGAGACAGAGTTACACAGGGGCCTAGGCACTAACCCCAGTGCTAAGGAATATTCAAAAATGTACCTATAACTGAGATATATTCTCAGCCCCCTGTGCACGCTGGAAATAAGACACAGGTAATTATGACAATCCCTCACACAAAATTCCACAAAGTGAAAATGAATGTCTCTCCACCAGTCAACACCTGTCAGATCAAATCTCGAGAAGGAGGGAGAGGGAAGATACCAAGTTCTGCTGAAAGCAAATGACCTCTGAGATGATCAGTGAAGCCAAGCTCCCTCCAGAGAGCTGGCTGTCTGACCGGGAAGGAGCGGGTGCTCAGAGAGGGAAAGGCTCATGGCCACAAACAGCATCCCATAGACGGTGAGACACTCACCGCCCCTCATGGGCACCCATGGCAGAAGGAGGGGCTGAGATGAAGGATGAAGGTTTGCAGAACACAGAACCACGGGGCCTTGGGGAGAAGGGCTAGAGCTAGGTCCCTCCTTCTTTCAGGTCTAGCTCTGTCCCCCTGAAGATGGGAAATCACATTCCAGGTATGTCTGAACTCCTTGTAGACCTGTTGGCTCTGACCTCGACCACCTTCCTTATGTTGGCATTTCCAAGCTTCTACCACTAATTTTATGACCTTTGCCCCATTTTTGTGCCCCTGTCCTATGCACCCTTTGAGCAGATAAAAAAATTCTATTTTCCTTGAGAAATCACAGGGATCACAAGTATGCATCTTTGACATCCTCTTTTCCAGTCCAAACTCGGCTTTTCCTCTCCCTGTTCCTGAGGCTCTCAACCACCTCCCCTCCCTCCCACATGGGTTGGTGTCTTGCTCCAAACACCCATATTCTTCAGCAAATTAACTCCTTCCTTTAGGATCCCAAATTCCTGACAAAGCAAACCCAAATCAACGACTCCCAGGGGCTCGCCTCCCAGGGGACAGCTGCTGCCTCAGCTTCTCCTTCCTCAAAGACCAGTCCTACGAGGTGGGAACTGAAGTGCGTTTCGCTCTGTCACCCCCTGCCCGAAAGGGACACACCAAAAGGGAACTGTGCCTGTGTTATCGTCCAGACAGTGGCTCTGTGGTAAACTCAATGACAGTCACTTGACATCAATGATTTTTAAAAAAAGAGGAAAAAAAGGCACACCTTCTAGATAAATGGCACGGAAGGCATGCAAACAGGTGCCTGAGACCTCAGAACTTTCCGTTTCCATTTCCTCAGAGTTAGGCTGGCTATACCTGTGGCTTTCTACTTGTGGCAACCAGAGACTCTTCTACTCTTGCGGGACGACCCATGGTTTGGTGAAGCTTGCCGTTCCCAGGTTAAAAACACAAGACTTACAGCATACCACCGCCTTCCTGTGGAGCTGGTCCTTGGGGATGATGCCCAGTCAATTACACCTCCAGAAATTGATTTCTGCTTTTTCCAATGCCCCTCACTCTTCAGCTCCCTGAAGTTTGGCTTCTGGCCCCTCTCCCACACTTCACTGTCTTAGCAAATGTCCACGGTGATTCCCCTGCCCGCCCTGACCCCGACCCATCGCACCAAAGGCTTCTCTCAAGCAGGTTTCAGCGGGACCCACTCTCCTCCCTTGGGTTCCATGACGCCTTCCTTCCTGGTTCTCCTCTTGCTTGACTGACTCCTTGGTTTCTTTCTCTTTCTCACTGAGACCTGCTCCTCTGACCTCTCACTGCTGCTGTTCTCCTGGGCCTTTTCAATTACCACCACACAGGCTCCTCCCAGGCCCTCATCCCTCCCAGGCTCAGCACGGACAGTGCTTTTATGTACTGAGCATCTCTGTAAGCTTCTGCGTGAAGGATGGAGTCCTGGAATGAAACTGACAAAAACAGAAGAAAAGACAACCAGGGCTGCCACGGACCGGGAAGCAGAGGCTTTGAAGCAGGACTTTGTTCTTAATACCTTTCCTTCCCCCTCCCTCCCCATCCCAATTCAAGGCATCACCCAGAGCTCTGGCCTCAGGGTGCCCAGTACGTGGATTCCTCCTCCGTGTGGTGCTCCCCATTCTTCCATCTCCAGCACCCGCCGCTGCTTGCTTTCCAGACTGCCGCCTACCCACCCTGGTCTCAGAGCTCTCTCCTACCTGGTCTCTCCACGGCAGGACCGACCTGTTTAATCAACCTCCAGCTGGCCTCTGGGGTTCTGTCCTTCTGGAACCCAGAACTCATTGTGTCACTCCTTGCTTTAAAATCTCTCTTTCCCCCTACAAGTGTCTGCAGCAGTGGTAACAGTCCTCGGGAGGGGGCAGAGGAAAGGGCAGTTTCTTTATGTAAAATCTTCTGTTGCCCAACATAGAAAACATTTGGTTGAGGCCAGTGAGGGAACACTGTGGCCCTCAGCATGCCTTCCTCCACCACCTCCTGGCAGGCACCTCTAAGGGGGCTCCCAAGACCCCAAGAAGGACAGCTTGCAAACACTGCTGCTATGGAGTCAAGGCCGACCTCCGCACTCCAGCACGTGGGGCCTCAGGCCTCCGCTTGTCACTCATTTCTGGGCCTCAGCCTCTACCCATGCCAGACTCCTGTCTGCTGGCCAAACATAGGACACATTTTTGTGCCCTTAAGCTTGCCCCTCTGGTGTCTCCTCAAGCTTCCTACTCAGCTCCACTTGCCCAGTTTGCTGGTTTTCCTGGATTTGCCTTCACTCTCCCATCCAGGGAAAACTTCAGGTTGCAAGGGAACTGCCTAGTCACTGTGTCCCAGAGCACCGTCCACATAGCATCACGGACCTCAGGACACCCCACTGAGCCACCGGCCCTCACAGCTGCCCCTTCCCTGAGGGCAGGCCCCAAGAGCTGTTCATCTCCGAATCCCCAGCGGCTCTCGCCCGACCCTCCGCCGCAGAGACTCATTGAATGTTAACCGAAAGGAACTAAGGGAAGGGCCGAGATGGGGCTGCAGCTGTGGAACCTGGAAAGCTTGGGGCCGAGTAGTCATCAACTTCGTTTTGCATCTAGTTTTTTCTTGGCTGGCTTAGTCTGAATACATTTGCTGGGCAAATTCAAAAAGTCCTAATCCCAAATTGGTAAGATTAAAATAAAGAAGATTAACTGATGCCACCTAATTTGAAAGCATTAAGATTCAAAATTTGGTCCAGACTTCTGAAGCTGATCTTAAAGCCAACCAGAAAGGGAAAGGATAAATACGAAATGAAGTGCCTTCCCCAGATGTCTTAGTACTGGAAGATCCAAAAGCTGCTAACGGCTCTGGGCCCGACAGAGCAGATAAAGCACTCTTTCCCGGAGCCGATCCTTCTCATGAAAGCCCATCCGCTGTCCAAAGAATCCCTTCTGCCCTATTACCTGTAGAGCCGTGCTGGACAACATAGACAAAGGAAGAATCACCTGGGATGTGTACTGGAAATCCAGCTTCCCAGGCCCCGCAGCCCCGCCCCAGCAGCCTGATTCAGGAATCTGTACCATTGGGTAGATTGGAAGCACTGCTCTAAACAGACACAAGAAAAAGTGGCAGAAGACCAAGACCACTGACTGTGTGTAGCAAACAGGACAGCGAGGTCAAGGTCAGATCCTGAAGATGAGACCCCAAATGTACCACAGTTCATCTCCCATAAACCACACCTCCAACCGCAGCTCCTCCCTGGAGGTGAGAAACAACACAGGAAGGTCCTCGGACTGCTTACTGCACCTTGATGATGGCACGACGACCAAAGTCGGGGCACTGAAGGTCTCGCGGAGGGCCTGCCACTGCCCAGCCAAGGCAGCCCGCGACAGAGGTTACCTCTGATCTGGAGCATGGCTGGACTCGGGGGCACGGGGCAGTCGGAGAGTGTGGGGAGTCAGGGAGGATCTCCGCTCATGGTGTCATCATCTTCTCACCCCAGCTACAAACATGTCAACTCAGCCTCCTCAGGGAGCCCCCTTTCCAGGTCTGTCACCGGTGAAAGCCCTCATGGGAGAATCTGATACTCGCCAGGCTGACCTCGATGCCCTGCCCTGGGACTTCTCCCGGGGCCCCACCATAAAGCCACTGCCCTCAGCATCTGCCCCACCACTGACTTACTTCGCAAAACTTCTGAGGGACCCTGAAGTAATACGTGATAAAGCATTCTGGAAATTATAAAACACCACCAAGGACATAGTATTAATATAGAAAATAATAATTTAAGCCAAAATTTCCCTAGATCATAATTTCAGACCTCTGATGGAAGGCTCATAATCTCAAATGTCTTCTACAAATCAAATAGGACTGGTTGCCAAAACAGGTAATGTCATCAAAGGGAAGGAGGCCGCCCCTGGGAACCCAGTTCAATAGATACAAAACAGTTTATGTGAAATCTTCCAATTTTTAAAAATGAACCTGTAATTCAAGAAAAAGTATCAAATACCCCATGGGTCCAAGAAACCCTGTCTGTAAGCTGGATTTGGGCTGGCTGGCTCCTCTCCAAAAGTCACTAGAAGGTCAGATTTTAGGCAGGCCCCTCTATGTTCCTAGTACTTTCGGAGGTCACCAGAGAAGGAGTCCGCACCTTCTCCCAGCATCAGACAACCCACCCCACCAGCAAGAACAAGAGAGAGACTGACCTGTGGGCTGGACGTTGACCACAGTCCCCTCGGACCGCTTTCGGGTCATGGCGTACCACGAGCCATCCGGGTCCTGGATCCACTCAGCGGCCTCACAGTAGAACTCGCCCTGGTCGGAGGGCTGCAGGTGGAAGACGGTGAGGCGGAACGTGGCGCTCCCCAGCTTGTCCAGCCGCACCTCCCCCAGGCTCTGCCTCTGGGCGTACTCGCTGCTGGAGTGCAGCACGAAATCTCGGCTCAGGGCAATGACCTCTGCGGGCTTCTCGCCCCCTCGCTGCCGGAGCCAGGCCACTGACAGGTGGCTGTGCTGGAGCGTCTCCGTGGTCACCTCACACGTGAGCTCCAAGGGGTCCTGCTCCACTTTGTGCAGAGTCTGGGGCACGGCCGTGGTCTGCAGGGTGTCAGGAATCACTGCAACACAGAAATGTCCCGGGCGCACGGTCCCAAACTGCAGAAGCTCACCCTTGCCGGGGGGCCAGCCACTGACCCCACACGGCCTTCAGCAGTCACCGGGAGGCCCCAGTCAACCCCGGATGGCACAGAAACAGAAGGAGTTTCCCGCGTGGATTTGGACTGCAATTTTTTGGTACTTAATGCTTACCTGTTTGGTATTTTAATAACACCTGGCTAACCCAGGCGGGATGTACTTCGTTTCTCATAGTAAATGAACTCCCTAAAAATACCGTGTCAACAAGAATTCTCTTTTAGGCCAAATGAGATTTTGTTGTTCCTTCTGGTACTGCTTCAAGATACTTTCGCTTGGCTTCTGACCGATCCTCAAAAGGAAATAGTTCCTAGAAGTTGCGTTTTCACACATCTGTGCACCTTGCTGACTTCCTTCCCTCTCACTGCCCCACCCCCACGTTCCCCCCCACTCACTTCAGCAATGCAATGCTCTAGCAAGGCTACGTTGTAAAAAAAAAAAAAAAAGAAAAGAAAAGTCTTTGGCAGAGGAAAGCAACAACAACCTTGATCATCAGGTAGGTGGAATTTTCCTGTAATTCATGTGTCAGAGGGGTCCGTGCTAGAAGGAAGCCTCAGTTCTCGCAAGTGAGAACATGGCCCCATGGCCCCTTGGTCAGAACTGTACTCTGGGGGCACCTGGGTGGCTCAGTGGGTTAAGCCTCTGCCGTCAGCTCAGGTCACGATCCCAGAGTCCTGGGATCAAGCCCCACATCGGGCTCTCTGCTCAGCAGGGAGCCTGCCTCTCTGCTTACTTGTGATCTCGCTCTCGGTCAAATAAATAAATAAAATCTAAAAAAAACACAAAAAAACCCTGTACTCTGGAGACTCAACACTCACCTTCTTGGCCTGGGGCCACCCCAGTCACAACCAGTGTGTGTTTTCTTACTGAGCTCATCTCAGGCCTGGGTCTCACAGGCCTCTCGATAGGATGCAGACCAACAGAAAGGAAAAGCAAGTTTGGTGTGGGGTGAGGAGGGGAGAATTCAGTGTGGACAGCACTGGGGTGTAATGTTCACCCATGTGGAGGGTCAGCAATAATAAAGCTATTCTGTTTTTCTGCTCAAGACATAATTTCCAAGCAGAACTGTGATAATAAAAACTGGAGATTAAGACTTGGGCGGAAAAATAGACCAGCCTTGATATCGTTGACCCTTCCAAATCAGCAAGCCTGGTGGCCCACAGCCGTCCACACTGAAATCTGTCCCCTCCCACCAGCAACCTCCAACATTCAGGGGGTACCAGGGCCAAGGGAGACAGCTGGTGCACAATCCCTTGCTTGTGCAGCCGGAGGACCTAGGGAGGGGCTCCAGGTGTGAGCAAGGACCTGCAGGTGCACTCTGCAGGTGCACTCGCCTCCTGATTCAGCAACGCCCTGCAGGTCTCAGAGCCCCTCTGTCACCCCGCAGTTTCGCTTCTCTGCTAGTTGATGTCCTATACTCCACCTCCATCACTTCTTCAGACAGATCAACCACAAATGTCCTTGCCTTCGATTTTCATATCTCCTTTCACCAGCTACAGGGTCAGTTAATTCTCCGAATTCTTAATACCCGCACTCGATCTTTCGTTTTAGCCCCAGCCTTCTATTTACAAGGGATTTACAAGTGAACCCACAACGTTTGTTCACTCATGCTACTGGTTAACCACTAAGACATCTGGGGAGCTTTGGGTTTTTGTTGTTGTTTAGTCAAATAAAGTTGCACTACGAAAGAAGGGACTCAGTAATCTGGACTCAGTATTTATTTCCTCCCCTCCCCCACAACCCATATGGTGAATCCTAATCCTTCCTTCCCCCACCCCCAGTGGTGTTTGGAGGTGAGGCCTCTGGGAGGTGATGGGGTCATGGAGGGGGAGCCCTTGGAAAGGGACCTCAGTGAGCTCTCTCATTCCCTTTCTGCCATGGGAGAACACAATGAGAAATCAAAGGTTGGCAACCCAGAAGAGGGCCCTCACCAGAACCACCCGTGCCTGCCACCCTGACCTTGCACTTTCAGCCTCCAGAGCTGTGAGAAATCAATGCTTGTGGTGTCAGCCACCCGGGGTGCGGCATTTGGGTACAGCACCCCAAGCAGACTCACTGGGGCAGGATGCCAGCCACGGGAAACGTCATCTCCTTACCCACGAGGTTCATCTTGGCACTGTAACTCCCGAAGTACTGGTTGTCCGTGCTGGGCGTGTGGCACTCATACTCCCCAGCGTCCCGGGCCTGCAGGTCGGTGATGTGCAGCAAGGCTGAGTTCCCCTGCACCCTCTCCACGTAGATCTTCCCCCCGCGGACTCGCTGGGTGTAGATGGCGTAAGGGAAGGAGGAGTCCACGGTGCTGACGATTTGGACCTCCCGTTCTGGGGCGGATGGCAGGTAAATGGACCACTGGAAATTCTGCTCTGAAGGCCCCTGGTAGCCGCTCACATTGCACCAGATGGTGATGTGGGAGCCCTCCGTGCGGTACAGGGGTCCTTCCTGGACGGCGACATGTCGCTGTGCCAGTACTACACCTGTGGGGGACACACGGACAGGCTCGCTTACTTCCCAGACCAAAACGCAGAGTAGACAGCGATCTTCAAAAGCGTTTGTGATTTGTATGACATGATCGTATAAATAGCTTCCTGGCCCTCTCTGAGGTGCTCTGTGATTTATAAATATTAATTAAAACACTGCACTAAAGCTCTGTCCCGAATTTGCATATATGGAGATCTGACCAAGCAAAGCCGCAGTTGGTTACTGATTCAATGGCTGAACCCTTGGGAATTTCATTTAGTCCCTCTGTTTGTCATTTGTGTAGAGGTTTTATATCTACTTATTAATGCCGTTTATAAAGTTTTTAATGAGATGAGCAGGAAACGTTGACTCCTCGACACCCATTCCCAAGAAAACAAAAGAAACCGTCCTGCAGTCTGGGCCTGTAGGTTGAAGGGAGTCCTGCGGCCCTCCCTTTGGTGCTGCGCCCTTTGTTTTTAGATGTAGCTCTTCCCAGCACAGGGGGTGGAGGAGCCGTTCCTCCCCTCCTGGAGCTCCTGCGGGCGACTGCAGCTTGGAGCTGAGTGCACATGAATGTGGGAGGACAGCCCCGATGCCCGCACACTGGCCATGGGGGTGGGGAGCTGCAGTCTGGCTGGCTATGGTGCTCTGGGGTCACCCCTGCCTACCTTCTCCGTGTTCTTCTCAACCACGCTCTCCCCCATAGACTCGGGAGTGAGGAAAATGGAGTTTAATTTCTCATTCCATGCTAGCCTGAGGCTGCTACTGCTTGAACCCCAGGGCAGGGAGGAGAAGGCACTCCCCACATCTCCTCACCACCGCCACCCCCACCCCCACCCCCAGGCCGAATGGCCTTCCTTCCCTGCAGCAGCTGGGTACAGCAGTGAGGCACAGGGGCAGGTGAGTTCCAGCCCCTGTTCTGCCAGTAACTAGGACTGGCTGTGTCATCTTGGACAGGCTGCTTTTCCTTTCTGTACCTTGATCTCTTCATCTATAAAATGATTTCTAAGAAGGCTTGGGAGTGGACCAGCACTTACGTTAGGGCTGGCTTTGTCACTTACTAGCTGTGACCTTGGCTTAATTACTTAAAACCTCGGGGCCTCAGTTTTCTCATCTGTAAGACCTGGACAATACCATGGGCCTCAGGGAGTTATCAGACTCAGTAAGATAACACCCATAGGGGCGCCTGGGTGACTCAGTGGGTTAAAGCCTCTGCCTTCCGCTGGGGTCATGATCCCAGGGTCCTGGGATAGAGCCCGGAATCTGGCTCTCTGCTCAGCAGGGAGGCTGCTTCCCTTCCTCTCTCTCTGCCTGCCTCTCTGCCTACTTGTGATCTCTGTCTGTCAAGTAAGTAAAATCTTTAAAACAAACAAACAAAAGCACCTGTAAAGCCCCCAACACAGGGTCTAGCCCACAGTTACTCTTCAGTGCAGGGCCGCTAGCTAAAAACCCCTCCTGGCTGGAACATTCTGCGGCACTGGATCCACGGGTTTGGCCAGACATCTCCAAGGACAACCCAAGGGCCTCTTGACAACGACAGAGTCTCTGGCCCACCCACCTCCTCCCACAGCAGCAGCCCACTTCCACGGTCCATGACAGCTTCCTCTCTCCCTCTCTGAAAAGGAATCCCAGCTGCCCAGATGTGAACCGATCTGACGGGGATCCAGCTGGTGAGCAGCCCGGACAGCTCGAGGACACGGGGACACAGCTCGAGGCCAGTCGGGGCTACACTTGGGAGGGGGCAGGGTGGGTACCTCCGAGCAAGATGGCCTCAGCTACAGGATGACAGACTTTACCACAGACCCTAGAAGGAAAGACAGGGGGCTTCTGACCTGTAATTCACGGAGACCCTTTCCTCCCAATCCAAGTCTTACCCGGAACCCCATCCTGGCTTCCTGCGCAGAAACTGGGAACTGAACAAATGAAGGGGAGGGAACGAAATCAACGGATCAAAGTGGTCTGTGAATGTCACTGATCCATCCTGGTTGACAGCCCTCATTACTACACTGAGAGCCACGGAGAAGACAGCTCATTAGTTATTTTCGGTCTGTGAAAATTGTGGTGTATAACATTTTGACTATGTGTACTCTGTCTATGACAACTTAAAATATCTGTATGGTGACATTCTGAATCAAATGTTTGCACTCCTCCAGAAACACAGAACTCTGAAAACAATCTAACTGCATTCAGAACATTCAGGTCTCTTTGTATCTCAGGGCTTGGGGACACAAAAGCCACAGCTGCTTGCCAGGAAGGCCACTAGAGGCAGGTGAGAGGGAGCCAGCTTCTCCTTCACACTGCAGCCACACTGGAATCACCCGGGGACCTTTCCGACACAGCAGGGCCTGGACCCCAGCTGGTGTAACTTGTCTGGGGTGCAGCCCGGCCAGTAGCAATTCTAAAACTTCAAACGCATGGCACAGTCGACAACTGCTGCTTCCGTGGCTCTCTATGTGCTGGCAACCAGGTATCCAGATTTTGGAGGCCATCTCCTCTCTTCTGCAAAGACTCTCCCTGAATCTGGGTCAAGAAAGCGTCACTCTTCCCTAGTGAATGGGCACAGCGGAGCCCCGTCCGACAATGCTGCTCTCCTCACGCAAGGCAACCCGGAGCTTAGCCAGCCCATGTTCTCCTCACAGACCTTACCACAACGTTCGGCCGTCAGATCACACACGTCACCCCTGGGAAAGGAAAGAGCGTGAAGCGGCCTTGATGAGCTGAGGCATCCGGGTCAAACTAACTTGTCCAAGCCCGAAGCAGGCTGTAAGCAGCCTTGTTGAACAAATAAATAAACGCCAGGCTGGACTTGAACCACACACATTCGGCCGCATTTGTTCATTCAAGATCCCCTTCATTTCCTTCCCGCCCCACAAAGGGCCTCTGGTCCCTGAAAATAACACCATTCTTAAAGAGTGGACCCTAACACAGAAGTAGAAATTACATTTTCCTTCTCAGTTTAATTCCTTTTCTGCACCCCACCCTCCACATTTCCTATTCCTGGCACTGCCCCCCCCCATTTTCCGAGACAGCGCTGTGTCTTCAAAGAGACCCAGGTCCCCTACCTGGCCAAGGCCTGCGCTGGCCTCGAGGCCCCTTCCGTCTTCCCTCTCAGCCTACAACAGGAGACTCCTCCTGGGCAGGGATTACTTTTTTTTTTTTTTTTGGTGTTATTGCTTTTTTTCACTTTAGACATTCTTATATGTTTTGAATTACTTTGCAACAAGCAAATGCCACTTCTGTAATTTAAAAAGAAAAGAACAAATATACACACGGTCATATACAGCCATCTAAAAAGGACTGGATGCAAAAGGCAGAAAAAGAGTGGAAGACAAAAATAAGAGCAAGGAGCAAGGGCTACAAATACCAAACAGTAATGCCTGTGGTAGATACTAATGCAACTATATCAGAAATCACTCTGAACGTCAATCAATGGTATAAACATGCCAGTTAAAAGACAGATTGTGAGAGTGGATCAAAACACACGAGCCAAAAATTAACAAGTCAGGAAATGATAGATGCTGGCGAGGATGTAGAGAAAGGGGAACTCTCCTACATTGTTGGTGGGAATGCAAGCTGGTGCAACCACTCTGGAAAACAGTATGGAGGTTCCTCAAAAAGTTGAAAATAGAGCTACCCGATGACTAGCAATCACACTACTGGATATTTACCCTAAAGATACAAATGTAGTGATCCGAAGGGGCACATGCACCCGAATGTTTATAGCAGCAATGTCCACAATAGCCCAACTATGGAAAGAACCTTGATGTCCATCAACAGATGAATGGGTAAAGAAGATGTGGTATATATATACAATGGAATACTATGCAGCCATCAAAAGAATGAAATCTTGCCATTTGCGATGACGTGGATGGAACCAGAGGGTATTATGCTTAGTGAAATAAGTCAATTGGAGAAAGACAACTATCATATGATCTCCCTGATATAAGGAAGTGGAGATGCAACGTTGGGGGTTTGGGGGGTAGGAAAAGAATAAATGAAACAAGATGGGATCGGGAGGGAGACAAACCGTAAGAGACTCTTAATGTCACAAAACAAACTGAGGAGGGTGGTGGGGGAGAGGGGTAGGGAGAGGGTGGTGGGGTTATGGACTTTGGGGAGGGTATGTGCTATGGTGAGTGCTATGAAGTGTGTAAACTTGGCGATTCACAGACCTGTACCCCTTGGGCTAATAATACATTATATGTTTATAAAACAATTACAAATTTTAAAAAAAAGAAATCATAGAGCAACACAGTGTTTGGCACAGTCATGAGAAAGCACTCCATCGATTTTCACAATTTTAAGCATAATGTTAATGCTTAATATCAAATGAGATAATAATGTGGAAGTACTCTGTAAAGTGGTACAGGGCTGTACCCATTGTTGAGAGTTTCCTCTACATAAATGCCTCACATTTCTTTGATGCCATAGTAATAATAGTCCAGTGTCATGTTATTGTAACTGAAGGGTAATTCTCTGTATATTTTGTCTGTTGAAGGCATGGATAGAAATTAATAAAGCTCCCTTCACTCTACAAAAAAACAAAAACAAAAACAAAACACATGAGACAATATATAATATCTTATATATCTTGTAGATATTATATATCTACAAGAAGTCCACTCCAAATATAAAGGCGCATATAGATTATGGGTAAATGGATGGAGAAAAATACCCCATGTAACTACTAATCAAAAGAAGCAGGGAGGCACCTGGGTGGCTCAGTGGGTTAAGCCTTTGCCTTCGGCTCAGGTCATCTCAGGGTCCTGGGATCGAGTCCCACATCGGGCTCTCTGCTCAGCAAGGAGCCTGCGTCCCCCTCTCTCTCTGCCTGCCTCTCTGCCTACTTGTGATCTCTGCCTGTCAAATAAATAAATAAAATCTTAAAATAAAAAAAAAAGCAGGAGTAGTTCTATTAATCTCAGAGCAGATTTCAAGGTAGAGAAAGTTATCACTGATGATGAAGGACATTACATAATTCTCCACAAAGACATAACAATTCTTTTTTTTTTTTTTGAAGATTTTATTCATTTATTTGACAGACAGAGATCACAAGTAGACAGAGAGGCAGGCAGAGAGAGAGGGAAGCAGGCTCCCTGCTGAGCAGAGAGCCTGATGCGGGACTCGATCCCAGGACCCTGAGATCATGACCTGAGCCGAAGGCAGCAGCTTAACCCACTGAGCCACCCAGGCGCCCAAGACATAACAATTCTTAATGTGTACTACGCACATGACAACAGAGCATCATACTGGATGAGGCAAAAACTGATAGAACTATAAGGAGAAATGGATGAATACACTAGCAGAGCTGGCGACTTCAGTACCCCTCTCTCAGAAATGGACTGCTCCATCAAGCAGAAAATCAGTAAGGATATAGCTGAACTCAACAACACCATCAATCAACTGAACGTAACAGATGTCTATTGACCACTTCATCCAACAGCAGCAGAGTACTCATTCTTCTCAAGCTTGCATGGAACAGTCTCCAAAACAGACCACATTCTGGGCCATAACACACACCTTAGCAAATTCTGCATTAGCAAATGCAGAAGACTAGAAATCACAGTGTCTGCTCACAGATTACATTGGAATTGTATAACAGAAAAATAACTGGAAAATCCCCAAACATGTGGATATTAAACAACACACTTCTAAAGAACACCTGGATCACAGAAGAAATCTCAAGAGATATTTAAAAATATTTTGAATTCAATGAAAATGAAAGCACAACTTACCAAAATGTGTGATATGCAGGCAAAACAGAGCTTAGAGGGAAATTTATATCATCGGACGCATGTATTAGAAAAGAAGAATGACCTCAAATCAGTAATCTAGGTTTCCACCTTAGGGAAATAGAAAAGGAAAAGCAAATTAAGTCCAAAGTAAGCAGGAGATAGAAATCAATGGAATTGAAAATAGGAAATCAAGAGAGAAAATCAACAAAGTCAAAAGCTCTTCTTTGAACAGATCAATAAAATCTATAAGCCCCTGGCCAGGATAACTAAGAAAAAAGAGAAAGGACACAAATTATCTAAAATCAAAAATGAAAGAGAAGAAGACATTACCACAGGGCCCATGAAAATTAAAAGGATAATTAAGGAATCCTATGAACAAGTCTGTGCCTACAAATTTGATAACCTACATGACATGGATCAATTCCTTGAAAGACAGAATCTGTGAAAACCCACACAAGAAACAGATGATTTCAATAGACCTATAGTCCTATCAAAGAAATTGATTCAGTAATTAATAACCTTCCAAAGCAGAAAGCACCAGGTCCAGATGAGTAAATTCCATTGAACATTTAAGGAAAAAAGTATGCCCACTCTCTACAATCTCTTTCAGAAAAATAGAAGCAGACGGAACACTTCTTAACTCATTCTATAAGGCCAGCACTACCCTAACACTCAAACTAGACAAAGACATTATAAGAAAAATACAGACCAATATCTCTCATGAGCATAGATGAAAAAATCTTCAACAAAGTATTAGCGAATCAAACCCAACGATTTACAGAAAGAATTATACATCAAGACCATGTAGGATTTATCCCAGGTATGCAAGACTCATTCAATATTTAAAAATCAATTAATATAATCTATCACATCAATAGGCTAAAAAAGAAAAATCACATGATCATATCAAGAGAAGCAGGAAAAGCATCTGACAAAATCCAACAATATTCACCATAGAAAGTCTCAGTAAAGTAGGAACACAGGGGAATTATTCCAACTTAATAAAGAATACCTACAAAAAACCTATAGCTAACAGCAGACTTAATGGTGAGAAACTCAAAGCTTTCCCACTAAGATCAGGTACAATCCAAGGATATTCCTTTTTACTACTACTCCTTTTCAATATCATACTTGAAAGTCCTTGCTAATGAGATAAGGCAAGAAAAGGAAATAAAAAGTATACAGAGGGGGCACCTGGGTGGCTCAGTGGGTTAAAGCCTCCGCCTTTGGCTCAGGTCATGATCCCAGGGTCCTGGGGTTGAGCCCCGCATCGGGCTCTCTGCTCAACGGGAATCCTGCTTCCCCCTCTCTCTCTGCCTGCCTCTCTGCTTACTTGTAATCTCTGCCTGTCAAATAAATAAATAAAATCTTTAGAAAAAAAAGTATACAGATTGGGAAGAAAGACATTAAACTGTCTTTATTCACAGATGACGTGATTATCTATATAAAAAACCTAAAGGGATTGACTAAAAAAAAACAAACCCTGAAACAAAAGGAATTTGAAATTTTGAAAACACAATACCATTTACATTAGTACTCCCCAAAATGGAATAGTAGAAATGTAACAAAATATACAGAAGATATATATGAGGAAAGGTACAAAAACTCCGATGAACAAAATCAAAGAACTAAACAAATGGAGAAAAATTCAATGTTCTTGGATAAAAGGACTCAATATCACCAAAATAACAGTTCCTACCTGCTTTATAGATTGAATGCAATTCCAATCAAAATCACAGTAAGTTATTTGTGTATATCAACAAACTGATTCTAAAGTTTACCAGAGAGGGAAAAGACCCAGAATAGCCAACACTATATTGAAAGAGGAGAACAAAGTTGAAGGGCTAAAGCTATGCAACTTTAAGACTTACTATAGAGTAATGAAAATAGCATGGTATTGGAGAAAGAAAGGGCAAACAGATCAATGGAACGAAATGGAGCCCCCAAAATACTTAACTGATCTTTGACAAATGGGCAAAGGCAATCCAATGGAGCAGAGATAGTCTCTTCAACAAATAATGCTCAAATAACTGTGTAAACACATGCAAACAAATAAGCAAAAAACCCAAATCTAGACACAGACCTTTTCCCTTCAAAAAAACTAACTCAGAATGGATCACAGACCTATAACATAACATGCAAAACTATAAATCTCCTAGAAAATGACCTAAGAGGAAGCCTAGGTGAGACTGGGTACGGTGATGACCCTTCAGATACAAACATTAATGATATGATCCATGAAAGAAATAATGGATAAGTTAAGTGCTCTTAAAATTAACTCCTCCTGTACCCCAGGGGCTAATAATACATTGTATGTTTATAAAAAAATTTAAAAATTAATAAATTAATTAAAAAAATTAAACTCCTGCTCTGTGAAAAACAAAATCAAGAGAATCAGAAGACAAGTCACTGACTGGGAGAAAATATTTACAAAAGACACATCTGATAGAGGACTGATAACCAAAATATACCATGAACTTTCGAAACTCAAAAATAAGAAAAAAAATGATTAAAAAATGGGCCAAAGACCGGGGCGCCTGGGTGGCTCAGTGGGTTAAGCCCCTGCCTTCGGCTCAGGTCATGATCTCAGGGTCCTGGGATTGAGCCCCACATCGGGCTCTCTGCTCAGCAGGGAGCCTGCTTCCCTCTCTCTCTCTCTCTCTCTCTGCCTGTCTCTCTGCCTACTTGTGATCTCTCTCTGTCAAATAAATAAATAAAATCTTAAAAAAAAAAAATGGGCCAAAGACCTTAGGAGACACCTCACCACAGAAGATATCAGATGGCAAGCAAGCATATGAAAGGCTGCTCCCCATCTTGTCACCAGGAAAACAGAAATGAAAACAACAAAAGGACACCACTCCACACTTGTAAGAGCCTCCCAAATATGGAACTCTAACACCACCAAAGGCTGGGGAGGACTTAGAGCAAGAACACTCATTCATTGCTAATGGGGATGCAAAACAGAATAGCCACTCTGAAAGACAGTCTGGGGGTTTCTGACAAAACTAAGCACACTCTTACCATATGATCCAGCAACTGTACTCCCTGGTATTATCCAAAGGTGTTAAAAACTTTTGTTGCTACAAAAACCAGTACATACGTGTTGATATCAGCTTTATTCATAATTGTCAAAAGCTGGAAGAACTCAAGATGGTCTTCAATAGAGATCAACAAACGTGGTACATCCAGACCACAGAAGAGAATTCAGCACTAAAAAGAAATGAGCTTTCAAAATAAATAAATAAAAGAAATAATAAAAAGAAATGAGCTTTCAAAATAAATAAATAAATAAAAGAAATAATAAAAAGAAATGAGCTTTCAAACCATGAAAAGGTCATGAAAGAACTTTATATACAAATAAATGAAAGAAGCCAATCAAAAAAGGCTACACATTATATGCTTCCCGCTATGTGACATTCCACAAGAGGCCAAACTATGGAGACACTAGAAAGACAGTAGTTGCAGGGGGCGGGGACATGAACAGGCAGAGCACAGAGGATTTTTAGGGCAGTGAAAATACTCTGTACGATACTGTAATGATGAACACGTTTTATTACACATTTATGCAAACCCACAGAGTGTACCACGGAGGAAGGGTAAACTACGGGCCTCAGGTGACTCTGCTGTGTCAATGCAGGTTCATTCTGGGTAACCAACGTGCAGCTCTGATGAGTGACGTGGGTGATACGTGAGGCTACCTATGAGTGGAGGAAGGGGTGTACAGAAAATTTCTGTATCTTCCTCTTGATTTTGTTGCAAACCTAAAAAAGTGGAGAGAGAAAATACTGGTAATATGATGGCAAGTGATTTTTATTTTCTTTTTTGTATTTTACTCCTCCCCACCCTTGTTTCTCTGCAAAGAGTATATACTAGTTGCATAAGTAGGAAAAAAATTTAACCAAAAACAAAAGTAAGGTATGATTGCTGTATAAAATTCCTTCTTTATTGACTAATATGGTAGAATAAAAAAAATATGTATTTGGTTTTTGTCCCTGGTTCCTGGCCCAGAGTTCCTAAAACCCCTGGAATTTCCCGAGTGATAGCAATGTCTTTTTGTCATTCATAAAGCGCCCCTTTTGCCCCAAAGGAGTGATGCTAATGATTTAAAGCAGGCCCTTGACAGTTTTAAGAGAGGATCTGGCCCAGCTTAGAGGGCTGATACTTTCTACCCCACCCCACATACTCCAGGGAGGAAACAGGGGCAAGAGATTGAGTTCAACCACCAATGGCCAATGATTCAACGAACTATGCCAGTGTAATAAAACCCCATATAAAACCCCTAAATGACAGGGTTAGGAAACCTCTGGAGTCAATGTAGGGAGGGTGGCATGCCTGGAGAGGACAGGGAGGTTACCCTCCACACCTTGCCCTCTGCCCTGACTGGAAATGCAGAACGCTGGAGTATGACTTCCAAGGCTAGGCAGAAAAAGACACCAGGGTTTCTGCCTTGCTCTCTGGGACCACAGACAACATGTCAGGAGGACATCAAAGCAGCCCTCAGGGCAGGTCTACCTGAGGGCCCCACCCCCTTCCCCCTCAAAGACCAGCATGTAACTGGCCCATGCTGGAAGCGGGTCCTCCAGGCCAGCCAAGATGACAGCCCCCCACCAGGAGTCACTGTCAGAGGTGTCAGGTGACAGAGCCACCAGAGGTAAGGGCTCCTGGATTCCTGATGCACAGGAACTGTATGAAATAATGTTTACTGTTATCTTTGTGTGTTTTCTGACTTTTTGTATCATTTTAAGAATTTTATTGACAACTATAGTAATTCCTGCTTTCACGGAGTGCACACGGCTTCTCCAATCAAAATTCTTTTTTAACATTGCACTTTTTTTGGGGGGGGGGGACAACAATTTAATGTTTATAGTAAAACTGAGAAGAATTTACTATTGATTTCAGCCTGAAGTGTGGGGGTAATTTGTTTTGCACCAATATATGGCCAGTATCGACACCTGTGAGTCTTAAGATTTGATGAAAAACTCGTTCGCTGCCCATACATACGTTCTCTAGAAGAGAGGTCCATCAATTTTAAAAGATTCGGAAAGCAACTCAAGGCCCAGGAAAAGAATTCAGAATATTGCTTTAGATAGTACATGATCATTAGGACAGGCCATGTCCTTTCAGATTCACTTGTGACTGTCTCCAGTCACATAAACAAACACAGGGTATCTATCCCTTCACTAGTTTTTCAAGATCGTGCATGTCCAAGGACTCCCTTTTTCCTTTGTTCCCAGATGAAACTAGCTAGGGATAGTATGATTCAGGAGTTACAGAGCAGGAGGGGTCACTGTGCCTGTGAAAACTAGCTTCTCATGCATTTTTTGGAATACGCCTGGGCTCAGGGAACCCACGTCTCTAGGCAAAGGGTCCAACTGCTATGTTCAAGATGCGTGACCGAGCATGTCGAAGTGTCAAAGGATCTAGCTCACCGCTCCACGTCTGCTCTTCCAGCTGTGGCCTCTCCAGTTATGAAAGCTCCCTCCACACCCAGCTGGTAGAAAGTCTACATGCAACCCTGCCACGCTGGCATATCTCCTTATCCATACGATGGGAACAATGTAAGGCACCGTATCTCGATCTCGCAGGTAACCCCAGAGATCAGATAGTATTGTGAAAGCCACCCAATGAGCATTTCAAGATTTCATTTTCTTCCATCCCTAGGAGATCATCTAAAACCGGGGAAAAAAATCTTTGTAAGTACAAGAGCATAAAAAAGGAACATCGACGTTTAACTTTTGGCTAAAAATGCAAAACTGCATAGGTAGTAAAATTATGTTTTAAAAAAACCCAAAACTATACCTAGAAAAATGACCCCAGAAAACAATGATCCTGGGCTAAATCTTTGAGTGGTGAGAATGCTGGTGACTCTCCCCTTCTCTTTTCTTTTTATTCTCCCATTACTTTAAATTGGCAAGTCTGTGTTGCTTTACAATGAAGATAAAGGATGGTAATGACTGGCACTTTAGGGGGCCAGACACTACCCTCACCGCTAGGTGTCCATCATCTCATTTAATCCTCACACAAGAAAGGTTAGTTGATGTCATTAGAGCCACGCTGACCGATGAGGAGATGTCCTTTGGGGTTAAGCCATTTTCTCCAGGACAAAGAATGTGACTAATACTTTTCCTAGTCTGTGGTGCATGCCGAACGAGGGAACATCAGTGTTAAGTGAGGATAAACCACAGACTGGCTTTCTTACCAACCTCGTCCTGACAACTGTCGTGGGGAATCTCTACGGCCTCAAGTTTAAAATGCCAAACAGACCCTCTGCGAGGTGGAGACTGGACCCAATAGAAGCTTCCCAGAATGTAGGTTCCTGAGAGAGAGCAGTCAGGGAGGCGACTCTGGTAACAAGGTCTGGGGGTCCCCACTTGTTAGCCATCAGCCAAGGAGGACAACAATAGTATCAGCGAAAAGAATCTCCATGTGATCCCCTTCTGGACCAGGGGACGGACAGACAGACACAGAGGTTGGCCCTTGCGACGACAGCCAGCACCTGCTGGACCCCGATGGGGTACCAGGCACTGTCCAAGTACTTTACAGGCATTAACTAATGCATGTCAACGCTCGCAGCAGCCCTGGGAGCGACTTCACTTTACAGATGCAGAACCTGAGGCAAGGGGCGGAGGAAGCCAGACTGCCCGCACCCGCACCACCAAAGCACCTTCACTAAAAGGGTCCCGCTAGGTCAATGTCAGCACCCACGAGAGGCAGCCTGACTGTGTGCATACACACACACACGCAGGAAACCACAGAGACAGGACAGCTGTCTGCTCCACTTCCCCAGACCATGGGCATGAAGACCTCTAGCTCGGGCCTCGTTTCAATCAAAACTGTCCCCTGAAATAGCCTCTGACTCCCATGCGATGTGCGTGCAGTGCCACCACCCAGCAGCAGATCTGAAGAATGCAGCTGATTCCAGAAGTTTCTCCTTCCTTGATCTTGCACAGCGCAGGAGGTGCTGAGAGACCTCGGCTAGGACTACTGAAGCTCTCTGTGCCTCAGTATCCCCCCATTTATAAAGTGACTTAACTGTCACCTTGTCATTGAAGGGTTAAACAAGTTCTTCCTCCAAGATTCTGAGCGCGTGGCCCATCCTAAGTGCTCCACGGGCATGAAGTGGCCGAGTGCCAGAGGGCCTGCAGTGGTGACACGAGCTCTAGCCGTGAACCCAGTTTCTCCCATATGCCCTGGCAAGGCATGTTTTCCAAACACAGCTCCTGTCCCGGGTGCTCTTCCTCAGTGGGACCATGCCATCGGGGGTGGACTTTAATGTCCCTCCCTTTGAACCTGGGCAGGCTGGTGACCCTGTGAGCTTCAGGGTCTGGTCGTAGCAAGTAACGCAGCATCTGCTCTGCCACCTGGTGCCCTGTGTGGCCGTGGAACAATCTCCAGTGTCCTGAGGCTGCCGTGCTGTGAGGAAGCCCAAGGCACAGGGAGGGGCCCCCTCCACCCCGTCCACAGCCCAACAGAGCTCACCACCCACAGCGCACCATGTATGTGATCGAGCCTTCAAAGGACCGCTCAGCTACAAGCAGCCTCCCAGCCTTGAGTCTTCCCAGCTGAGACTCCCGGATAGTGGGAACAGAGAGAAGCCATCCCCGCCACGCCCGCCCCAATTCCTGACCCACAGGTTCGGCGAGCACCATAAAATAGTCTGAAACAACTGAGTTTTGGAGTAACTGGTTACGGGGCCAAGAGGGCTGGAACCTACGCTACGCTTTCAACCAACAGTTTCCAAGTACCTGTTATATGAAGGGGGGCCCAGCCCCAAACTGAGGGAGGGATTAATAAGACATAGTTGTATGCAAAGCTGACAATCCCAAAGGAAATGCACACAACCGATCATTACTGTATAACAGAAGGTGACCACGGTGAGGGGCAGAGTGCAAGGAGAAGATTCCCTCAGAGGGAGACTGTAGGCTTCCAAACAGGCTTCACGGAAGCAGGGGCATTTGAACTGGGTCTTGAAGGGTGGGCAGGGAAGTATGTGCCACATAAAAACACTACCGGGTCGCTGCAGGACCAACAAGAAGCCTGTCGGGGGCTCTGGTCACACGACAGGAGGGTACAGGAGTCCCAGGCAGGAAAGGGCACCGCAAGGCACAGGGATACAGTCAAAGCTCTCCTCCGGGATAGGGGAAGCTGAGAAAGAGACTAGCCCAGGAAAAGCAAGGACACAGATCGGGTTTGTGTTTCTGAGTCCTCATTCTGGAGGCAGGTGGAGGACAGAGCAGAGGGCAAGACCCAAAGCAGGGAGACCAAAGTCACAGTCAAGTGAGACGAGATGAAGGCCTGGCCTGGTTTTAAGTTCAAGGACAAAAATATCGCTATTCCTTCTCTCCTTTTTTTTTTTTTTTTGGTTTAAATCCCCAGCGGTACCTAAAATAGAGCTCGTCTACAGATGATGATTAGTTAATGTTACATTATTGATGCCACTTCTAAGGAGGTATGACTACCTGCTACAGAACCAGCAAAGAAGATGGCAAACACAATGATTCACTTCACCCCAAACCGACTTTGATCTCCGTGACATGTGTCCTGCTGAGTCACGATGAGGCTGCCTGGCTGTCTGTCTCCGGTAGGATTCCCAGCGAGCGAGCCCCTGGGCGGGGTCCCTGCTTCCCTGCCACAGCCTCATTTACTTGGTCCTAAATGCTGAAGCTGCCACCTTAGAACACTGCTGAACTATGACTTCAAAAATACTTTAAACATTCTAATATTTACTTCAATTAGAATATTTAAAACAAATGATAATGAAAATATTATAAGCCTTCAATCTCTTCTGACTACCAGCCATCATCCTCCTTCCCATCTCAACTCCCCAGAGACCAGCCCTGCTATGAACCACTCTAGACTTTTCTTAAAAATCCACATACGTACAGAAATACAGACACAAAGAGATATGTGTATATACGTATATAAACATATATATACACAATCACTGAAAATACACAGTATTATTACATAAACACTTTGGTTCCATACAGACACATTCCTTGGTTTTGCTCCCCAATGTTTTTGAGATTACATATAATTCTAGTTCCTTTCTTTTATATAGCTAAATGGTATCCCCTCCTGGGATTACACTGCATTTTATTTGTTCCCCTATAGATGGATATTTACAGGATTTCTCATTGTTTTGCTATAGCCAACATGTCCTCCTCTTTGCGCATGCCTCCCACTGGAACAGCACTCCAGCGGGTCTTAAGGGATAACTTGCTTTGAGCTTATGCACTCCTTGCTTGCTGACTTAAGTCCCTTGGTCTGGAGCAGAACTAACCTACTTTCCTTGAGATTTGCAGACCACTGGCCTTGAGGAGTGAAGGAACAGACCTTCCCAGAAGATAAGGTCTGACTCTATGAAAACAGCTGCCCCAGAAGCCAGCAAGTCTGCTCAGGGTCACGTCCACCTCGGACTAACCACCAGGGCACCTGCTTCTCCTGCTCATGTACTCCTCTCCCATCCCCTTTATACCCTTCCAGCCTCAACTACACAGGGAGGACGGTCTTTGAGACATTAGTCCACCACCTTACCAGGCTGCCGGCTTCCGGAAGAAAGCAAGCTTTCCTCTCCCACCATCCCTTGTCTGTCAAGTATTGGTTTTCGAGCAGCAAGCATCTGAATCTGAATTCGGCTCCTGCTCTCCGTCCAGAAGCTCTAGGTCTTTGTCCTCTCCTCGATCGAATTTGTGCAATCCCCTAGCTTCTCTCTCCTTAACCACTGAACCCATAGAGGAGAACTGAGCACTTCTAGGATGTCCGTGGCTCTTTCACCCTGACGTGCTTGGCACTAGGACCAGCCCCCAAGACCACAGCCCCCTACTCTTCTTCCTCAGCCACGTCCCCTCCTGTCACTGAGCCCTCCCATGGCCTTCCACTCCCCAAAAAGGCAGAGCTAATGCCCCAGAGTCCTCCCACCTTCTCATACCCACCTGGGGCCCCTCACTCCCATCCGAAGATCAGCACAACCCGGAAGCTTCTGGAAAGGCAGATGGGGCAGCCCTACAGCCTGCCCTTGACCCAACCATGCCCACAGCTAAGGTAACAGACCCTCTTCCCAACTGCACCAGGACTGAGGGCAGCATATCCAGGGGAAAGTGCTTATAATTGAACAGAAGTACCAGTATTCACCTTCTATTTTCTGAAGGAGAAAAAAAAAAAATTAAAAGACGGAATCAGATTACTTGCCTGTAAATGCTCTCCCTGTAATTACCCTACATCTACTGACCACTGTTTCCTTCCATCCTGTTTCAAAGATAACAGAAATGGACTGAATGTCAGGCAGATTGTTTTTAATAAGAAGACAACCTCATGGCATAGTTCTCCGGCCAAGTCTGGTGGCCTAGGAAGCACCAGTTTCACGTGAGTTCCCATAAAAGGACCCTCACTCAGAACCAGCAAAGGCCCCCTCTTCCTCACCACCACGCATTTCATTACTCTTGCAACCGACATCCTCGAAGGAAATATTCTGGACCTGGAATGCCTCAGTTTCACCAAGTTCTTAGACAGGTTGAGAGGCACCTGCTGGATATCCAAGGAGTCATTTTACTGGCTGTCACCACCATCCCCCATGAGGAGCAAGGTAACTCCTCCTCGGTTCCCCCCATCACCCCTGTCCTCCGGTTCTTCCTCCTAGAAGCTGGCAGGCTTCCTGTCTATGTCTACCCTGATGTTCTCGTGGCCCCAGGAAGAAGATGCTAAGCCCAGGTCCTTCCTGAAAAATGCCCAAAGCGCTCCTGCGGATTACATGGGGAGGTCAGTTCACTGGGGCAGCATGGAATGCAGAAGACCTCAAGGGCCATGACCTGGGAGGGAACCGGAGGCCACGGCTTCAGGAAGCCCCTGAGAGGTCTACCGTGGCCTTCAACACAATGTCCCACACCCTCCCCGTGGTCTTCGAATGCCAAGGCCACAGACATACACAGACACATAAGAAATGGGGGCTGCCTAGCTGCCAAGGGACATACAGGTTTTGAATGGGTGGTCTTCAGACGGGCCTCAGAGCAGTTCCCTACTCCTGGTGCAGCCCCTCCCACTTCCCTCCAGGGAGCACTCCTTGTACCAACCACTGATGCTCTTCTCCCCATTCCGCCCAAGATCCCAGCCTTCTCCCCTGGGCTCTCCTGGCCTTGTGGAGGCTGTGCTGTGACTCCCAGCGGGAACCTCTGCACACTGAGGAGCTCTGTGACCATCCATACATGCCCTGAGCTCAGCGCTTGGGGCTTGCCAGACACTTCAGTATATGTCGCCAATGGGAGAGCCAACAAGTGCAGCAGGGTCCAAGGGCCCCTTCTCTCAAGTCAGGAAAAGCCCAGAACATTGGCCTTCATTCCCAGAAGTACTTGGGCAGCTTCCTCTGGGAGCCAGGCTGGCTTTGCCAGACAGTCAGGGAAACAGATGGGCTGGCCGCTGAGATGACCATTGTCCTGACTGTGACCATGCTCATAGGCGTGTGGGCCATCCTCTTGGTCATTAGCCGGATAAACACAAGGATCTGAGCTCAGGGGCCCATTCAACTAGCTCAAGTGGGTATGTGTGTGGGGTGGGGCAGGTATGACAGGGTACACCATGGAAGTTCAAAACAACCCAAGAGTATAGGTCACAGTCCTTAGAAGTCCCAGAACTGGAAACCCACATGACCTAGACTACTTCCTCAGGACAGCTGCACTCCTCTCTGCAAGGACGGGTTTCCTCTACTTGGCCAAAGTTTCTGGGCTCCAACAGTCCAGCTTGCATATGCCTACCATTACCTGTGCACTCACCTGCAACTCCCCACTACGGCTCTCGTACACATTCCCCAGACAGCAACCTCAAAGGCTCAGGTGTGGATCTGGGGGGTCGTTTATGACACACACTACACCCCACCCAGGCCCAGCCAGACTTGACCGGGTGGGCTTCTATATTCCATTATCTGGCATACAACCACTGCCCCCTCGGTCCCTGCTTCAAGTGTGAGTGGCCAAGCATCCTGAAATATGCCCAGCACACTAACAAAGAATCAACATCCACACTCAACTAAAAATTAATAGTCAAGTGCATGGACACTGCCCCTGGGGATTTCCCAAGCCCCTGTTACCTCTATCATAATAATTCACAGCCATTCCTCCTCTCAGCTTTGACTTTCATTGTTGGTGGTTCAGTCTCCTCCTCCGAGGGCTGCCCTGGGGATGCCTCATTTTCCAATTTAATTCAAGGAACACGCTTTGAGCAGGACTGTCACCATGGAGTGAGCAGCGGGTCCCTTGGTTGTTCTTACTGGGGCCAGGAACACATAAAACACAACTCTGCAGAAGCCCAAAGACAGGAACTGGGGAGTTCGGAACACAGCCCTGGGAGGTGTGCGGGGCTGTGCTGGGGGAGAGTAGAGGGGCCTTCCAAAGGGTGGCAGAATGAGGAGCAGCACACGGCGGGTGGGGATGGGGGTCTGCAGAAGCGGGGAGAGGTCCAGCCAGCAAGGCTCTGTGACGGAAATGACAGCACTTCTCCAGCAGGTGAAATATTACACAGTCATCAAAAATCACAGAGCAAAATATTAAGAACACCTAAACATGTCGGAAGCATCTTATTAAGTTAGAGGAGGAAAAGGCTCTAGAGGGTTTACAAGTGTTTTTGTCAAGAACCACTTACCCCACTACCTATGTATGGGGAAAGTGCCGGGCCAACACACAGGAAATTGCTAAAGGACAGGAAGGTAGTAAGTGACTGGTTTTCTTTGTGTGTTGTGTTTCCTAAGCATTCTGCACTCCGCATGGATTGCTCTTGGAAGGAGGACAAGCGGTCACAAAGCATTTCTCAGACCGCCTTCCCCTGCACCCTCCCTCCCCCAGAAAAGGAGTTAGAGAAGGGTGACTGTTTTTGTACAGATGAGTCCAAGGTTGGGTGAGTGGGGGAGGCAGGGAGGGAGAAGGGGCCAAGCAGCCTGTGTGGGTGGGGGAGGGGGAAGGGAAGGGCTGAAAGAGACTGGATGGCAGAATTGGCCAGGGCCAGGCTGGCCAGGTGACCTAGCAGGTGTGACAGGTCGCATGGTTAATCAGTTGCCCTCTATTTGAGCTTGGTACTTGCTCAAGGGCCTGGTTGAACAGGTTCGACCTCATCTCCTTTTTTTTTTTCCCCAAGCTATTTAGTCACTTTGCTAAAACTCCTTATTTTCCGAGTTATTAAACTTTCAATTCCGTGTTGATCCATTCCTAGCCCTTGTACACATCTCTTCTGTTTCTTCCAACTTGATGCCCTCGTGCAGCACAGATGGAAACCATAAGCCCTGGTGACAACCATCCTTCCAGGGTACAGAGAAGGCCCCTGAGTGACAGGCAGCTGGGGGAGTTCTGAGAAGGCAGAAGTCCAGGCATCACCATGCAGGCTGCCTCTGACTTACCCGAGGCCAAGGATGCGCCCCAAGCCCCATGGCTGTCCGCAGTTCCTTACTGAAAGCGAGGGCAGCTGCACCAGTAAGGCCCTAGAGAAGCCTTGAGGAAGAGAGATTTCAGGATTGGGATTCTGAGCATTGGCTCAGTGGTCCCACGAGGGTTCAAAAGCCTCTGCCCCCGGCGGCAAACTCGGCCCAGAAGCTGAAGGCGCTCCCCAGACATCCTCTCCTAATTAGAGGTGAGAGGAAAAGCCCTCTGGGTGAGACCAAAGACACGATGGGCTCACGAGATGCCTCATCCTGAAACCAACGCTCCCCCTCAGCTGTCACCTGAAAAGGGCCATAAGGACTGAGTACCTGTGAAATCCCTGGCGTTGGCCCAGGCTGCCCCATGCGAGCGGTTTCCACTACTGTCCTCTCATCTCAACTTCACAACTGCCTTGCAAGAGAAGGATGCTGTCGCCATTGCACAGAGGGCGTGAGCAAACAGAGGCTCAGAGAAATTAAGCACCAAGGGGATACGGGGCTAGTACCGCACACTCCTTTCTCATCCAGTCCACAACTGTGGGTGCTGCCTCTCCCTCACCAGGCCCCGTGTCAGGCTGATGAGCTACAAGACCCACATCCTCGCCATCTAGGAGGTGGAGACAGACGTGCAAACAAAGTCAGAAGGGCCAGCGGTGCAGGGAATGACACGTGGGGGGCATGGGGCAAGCGGTCCCCACTAACCATGGGCAGTCAGAAGAGCTTCAGAGATCAGAGCTTCCTGGTGCCAGTTTTAATTAGGGTGAGCAGATGTGCCTGCTTGGTAGGGCTGGAGGGACACGACCAGGCCCTCAGCCCAGAGGAGCCCACATGCACACAGCTCCTGGGGGGAGCCAGAGGGCTCACGGTGTGGACACACTGGGGGGTCAGACCGATAAGTGGCAGGAGCAGCAGGGCAGACCCGGTGGGGCTCAGTCACCACACTACAGAGGCTGTGATCCGAGGGCAGTGAAGAGCCACTGAGGTGTCCATATTCCAAATGTATATTCTGAGTCATGTCTTGGGAAGGTGGTTCTGGTGGGAACAATAGGAAAGAGGTCCTAGCAAAAGATCCTTGCAATGGTCTGGAAGAGCGCTGCTGAGAACCCAGCGAGGGCAGACCCCAGGAGGGGGACAGAGGCAGTCTGGAAGAAGAGATGCTAAGGAAATGTGGTCAAGAGCCCAAGTGTCCAGGAGCTGTCCAGAGCAACTCACAGATCTGGGTGACAGAGTGCATATACAGAACAAAGACAGAGGGGGCAGGTTGGCGGTGGGGAGGAGGGAGTGGATGAGTCACCATTGGACTAAGAGTCCATTCCCCTGCGCCCATCCGACCCTCCAGACCACCGTGCCACTTGCGGCTAGAAATCACCTCCTCCCACCACCCTCTGTAGGACAGAGTGGGCAGAGAACAGTCACACAGCTGATGGAGGCAAACACTCAGACAGGAGGTGCCTCCGAGGCCAAAATAAGCCATCGATCAATCGGAGGAAGTTGCCAGAAGACAGTTAATTTAAGACTGCTCCCAAATAGCTGGCACTCAGTCCCCCTCAAAACCTCCGTCAGTGGAGGACCCCCCAGCTCCCAAATGGGCATCATTACCACAGAGGTCCAGACATAGCAGAAGTCGCCAAGGGCAGAGCCGTTCCTGGAAGGCAGTCAAGGATCCCAGACTCGCACGATGCAATCAATGAAGGCTTGATTAAGAAAAGAGAGGAGAGGCAACCGACGTTCAAAATAGAAAATGATCCCATTAGTGAGAGCCCTGATGATACGGCTGTGAAGGTTATCACTTTGCTAGGGCTGCACGTTTGAAACAGTTACGGGTAATCAAAACCAGAAAACGCTGACCATCCCCGAAGGTCTCCAACGCACCTAGTGCTGATAAGTGGAGTTATCAGCTGTCTTTTGTGTATATGGCCAGGTGAGCTATGGATCTGTGTGTGGCGGGGGGCTGCCAGCATCTCTCCGCACAGCAGACCGCCATGGAGAGGCGACATCCTCACCAGGATTTAAAGAGCATCTCAGAAACCCCTTTCAAGATAACTGTGGAGTAACTAAGCACGCCACACGCTGAATGAGGGGCGCTCTGAGGCAGGGAAAAAAAAAGCAAACCTGGAAGGAAAAAATGGGGACCTGGAATCCCACCCAGTGACCCTTTTTCAGCCACTTACTTCGGTCTCCCCAAACTCACAAGGATTGTAAAGGAAATCCATGCTCTAAGAAGAAGAAGAATGACGGTACTCATTAACGTAGAGCTCCCCTTGGCTGGCAGGATTCACTCACCGTACCTGTAGAGCCAAGAGTCGGACCCAGCGCATGGGGTGCTTTTCAGCGGCAAAGGAGCTGCTGTTTAAAACCTTTTTATGGGGGCGCTTGGATGGCGCAGTCAGTTAAGTATCTGACTCTTGGTTTCTGCTGAGGTCACGATCTCAGGGTCAGGGGATGGAGCCCCAGTCCCGTGTGCATTGGGCTCTGCTGTCAGCATGGAGTCGGCTTGAGATTCTCTCTCCCTCTGCCCCTCCCTCTGCTTGCACACACATGTTCTCTAAAATAAATAAATAAGTAAATAAAATCTTCTTTAAATACCCAAAAAAGCGTTTCTCAGAAACTGCAGCCAAATCCAGAAAAGTAAAGGGCTATGGCCAAGAACAGGGGAGGCAGCATCTATAAAGAGGCTTGGAGAAAGTTTTAAATCCCCACGCGTGTGGATGGTGACATTAGTGTGTTTACAGAACATTTGATTTACTCGCTAAGGCAAAATTCCAGAAGGATGAGACACCGGGACCTGAGCGGACAGTTTCTTCACTGCAGCTGTCCCTGACAGACTCATTGTAAAGTAATGAATTCTGTGGACACTCAGAGAGAAAAAAGAGCTTCAGATGCTACAGATCGATGCTGCGCACTGCAGAGACACAGCCCCTGGTGTCGGCGAGCTGTGTTCGGGTACCGCGCGGAGTTCAGCTGCAATCTGTCCCTTTGAAGGCCGGCTAAGAAGTCCCCCCAGGCCTGGGCACAGCGCCAAGGTCTTGCGCTCAAGCCGTTTGGAATCTCCTGGGCTGGAGCGTTCCTACCCAGGGCTGGACCAGGCACTTCCCACCACCTGCTCCAGGGACTTAGGGGTCTCTGCGGGGCTGCGTCCATCCCAGGAAGTAAAGCAGGGCTGGTTTTGTGGGAGGTTTGTGGGGTTTTCTGGCACAGAGAGGACTTTAATCTCTCAGTTTTCTCTCCGGAGCTGAAATCCCTATGTGCAAAAAAAAAAATAAAAATAAAAAATAAAAAAATCCAAAACAAAACAAAAAAGGGAAAACACCTAGATAATCCTTAAAGTCCCTCTTCAGCTCTAAGTTTGTGTGATTCTGTGTCACCAAAATTCAAAGCCCCTGGGCTCCCCCAACTATATGTATTTCCCTCTGCCAGGGAAATGTACGTGTAACTGACAGAACAAAAAATACCAGAAATCATAGTCTTGGGAGTAAAAGAACACTTAGAAACCACACAAAGCAGAAATGAAGAACCAGCGTGGAATGAATCCAACCTGAATTAGAAGCAACATCTAAAATGACAGGTTCAGAAAAGCCTGATCGGAGCCCCAGGCTGAGGCTGACTCTGAGTTCACAGGCCCAGCCTTCTGGTGAAGGTGGGTGGGTCACTCCGGAGGGGAGGTCTGGGCTGGGGAAAAGCCTGGGCGCCAGACCAGAGAGTCAGCGTCACCAGAGAGTCAGCGTCACCGCAGTGGGGCCCGGGGCAGGGAGAACACTGCGTGCACAGCAACAGCGGTGGTCTCTGGGGGGACGGGGTGAGGAGCAGACTTAATTTCCACTGTCTACATCCTTCTGTATCTTTTTAAATTAGACACGTGCATCTCTTCGCTTATTCCAAAGTAAATGAATAAAAATGCATGCTATGCCAAAGTAAAATCTGGAGACAATAAAAAAGACGAAGATTACTTAAAATTTCTTCTAATTAAGTGTCGTTTAGCAATCTAAGGGGAAGATGGGGGGAGGGCTCCAGATAGTGAAGAAAACAACTCATCAACAAGAGCCCCGCACTTCTGGCCAAAAGCACCTCCCCCCTTGTCCTCCCTCCCCGCCAAGGACAGCTCTGGCGTCCCTCTTCCGTGGCCTCCATCGCTGGCTGCCTCCTCTTCTGAGTGCCCAGTATCATGAGCTGCCCGCCAGACCACAGGCGGTGCCCCCTACCCTCAGCATCTAACGGTGCTACAGGGGAGTTCAACTGCTCCTGCCATTTCCACACCTGAGCGAGTGTATCCCGAAGGTGGCCACAAAGCTCCCTTCCCTTCCGTCCCACGTGCTCTGCTCACCTGACTCCACGGCTCCCATGGAGAGCTGGACCTGGGTCCTCCCCTTGGACCTGGGCGGGCTTATGACTTCAGCAGCATTGACACAAGTGACTTCAAGGCTGGGTCATGAAAGGATTCCTCCTGGCTCTCCCCGGCGGCGCCTCACTCCCTCAAAGCCCTGGGCACCCTGGGAGGAGCCTGACAGCACTGAACCCGCCATACTCTGAGGAAGCCAGGCCAGCCCCCAGGAGTGACCACAGGAAGAGAAAGAGATGCTGCGTCCCCACCTCCCACCCCGCTGCTCCACCAGCTGGGGTCCCAGCCAACAGCTGCCTGCAGCTGCAGGAAAGACACCAAGGGAGGATCACTGGCCAAACCCTTCCTGAAGTCCTAGCCTACAGGATTCCTTGAGAGAGAATAAAAGCATTACTCTCGTAAGCCACTAAGATTCGGGTGGTTGGTTGAAAAGCCCTAGGTAATGGATAACCGCCTCTCCACAACAGAGTCTCCAGGGTCTAGACCCCATCTCAAACTCACTTCAGGTTCCCACCCACTGGTTTTAAGGCACAGAGCTTGGTTAGCCCTTGAGTCAAGCCGTCAATTCCAGAAATTTGTTTAAATAAATTCATTGTATCTGTGCATATTTGACTATTTCTCCAAAAACAATCCCCACTGATGTCTGCCTTCCCCGGCTCTCTTCCTGGCAGAGAGTGGTCCTCACTCTTCTCTCCTCCCTCGACTGTGGACAGCCAGTGGAGGGCCCAGGGACCGCCCCCAAATCCTGTTTACTCCCAGTCCCTGTCAGCCCCTCCCAAGCCCCCTCCTGCAGCCACACCTCCATCCACAGGCCACCCTCTGCACCTGGCTCACCGGCTGCCTCCCAGCCCTCATCCTGCCCAATCCCCACACACAGAGCAGGAAGGACTATTTTTTGTTTTCCACCCACGGTGTTCCAGAAAAGGCTGGTGGCAGCTTAAGCACAAAGAATTCTCAGCCTCGAACACTGGGACAGCCACCCTCTTTTTTGGGCACTGAAGCATAGATCCCCCATCGTTCCAAGAATCAAATGACCAACGCCTGGTGATGGGGTCTCTGCTTCCACCCACAAGAAGAAGTCCGAAGACTTCAAAGCCCTTCCCTGGAATGGCTCTTTCTCTAGCCCACACCCAGCCCACTCCGAGTCCCTCCTGAAAGCCCAGCCCATTTGCCTTCTCTGCTGGAAGGCCTCTTCCTTGCCCCCTCTTGTGTGGTGTGCCCCCGGCGGCACCATGGAGGGACATTTCCACACCCATCTGCCTCCTAGGCCTCTGGGCAGCCGAAGTCAGGGCCCCATCATAACCCAGCTCTGGGGGCCCCTCTGGGCTTCCGCGGCAGGTGCCCAGGACATGCATAGGATGAATCACGTACTCATTCTCCCAGAACCCTCTTTCCCAGTGCACCTCCACTCCAAAGAACAACCTTCCCCACGGGTGCCTCACTCACCCCACCAGCTGAAGTGAGTCCCTGCCGTGTAGACAACCCTGCTCCAAAACCACCTTCCCCACACCCGTTTTCCGGCTCCTTGCACACTCAGAGGCGCTCTGAAGGGCATCTGTTCAGCTCTCCAAATTTCCACAGCCTGATTTCATGCACTTCAGAGTTGGCCCTCGTGGAGCCCTCTCAGGCCTCAAGCACACCAGGAGGAAGCCTGCTGATGACTTTTCCCGAGCTCACAGCAGTCTGTAGGCCCATGGTTCTTACGCCTGGAAGAAACGCTGCTCTCTAGTACGGAGGATGCCGTTCTGCGCATCCTAGGTCTTAAAACTAGGAAAGCGTTGGTGCTGCTCTTAGAACGGTCCCTGGTACCAGAGGAGCTCGAAGTATTAGCTCAATGAATAAAAGGAGGAAAGCTCACTGACCTGGAGAAGGTGTGGTCGGCCGAGGCTCCTCTCCACCAGGCACCGGGGACTGAGAGAGGTTGCATGACTCAGCCAAGGTCACCAGCAAGCCAGTGAGGGCAGGTGGAACCCCGTCTCTTGCCTCCCCGCCCCTGGCCCTCCTTCTGCCCCACCCCAGCTTTCCAGAGCCACCCACCGCTTCCATGTTCCAAAGGCAGCATCTCCACGAGGAGTTCTGGACAGTGGCCAGGAGTATTTTTCTTCCTGGCTTTAAAACAAACTGTGACAAATGGCTCTGCGGATCTGGGCCATGAAGCTGAGCAAATGGGACTGCGATTCACACTATTAACTTAAATTCTACTCAATGTTATTTCAAATTAGGGCATTTTAACCAGAAATTATAAAAAGCATTGTTTGGGGAGGAGGGGGGGTGCATTTCTAAGTTGCCAGCAGATTCATTTACAAATCTACTTGTTCCTGGCCACCCTCAGCCCTCACAGATTTGTACCCACTCCTTTTCCTTCCCTCTGCACTAGGTCCTGACTCAGGGATGTAAAGAATGATTCTTGGGGCCTGCTGGGCTACTGACTCCCCACACTTGCAGCTCAACTCCACGGGTGGCAGCTCGGGTCAGGAAGCTCTGTTAGAACGCTCTTCTTTACTTGGAACTGAACTTGGGCACAGGGGTCCTGGACACAGGCGGAGCTCCATCTCTCATTTACCCATTTAGTGGGTAGTAACTGAGCACATTCTAGGCACTGAACACTGAAACAATAATGAAAACTACAGAGAGATGCCCAGCAACCATCCTGATGCTCAAGGAGCCTGCCGTCTAGATGCTCTGCGGCTTCTCCTCCCCGGGCTGAAAAGCCCGAGACCTTCCATGGCTGCACGCGTGACATGGGTTCAGTTCTCTTCCCCGTTTCTCACAAACGGGCTCTGGGTTGCCTCTGTGCCTCCAGATGTGTTGCCCAGAACCTCACGCCATCCCCCACCTGTGGTGTGACCGGCACAGAGGAAGGACACCAGCACCCTGGTTCTGGACACCAAATTTCCTCCAGTGCAGACAAGACGGCCTCGTCCAGGGGCCCCGTCACATGGTTGACGCCTGCCAGCTACACAACCTGCCACCCCGCCCACAGCCTCCCCCTCTCACACTTGGGTAGCTGGATTCCAAACCTTGCCTTCATCCCCGTTCCATGCTAGCAGAAGGCAGCCCATCCGTCTGCCTCGCTTTTTATCTTCCCCACCAACCAACCTGCCTGCTGTCTCTTCTCGTTTTAAAGTCCTTTAAATGGCTTTAAATGAGTGTGACATTCACCTTCATCAAAACTCGCTGGAAGAATGTGGAAAGGTCAAGGACAGAATCCCACAACACCCTAATGCACCCACCAAACTCTGAACGCAGTGCTTGGGCACAAGACTTCCACGCGCCTGTCCTGCCCATAGGCGCATCACGTCACCCCACCTCCTGCTGGCCCATGCAATAGTAAGCATGCTCAACAAATGGAATGTGATGCCAAAGCCTAAGCCATTCCACACTTATCAAAAATACAAATAAATTTTAAGAAACTCTATTGGCTCCACTCTGCCAGTCCCTTCTTGTCTAAACACCTCCTCTTGGTCATCAAGGTGTCCAAATTCCCGGCCCACTCCTCCATCCCTCCCATCTCCCCCTAGTCCTTCCAAAATTAGCCTCCCCACTCCCGCCCCACCCCCCACAAGCCTGCCATTCCACCGACAGGCTCTGCTTACAATGTCTTCCATCTCCCCAAGTTGGTGGGCAAACAACAGTGAGCACAAAGGAAGAGGAAGGAGGGAAGGTAGAAGGAAGACAGGAGGAGGGAGGAACCAGCGATTCTCAGCACTGGGTCTTGCCAGGCCCTGCTCTGGATGCCTCATGTGTGGCACAGGTAATCCCCACAGCAACAACGTGAGGCGGGTGCCTTTCTCCTCCCTGTCCACAGATGAATGCTGAGCCAAGAGCTTAAGTCATCTGTCCCAGGCCACATGGGAGTTTGTGCTCTGAACCATTCCACTGGCATCGCTGTCCGGGAAAGGCCTGGAATGAAGCACCAACCTGCTGAGGAGCTATCTGTGCTGGCGGGGTGGGGGGGGGGGGGTGGGGGGGGGCTATGTCTGCCTGGGGACTCAGGGAGGGCGTCTCCTGGAGGTCCTCTTGATCGGAGTCTCGGGAGGTCAGCAGGAGTTGGGCACTCAGCCCAGGGACCAGTGTGGGGAGGCACTCATCCACACGTGAGGACAGGGCACAGGCAAGGCCAGAGAACAAAGGGTGAGTTCACTGAGAGGACTGCTCCGGGCCCTGGCGAGAAGGACACTATAAACCCAGGTGACGACGGACAAGTAGGAACCAGGTCTGCATGGTCTGTGTTTTGGGAAAGATGGGCTCTTCATCCTGCGTACATCCAGTCACCCAGGCCTTATTACAAAAATCTTACCTCTCTGAGCCCATCTGTCCTACCCCAGTGCAAGCCTCAGGTGTTAACCAACCACAGGTAAGAGGGAGGAAACCACACCTAGGACCAGACTACATTTAGGGAGGGAAGGGGTCCCCCTTCACCCCCCCTCCACCCGGTTCCTACCTTCTCCAAAAGGAGAAAGTACAATGTAATTGATTCTTCTATAGCCTGTTAAGTCAGATCATTAGGGTTTCGTTACTTGGCTTTCCCTGTCAATATAACTTTCTGGAAAATACGTAGGACTCTATTAAATTTAGAGGGATCCACAACCTACTGTCATCAGATGACAAAATATGCACTTTCTCAGGACTGGATGAGTGTCTTAGCTTCAGTCTGGATGCTTACGACATCACGTGAGCACAGTGGCCATCTCCAGCTCAGAAGATGAAAAGTAATTACACATTTCTTGAATTTAATTTTTGAATGAGGAAGCCTTGGAAACCTACAGAAGAGTATACAGAATAATAAAGAGCCGTGCCTATCCAGGACTGTCAAATCCTGATATTTTGTCGCACTTGCTTAAAATTCTTTTTTCCAAGAAAATAAGCCTCATAGACACTGCCCAAGTCCGAATTTCCCAGCTCCCTATCCCATGGCCCCACCCACCCCCAAAACAACATCCTGCCCTCAGTGTTTACTACTCCTGTATGCTTTTATGCTTCAATATAGTCTTTGCACATTTCCAAACTGTTTATGATGGCACCACAGCACGCAGTTTGCATCATGTTCACTGGACCATTTTTGAGGGTAATCTCTGTTGGCATGTGTCACTCCAACACGTTCATTCTGACTGCTGTATATCACAGTCCCTTGCATGAACGTTCACCGTATATATATAGATAGATAGATAGATCATAATTTATCTATTCATTTGTCTGTTGATGAACTTTTAGTGGTTCCCAACTCTTCACTACAACAAATATTCCTGTGATCATTCATCTGAGGGGATCTCCGGTCATGTTGCGCGTGGCCCAAATGGCTCTGCTACCCTGGGATGCCAATTTGTATTCCCAAGGTCAGGGTTAAGTGTTCTTTCTGTCCTAGGTGCTTGTCAACTCCCTGGCATGGTCTGGCCATTACATTTTCACCAATCGGATGGGGACAAGATGCTACCTCCTTGTTATTCTGAAGATGAATTTTGAAAGCAAATGCAAATTACTAATAAACATGGCCTAACAGCCAAGAGTTCTCCACAACACGTGGGCAAATCATAACTGTTCCTGGGGTTTTCTGGAAAATAATACAGGCAGGGTAAGAAAGGGAGCAAGTGCAGATAAAACAAGGCTGGGGATGAGCTGATAATGGCTGGAACTGGGTGATGGGTGTGTGGGGGCTCATGCTCCTATTCTCTCCACTTGGGGATATACTCACAATTTTCTGCAATACAGAATTAGACTAAGGAAAAGTAGTAAAAGTATCCGGGGCAAAGAATGCTCAAAGAACAAGAGCAGGGGTCACGGCAGAGGGCAGCCTTCCGAGCAGGCAGAGCGGAAAGGGCAGCAGAGGACAAAGGGAAGCCAGGAGAAGGTCTTTTTGAATTGTGCTGGTATGATTTAAGTCAGAAAAGTTAGGAACCATATTCACGCAATGTTCGTGATGACCCTGCACCACGCTGCCTTGGCTGACAGAATGCTACATGGATGAAGGATGAAGGTGTTGTTCCATCAAATTTTCCTTTGAAATGCAGCACATTTCATTTGTTTTCATGCTCCCAAATGTGCTTTTTAATATGTGCAAGAATTATCTAGGACAAGGAAAACTTTAGAATGACAAGAAATTGGCCCTCAGGCTTCCGTTTTTGACGTCTGGGGTGGCCTCCCTAAGGGTAAGAGCTCATATTGCGTGCTTCTGAGTGAAACTGCAGTCTTGAGGACTAATCTTAGAATTCTGGATGCTTCCAAGCAGCTAGAGCTGGGAGGACCTGAGTCGCCCTGCTTAAGGGGCAGGGCTCCAGGCCTGGGATGAGAATGGTCAACCTCAAAGAAACAGAGAGTGGGATTTGGGACAGAGCAAAACTTGACCAGGGAGAAGGCTCAAAACTCCTGTCACATTCACTCCAGTGGGTAAGAAAATGAAAAAAGGCACCAGGGGGGGGCTCAGGCATTGAAGCGCCTGCCTTCTGCTCAGGTCATGCGCTCAGGGTCCTGGGTTTGAGTCCCACATCGGGCTCCCGGCTCAGCGAGGAGTCTGCTTCTCTGCCCTTCCCACGACTCATACTTTCTCTCCCTCTCTCTCATTCTCTCTCTCTCAAATAAATTTTTTTTTAACTTGGGAAAGAAAAGCCTCAACCAGAATCAGAGCCAGTGATTTAGAGCCGGAGATGCGGGCTGTCTGGGAAGAGGTGTCCTGAGCCCAAGGGCGTGGGGGCAGCAAGCAGAGCTCCTCAGGGACATAGGCTCCTCCATGCCACCATCAATCACCACCCGCTGGCTGCGGGAACTCAGGGTGGCAGATGGCAGCGGGGGGCCACCAGGGCCACCTGCCGGCAAGCCCGCGGCAAAAACTGCTTAGCGAAGTCACTTTCGGGTTCCTCTGCATATTGCTGCCTAAATCATCCCAGTTCAGAACCCACATCCCCCCACCTTCCCCAGCAGCCTCCCCTCCCCCTCCACCTCTGCCCCAAAGCAGTCTTCATTAACCACAGGGATTGACTGCCCAGTAGTAACAGAGGCAGCTGGCACGTCTTGGTCCGAAAAGCACAGTGTGAACAGCGAGAGGTGCTGGGGTTGGAGGGCCTCATTCGCCAAATGCTGTGTGAAAACTCTGGAGCGGGGTCAGGCCGTCCTGCCTCCGTGTGCACAGAAAAGGAAACAGAGGTCACCCCATGCAAGGTCACATGGCTAGTTCCTGACAAAGGCGCTTAGAGAACGCAGGTCTCCGGATTCCCAGATCGGTGCTCTTGGTTCTCCCGCAAGGCTGCCCCCTCCTAAAGACCCACTTGCCTCTGTGTTAGACTCCAGCTACTTTTGTATTCACACCGCTGGGTCACCGAGAAATTCCATGTGGGATGGACATTCGTCATGTGACTTTCAGGGGCCTTGACTCACTCCCCTGACAGTCCTTTGTGTCCTTGACTCCTGGACACTCATCAGTGGCTCTGTTCTCTTTTGTGCATTTATTACTGTCATTCTGTGGGAGCAAGCAGGAACTTTTCATGCCCCGTGCTCAGAGGACAGCCCTTCTCAGCTGACCCGACCCAGGGCCAACCTGCGCCAGTCACACCTGCCCATGCCTTATCCTCCAGGGGCTCCAGGGACAGTGGATCCCGAGGACAGGAGGTGGAGGTAGCTTCCTGGTATGAACTTGGCCTCTCTCGGGATGGTGGCCAAGGCCAAGGCCAAGTCTTATGATGCCACGTGCATGCACGAGAAGCTTTCCTGTGGACGGTGCGGCTGACTGGCCAACCCTCTGGGCAATGCAGACGATTGTTCACACTCCTCAGTGAGGGAGCTGAAGTCCAGAAAGGTCTGATGCTTCACCCAATGTCTCAAGTTAGCAGGAGTCAGGGAAAGGGTGCCAAACCATAGTTTCCCATTCTAAGTGCAGGACTTTCTTCAGCCTACCAGGCAGGCTCCCCAGCTCACCTCTGCCCTCCCCAAACCCAGGGCCAGATTTGGTGAGATCGCTCAGCCACCGGTGTTTCAGGGCCATTTCTGGGCTCAGCGCTCCCCTCTGTGACACCAATGTCTTAGAGCAGAGGACCCATGCTTCCTTCGTCCAGACCCTTGCCCAAGAACACCTGTCGGTGGTCCCCACACAGGAAATGCCACCGCAAATAAAGAGAAAAGTGAACCCAAGCGAACCACATGCTCCTCAAACTCCTTCTCTCATCACCAGGGCCAGCTGTAATGTGACAGTGGGCCTGTCCATTTGGGGCCGTCAAAACATCAGGGATCTACCTGGAAAGTACTAGAAACTGCAGTTACTGGACACATGCTAAGGACAGACTTCAAATTACGAACAGAGGTGACGGCAGCAAGGAAAGCCAGCAAAGGAGGACGTCTGTGTGGGGGCAGTGGTCAGAAAAGGAGGCTGCCCTGAGTCATGGAGGGCCACTGGAGAAAACCTCTCTACTTTTCTAGAACCTCATCTGGCTCCAAACATGACAACTTTCCCAGAAATCCTGCATTAAAAGGGCGGGCTCAGTAACTTGTTACTATAACCTGCCCCCACAGCAGCCAGTGATGGAACCAAACACATCCATGAACTGTGGAATTCAGAGGATCTAACCCTTGAAAACATGGGTGGCTCTCAGCTACTCGGCTGAAATCTTTAAGAGGGAAAATGAAAGTTATCCTAGTGAAGAAAAAAATCAAGCCTCAGACCACAGGGTAAAATCCTGCTGCATTTCCAGTATGTGGGCCTGCCCTAAAGACGTCAAACTTGCCAACCCCACAACCGCAAGAATCATTCCAAAATTTAAATCTCTTTATGTGTATGTCTGTGTGAACATCACACATTCATATATATGTGTACATGGACATATCCACATATACATGCATACACACATATATGTTCATGTTATAAGTACTTACAGTCTTTTTTCTTAGGAGACCCTATCTGATAGTGATTTTTGTACCTAGCATGGTTCTAGAAGAACAGAGTCTTAAATATGTGTCTTCTAAAATGGTTCTGGGGTTTCTGGAATTGGCTCAATAATCTGAATAAATTTAAAAGCAAACAACTCTTTAAAAAGAAAAAGAAAAAAAAGAGAAAGCATGAACTCAGGGCAGATTACTATGATTATGAGTCATTTACAGCGCAGCAGCTAGGGACCCTGCAGGCCGGGTGACCAGAAAGACCCCAGACTAGAAGTCAGTGGTGTCAGGTCCCCCTCACACGCTGCCGGTGGGCATGTGGGGTGGCACAGTCACCTGGGGAGACAATCTGGCAGTTTCCTATAAGGTTACACGTACACTCGCTGTACGACCCAGCAACCCCGCTCCTGGAATTTACCCAAGACGAATGAAGGCCTGTATCCTCACAGAGACTCACATGTGAAACAGCAGCTTTATTTATAATTGCCCCAAACTGGAAACAACCCAAATGTCCACCCACGGGACATTTTGTCCATCACACACTGTGATCTGTCCATAGCACAGAATACTGCTCAGTAAAAAACTAAAGTACATCTACACAACCACGTGAATGAACTGGAAAAGCGTTATGCGGAGGGAGAGACGCCAAATTAAAAAGTCTCCAGACTGTGGGATTCTGCATGGCCCACACTCCAGCCGAGGCAACACTGTGATAACAGAAACCAGCCCCGGGGCTACTGCACCTGGTGGTGTGAGGAGGGAACTTTTCTAGGGTGACAGGAGGGCTCTCTATTCCGTTGTGACGGTGGTTTACACGAATGTTTGCCTCTGTCAGCACACAGAGAACAGCATATTCGACACTTAATTCTGCTGTACATTAATTACACCACAATAAAGCAATTAGAACATTACTCAGTTCCTCTTCCTTAGCAGGAAGGGGCCCCTGCTGGCTGTGACTTAGAGAAGTCACAGGACCCTGCTGTGCCCTGACTGTCCGATCTGGAGAGGGGGCTGTGTGACAGTCCTCAGACCTGAAACTGTAGGGATGAGGTCAGAGAATGTGAGAGAACGCACAGAGCCTGGACTGACATGGGAGTTCAACTGATGCCTGCTTCTGCTTCCCTCCTTGGTGCAAAGGAACCACCCTACCGGTGTGGTAAACCCCACAGCCAGCGGGGGTCAGGGACGAGCCAGAGGACTCGGTCAAGTACCGAACCCCTGGGGAGAGCAAGGGACAAAGGCGGGCCCACCCAGACAAGGATGGGGGCCTACAGCCCAAGTGGGGCACCGCGGGTGGAGGGAAGCTTGCGGCTGCAGCCACTTATGGGGCTGGAGGGAAGACGGAGGCCAGCACAGAGAGGGTGGCGAGGGCCGGACCTCTGTGGACCATTCTGCACAAGGCCAGCCTGGCTGGGGCCTCCAGGCCTCTCATTTCCTCTACCTTAATAAGAGATCATGCAGCAAGTGCCTGCCCACAACTGCATCATCTCCCGTCCCCGGCTTAAACATAGAGCCGAGCCAGAGCAGGACAAAGTCTCCTTTATAACCCACTGCGGCCTGTTCCCACTGCTGCTTGAACCCTGAGGCTCTGTGACCCGGAACACCAGCTTCGGCCACTCCCCGGCACTTTCCGCAGGCGCCAGGACAGTGCATTCCTCTGCCTGGCTTCTGGGTACATGCCATTATTTATCGTTATCTTCAGAAGGAGCTAGAAGCTTCTGTGGGCTGGGGTCAAAGAGAGGACGGGTCTGCAGGACTTCGAGGAACCGTAAAAGGCTTGGAAGTGAACGGTGCCAGCTCTTCAGTGTCTCACTGTACTTGAGAAGTCCCTCCCAGCACAATACACTTACCAGCCAAGGCAGGGTTAGTTTTTGGTTCATACAGAGCGAAGGCGAGAATTTCCTCAAGTCACTGGAGGAGAGTAGGAATGAGGCAGAAAGGGGCCACTTCAGAGCACGTACAGGACACCAATGCTGCCAGAGGCAGAAGTGAGCTGTCAGTGCAGAAACAGAGGAGGAGGACAACGAAGCTGGGACGACAAAGGAAGGCAGGGGAACCAACGGTGGGTGCCTCCGGTCATGAGCCACTGTCACCAGCAGGAAAGCCTGGTAGCTGACAGCATATCCCTCCTCCCGGGTGTCTCCCTAAACCTTCCCCGGCATGCCATCCGGTGGCAAACAGCTCACTTCCCAGGACCCTCTAATCAGATACTCTGCAGCTCCCTGACACTCAAACGCCCACCCAGGTTCTTTCCATAAAACCCAGCATGCTACGTGAGATGACATCGACACCGCTCCCTGAAAGTGCTGGAAAACGAGGCAAAATGAAGGAAACCCTGAAGAACAGGCAAGAGAACAGAAGCCCCGATGGAAACAGGAGCTCGAGCAGATGGAGAGGGCTGGAGAGGAAAACGGCTCACATATCATATGAAGGCAACATTTAGAGGCAGAGGTGTGACAGGTGGTGAGAAAAGGTGAAGCAGGCGGGCAGGTGAGGCCCAGGCAGTGCGGCCCCATTAGCGGGCTGAAACCCCCCTCAGAGCTGCCCACGCTCTCAACCTCAAATGACGCCAAGGCCCAGAGACTTCTGGAGCCCGGCCACAGCGGCCCCGCCAAGATTAGGACAAGAACAGCAAGATATCCCAAGGAATGCAACAGTGGGGTCCAAAGGTCTTGCATTTATGGCTCGGCAACTATGTACTGTGGCCTAAATCCAATCTCCAAATGGCCACTGGTGTCCAAGGCAACCTGCGGCCGGTCAGCTGACCAGGGAGACGCCCAGGCCCTGAGCGGGCGCTCAGGTGCTCTCCTCCCTGGGCCCCATTCCATTCTGACACTAACCCCCATGAGTGGCTCCTATTGTTTTACAGATGAGGAAATAAATGGGAGCTTAGAAGAGTTAAGTAGCTTGCCCCAAATCCTACTGCTGGCTCAGTAACAAATGCTTATTGAATGTTGGCTGGGTGGGCAGATGGAAGGATGACTGGAAGGACAGATGGACAAGGGAAAGGCCAGGCTGACAGATGGCTTCAGTGTCATCCTCCTCCTGGGACGCCACTCGGACCTTCGAGGCCTGTCAGAGGAAGCAGGGAGAGCAAAGGGGAAAGCCAGAGCGGCGGCCCAGGAACGGAATGGCACCGACAAGTATTTATGACACCTCTGTGTTGTTGGAAGACGAGGAAAAATTACCAAAAAACACAGAGAAGGCCCCTTCATGCCTTTAAGTTTTCAAATACAGGAGGAGCTGGAAACTTCCAGGGGGTAGGGTCCAAGGGGTCCATGGCGGCTCTCCTGCCCCACCCCCACCCCTGCCTCAAGGGCTTTCCTCTGGGTATTTGTGGGCTCAAAGTTTTCAGTGAGACGAGAAACAGGACACCCCAGAGATCACACCCAGAGCAGGAGAGGCGCCTCACAAAAGCCCTTCCCTTGCAACTAACTCTGCTTTGTTCAAAGTGAGATCAGATTGGGCATCTGCACTTTTACTCGATGCTTGATGAAAACCAGATCCCAGATGCCTCCCAGCACTGCCTCCCAGCCCCTGCCCTGAGGAAAATAATGTGAGTCAGCCAGGCCCCCTGTGTTCCGGGCTGCAACAAAGACTGGCCTCGTTCAGGGGCCTCGCTCCACGCTCCTGAGCCTTGAAGAAAAGACACACTTTCCCTCTTTGGAGAACAGGAAAGATTAAAAAGCACCTTGTGCTAAGTCTAAGCTGGAGGTCTGGAACTTCTCCCTGAAGCTCCAAGTCCAGTTCCACTGATGACTGAGACACTCAAGCTGGTCGCCAGTGGATACCAGCCACTTGACATTTCTGGAACCTGTGGAGAGAGCAGCGGTCTCCCCACCACAGCTCCTGAGCAGGGAGCGCCTACCCTGGGAAACTAAACAGCCTTGGGGGACAGGAACAAGGAGTGGACCGGCCCTCCAAGAACACCAAGAGCCCCAGAGGGAGAAGGAGGGGCAGCCCACTCAGCGCAGACCTCTGAGCAAACCACGGCAGGAGGAGGTGTTAAAGTGTAACCTGAAGGGGCGCCTGGACGGCGGGACAGTCATCTGCCTTAGGCTCAGGTCATGATGTCAGGGTCCCGCTCAGCGGGGAGCCTGCCACTCCCTCTCCGTCTGCCCCTCCTCCTGCTTGTGCTTTCACACTCTCTCTCCGTCAAATAAATAAAATCTTAAAAAAAAAATGTAACGTGAAGACCCCATAGCAGCTGGATCCTACACAAACAGCAGTTAGCAACGCCACCCCACTGCAACGGCAGATCTAGCTTCCACGACGCTCTCCCAGCCAAAGGTGGAGCGAGCGAAGTCTGATGCTGGGAGGAGGCCCTTCTCCCCTCGTGGCCACACGCAAGGTCCCTACGCACAGTCCCTGCCCCTCAGTACCAAGCATGTTCTGGCCGGGTGGGAGGGTGGGGGGGGGAGGTGGGCTGGGGATGGGAAGAAATGCAGGAATACCAGCTCTTAGCTGCCTTCCTTCGCCAGGAGATGACGCCTGTTACTTCCTCACCCATCTCATTGGCCCCACAACACTGCGAACCTGGAGGAGTGTGTGCAGATCTGTGTTGTCCCTGCCACATCATCCCAAGCCCCGGCCTTTCATTCCCAAGGCCTGACCCGTATTTTGAGAAGAATTCAAGGTCCCATTGCTTAGATCTTCCACCATTACCTCAAAACCCCAGTGACAGAGACCAGACAGCATTGTCCTAAACTCGATCCCCTCTTTCAAATTTCCATTTTACGTCATTTCCCAAGCCATCACACTCAGACACTTAGAGGCAGCTTCTAGACTTCCCCTTTTCGCCACATTCAATCAAGCCTTCTCTCAGCAGTTACTTCATTCCTTTCCAATTTTCCTCTGCTATCTTCCTCCCCTGCCTACCGCTTTCACCTCGCATCTCACCACCTGGAACTGAATTATTCCACTTGGCTTTTCCCGTCTCCCCTTCTGACTGGCCTGGTACGTGGCTACCTCCCCATAACCCTCAAGGTCCCCTTTTCCAGCTTCTTCCCTGCTCCCAACCCTCTCCACTGCATGGGTTAAGGGTCACCTTCTGAGCCTGCAGCTGGCCATGCTCTAGAATCTGACTGTGGCATTAGTCAGGACATAATCTCAACTGTTCTCCAACAGTGCCACGTCCACTCCTGTCCCTGCAGGCCTGCTCATGCCATCCGCTGCCCGGAATGCCCTTCTGCTCTTCCCACACAAATCCTAATCCCACATCAGGATCCAATCCAAACACAATTGCCTCCTCGTCCTGCTTTGCCTACCCATGGACTTAGCTCCCTCCTTTCTGGCTTACCCGAGGGCTCAGCACTGGCTCTGAAGAGAGTGCCTTCTGATGATCAGCTGAACTGTACTGTTTCATACGAATAAATCCTACTTCTGCTCCTCTGAGGGAGTGTCTAATACAGGTGGCCTTCGACTATAAGTAGCAGAAAACACCAACTCAACTGGCTGAAACAGTGAAGACAGGAAGTACGGAGCTCGACCTGCTCAGTGTTCAGTGGCTCTGGATCCTCTCCCTCTGACGGCTCAACAGCTTTACTTTCCTCATGGTGACATGACGGCTGCCTCACCTCCAAGACTCTAGTGGAAGGAGCTGTCCTTCTTCTATGTTTCTAAGAGAAGACATTTTTCCCAGAATCACCACAGCGGACTTCTCATATCTCACTGGCCACGAACAACTCTGTCACTCACTCACGTCTACACTACGGGCCTCCATAACTGGCTTAGATCGGTCAGCTTTTACCCTGGAGCCAGAGGCGGGGTCACTTTTCCTTGAGTGGTACCGGAAGAGAGACATGACTTTCGAACCAAATGAGGGCTCTGCCGTCAAGAAAAGAACAGCTGTTGTGTAGGTAACCAAGGGTCTGCCATAGGCTGTGACCAACATCACACATTTGTGTTTTCCAAACTCGCCACCCCCATCCTGTGCTGGCACATAAGACGCTCAACAGTGAGCTGTGCCGTTGAGCCAAACTAGAAATTATCCTGTGGGTGTGAGAAAATAGTGAGCATTACAATGGAGTGGCACAATTGGACATTTGTGCAGAGAAACCAGAAAGAGGGCCAATAAATCCAAACAGATGCAAAAAAAGTACTCAGCAGAAGAGGTTTGGGAAGCTCTGGTCCCAGCCCTTGGCTGGGCCCAACTCCCAGTTCCCTGGATAGGGAGTAGGCCACGGGCCAGAGCCCTGGGCTTCTCCCAGCAGGGCCCAGCTGGGCCTTCTCCTCAGTTCAACTCTTGCCTCCAATGGGCCCGTGATCTACGAGACCAGCCCACAACCTGGCAGGCACAAAGGAAGCTCACAATGAGGGCTGTCAGTGCCTAGCGAGTCACCAAGCACTTCGTAGGCACACACGGATCTGTTGACTATAAGAACGTGTGAGGTCTGGGCTGGAAAAGCAAGCGTTCCCTCTCCTCTGGACTAAAGAGATGGCTCCTTCAGTTGCCCCGATGGGGCTCTCATCCCTCATTCCTCTTGGGCCACCCTGCTCAGATCTTTGTCTTCATCTCAGCTTTCCAGCACTTTCTCCCGGAGTCTCTGGGCTACAGATAGCACTCCAGGCCCCAGATACACATGCCTCCACCTGAGGCTGGGAAATGTGCCAAGAACTTCACAGAAAACACACGCACCACAAGGCTGTGAAGCCCCACTGGTGCACCATCTCTACCTGACATCACAGGGCCTCGAGTTTTGGCTCCTGGAAATTTCAGAGTTCCTTCTCCAATACCGTAGCGTCATCTCCTTGGCTAACGAGAACTGTGTTAAATGCAGCGTACTCTAAGAGCTCAGCGGATTATAATACGTATTCAAAATTCAATACATATTGACTGAAGAGCTATTACGTTGAACCTTATGACACTGCTGATATTCAACTGTTGCTGACCTACAAACGGGGCAATGTTGCACAACTCAATTTAGTATCTCCTCTGTGCCAGGCAACAGGCTAGGAAGGGCTTGGGACACGACGACACCCACATAGTCCCTGTGCTCATGGGGCTTACAGTCTAATGCATTAGACTGTGCATTACAAAGTAACATACTATCTAGTTTTGCTCCTGTAATTAACAACATGTGTGCTTATTTGTGGACTGCTTGACTTCTTTGCTAGCCTATAAAGCTACCCAAGGATGGAGATCGTTGTCTTTTCTGTATAACACACTGCCAAGCACGTGGCAGAAAACATCAGATATTTGCTCAACTTACTGACTCATGTTAATATAGGTAAGTGCAGGTGCTGCAGCAGCATGGCGGGGGAGGGTAAGATCAAGGACTTGACTAACTTGGGAGTTCTGATATTGCTAATAGGGTTGAATTAGGTCTTCGCGAAACAGGTCTTTATACCACACAGAGTCTACCGGCAGCGAACATACACAGGGTTTCATAGGGACTACTTAAAATACTTAAGAGAACAAACTGTTTTCATGCACAATCCAGTTTTTCAGAAACTCCATTTACATAAACAATTGGTACGCTAATTGCAAATCATTCTCATTTCTCTCCTGAAGCAGGATCCCCAAGGATCTTTTATTAGGCGCTCTATTAGCCTCGTTTGAGTTACGGTATTTACTTAAAAGTAATAACAGTGAAGTTCTTGGAAAATATTTGGTAATTCAAACATTTTTCTAATTTTAAACTAATCCTCATTAGTCTCCATTTTTAGGGATTTTACCATCATATGGAGAGAGAGTACCAAAGTCTGCACCTACGGGAATATTCGCCAAATTCCTTTGCAGGAGGACACTTCTGACAGCGAGAACCCGAGCTAACCACCGAAAGGGTTGAAAACAGCACAGCAAGAAATGACAATTTGAAGAGTGACTGTAAGAGGTGCCTGCGTGACTCAGTGGGTTAAGCCTCTGCCTTCGACTCAGGTCATGAACTCAGGGTCCTGGGATCAAGCCCCACATCGGGCTCTCTGCTCAGCAGAGAGCCTGCTTCCCCCTCTCTCTCTGCCTGCCTCTCTGCGTACTTGTGATCTCTCTGTCAATTAAATAAAATTTGAAAAAAAAAAAAAAAGTGCTAAACCGGGCACTCACGTTGAAGAGTGACCATAATCCAATTTAGTCTAATCAATGATGCACACACAAAGTCACGTTCCATTTCTAAGAAAAGCACATGAAAACTGTAGAACCTGCAGCCCTGATCTTTCTGATTGACCTGCTATAACATAATGACAAACGTCGGTGAACAGCACTGACCAACAGGCCTCTTGTGTATCTTGCATCCTCTCCGAGAGAGCCAGCCCCAGACACACTGCACAGACATCGGTGAGCTCGGCTGGTATCTTCATGCGTGTTTGGCCTCTCGTCCTCTGCACCGGCTCTGAGATTTACTGACACACTGGTCACATTCACGGAGCATCTCGAACGTTCTTGCCATGGCAAACGATCAGCAGGCCCTCTCCCCAGGCCAAAAGCCAACAAAGATCTGTCGCCAGCAAGGAGGACGCCGGACCCTCCGAAGGATGCCAGAGTCCCCATCCCGCCTCCTCTGCAGAACCTCACAAATCTCGTGGATGCAGGCGGGATGATCAGGGTTGGAGGAGATTATGCTCTGAATGTCTTAAGAGATTAGGTACTTAAAATCCTCCACATGACTTCAGTCATCCCCGTTACAGATGACAGAGTAAAAGCCTACTTGATTAAAGCTGAAGGCCTATACATTTGCAAAAGGGAAAATAAGCAGAAGGAAACAAGAGTCAGATTACTGATGGGCACAGCACCAGCGCTGGGACATCGGGGGCTGCTGAATAAATTATGACAAGGAGGCACATGCAGTAATCACAGACTCACCATAAATACCGCAGCCCTCAAGGCTCTCGTATTCACTTACTTTCCCCCAAAGCATAGATTGAATCTGGCCTTGTCCTCGAAGGAGGCCTGGCTCTCCCCAAATTCCAAATATGGAAAATTACAGCTCTTCTGTGGTGATGGGGGGAGGGGGGGTAAAAGTGGAAAGGCAAATGTTTGTATTACGTCATGTTTTCATTTTAAAACAAAGACTGCGCACACCAGACTCCCTCTCTGTTCTGTGAGGGGTGGTCTCCAGTCCCTCCACTCTCCCCCAGCCCAGGCCTATGGCAGTCCCTTCCTCACCTCCAGAATACTTGCCCTTTAAGAGAAGAGGATTACACATGAGATCCCTAAGGATTCTCTCCAAATACATTCAAGCCCAGAGGCACATGAGTTCTTAATCTACTTTCTCTCTTCCAGAAGTTCACCAGTGGGTGGAGAGCTGCTCAGAAAGGTTGGAATCAGACGTGTGAGAAAGGAGTTACAGATGCTGTTCCTCCAGCCAGCAAGGGACCCGGGACCCCCAGCAGGGGGCCACAGCCCATTCTGACACAGGGACAGAGAAAGGGCTAGGCAGGGCACTCCGATGCGAGCTTGCTTGTTGGTAATGGAAGACTAGAAGAAAGATGGCAACACTGTCCAGCATGCTTCCTTGGATACTAAAACATCAGAAGACCTTAAGACACTATTCAGCAAATCATCTCTAAACAGCATCCTAAAGGGTGGTCTAGATTCAGGAGAAGCCTAGAATGACTCCACGTGCCATCACTGATAATCTAACCGACGTGTCCATGTGGGAAGCAGAACCCCCAATAGACCAGCCAACTTCCAGCCAACACAAAACCAGCATGGAACAAATCCGATGAGGCACACCAGGAAGGCCTTGGAAGAGTCTTCCTGGTGGAGGAGGAGGGCTCCATCCAGATGCTCTGGGGAGTAGCAGCCACCAGCTTTGGGGATGGGGTGACTCCCACCCAGCACAGTTTCCAACCTGCCTGGAACCTGCGACTTGGAGGACTGGTGGAGAAAGGGGAAGCAATGATCGATGAATGCTTAAGGGTAGCAGCCCTGGGTCAGAGGACGGCATCTGGCAAGGTACAGCCTTGAAGAGCCTGGACTACCCTGAGTGGACACAACAGTTTCTGGAACCAGGCCCAACACTGGAGGGGGCACTGAGCTGTCCCCACAGGCTCCCCCCACAAGGCTCCCCGAGGGGAGCCACTGTGTAAGAAAGTAGGGAGGAGGAGTATAAGACAGGAGACACATCAAGCTTACCACCACCACAGCCCCCACATGAAGGGTCCTCGGGAGAAACCCTGGTGTGGAAGCCGCCTCCGGTGTGATGGGATGTATGTGATTGCTCTATTTTTCTTTTGTTCTGGCTTCCTAGAAACTCAGAGCTGAGGACGAAATTCCCAATTCCCAGAGACAGACAATATCCGCAGCGGTAAGTAAGGACGTTCCACGTATCCAGGACTTGGGATATTTGTGTATTTTCAAAAGAAAGAATTTGCGCTCGCGGGGCCACCCACCCCAGTCGCCCCCAATCAGTGACATTCATGTCTTACTCCTTCAGAGGCCATTGTCGGTGCCGATGGGGTATATGTAATTCACAGCTGCTAAAGCAGAGTTGAAAACAAACCAGGAGGAAAAGATGTTCAGTAACAGTAAGAGAAAAGACATACCTCAGGGACAGAAAAGAGTTCCCCCACGTCAGAGTGTTATTAATTAATTTCTCTATTTATTAAGATTAAAAATACAGATCCGGTGACTTCTTAAAATGTTTCTCACGATTTTACCTTTCAATTCTTAGTTATGGGAGGTAACCGAATGAGGAGCAGCTTGGAGCACACACTCGAATATTTGCTGGATAAACAGACCAAAAGTCTTCTCAGGAAAGTTGTGTAAGTGGTTTCTAGCAGAACAGGAGTCTCGGGTTGGGGAGGAGCAGGTAAAACCCCGATGCTGAAGAAGGGTTGACTACGATACATGAATCCAACCAGCACCCCTCCAAAATGGGGACTATTTTAAAAATCAGGTCTAAAGGTGACCGATCCAAGAAACCTGCATTTGCTTCCAGGGATTTAAAGAAAGTCGCACCAGTGAACCTGAGAAGTAACCCAACACTTTGAAATGATAATCTTTTTTTACAGAAATAGCTGCTTCCGCAGGGGTAGAGAAAAAAAAAATTGCTCTTATGGGTCTTAAACATCTGGTAGCTGGTAACCTCAGCAGTTACTCTAGTCCAGTTCATTCTAAATGGAAGAATCTTTGAGGAATTGAAAATGCAGGAAAATTTCCCTCATTTTCCCCCTAGCCTATGAAAAAACATGAAACTTGACTGAATTAGATCCCAAACCCAATATTTATGGTTATTCTCTTAACAAGTTTTAAATATGCTTCATTTGAATTCAACATAATTTTAAAATTATAACTAAAACAGTCAACAAAATATGTGTGTACCTAATTTGTTAAATGTATGTGTTTGGGAAGAAAATACTCAGAACAAACAAGTCAATTCTTTTCATTAAGTACATTAAAATTTAAGGGTAATGTTTATATTATGACTCTTGATATGGAAAGACAAAATTATTCCATGATATAGCTATTGAATGAGGTTCACTACTCCCCAATGATTTCACAAATTACAGTTCCAACTAGCTATAAAATAACCAAATCAGTTCTGATATGGCCATAAAATTAAGCCTGAAAAAATAGTGAGGTAAATTACCCCTTTAAAATCAAGTTGTTGAACAATATGTTCTGTATGATTCTATTTCTGTCAGAAAAAAAATCTATATTGGTGTGAATATATGCATAGAAATTTAAAAAAAAGATCTGGAAGAATATTTATCACATTTTAAAGAATATACATCAGACTCAGTAAGGGACAGAGGGCGGAGAGGGGAACTTTCACATTTTACCCTCCATCTGCACTGTCTGGATTTTTTATTCACAACTATATTCCCCTGTCACCTCTGTCAACAACTTAAAATCCAAAAAACAAAGCAAACAATAGAAGCTACCTTCTGAAATTGAAACCAATCTCTCATGATCTTATTTTTATACAATATTGTACCCTAAAGCACTTTATTTGTTGTTTTAAATTATGAGTTAATTCCAATCAAGTCTTCAGTGAAATTTAAGATTGATGGGATCGTTACATCTAAGAGGTTGTGAAACTTCTCTAGAAGTCTTTAAAAAAAAAAAAGAGGAGGAGGTTGTCCCTGAACAGGACAAGTGTGGACTGACCTACAGCAATGGCTGGTTTTTCAGCTCCACACTGAAAGTCCTTCCTAGCAAAGTCAGTCAAGGTCACCGACGCAATCAACGAATGGGCAGACACCGTCTAGGTTATCCAAGGGCCCTGAGGCTCTCAAAGTAACACGTGGGGTAGGAAAGCTGGCCGACTCAGACATTTCAAAACACCCAACAATGACTCCACTTCCCCTCCGCTGCAGATACAGGGCTAAGGTACCCAACAGATAAAGCCATGTGCGTTCTTTGGTCACGGGCAATGCAGAGTGTCAGATTAATTTTGCTTTAGAGCTGAACAATATCACTAGAGCAAGAGCGAGCAATCATATTGGTTACCACATAGGAGAAACAGATTAATTACTACTTAATGCTGAGAGACAGAAGATTTCAAATGGATGGGGCACCTGAGGGAAGGGAAGTTAATAAAAGGGGTCCCTGAGAAAGAGGTCAACAGCCTGCCTCATGACACATCTCTGTCACCAGCACACCACAGGCTGAGATCCAGTGCCCTGAGGGCAGAGACAGTGTTCTCAGAAGTCACCATGAGAAAAGAGGCATGGAGTGCCCTCCAAAGAATGGGAAAACGGGTGCTACAGACAAAAACAGTATTAAACACACAAAAATAAGGCCAAGTTTAGGCAATCCTGAACATGCTCCCAGACATCAAATAATCAGATTTGGGGAAAGAACACACAACCGGTATCAGATTCTCCCCCCATCCCCGCCCCGTTTTAATAAACGGAAGGCCTAGGGACCTGAAAGTCAAGGGGAATTCGGCCACGCATTTCTTTGAGTTCACAATTTTGTTAGAATGTCTTTGCCCTGATGATGTTCTGATGGATTCACGAAAGCTCTTTCCTTGGTACTGGAACAGGTCCCCTTCACTTCCACTCTAGACTCCCGCCTCCACGAATGCCTCCTACCCTCCCTGGCTACTTCTCCAGAGGTCCTCCAGGAGACCCACTTACAGCTCTCTGGTATCTTCCTTCCTTCTCAGGTCCAAATACCCAGACGTCATGCCAACTGACTGACTGCTCCTTCCAGCCCCAGCCACTGACACTGGAGAAGTCCTTGGGAAACCTCCTCAAAGCAGCCCCAATACGCCCATGGTGGCCTCCAGCCCTGCAAATCTGCCGGGTCCTCCCTGTCCTATTACTTAAGAAATGCCTAACATTCCAGCTCTTCCAGAAAGCCTTTCCAGACTGACCACTCGCAAGCTACTCCAGCCTCATCCCTCTCCTAGACAGAAGTTCCCTCCCTACTCCTGCTGAGCTGAAAACAAGAACAAACTTGCCCACCACCTCCTTCCCCCAAAGACGCCTGTCCTCGGAGAGCACGTAGTGTCACTGTCTTCCTGTGCATTTGCACAGGGATTTACTGCTTGCTTTACTACCGGCCTTAGAGGATCATCGCCTAGAAGACAGGGACGTTAGGCAAAGCCTGGGTCACCTGGATGACAGGGAAGAGGATATGTGGGGGGAGTTTAATTAAAGGGTTAATAGAGGATTAGGCAGAAACTTTGCTTCAACTCTCATTATCACAAAGCCTGTTATAAAGGTTTTTCAAATACATCTGATCACTTTCCAGCCTGAGTAGAGTTAATATAATTTAATCTTTGATTTAGGATCTTGCAGTGCCCTGAGGCTCATCACTCTCTTCTGCTACTATAATTATAGATGTGGAAGATGTAGAGACTGGACGGATGGTGGCCTGGAAGTTAATTTCTGGAATAAATCCTTACTACCACATCTTGCGATTTTTGCCTTTCGGAAAGCGGAGTTCAAAAATAAAAAACAAAATTTCCCTTAATTGAAGGTTCCAGTTAAGGGAGGTTCATTGCCATGGTCTTTGTTAAGTGCCCACCACTGTGGCCCACAATTAGTCACTTAATAAAGCGTTCTTGATGAGGGAATTTGGCAACATGTGATTTTCTACAAATGCAAGCTTGATTTTGACGCAACCACTCATTTCTTTGAAAATCAGGGGGCATTCACACACAGGTGTCCTAAATTTCCTTAAATTAAAAACCAATCCTTCACAAGGAGTTAGCTGTGCTCACTTTCAAGCAGCAAAGAAACAGGTGTCCAATCATGGCAAATGAAGAGCTCCCGAAGGAACCTAAAAATATTAATCAAGGAGCCATAATGGAGGATGCACGAGGCCAGGGACCAGGGGAGGCCAGCAACGGCGCCACTTCATTCAGTTTCCAGGCCAGGGCTCAGCGGAAGTGGTCCGCCTGGGCTCCTGGAGACCCAGCCTAAGCCCAACTCCCAAACTCATTACAGTCAAAGGCGGTTCTGTGTGTCCCCATCATCCCAGGTGCACTGGACCCTAAAACCACCGCCAGTCATTTCTCCAGACTCTACAGGGCCACCCTACCACCGTTACGACTGCTGCCTCCTCAGCACCGTCAGGATTCTACTGGGAACAGAATGATCCCTACATGGAAACCCTGCCCGTTTCGGAAAGCTAATGAAGTCCTCTCACACGGCGTCCTCCCGGCAACCACCGCCTACACTGAACTTCACTTTGCACTTCACAGGGGTCCTTGAACAGAAGTCAGGAGCTATGTGAACTTGAATGGGAAAGAAAAATACGCCTTTATTTTCAACTAACCTCTTTGTGAATGTGGACCGTTTGATTATGGATGCAGGCAGCCGTCACGACGATGTCTCTAGGACCTGTGACTCTGTCACAACAAAAATCACACATGCTTTCATATCACATCACGGTTGACACTGATACCTCAACATACCGTTTTCGTGCCTCACTATGCCATAATTACAATAATTGTTGGACCTGCTGCTAGGGGCTTGTTATTTAATGCGTTACTAAAGAAGCATATTGCTATAATCATAAATTGGTTTAATGTTTTGATGACTATATGATGACTATATTTCAATATAATTGATTTGCTTTGTTAGCCAATGTGTTTTTTTTTTTTTAAAGATTTTATTTATTTATTTGTCAGAGAGAGAGAGTACACACAAGCAGGCAGAGAGGCAGGCAGAGGCAGCGAGAGAAGCAGGTTCCCTGCTGAGCAAGGAGCCCGATGTGGGACTCGATCCCAGGACCCTGGGATCATGACCTGAGCTGAAGGCAGCGGCTTAACCAACTGAGCCACCCAGGCGTCCCGCCAATGTGTTTTTATTTGCGCATTTCAAAATGTTCTCCAGAGAAAGTTTCACCATACTGCCCCAAGGATCCAGGGCCCAAGAAAGGTTAAATGTCACCCTGTTTGTCGACATTTTAAAAGCACAAGTTCTAGAGCCCAACTTGGATTCAAATCTAGGCTCTGCCCATCTCTAGCGCTTGTCCTTTGAGCAAAACGACCTGAGCTCCCTGAGCCTTGAGTTTCCTTGTCCTGGGCAAGGAAGTCAATATCGAAACCATTTAGTCATCAAAAAATTAACTGAACACCTACTTACATTGTGCCAGGCATAAGGCTGAGTTCTGGGGCTACGGCAGTGAACATGATAGGGAGTGAACATGATAGTGAACATGATAGGGTCCTCCGTATGGAAGGGCTTTGCTCCGCCAAGTGTCTAGCAGTGGCTGGCACACAAGCGGTCTAAAAACACTACGGTCACTACTGTTAAAATCACAACACTGCCTGCGTGGTTGTATGTGGATTTACGTTGCTTCCCATTGCAACAACTGTTGGCTCATCTGGCTCTCACCCTCCTGGTAAGGCTTCTTAGAGGCCAGGGGCTGGGCCACACACTCAGAGGGGCAGCTGGCGAGATGGAAGAACACGGGCTTTGGACCAGAAGATCTTGGCTTCAAAACCCTCTGCTGTCACTCACTAGCTCTGTCGCTCAGCCAGCAAGGCACTGCTGACCTCCCACATCTGTTCTCTCCTCGGAACCTCAGTTTTTAATTGGACAGTCAGAATTAAGGATGCCATTTCTCAGCCTCCCTTGCAGCCGAGTACAATCATGCACTCAAGTTCTAGCCAATGGGGGTATAAGCAGAAGAGGGGAGGGCAACCTTCCAGAAATGTCCTTAAATTATGAAGTCTTGCCCTTCGCCAATCCTTTACCCCTTCATGATGGCTGGGGCTAGCACAGCCTTCTCAGATCATGCCATGACCTTGGGAATGGAGGCATGCGCGAGGGACGAGACAGAAGGGGCCTGGATCTCTGCCACTGTGAACACCATAACGAAATGGTACAGTAGTCTTCCTGAGGCAGGTTCCTTAACCTCCCTGGACCTCAGTAGCTCCATCTACACACAGGTGATGCTGGGAGTCCTCTATCCAGTGAGTGTATGTGGAGGACTTCATGAGACGGGGCTGGCTTCACAGCCAAGGCCAGAGCTAGGATAGGTGGTATCATTACTGTTCTTCCCTTACTGCAATGCAAAGTGCAGGGCACGGGGGCATCTTAACACGGCCTGGGGGGCATAGTGGTGACTCAGTAATTCGCAGAGTTGAAAGGCCTCCTAGCCGGTCTAGTCCTCCTGATAATTCCCTTCTCAGGCACCCTGGTCAAATGGTCCCCAGGAAAGGGACAGTGTACCACCCCTGCAACAACTGCTAGGGACGGTGTTTGTTCACCCATAAATCACGATCTTCAGAACTCGTCCCCAAGCTGCTTCACTTGTCTCTTCTGCCTTTGATCATGAGTCCTGCCTCCGAGCTCACTCTCATCAGAACATCAAAGTTCCCTTCAATCTCTTTTGGAAGAACCCTCTGGCCTCTTCCCTAACTAACAGCGTGGTAAGGGATCACTGCCTCGGTCCCATCCGATTCAAGCAAGCAGCCTCTCAAACTCTACACATGAAATTTGCCGCCGCTGGAGGAGAAGACGAATGGTCATGAGCCAGCTACAGGTTCTCCTGCGCTGATCCACAGATGTCCCAATCTCCTCTTTCCTGGCTCACACTTTTAAAGCTATTTCATCTTGTTTGCAACATCAGCACTGGCCTAGGAGGCGTAACTCTTCATGGCTATGCAAAACCGAAATTTGCTTCATGGGCCTGCAACTTACAATCATCTTTCTTGATTGTCCCCTTCCTGTTCTTGCAGACACAAATCCTAGTCTGTCTCTCCCACATTGCTGTCATTTTGCCACGTCCCTGTCACTCATGCAGGCTGCTGCCTGGCACAGCCCCGGCCCCCTCTCCCTCTCTCCTCATTCCCTCCTTTTTCACATGCACGCCACAGTCATGCCACGGTCACACCAGCCCCTGCTCGTGCTCTCTCTCTCATCTTCTGCCCCTCTGGCTCCACCCATTCTCAGCAGCGGAGACTTCACTAAACCTCGTGGCTCAACCAGGCCTGGGCTTCAGGTGGCTCTGGAATTGGCACAAGGGTGGCCGTGGCAGCCAGTGGCTCCCAAGCTGGGTGGGGCAGCCAGCGCTGCAAGAGGAAGAGACCAGACATAGCGGTCACTGTGGCTTTGGGTAGAACAGACACAAGGGCAGGAGTCAGCCCCCAGACAGGCCGAAAAGGAGGAATCTGATCCAAATCCCAGACGCTGGCAAAGGAAGGGAGCACAAAGCGTGGGTCCACAGGTGCGGAGGGAGTTGCTGGCATGTGGGAGATGGACCCCAGATCTTCCCTCAGGGACTGTCACGGGGTTTCCTGACTCAAACTGCTGTTTCTGGAGGCTGACAGCACCTGTACCTGCGCCACTGTGCAGAGTACTCAGCCTCATCCTACTTTGTACAAACAAAATTTGATTCTGGGTGTGTGACCCACATGAGCACAAAACCTTGGGATTCTTTGCTCTTTGAAATTCACATTACACATTAATTTACATTACACAGCAAGAATGCTGACGCATGAATCAGCCCACACCAGACTGCAAGGAGGAAATAAGACCCCCAACCTGGGTTTTGTTCCCTCCCCAGACACCTCCAGTTCTCCAAGGTTAGCAGTGAGGTTGGCAAGAGCCCCTTCCCTCCCTGCTGACAGTCACCCGGTGATGGGAGAAGTTGAGCCTTCAGCAGCGGGATGTAAAACACCAGGCACACCCACACTTCTAAACCTTCCCACCCTCACCCACGGCTGGTCCTCTGGTCGGTGGCCAGTGCTCCCCTTCACCGCCACCTTGAGGCTCCTTTCCTTCCCTCCCCGGCACCTGTTTCTAAGGGGGCAAGGGGGGAGGCAAGAGAAGAGTGTCAGGGCCCAAGGACCAGTCCACAGAGTGGCCCAGAGGGCGAGCAGCAGAGGGACCTGCGGGAGGCCTCTCATTTCTAGAGCAGCCAGAACAAACAAAAGGCACAAATGTCCCATTTCCTTGTTTTGCCATTGGTGTCTCCTTCTCCTGCCCTGGGCCCCACCCTTCCACCCAGCCCTCTATCCCGCCTTAGCCATCCCACCCTCCTCCAACTCCCCAGGGCCTTCCTTGTTTGTCCTCTTGAATCCACATGAATCACTAATTACTGATTTAAACCCAGACACTAAGTCAATGACAAATGCAGTATGAACAAATATCAATGGGATATTCAGGACTGGTGCACAGAGAGCTATCTGCTTTCTTAACTCTGCCTGAACAGAAGGGAGACACGGGGACACCTTATCCTCACCCATGCCTGGGCACGGCACCAACTAACCTGCCCGGGGACCCTGTGTCTGAGTGTGTGCCGGGCGGGCAGGGCTGGCACTAATGAACTCACACACTGGTTCTTTAACTTGGAACTACCTGGGAGAGCAGAAAGACTGATGCCTGGCTCACCCTCCCAGAGAATCTGGTTTCATTGGTCTGGGGTTGCTGCCGGAGATCGGGACTTTTAAAAGCTTCCCCCAGGGATTACGACATGCACCCAAGTTTAAGAACCACTGACTGCATGTGTTTATTATGTGTTCCAGACATTTTTCAAAGCAGTCAAGGTGTTCAGGACACCTTATAGCCTTTCACTGTCAAGATAGTCCTTGGAGGTATCATCCCATTTTACTGAGGTTTAAATGGCCATCAAGATGAGGCTCAGATTCAAATCAGGCTCTCAAATTCCAAAACCTGTTCTTTCCACCCAACTGTGAACTCCTACAAGCATACAAACAACGCATCAGAGCAATCTCCACTGCCAGCAGGTCATAAATAAACTCCATAAATGCCAAATATCTAGATTCGGAAATGCAGACACCATAGGCAGCCATGGTGACCTCTTCACGGAGGGGACAGAACCACACAGAGGTCAGAGGGTGGGCTCCTGTGCGAGGTCTGAGGAGATGGACAGAGAGGATGCATCAGATCCTGGCTAGGAAGTTTATCCTAGACCCAAGATGTGTCCTCAGATACTAAACATAAGCCGATGTTTGATGGTATAGAAAATATGGGCAAGGTGGGGGGGGGGGCGCTCTGCAATGGGAAGGGGATCCCTAGGGCAGGTATCAAGGGTTTACCTCTTGGGGCCACAGTTCCTCATCCTGCTCTAAGCGTTCTGGCCTTCTGTAGGTGCACCAAAACCATTCCTAACACATTCCCTCGCAAGCAGCTTCCCCTCCTCCAGTCTCTCTTCTTCCAGAACTATGCTCTGAGTTTCCTTGGTGAGGGGACATAACACTGGCATCCTCAAACACTTTTAGGCTCCAGGCACTCAGGCAGGGCAATGCATCCCTTCGCCACCCTATTCCACCCATGACTACTCCCCACCCCCCAAAAAGGCAAAACAAAACAAAAAACGCAGCATCATTACCACCAAACCAACTTTCCCCACAGTAAGAATAACGCTGCCACTTCGAATTTGGAATTAATGTGAACCAGCACAGCGGGTAAGACACTGAAGTTTATAAGGCACATGGAGTCCCTAAACCACTGACGTGCAGATGGGGGGATCTCACCGCAAGGCAAGGCTGGGGACAGACACTTCAAGGACAGTCGATGTTCCTTCTTAAAGACAGCAAACAATATCTCACCGTTCCTTCCGGGTCAAAATAGGGCCTCTTGGTACCCTATTTCCTATATCACATCCAACCTGTGATACATATCTGCTGTGTGCCAGTGTCCCCCAAAGCCAAGTGTTGATGGGAAAGAACCACAAGGAATTACAGGAACCAACAGCAGGTTAAACTTTCACATCGATCGCACTGATAAGCAGAGCCACTTACCCAGCACAGCCAGACAACTCAGCACTGGGAAAAAGCACTTCATGTCGGCAGCAGAGAAGAGACACAACACAGGACGCTCCCTCTTCTCTCGCACTTAATCTCTCATTTCTGGCAATCCACTTATAGTTCCAGAGGACAGTTTTGGAAATAGAATGTAACTCAAAAAATGAAAACAGGTTAAAGAGAAGAGATCAGCAAGATGGGGGGGGAGGGGGTGGCCAGTGGCTTGTGTTGAACTCCCCTATGCTAAAAGAAGGGTCCAGAACAATTCTGAAGGCCCTCTAGGCTTCTGCCACATCGTGTGCCTTGCGGTTTCCACTGGAATTGTAGATTGCAGTGAATTAATCCTCAAGGAAAAGGGAAAAAAGAGTCTGAGAAAATCCTTTCATCCACTGATTATACAGAAATGTCCTTGGCTTCCCAGTGAAGGTGTCTGTAAGCTCCCTCATTCGGATTCCCCAAAGGAAACAGGGCAGGTTTTGTCAAAACCTCTGACAGCTAAATCGCCCCGGAACGGCACCGACTGTCTGGGTTTCTTCATCAAAAAGTCCGTCTCCATCCATGTCGGTAGGTCAGGGAGCTGCCACCTGCCCCACACCTACCCAGAACACACGAAGCAAGTTGGCGTTCAGCGGCCCCGAGGCGAAGCCGGTCCCACAATGCCAGCAGATTTCTAAAACAAACACAACAGAGATGTATCAAAGGCGAACACCAGCGCCGCAAAACCGAGAGGCGCTGAGCGCTGGGCTGCTCTGGACGCCTGGGTCCCGTTCCCGGATCAGGACAGTCTAGCCGGGCGTTCTGACCTTGGGCAAGTCGCTACACTGGCCCCCGCCTCAGTTTCCCTGCCCACAGCAGGGCAATTGCGGGAAGCCCGATTGTTCCAGCAATACTTTGCCCACACGCCTCACTCCAGGGAATTCCCTTCGCCTCCTGCCGAGCCCGGCGCCGCGGGGAGCCCCACCCTTCGCGGGGGCACAGCGGGAGGGGGCTCCGACGTGGGGCCGCCACTCCCGGTGCCACCTCCGGCCCCCGCCCCAAACGTGGGAGCTCCGCGCGCGCCGCGTCCCAGGTGGCCCCGCTATTGTTTCACCTTCCCGGGTGTTTATTTTCGCTGATTGGAAAGAAAAGAGACAGAGGGAGAAGGGAGCGGGGGCTGCGCTTTTCCGGGCCGGGGCGCGCTCGCCGCGCGCCCGACCGGCCAGGGGAGGGTCTCGGGCCCGACCCCCGAGCGGAGCCGGCCCCGCGCCCGCCGCCGCCCTCCCCGCCCCCTGCCCCGGGTTCCCGGCTGCCAGCGCCGCCGCCCCTCCGCGCGCCGCCCGCGCTCCCACCGGATACTGACCTCGCCCCCGGCCCTCTCCCTCCGTGCGTCGGTCCGGCGGCCGGCAGTCTGGGCGCACGCCTCCGGGGACGCGCCGCCTTCTCCCTCTCCCCCCGCAGCCGCACCGGCAGCCGCTCTCCGGCCCCTCCCGAGTCCCCGCCCCTCCAGCCCGGCCGGCTGCACCCGGTGGAGCCGCGCGCGGGGCGAGGGCGGTGGCCTGGGCGAGAGGCCCCGCCCCCGGCCCGCCCCTTCCCCGCCCCCGGAGAAGAGCGGCCAGGCCCCGGGGCCCGGTGGGGGGGCGGGGGGTACGCGGGGGCCGCTGCTCTCTGGGGCGCACCTGCCGAGGGCAAGAGCCGCCCCAGGGCTTGGGCACAGGGAGCGTGTGGGCCGGACAGTCCTGAAAGTTAAGTAGGGCGTCACACGCAGGCCACCGCGCCACGGGCAAGAAGCACAAGGCCCTTCCCAAAGCCCAGCAAAGGACCCATGAGCCTTGAAGAGGGCGGCAAGGGAGCAGTGTCCTCTCTCCCGGAAATAAAAACAAAGCCCTTAGCAGGAGACTTGAATCCGTTCATGTAGTGGAACCCCATATTGTGCTTCATTCTAGGGCAGAACTTCCTAGAAGTTGTGGCCGAATTGGACTCTGGACCCAATCTGGGTTCTAACCCTGGTTCTTCCACGTCCTTGCGCCCGACCTTGGAGTTACTTCACCTCCCTGGACCTTAGTTTCCCCATCTGTTGTATGGAGAAATAGCCCGTCCCTACTAAATAGGGTTATGGGAGATGTCCATGGCACACTTGTAAAGCACTTCAGAATGGAGCCTGCCCCATCTTAAGCACTTGGTAAATGTAAGATATAATTATTTTATGAGGAACAGCCCTATCCAAACAAGTGCATTTTCATCCATTCAATACTTAATGAATACACACGCCTTCTGGGTAGGAATGGTCAAAAGGTAACCAAGATAGAGGAAGACAGTCCTGCTCTCCTGGGGTTTGCAGTCTAGTGGGGAGACTATAAAAGGAGTAAGGCAAGAAAAGAACAAAAGGTTGAGGAAGCACATTCTAGGACCCGGACCCTGTGTTGCCGGGCTGGGACATGAGGAGGAGGGCTTTGGTCAAATCGGGTCAGGTGCCAGGAAGGCTTCCTGAAGGAAATGAAAACCAGGTAGAGTCCAAAAGAGCAGAAGGATGCTCCAGAGGAAGGAGAGGAGGGAGGGAAAGAGTAACTGAGTCCGGGCCCTGAATCAGTAACCTCCAAGACCTAGAGGGAGGAGAGAGCAGTCCAGTTAAGGACCCGAAATCTCTGGGCACAAATGAGACTGTAAGAAAGTGGCAAGAAATGGTAGAGAAGAAATCTGCTGCCAGAACCTAGAGGGCTTTGTATGGTGTTTTAAGGGGTTTGGACTTTAGGGACCCCTGGGTGGCTCAGTCGGGTGGCATGATCCTGGCATACTGCGGTTGAGTCCCGCTTTGGGCTCCTTGCTCAGCAAGAAGCCTGCTTCTCCCTCTGCTTGCTGCTCCCCCTGCTTGTGCTCACTCTCTCTCTCTAACAAATAAATAAAGTCTTTCAAAAAAAGGGGGGTGGACTTTAGCCCAGGGCAATGGTGAAACCCCTGAAGGTTCTGAGCAAGGCAGTACTGTTCCCATATGTACATTTTAGAAAGACCACTCTGGCCTAGATGTGGAAGATGGGAGGGGAGTGGAGTTCTAGTAGGTGTTGCTGAAAATCCAGACAAGGGATCCTGGTGACCAGGACCACAGAAGTAGCAACAGGGAGGGAGAGACATGAGTAGGTCCCCTGGATGTCAGGAAGTAAACTCCATGGAATGCCAGGTTGAAGGTGAGGAATGGGGCAGAAAAACCAGCTCCGCCTCAAAAACTGAGATTAAGATACATAGGATAAGATTGTATGTATTGAGTTTGAGAGGCCTAAGAGTCATAGAAGTGAAGATGTCCAAAAAGCAGTTGGGGGACGGGGTGTGGAGTTCAGAACTCAGAAAGAGACTGTGGGTTTATAAGATGTTTTTCGCTCTATTGTACAGTATGGTAATGAAAGGATTTCATGAAGGAGAATACTGATAATTAACGTATTAAAAAAGATATTAGTTACCCACTCCCCCAGTGTGCAAGGCAATGAAGAACATGCAGTGGGGAATAAAAAAACAAACAAACAACAAAAAACTAAGGGGTCTCACTTGCCCTCACCCCTCTTCTTTGCAGGCAGGATCTATACTTTAATTATCTTTTATCTCAAGCATCTCTTTCTCTCTCTTTTTTTCTTTAAAGATTTTATTTATTTATTTGACAGGGAGATGGAGAGCACAAGTAGGCAGAGCAGCCAGGCAGAGGGAGAGGGAGAAGCAGGCTCTCCACTGAGCAGGGAGCCTGACACAGGTCTTGAGCCCAGGACCCTGATCATGACCTGAGCCAAAGGCAGACACTTAACAACTGAGCCACCCAGGCACCCCTATCCCAAACATTTCTTGGCATTGTGATCTGCGTACAGTAAGCGCATTATAAGTACTTCAGTTGAATTGAACTGAATTAAATATTTATCACATATACCGAGTGTTATATGGAAAATCTCTTCTTGTGCGTTAAATATTACCTCTTTCCCCCAAGACAACCCTGAATCTGACATCTCTCACTCCTCCTTATCTGCTAGACTCTTTCATTTATTTGTTGAGCATATATTGTGTGCCAAGAAAATTCTCCACTCTCGTTCGTGGCACTTATCTTAGTGGAAAACAGAAACAATGAAATGAATAAATATGTAACATATCATGACATGTGTTCTTAGGAAAAGTGGGAGAAGGGGATCGTGTGTATGTGTGTGGGATGGGGAGGAGTATTCTGTTCTATGTGGGTGACCGGGGAAGATAACATCTCATTAGAAGGACTGAGTGAGCCTTGGAGATTTCTGGAAGAAGAGCATTCCAAGCTTAGGAAACAGCAGGTGCAAAGTCCCTTAACATGCTCAGAAACTATAAGGTGTGTTGGTGTGCCTGAAGGGACATGAGAGCAAAGGAGGAGGTGAAATGTGATCAGAGAGGTCACAGAGGAAATCCTATAGGACCTCACGGGTTAGCGGGCAATTTGTGTCCCTCTGGCCGCAGGGGAAGGAGGTACGAGTGGAGGAGGGACACTGAAAAGGGGGCTCTTGTAGTTGTGCAGGTGAGAGATGACCTTGGCTAAGACTGGGGTAAAAATGATACAGGTTGTGAGATATGGGTGGAGTCTAGAAGCACTTTGAGAATATTTTCAAGGGTATGTTTTGAAGAACTGGATATGGAGAGGGAGAGAAAGAGGAGTCAAGGGATCTTCAAGAAGAGCTACCTCAGCCTGTGTCAGAGCTCTCTGAGCCCTCCAAGATTGCCCGACCCCTTATCCAAGACCACACTTCCTAAGCATTCAGTCCCTAGATCTCTGCCCAGGGCCACTTCCTCCATCCTTGAACCCTATACTCAGTATCCCTCCTCATTTTTAACTTCTCCACCTACCCCACCTCCTACCATCTAGACCACTAATTTTTTTTTTAATTTTTTATTTATTTGACAGAGAGAAATCAGAGCTAGGCAGAGAGGCAGACAGAGAGAGGGGGAAGCAGGCTTCTGCTGAGCAGAGAGCCCGATGCAGGGCTCGATCCCAGGACCCTGAGACCATGACCCGAGCCGAAGGTAGAGGCTTAAACCACTGAGCCACCCAGGCGCCCCAAGACCACTGACATTTTTTGGATGGCTTGTCAACCCTTGACTTCCGTCACCACCCCAGATATGCTACGGCTGGTTCCCAGCATAGTTTTCTAATTTGCACATGGATGGACCATCTAAGATATTCCAAGGGCTGTGCTCACTGTAAGGCAGGAGAGTAGAGTAGAGGCATGCCTCATTTTATTGAGATTTGCTCTGTTGTGTTTCTCAGCTACTTCTGTTTTTTATAAAATGAAGGTCTGCGGTGACCCTGGTCAGAGCAAGCCTGTTGGTGCCATTCTACCAGGAGCGCTCACTTCATGTCTCTGTGTCACTCACATTTTGTTAATTCTCATGATATTTCCAACTTTTTCACTTCACATTGGAAGTGAAATTCCAACTTCATGTCTCTGGGTCACTCACATTTTGTTAATTCTCACAATATTTCCAACTTTTTCATTATTATTATATTTGTGGTTATCCGTGATCAGCGATGGTGACTGGCTAAAAACTCAGATGATGGTTAGCATTTTTCAGCAATAAAGTATTTTTTAATTAAGGTGCATACATTATTTTTTAGACATCAAGAATTGCACACTTAATAAACTAGAATAGTACAATAGACTACAATAGACATCGGGAAACCAAAAAATTCATTTGACTCATATTTTGGCAATATGCACTTTATTGCGGGGGTCTGGAACTTAACCCTCAATATCTCTGGGGCACACCTGTACAGCGAAAAGATTGTCTCTGCCCTCCAGACATAGAAACCATTAAATGAAGTGCTGAACAGTGGTGTGACGGTGGCCCTTTCAGGACACCAGCTACAGACAGTGAAAGAATCCTAAGGGAAGGAGAAGCGGTCAAAGGAGAGGAGGAGACAGAAGTCCCCAGTCAGCAAATACATCGGGTGGCTGGGCCCAACCCTAGCAGCTTGCTTAAAAACAACTTACGCTGGAATGTCGAACCCTCTCCTGGATGGGCCTGGGCTCAGGTGGCTATTCTGGACATTTTGGAAGACTCCTTACTCTTCTCCCCCTGGGGGTTAAATTCAGAAGCCCACAAAGCCAGGCTGAAGCATAGCTTTAGCAAAGAAGCTGTGGTCAGGAACAAAGATCCAGTGTTGCCTTATTTTCTTAGTTTTTCAAGAAAAGCCAGAGATCCAGATTTTCATTCGATTTCCCCTAATTTTATTCATTGGAAGCTAGTGTTTAAAAATAACGTAAACACCGTAGGGGGAACAACAACACAAAATTGGTAGATAAGATATGGGCAAGGTTCTATCAGTTGGAGGTCTCCAGATCTACTGGAGCTGTAATGAGAGGCTAATATAAGGGGTGCCTAGGTGGTTTAGTGGGTTGAGCGGCTGCCTTCGGCTCAGGTCATGATCTCAGGGTCCTGGGATCGAGCCCCGCATCGAGCTCTCTGCTCCGCAGGGAGCCTGCTTCCTCCTCTCTCTCTCTCTCTCTGCCTGCCGCTCTGCTTACTTGTGCTCTCTCTGTCAAATAAATAAGTAAAATCTTTAAAAAAAAAAAAGGCTAATATAAAGCCACAAGTGACATAACGTTACAGTTTTTAAAAATTGGTGGGGGGTGGGGGGGGAGAGAAGGCATTAGCCAAGTTCTCTTTTGAGAACAACTTTTGAGTTGAGGGCAAAGCATTTAGTCTAAAGATAGCCTGACACCTTGTGCTCACAAATGCCCGTGTTCATTGCCCTTAAGCCATGCAAAATGCCAAGTGGAAGGAGCAAAGCCTCCCCACCCCACAGAGCAGCCAAGTCAGAGCTAAAAGTACCGCTAAACAATCCTGATAGCAAGCTTTCTTCTTGGTGATTACCCTCCTACGCGGGTGAGGCTCCCCAGAGCTGGAGACTAGCAGTAGCTTACACAGGATACCATCTGTCTTATAAAAAAAAAAAAAAATGGAGTTCACTCTTACATCTCAAGATCAAGGTGGCAGGGGAGCAGAGTAGGCCCCTGAGGCCCTCCCCACGGGTGGATGCTCGGAACCTGAGGTGTGCCATCTGGTGTCAGCGAAGGGTCTGGGTGTGTCCCCCTGGAACTCTGAAGACTGGTTTATCCCAGAGGGGACGTAAGAGTCTATGGAGCTAACATCGTTCCTCCTCCACAAAGCCCCAGAGCTGTGCTCACTGATCCTCCTGTTCTCCAACTGACGGAGAACGGTGGTATTTGGAGAAGGACGCCAGGTCTGAGCCCCTGACACTTAAGTCTGGTCAAGGTACTACCCTCTCGCCTAGGTTCCTCCTTTAGACAGGGGCTAACAACAACACCTGCCCTCCTAGGGCGCTTGCAAGGATGAAATGAGCTGATATATAAAAGAACTTAGTAAGATGCCTCTAACTAGTTCTCAGGACTCACTGGCTATTGTTTGGTCTGATTCTGAACTTCGAAAAGTACAAGCAGCAAGGGACTGGGAGCCCGAAATTCTAGCTTTTTGTCTGGGCTCTGCTGCTCATGGTGTCTTTTGACCTCTCTGGCCCCAAGTTTCTTATTCTGTAAAGCGAGGTTGGTGAAACTAGGCAGAAGGTCCCAAAGTGGCTGGGCAGGAATGACTCCAGCAGCATGAAAAATACAGATTCCCAGTCCCTGTCTGGAAGATTTAGTTTCTGAGCGTTGGTGTGAGACTGAACTAGATGATTGTTTGAAAAAATCCCCCCCCCTTGGTTCTCCTCCCCCTCCTTCTCGGAACCATGCAGGTACTGGCAGCAGTAGGGGGTAGGGGGGAACACACAGAGACTCACAACAACCTGGTTGCCACTGTCACCTCCCCTCCCCCTGCTAGGGCTCTTCCAGCTCAAAATCTTGGGATAGATTTTTCACAAATTCATGATCCCATGTCCTGTCTCTAAGCCCAGTTCTGATTTTGATTGCTGGGTCCCTCAACTGACTGTATAGTTTGCCGCCCACTTCAAGAGAATTAGAAAAGCTCATTTCTCTACCAATATTCCCTTCGGCAATTAGTCCTGACCACACTCAGGAGACTCCCCATCTTTCCCAGCCCCAACCTTGAGGATTTTGTTGCTGTCCATTTTCTTTGCCAAAATCTCAGCTAATCCTGATTTGGTTGGGTTTGGGGTTTTTTTGGTTTTTGTTTTTTGTTTTGTTTTGGGATTTTTTTTGTTTGTTTGTTTGTTTGTTTTTTAACCCAATGGCAGCCTTAGATTCGATTCTTCCTACACTCTGCTCTGGCTTGCCACCTGCGTGCGCTCTTCTTCCGTGGGCTACCTCCGCTTGCTAATGAATGGAACAACCTAGAGCACGTGCGAAGGCAAAGATTTTGAGCTCAGGCTGAATGCCATGACACTGTCATGTTGGAGTGACTTCTCTGAGTTGGATTGGCCGACCCCCACCCCCATCTCTCGCTCTCTCAAGGTCCCAGGGTGGCAGGGCTGAGAGCCAGGGCTGGCTGCCACTTTCAACTATGCCGTTGCCCAGGTGGAGGACACTCAAGAATTGAGCTTGGCCCCCACTGGTGAAAAAACTGTGAGTTCGATCACAGAGCTTCTGTCCCTGCACAGGGGAAGGGGTGTCATCCCGGATCTGAGATTCTAAGAATCCAAACAACCATGAACTTACAGCAGAAAAGAGCCTTCTGGATATGAGGGCACTCTTTCTGAGACATCTGTTATCCCACTCATCGCCAGGGCTGTCTAGCCTGATCTGGCTGGCGTGTTGCCTCTTTCTATAAAAGAGTGCAAAGACATTGGCAAATCTCACCCAAATATATATGAGCCCAGCTGACAGTTTCCAAAAGTTCACTTGGAAGTTAATTATTTGGAACTCAGAACATATTTCCCCATAACAGTAATATAGTAGATGATGATTCTATTTCCAGGCTGACACACAAGTCTTTTTAACCCTTAATACACTTAAAATGATAATATATTTAAGAGAAAAGGCAGCAAACCAACAATACAGATAAAACAATACAGAAAAAAGACATTGGGACAAGGATTTTTTTTCCTTTAAAAAAAATAATATCCACACTGTTCTACACCCCGAGGTGCAAAAGAAAGCAAGCAAACTTCCTATCATCATGGAGTTTACTTTCTGTATTTATTTTCCTATTTATTGTTTGTCTTCCCCATGAGAACGTAAGCTCCCTGTAGACCGGTGCCTGACCGGCCTTGTTCTGTACTGCATGCCCAATGCCTAGAATAGTGCCTAGCAAATAGGATGCGTGCAATAAATATTTGATGCATGAATGAGTACACAACTTCTAGCTAGGGAGACAGACAATAAACAAGGAAGCAAATAAATATGCAATCAAATATCAGATGGTGATTAAGCACTATAAAGAACAATAAAGCTGAGAATGCTGGGATAGCGGTGGCTATTTTTGATGGAATGGGCATGAAAGGCTTTTCCAAAGAAATGATATTTGCACACAGATCAGAATGAGGAATTGAGTTGTGGAAGAAATGGGGCAATGTCAGACCAGGAAATTTGGACCGATATTCTCACTGCCAACTAAAATACCGGGACAAAATTTAAATAATGCCAAAGGTAGTTATTAAAGTGATGAGGAATTACTGGGCAAAACCTAGGAGAAGAGGGGAACCATCACACAGAGCCACTGTTGCCTTGTGGACACCCATGCGTGTGCAGTAACTATCCATAAAATGGAGCTGAGCTTTTAGTGGCCTGAGAGAGTGAGGGGACAAACATCAGAGCCCAGGGAGAAGGTGGCGGGCTCTAAACCTAAAGCTGGGATTGTCCAAGAGCTATGCCCTCGGGGTAACTCTGAACCAGAATCAACTCTGCCTTCAGGTCATCTGATGCAGCATGAGACCTTGAGCCCAGAACTTGGCTTAAAGTGGGACCAGACTGGGAATAGCACTGGGTACCTTCCAGAAGTAAATGAAAATCCCTTCAGAAGGAAAAAAAAAAAAAAAAAAAAGCAAACTATCACCCTGGGCCTCAAATTATTCCAGAAGGAAAATTTCCAGCATACAGCCAGAGATAACCAGGAAATAAGACAAGGTGAATAAGAACCAGCAGATACAACAGAACACTGGAACAGGTCCACAAAATCTCGAGGGACTGAAGTTATCTGACACAGCCAATGGAGCACCAATGCTTACTCTGTTCAAAGAAATACGAACTTGAATTCAAACTTGAAAATTTTGTCAGAGAAATCAAATCTGTAGAAGGATCCAGGAGAAGAGCTTGGCCGGCAAGTGCAACGGCCCTGGGGCAGAAACAAGCTTGGCATGTTTGAGAGCTAGAAACTCAGTGTGGCAGGAACAAAGCGAGTGAGGTAGAAGTAGAAGGTGAATTCAGAAAGGAAGGCAAATGCCAAATCTTGAGTCTTACAGGAATTTGCGTTTTATTTCATGTGTCAAGGGAAACCACTGGGTGGTTTAGAAGATTAAAGTGACATGACTTAATTTACATTTTTTAAAGGCCCATCTGGCTGTTGTATAGGAAATAGTCTACAGGGAAGCAAAAATAGAGCAAGGTGATCAATTTGTAGATTACTGCATAGCCCGGGTGAGAGATGATGGAAGCTTTGCCTGGGGAAGTGGTGATGGAAGTGGTGAGAAGTGGACTCAGGATGTGAGCTGACCACTCTTCCTGCTGGATTAGACATAGGGTATAAGGCAAAGATCAGAATAGCTGCTCACCCCAATATACTCTCGATATGACCCCATTTTCCCCCCGACACCACATGGTGTCTATTTCTCTCTCAGCAGACAACTCTGACTAACTAGCACTTTTGGCCTAGTCCTTCCTTGCTTTACACCTAGAGAGCCAACTGCTTTTTGAAATGTTCTACCAGGATGTCACCAGACCTTAGACTGAATATGCCCCACTCATTATTTTTGCCTGGAATCTATTTTTTCCTCTTCAATTTCCTATCTCCATTAGTGATACCACTTTTCACTCAATCATATAAGCCAGAGCCTTTAGATTAATTTTAGACTTCTCACTTTCCACGGCCAATGGGTAATTGGAGCTGCCAACTCTATCTTCTTCACATCTTTTGAAGCTGTCGGTTCCTTTCTGTTTTTGTGGCCTCTGCCCCAGCTCAGGCTTCAGTTCCTCTTTCTAGACTATTATCCTGGTTGTCCATATGCTCTCCCAGGCGATGATCTCTCTCTCCGCCCATCCGTCCTTCTAAAGGGCACATCTTCCTAAAGCGTAGATGTGACCCTTCTGGGGCCGCCGATTGCTTACGAAAAATTCAGACTCCTTAGAATAGGTTATGGGCATGCCTTCAACTACCCTTGATCTCGCTCCAACTTTTCCCGGCTCTTGATTATTCCCACTACGATCAGGTCTTACCTGGTTACCAATAGTTTCCTGGTTCGGCCTTTGTATGTGCTGTAATTCTGGCTGGTATGCTTTGTCTCCTGCCATGACCCATCAATTTGGCGAACTCCCAGCCTTCTTGTAGAAGCAACGGAACCCCCAGCTTCTCTATGAAGCCCTCCTTCCCACCTCCCCACTGCTTGCCTCCTTCTGGCATTGAGTTAACCACTGATGAAAGCTCTGTGCTTAGTATAGTCCTCTAGGGTAGTGCTTTTTCACTGATTTTGGTTATTTGTTTACATGTATGTTTACCTAGTGGGTTTCCTGGGACCAGAGACTGCCCGATGTAACAGTGCCCTCTGTTCCCTGCACTATGCCTGGTGCCTAGCGGGCATTCAGCTGAAGTTTTTTGGAATGAATGAAGATGAGGCTAAGCGCATACCCTGGACTCTACCCGCAAGCCCACAGAGTGGGCCTCCAGGCCCTGGGCTCCAGGAAGCTCCAGCAGCCGGGGGATAGGGGTATTTCATGAGTTTCTGCTGGGTGATTTAGTCCCGGGTGTAGCAGACACCAAGCTGCTTTGGATAGACGGTTCATACAAACAAGTAGGAGGGCAGGTTTTTGTTTCTACTTGTACCTAAGAGCCTTCATTAGTGATCACCCTCTAGTTCCCTCCACAAAGGCCCCTGGCAAGGAACATCTGCCCCCTACAACACAGCCCATCTCCCTGGGATCCCTGAGTCTCACCCCAACCCAGACCTCAGAGCCTGGGGACTGCATCAGGGAGATCATCTCCCCTGACACTTTGGACAAAGCTGACAAGGCATAGGAGGCCACGTGTGTGCCATACATTCACAACACAGAATATAATACATGGAAGTCGACAGGCTTCTTTCTCTTGTAATATCTACAACACTTCTGTGACCCCCTCATCCTCCCCTCCTTTTCCTCAAGGATAATTTTCTATTCATGAAAGAGGAGCAGAAAAGGGAAAAAAAGAGAGGATGAAACAAAGGAGGACAATTGGGAAGGGGGAAGGATTGAAGGAAGGAGTAGAAGGGAAAGGAAAGAAAAAAGACTGAAGAGAAGGGAAGGAGAGAGAGAGGGAAAGAAAGAAGGAAGAAAGAAAGAGAAGGAAGGAGGAAAGGAAGGAAGGAGCGAGGAAGGAAGGACGGAAGGAAGGAAGGAAAAGAGACAGAACCTTACATTAAGTAAGCAGGCATGTGACTGCCAAGTATATCGGAAGTATCTCTACTTAAACAGCAGGGACCTTGTGGCAGATATTAAACGTTTAATTGACTAGAGAAACCAATCCTAGAACAAAGCCCTTTTCTTTGTGAGCTATCATATGATAACCCAAACACAGTAGTTGCTGTTTTTCTCTAGACACTATCAACCACAGCTGTCTGTCTTGGTCCTAGACTGTTTAAACAACAACAACAACAACAAAACAACCCTTTTAAAAAAAATATGTGTATGCGTCCATCAGTCCCAAGACCAAAGTAGTCTCTGTTGCAAATGGCCGACCTGTGGTGTTCAGCACTGATCCTCCCAGCCCGCTGCTGGCCGCCAGACGTCAGCCAGCGGCCCCCTTCCTTCATCACCCACCGCAGAGCCATCTTGGCCGGCAGGGTCCTGACTGTTGCTGAGGGCTGCCCCGGGTCTGAGGGAGGCCTAATCGCCTGAGGCCCACTGGGGGAGGGGAAGGAGCAAAGCCTCCTGGGAGCAGAGACCGGATGGGCTTATCTGCAAATGCTGCTTGTTCAAGGGCTTCATTTCAGCCTGGGAATCCAGTGGTTAGCATGAGGGAGAGAGAGGACAGACCTCCTAGCAGCCTTTGAAAGAGCACCCATGAGCTGGGGGACATGGTGGGGAACACACCCTATCCTCACCCCGGGGTTTGCTTTCTGCGTGGTCCTGCAGTCTGCTACAGTCCCAGGAGGCAGCTGGATGGTTCCAGACCCCACCATCTCCATCACCTCCTCCACTGACCCTTCCCCGCTCTTCCTGCTCCTCCTCCTTCTCCTTCATAACTAGGAATTTGGATGAGCAACAGCAGTCACACCACACGAAGATGCTGACCAGAGGGCCACTGAGCTGCCCGCCCCCTCGGCCATGAGAGAATGCCAGGAAGGCAATGACAGTTCAGCTTGCTGGTCAAGAGCTCGAATCTGGGGGCGCCTGGGTGGCTCAGTGGGTTAAGGCCTCTGTCTTCAGCTCAGGTCATAATCTCAGGGTCTTGGGATCGAGCCCCGCATCAGGCTCTCTGCTCAGCAGGGTGCCTGCTTCCCTCTCTCTCTCTGCCTGCCTCTCTGCCTACTTGTGATCTCTCTCTCTCTCTCTCTCTGTCAAATAAATAAACAAAATCTTAAAAAAAAAAAAAAAAAAAGCTCGAATTTGCACTTGCCCTTGCCCTGGCTCCAGGACCTTAGAGCAGTTATTTAACCACCCAGCCTCAGTCTCCACACCTGCAAAATGGTGGCAATAGCACCTGGTTCACCAGAGGAGGAACTGCAGTGGTCTTTGCACAGGGCTAGCGTGGGGAGTCCGAGGCCAATAAACCGGGTGACGTCTGCAGCCCACAGTCAGTCGTAAATGAATTCGGTCACTTCACAAATATAATTAAACACCTGAAAATGCCAGACTCTAGTCCAGGCTTTGGGAGGGGGGTGAGGGGGGCAGCAAAATAGGTGAAAAGGAAATCCTGCTTGAAGGGAGTTCACTTTCTAAGATGGGGAGACAGACAATAAACAAGTAAACAGGTAAAGGGTGTGGCGCATGGGTGACAGCCCCAAGAGAGAAAGAAATCCTGGGGTCTGTTGGGGGGTAAATCTGCGCTGCAAAAGGAGGGATTGTGACCTTAAATAGAGCAGTCCGGACCCCTCTGTGAAGTTTCTTTCTTTCTTTCTCTTTCTTTCTTTCTTTCTTTCTTTCTTTTTTAAGATTTTATTTATTTATTTGAGATAGAGAGATCGCGGCACATGCACAAGCAGGGAGAGTGGCAGGGAGAGGGAGAAGCAGATTCCCCACTGAGCAGGGAGTAGAACACAGTAGAAGAGTAGAACTCAATTCCAGGACTGCATGGGGCTCGATCCCAGGAACCCAGGATCATGACCAGAGCCGAAGGCAGAGGCTCAACCAACTGAGCCACCTAAGTGCCTCCCAGACCCTCATGGTGTTTGAATAAAGACCCAGAGGAGGGGAAGGAGCCCAGCCCCAGATGTTTGAAGGAAGAACATTCTGGGCAGAGGAACCGCAAGTCCAAAGGCCCTGAGCCAGCCACGCGCTAGGTACAAGTGAGAAGCATCCAGGAGGCAGGTGAGACAGGAGCTGGGTGGGGTGGAGGTGTGCAGCTGGAAGTGAGGTCAGAGAGGTAACGGTGTATGTGCAGGAGGGGAGGGTGGGAGCAGGGAGAACACTCATGTGGGAACTTGCTGGCCATTGTAAAAACCTTGAAGACTTAAGGAGAGGAGTGATAGAATCTGATTAAAGTTTTAACAGAATAGCTCAGGCTGATGTGTTGAAAACAGATTGCAAGGGTCAAGAGTGACGGTAGATTAACAAGCTAAGGGCCACTGCCATCCACCAGGTGAGAGACTGCGGTAGGAAGCATGGTGGTGAGAAGTGGCCGGGTTCGGGATATGTTTCTTAAGGAATTGCTGACAGGAGTGTGATGATGGATTCGAGGGGGACTGTGACAAGAAAGGAGTGCCAGGGAGCCTCTAAGGCTTTTGGCCTGAGCCGTGGAAAGGATGGAATGGCTGCTTACTGAGATGGCAAAGGCTATAGTTGGAGCAGACAGGGGTCGGGGGGAGTAGACGCTGTGAATTCTATTCTGGAAATTGTGAGAAATTATTACCTTCCCCGCACCCAGTAAGTCATGCACTGGGTCTTGTGTTTGGGGTCTTGCCTTCTTAGAACACTGCCTCGGCCACGTAAGGAGCCTGTGGCTGTTCTCTCTAGCTGTCAATGGAGGACAACCAGAGGGTCATGGTCAATAGCTCCAGCTAACGGCCAGATGTGTATGAGGACGCCTTAAAACATCCTGTCACAGTATAAGCCTCCAGAGGACATCAGTCACAGGAGTGACCCCAGCATGACCAGGCAAATCTTCCAGTTGAACCCAGCCCAAATTGCCCCAAAGCTTTCGGGTTTGTTCTGCCATGATAGATATTTGGTACGTTCGTGTTACGTTTGACGATGCCTTATGGACATTCAGATTAAGATGTCAAGTAGGCAGCTGGATGTCTGAGTCTAGCATCCAGCTGATAAGCTGAAAACGCATCTTGGGAGTCCTCAGCACATAGATGCTAGTTAAAGCCATGGTACGGATACCGGGGAGTTGAGTAGAGGCAGGGAAGTCCAAGGACTGAGCTCCCGGATAGCATAACATTCAGAAAGGAAGAGGAATTACAAAGGTGGCCAAGAGGGCCCAGCAGGTGCAATGGGAGAAAAGCCAGCCACGGAAGACATCCTACAAAGAGGAAACCAGTTATGTCAAATACTGCTAACCAGGCCAATAAGATGAGGACTGAGAGCTAAACACTGGATTTAGGCAATGAACGTCCTTGGTTACCCTGAACGGGTTTAGTCAGGGCTCTGGGTAGTAACCCTTTTGAGGGATTCTGTTACAAAGGAAAATAGAGAACTGAACTGAGAGCGGTAGAAGGATGCAAAGTCAAGAGGGCATGTTTTAAGGTTGGGAGCATGCGTTTATGGATGGGAATGATCTAGAAGGCAGAGGCAAGTCAAGCGGTGCAGGAAGTGGAGGGATTCACTGGACAACGCCTTCGAGTAAGTGAGTGGGAATGGGAACTTGGTGTAAGTGGAGGCACTGGGCTTTGCTGGGAGCAAGGATGGGGCACACCTAATGTGGGAGGAAAGGCAGACTATGTGGGCACTGATGTAGGTTGGTGGGTAGGTGTAGGTAGAACATGGAGTGTCTTTGCCCAGGTTTTCTCAGCGGGATCATTGGCTGAGCTTGAGGATAGGAGGGGGGTAGCACTGGAAGGTGCGGGAGAAAGGGGATAGAAATGAATGGTAGCTATCATGAATCATTATTATTTATCCGTAGGAAGTGAGTTTCCCCATCCTACCTGTTACTACCCAAGAGCTCAGGACTCCTGTTCTGGCACGTCCCGGCTTTACAACAGCCTTTAACATAGAAGGACTTTAACTGGCACCATTGTGCATAGACAAAGACACCTCTTACTTCCACCTTGACCTGGAACCCAGGTCTGTGCAGATATGTGGGGCCATGTGCTTAGGAGGGTCTGAAATTTTTCCCAGACCAAGGCTGTGAATCTTGATTAACCTGAGCTGATCAAGGTACTTCTGTTCTCTTTGCCAGCCCTTGTTTTAGGCACGAGCATGTGTTGCAATTCTGATCGATAATGTGTGAGGTCTGCTGGCAGCCTCTAGGAAAAGATTTTCCCTTATAATAAAAAGAGAATCATAGAAGGAATGATGATGTTTCTTTGCTCGCCAGTGTTGTATCTGTGTGTAGAATCTGGAACTGAACAGCCACATTGTGACTGGGTCTAAGGGGGGGTGGGTGTGGGGGGGTGCTGGCTACACACTGCAGAAGGCAGGCCTTTGATGACATCACTGAATCACCAATCCCAACACCAGAGCCTCCTCTTTACCTCCAGATTTCTTAGTATTTGTGATATTATTATGTATTTTCCTTGTTGACTCTATCCCTTTTTTGTTGGTTCATCTGTGATTTGCAACTAGAAGAATTCAGATACACAGATTAGCAGCAAAACGCTTGCAGAATTCAGCTTGGCCTTATTGAGGACACAAATTCACATTCAAGGCGATATAGATAAAACGAGAACAATGTACCAGGCATGGTATTATACCCCGATGAATAAAACTCCTTTACTGTGAATGTCTTGTAACAAATCTGTGTGTGTCTGGATTGTGGACTGGAGATAATAAAATACAGAAATTACCTTCCTTGAGAGCAGAACATAAGTGCCTTGAAAAAAGATACAGGAGGTCAGAGAAGATAGTGATGACATCCATTTAGGGAGATGGAAGTAGTCTCAACAAGGAATTAGAATGAAAGCTGGGTCTTGAAAAGTAGGTGGGATGTGGGGGAACGGAGATGGAATGGGGGACTGCCTGGGTGTAGGAAGTAGGGGGCTGCGATAATAAAGGTAGAGGCTGGAAGGTAGACTGTTCTGGAAAACCACATGATAAGTTCAGTTTAGCCGGCTTGTGGAGCGTGCCTAGAGCAGAGTGGGCTTAATGGTGGAAAGTTACATCAGGTCAGGATTTGAGAGGCCAATAAATTAGGGTTTGCTCAGCTTGGAAACGGCAGCCCTGAGAGAATTTCTCAATAGACTGGTAACCTTATTGGAGCTGAGCGTGGGAAAATTCAGCTTCAGAAGGACCAAAGGCATTTCTTCTTTTGCCCAGTAATAACTGTTTTAGTTATTTGCCACGCCCTCAATACACGCACACACACTCATACAGACCCACCTAAAGCTTCAGCAAGAATAAACAAGAGAAAATTACATTCTCAGGCCCAAGCAATGGGAGGGAGGAACGGGGACCAATGATTAGCCTTGGCCTCCTACAAACTTCTCCACCCCTACTTCCTGCATCCCGCCCCCTTCTTTTAGGCTCCCTGCAATGACAGAGAGCCCCCATTCCACTTAAAACCTGCCTCCAGAGCCCAAATTTGCACCAGGACAGCGGTTCTCTAGCCTCTGGTCTCTATTTTTTCTTACAACGGGGTTCCTATCGGTCATGGTACCTTTTGCAGAACGCCATGAAATATTGATATATTTAAGTCCAAAATACAGCCTCTGATTTAGCAAAAAATTACATATTTAGCTACTGTATGCTTAAGTTGCTTAGAAATGTTAAATTTAATTAAATTTACAGGCACTAACACACAATATAAAACCACAACCATAAGCCCAAACACCTGTCCACAGAAAAAACAAGCTGTCAAACGAAGCACCAGCGGCTATGTCTGGGTCCATTAATATTCATTTGCTACTTGCTAATTCTTTCTGTCATCTGCTAACACTGGCCAGTGGACAAGGAATAACAGGTGCCAAAGATTTAATAAAAATGTAGAGAGAGAAAAAAGTAAAAGCTGGAGAAATTCTATCCATTAACTTAATTTTTTCTGGGAATTAGTATATTTCTTCATTCACCCAACAAAGATTGATTGAGTAGTTACTGGGGACCAGGCGCCATGCCAAGCGGAGGAGACACAAGGAAGTAAGGCGCAGTGCTGCCTTCCAGAAGATGGCTAGTAGAGGTGGGGGCAGATGAGAAAAAGGCTACCAGGGAAAGTGAGCATGATGGGCCACAGGGAGCAGAGTGTGGGGCCTGGAGCCAGAGAGAGGGCTTCATGGAGGAGGAGCCATGAGTCAGTCTGGAAGATCAGCTCAGTTTTCTCGGTTTTCTAAGCCCAGACTCATCCAAGAATGGCGTTTCACACCCAGGACAATGTTCACAGAAGTGGGGATGGAGGCTGAACCCGCAGACGGTCACTGACTTCTATGATCTGTGACATAATTGCCATTCAAAATATCATCTGCCATTACCGTCATTTCATAGAGGGAAGGACATTTTTGTACCAAAAGGAAAAGAAAGGAGAAGGACATCATTTTAGAAAAAAATAAAGAAAAAGAACGGTCCTCTCAGTGGTATAAATTCAGTTTTGGGAAGATCTCCTCATATTGAATTGTCCTATTTGGTGGCAGATTCAAGAAAACACGAAGCACAGAGCTATAGTTGGGGAAGAGGCTGGGGAAGGTGCCACAGGCAGAGAAAAGGAACAGGGAGAGAGGTCCTGAGGTATCTGGGTACCCTGGGTTTGGGAGAAGGTAGGGGGCAGAGTCGACCAGACCCCAGGGCTGCATCATGGCCTCCTACAGCCTTGGAATATTTCCTCGCTGGGACTCTTCTATAAAACAAATTACAAATTACATTTTTTATTGTGTTGGCATAAAAAATAATATAATCTTTATCCCTAATAGTTCCTGTTCTCCCCCCTTTGGGTGTTAAAAGAACTGCACACATTTTTGTGGGCCGCTGAAAGTGTTGGGGGGCCTAAGCTGCTTTTCCTGTAAAGCCTGGTGAGTAAGTCAGGCCAGACTGTCCAGAGATTTGGGCAGCATCCTGGGGGGTGAGGTCCCAGAGGACCTGTGTCATCGTAACCACCTCAGTGGTTCTGTTTATGGAGAACTCTGGCCCTGTTGGGAAAGCAAGGCAGGCACTAGAAGAGGCAAGGCAATACAGTCACATGTTGGCCAAAGACCATGGAGATGTGTGTCTCTCGTAAGCATGCACAGCCGGGACTGGATACGCAGGTGGGCAAAGGGCCCCTTGCCAATGGTCAACGACGGGACAGGCTGGCCTTTCTGGCTTCAGGGACAGTAAGCAGCAGGAAGCTGCCTTCTCTAGAAACTCTGCCCGATGCCCTAGCATCCTGGGCTTAGCCTGATCTACATTCTGGCGGCCAGGGCCAGACCCAGCCTTCCACAACTCTGAGCCCCTCCTCCACCAAGACCCTGACCCAAAAGCCTCCTCTATTATGGACTGGATAAACAAAAGCTAGATTTTAATCCTGCTGTCCTTTTTTGTCAAAGTCTCGGGGTGTGCTTATGGGAGGTGGGGGTTGGGGACTGGGACCGATGCTCTTTTCCTCACTTCTGCTCAAAGGAAGTCTTAGCTAGGATATGGGGGGCTGAAGGGCAAGGACCAAGGTCACTTAAATGCATGGTGCATTTGAGATCACTGGTGGGGAGACAGGGGATGGGGGCGGGGTAGGGAAAGGAGAGAGACAGAGACAGAGGCAGAAAGAGAGAAAGAGGCACAGTAGGAATACATAGCAGGAGCCCAATTAATGTTTTTGAGAACACGATGCGTCCTTACAAGAATGTGGACTCACATGCTACCCAGATTTTTCTAATTTAGCCTAGGTAAGAGAAGTCCAAAGGTAAGTGCATAATAGTAAAAATTGAGAGGATTGAAATGGATAAAATGTAAATGTCTCATTGGAATACTGTCTTAGTGAATACATGGGATTTTCATGCTGTCTGCCAACATCTTCTCCCCCAGTATTTTATAGTGAAAACGTTCCAAGCTACAGAAGACTTGAAAGACTAGCGCAATGAATACTTATGTGGCCCTCCCCAGATTCACTAGTTAGCATTTTGCCACATTTGCTTTTTCTCCCTATGTATCTCTGTCTCTGAGTGTGTGGGTATACAGGAGTATATTTGTGTGTATGTGTGTATGTGTATCTTTTTCTAAACCATTTCCAAGCAAGTTACAGACATCAGGACACTTCACTATGTAACTACTAAGAATAAAGACACACTCCTAAAATATCATCATCAAGCTGAAGAAATTTAACATTGATGCAACAGAATTATCCAATATGTAGTTTAATTATCTGAAAATATGTTTTTGTAGCATTTCTGTAATCCAGGATCCAATCAAATTCATTTGTTGCAATTTGGGTGCTCTATCTTAGTCTCTGTTAATCTAGGAGAGTCCCCTGCCTTGACTTCTTTATCTCAATGACCTTGATAGTATCTCAGTGGAGTTTGGCTGGCTGTCCTCTGGGATGCCCTGCGATCTGGGATTTGCTGGTTGTTCCCCCATGATTATATTCAGGCTGAGTGTTGAAGACAAAAATCCCACACAGGCGAATGGTGCGCCTCCCACTGAAGGCATCAAGAAGCTGTAGGGCCAGCTGACCTCATTGTTTGTGATGCCAAGTTTCATTATTTGGTGAAAGGAATGTCCATCTGATCGCTCCACTGTAAAGACAACTTTTGACCTTTGAAACTAATAATTACATTGTTGGTGCTTTTTGTTTGTATGTTTGTTTGTAGGGGCCAAACACCATCAACATTTCTCGGAAAAACCATCTCTCTTCCACTGTCCCATCCAAATCTCCTGCTACCAACATGGAGGGCCTTAGGGCTCATGCCAGCATCCCAGAGGCTGCTCCGAGAGCAGAAGGCTTTGTGACTGTAATAATAATCACAACTTTTTAAAAAACTATTTATATATTTATTTGACACACAGAGAGAGAGAGAGATTGTAAGTAGGCAGAAAGGCAGGCAGAGAGAGAGGGGGAAGCAGGCTCCCTGCCAAGCAGAGAGCCCGATGCGGGGCTCGATCCCCGGACCCTGAGACCATGACCCGAGCTGAAGGCAGAGGCTCAACGTACTGAGCCACCCAGGCGCCCCAATAATCATAACTTTCTTAATGCTTCTGTTGCATCTTACAGTTGGCACAGCATTTTTACCCATATTACAGCTTTTTATTGCCCCCAAATTTCCTTTTCTTTCTGCAGAAAGCTTAGAAACATCCACTCATTCATTCACCTGTCTGTTCATCCTGACCACATACCAGGTGCTGAGCCAGAGTCAGGGGGCTTTCCAAGATGAGAGAGGGGATCGGATCCCGCAAGTAGACAGACACGTAAACTACAGCACAGCATAACGAGGACTGTAGAGGAGAGACTTGCTCTGGTGGAGGGAACATGGCGATGAAAGCATTCCCCCGACCCCAGGAGAGAATCACAGGGAAGAGGAAGCCGAGTCTTCAACCTGCCCTAGCAATTATCATGTGCGAAAATGTATTTCCTCCTCTTTAAAGCATTGCCAGCTGGGCTTTTCGTCATCGCAGCTGAACGCACCCTTGCATGTACTGATCATGGCCTTGCATTTCAGATAAGGAAATTAAGTCCCCAAGAGCTGCATGAGTTTTCCAAATGACACTCAGCTCATAAGTGCATCAGGAGGCCCTTGACCCAGAGTGCCTGATTCCAAGTCCCATGTATCTCTGTGGCCTGTACTGGTCACCTAAAGGAGGAGGCCAGGAGAGCCCCTTTAACCCAAGCCTGGGTGCACTCTTGACTCCCCTCCTCTGGACCCAAGCAGACATGGCTAGACAGGAGAAAAATGCCCAGGGACAGTTAGTGACTCAGGTGGTCTAAGCAGTGGTCATTTCCTTCCAGCCCACTGAGTGATGGGCATCTCAGTCTCAGAATCAGGAGCGAGTTCATCAAGTCCAGCACTGCTCACGCAGACAGATGGGGGTGTGCCCAGCTCATCAGCCCAATCAGATGAACAGACTGTCTCAAGGACACAAAGTACGCCATGAATAATTCCTGTAAATCCGGATCCAATGCCCCCATTTCAGAGGGACTGACTGAGCGTGTTAAAGATGGAAGGGCCCGAACAGGAACAGGAGTTAATGGAGGGGAGGACTCTATGGGGGCTGAGGCCAGAGAGGAGCTCAGCGGAGCAAAGAGCAGGGCTCACCAGCCTGCTGTGAGTTTGAAGTATGGGAGCAATTAGGCAAGAGCTATTTGTAGACAGAAGGAGAAAAGGTGAGCTCAGCTGCTCCATCCCGTGTGCAGGCTTGTCGCTGAGACCGTCACCCTCGCTAAAGGCTATGAAGTGACGCCGAGGGTCATCCTTTTGGAACGCCGGGGGGACGGTTGGCCCCATTTAGAACACCCCTCCTGAGCTCTCAAAGAGACATCAAATATATCTATAAACATGAAGGTGAAGAATTAAAAGCTTGGCTGATCATTGTCCCACTTCACCGGAAATCAATTCATTAGAAAATGCCAGTGCGCCTGTATTTGTGGTGTGTGGTGTGGTGGGGCATGGCGTGTGAGCATACGTGCGCGCACGCCTGTGTGTAGAGGAGGTGGCGGGGGGAGGGGTTGCCAGCATTTGCCTTTTTGTTTTGTTTTTTGGTGTTTTTTTTTTCCCTGCTGTTCTCCACCCCTACAATAAGCTGAGGCAGTATAAGTTACAATTTATTAGCTGGTTGCTATGGGTTACACCAGCGCTCCACAGATATTCCCTTCAGAAATAGTAACATTTAATGTAATGTAAAACAGAACTACTGTATCACCACTTGGTTGGCTTCTGCTGGCTTGCAATATTATATCCTTCCCTGCTGAGATCGAAGCCTGGGGAAATTAGCTGGTGCCGTTATTTTATTATGGTGATGGGAGTCTGCCATACTCCTGGTTTTGTGAAAAAGAGGGCTTGCAAACCAAAGGCGTCTGGGGGAGCTGGGGTGCCCGCTGATAGTGCCACGCAGTGCCCAGAGACCCAACGTTTGTTTCATCTTCCTGTTCATTATGTAAGGCAGATTTCCTGAAGCCGAGTTCTGTGAGCCTGAGGCCAGTTATCATTTTGAGGAGGGCAGTCGTAACTACTGGTGGGTTTTATTTATTTTGCCATCTGTAGACCATTCCTAGCAGGCTGGTTAACAAAAATTCGTGGGCTGATCAATTTTTAGGATGATATTTAGTTGGAAGGGTCACGCAAAAGGAAATGGGTAAGAGATGGCAGTCGTCGGAATTTAAAATAAACACGGGGCAAGAGAGACAGGTGTTTTCGGGCCACCTACATCCTCTCTCATCTGCCCCTGTCTCCTTCACCCATGCAGCTCCCCACCACGTCACCCAGGGCATACGTTCAGTCTCCTGACTCTCTGCTCACACGCATCTCTCTCTGGTTCATGGAGCTCTGGTGCTGTCTTCCGCCTACAGGTCACTGAGTCCGTGTACAGGTAACTTATTCCCAAACAGGGTCTACTTCTATGCAAGGGCTGGGGTGATAGGAAATCCTGGGCTCTGGAGCCAAATGATCTGTGCAAACCCTGGCTCTGTCGCTCTCTGGCTGTATGACCTTCGGCAAGTCACAGCTCTCTGGAGCCCTGTTTCCATGTTTTAAAAAATGGGATAACCATATTTACCTGCTTGCATTTCCTAAGGATTAGAGGTGGGCCTGTGTTCCTCCTACCTTCTGCTCTGCTGTGGCAACTTCTGTACCCTTCTGTTGGGGCTGGTGTGCTCTGGACTATCAGTCTCTCTTTGTCAGTCTTAGTCATAGTGGCAGCCACTAGACTGAGGGACAGCAAAGGCCATAGTCTCTATGGTTCAGATGCGTTTGGCTGCAAGTAACAAAAGATGCAACTCACAATGGTTTAGTAATGAGGAAACTTACTACGCCCTGTAACCAGAAGTATTGTTCCCCAGTAATGTCATTGATGACCCAGTTTCTTCAGCTGTACTAGGCATTGTATCCAGATCAAAAGACAATGTCTGCTTCTCTTTTTATGAAAAGAAAAACTCTTTTAGAACCCCCTTCCCTGTCCCTGTGGACTTCTGCTGATGGTTCTGGCTAGTATTATGTCGTGTGTCCTTTCTGAAACCAATTACGAGCACAGGGAAAGGGAATATTATGAATGGCTCAGTAAAACACACAATCATGAGTAGCACAGGTTGCCAAATAAAATTTGGGTTTTGGTTATGAAGGGGAAAACATAGGGGTAAGATTATCCTGAATGAGACACCACACAGTTTCCTGTAATGGCATCCATTCATTCACTCGTTCATTCAATACATAGTTACTAAGTACCTAGCCTCCATTATGCATTGTGCTAAAAGCCGTGGACAAGAAACATAGACCCTGCCCCTAAAGGAGACAGCATTTCAATGGGGGGGAAAGAGATAATGAACAGGGAAACAGATAAACAAGATAACTATAAATTGTTTTAAGTGTTAAAAAGGAAATAAGTAGAGAGCTGACACCCACTAACCTGCGTGGTCAGGGAAAATCTCTCTGAGAAGGTAACATTTGGTGGAGTATGGAACACAAGTCAGGTGGAGATTAGAAGGAAAAATCTTTCAGGTAGAAGGACCAGCAAGTGCAGAGGCCCTGAGGCAGGAAGGAGGTGACTGTGTGACTTCAGCAAAGTCTGTGCCTAATGACTGATCAAAAGTCGCTCCTGGAACCTAGCCCAGCTCCTGCCCCAGGCTGGAAACACATCACTGGCAGCAACTTCAGCTTGCCGGAGCCTCTCCTGCCCAGACTTGCAGCCCCACCCAGGTCACAGGCACAGCTGCCGAGTCCACAGGACAATGGGCTCGGTTGTGGGCTCAACTCTGTGAAGAAAGGAAAAGTCACCATGGATTGGATGAAGAGCACACTAATGGGGTCGAAGGCTTCTTTGGGCACTGTCTAGTTTAGGTAGCAGCCATTTCCTCTGCCACAGCTATCAGGGGTTATAGAAAGACAGGGGCAAGGGAAGCATGGACCTACTTTCTCAGTGTGTCTTTCAGGGTTTTTCCCCTGGTAGCTCCCCCATTATGGCAGGCTGGGCCAGCTGCTTCTCTTTCACAATGGGGCAAGGCAGGGCAGCTCTGCCAAGCTCTGAGAAGGCAGGGACTGGTGTTCCGGACTGTTGGTATAGTAATCTCCCCCCTATTACCAACCCCTTTCTATAACCTAGCAGCTGGGTGGACATAAGGATTGACTGATGAACGGGTCCCCAAATCCTCTTCCATTTTCGAGACTGGTCATTCCTCATTTTTCTTCCCTTTGTCTGCAGCAAACCCCTCTCCCAGGTTCAAGTCAGCCCTGTGCATCCCAGCCTGACGCAGCCAGGACAGAGAGCAGTGAGGTCTTCCCTTTCCTTCCTTCCTTCCTTCCTTCCTTCCTTCCTTCCTTCCTTCCTCTGCCAGCAGGGACACCCGGCATGCTCACTGGGCTTCCTCTGGAGGCGGGTCTCCCCGCCTTCTGTTTCTAGGCAGCCATTTTTCCCAGAATGAGGTCAGCCGACCTAGCTCAAGTCTGGGTTTCCTTTGAAGCTCTGGTGAAACGAGAATAGGCTCACGGGGGCCCCAGATGAGGCCAGATTCACATCAATTTCCTGTCCCTGGCTCACTACACCACTCAAGACACCATGCTGCTCTGTGTTTCTCGGGCCCACAGCCTCTCTGCCAGTCCCTGGGGATGTCTCACCTATGTCTGCAGATCGCATGGCTTTCCTGGACCTTTGACTCCCGGCACTCTGCTGGGGAGTCAGAGAAGGAAAATAGGTTCTTGCTTTCCATTTGACAATACCACAGGGTCCTAGAGCAGGTTCACTCAGCATCTGGGGCACTGGGAGTATGGTGAGATGCTCCAGCCGTCTGCTGGCCTCTGGGTGGCTGGTTGTGGTAGAGGCCACCACACTTGCTGGGACCCCTGCTTCCTCCTGACTTGGAGCTGTGCTTCTGGGTCCTTTCCCTTTAAGGGTGAGCTGTGTCCTGGGAGCTCCATTTTTGCCTATTGCCAACAATCTCCCCACCTCCCTCCCCTCCCTGTCTTAAGTCTGTAGGCAACTCTTCACAAACTCTTTCTTCCTCTGGAGCTCCAGAAATCCAGGTGGGAACGGGTGGGAGAAGAGGTCACACCACCATCCCGTGTGTCTAAATCTGAGCTCTTTCCCCAGACTGCTATAGAAGAGCAGTGCCAGTGGGAGTGTGGAGGTCAAGGCCAACTAGCTCATTTTGCAGAAGAGAAAACAGAGGTCCAGGAAGGCAAAGCCATTGAGCCTAGGACTCGGGCCAGAGAGCTCATGGCAGGGCCGGGCTCACCATGTCTCCCGATTCTCAGTCTGGGTCTCTGTTCACTGGATCTTCTGTCCTCCCAGTTTCAGAGTTTTATGAATGGTCCTTTTTAATTGGAACACCTCCCTCTTCAGTCCCCTTACCCCCACCACACTTGCATGACCTCTGATAAGGAGCCTCAGCCATGAGTGGCCCTCCTGGTTTGTCTCGAGGACAAGGACTACTTTTGTGGTCACCCTTCTAGCACATAGAGGGGGATCAACACATATTTATGGAATCAGATTATGGCATCATTTCCCATTTCCTTCCTACTCTAGAGTGTGTTAACGGGAGTGCTATGAAAAATAAATGCATATTTTCGGCCCAATTAGGTGTAGCAAATTCAGACTGTTGTTTTTGCTGCACAACTTAGAACGTCTAGTAGGCTAAAGGGTGCTGTGACGTTGGCTACACAGTATGAGCCTGTAACAACTCCAGAAAATGCACTCGGTGCCACGTTTGGGGAAATGCTATGTGTGGTGGGTACATAGAAAATCGGAGCCTTCCTTGCTCCCCCACTGGGACCTTCTGGTTTCCTGGGACAGCCAAAGCGCTGGCTAGCCTCTGAGATGAGCGTTCCTACAACCCAGCTGAGCTGCCTCTCCATGGCCTCAGGGCTGCTGTGGGGCGGGCCAGCGCCCAGATCACTCCATTTGTACAGGTGGGGCTTCTGCAGTGCTCCCTGCTCCCCACTTCCTGGAACAGTTTAAGGAAGCCAGCTGGGCTTTTGGCCCAGGAGACAAGACATGAAATGAAGCCTGTCTTCCGACAGGCATTCTTCTGGCTTTCCTTCAAGTGGGATTTGGACTGTAGGATTGGGCTTAAACATTGAATTTCAATTTTGTACACACACACACACACATACCAAGAGGCCCTGGGGCAATGGGGGCGTTTGAAATGAACACCAGCCCAAGTCCTCTACCTGCCAAGTGTTCGATTAAGCTGCTTAGGTCTGTTTCCACCATCCTGTCTTTCAAATATTTATGTGGCAGATTATAGGCAAGCTTCAAAGGCAAGGAAATGCAAATCTGTTCTATAAATCATAGAATAACACAGCTGCTGTCTTCCTCGGAGTGACAGCTTACGAATGGCAGCATTTCTGTCTGCAGAAGGGGTGGTGGGAGGTGGGCTTTTGCTCTCAACCAGGACCGGGGTGCACGTGTGTGTGTGTGCGTGTGCACGCACATGCACAGGCATGTGTGAGTGTGTGTGTGTGTGTGTGTGTGTGCATGAATTGGAGGTACAGGAGAGAATGGGAAATTCTAACCATACTTGCCCGTTTGCAGAAGAGCAGATTTTATTTGTATTTTTTTCCCACTACTTTCCTAGTCGTTAAGGAGTTAACTAATGTGAAGTAAGGAGTTAATGAACCTCAAACAAACTTGTGGAGGAATAGGACCTCTCCCAGGACCTGACGCATCCAGGTAGCTAAAGATGGGAGTAGCTTTCAGTTCTGGGGAAACGGACCTAGAACGTAAAGTAAGGCAGGGGAGAAGTTACTAAGCGAGAACTTGGAGAATTCCAAAAACAAATTTAATTTAGACTAAATGTGTAAAAAGGAAATTGTGCATTGCAAATAGGTATACACGTTAAGGTCTGCCCCCAGGGTCTTAACAATCTGCCAGTGGAGGTCCCAGTACACTGAAGATGAGGCTTTTGTGGGCTCTGCTCAGCTGTTGCCCTGAACACATGGATCTGGTACAGTGGCGTTCAGTGACACTCTGACGTCCGCCAAGACCAACACTGGGGTTTATGGTCCTTGCCCGGCAGCTGGGTCTGGCCCGTTGTCATCCTGCACCAGTACCTGGGGTAGGCTACACTCAGCAGCGTGCAGAGGCCCAGGGGAAGGGGTGTACCAGAGGAAATGTGTTGGGAAAATGTTTGCCGGGTATTAGTCAGGATTTTTTTTTTTTTTTAAAGATTTTATTTATTTATTTCACAGACAGAGATCACAAGTAGGCAGAGATGCAGGCAGAGAGAGAGGGAGGAAGCAGGCTCCCTGCTGAGCAGAGAGCCCGATGCGGGGCTCGATCCCCGGACCCTGGGACCATGACCCGAGCCGAAGGCAGAGGCTTTAACCCACTGAGCCACCCAGGCGCCCCGGTATTAGTCAGGATTTTGCTGCAAGTGACTCAAACCCACTTAGGCAATAGGTGAATTTTCTGGGTCATAGAAAGGAGTACTGAATAAACAAATCATGGGGAAGGAAGGGATGGAGGTAGCTGGGCTTGGGAACAGCTGGAAGGGACTGGAATTCTGCCAGGGCTCTCTGCCATCACCTATCTTTAATTTTTCTCTGTGTTGGTTTCTAACATGGCTAGCAACCACTAACGGATTTTGTACCTAACACATTTTGCCACTCTCAAGTCCTGTTTTGAATAATTCCAGGGAAGAATTATGATTGGCTCAAATGGGATTGGGTGCCCATGCCTGGACCAATCAACTGTAGGGAAGGAGTGTAGGGTCATATAAAAACATGGCAATCCTTATGGTTGTGATACTAAGAAGGGGAGGTCTTCCTAGCAAAAGGGATGGGAGAGCTTTAGGCAGACAATCCAATAACCATCTACCAGCCAAGGGAGGGCTGGGGAAAAAATAGAGCAAACAAAGCAGTGAAAGAGGGCCTTGGAAGATGGTGGGATAAATCAGTTATACGTTGGAATTCCACTGACTTCTTCCTTGAAACTCTGTTCCATAGGATTCCTTAATGATACTATATTCTCCCGGATCTCTTTTATTTCTTTTCCTTGATGGCCCTGGATCCTCCTCTTCTCTGCATTGAGGATTCCCTCAAGATTGCAGTCCCTTTGCTCCCTTGTCTCTAAAGAAGACTAGTAGACTGCTTTCTTCCAAATGCATGAAAAGCCCTTCCTGTCAGGACCCTCCCCTTATCTTTCAAAAGAAATCTATACTTGAAAGGTGATTAGTCACTTTTATTGCCTTGTTACTCAAAATGTGGTCCCTGAATCAGTGGTATCAGAATCCCTAGGAATTTACTGGAACTGCAGGAGCTTGGGACTTGCCCCAAACTGCTGAATCCATTTACATTCTAACAAGATGTCCAAGAAAGTTCATTAATTTGAGATGCATCACTTAAACCAGTTGCAAATTAAACTCATAACTTTTCTGCCTTCAGTGCCTAAATAAATATTTCTCCCCAATTTTCCCATAAGGTCAAAAGCAACCAATTTCATAATTTTTTTTAAATTTGAGACATAATTTTTTTAATTCAATTCAATTTGGAAGAGAGCACAAGTGCATGTACATATGCAAGTGGGAGGAGGGGCAGAGGGAGTGAATCTTCAGGCAGACCATGCTGAGCATGGAACCCAACTGCCATCAGGGAGATTCAAATCAAAACCACATTGAGATACCACCTTACACCAGTTAGAACGGCCAAAATTAACAAGACAGGAAACAACAAATGTTGGAGAGGATGTGGAGAAACCCTCTTACACTGTTGGTGGGAATGCAAGTTGGTGCAGCCACTTTGGAAAACAGTGTGGGTATTCCTTAAAAAATAAAATAAAGAGCTTCCCTATGACCCTGCAATTGCACTATGGGTATCTACCCCAAAGATACAGATGTAGTGAAAAGAAGGGCCATATGTACCCCAACGTTCACAGCAGCAATGGCCACAATTGCCAAACTGTGGAAAGAGCCAAGATGCCCTTCAACGGACGAATGGATAAAGAAGATGTGGTCCCTATATACAATGGAATATTACACAGCCATCAGAAAGGATGAATAACCAACTTTTATATCAACATGTATGGGACTGGAGATTATGCTGAGTGAAATAAATCAAGCAGAGAAAGCAGAGAAAGCAATTATGGAAATGGGAAAAATGTGGTTTCACTTACTTATGGAGCATAAGGAATAATATGGAGGACATTAGGAGAAGGAAAGGAAAAGTGAATTGGGGGAAATCGGAGGGGGAGACGAACCATGAAAGACTGTGGCCTCTGAGAAACAAACTGAGGGTTTTAGAGGGGAGGGGGGTCGGGGGGTTGGGAGAACCTGGTGGTGGGTATTAAGGAGGGCACAGATTGCATGGAGCACTGGTGTGGTGCTTAAACAATGAATCTTGGAACACTGAAAAAATTAAATTAAATTTTAAAAAAAATCCAGACTCATGGTAACCCTCAAAATTATTTTTTTAATACTTCCTTGTCTTCCTTATCTCTATCCAATCCATCATTAATTTGTACCTATTAATTCCACTGTCTCATCGGTCTGCTTTTTCCAACCATGCCCTCATCGCCTAGAGCAGGCTCTAACAGATGCATTTGCCAGGCAGCCTCCTCATTTATAAATTTTTTAAATGGGTCTAATAATACTAGGCCTCATTTACATATTTACATATTATACAAATTTAATGGGTAATTATTTTCATCCTTGTAGGTGTAGTTTTCAACCACGGTTTTGTGAACAGTTGTAGGGAATATTGCAAACAATATATTATGAATTAGAAAGCACCATAATTTATGACTGTTTCGCTGATGATTATAAGCAGGAGCTTTATTCCCTTTGTTGCAAACCCACCTACGCCAATTTGGCTGTTACCAACCAGTTAAATATTGGTCGCCCCTCATAGTTAGAGTTTGGGGCAAATACAACATACCACAAAACAAATGAAGCCAAATACGAGAACTCTTCATTTGCTGGCCCACTTCTCTGGTCCTTGGAGGGTCCCTAGCCATCTGTTTACATGGCGGATGTTTTTACAAATTTTGCAAAGGACACATATTTGAACCACAATCAATGAAGTCACCTTCTCTTTCCTTTATGAATTTCTTTCCACTAAACCCCATTAGTCAGGTGGCGTTGAGAGCTATGGGCATTTTGGGGAACTAACTAAGGAAAGTTCAGTTGGTAATATATTGAGTTTGGGTTGAGTGGGATGTGTTCGTGCGGTCTGCAGACATTTCCACATACAGTTAACTGACTCTTATCTGTCCTCTGCAGGAGTGGTCTTACCGCCCACTGGGTAAACTTTCCCATTGACAGGATGGGCAAAAGCAGTACCAGGGGGCCTACTGTGAAATGAATCTATTCTAGGGCACAGCACTGGATGTTTAAGGGGAGAGGAAGAAGAGCAAGGTTCTATGTGCAAAGCCGGAAGCTACGCTGTGGAGAGTTTTTCCAATTAAACCCAGAAAATGATAATCGGAAGATTCAGTTCTCATCAATTCTTAGTAAGGGAAACTCTGTTAGGAATGTATGCTATGTGCAGCGTCTGCAATCATAAACACTGTCTGCTATTTTTTTCTTTTTTGAAGACTTGTGCAAAATCAAATTTATCAGAAGTCCTCTATTTATAGGGCACAAGTCTTATGGGAGAACTACGGTGAACATGTCCATTAAAGTTGCATGTTTTATGAATTTTATAAATTAATGACTTACAAAAAAATTTGATCAACCAAGTTAGAGGAAGAATGGAATTATTTTATTTCTATGGAAAATATTAAATAATAGTCGTATCTATAATATATAGATCATATACATCTATACATTGTTTTATAGCTATTTTACATATCAGCTTTTATTTGTATTATATATCTTTCATTGCACATCAGCCATTAATAAAAAATTATGCAGTTTTCTGGACCTTTGTGAATTTATTAACTGTTTAAAGTTCAGAATTTGCTATTTCTTTTCTCATTCCTATACAAATACTCACTTTTAAATACTTTTGTTTTTGTCATTTTAAAATATAAATAGTATATTTTAAATATAAATAGTAAAAGTATTTTTGACACCTTTTTTCCCAAGAAGGCCCTCAAATACCGGATCTGACCTCTGCTAGGGGAAGATAGGGCTCTTCCCCTTCATAACCTTGTTACCGGGTCACACCTAAAGGCCAATGTCAGGTTAGATTCTGCTTCACGTCACAAACACACATGATCAAGCCAGCAGAAGAGCCATCACCGAACCTGTTTGGTAATCGCAGTGAAGACCCACTTCTGTGTCCTCGTAGGTGCTCTGGCAGGACATTAAATGGAAAGCTTATATGCAGCAAACACTACTAGTCTAAAGGCAGAATTCTGCTAACCATCCACTTGGAATCAGAGCAAGGGTCTTCCGAATCAGCAACTACACCCAGAATTATTTAGCGATGGAGCCCAGGTGAGAAGTAAGCACTCGCTGGATTCTTACACCCTGTCCCTGCAAGGTGGGAAGCATCTCTAGAAGATTTTATTCAGTCCTCCTGACCATCACCAACAAAAAGCATTTCTAACATCCAGTATGCTTGTGATGATGATAACTGAAGATAGAAAGACTTTGGGGCCAGAAGACCTCCCAGCTTGGGGAAGAGGACTCAGAAGGGAACAGAGGTGGGATGGTGAGAGCCATCTGACCTTGTGTTTAACCTTGATCAGTTTGGCCCTTGGTCTCAGTGATGATGTAATCATCCAAGATGACAACCTGGTGCTTCCAGGGGCTTTTGAACGGAGAAGCAAGCCCCACCCTGCCTGATGGCAAAGCTGGGAGTACGGGAGGCTGGTGGCTGGCAGCCACGCTTCCAGCCTCGAGAGGAAAGTCGCTAGAGGAGCACAGAGCTACGGCGCAGTAAGCGGGAAAGAAGGGTGAGAAACGCCCCAAGAGCCTCCAAGTTCCAGTTCTACCATCACTACTGTGCCACTTGCTTGGATTAGGAACTCACAAATTCTCTGTATTGCTTGAGCTGGTCAAAGTCAAATTTCTGTCATATTTTCAGACCTAACATGTTTTAAACAAAGCACTAAATAAGGCAGCAGAATTATAGAGCTCGATAAAATAAAAGAAACAGAAACGACAAGAAACATGGAGGAGATGTTGTAACTTCCAGGAACAAAATAACCAGGGGGAATCAAATTTGCCATCTCGGAGGTCCACATACACTTCAGGGTGCAGGGTATAGACCTGAAAAAAGGGACCCTGGAATTGTAGCTCAGGAAGACAAACGTGACTGTTGGCATCACCAGCCTTGGAGGATGAGATGGGATGGCAGCAACAGAAGAGTTCCTCTCTTTTGGTAGGAAGGGGAGGACAGGCTGACCACCTGGGAGGATGAGGACACCTGCATGGACGCACACAAAATAAGGGTAGAGACGGTCATGGAGAAGACGAGGAGAGAAAGGGAAATGAGACTCTGGCACATGCTCCCGGGTGTAGGACCAGAGGTGGGGAAGAGGTGGCAGGCTTCCAGAGCTGCATCGCAGGCTGGGTGCTGGGCTCACTCCCTGGGAGCAGGGGGCAGGGCTTGAAAGCACAGGGAGTGGCTCCAGGAAGCAACCAGCACGGGGACTCTCCGGGCATGAACCACCCTAGATGCCAAATGGATGGACTCCGGAGCAGACAAATACAGGTTCAAGGTCAATCTAAGGGTGCAAGCCAGGGGACGTGAGTGCGTAAGATCTAGGAAGAGAGCTTAAGAGTCAGACACTGGTAGAAGGAGGAGCCCAGGAGCAGATGCTGGCGAGGTCCCGTGGGGTGTGTGGTTGAGGCCAGTGGGCACTGGGCTGCAGGCAAAGCCTTGTGTGCAAGTCCGGCGGACAGCTGTCTGTGCCAGAGCTTTGCTTTTACGCCTGCTTGTCCACAGGCGCGTAGCTCTGCCTGGGGCTCAGGGGCTGAGCGGGCCTTCTGATGGCACATGTGAGCTCCTTGGCTGGCTCGGCAGCGAGATCCCGTGGAGATAGCTGGAAATCTCATCTTAGGACACACAGGGTGTCTGATCAATTCTCCTCGTGCCTCTGTTTCATGTTTTGTAATTTAAAGGAAGAAATAAGAAGTGCTCCCTTGAACCTAACTCTTGGCATTCTGCTCTGTAGACGTCCGTGACAGAGACCCTGAGGGGAGCCAGCCTTCGGGAAAGCTGGTGACATTGAGGGCCCAACCAGGTGAGGGCCAATGGGAAATTGGGAATCCAACTGGATTCCAATGGGAATCCAACGGGAAAGCAGGTTTTAGAAATCTCCAGATAAGGGTTAGAAATATCCAGAATAGCTCTCCTTGAGCAGAGACTCTCAGTGAGCTGGCAGCTCCAGAGGAAAGGGAGGGTAATTGGGGCTAATTGGGACTAATTGTGTTTTGTTAACCAATGAAAGCAAGAAAGCAGACCTCAAATAGGACTTTACTTCCAAGTTCTCAGTCAGGAAGCTGTATCTTCAGACTGGAAAAAGGCAGAATTAATGCAGGTGAGAGGGAATGAAGCCACATGTAAGTGCCATGAGCAGACTTCACACACTCACTAAAATCCTAAAGGCCCGGCAGGATTTATCCCCCTCCAAGTGTTCCTCAGAGAGGATGCCCAGGGTGCCAAGCTCCCAAGGCTTGTCTACTGCTCAAATCCACCCCGCTCCTGCTAATGATACCCAAGGGCCTAGCCCCGTACAGCCCCAGCCAGCCAGGCCTACTGCAGCTACCAGTACACACGCCTCAGGGTGAGGGGGGGCCGAGAGCCTTCCCTTGGCTCCCCAGAGCACAGCTGAGATCAACTGACCCTCCTGGATCGACAGTCCAGAACACAAGCTGCACAAGGGCAGGGCGTCTGTCGTACCCCACTCCACTCTTGCTGTGGACCCCCAGGAACAGTTCCTGGCAGATAGCAAGGGCTCAGGAAATCATAACTCTCAACCGCTCTTTACCAAACATTCCAAAATTAAAGAAGAGACAGAGAATGCGTAACAACCGTTGAAAGATGTTGCTAATTTTGGGGTTCTCAGGCCCAAATTTAGGAATGCCTTTGTACAAATTATAAAAAGTACCCCCTCCCCCTCGAGCAGGCCCAGGGCTTTGCATGAAGAAAATGCTTTTGTGGAAAGTGAAGGATACTCTGGGCTGACAAAATAGAAAAAAAAAAAATGCTTCCACTAGGGCATGTACATTAGAAGGTGACCCTACTTGGTGGGCACGGCTACGGGAAGAGGGCCTGGTTGGTAGGGTGGTAACTTTGTGTAAAGAATAAGGCTTGCCTTAGAAGAAGACAGGAACAGAGAAGAACTATAAAAATCATAAAATGAGTTCAAAAATGGCAATAAATACATATCTATCAATGATTACCTTGAATCTAAATGGAGTAAATGCTCCAATCAAAAGACATAGGGTGATGAAATGGATAAAAAAGCAAGACCTCTCCATATGCTGCCTACAAGAGACTCATTTCAGACCTAATGACACCTGCAGATTTAAAGTGAGGCAATGGTGAAGAATTTATCATACAAACAGTTGTGAAAAGAAAGCCAGGGTAACAATACTTATATTACACAAAACAGACTTTATTTTTTAAAAGATTTTTTAATTATTTATTTGAAAGAGCCAGAGCAAGAAAGAGAGAGAGCATGAGCGAGAGTGGGGGGGTGGGAGGGTGGAAGGGATAGACGGAGAGGGAGAAGCAGTCTCCCCCACTGAGCAGGGAAGCCTGATGTGGGGCTGATCCCAGGATACTGGGATCATGACCTGAGCTGAAGGCAGATGCTTAGCCAACTGAGCCACCCAGGCACTCTGGACAAAATATACTTTAAAACAAAGACTGTAACAAGAGACAAAGAAGGATACTATATAATCATAAAGGGAGAAATCCAAGAAGAAGATAAAACAATTGTAATTTATGTAATTATGTAACTTATGCACTCAATATGGGAACACCCAAATACACAAAGCAGTTAATAAACATAAAGGAAGTAATCAATAGTAATACAATAATAGTAGGGGATTTTGATACCCCACTTACATCAATGGGTAAATAAATCATCCAAACAGAAAATCAATAAGGCAACAATGGCTTTGAATGACACATTGGACCAGATGTATCTAACAGATATATTCAGGACATTCCACCCTAAAACGGAATACATGTTCTTTTATTTATTTATTTATTTGTTTGTTTGTTTGTTTTAATTAAGTAGGCTCCACACCAAACATCGAACCTAACATGGGGCTTGAACTTACCACCCTGAGTACAAGACCTGAGTTGAGATCAAGAGTCAGAAATTTAACCAATTGAGCTACCCAGGTACCTTTACACATTATTTTCATGGAACATTCTCCACAATAGATCACCTATTAGGCCACAAAGCAAGTCTCAACAAATTCAAAAAGATTGAAGTAGATTATGCATCTTTTCTGAACACAGTGCCATGAAACTAGAAATCAACCACAAGGAAAAATCAGAGAAGAACACAAATACATGGAGGTTAAATAACATACTATGAAACAATGAATAGGTCAAACAAGGAATCAAAAAGGAAATAAAAAAATATATGGAGACAAATGAAAATGAAGACATAACTGTCCAAAATCTTTGGGATGCAGCAAAAGCTGTTCTAAGAGGAAAGTTAATAACAATACAAGCTTACTTCAAGAAGCAAGAAACATCTCAAACAACCTAACCTTATACCTAAAGGAGCTGGAAGAAGAAGAACAAATAAAACCCCAAACCAGTAGAGGAGAGAAATAATAAAAATTAGAGCAGAAATAAATGAAATAAGGGCACCTGGGTGGCTCAGTTGTTAAGTGTCTGCCTTCAGCTCAGGTCATGATCCCCAGGGTCCTGGAATCGGGTCCCCCATCAGGCTCCCTGCTCAGTGGAGAGCCTGCTTCTCCCTCTTCCTGCTGCTCTCCCTGCTTGTTTGCCTTCTCTGGCTGGCTCTCCCTCTCCAATAAATAAAATCTTAAAAAGAAAGAATGAAAGAAATGAAATAGAAACCAAAAAACGATAGGACAGATGAATGAAACCAGGAGCTGGTTCTTGGAAAAGCTTAACAAAATTGATGAACCTTTAGCTAGACTCATCAAAACAAAAAGAGAAAGGATTCAAACAATATCAGAAATGAAAGAGGGGAAATAACAACTGATACCAGAGAAATAGAAAGATCGTAAGAGAATATTACGAGAAACAACTATAGGCCAACAAACTGAACAACCTAGATGAAATGGATGAGTGCCTAGAAATATATAACCTCCCAAAACTGAATCAGGAAGAAATAGAAAATTTGAACAGACCAACTATCAGCAATGAAATTGAATCAGTAACCCAAAAACTCCCAATAAACAAAAGACCAGGACCAGGACCAGACAGCTTCATGGGTGAATTCTACCAAACATTTAAAGAAGAGTTAACAGCTTTTCTCCTCAAACTATTCCAAAAATTAGAGGAAGAAAATCTTCAAATTTCATTCTATGAGGTCAGCATTACCTTGATACTAAAACCAGATAAAAACACTATAAAAAAAGGAGGGGGGGGGGCTACTGGCCAAACATATCTCATGAACATAGATACAAAAATTCTCAACAAAACATTAGTAAACAAAATCCAACAATACATTAAAATAATCATCCACCACAATCAAGTGGGATTTATTCCTGGGATGCAAGTGTGGTTCAATATTTGCAAATCAATCAACGTGATCCATCACATCAACAAGAGAAAGGATAAGGATCATACCATCATTTAACAGATGCAGAAAAAGCATTTGACACTGTACAACATCCATTCATGATAAAAGCCCTCAACAAAGTAGGTTTAGAGGGAACATACCTCAACATAATAAAGGACATCTATGAAAAACCCACAGTTGACATCATCCTTAAAGGGGAAACACTGAGAGCCTTTCCCCTAAGGTCAGGAAGAAGACAAGGGTGTCCACTCTCACCACTGTTATTCAACATAGTACTGGAAGTCCTAGCCACAGCAATCAGACAACAAACAGAAATATAAGACATCCAAATTGGTCAGGAAGAAGTAAAACTTTCACTGTTTGCAGATGACATGATACTGTATATAGAAAACCCTAAAGACTCCACCAGAAAACTACTAGAATAGATAAGTGAATTCAGTTTGTATCCCATTGCACAGGATACAAAACCAACATACAGAAATCCATTGCATTTCTATACACTAATAATGAAGCAACAGAAAGAGAAATTAAAAAAAGAGTCCCATTAACAATTGCACCAAAATAATAAAATACTCAGAAATAAACTGAATCAAGGAGGTGAAAGACCTATACTCTGAAAACTCTGAAACACTGATGAGAGAAATTGAAGACAACACAAACAAATGGAAAGACATCTCCTGCTCATGGATCGGAAGAAAAAATATTGTTAAAATGTGTATACTACCCAAAGCAATCTACAGATGTAATCCCATCCCTACCAAAATACCAATAGCATTTTTCACAGAACTATAACAAACAATCCTAAAATTTGTATGGCCTCACAAAAGACCCTGGATAGCTAAAGCAATCTTGCAAAACAAAAACAAAAGCTTGGAGGCATCACAATTCCAGATTTCGGGTTATATTACAAAGCTATAGTATCAAAACAGTTTGGTACTGGCACAAAAATAGACACATACATCCATGGAACAGAAAAGAAAACCCAGACATGAACTCACAATTATACGGTCAATTAATCTTTGACAAAGCAGGGAAGAACATCCAATGGGAGAAAGATTCAACAAATGGTGTTAGGAAAACTGGACAGCCACATACAAAAGAATGAAACTGGACCACTTTCTTACACCATATATAAAAGTAAACTCAAAATGGATTAAGGATCTAAATGTAAGACCTGAAATAATAAAAATCCTAGAGGAAAACACAGTAATTTCTCTGACGTTGGCCATAACACCGTTAGTCTAGATCGGTCTCCTGAAGCAAGGGAAACAAAAGCAAAAATACGCTATTGGGATTACATCAAAATGAAAATCTTGGGGCACCTGGATGGCTCAGTGGGTTAAAGCCTCTGCCTTCGGCTCAGGTCATGATCCCAGGGTCCTGGGATCGAGCCCCGCATCGGGCTCTCTGCTCAGCAGGAAGCCTGCTTCCTCCTCTCTCTCTCTGCCTGCCTCTCTGCCTACTTGTGATCTCTGTCTATCAAATAAATAAATAAAATCCTTAAAAAAAATGAAAATCTTCTGCACAGCAAAGGAAAGAATCAATGAAACTGACAGACAACCTATTGAACAGGAGAAGGTATTTACAAATGACATGTCCAAGAAAGGGTTAGTCTCCAAAATATATAAAAAGCTTATATAACTCAACACCAAAACCCCTCAAATAATCCAATTCAAAAATGGGCAGAAGACATGAACACATGTTTTTCCAAAGAAGAAACACGGATGGCCAACTGACATATGAAAAGATGTTTAACATCACTTACCATCAGAGAAATGCAAATCAAAACCACAATGAGCTATCACCTCACACCTGTCAGAATGACTAAAATCAAAAATGAAAGAAACAACAAGTGCTGGCAAGAATGTTGAGAAAAATGAGCCCTCATGCACTGCTGAGAATGCAAACTGGTACAGCCACTCTGGAAAACAGTATGGAGGTACCTCAGAAAATTAAAATTAGAGCCACCATATGATCCACTAATTCCAGTATTAGGTATTTCCCGAAGGATATAAAAACCTTAGTTCAAAAAGATATATGCACCTCTATATATTTATTATTTACAATAGCCAAATTATGGAACAGCCCAAGTATCCATCGACTGATGAATGGATAAAGAAGATGTGGTGGATGCATACGATGGAATATTACTCAGCCGTAAAAAAAGAATGGAATCTTGCCATTTGCAACGACATGGATAGATCCCGAGAGTGTAACACTAAGCGAAATAAGTCAGAGAAAGACAAATACCATATGATTTCACTCATGCTGAATTAAGAAACAAAATAAATGAATATAGGGCAAAACAAAAGAGAAGAAAACTCTTAACTCCAGAGAACACACGGATGGTCACCAGAGGGGAGGTGGGTGAGGGATGGGTGAAACAGGGGATGGGAATTAAGGTGGGCCCTAGTGATGAGCAGCGGATGACGGATGGAGGTGCTGAATCACTCTATTGGAAACCTGAAACTAATATATAACACTATGTTAACTATACTGGATATAAAATCTTTTAAAATTTTTTTTAAAAAAATGAAATACGTGGTAAAAATGCTAAAAATAATTTTTTTTAATTTTAAAAATAGTGTCCTGAAGCTGCCAATCACCTTTCTAGAAAGTGCTGAGTGACACTGATGATTAAGCAGCCGACTCTTGATTTCAGCTCAGGTCATGATCTCAGGGTCATGAGATGGAGCCCCTTGTCGCGTGGAGCTGGCAAGATTCTCTCTCTCCCTCTGCCGTCCCCCTCCTTCCACTCATGTGCTCTCTCTCTCTCTCTCTGTCTTAAAAAAGGTAAAAAAAAAAAAAAAAAGGAAGCCGAAGAAAGAAAGTGCTGAGTGACAGCTAAACGAAAACATGGAACGATTAGGGTGGGGCTGCCTGTTAAAACAATGGAGAATTTTTCCCTGTGAGCGGTGTAGTGAATTGTATTTGACACACCTTCTCCAAATGGATGAAGAAATAGACATATTTTGAGGCCCCAGAAACTTGACATGGCTTTTATCCTTGTTATATGTAATGTTCTTATGAAAATGATATGATGGCGATGCTGCTGATGAAATGATTATAGGATTATCAAAATCCTGTAAAACGTATCACACACTTTTACATATTGGGAAGGACAAATAAAAAGAGGTGAAATAGGGGCGCCTGGGTGGCTCAGTGGGTTAAGCCTCTGCCTTCAGCTCAGATCATGATCTCAGGGTCCTGGGATCAAGCCCTGCATTGGGCTCTCTGCTCAGCAGGGAGCCGGCTTCCCCCTCCCCTCTGCCTGTCTCTCTGCCTACTTATAATCTCTCTCTCTGTCAAATAAATAAATAAAATATTTTTTTAAAAAAAGAGATGAAATAACCAAAAAAAAAGAGGAAAAAGAAAGATAAGGCTTGCCTTTCTCCCAGCAGGGGCTGGCCTGCACTGGAGTGGTCACAGCCCTGTTCTTGGACATATGGCCTGGTGTTACCCTTTGGCCAGGTGCCTAGGTTCCGTGGACAAACCACAATCTTCTGACAGGCCCTGTGGGTGGCGGAGCCAACAGAGCTGCCTGTTTGCAAGTCGGCGGGAGTCAGGCCAGCTCTGCGTAGAATCCCAGCCCCATCCCACTCAAGGTGGGGAAAGGGTGAGGGGTCCTCGGGCCTGCCTCCCTCCACTCATATCCTGTCCAAGCGGCTGCTCTCTGGTAACTGGTGATGGACCTCCTTTCTCCTAGGAAACCAGCTCTCATTCCAGGTCTGCGATCCTGTCCTACGGTGACCCGTAGAACAGTCCAGAACACAGTAGTCCAGAGGGCTTTCCGTCATGCCATGGGGAGGACAGGAACTGTCTGTCCCAATTATGCTGTTCTAAGTGTCCTTCGTTTTCTTTACAGTCTTTCTTCTAGGAGAGGTAAACGCTCTGCCCGGATGTCCCTGACAGTCTTCTGGGTCCTCAGCTCCGCCAACAATTGCTCAGGCAAAAAATACTCTCCACTGTGCAAGAATGAGCAAACATTCGAATTCCCAGCACGTGCACAAAGTTAAGGATTATTTCTCCCTGGGGCACCTGGGTGGCTCAGTGGGTTAAAGCCTCTGCTTTTGGTTCAGGTCATGATCTAGGGTCCTGGGATCAAGCCCCACATCGGGCTCTCTGCTCAGCAGGGAGCCTGCTTCCCTTCCTCTCTCTCTGCCTGCCTCTCTGCCTACTTGTGATCTCTGTCAAATAAATAAATAAAATCTTAAAAAAAAAAAAAAGAACGATTTCTCCCCTTCTCTGAAAGCAAGATCCCAGTGTACAAAAATAGACACAACCAAAGCAAAACATTTATCACCCAAACCTAAAAATCATCATCCAGACTAATAATGACTTTAATCATTCCAAAGAGCACACATGAGACACCTGCTTCATGTGTGTGTGTTGTGTATGTCACAAAATGACTTGCAAACTAACATGTTGTCTGTCCGGATGGATTCAACCCACTGTCTTCTTTCTGGGCAAAGATGGACACAGGTGTGAATGGCAATTTCCTCAGATTCTATCCAAACACAGGATCCTCAAAGGGAAAGGCAAGGGTCAGCCTCATCCAGGACACGCCCATCACAAAGAAATAACAAAGGGAATTTAGAAGAGTTTCTTACTATCGGAAATGGTGTCAAGTTTCTTGGCCTGAAACTCTTTTAAGCCTTGGATGCCCAGACATCTTACAAATGTCATTGCTGAGTAACCATTTTTTTTTTTTTTTTTTTTTGCTTTTTGAGAGGACTATTGAGCTGGGGAAATTCTGAGACGGGGTCTGTGTTTCAGGAAGAGAACAAGATTATTTATGCCGTCTCTGACCCTCTAAATCAGAGGTTGTACATTGGCGGCCCAGGGTGTCCTGTGTTTTGCTTGGCTCTGCCCAGCATTTATGATGCTTTTGATTCAGTTGCCAACATTTAAAAAAAGAGGGAGCATGGCAGGGGATATTCTCGCCCCATTGTCCCCTGCCCACCCTCACCCCCCCGCAGCGGCCACGGGAACAGCCTTGTCTCCTCCAGAAAGGTGGAGAAGCAGGCCTTCAGGCTTGCTTCAGGCCAGGACACCCACTTTGGCTGATGGAGTGTGGACACCAGTGACCCATGCCACCTGGGAGCTGTGGCTTGAAGGGGCACCGTGTGGGTCTGCAGACCCTCTTTTCCCTCTGCCACAAGATTGCACAGCCAGGATGGGACTGCTCTTCAGCCCGGACCCGGGGAAGGGACAACCACTACGAGCGGAGCCAGCCCCGCCGAGCTGTAACAGGAACAGAAGTGGACCTTTGCTGGGATAAGGCCCTGATATTTGGGGCTGTTTGTTACTACAGCCCTAACCTAGAGAAACTGACCGATAGAGGAGATAGTCCCCTAAGAATCTGGATCTCCCTCTGCTCTCAAAGAGTCAGAAGATCGAAGACAAGGGCCCCCAGCCCCACGGCAACGAATGGCTGGATATGAAGGATCCCCGCCCCCCCTTCTCATGGAGACTAGTCACCACCTGCCCACTTTAGTATTTTTAATTTTTTTTTTTGCAGTTTTCTTTTTTTAAAACTTCAGTTCGATTTAATTAACATACAGTGTATTATTAGTTTCAGAGGTAGAGTCCAGTGATTCATAGGTTGCCTAGAACACCCAGTGCTCATTCCATCACGTGCCCTCCTCCATGCCCATCTCCCCTGTTACCCCATCCCCCCACCCTTATTCACTTGCATAGCCTGCCAGCCTTTCTAAGCTCCCGACTCAAACCCCAAGCCACTCCTGTCAAACAAGAGCCCCAGAGGGCCTGTGAGAGTCTCTCCTAGATAGAACTACGGGCACCTGTCAGCTCCGCCGCACACTTACCATGCTTCCAACCACACCAGCTCCCTCTGGCTGCCCACCACCTGCACTCCTCCCTTCAGCCTCAGCATGTCTCGAAGCACGTCTCATGGCATAAACCACAGGAGAAACAAGGGATGTCTTGCTCCTCTCCCAGCTTTTGAGACCCGTCACTGGAAGCCAGACTCCTAGAGTTCACCCACTGTGCAGCCCCACGTATTATTGTCTGCACACCTGTGAGACCCCATTCTCCCCTCCTCCCATTCCTGGAATCCTCCACAAGCGCCCCATGGGTGGGGGAGCTTGGGGCATGCTGGAAATGAAGGGGTCGTGAGATCTGCCGCTGTGGGGATGCAGCCATATAGAAGCTACCAGAGTCTGGGAAGGCCCACTGCTGACATTTGGGTGGCTATGGCTACCCATCACCGACATCAGTCTTCCTTGGGCCTTGCCTGACTGGAGAATGTTAACCATACTCATCTGAAATGCAGCGGCATGGTCTATACCCCCCTGTGTCCCATCTCTGGGTCCCCGTCAGGCACCAGGACCCTAAACATGTAAGTTACAACAGGATGGACCTGAGGCCTGGGCCTCCCTTCAGCGGTGGCCCCAGGCCCCTGGTGCATTTGCAGGCATGGGTTGGTGGCAGTGACCCATCAGGATCCCCTGTCCCCAAAGGGTCCCTGCTGGACAGCGAGAGAAGATGAATGCAGAGCTCAATAAGGATTCAGAGATCCATTTTTTTTTTTTAAACATAGACTCCATGCCAGCGTGGAGCCCAACATGGGGCTTGAACTGAGATCAAGCAAGACCTGAGCAGAGATCAAGAGCCAGATGCCTAACTGACTGAGCCACTCAGGTGCCCCTCAGAGATCTGCTTTTTGAAACCACTGCCTTCTCCTGGAGCCCACGGTTTTATGAAACTAGACCCAGCTGGCTCCCGCCTCCTCAACTTGGCACAGGCAGGTAGAAAGTGGGAAGAGCGTCCCAGGCCCCCCCTGGCTAGAGCTAGGACCCGCTGGTTGTGCTGTTTTCCAAAAGTGAGGCGCTGGGGTCCTCAACTACCTCTAGGATGTCTCGGTGTATGTGCCACACTGGGCCACTCATCTCACGCCCATGCCAACCCCATCTACTGGCTGCTGCCAGAGGAGCCTCATAAAACGCACCCCTGATTATGCCATTCCCCGGCTTCCCCCTCTCCCTCCTGGTTCCCATCGCTTTCAGTATATAGTCGAAGCGGCTTAGCACAACAAGCAAGTCTGTTCATGACCTGGCCCCACAGGCCTCTCTGTACTCCCTTACCCCACTTCCCACCTGCCTCCCTGAGTTCACACTGTATCAAGCGGCTCAGGGTTCTGCAAACCCACCAGGCTGCGACATGTCTCCTGGTCTCCCCTAGGCCAGGAACACCTCTCCTGGCTGCTTCTCACAGCCAGTCCCTCCTGGGTGTTGCCTCCTTTGGCAAGCTTCCCCGGGCCCCTCAAGCAAATTCTGAGGCCCGGCCCCTGAGATTCTGAGTAGCCCGGGCTCCCTGAGACCGAGTAGTGCAGTTCTCACCATGTGCTGATGCCTGTGGCCCACAGCCCCAGGAGAGCAGGGGCTCCACACATCTGGTGTCCACAGAGCCTCTGCTGTCAAACGATCCTTTACTTAAAGACCCTTGGGATTGCTCATCTGTCCACTCATTCATTCATTCATTCACTCATCAAACATTTACACTTGGCAGACACTGTGCAGAGTGCATGGGAAACTCTCCATTCCAGGGCGGTAAGAAAGATGGCAGACAACTCAAGACGGAATGATAAGCTAGTAAATAAAGACCACCTCAGGGCACAGGATATGTTATGAAGAAAACGAAAGCAGTACAGGGCAGTGGAGCTGGGGTCGCAGGTGATCTGCTCCCTTCCTTAGGGACGTCCGAGAGCTAGTGTGGGGGCTCCCCCTGAACGCCAGGGGCCCGGCTGGGCTGCTGCCTGCCAGCAGCAAGGCCACACTGCAGCTGAGCATCCTAGGGGGCCAGCTAGCCTCCTCTGCCCATGACTGGGGACAGCGCCTGGCCGTTCGGGGCTACAGGAGGAGGCTGGTGTGACTGGGCGGAAGGAGCCAGGAAAAGCGAACAGAGTGGTAACAGGTTGGGCAGCGAGAAGACGATGTCGGGCCCTTCAGGTCGCTCCGAGGACTTTGGGTTTTATTCTCTGAAACCTCACAGGGTTTGAAGCAAGGCAGTGGCATGAAATGGCTAATATTTCAAAGGGGTGCTCTGGCCGCAGAGTAGAGACCAAGACTGCCAAGGCCGGGGTCAGGGTGGGAGGGCACAAGTAGGCAGAAGTGTCTGGAAGTGTCTAGAGCCGTCCTGCAGGGGCGAGATGATGATGTCCTGGACCAGGTGGGAGGGCAGGGGGGTTGCGGACCCTCCTAGACAGAGCCCCAAACGGGATAGGAAGGACCACGACCTCTCGTGGACTCCCACTCCTGCCTTCTGAAGAAGCGAAGGGCTGGGGAAAGGGTCAGACAGTATTTTAGGCTTTACTGGCCACGTGGCTTCTGCTGCAGCTACTCAGCCCTGCCGCTGTTGGGCAAAGCAGCCGCAAACAACATGCAAATGAATAAGCATGGCCGCGTGCCAACATGGCTTCATTTACCAAAACGGGTGGTCAGCTGGCCATGTTTGCAGACCCCACAGCACCAGTCCTGCGGAGCCCGACTTGTCCCATCGTCAGTGCCCCGGTCCCCGGTCAAGGCAGTGGTGGCGGGTGCAGAACGTGACTGAGGACTGTGTCACTGCTGAAAGTCGGGGCGACAGCCACTCCCCGGGAACCGAATTTCTTGTAGTAACGCTTGTGGTGTAAGAATGAATCACAGCTTCCCACTGCCTTTGAGCAAGTTCTCTCTTGACAAAGGAAATGGCTTTTGGCAAAAGCCCTTTTTATTATAGTTCAGGCTCATCAGCTATTCTTCTCTAACTAAATACCTTTATTATGTGTAATTAAGGCAGCAACTGAGAAAAGATGCAAATGTGCTCTGAACACTGACTTTGCAGCAGCCAAGAGCTCTAAGTTGAAATGGGAGAAGGAGGGAAGAAAAGCTAAAGAGAGAAACGGAAAGACAAGGGGGCTGCAGCGTGGTGCTCAGGCTTTCCTGCCAGTCTAGCGGGCACCCCATGAGACAAACTGGCTTGGCCCCCAGAGTTCCAGGCAGCAGAAACATCGCAAGCGGCTGCTTTTCCAACCTGCTGCATACTCTCTTTCTCAGAATTCCTTCCGCTTCTTTTCACGGCGAGTTGTACAGGGTGACAAGAGAGCAACTGGGGAACACAAAAGGAGGCCACAGGAAGGAAGAGAACAGCTCCTCGCCTCATTCATGATGAGGGATGGAAGCCAGAAACAACCCATTCCTGTGGCCCAGGCTTGTCCAACAGAACTTTCTGCGGACTTGCAAATGTCGTGTATCTTCACGGTTCAGTAGGGTGGACGCTAGCCCTCATGTGTGGCTACTGAGCACTTGAAAGGTAGTTAGTGCCACTGGGCCATCAAACCACATTCTAGGGGCACCTGGGGGTCTCAGTCAGTTAAGCGTCTGCCTTCTGCTCAGGTCATGATCCCTGGGGTTCTGAGATCGAGTCCTGCCTTGGGCTCCCTGCTCAGAGGGATGTCTGCTCAGGTTTCTCTCTCTCTGCCTCTGCCCCTTCACCCTGCTCATGTGCTCTCTCTCTCAAGTAAATAAGTAAGATCTTAAAAAAAAAAAACAAAAACCCACATTCTATTCTAATGACCCTGTATCTAAATGTACATGGACACTGGTGGCCAGTGAGCACGGTATGGGACAGCAAGCTGCAGTGTGTTGGTTAGGAACGTCGGCTCAGGAGTCAAACCCAGGTTTCAAAGCTGGCTTCCCGCTTTCTAACGGTGACCAGGCCAGATACTTACTGCCACTTATCATTCGCTTCCTCATTGGCAGGCTGGGCACAGTTGTGGTCGTTTGTGGAGTAGCTCCGAGAATGAGGTGAGGGAGGGGAGATAGAGCACTGCACACCGGTCCTGCCAGAGGGAAGACACTCAGGACCCGCTTACTGTGTTTGTTATTCTCTGGGATATCCTCACAGGACCCAAACCCACCTTCTGGATGTTTTAGAAAGGTTGTTCCTAAGGCCTCTGTGCTGTTTTCACATGATTCCACATAAATTGGACTAGGGAGAGCGATGAAGGGGGGCAGAAGGAGAGCCAGAAGCCACAAACCAGACCTTTGACTCCCTCGGGTCCTCTTTGAAGGGCAACATTTCTAGTTGCTCGCTCGGTCTTTGTGGTGGTGTGACCACCTGTTTCCCAGGCTGTCCTGCAGTTAGGGGTAGTCAATAAGGTGTAAGCAGACACATTAACTGTGACTTTCAGGAAGTCTTCAGAGGCATCAGACAGTGTGTACATGCCCCATTGTCTCTTGTCCTTTCACCATTCCTCCTACTTCCTACCTAGAATGCAGACATGATGGCTGGAGCTCCAGCAGCCTTGAGGAGCTGTCCTTGCGGATGAAAACCCTGAAGACTAAAGATGGAAGAGCACAAACAGAAGAGGCCTGGGTTCACGTACACTGTAAAACCAACATACAAGCTTGGCACCACTCACTTCCAGACTTCTCTCTTATATACAAGAAAACCCTGGTTTCACGTACACTGTAAAACCAACACACAAGCTTGTGTGTGACCAGATCACACCACTCACTTCCAGACTTCTCTCTTATATACAAGAAAACTTTGTATCATGTTTATGCCATTATTCCTTTTATTTTCTTATATGTGGCAGAACCCAATATCGGCTGTGACTATTCCTGAGCGAGGATTAATTCTACAAGTCTAGGTTTCTGTGGCATACGTTTAATGAAAGAAAGGTTGAGATCAGTTCAGTCCTCATTTCCTCATTCTGCCTGCAGGGGGCACCTAAACCCCCTGCAACATTAGAAACCATATATTCTGGCCAATCTTTTTTTTTTTTTTTTTTAAATCATCAAGACTGTTTGGTAATTTTTTCTTCTATCAATCCCATATTTCAAAATAAGCTCTCCTCTTCCACCACAGATTCAGTCATAATTGGCTTACTCATCATAAGAAACATTTAACAACCATAATGGACTTTTGTCCTGCGGGGGGACTGTCCAGCTGCCGGTCCTCTTTCTCTGTTTGGGGAATTCTCCTAACACAATAGAGTTTCTGAAGACCTGCCACTTGCTGTCCCTGTCATGAGCTGGACATGTGCACAGAAAGCTGAAGATGAGCCAACTGGATGGTCTGACGCAGGGCTTGGCATCCAGAGTGAGCGGCCCAGAGCGGCAGCCATGGTTTGGAATTCATTCCTCAGGGCAGCAACACCCTGTGCCCTAGAGAGCTGGTTCCGGGGGCTCAGAGTCTGGTGTCCAGCGGCGCTCCCCCGGGCTGCTGCTGTGGGGTGACCCCGGCTGAGCACCCCATCGCTCAGCTCTCCCTGCGAACAGCCCATTTCCAGAGCCTGGCTGGCCCTCCTGCTTTTCTCTTTCTTCTGGAGCCAGCTGACATCATTCCAATGCGCTTGTTCTTTGCCCAAGTCAATCAGACTTGGTTTCTTCTCTTTGTAACCAAGAATTCTGACGGATGGACATGCTGAGTGACGTGATTTTACCTGTGATACCACACAGAACTGCCATCGTTCCAGCCAGATATACACACACTGTTTACGTTAGCTGGCGCAGCCTCTACTGTACACTCTTGGGCCTTTAAAAACATGAGTCTTGTTAACTCTACTTCTCCATTTTTCCCACTAGTGAATCTTTAAGGACTGGGAACTCAAGCCTGGAAACCACTGATATCATTTTATTTCCTCATTTTACAGATGACAAATGGAATCCCAAAGAACTTCTCAATGAGGGTCACTAGCCATTTGCTCTCACACTTGCTTGGCTCAAAGTCAGGACACGCTCTCTCAAGGAGCTCAAAGTCAGGCAGGAGGGTGGGTGATTTGAGTGCATGCAGAATTCTGCCTTTCTGGAGAAAAGCTCTGGGAGAACCACAGAGACGCAGATACCATGGAAATGGGCAGGTGAAGATACTCAGGAGAGATGTACAAGTGAGAAAGACAAGAATGTGACCCAAGTTTCGAGAACCCATACACAGTGGATGAAAGCAGGCACGTGGCAAGGCAGCCCAGAGCACCTGCAGATGAATCTCTGTTCTGGACCAGATGAGGAGGGGTGCCCAGAACAAGGTGGGGCACAGGAGTGGGGAACACAGGAAGTCGTTTAGTAGAAAGCTTCCAAAGTCAGACAGTGAAACCGATACGTGCTTGTGTCCTGCTTGATGAACGAGTGATCAGAAACATCTTGAGGAGTAAAATAAACTTTAGAAAGATGATTGACTTTAAAAACGGATCCCTCACTTTAAAGAGAGGAAGACACATCTGTTTCCTAGGGTTCCAGGACTTTTTGCTTGGCGGATTTCTTTTCTATAACATTTTAAGGCAGAATGACTATGCCCATTTCACAGATTAGAAACCGAGGCTCAGACAGGTGGTCCAACCAGTCCACCAAATGGTGGACTGAGATGTCTGGCTCCAAAGGCACCGTGTTTCCCGGTCCTGCCCTGCCGCCTCCCACGGAGCTCCTTGAAACAACAGAGCACTCGAAATGCATTTGGAAGGCACTTCTCAACCGAAGAGACTCAATTTGCAAAGATTAGATTTGCACACGATTCTGAGAACATATCTATTGCCCAAAGCATTATGCAATAATGTAAGGATAAATAGCATGGGTCCCCTACAAAAAAGAGGGAAATAATAGAGGAAGTGTGGTTAATTAATGCAGTAGAAACTGAAACACACAGGAGCAGAAACACAGGCACTCCCGCAACACGATACAATAAGCGGCTTCATTAGGAAGACAATTTATGTGGTAGGAGAGATAATAGCAAGAGAGAGGGGAAACGTAAAAACAAATTAGTCTACTAGAAAACACCGATTTGAAAATATTTTACGATGATGGATTGGTAAGAAATCCCTCTGCAGTAAACAGCCACGGAACTCTTGCTTTTTGAGATCTTAAAAAATAGGTCAGCTTCTCTGGGTTGGGCAGGTTTATGTGTGATTTTTTTCTCCTCCTCTTCGAGGAAAGGGGCCAACTGGGGATTTTCAAAGGCTCCCTTTAGTTTAGGATTCTAAGGTTCCACTCACGGGCCTTTCTGTGACGGTCACTTTTTAAAGCTGGTTAACTCGGTGTCTCTATTTTTTTCTCCCTCTAAATTCCCCACAGGGCTTAGAACTGAATCAGCCCACATTTGGAGTCTCGTGTCGCTTGCTGGGCACCACGTTTTAAAAGGGACGTTGACCTGCTCTGCCTCCAGAGAATGGCACCAGGACAGCTGGGTGGAGGTTGCTCGGAGATCAATTCTGACTCAATACGAGAAAAGCCTATCTCCTGCTATCAGAGCCCTCTGACAATGGAACCGGCTGCTTTTTGAGACAGTTTGCTCCCAGGGATTGGAAACACTGAAGCAGGGGGTGTTTTAACAGCTGTCAAAGTTGCTTTGGAAGAGATTTTCTTTCTTTCTTTCTTTCCTTTTTTTTTTTTTTTAACTAAGTTTCCTTTCAATTCCAACACTGTATGATTGATTGATCCTATAACTCTTCAGTATGTTTTACCAAGTCAATAGCTCCTTTTTAGGTCTTTTGTCTTCATCATTAGCCTCTTCCCTTTCCACCAAAGGGAGGGGGAAGAAAGGCAGTTGGCAAAAAGCAATGTAGAATGACAGTAACAGTTGCAACGTCAAGGTCTTATTGTCCTTTCACGGTGCTGCCTCCCCTCCACTGGGGAGGGAGGAGGCGATGTGGCCTCTAGATGATCAGAGTAAATGTCTAGAGCCCAGTCAGGGTGCTGGGGGCAGCTCGAGGACCTCCAGATTGTCCCTGGGGAGGTCCACACGCAAGAGCAAGGGCAGCCCCGGCTGACAGAGCCATGCGTCCTCTCCAAGGGTCCCCATATTGGTTAATGGCACCTCTCCCCATCCAGATTTGTGACCCTCTCTGTACCCCCATCCCACCCCACTATACTCAGTCCTCCTGCCCACTTCCCATCCATCCTCACGACCTCTTTGTCCTCCAAGCCCCTCCCCCCTCTGTCATCGGAACCTGCACCCAGGCCACACGGGCTCCCTCCTATGTGCTGATGCAAATCCGGGCCCCTCTGTCTCCCCACTGCTCACACCGCTGCTGGGATGAAGGACCTTGGCCTCAGCCCCACCTGTCCAGGCACCCATGTGCTTCCCTAGTTCTGTCTGACTTCCTGCCCCCATCCCAGCCCTTCTCCTCTCAACCCACTCACACTGACTTTCTTTTACCCATGCATCCTCCCCACATATGGGGCCTTTGCCCCTGTTCTTGTCTCTGCCTTGGGCAAATGCTCTCCCACCCTCTTGGCCCAGTAAAGACTCACTGGTCCTTCCCATCTCAGGTCAGGGGTCTTCCTCAAGGAGGCCTCTCTTACCTTCCTGACCAGATCATGTCCCAGGGGCAGGCCCAGTGCCCACACCTCTCCTCCCCAAACTTCTCCCATTCAAGGGTGTTCCTCTGTTTCTGCGATGACTTCCTCTCCGGACTGGTGGGAGCCATGCCTGTGTTCTTGGCATGGAACCCCCTGAATGAATGAATGAACAGAAGCTGTGTGAGCTACTTTGTCCTTCCAGTGGTTCTCAGAGCCTTAAGAACCACCTGGACCCTGGAGGTGGTCATCAATACGGCACTCCAGCCCTTGGGTCTCCTCCCCCACCACCCCCAAGCCTCTGCAACTACCAAGTCAGAAGGTCTATTGCTTGGTTAACCTCGTCCTCACATTTCAGTCTTCTTTGTAAGGCAAGTACGGGAGGTGAGAGGGTCCCTAACACTCGAGTTCAGCCAACAGTTCAATCTATTCCTGAAACTTTCTCTCTAGCAAGAAACGTCTGACTTACAAAAGAATACTAGGCTTCAGAGGGTGGAGATGGTGGAAAGATTTAGAAAGGAAAGGGAATGAATTATGTACCAGGTGCCACACACTACTGGTGCCTCTTGGCCTTGGCTCATGGGGTTCTACTCTCTGAAATGCGCTCCTTGGCCTCTTGTCAAAATCCTAGTCATTCAGCAGAAGCAACCTTCTAAGAGGAGACTCTTAGAAGCCTTCACTGGCCTCCCCTTGCAGAGTGGCTTCCTCGTCCTCTGAGCTGTCCGGACACTTTGTCCTTACATCCACCATCACGGCGTATACCACGTCATCTTGCAAAGCTCTGCTGCTGTGATGCTGCCGTTACTGGGCTGTGAGCTCTTTGAGAGCAGCACCCTTATCTTCACAACTTTATCCCCAGGGCCTGTCAGCATACCCGACTGTATCAGTCAGGACTTCCGGTAGCGAGCCCTACAAATCAACTTGATCGCCTCACTTGAGCAAAAAAGGACGAGCCACTCTGGTTTGCTGAGCGTGCTCCAGCCTCTCTGCAGTTCCTCCAATTTCTCAAAAACATGGCAACCTCGTGGGCGAGCCCTTCACAGGGAATAAGTCAATAGCTGTGCCCTGACCACGGAATGGTCAGCTCCGGAGGAGAGGGAGAGAGGGGGACGGGGAAGGATGGCAGGGAGGTCCATGCTAAAGACCCGGCCAGCTCCATGTGGTTTAGTTGGGGGCCACGCCCATGGTTCCAGACTCACCACGGCCAAGGGTGCCTCTGTCCTTCCCATCTCCCTCTCCTGCCTCTCCTTTCTCGGCTCAGCTCTGTCAATTCGTGAAACTCAGGAAACGCGGCCTCACGCTGGGCCACTCAGCGTGAGCACAGGGCTGGACAGCACCATGAGCCCCACGCCCGAGTAGCAGGTCACAGGAAGGTGCCCGTGAAGTTTCAGAAGCACGGCGGGAGACCCCTCCTCCCTGCCAGCATCTACCCCACTCTTTCCTCCGGGTGTCCTCACTTTGTAATTGCTCCATTTCTTTTCTTTGTTTTCCTAGTTAAAGGCTAACAAAGAATGAATTGGGTATCTCAACCGTTTGTGGTCATCATTAATTTCATGGTCCTCTGCATTTATTAAGTCTTATTTCCTCTCTATAATCTCCTTTCCCCTGATATTTGTAAAAGCACATCTTATTCTCCTTAATTGCTTTGGCTGGTGTGATCCAATTCTGATTTTTTTTTCGCTACTCTTATCTTTTCCCGGGAAGCTTTAACTGGTGCGGCATATTCTTGTTTAATTCTCTCTTCTTTTTTTCTCCACAGACAGGAGAGTATTTCTTTCTCTGGAGCTTCCCAGCAGTCTTTGGGGAAGTTTTACTGATTGCATTTTGTTTCTTCTCTAGAAGTGCTGGGCTGGTCTTTAATTATGGGGGGAGGACTCCCCCCTTGGCCACACGCTTCTTCCCTGAAAACCATCCAGCTTTCTTCAGTCCTCCCTCCGCAGCCAAACCATGTGCTCTTTGCCCCTCCGTGACAGATAATTCTTCCCCTGGCTCTCTCCCTGCTGGAACAGAAGGTTGTGCCTGGGGCAAGAAGGAAGAGGGAACAGGCACAGTCAGATGGGCTCCCTATTAGCAGCTCTGGTACACAAACTGATGGTGAAGCTAACAACTGAAATGGTGCTCCGTACCTCGCGGGGTCATGGCCGAGGATAATTAAGTGCTCATTACCAATGACAGTGAAACTCCACTCCTGGGCTGCCGAGAGTCCGATCTAAATGTCTACCTGTCTATCGTCTGTCTCTCCATCTCTGACCCGCAGGCATCACAATTAGAGCTTCTCCTGTGTATTTTGCTTATTCTTCTTATTTAACATTGATTTCATTCTGCCTTAACTTGGGGTTAGCCATTTATGGGTCTCTCTCTCTCCCATCTCCCTCTCTAACTTGTCACTTCACCCCTTTGCAATGGAAATGTGCTTTGGATCCTATGGTCCCCATTTCTAGTGGCATCATTGTCTAAACTATTCTAGAAATATCTCCCACCTCTCTTTGCCCTCAGCCTCCATCTGTGATAGTTCACTGACTGGGGTTGTGCACCCAAGTGCACCCCTTTCCTTTCGCACTGGATACCCTGTTAAATTCTCCCGGAAGGCAGTGGACCCTAGCAGTCAGCCACATCCAGTCCCCTTCTCTCAGTGATCACTCTTGGTTTTCTTTCTATTATCTGTGTCTCCCCAGATGCTGAAGGGAAGCCAGTGCTGCCCAGCACTCTGGGAATAGAGCATGTGGCTCAGGCCCAGCCCAGTCCATGTAGCTCTGTCCCCTGACTATTCTCATTGGTTCAGTGGTGAGTACCTGACACTGTTCAGACCAACGAGCCAAGAGAGGGACACTTATTGAAGACTTCTGGAATGAAAAGCTTCCTTGCTTTTCTGAGAAAGGTTCCACAAGTGGGCCATGAGGTGCCGGTGGCTGTCTTTACCACTATATGGAAGAGGCCACCTGAAAATGAAGACAGTATAGAAGAAAGCAGAGCCAAGAGCTATAGAAAGACAGAGTCCCAATTCTGTTATCTGAGCTCACAGACTCAGCTGTGCCTGAACAGCTCCTAGACCTTATCATATACCCACACGACCCAGCAGCGAATCCCACCGGCACAGCCTTTGGGATGAACCCTTAATGCAACCCTTTCTTGTGTGTCTGCTGATGTTTTCCTGGCCCTCTGGCTCAGGCCGTCACCACAGCCCTCGTAGGGCCTCCACTCCTATCCTTTATATAGCCAGAGACCCTATTAAAATTCGAAGTCAGATAACACCAGTGCTATGCTCAGAAACCCCTAAAACTCTCCATTCAATCCCAAGATCCTTAGCTTGTCTCTCAGGCCCTTCCTGACCTGCCTGTTCCCCTCTGATCTCATCTCTTACCACCCTCACCCCAGCTTAGCCCACTCCATCCTCACTAACTCTTTAACTCCTACCTCCGGGCCTTTGCACTTGCTGTCAGAAACGCTCTTTCTCAGACCATTGCATGATGTACTCCTTTCCTTCAGGACTCTCTGCTCAGCTGTTGCCTATTCAGTTAGGCCGTCCCTGACCTTCGTCCCTAAAATGTCACTTCCCCATTACTCTGCATCCCCTGGTCTTGCTTTATTTTTCTTTATAGCACTTAGCACCACCTGAAAATGTATACATTCATGTGGCTATTCTTACCTGTATCTCCCCCATTAGAATATACATCCTATGAGAAATGGGGGCCATTTTGATGGAATTCTTAGAACAGCAACTAGCACCTAGCAGATACTCAAAAAAGTGCTGTCAGCTTACAGACTGACGGACTGAATGAATGAAAGAGCTAATCACCTCCCTATTTTGAGTAAGGTCTTTTCTTTTTTTCTAGGGAACGTGCTCAGTATTTTACCACTAAGCATGACGTTTGCTGTTTTTGTGTGGACATATGTTTTCAATTCTCTAAGGTACATGCCCAAGAGCAGAATTGCTAGATCATATGGTAACTTTATGTCTAGCTTTTTAAAAAACATTTTTTATTGAGGTATAATTGACATATAACATTATATTAGTTTCAGGTGGACAACATAATGATTCAATATTTATACGTTGTGCAAAATGTTCACCACCATAAGCCTGGCCACTTCCATTGCTCTGCACGGTTATGCAAGGCTTTGTTTTTTTTCTCATGGTGAGGATTTTGAAGATCTAGTCTTTGCATCTCTCAAATATGCAATTCAGTGTTATTAACTCTGGTCACCATGCTGTACATTACATTCCCATGACTTATTTATTTAATCACTTATTTGACCCCCTTCAAATACTCTGAGTAAGGTATTTTCAGTTGCCTTTGCGCACCTTGCAGACAAAGTATCCTGATACAGGCTTTAAACAGTATTTGCTCTAAAAGCTGACAAATGAATACCTTAGCGTTGGTCAGATTGTAAGTTACATCTCCTATAATAACGATTCCTGGTCCCTGACAGTCCCTTTTGAGTCCCGAGGCTCATAACATGCTCACATTGGTCTTTGCCCAATAAAGGGGGCAAATCTCTTCCTTGCCCCCAGGCAAAGTGGGGTTTCGAGGTGGTCAACAACAGAGCAGGGACCAGATCTCACACTTCCTGTTTCCTTGCATGTTTCAGTTTTGCCCTTCTGTCCACAGATCTGCAACTTCCTAACACACACCCACCCACCCACAGGCTTGGGGGAAGGCTGTGAAATTCTGGGCCATGTGGTCTCTATTTATCTAACATTTCCAATTCCCTCTTCTCTGAAAGCCAATAAAACTGAATTTTTCCCACATGAGATTGTGGACTTTGGGAGGGAAAAAAAAGCAAGCATATGGCTCTCGGGAAATCAAATCTGCCTTGTGAGATTAAAAAAAAAAAAAAAAAAATTCCCCCTGTAAGTCAGCCCATGGCATCACACTCTTTGCAGCTGCCTTTGACATGTTGGGGACGAGGACAACAGACATGTTCTCCTGCCTTGAGTGGCCATAATCCATGGCAAAATCTCGCTCTGCAATCCTCTTCCAGAGTGGCTTTCCCCTTCCCCAGCTATTCCCCGAGGACAACATTAGCTCCCTTTTTAATTCCTTTCCCCTCGCTGCACACTCTGATGTTACTTGCCAACCCCCAGTGGACATGTGGAGACTTACTCAGTTTCACATGTAATAGATAAAACAGCAGGGGCTTCTCATTGGAAAACGTTTTCCAGGCTGCAAAAGGCTGCAGCAAACCACAAAGCTGCCAATATGGTTCAAAGTTTATTAATACACGCTTGGCACACGTTGGCACCCGCCCCTGCCCTGGCCCCCCAGGGGGAGGGAGGATGGATTAGTTGTAAGTTTACAGACAAAACCCATAGGGGGGCGAAGGCCTCAGAGGCAGCCCTCTTTCCAGGGACCTTCTGGAGACCCCCTTTGTTGTTCTTGTTTTTGTTGTTTAAACAATTAATGTATAATTGGTATCCGAAGAATGGTGCGTACTTAATGTACACAATTTGTTGAGTTTGGACGTATGCCAACACATGTGACCCCATCCCCATGATCAAGGGAACAGACGTATCCAACACCTTCTACAGTATTCTTGTGTTCCTTTGTTTTTGGTCATAAGAACGCTTGACACGATGGTACAGCCATTCTAGAAAATGGCGTGGAGTTTCCTCAAAACATTAAAAATAAAACTACCATGTGATTCAGTAATCCCAATTCTGGGGATATATGTGAAGGAAATGAAATCACCGTCTCGAAGGGATATAGGCACCCCATGTCCATTGCAGCACTACTTACACTAGTCAGACATGGAAAAAAACCTTCTTTCATTGATGAATGGTTGATATACACCAGGGAATATTACTGAGCCATAAAAAAGAACAAAATCGTGCCATTTGTAACAGGATGGATGAAACGTGAGGACGTGATACTAAGAGGAGCCCAACAAAGACAGATATGGCATAATCATACTTCAGTGTGGCGCTACAGGACTCCTGAGGCTAAGTCACAAAAAGCTGGGCAGGTGTGCCGGCTCCTCTTGGAACCCTGGCTCTCTGCTAGCCCACTCCTGGGACACTCTTTCTGAGAAAGAGCCCCCCACAGGAGCCCAGGCCCATGCAGAGGCCACATGGGGCACTGCGGTCCATGGTCCCCTAGCCTTCTCAGTGCAGGCATTGAGCCCACCAAAAAAGTCACCAGTATCACTCCAGTACATTGGGTCTTACTGGTGGGGCTGCAGATACGGCAGGGCAAGGAAGAGCCATGCTCACGGTTCTGCAAGCATGATAAGGTGGTGGTGGTTTTATTCCACTATGGTTGTGGTGGCTCGCTATGCACCCCAGGACCCACTCCCCACCCCACCGGCCTCACCTCCCCTTCCACAGTCAAATCTAGAGTAGACTGCAAAGAGGCCTCCTTTCCCTTTGCTTTCAACTCAGCAGAAAGGACCAGACTGCAAGGCAGGCAGCATTGAACAAGCCCCCCGTGACTTCCCATCCGGCCAGCCTGCCTTCCCCTCCCTGTTCTCCCCACTTACTCCTCCCTGTCCCCCACACGCACCAGGCATGGCTTCTGCCCACAGGCTCAGGAGGACTCCTCCCCCATAGCCCTACTCGACTACCTCTTAGCTCCTTTCAGTCTTCACTCACCACCACCTTTGCGGCTGTCCTCGCTCAAAGACCAAAGGCTGCGACTGACCTCTACTCCCGTTGCTTACCTCATTTTCCTCCCGTTGTCACACCCCAAATACTTCGATGTTACTTGTCCATGTTGTTGAGTATCGATGCCCCTGGAGAGGGTGAGCTCGGTGAGTCCACAGGGCCCCCAGAGCCTGGGAGGGCCTGGAACAAGGATAGCAGCCTGTCAATAAATTCTCACGAAAAAACACATGAATACTATGGAACAAAGTGTCGGTTTTGCTGTTATCCTTAGAAACAAACAAATACATACCTGTCACAGTCGTAGTTCTCAAGTGAGTAAGTGAAAGATATGAAGAACCGACAGCCTTTACAAAATAGTGAGTTTCATCCTTCTCTGCAACCTCCGATTGCAGTTGCCCTGCCTGCCTCTCTCCCCTGCCAAACCGAAGGGACCCCGTTCCACCAGAAGCTCCCTGGTGTCTGAGCTGCCCGCCTGCTGAGCCCTGTGCCTCCTTGTCTTTCACTGACCTCTTAATGACCTTGTATCCTGCCGGTCTCTCAAGGTCCAGCTCGGGCACCACCTCTCCCAGCTGGAGCGCCTTTGAGCTGGGAATTCCACTTGAACCAGTCTGGGGTTCTTCTCAAGGGTACCTGGCTTCCTGGGAGCCTGTCTCCTCTCTCCCCTAACAGAGGTCCCTGTGAGGAGGGGGCTGCATACGCCACCCCTTGCTCCTGGGCAGTCTCAGATACAGGTGGGGTATGGGGAGTTGGAGGCCTCGGTGGAGGGAAGGGGTGGGAGGGGAGGTCGGGAGAACGCCATGCTCAGACTCAGAACGGCCAGAGTAGTGGCAGAGCTAAATGACACAACCCTGGTGACAGTGTAAAGAACACAGGTCTTAGTCAGAGACTTTGTACTTGTCTCCGGGCTGAGTCTCCCCAGAAATTCATTTAACTTCTCCAAGTTTTGGTTTGCTTAACTACAAAAATGCTTATACTGCAAAGATATTTTGCAAAAACGACAGAATGTCATTTTTGAGGGGGGAAATGCGTATAGCCTGAAAACACTATGCAAATACACACTGTGGGCAAAGGTGAAGTGTTCTAACCATCCCCAGAGAAATTAGCAAGGGTGCAGTTCAGCTTCTGGCCAGAGGGTGGCAGAAACAGGCAGAGACTTTGCCTCGAGGTCCTTAGAAACGGGGCAGCCCAAGAAGCTGCCGGAATGGGATGGATTTCCTGGGCTGCCCTGAGGTGATGGTTCTCTTTTTTGCAGCTGACCCCGAAGCAATTAGCCTCTCTCCCGTTGTGGGATCCCGCCAAGGCTGAACTGGATCGCAGAAACCTGCCCTGGCTGGTCTCCCCGCCCGTTTCTCATGGCCACTCCCACCAGTCTGGCACCGTCCCTACCCTTACACGGTGCAGTGTAGCTTTCTCACCGGTCACTTGATCTCGCCCTCACCACGACCTTTTGATCTAAGTCGAGCAGGCAGAGGGATGCTGCCTCCGGCAAGGCACTGTTTGAGACGGGACCCAGGCTCACACCCTGGAGACGACACAGGTGGCAAGTGGGAAAAGTTCCAAAGCAAATCTTAGCGGCAGGTCTTACAGCTGGAATTCTGTCGCACCAACCCTTCCTTCACCTTCTCTGTTCAGTTGTTTCTACAACCAGCAATTATTGGGCTCTTGCTGTGTGTTGGAGTGCCCGCCTGGGCTTCCAGCCCCTTAGGCTGCTCTGAGCCCCACCCCGACCTCCGCCCCTCTCCATGCTCCTGCACCCGGCTTCAGGACAGGCCTCAGTCTATCGTCTCTACCCCTCCTTGTGTCCTTGTGTCCCAGCCTGGCAGCCCAGAGGCTCTGCCTCACAACTCCTTAGATCACAAACTCCCAGGCCTTCTAGCCAAACAACCCTGAGGAAGAAATCGGGGGAGGAAAGGTACAAAAGTCAAAAGCAAAAGAGACAAGTAACCCAGGCCTAAGGAACCTCATCAAATTTCCTAGCTCCCGCTGGTCTAAAAATGCCCAAGATCCTCAGGCTTTTCCAGGCTTATTTCTGAAGGTGAAGCTTCTCGAGTTTGTCCCCTGGCTTCTTCACTTGAGTAGGCCCCTCTACGAGGAATGGGGGGGCAAACAGAAAAGAAAGCTGCTGGCTGTTGAGGGGTCTCTCTGGGGCCAGGCACCGCCCTGGATGCCCAACACGTCACTTCACTTGACTTTCAAAACGAACCTGGAGAGGAAGCCTTTGTCCTCTCTCACAAACGTGGAAACTGAGGTTAGGCGACACGAGCTGCATGCTTGGATCCGTGTGTCTGGAAGGTGGTGGGCTGGGTCGGTGTGGCTCAGAGCTGCTTCTCTACAATCACGTGATTACACGGTTGGCCACCGGTCGTCGGTACCCCTGCTCTCAGAAGCCTTTACCCTCCGGGGGACTTCCAAGCTGGTGATGCTCATCTCAGGAACCCAGACTTCACACAGAGACGGTTTCCGTGGGCTGATTCTGTCCTCCCTGCTGTGTGGGCGGGAGACACAAGAAGATAAGAAAATTCAGTTTTCACCCCGGAGGAGGTAATACTTAGGAGGAGGAGGAGGCTTTCAGAGAAGGGGCGTCCCCCAGCATGAATATGCCTGAGGGGCCACCTTTTCGAGAACGCCCCACTCAGTGCCTGTACTGCTGACGCTGACACTGGTTCTGACGTGACTGTCCAGATACGACCCAGCTGACATGGACGGGTCCGGGCTGCCAACAGACTCGGGGTGTGGCCTTTTGGATCACCCCTGAAGACATGGAATCCTTGGGTTTTAGGAGCAAATACTACATGTGGCCTCCTTTTTCACGCTTCTCCCCTGAGCTTGCAGGAAGGTATGAAGAGGGGCCTGTGGGAAGCACCAAAGGGAGGAGATGAAGGTCTCGAAGGAAAGCAGGACCAAACTTAGTGATTCCTAAGTCAAGGGAGGCCAAGGTGACCTTGAGGTCTCGGTAGGCAGCAGACAGTGTCCCAGAGGCTGGGGATTCGGCTATTGAACTGGGCCTCCTGGACTCAAGCCCCTCCACTGAAATGTGGAGACCAGATCCCTCCCTGAGTTTCCTTCTGCTCTAAAATCTGACAACCGACGACATTCACCTGGGTGTGAACTGCCACAGTGTCAGCACCGCCTGGATCTCACTAGGGTGTTCCCTTGACTTGGAGTGGGGGCGGTGAGGGTCAGGGCTGGAGGCATGTCCCCGGTCAGGGATAGGAGCTGGCCCTAAAGAAACCTTTGAGAATGTTTTTTTTCTTCCTCCTCCTGCTCCACTTCTTATTGCCTTCCCTTTAGTCCATTTCTTCGGGAGCATTAGTTGGGTGAGAAAAAGGGTCCATGAATTCAGAACAGGAGAAGGCCCAGATGTCAGCAAGGGTGGTAAAGGAGAAACTGGGATGAGTCACTGGCCAGGTTTTCCCGGAACCTCTCACTTAAAGACAGGGACTGCGCCCACCCACAGTGCTGGAACTTCCACTTGAGAATCAAAGTGAAAAGCAATTTCCATGGAAAAGTGATATCTGTTCAAGTTAGAAATACTAGAAGCGCAGCAACAACCAAGTTCAACAGAAAATAGCTATGATCACCCCACAGGGACCAACCCCTGCTGGACAGCCTTCCAGAACACAAACCCAACACGCTCTTTGACAAGCAGAAGTGGGATCATACTGTTTATTGTGACCTCCCCCTATATTCAGTTTGTCCACATCATGATTTGTTTAACCAATTTCCTCCTCCTGCATGTTTAAATCACTTCCACTTTTGACTTGTAAAAAAATACTGCAGTATACAAACTTATAGGCAAGTCTTGTAAGTCCTTCCTTATCTCCAGAGGATAAAATCATTGTTGTGGACTTGTTTGGTCAAAATATCAATATTTTTGATGCTTGTGATTCCCACTGGCAAATTTTCCACCAGAAATTCTACACCTGTCTGCATTTCTTCTGGCCATGCACAAGGGGGTCTGTTTCCACCATCATAACACTGTATATTTTAATTTTTTTTAATGAAAGATGAAAATCTATGTTAAAACATGCTTTTTTGATTTATTACTAAATTGATTACTTTTTCATGGCCTTAACGCTCACTTGTATTTTTCTTCATTTGTGGGTTGTCCCTTTTACAACCTGGACCCATTTTTAACATTAAGGTGTCCATCTTTTCTTTCTACATCTACACAAAAAAATTTAATTTTATTAACCTGCATCATACACCTTGCAATTCATTTGCCCCTTTTAGTCCTTTGTCTTTTAGTGTTTCTTATTTTTTTTTAAGATTTTATTTATTTATTTGACAGATAGAGATTACAAGTAGACAGAGAGGCAGGCAGAGAGAGAGGGGGAAGCAGGCTCCCTGCTGAGCAGAGAGCCTGATGCGGGGCTCGATCCCAGGACCCTGAGATCATGGCCGGAGCTGAAGGCAGAGGCTTAACCCACTGAGCCACCCAGGTGCCCCGTTATGGGTTTTTGTGTACGAAAGTTTCAAACTTTACGTAGATCCATCCATCCCTTCCTTTTTCATGGTTCTTGCCCTTGAAGCTATGCTCATTACCCAGAATTAATGAGATGGGAGAGAAAATTATTGTTTCAAAAAGAAGAACAGAAAGCCACTGTCCGTTTGCTCCATGGTAGCATAGGAAAAATGATCAGAAAAGTGGGAAGAAGGAGCGGAAGGAACTGCCTTTAAAAGCAGAGGCAAGTTACGCAATGGTCACCACCATGTGGTCCATACCAGACCTGTCTGAAGTTGGACAGCTAGCTAGTGGATGGGCCACTTGCAAGTCGGAAGCTAGATGCTAATGGTTTCTCAGACCCTGCATACACTTATTTTTTTAAATAATTTTGTAACTGTCCCTCAGAACAATGTATTACTTAAAATATAACCCATGAGAAATTCTACTAGTTACCAAGCATGTTTAGATATAGCCTCAAGAAAAACACATACTGGCAACAGGCTTCTGGGGGAGAGGACCATATACAGCCTTGAAGCCAAGCCCCTAGGGATGTCCGGCCTGCTCAGGGTGGACCGCCGCCTGCTTCATTTTTCTGTTATCTCCCCTTCCCCACCGAGAGCACTGGTGGCTAATTAGGTAAGTCCTTTGAATCTGCTTGCTCAACTATAAACTTTATACTGCTTGACCAGACATATTTTGCCTTCCTTCTTGTTTATCTACAAGGCATATGATTAATGTGTAGCCTTTTCCCGCTGTTCTGATTACTGTCTGTCTCTAATAAAAACGGGACTGAGGAGTCGTTTGGGGCAACAGTCTTTTCTACTGTCGTCCCCTGCTCCCTTTCTCTTGCAGCTGACTTGCTTGTGCCTCATTCTTCTCTCGTGCAGCATCAGGAAGCGGCAAGTGGCGCCCGAACAGGGACCAGAAATGAAACAGGAGAAGAAGCCCCAATGTGAGTTTTTGCACGGCCATGCCTTTTTCCCAATGGTAAGTTGTAGGTACTTATTGAAGGGTATGGGTAATCTAGAGAGCACAAACGATTATCGCCCTTGCGTATGCTTACTGAGATAGCTCCTAAAGGTGGGAGGAGCAAAAGTCCACGAGAGCCAACGCGTGGAGCTTTTAAAAGTAATTAAAGAACACTGCTCCTGGTTCCCTATGTTAGGGACTTTAGATTTACAGACATGGGAAAAAGTAGGTCATAACTTAAAACTTTCGCATGCTAAAGAAAAACCAATTCTGGACACCTAGGTGGCTGAGTGGGTTAAGCCTCTGCCTTCAGCTCAGGTCCTGATCTCAGGGTCCTGGGATCGAGCCCCACATTGGGCTCTCTGCTCAGCAGGGAGCCTGCTTCCCTGTCTCCCTCTCTCTGCCTGCCTCTCTGCCTACTTGTGATCTCTCTCTCTCTCTGTCAAATAAATAAATAAAATCTTTAAAGAAAAAAAAAAAGAAAAACCAATTCCAATTACTACATGGTCTACGTGGACCCTCATTTGCTCCAATTTGGAGTCTTTACAAACCCCTGATTCAGAGAGCAATAATGAATGTTCAAGAGAAACTAAAAAAGAGGAACCTGAACATGCCATCCAGGAGGAAAAAGAAATTACTAAGGCCATCGTAAAGGAATATATAAAGGAGGGATCTCCTCCTCCTCCTCCTCCAATAACAGAACAAAAGGTGCAAATGGCACTGCCGCCATCGGCTCTGCCGTCCTATGAGAATGCACTGTTTAATGTAAAAAATAAAAAATCCAGGAACAACTCTACGCCCCTATTCAGCAGGAAGAAGTTACAAAAGATGAGACCTTCCACCTTCAACAACCTTATAAAAATTTAAGGGTCAAAAATTATTTAAAAAAACCCAAACATGTTGCTATGGTCTTACCTGAAAAATCATATCTACTACCGGTCTCTCAGCACAAAAATCAAAATTAATGGCAGTTATTACATTGTTTCAATATATTTCTTCTGCATTTAATCTGTTATCTGATTCTTTATAAACAGTGTATGTTTTATAGCATATTGAAACTACTAATGTTTCCACATCTGATGTAATATGATGGCACTCATCATGGTAGCCGTAAGTCTTCCTGGATGTTATGCACAGATAGATAACTTTACTTATTGGGCTTATATACCCAATCCTCCCCTGCTCCGTCCAGTAGAGTGGGGAAAAAATATAATACCAATTTATTTAAATGCCTCAAAATGGGTACCTGGAATTTTGGATCCTAGATTGCCACTATTGCCCCTAGAAGGGGGCACAAACATTAATCTTACCTTAGGATATCAAAATAGACCAATATGTATTGGCAATCATTCCAGTTGTCTTATCCCTGATGATCAAAGACGGTTGGTGGACTTTCCTACTAATAATTATCTGACTAAAGTTCAGTTACATTTACTCTCCACCAAAGGATTCCTAGCCAATGAATATCGGGGTCCTAGCTATAGCACAGCAGCACCCCCCTATTCCCGAATGCAAACTGACATAAATGTGGTCTAATAAGAAAATTCGCCCTTGGGGCTCCTGGGTGACTCAGTGGGTTAAAGCCTCTGTCTTCAGCTCAGGTCATGATCCCAGGGGTCCTGGGATCGAGCCCCACATCGGGCTCTCTGCTCAGCAGGGAGCCTGTTTCCCCGGCTCTCTCTCTGCCTGCCTCTCTGCCTACTTGTGATCTCTGTCTGTCAAATAAATAAATAAAATCTTTAAAAATAAAAAAAAAGAAAAAAAAAAGAAAATTCGCCCTTTATGGGAAGATTGTCAAGCTTCTCACCCCAGTATCATTATTAATGATTCCTATGGGATTGTATGGGACTGATCCCCTAAGGGGATGGCAGTCACCAATTGCACTGGGAGACCCTGCTCCTCTCATCAAAATTTTATTTTTATTTATTTTTAAAGATTTTATTTATTTATTTGACAGACAGAGATCACAAGTAGGCAGAGAGGCAGGCAGAGAGAGAGGAGGAAGCAGGCTTCCTGCTGAGCAGAGAGCCCGATTCGGGGCTCGATCCCAGGGCCCTGGGATCATGACGCGAGCCGAAGGCAGAGGCTTTAACCCACTGAGCCACCCAGGCGCCCCTCTCATCAAAATTTTAAATGGCAAGTTTTTGATGATCTCATTTTACCACAAACCTTAACCTCAGGAGATGAGCCTCTGACCTGGCATGGGCAAGGACTTTTGGCGCCATCCCCTTTTGTTAATTATCATAAAAGACAAAAAAATTTATAAAAGGTCACCACCGCTTTAAATCACATAAGAGTTTGGAACAGCTCTTACATTTATCAGTCTAATAACTATACATTCTCCCTTTTCCTGTTAAAAAAAAGAATGGGTAAGAGCATGTGTTAGAGATCCCTATGTTTTTGTTATTGGAAAAATGACTTTTGATCATAACAATAGAAAAATAAACTGTCCCAGATGTAAAATGTTCACCTGTGTACATAAAAATGTTTATACAGACAATTCTATCATTCTCATAGCTAGAATAAGAATAGCTTCTGGTTACCGGTGAAATGCCACTGTGTTTGGGAAAGCTCTCCAGATAGATATACATGTATTTTTAACAGTTTTAAAGGACTGGGTCCAAAGAACAAAAAGATTTCTTGGGTTGCTTATAACAGCTATTTTAGGAATGATAGCCGTTACCGCTACAGCTACCGCTGCAAAAATAGCCTTGCATCAAACTATACAAACCACACAATTTGTACAAAAGTGGCACGAAAATGCAAGCAAAGCTTGGAATCAACAAATGATCATAGATCAAAAATTAAATAAAAGTATCTCTGATTTAGAAGCAGCCATGATATATATAGGAGATGATCTTCAAAATATAAAGCTTAGGCTTCACATTTTATGTGACTGAAATGTTTCTTCCTTCTGTGTTACTCCCCATGCCTATAATAAATCAGAAATATCATGGAGCAAAATTCGCTGTCATATTACCAATCATTCTGGGGATAATCTAACTTTAGATATTAAACAACTTCAAAATACTATTCAAGGAATTACTCACTCATCATTACAATCAGTTCCAGAAATAAGTTTTGCACAAAAAATTAACAACATTCTGTCTAATTTAAACCCTTTTACTTAAATCAAACAAACTGGTCTTGGCGTTATAGATAAAATGATTATTCTTTTTATTGCTGTAATCTTTTTATAGTTAGTCCTCAGATGCACGCGAAAATCCCTCCAACGACTGATGAATCAAAAAGTTACAAAATCAACTTTCCTACTTCTGCACAAACAAAAAGGGGAAAATGTAACTGTCCCTCAGAACAATGTATTACTTAAAATATAACCCATGAGAAATTCTACTAGTTACCAAGCATGTTTAGATATAGCCTCAAGAAAAACACATACTGGCAACAGGCTTCTGGGGGAGAGGACCATATACAGCCTTGAAGCCAAGCCCCTAGGGATGTCCGGCCTGCTCAGGGTGGACCGCCGCCTGCTTCATTTTTCTGTTATCTCCCCTTCCCCACCGAGAGCACTGGTGGCTAATTAGGTAAGTCCTTTGAATCTGCTTGCTCAACTATAAACTTTATACTGCTTGACCAGACATATTTTGCCTTCCTTCTTGTTTATCTACAAGGCATATGATTAATGTGTAGCCTTTTCCCGCTGTTCTGATTACTGTCTGTCTCTAATAAAAACGGGACTGAGGAGTCGTTTGGGGCAACAGTCTTTTCTACTGTCGTCCCCTGCTCCCTTTCTCTTGCAGCTGACTTGTTTGTGCCTCATTCTTCTCCCGTGTGCTGTCAGGAAATGGCATATTTAATTTATTTATTTGACAGAGAGAGAGAGAGTACAAGCAACCAGAGTGGCAGGCAGAGGGAGAGGGGGAAGCAGGCTCCCTACTGAGCAAGGAGCCCGATGTGGGACTGGATCCCAGGACCCTGGGATCATGACCTGAACCGAAGGCAGACACCTAACCGATTGAGCCACCCAGGCGCCCCAACCCTGCATACACTTTGAAAACACATGCATGTCTGGAGTATCCTTTATTCAAAAATAAATAAATAAATAACTTTTCATTACAAAAATAATGTGTTGGTTACCACGATTTCTGCATTCACAGAAAATGGTAAAGTAAAAAGTGCAAATTTCGAATCAGCCTCCTTGACATCTAAGTTTTGAAAGAGAAACACTGTTAAAAGTTCAGCATGTACACTTCCAGACTTTTTTCCATGTATACACTAATTATATAAGGTGATGTGATACAGTATAATTGTCACTTTTTGATCTTCTTTATTCTATTTGAACTGTTATACCGTATTTCATAATATGAATCTACCATCATTTTAGTTGTTTGCAATTTTCTGTTTCAAAAAAATGCTATGACAGACGTCCTTGAGCAGAATTTTTGCACGTTTATTTAAATATCTATGTAGGATAGATTTCTCAAATTAAAATTACTGTGTAAAATATATATATATATATATATATATATTTTTTTTTTTTTTTGAAGTTTGGCAGAAATTGCCAAATTCCATCTCCCATGAGGTATGGCTTTATAGTCCCTTCAATATTGTATGAAGGCGCATGTTTTTTTCTATAATCTGGTCAATAATGTAAATTATTATCTTTTCTAATTTTGCCAATATGGTGGTGCTAATGGTATTCCACGGCTATATTAGATGTCCTCTCATAAGTTTATTGACATTTCTTCTATTAAACATTTCTTCTACAAACTGTTTATTTGTATCTTTGCCCATTAAAAAAACTGAGTTTTCTTTTTTCTTACTAAAAGGTATGATTTATGTTCTTGGATATTAACAATTTTTCATATATATTGCAAATATTTTCCATCATGTCTTTTCCCTTTGTCCATTTCTTTGCCTATAAATAAATGCCCCATTTTTATGTGATCAATTGTGTCCAGCGCAAAACTGGACATTTACTTTGGAAATCTGTCATTGGGTGTCCCTTTTTGCTGTGGCTGTCTCTCTCGGTGCATTTTTTTTTTTCTGAGTGCATCCAATACCTCACCTTATTTCTCTCCCTGAATCACAGATTTCTTCCCTCTTCCCCTCTGAGTCCTCTGTCACTTCCCCTTTTCTCTTTATCTCTTCCTTTCCTTAACTATCTGTAGTATTAACCATCGTAAATGCTCTGAATGATTCGTTCTGGTAGTTGGATAGTATTCCCCAGCTCTGTTTTTGTTTGCTTGGGAACGAGTTCTCATTTACCTAACTGAATTTCAGTGGAGTTGTAACATGTGTGCTAAATGTAAGAACTGGGGATTTCAAGCATTTACCGCTGAGAGTCCATTTATGTGTCCTTTTAATCACAAAGAATTTTAGAACGTAAAAAACAACTGTTTTAGAATGTAAAAAACAACGTAAAAAACGTCTTGTTGGAGGCAGCATAGGGGAATGGATAAAAGCAGGCTGCATGGTTAAATTTGGCTCCTTGTTAACCAAAGGGGGATCCTGAGTGATTTACTTAGCCTCTAGGTTCCTTTTCTCTTTGATGGGGTAACAAAACCCACCCAACGCTGTTGTGAGGATTAAAATGAGATAAGAAGACACCCACGCATGATAAACACACCTGCTTTGGTAAAGGAGCCCATCAGCAGGTTGGTTTGCTGAGTGTGTGTGTGTGAGTGTGTGTGTGTGTCTGCGTGTTTTATGCTAACTGTAAAAGTAAAAAAGAGGCACGTGGTTCAGTTCTCAGAGGTGGATTCCACTGGTCTCACTTCAGTTCCTCTTGCAGGAAGAGCTTAGAGTCATAACAAGGAAACGAACCCTAAAGATGAGCCTTGCCTATCAAGTCTTAGCCAGCTCCCTTCTGATTTTCCTCGTTTCTACCAAAGGTAAGTCGGTGTGGGTCTCCAATGGAGTGAGCATGCTAAAGTGAGCCTGAGAGTCAAAGAGGTCGTGGCCCCACTTTCTCTGGCCGTGCGTCTCAAGATCTCAGGAACTGTCTTGCTTTTTATAGGTGCAGACCCTGAACACAAGGTTGTCTGGGGTACCCTGGGTCATGACTTCGAACTGAACATTTCTAATTTTCAAATGAATGACCATATAGATGATATAGGATGGGAAAAAGGAAGAGCCAAGGTTGCCCGAGTCAAAGAGGGCAAGCTTAAAGGGGCATCTGAAAGATACAATATATCAACAAACGGAGCTCTGAGAATTAAACAGCTAAAGACAGAGGACCAGGATACCTACAAGGTGACTATATATGATACAAATGGAAAGAATGTCTTGGCCGAAACATTTCAATTGATAATTCAAGGTAAGTCTTTGTTCCCCAAATTCCTCCATCTCAGTCTGGGTGCCCTTTAGCAAGCTGGGGAATAGCACGTATGGAATGGCCCCAGCCTGATCTTGGCCTTGGGGGAGCCCTAAAAGAGATCTAATGCATCTCTCCCACCTCAGTGAAGGCTCCGTCCTGTGGAAGACATGGAGTCTCCACGTGGGGAAATACACGGCTGATAGAAGCACAATTCTCTTTGCCTAAAATGCTCTCCTCACTGGTTACGGGGATGTGATCTGCGTATAGAACCTCCTTTAAGGTGGCATCAATCAGGAGGAGAGGAACAGGTGGGCAGAAGGGAAAAGTGGTCACTTCAGGAGGATGAGGAAGGAGCAAGCTGGGTGTGGGGCAGACTAACTGGAGAGCAGTAGGTCTTCCATCCACAGAGACGTTTCAAACCAGGGTGCCCTGGAAGAATCATTATATGGCAGGAAAGGGCTGGAAGTAATGAATTTAAAGATGAACAGCCCTTGGTTCAGATCTGCTCACCATCAGAGTGGTCAAGAGAGGAAGATGACTTTTGCTCTTGCTGTAGAAAACACACTAGGTGTGGCCATACGTATGGGATGCCCTGGGAGAGCTGACGCATGTCCTGAAGACAAGCCAGGGAGCTGCGGCAGCCGCTGTCCGAGGGAGGCGGGTGGGGGTGGGGTGGGGGTGGGGGCACTGCTCCAGGATTCTGAACTCAGGTAGTCTGTTCGAGTCAACAGAGACTAGGAAAAGTTACCGGGGCCAAGGGCCCAGCCTAGACCAATCAAATCAGAATTTCCCCGCATGGGTCCCGGGCATCAGTAGGTGCTCAAGCTCCCCAGAAGACCCTAATGGACAGCCAGAACTGAGGGCCCCCGGAGTCGATAAGGGGTGTCTGCAACATGAGGAAGTAAGAGTATGCCTAGGACACTGGGCAGAGAAAGGATGGGCAAGATGGTTTGGGTGCAGGAGGCTAGGAAGAGAAAGTGAAATGGAAATTACATTGAAGTTGAAAGTCTAGGAACACTTGGCAGGGGGTGAGAAGAAGTGAGAAGGGGAAGAAGCATCTGGAGACCGGAACACCCACATGAGCACAAACCAGAGATTCAGTGGGCAAAAAACCAGTATTTCTGTGCTTCACACAGGAAATGAGCTAGAACCAGGGCTGCTTCCCCCTCCCAGGATCACCCTCCAGCCCTGCTCTCAGCACATGGGCCTGGCAGCAGCCTCTGCTCCAGTGATCCCTGATGTGCCCGTTCCAGGGGCAAATGACAACTCTCGGTACCCTAGTCCCCCACAACCTTGAATAGAGAGCACATTCCAGAAATGGGGCGGGACTGAGAATGGAGCTGGAAGAGGGCTGCTTACAGGCTCTGGGAACCCAGATCTCATGACTCCTGTCCATATGGGCTCCAGTGTTCCCTTCTGGAACATGAGCCTCACGTTTGTGTCTTGTCTAGTAAGGCAGTGATAAGGGCTTACCAGCTTGGTGTCAAGTGCTTTGCTTCACAATCTTACTTAAGGTTCTTGACAATCCCCAGAGCTAGTTGTTATTATCCTCTTATTATCTACAGGGACACAGAAGTGACTTCTCCCAAGTCTCACAGCTTGACAGGAGCAGAGTCAGGGTACAAATCCAGCGCTTGTCTTTACAAGGGTGGTGACATTTTTTTCCCCTGGAACGGCTTTAGTGAGATAGAATTCACGTACCAGAAGTTCACCCACTTAAAGTGTACAATTCAACAGCTTCTGGTATATTCACAGAGTTGTGCAACTGGCACACAATTGACTAGAACATTTTCATTACCCCCAGAATAAACCCCACATTCCTTGGCCCAAAGACAGAGATCTTTCTGTGACACAACAGCCGCCTGCTGAGTGTGTGTCTGTGTGTGTGTGTCCCAATGTCACACAGCATCTTAATTCAGTGTGTGGTCTGGTCCCCATGACTTGCCACATGTCTGCTCTGAGTCTGCTCTGTGTAATAATTACTCCACGGGATATTCAATGAGACAGCTAAGCAAAGATCCCAGCACCTGTGACCCAATACCCATTGTGCAGCGCCAATGCCCTCCCCCACCCCAGTTTCTTCATGCTTTTCATAGCTTTGGTCTCTGTACCTGTATCTCCTTAATGAGGGCGCTGCTGCCTCTAGCTGAAGAGACACTGGAAACCCTCTTAAAAGCATGTGTTAGGGGAAGAATGAATAAATCCTAACAACCTAGAACTAAGGAGTTCTCATCGATGTGATGTGTCCTCCCTTGATCCAGCCATGCCCCTTCCGGGAAGCTACCTTACAGAGAGAGCTTGTCCAAAGACATGGCTTCAAGAGCCTGCTCATCGCCGTGTGGCTTTTATTAGTGAAATGCTGGAAAGGATTGCAAAGTCCCCAGTGGTTATAGACTTATTCATTAAATTAAGAATACATCATTTAAAAAGATGGTAGAGGTGAATATTTATCGATGCTCATAAAGGAAAGAATTTCATAATAGATCATCAGTAAGGAGGAAGTACGCAGACTACAAAATCATGATCCAGTTTTAGTTTTTTAAAACATCACTTATATGGGTATTATATATAGAAATCACCTTGTAAGTATATACATAAAAATATTAAGAATTATTGGCTCTGGTAGTAGAATTGCATGTGATTTTTTTTAAAGATTTTTTTATGTGAGAGAGAGAGAGCACATGAGTAGGGGGAGGGGCAGAGGGAGAAGCAGGCTCCCTGATAAGCAGGGAGCCCAATGTGGGGCTTGATCCCAGAACCCTGAGATCATGACCTGAGCCAAAGGCAGACGCTTAACCGACTGACCCACCCAGGCGCCCTTGCATGTGATTTTTAATCTTGAAACATTTTGCTGCATATGATCAATCTTTACAATGATTGGATGTCACCGTTATAAATAGAAAAAAGATTATTTCCATTTTGAAGAGGCAAGTAAACACCTTGATTTGACCCCTAGACTCTACACTGACTGCCTTGTAGACTCTCCATCTTCTTCATTTTGGATCACACAGAATCTTGGGATGGGAAGAAAAATGAATTTCTACATCCAGATATACTAGGGCAGAAATGAAATCTGATGGGAAAGTTCATGGAGAAGATCCGTTGTCTGGAAGGCAGGGAGGAAGAGAGTCATTGAAAAAGAAGCCATCTGGCTGCATAATGAATGGAGAGAAATTGAGAGAAAGGTGGCAAGCCTGGGGAAAGTAAGAGTTATATGGAGGACAGAAGAGAACAAAAAGGAGGAGGTCAGGCTAGCTAAGAAGTGGTGGAGTTAGGATTTGGACGGGCCCCATCTGAAGCCAAGGGCTTTGTCTTTCATGCCACAGCCTTGGCGTATTATGGTGTCAGAAAAAGAGAGACAGGGAGTTTAGGATTATGAACATAACAGTGGCCACCGATAATGTCAGTACCTAACAATTTGCCCAGGGCTCTGTCACATGTTGTCCCCGTTAGGACAGGCGGGGCATGTCTTCCTTATTATCCATCTCTTACAGATAAGGTCCAAAGGTCCGCTGAGGCATAGTAAGGGGTGGAGCAGCTTTGGGTGGGGAAAGGGGCTGGTGCCCACTCATCCCAGCCCGGCCCTCTGCTCCCAAGACCTGGTGGATGAGTGGGGGTGGGGTTCGTTTGGGACCAAGGTCCCAGACCACACATGGAACGATGCCTTCAGGCTAGGGTTCCTATGCTGCTTTGAAGCACTGCCAGCGCCTCAGGCTTGTGGGGATCAGGACATGTTAACCACTGTACCCATGCTACTGAACTTGGACTTGGAGGAGAGAGCTCCTCCCCGATCTATCCTTTATTAGTGGATGCCCTTAGTCCACCATTTAACCCCAGGTCTTGGGTATGTCCTCTGTAAATGGCAAGAAAACATCAACCTCTTCTGCTTGTTAGGATTAAACGGTATCATGTAAGTGAAAACATTTTAAGGTATAAAATAGCACATTAACACTTGCGATATATATATGTGTGTGTGTGTGTGTGTATATATATATATTTTTTTTTTACTCATGTACTGTAGCTATGAACTTCACACACACAAAAAAAGTGTGCTGAATGTGCTGTATCAAAAAAAGAAAATAAAAAGGATTTTCAAAAATAGCTAGTGGTCTTGGAAACTGTTCCCTGGTCCCAAACTAACTCCATTCCCCACCTCTATTAATAAGTATGTTTACTAAAATCGGAAAATTAGCTAATATGAATTGGATCTTTTTTTTTCCCCCCCAGAGGAGGTTTCAGAACCTGTGATGTTCTGGACTTGTACCAATAGGAGCCTGACCTGTGAGATAAGGAGTGGCACTGACCCCGAATTAACGCTGCATCTAGATAATACACTATTAGATAATGCTGTGGCCAAAACTATTTCTCGGAAGATTGCCACAAACAGGTGGAAGACCAAACAGAGTATGTTATTCAACTGCACGGTCAAGAACAAAGTCAGTAAGCAAAGCAGAACGATGACCATCAATTGTTCAGGTACGTGGCAAGCACTGATCAGAAATCCCAAGCTCAGTTCGCAAACACAGTCTACCAGGTCCAGGGTGGAGACTCACTCTAGTGCCTGGGTCTCGGGGCTGGGAGGCAGCCTGGGCTCAGGGCGAGAACTGAGAACACACTTCCTTCTAGAAACCTCTAAGGGAAGCCTTGGAGGAGACAGAAGGTGGTCTTCTATGGTTACCCATCGTGGGCTCCACGGAGCACCATGTCACCTTGGAGAATTACAAAGATCCTCTTCTGGGAGAAAGAATTGCCCAGTTGAAGAGCTAGAAAAAGCTGTAGAGGTTATCTCATGCAAACCCCCATTTCCCAGAGAGGTCAACTGATTTGCCCAAGGTCTCTCAGGTAGTCAATGACCAGGATTGTGATTCCCAGAGTAACCATGGAAAAGGGAGCAAAAAAGATTGCTTTCTGGAAGAGTGATGGGCAGTACCTCCTATCAGGAGCCAGAGTAGAAATCCAGAAGTGAGGGGCATGGAGAGAGGATGAGCTCAAGGCCTGGGAGGATGGTAGACACGGTGAGGCAATGTTCCTCTTGCCATAGAACTGACAGCCCCACATCAGGAAGTCCTGAAACCCAGGAGTGTAAGCTCATCCCCCAGAGTACTGCTTGACATGAGTCCCGGAAATAATGTTTGAGAGGCAGCCTGCCGTAGGGGGAGCTCTGGGAACCAGAGGCCTGGACTTCTAGTTCATGTCTGTCCAAATTCAGTGGGATTACCTTGTCCGAGGTCCTTCCTCTCTCTGGGTTTCAGCCTCCTGGTCCACAAAGAGAACGAACCCCGCGATCCCTCAGTTTCCTCGTCTGGCACTTTGTCTGCTTAACCCTTCTGAAGGGAGACTGAACACAGAAAAGTAGTTCCTCAGCCAGAGGCCCTGAGATTCTACAGGGACTATGGCTGCTGAGTTACCTCAGGAAACAGCCCTGAAGCTGGTATGGAGTCAGACGTGAGGCTTTCTTATATAGGCCTTGAAGGAGTTATCTGCCACGGCACAACAAATTATCTTTGTTGGTGGCTTAAAACACCAGAGACTCTCTTGCAGTTTCTTTGAGTCATGAGTCTGGGAGTGTCTTCCCCGGGCACTTGTGGCCCTTACATGCGGCTGCAGTCAGGAGGCTGGCCGGGACCACAGTCAGGTGGGTTGGGTCCAGGCTCTGAGGGGGGAGGACCCACATCAGGGCTCGCTCTCAGGGACTGTTGGGCGCCTCACAACATGGCTACTAGCTGTCCTCAGGGCAGGTTAAGAGAGAGCCTGAGGGAGTGCCTGAGGCAAATGCCAAGGTCTATTTGTAACTTAGTCTCAGGGGTACTATCCCATTACTTCTGCCATATTCTGTTCTTTAGGAGCGACTCAGTAAGCCCAGCCCATGTGCATAGGAGGGGATTGCACAAAGATGGGAATACCAGGGGGCTGGGGGCTTTTGGGGGACATCTTAGAGGCTGCCCATTGCACGCTAGAGGGGCATCACTTCACCCCCCATGTTAGCCCACCAGCCATGACTCCATAACCCCCCATCATGAAGGCGCAGTGGGCAAAGCTGCCCTTCCTTGACTTCACGGCCTCTTTTCTCCCTTCCGGGAAGGACATGCTTCTACTAAAAGTTATTCATTGTTTATCTGAAATTCAAATGTAACTGCATTTCCTGTGGTTTATTTGGCAACCCATTTCTTCATGTTTATTCTAACCAGATCCCACCAGTATAGAAATCTCTGTGCATCGGGGATGGTGGGGGGGGGGGAGTGGGGGAGGGGCGCGTGCTTTCGAATACCCTCAAAGAGATCACCTTCACAGTCCAGGTCAGGGAGAGGCAAGGAAAAGATCACCTATTTGACTCAGCAAAAGCGAGCATATCCTTGAAACCAAGGCACTGAGGGAGGAGCAGGAATGGACACAGAAAGACCACCTCCCATGGACTCATGGGGGCATCATCTCCATGAGGGCATGCAGGAAGTCGTAGGCTTGGATTTAGAGATGGTGAGGGTGTGGTTTTGAATGATGGAGCCCCAGCTTCCTCTGAGACCAGCTGGAATGTTCCCTGCCGAGAGCACCCCAGGTGCCGTGGAGGGCCCTGCTGGACAGACCTGTGAATAGACAGTGTGAGGCATGCCTCCACTTCCATGAGTGCCCCAGACAGAGGTGTGGGGCCCCTTGGTGTGAGGACTCAGGGAAGCTGAGCGGAGGCTGCATGGCCCAGCCGGTACTCTCTGACCTATTCTCACCAGGTCAGACCCTGGGAAGGTCAGCCCAAGAGAGACTCCTGCGGTCCCTGGCTCCAGCCTGCGGAGCCTTCAAGGACCCCAGTGTTTTCTTGGTCCCATGGAATGTTCCAGTGGAAGCACCTCTGTCCACAGAGCAGGGGAGGTTGTGTGACTGGCAGGTGGAGAGTGGGGCAGAGAGGAGACAAAGTGAGGAACGAAAGTGAGAATTAACAGACTGTTGCTGTCGGAAAATCTGCTTGGTTTGGTTTTTGGGCCTCTGGCTTACTCCCAGGCCTCATTCCGGGATTGTGTGTATCAGGGTCTTCCGAGGGATGTTTGGCTGGAAGAGGGTTTCCTTGTGATGCTGGCTGAGCTCCACTTTGTCTGCCAGATGCATGAGTCCCCTGACACCCGGCCCCAGCTGTGGCCTCTCTAACTGTGCTTGACTCACCAAGGGCAGGTGGCCCAGTCCCTCTCCTGGGGACACAGCTCCCAGAAATGCTGGTGCACAGAGCTCTACTAAGAGCCAGAACTCGCCTCTGTGTGTTGTTTTACAGTTTACAAAGCACTTTCACATCCATTATCTGATTGACCTCCAACAGCCACCTTGTGATGCAAGTTTCCTGATCTCCTTTGTATGCCGAATGGAACGGGCTCAGAGAGGTGGAGTAGCTTGCCAAAGGTCACACAGCTCCTGCCTAGAAGAGGCAATGGCTTCAAACCCATTTCTCTAAACACCAAGTGTTATCCTCATTGAGGTGCGGCAACTGAAGGTCTGCAAAGTGACCCTAGATTGTCTTTCAACTCCTTCTCAGAGTGAAACTTCTGTGACATGCTCCTTGAGAGGGGGGCAGAGGGTGATGGGCAATGCCCAGCACATGAAGAATTTGGCATTTCTAGCGCAGAGCAGCAGCCCCCCACCCCAGGAGCCATCTGGGAGGCTTATCCCAGACTCCGTGCCCTTTCAGAGATCAACACAACCGACAGCCTTCTTGAGTTTGGCTTTTCTGAGGTGGAAAAGCCTCAGGAGGCTCTTTTATCTCCTTCACGTGGGAGGTGGGAGTCCTTGGCCAGAGCCATGAAACAGCCCCTTGGCCCAGGGCCCCTCACCTCTATCCATTTCTGTCCCTCTTGCAGAGAAAGGTCTGGACATCTATCTCATCATTGGCATCCTTGGAGGAGGCCTCATCTTCTTAGTCTTTGTGATACTACTCATTTTCTACATCAACCAGAGGAAAAAACAGAATGGTAGGAGACATGGTAAGGTCCCCCGCTTCTGTCCCATAGCAGGCCCCGGGCAAAATCCCCATGGAAACAACTCATGGGGATGACACTGAGAGTCTAGAAGGAAAATGAGGGAGATGGGGAGTTTCAGAATGTCAAGGGTTATAACCGGCGGTTACAGGTTTTTCCATTCTCTGGTTAGCTTGATCTTTGAAAAACAAATTCTCTGTGGTGACAGTGGGAGAGTGTTGAGAAGCCAGATCCTGCTTGGCCCCTTGGAATCCACCACCAAGGCTGGCTTGGTTGAAGCCCCGTGTGGACGTATTTTCAATGAACCACACATCTCTACGTGGGTAGAATGATTGGCTTCAAAACATGAGCAAACATCTCTTCCTCCCTTTAGGCAGGGGTGGAGGGGGGCAATGTGTGTTCAGAACCACGCTCCTAGGAGCACAGGCAAAATTTCTGGGGCCCACAGGATACGTGTGGTCTAAATCCAGGGAGTTATACCCCTTTTTTCAATTTGGTGCTCAGAGGGGATGTGCTGGTGCTGGGACTGTTTCTTCCTCAAATCATGCCTGTCCAACAACCCAGCAAGAATGAAAATGTCATGCTCATAAGTAGGGAGCCGGCTCCTGGAGCACAGGCCACCCGAGACAGTGAGTTCAGAGAATGGCACAGCAGGTGTCCCTGCAGACTCTGGGGGTGCCAGGACCCCAAGACAGGCAGCCAGGCAAGCAGACCCCTCGGATTCTGTGCAATCTGACATGCCCAGCAGGACTGGGTCCTCTCACTCTGGGTCTCTCCCTAGAGAAGGCCCAGGATGCCCACGCCGGTGGTCTGCAGCACCACCCAAACATGGACCTGGCTGAACCTGTCCAGGCAGGGGTGGTCTTAGGCCCTCTTTGGACTTGGCTTCCTTACTTCAGACTTCTCACCTTGGGTCCCCTTCGGGTCACTGCCCCCAGCGTGGTGCCATGTTTCCACTGCCATCTTTCCAGTACTCTCTGTCCGCATGGAGCAGAATTTCTTGTTAGTCCTGTGGCCACCCATGGCTCCCTCGCCTCTGTGCCCTGTTCAGGCTATTTTCTGTCCAAGTCCCCTTACAAAAACCCTTTCTCCATTGCCTGAGGGTCAATGATCACATATTCCTCCAAGCCCGTGACAAGGCAATCCCAGCTTTCAACACGATAATTAGCTCACATTGACAAAGCAATCACTTGGGCCAGGGACTAACCTCTGTAATATAATGCTTTGCGTTCATTATTGTATCCAACTCCCCAAGTCATCTTCTGAAATAGATAATATTCATACAGATGAGAAAATTTAAGCTCGGTGTGGCTAAATGATTTCCCCCAGATCCTATGGCCCATGGGCTGAGTCAGGACTAGGGTGAGACAAACAAGGAGTTCCATGCCATTGAAGGAGACCATCACCCCCAGCCCCCACCCTGTCCTTGCTCACCCCTGAAGTGAGTGCCCTTCCATTATGTGCCCTGGCTCTCTTACTCGCTTCACCCTAGCCTGGGCCCTGGGTGCAGAACCAGGAGGTGAGATGAGGGGGACACTAGGCCCGGATTAATTCCCGGGAGCAGACACTTGGGCAGTGGCTGCCGTGACCAGGGTGGGCATGCTGGGCGCTTCCCCGGTCCTGCTCTGCCAGGCAGGCCGCTGAGAGCCACAGCCCACCTGTCTGTGCAATGCAGCCTGCGGCTTGGCTGCTTGGCCACACTCGACTCCTCCCCCCAGAGCTCATGGGACTCTGTCTGCACCTCTCTGGTGACTCTGGGCTCTTACCAGAGACTGACATTGTGGTTCGCAGTCCTGGTTCCAGTCCCTTGATTTTAGGCTTCCTGAGGGCAAGTATCTTGTCTGGTCACTGTTGTGTATCCGAGCCATTGCTGCTGCTTAGCAATGGCTCCTAAATCTAGAAGGTGGGCAATAAATGCGTGAAGGACAAATGTACAGAACAGGGGGTGAACAGACTCCCAAGCAAATGGGCAGCCCGAGCTTGCCTTAGAGGCAATGAGGGAGGCTTCTCCAAAACCACATGGCTGGGAACTGGACTCGGTCGGGGTCAGAGTCCTCTCCACAGCTTCCTGGGCCCCCCTCAGCTTCCTCGGGGCATCAGAGATGGCATAGAGGATGTGTTTTTCTCTTTCCGTGCCCTTTACCTTTTGTGCTTAGAGCACTCTGGCCTTCCTGTGTCACAGCCACATCATTGGACTCTGAGTCTTCATGTGGAAACTCCCTAATGCCTGGATTTCCAGCCCTCAGAGGAGGCTGTGCCCCTGACATCCTCACCGGAAATTACAGGGCCATGTTCTGAGAGGACCAGGGCTCCTAAGCTGAACATGCCCATGTCAACTCGAGGGACCCTTCACGGGCCCCAGGAGAACATTCTCTTCCTAACTCCCTCGGGAGCCCTGCAAGGATGGCTTTGGACAGAGGGACTGGGACACAGTCCTTGGAGCCCAGCGGAGGCTGGAGGGCCAGAGGGGCCCTTCAGGCCTAGAGAAGCTGAGCCTCCTCATGCATTCCCTGTGTAGTTTTTTTTTTTTTTTAAGATTTTGTTTATTTATTTGACAGAGATCACAAGTAGGCAGAGAGGCAGGCAGAGAGAGAGAGGGAGTAGCAGGCTCCCTGCTGAGCAGAGAGCCTGATTTAGGGCTCGATCCCAGGACCCTGAGATCATGACCTGAGCTGAAGGCAGGGCTTTAACCCACTGAGCCACCCAGGCACTCCCCACCACCCCGGGTAGTTTTAAAACATCGAAGGAACAACCGCATCATTGGGAGTTGTGGGCCCGTCTTCAAGGACTGCTGTCACACATCACGGAAAATCCCAGAGGGGTGATAGGCCAAGAAATTCTTGTCCTCCCAAGCCCAAGAGGATGGGGCTTGCTTATGAATTTCTGAGAAACTAGCAAGTTTCTGAGGGCTAAAGGGCCTGTTGCCTATATTCCAGCCCCTCACCAGAATGAGAGCTCTTCGAGCAAGAACTGGATGAAAGGCAGAGCTCACAGGGAAACCCACCTGAAAGCAGGTGGTTACTAACGTCCCCTTTGATTCTGGAGCTCCTATCCTAAGAGCTCTAACCCCAAGGTGCTCTCAGGGCATGGTCTCTAGGGTAACCCAGAGGCAGGGCTCTGAGATCTGAGTGCCCTCTCCATGCGCAGGACAGACAGGCACAAAGGCCTCTAGCTGCCTCTTTGCCTCTGGTTCCCTGAGTTCCTGAAAGCCTGGGGCTTTTACTTTACCCTGCCGGTAGGCGCTTCTGTCTCCCCTGCAGGACCTGGAAATTGTATAGGGTTAGAGTGGCTTCTGCTTCCTCACTGCTTCCCCCCACACAGTTAGCATGACATCTCGTACACTCAATAAATAGTGACCTTGACCCTGTCTCGCCAAGAGAACTCTCAGAAGTTTTATTGTTGCAGGTGAAGAGCTGGAGGTAAGAACATGCAGCGTAACCTCCAAGGAAAGACGCCAGAAGCCCCGCCAGGTCCCAGGATCAGCTCCTCAAAACCCAGCCGTGTGCCAGCCTCCTCCACCACCTAGTCATCGGCCCCAGGCCCCTTGTCCTCGGCCCCCGCCTCCGAGCCACCGTGTCCACCACCACCCACAGAAGAAGGCTCCTCCTGCATCGGCCACACAAGTTCACCAGCAGAAAGGTCCTCCCCTCCCCAGGCCTCGAGTTCAACCGAAACCTCCCCACGGGGCCACTGAAAACTCATAATTCTGTCACCTGGCATGGAGTTCCCTTCCTCGAATTCAAAGAGATAGGAATTGTTCTTTTCCGTGAAGGCACGGTGGAGTTTCCCCACCGCGCAGGATCCGCACCTGCGTTTGCATCAAGTGCATTCTGCCAGTTAGGATTACTGCCCGCTGGGCTTGTGGGCCATGGCTGTGCCCGCATCTCCCAGCTCCTCCACATGCACGGACACCTGGAGCCTCTGGCCTCCTCCCGGATCCTCATCATGCCAGGAAGGGCTAGCAATTCAAGGGCTAGCATCACGATGACGGGCTACCGAGCACAAAGTCCTAGACCTCTCCTCGCCTCCCCTTCGGCTCATGCACAGACAGGAGATGTCTCACCGCCTCTGTGGCTTGCTGCAAGCGGCTGACCTGCCCGAGAGACTGCTGGGTTTCTTCTGTGCCTGGTGAACACTTGCCCACCATCTTAAGGGGAGAAGTGAAATAAAAGCTTTGATTTGACCCAGTGTCTGCTCATTGTAGAAAGAAATGCAGCAGCAAGCTGCTGGGTGAGAAAGAGGCTGGGTGGTGTGACAGCAGGATCAAGTTTGGTCACCCCGGTTCACCTGGACCACCGACTCCCCCCATCCTGCCACCAGAACATGTTGCCCAGGTCTCGGCTGCAAAGCTGGCCCAACAAGTTATTGGTAGATTTGTCTAATGCACTGAAACCTTTACATGCAAACTGCGACCGAGAGGCACCAGCAAACGTAATCGTTTGGGTCTTACTTCCTTGACGGTTCAGACATAGTCACAGTGGTCTGTAGAATCGTCCTTGGTAAGAAGGGAATCTTGACTCCCACAGGTGCTGTGAGGCTACCAAACATCAGCAAAGGGCAGGCTGAGAGTCAACTGTGGGGCATCAAGTCCCCAGGGTCTTACATGGCCACGAGGCAAAGATCATCTCCCATCCTCAGCCAGCAGCCGTGCTAGCTGTAGAGGGGGAAGTGGAAAGAAAAACAAAACAGTTTTCAGTTAAGGTCTTAAAACAATAGGCAGTGAGCAGGCACCTGCTTTGAAATGTTTGGTGCCATGTTTGTGGTCCCGTCCGCCCTCCTTCTCCTGGCTTCTTAGACTTGCTAAACCTTGTCAAGATCTGGCAGGAAGCTCTGAGGTCTAAACCACAAAGCCTTTGTGTATTCAGGGCTTCCTGTGAGAGCTCGCTCAGGGAGGAACCGCGCCTGCCTCTGAGCCTAGTGTCTCCTGTGTCGGTACCCGGAGTTAATCTCAAGGGTAAGGATGAATGAGTGCCCACGGCCTCCTGAAATTCACACATGAAATCCAGCCAAAGAGCAGTCATCCCAGGACCCACCGGGTGGGAAGGAGGAAGGTCTTAGCACTGCCCTCTTCTCCTTCCTCACGACAATCCTGAAACAGTCCATCAGCCGTCCTGCCAGCATGGTTCATTCCCATTCCCTTCGTGAAGCCTTCCCTGGGCTTCATGAAACCTTTCCAGGGCGGGCCCTGCCTTTCTTCTGAAATCCGGGGGTGCAATGACATAGGGTCAAGGCCATATGTGGCCTGTAACTGCTCCACAGTCTGTCATTCAGTCATTCAACATTCACTGAACATCTATGTACCCAGACTCTCTCCTAGGGAGTAGAACACAGAGGGGTACAACTGCGTCTTTGCCTAGACTCAGCTCACAGTCTGCTTACAGAGCGGTGGACCAATAACCAGACAAATGTAACACAGCCCGGGAAGTAGAGGTCAGAGACAAGTATGGGAGCCCAGAGGGAGGATTTTGAATCTACACTGAGTGGGGGGACTGGGACAACCTAGAAGTCTTCCTGGAGGAGGTGGCATTTGAATTGAGTCATACTAAATCAGCAGCATTGGTGAAGTTGATGGGCAGAATCACCCGTGCAGAGGGAACAGCCTGGGCAAGGCTCTTATCAGCTCCCTGTGTACACACGTATGTGATTCCTTTTTCAACCACTGGGTTTCATTAGCTTGAGTATAGCCTTAAAATGAAGGGGCATCAGTGTTTTACAATATCTTAAGAGAGAAAAAACACTCTTCATTGCATTATAACAAATGCTAAGATACAGCTTTTAGGTGTGACCCCATTTCTGAGATGTTAAAATTAAAAAAAAAAAAAAGAGCTTTTTTAGAATCAGTGAAAGCTTCCTGAAGACAATGACCATTTCTCAGTGTTGGGTACTAAATATGTCACTAGTGACCGGACTGAATGGGGGAGGACAGCCTTGTCAAAGGAAGGGCAGTGGATGTATGTGGCGTCCACAGATGTAAGCCACATTCCCTGCCCTGCTAGAATCTCCACTTTGAGGCGGAAAACATGGGCTTTGCTCAAGATTTGTGCTGCAGGGGTGCCTGGGTGGCTCAGTTGTTAAGTGTCTGCCTTCGGCTCAGCCCATGATCCCAGGATCCTGGGATCCAGCCCCGCATCGGGCTCCCTGCTCAGTGGGAAGCCTGCTACTCCCTCTCCCACTCACCCTGCTTGTGTTCCCTCTCTTGCTGTCTCTCTTTCTGTAAATTAATACATAAAAAAAAAAAAAAAAAAAAAAAGATTTGTGCTGCAGTCTCCCCACGTGTCCGGTGTTGAGTGACCTCCCGCTGACCCTGTCTGGAACATAGACTTTCTGAGAAATGATCAGGTCAGCTGCGTAAGAACAGACTGTGGATTAAAAAAATTTGAAAAACAAATGGGGCCCCTGGGTGGGTCAGTCAGAGGAGTGTGAGACCCCTGATTTGGGGATCATGAGTTCGAGCTCCATGTTGTGTGTAGAGATTACTTAAATAAATAAAAATGTAAAAAAAAAGAGAGAGAGAGAGAGAGAGAGACTGGGGAGCTTGTAAAAGAAATACTAATGATTCAGTAAGTTGGGTTGGGGCCCAAGCCCTTGGGTTTTTAATGGCCTCTCTAGGTGATTCCGACAGGAGTTCAAGTTGGGGAAACACAGGATGCTCAAATTATTACTCATCAGTGGCTGGCCAAACTTGAGGAATTACAGATAATACAGCATTGGAAGAAAAACAGCAACTGCCCAGTATTTAACTTATTTAAGCCTCTGAGGGGAATTCCCAATACAAGAAAGTCCGCCAAATTGGAAAAAATACCCAGGTAATTTGAGGGACGGGAGCAACCAAGAGTGTCATACGAAGATAGGAAAGTTTGATCGTTTTGATATACTACCCGCCCATATCCCACCCCGGCCATCCTCCCTGAAGAGCAGTCTAACCCTAGCTGCTGGGCCAGACAGTGGACTCAACCCCCCTCTCTGCAGCCACCTACATGGGCCCCTTGGGGCTCGCCGTGCTTGCCAGTGTGGTCATGTGTCCTGCACTTCAGGGCTGCAGCCCACACGGTTCCCCTGGATCCTCGCCTCCTCGCCTGTCCACAGTCTTCTATCAGCACTCAGATCCCAGGTCATTAGAGAGGCCTTTCCAGATCCTGAACTCTGCCTTGAGCTTGTGAAACCGTTTCACCTCTGTGACTTGCTCTGTGGTTCTCCAGCTCAGAGTGGGAGAAGGCCCAAGGGTACCAGAGCCGGAGTAATTTACTCAGCCTCACTGACCACTGGTTTCCTCATCTGTCAAATGGGGAGAACGGTTCACTGGGTCAGAGCGAGGAGTCACTCAAAATAATGTGTGTAAATGTAATTGGTGTGTCCTGCTGGGCAGAAGACATCTGAAAACTGGGCTTTCTACCTGGCTTGAGGCCTGAATAAGAATACCCCAGAAAGGGATGCCTGGCTGGCTCGGTCAGTTAAGTGTCTGCCTTCCGCTCAGGTCATGATCCCAGGGTCCTGGGATCAAGTCCCACATCAGGCTCCTTGCTGAGCAAGGAGCCTGCTTCTCCCTCTGCCAGCTGTTCCTTCTGCTTGTGTTCTCTTTTCTCTGACAAATAAATAAATAAAATTTAAAAAAAAAAAAAAAAAGAATACCCCGGATAGCGGGGCCTGGGTGGCTCAGTCATTAAGTGTCTGCCTTCGGCGTGGGTCCTAATCTGGGTTCTGGGATTGAGTGCCACATTAGGCTCCCTGCTCTGCAGAAAGCCTGCTTTTCCCTCTGCCACTTCCCCTGCTTTTTGTTCTCTCTCTCACTGTGCCTCTATGTCAAATAAATAAATAAAATCTTTAAAAAAAAGAAAAAAAATAATAACCTGGATATCAGGTATAAATGGCCCACTTACTGGAAAGGGGCAGAGCAGATTATAAATTAGTAAATAACCACACGGTAAGGTGACTTGTGCTGTGAGTTTGATTCACCTGAGTTGGTATCCTGATGTTGGGCCCCATGGGACAACTGGATAAAATCTGATACCAGATGTGCTAAAAGCTAAAGGTCAGTGTGATCAAAGAGACCACCCCACAAAGCCTAGACAGAGCCACCAGCCTGGCTGTCACCTCCTTGGCCCCAGAAGCAGGTCCACCCTGATGACCTATATAGACTCCGTAAGATAGCTTGGTGGCCATTCACAGAGACTCAAAGCAGGGGAGAGGGAGGTGGGGGAAATTCTGGTCTTTCTGATAGCCTACCTGTCCACGTCAGATCTACCCACTGGTCAGAGACAACACGGGGAGGTGGTTACGGCAAATGTTTGTGTTGGGCAATCGGGCTTCATGGATTCAAGCAACCAACCCATCCTGGAGGTCCGAAAGGACCCAGTAGAAGAGCACAGATTGTAGGGGACTGTCATCATGAAAGGGACAGGGTGGGGGGATTTCTAGTTAAGGGTAACAGCTTCACTCAGGCCTCAGCCTTTACTGCCTTCTGAAACCCAACAAAAGTGATATCACACTCTTCAAAAATTGAAGACATAAACCATAAAGGCAGGGGCACCTGGCTGGCTCGGTCAGCGGAACATGCAACTCGTGATCCCGGGGTCTTGAATTTGAGCCCCACATTGGGCATAGAGCTTATTTAAAAAAAAAAAAAAAAAAAGACGTAACCACAAAAAGAACAGAGGGAGAAAAAATCCATTGGCATCATCATCAGTTGGAAAAAGCCGAGGGAAGGGCAGCGGATGACTAAGAAGACTTCAAAAGTTACAACAATCTGAAGGCAGCAATGGGGAAAGCCATGGTGCAAACTGATTTACTGCATTAAATATTCAAAAGGCATAGGAGTTGGTGGCACAAGGTATGGCCAGAAGTAGGAATGATGCGTGAGGCTAAAACTGAAAGGCTGGTTAAAGATTTACATAAGAAGCAGTTGGATCCCGGATTCCATCCCCTACACCATGCAGATCAGTTACTGCCCAGCAGGGGCCTGCAGAGTTGTTCTCTGGATTGGGGGATGCCAGGCACAGTTCAGTGAAGGGGACTATATTAAAAACAGGAGGATTAAATAAAAGTTTTCCACTGAATGTTGGAATTGAGCTCCTATCCCACCCAGCTTACAGAAACTCAGCAGAATACTTATGGTATTTTTCAAGCAGGACATTAGAAAAGACTTATCAGCTCAAAAAAAAAAAAAAAAAAAATCTCGGGGCACCTGGGAGGCTCAGTGGGTTAAGCCTCTGCCGTCGGCCCAGGTCACGATCTCAGGATCCTGGGATCAAGTCCTGCATCAGGCTCTCTGCTCAGCGGGGAGCCTGCTTCCTCCTCTCTCTCTGCCTGTCTCTCTGCCTACTTGTGATCTCTCTCTCCCTCTCTGTCAAATAAATAAATAAAATCTTAAAAAAAAAAATCTCATCAAAAAGATCATACTAAAAAAGACCGAACAACACTAACATCCAGGTTTTCCCAATGAAACCAGCCAGCTAGATGACCCTGGAGTAAATAAAGTCTGCAGTCACTAAGCCCCTCTTACCCACACAGAATTGTCTTTACAGTTCTTCTCTTAAATATGAGCAGACAGGGGCGCCTGGGTGGCTCAGTGGGTTAAGCCTCTGCCTTCAGCTCAGGTCATGATCCCAGGGTCCTGGGATCGAGCCCCACATCGGGCTCTCTGCTTGGCAGGGAGCCTGCTTCCTCCTCTCTCTCTGCCTGCTTCTCTGCCTACTTGTGATCTCTGTCTGTCAAATAAATAAATAAAATCTTTAAAAAAAAATATGAGCAGACAGACGAGAATCCCATGGAAATGAATAAAGCCTCTAATATGAAAGACAAAGGCTCAAAAAAAAAATCAGAGGTGAGGGAGGAAAACTTAAAAAGCACACTACCTTTAATATGCTCAAAGGGATGAGAAAATACTGCATCCCTAAAAAAAGAACAGAGTGTTACGAAAAAAGAATATTCAGAGAGTGTTCTTGGACATTACAAATACAGAAGCAGAAATGAAAAACGCAACAAAGGTGATGGAAGATAATGCTGAAGAATCTTCTCAGACAATAGAGCAAAAGGACAAAGAAGAAAAAAATGGTAAGAAAAAGATTATTAAATTGGACAAGAGTTCTACTAGGTCCAAAATCTAAGTAATGGGCATCCAGAAAGAGAACAGTGGAAGCAGAGGGAGTTGACTGTCCATGAAATAATTCCAGAACATTTCTGGAATGGAAGGATATAAGTTTCCATTTGAAAAGGGCTCACTAAGGACCTAGCACCATGAAAGAAAATTAACCTACAATAAGATATATCGCTGTAAGACTCCAGAATGCAAGGACCAAAAAAGGGAGGTAGGGGAAGGGAAGGGGGAGGAAGGGAGGGATGGAGGGAGGGAGGGAGGGAGGGAGGGAGGGAGGAAGAAAGGAAGGAAGGAAGGAAACACTGACTGGTACAGAGAAAGGGACCAGGGGAGAATTATTCAAGAAGATGAAATTAATAACACATCTGATATATTTAAGCATATTGAGAAAAGATTTTCATTTCTGAGGGAGAGTTTGAGAATAAATTAGGGATAAGTATGGAGCACACTACTCAACAAACAAAAGACAATAATTAACCATAGGAAAAATAATAACTTGCACAGAAAAGCAAATCACTGCATCCCATAGCACTTGGCAGTCCATATCACTTACATGACCACTAATAATATAAACACTGAATGTTGATCTATCCAAATTATAATGTTGCTTTACTGGTAGGATTAGAGGAGGAGAGTCTATACATAATGCCTAAAATGGAAAAAAAAAAGTCAAGAAACAACTATATAATCATATTTAGAGACAGGGAACTAAATACCAAAAGAATCAGTTTTTTCTTTTTTTTTAAGATTTTATTTATTTATTTGACAAAGAGAGAGAGATCACAAGCAGGCAGAGAAGCAGGCAGACAGAGAGGGGGAAGCAGGCTCCCTGCTGAGCAGAGAAACTGACGTGGGGCTCGATCCCAGGACCCTGAGACCATGACCCGAGCCGAAGGCAGAGGCTTAACCCACTGAGCCACCCAGGCGCCACAAAAGAATCAGTTTTAAAATGGTTCTCTCGGGGTGCCTGGGTGGCTCAGTGGGTTAAGCCTCTGCCTTCAGCTCAGGTCATGGTCTCAGGGTCCTGGGATCGAGTCCCGCAACAGGATCTCTACTCAGTAGGGAGCCTGCTTCCCTCTCTCTCTCTGCCTGCCTCTCTGCCTACTTGCGATCTCTCTCTCTCTCTCTATCTCTCTGTCAAATAAATAAATAAAATCTTAAAGTAAAATAAAATAAAATGGTTCTTTCTTGAGAGTGGGCATTGCAGGGGTGGGGATCAAGAGGCTACTATTAATGTTCATTTTCTTTTTGGTAATAAGTTTTGTGGGACTACTTGACTTGAAACTATATGCATATTAAATCTTGATCCAAATTAAAATGAAATCTACCCAAAGAAGAAGAAGGAAGTGTGAAGGCAGATGCTTTTTTAAGCATAGAAAGATGACAGGATAGATAAACTGGAACCCGAGAGGACCTCAGGCTGGAAAAGTCAGACCGCATCAGAAAAGAAACACAGTTGTGTGGGAATTTCAGTCAAGAAGCAACATAGGATTCCCAAAGTCGGTCCCAGGATCCCACATCCTGAAACAGTGTAGTGGCAAAGCAAGATGCTGTAAGAGTATAAAAGGTGTGGGAGCTCTGGCGGGCATGGGGCATGGTTTCCCAGACGAGCCAAATAAGGCTGGTGAAGTTTGTTTCCATCCCTCTCTTTGATTTTTCTTTTGTGCTTCTTGTGATTTCGTAATTTAAAATGCCCTCCCCAAAACTCATTGTTGGTATTAGTCAGCTTGGGGGTGTTCTAACAAGCCTGGGTGACCTAAATACCCAAAATGTATTTTCTCACAGTTCTGAAGGCTAAGTCCAAGATCAAAGCCCCGGCGAGGCTGATTCCTGGTGAGGGCACTCTTCCTGGCTCTCAGATGGCCACCTCTTCCCTGTGAGCCATGTCTCCTCTTCTCCTTGTTAGAACACCAGTCCTATTGGGGAAGGGCCCCAGCCTTCTAACTTCATTTAACTTAAAATGCCTTCTTTAAAGGACCTATGTCTGAATGCAGTCAGTTTGGGGATGAGGGCTTCCACGTATGGATTTTGGAGGACGAAACAGTCCGTAACAGTGCTGAAGTGCTATCTAGAATTTCTAAAGACAAGAAGGCTCTGATGTGTCTTACAGAGAAAATGTATGTTTTAGAGCATTTTCACTGAGGCATGAGTTATAGTGCTGTTGGCTGTGAGTTCTAGTTAATACATCAACAATATATCTTAAAGAAGATGCCTTTAAACAGAAACCCAGATAAAATAAGGTTTTGTGTTGGGGCACCTGGGTGACTCAGTGGGTTAAGCGGCTGCCTTTGGCTCAGGTCATCATCCTGGGGTCCTGGGATTGAGGCCTGAGTCAGGCTCCCTGCTCCTCAGGGGAGTCTGCTTCTCCCTCTGCCCTTTCCCCATCTCACACTTTCTCTTTCATAAATAAATAAGTAAAATCTTAAAAAAAACAACAACCACCGAAGCTTATGTGTTGGTCAGTTGTTGAAAATGTTGTGACCAGAGGCTCACAGGAACCGAACCCTGTACCTCCCCTCAGAGCAATGGCTTGGTGTTGGCCAATTCCGTGTCATGGTGATTTTCGAGAGCATAACTATTATAAGTAATGAAAACTGTGCAAGTGTTTGTTTTTTCTCTTTGCATTGCCTTTGGACTAGTTCCCCTCCCCCTCTCTACCACAAGCTGACGGGAGTGTTGCCAGGAATTGCAGAGGTGACGTGACGAGGTAGACCACAGCCCGGGGTAGGAGTCCTTTTCTGAAGCCCTTCAACCTGACTTCTGCCTGCTTCTCAAGCATCTCCCATGCTCATGCCCATCGTGAAGTTCTAGGCATATTGAGCTCCATTCAGTTATTTAAAAATACTTAAACCCTTTCACTTCTAGATTTTTGTACAGGCCAGCCCTACTGTCTTATTTGGACAACTTCTATCTGTTCCTTATTAAACATCATTCTTTTTACCTAAAACCTCACACATCTCCCCTAACACTTAAGAGTCCTAGGCTCCCCTTCCCGGAATTCCTCACGGCATCCCGTCTATCCCCTCCTACAACCTACCTAACATGTTAGAGCAGTCCCAAGCTAGAAGCCCGACTTCACAGTGGGCTATGCGTCCTGCGTCTGTCTGGTTGGCCTCGGAATCACCAGTACTTAGCATGGTGTTTGGAACATAACCGGCCTTCCCGAAATATTTTCAAACAAATTCCTCCACTTTCATTAAAACACATGTGTATGGCGTGACTGGTTCAGGAGCCAGAGGGCTATCTCAGGAACCCCATCAGTCCCATGGTGTCTCACATACCCATGTGGTAGGTGCTTCCTGAGTTGGCGCCAGGGGCCACAGGCTGTGTCTAGCTGAAGAGATGACTGGTACCATCTGTGAGAGATAGGCGGTTGGCAACAAGGGAGGAGCCCAGGGACCTGTGGCAGGCTCCCCATTCATGCTACGTGGTCCCCTCGGGAGGGAACTTGAGAAAATACGGAAACAATTCCTGGAAAACAAAGATATCAAGTGTGAATATTTTTATCCTTCTACCCTCGCTGTCAGCAGACTGAACATCAACCTTCAGAAAGCTTTGGAAGAAGGCAGGTAGTCTCAGGAGGCGGGTTTTCTGTCAGTGAATGGCCCCCAAACCCTCTCGCTGCTTTGGTTTGCTCCCATCCCCAAGTTGACTTGAAAGGACACTGTTGGAGCAAGGCTGGCAACATGGGTCTTCACTTGCTAAGATCAGCAACGGCCTAACGATTCCAGAGTGACCTAATCAAGACCACCAGGTAAATGTTCAGATGAGAAGATCCTATATCAACATGTTCATCAAGGGAGGCAAACCTTCAGGAAAAAACAAGGTGTCTGTGACCCAGAATGGTCATTGCATTAATCCCGGCCCTCACAGAGCTGATAAACAGATGCAAGCAGGACTATTGCTTATACCTGAGAGACATGTTTCTCTGTGAATGCAAGAGGAAACAAGTAGCCATAGAAATTCCTGTCCTAAGTAATGGTACCCCTTACCTCTTGGGGGCAGGTCTTCTCTGAAGCTTCAAGAACATGGAGGAAAGTCAGTCCCCTTCATTGCATCCTGGAGATCCGTGTCTTAGGGCTAGGGCAAGGAGAGCCCACTGGTGTGATTTCTGGGGGGCTAGGAAGGCCCCCTGCTTCCCTAGATGGCTCCCATACCACAGGTTGATAACTGAAATTTCACTATCATTTACACCCTGACTGTTAAATCTCTGCGTGTAAGGACTGAGACCTACATGTAAGAGCCATCAGGCTAGCCAATGATTTCAGCATGAATGTCCAGCTACTAACCTTTTAGTGAGTAAAGAGCCTTGCCCGTTTCCTCCCTGACAATCTGTTATTCAGTAGAGTAGGTATTCTAGATGTTGAGATCACACATTGCTTTTTGTTTGGGGTTTTGTTTTGTTTTTATAGTTTCATTTCAGTGGGAAGCAAATGGGCTGGGGCCCTACGCATTTCATTTTTCCAGAGTGCAAAGATGGTTACTCATCTGTACATAGGGGTTCTTACCCTGTAAGAATGCAAATCCTCCTAGAAAAGAGCAGCCTTTTTGTATGGGAAGAAGAGCCTATTGGCTGGGTGCTGAAGGGGTGAAAATGGTAGGATGGGATTGGGTGTATAGAGGGAGAAGAGTAATGTGGGGAGCATGTTGGGGTAATTCTTCTCCCACCCCCCAGAACTCTGCCTAAATTAGCCAGCCCTGCTCAGAACCCTCTGGGCCTCAGAGCCCCAGAGCAGGGGGATGGAGGTGGTACGAGCAGGTCAGCTTGCCTGATGCTCTCCAGAGCAGCTGTCAGGTCCATGGAGCCCTCCACTGATAGCCTCCAAGAGCTGCCAGGAAGATGAAAGAGAAATCTGTCCTCTGCTAAGCCTGAAAGTCCTCAGTTCTAGAGGAGTCTTTTCTCAACCCAGAGCTTAGGGGAGAATCTGTGAGAAAGAGAAAAAAGGAACCTTGCTCAGTGGGAGCCATCCTCTGGAAAATTCTCCTCAGGGGGCATACCTTTTGGAGGGAGCACTCCTGGGGGAGAGTCGTCAGGGGAACATTGCTCAGGGGGAGCATTCGTCAGAAGGAATCTCCTCAGTGGGCATGCATTTCAGGGGGAGCACCCCTGGGGGGATATCCTCAGGGGGCGCACTTCTGGATCAGTAGTCCTCAAGGGGAAGGAACACTGCTAAGGGGAAGCATCCCTCAGGGGTAATCTCCTCAGTGGACATGTGTTTCAGAGGGAACACTCCTCAGGGGTAATAGTCCTCAGAGGGAGAATCCCTAAGGAAGAATCTCCTCGGCGGGCAGGCATTTTAGGGGGAACACTCCTGGAGGGAAGCCATCAGGGGGAACACTGCTCAGGGGGAGGATCCTTCAGGGGGATCTCTTCAGTAGGCATGCATTTCAGGGGGAGCACTCCTCCATGGGGAAGTCCTTGGAGGGAGCATCCCTTAAGGGGACCTCCTCAGTTAGAATGTGTTTCAGAGGGAATACTCCTCAGGGGAACACTCCTCAGAGGGAGCATCCCTCAGGGGGATCTCCTCAGTGGGCATGCATTATAGGGGGAACATTTATAGGGGGGCAGGAATTCTCAGAGGGAGAGCATCCCTTAGGGGAAGTCCTCAGGGGAAGCATGTTTCAAGAAAGCAGTCCTCAGGAGACACTCTCCTCATGGGTAGCTCTCCTCAGTGGAGCTTTCTTGCCCTTCTACCATTCCCCTTCAGTGTGGCTTCCAGCATTTTCTCAAAGCCAGATCGGTTCTTGTTTCCTGACAGGACAGAATAAGACACTATCATTTACACCATGACTGAAAAGCAGTTACACATATTCACAACAATGATTCTCCTCACCAGGCCATGTGTGATTAATGGAGAAACCTGGTGCCCTCTAGGAATTTCAGCAAGTGTGTAAGGAACATGGCCAGAACTGTCTGAGAACCCTTCTCTTTCTTCTTCAAACCATACTGTGCTTGTGGCTGGTGCCGGATGTAACACCCAGCTAGGGCTCCTGCAGAGAGACACTGGGAACAAGTAATCAACCCTCTCTTCTGCCTGCTGCCCTGGGTGGGACAGCACCTGGCTCAGAGCCCTGCGTGGTGGAGCTACTACAACTTTTGCTCAGGGACCTGACCCCCACCCCCATCCCATCCCCAGCTGGCAGGAGCACTCAGGAACCTCCACCATAAACCACGTGTGTCATATGCTGATGTTGGTACTTGTGCCACGGTGAAAAGACCTCATGAAAACAGGTTGGGCAGGAAGCTATGGAAAAGGCAGAAATCTCTTTTGAATCGTAAAAAAACAAGTACCATGTAAGAACTTGTTTTTGGTGGAAAATTACTCTTTACGTGACTTCGACACGTTCTTCTTTGGACCAGTCAGGGTGCCGGCAGGAAGTTGAATTCCATTCAGATGGCTCAACTGAAGAGACTCCAAGGAAGGGACCACTCACCATGAGTGGGCAAGGTCGAGGGAGGTATGAGGGATGCAGAGGTTAGGAACTGTACGGAGGCGTTAGCCCCTAGACTAGAAAGGACAAGGGGTCCATGACAGCTAGAGCTGCAGGGAAGGGGTCACCAGGAGGGGCCAGTAGTCCCAGGAGGACAGAGCTGTAGTCAGAGACATAGCACAGAAGCAGGAAAGAAGTGGGAAAGAAACCCCAACTTCTCTCTGCTTCTTGTGGTTGCTCATTGGCCAACCCCACCAGCCGCCAAGTGTAAGGGAGCCCAGGTGACACAGTCCTGATGCGCAGATGGATGGAGAAGGATGGAGAATGAATTATGAGATGTGAGGCCACGTGGAGAAGGAGGAGTACATTCATTGTTATGGTGTCCATTCTTTAGGTACAGTATTACCATCAAATATATTACAGAGGACAGTCCCTTGTGTTTTCACTCTTTATGCACATCCGTGCCCCCCGTCCACCCCACGTCATATAAATTACTTACAGGAACCATACTTGTCTTCATGAATCATGAAGACTACCTTGGACCTGCCGTATATGTAAGAGACAGACTACTGGCGCCTTGAGTGTCCCATGTTTTCTTCCTGTCTACAGAAGTTAGTCAGTAAAGGTATAATGGATGAGAGCCTACAAGGCAGTTAGAGAGAGTATGTGTCCCTCTCTCCCTAGACCTGCTCCCTGACCCCCTTCCACTGGATACAGTCTTCTGGTGGGCACACAGAACTGATGGAGAGTTAGCTCTATGACCACAGGAATATGACCAGACCTTGAACTTTGGGGAAAGAGGGTGACAGGAGGCAATTCTGAATTTCCTTTGGTGTTAATGAACACATAGAATCTCTTGGAAAGTTCAGGAAATTGCCCAACCTTCTACAGAAGCTACCTTGACTCCTTCCTCTTCAATTTCATTTTCTATTTTTCAGTCCAGAGGACCTGCAAAATGTAAGACGTGCTCTTCCTTTGGTTGTTCATTCATCCACCCATCTCTCCAGTAATTTTTTTACGGCGAACAGCTTACATGCCAGCCACCGTTTCGGGCATTGGCATTAGAAGATGCAAAAAGACTACAGTTAGCCTGGAAAACCCACCATCCAGCTGAGGTGTCCAAACATTTATTTGCCAAGTCTCCCCGGCCTGGGCAGAAGTGACAAGTGCCATGGTATGTGACTCAGAGGAGCCCTACAGGCAATTGCTCGATTCCGAGCACCACTCTGAATCCCAGAGGCAAACCCCCCGTGGAGCTGCAGTGGATGCCAGCATCATTCCCTTCGGTCCCACACAGAGACCCACCACCCCAGCCTGCTCCTGCTGCTGCTCGGAAGCTTGGCCTGGGCTCCTACAGCCCTGATTCCCATCCAAACTGCTGTGTCCATCGAGATTTCCAGGCTCTGAGATCAAGGCCTGCCGCTTCCGCAGCTCCTTTGATCTGGGCTGTCATGCTTTTGTGATACGGCGAAGACGGCATCGGCAACTTTGGGGATCATCTACTCATCTCACCTGAAGCAATTCCGGTCAAAGTAGCTGTGATACCAGATCTTTCCTGGTTTTGAGAAGCAGGAAGTCACTGACCAGGGATGGAGGGGTTGGGGAGATTCCTGGGTGTTGGGGGGCCAAAAAGAAGGGCAGGAGCGCCAAGAGCAGACTTCAGCCCCTGACCCGGGCTGACCCCATTGGGCTGTGCAGACAAATAAAGATCGTGTAGTCCGTGTCTTATTAGAGGAGGGCATAAAGGTCTTGACAGTGTAAGTCACATACCATCGAACATCAGAACATGACATTTTCTCTGCTAGATTACCTCCTTAGTCCATCCATCCCTTAAACAAATATGTGTTGATCTCCTCTGTGCCAGGCCTGAGAAATGTGTGGGAAGCGGCTCAGTCTCTCAAAATGCTAAATTTCTAGCCCAGGGAGGTGATAGATGGAAGGACGAGTTTTTTCTATTTCCTCACCATCTCCTCCCCTTTTTTCTACCTCAGCATCCAAAATTTCCCTTCTCCCCCACACCAGGAGCAGGAGATGGAGAGAGAGTAACCGACAAGGTATCCAGGAGCTCAGACACAAGGAGAGGAAGAACTTGGGGTGGTGCTGGGCAGGGAGAGGGTTAACTGACTGGCAAGGAAGGGGGTGGCAGCAAGAAGATGGAGGGGCAGCTGGCCACCCACAGAGGCTGCTCTACCGGTGGGCAGACCCCAAGTCTGAACAGAGAGGCCTCTGCCTGTGACCTGAAGTGTAGAAAAATTAGCTGAAGTAAACTGGAGTTAGGGCTAGGGGTTAGGGTTAGGAGTTGGGGGTTAGGGTTAGTGTTTAGGGTTAGTGTTAAGTTTAGTGTTAGGGTCGGGACCGTGCATACTTTGGAGCATAAGGCTTGAGACAGTAGGTAAAAGCTGGTTTTACATTGGAAGGCAATCTATTTGTTCATTTGACCCCATGATGCCTGTTTAAATCACTTACCCATTGTAGTCCTCTCTGCCTGCTTTGGAGAGCACAGTCTGGGAGATAGGAAATGGGAACTGATGATTACCCTTCCTGAACCTGAGTGACCCACAAGTCAAAGGCCATTCTTGTGTGTCTCTTCCACCTTCCACAGACTACTTTTGTGTCTAGGTTTCTGACGTATATGGAGATTGTAAGTATTTCTCACAGAGTGCTTTCCACGTTTAGGGAAAGGTGATGTTAACACCTTCTGGTGTGATGGAAGGATATTTTGACAGAGGGAGTGATATTAAAAAGGAGGCTTAAAGGACATCTATAATCTGGGTTTGTGGAGACAGAAGGAGACGAAGTTCCAGGCAGAGAGAGCAGAGGTGAGATAGGAATGGGGATGAGATGTGGAGCCTTTATTTATCAGGAATGTCGTGGGATATCATGTGGAAAATCAGTGCGATGATTTATCTCCATGATGCTGACCTCTTTGCCTCTTTGTAATAATAACCTTGGCAGGAACTTGCATAAAATCCCAACTGGAACCAAATATTCATTCCTTATTTTTAACTAATCTGTAGATCAAACCAAACTTGAAACACACATACCTGCCATATATACACCTAATTTTTAACCACACAATAGAATCCTACATATTTTCAACAAACACAAATTGTGGGTAGGAAAAGTGTGTGTTTAAATTCTAAATTACATTCCTCTTCTAAATATAATACCAAATTTATTCCGGTAATCTGAGTGTGTCGGCCTTCCCTTTATTAGACACAGAATGCAGTGAGGCACGGCTGTTCATAATATTGATTTCTGCATTTAGCTTGCAGAATTAGTCTTCATAATTAACCTCCGTACATTGCTTTATCCACAGGCTATCAGTCAGGGTTCTTAACTGTAAACACCGGCCCCCGCTTAGCCGGTTTAAGCAGAGAGGGAATTTATTATAGGCTAGCACAGACTCTCTGAGAAGGCCAGAGGGTCAGGCTTGGAAGCTCCACTGCCAAGGGTAGGACACTAGGACTCTGTATAGGCTGAGACCGCACAGGCAGCATGGTCATGCCCACTGGGGAGGGTGACAGTGTGCAGAAGCTCTGCCACAACTCCCTGGAAAGGGGACATTCTCCTGCTCTTTTGGCCCAAAGATACCTGCTGGTGTTCTGCTCTTCACCTTGGTCCTTTCCAAATTCGAGTCTCATTCTGTGCATGAGACAAGCAGAGTCCAGATAGCACGCCTGCTCCCTACCCCTGCCTGAGAAGCTGGGGCAATGAGTTCTGGGTTCCACCTTGGGAGGTATAAGTCCACAATGTAGGAGGTTCCCCAAACCTCAAATGCAGGACGCCATTCAGATGACACGGGGGTGGCCCCAAAGCTTGGCAGACGTCTGCTGCACATGGATCTGGTGCCTTATGCCTTGGTGCTCTTTCAGTCAATTCTATTGACATAAAATTCTGTTTCATTTGTTTTGCATTCTGGAGATTTCTGTCCCTGCAGTACTGCAAACGACGCAGCCTGAGAAAATATCCCACTGTAAGACAGAAATTCTGGGGGAAAAAAATCTATGAAGTCTCCTCTGAAAGGCATCACTGATCTTGACAAATAAGACAGTGAAATATCTACAGAACGAAGCTGAAGCTTGAAAACGTGGAGATGAACTGACCCTAAAGCTGGAGGTGCTGATCCCTGGTGACTTGCTGATCCCTGTAACCCGGGGTTCTGGGTTTGATGGTTGCATGAGGACCAAGGTTAAGGTTTTGGGCCCATGTCCAGGCGGGAGTTGAAACAGAGACCCCCATGTAACCTTGGGATAGTCAAAGAGGCTCAGTGAAACGTGTCTATAGAGAAGATGCTCAAAAGCAAGGGAGTCATTCAGGGTTTTTTTCAGGGTTGGTTGGTTGGGTTTTTTGTTTGAAGCTGGCTAGGGGGAAAAAAATTCTCTCCTACAACTCTGAGTTTGGCATTTGATCCTATACGGCCTGTGTTGGCCAAGAAGGCACAAGCTGAGAAGGGTGGCGACGTGCCATGTGGTGGCAGGTAGACACGAACACTAGTTGCCTCTAGAAGGAATATTAGTACAACCCAGGTCTCTCAGGATCCCCGCAAATACAATTCAGCCAAACAAGAGATTGTATCCTGAAATTATAAAAGGCGTAAGGAAACAGGCCACCACAAGCAAGAGTCAGTGAAAATAGCAAACAGTCGAGTTAGATCAGCTAGGACTTCAGCTACTAGAATTACAGTACCGTTTAAAATGCTGAGAGAAATGGGAAATGGGAGCCAGGAAAGCGGTATCGTCAAAAAAGGGATGGGTCACACAAGAGTGTGTACACAGCGGAAGGCAGAATGGGTGAACTGAAAGAAATTACCCAGAATGCAAAGAGTAGGACAGAAAGATGGAAAACACACAAGGGGAGTCAAGGAGCGCAGGAAATAGATGGGTCTGATGTGTGATTAACAAGAACGAGGGGCACCTGGCTGGCTCAACTGGATGACCATGCAACATTTATTTTTTAACCATGCAACTCTTGATCTCGGGGTTGTGACTTTGAGCCCCATGTTGGGTGTAGAGATTTCTTTTTTTTTTTTTTTTTTTTTTTTTAAATAGTTTTTTTTTTTTTTTTTTAAAGATTTTATTTATTTATTTGACAGACAGAGATCACAAGTAGACAGAGAGGCAGGCGGAGAGAGAGGGAAGCAGGCTCCCTGCCGAGCAGAGAGCCCGATGCGGGACTCGATCCCAGGACCCTGAGATCATGACCTGAGCCGAAGGCAGCGGCTTAACCCACTGAGCCACCCAGGCGCCCGGTGTAGAGATTTCTTAAACACACACACACACACACACACACACACACACACACAGAGCAAGAATTCCAGAATAAGAGAGTAGGATTTTTTTTTAAAGATTTTATTTATTTATTGGACAGACAGAGATCACAAGTAGGCAGAGAGACACGCAGAGAGAGAGAGAAGGAAACAGGCTCCCTGCTGAGCAGAGAGCCTCATGCGGGGCTCTATCCCAGGCCCCGGGATCATGACCCGAGCCGAAGGCAGAGGCCTTAACCCACTGAGCCACCCAGGCGCCCCAAGAGAGTAGGATTAAGGGGTATTGGAGTTTAAGGGTAAGGCCAATAAATGACACCCCATCCTCTACTCTGTTTGGAACCAGTTGAAAAAGGTACATTAGATTCAGACAGATGGAGATAAAACTGCCAGGTTTATTATTGATGGAACTTTTGAATAAATATGCCTTAGTAGCCTTCCTCATCCTGTATCTCAGAATGAAGCAAACTTACCCACCCCATCATAGGCAGTGGTGGACCACTGAAAACCTGTCTGCTTTCCCCCACCCTTCGAAAGTCTGCCCTGAAAAGACTTTAGTGCAGAGGAACAGAAAGAACTACTCCCTGTAGTCAGGTCCCAAAGAGAAAGACACAACAGGCGTGGCTGAGCATACTCAGACGGGAGCCCAGCCTCACCTCCTGGATGAGTCATCTTCCTACCCAGGGGAGGAGAGGATGAGTGGACAGAGAGAGGCTGGGAGTGTTACTCTCAAAGGCTCTCCTCCTATTACTTGGAGAGACAATTCATACTTTTCTGAATTGATGACTACTTTAATCCTTAGATCAATGAAGCATAATAAATGCTGAACAAGATAAATAAAAAATAATCTACACTTAGACACACCGTAGTAAAACTGCAGAATACCAAAAATGAAGGGAATTTAAAAGCAGTTAGGAGATAGAGACAGATTACTTACTAAGGACTGTCAGAAGACTTGCCAACAGTGAGATGTAAGCCAGAAAACAGTGAAGCAAGATCTTAAAATTGCTAAAACAAACACATAACAACAACAAGAGCAAAAACCATCAAATTAGAAATATACCCGGCAAGGGAGCCCCTGGCTGGCTCAGTTGGAAAAGCCTGTGACTCTTGATCTGGGGGTCCTAAGTTCGAGCCCCACCTTGAGTGCAGAGATTACCTAAAAAAGAAATTGAAAAAGCACATAGAAATGTACCAGCAAAATTACTTATCAAAGAGAAGGCTAAAAGAAAAATATTTTCAGGCAAACAAATGAACCTGGAGCGCTCCTTACCAAAGAAACTTCTCAAATGTGTTCGTTTCCGGAGGAAGTGGGACATGGGCTGGATGGGAGGTCAGAGATGGAAGACGAAGCCTAAGGGTCTCTTCCACCTCCCACCTTTCCTATTTGAGCCCCCTTGCAAAGGATCGTGGCTTCATTTTGTGGATTTGTTATCTGGACTTTGGCGTGGAGGCTGTGACTCGTCTTTAGAACCTAAGCAAGGATCTGCCTCCTTTTCAGGGGCTGCAAGCCCATGGTGGTAGGGGTGAGGAAAAGGGAAACAAAGGGAGGGGGAAAACGAAGTCATGTGACGCGCTGTACAACCAAGGGGGCCAGATCTTTGCCAGGAGCCACAAAGAAAAGAGATTGCTCCAGTGGGATTTCCTCCGGAAACGTGGCGAGAAAAATCCATCCCTCCGCGTATTGTATGGAAGGGAGAAGAAAGAGAGCGTTTTATCTGCTGGGCTCTCTCCCGCCTCGGCCTCTTGTGGTCAAGGTCCGCCCCAGGCGGAACTCACTCTCCCGCTCCCCCCCCCCACCCCTGCACGTCAGCGTGATGTCACTCAGCGGCTCAGAGAACCTGCGAAGCTCCTGTGCTTTGCGGTGCATCATTTCCTTCAGCTTCCAGAAGTGGCAATGGGACTTAGAGCAGATAAGGCTTGGTGTGGGAGAGGGGGAAACTCTGCTGGTATCAACTAGTCTCCAGATGGCTCCAAAATCTTGGCAGGGGGCCAGCGGAGTGGTGCTGGTGATGGTACTGGTAGGGAGGCCAGCGGTGCCTCCAGAAAAAAAAAAAAAAAAAAAAAAAGAGGGGATCAAGGGACTCTGAGAAGGCGGGCAAAGCTGGACTCCTCAAATAATTTTTCTCTCGCAAAGTTAACTGACTTCCTGGAGATTTAATCCGTGTCCGTGGCCTTGTTAGAACTGCCCTCTAACCAATGAGCTAATTAAGCCAGATTCCATTTTTCTTTTTAACTGAAAATTAGAGGAAAAATCAAACCCTGTACCAACCAGGATAGGATAGGCAATGTTGTGATAACAAACACATATCTCGTGGTGTAACACAGCGAAGGTTTCCTTCTCATTTGTGCAACATCCACTGAGGTGTCCAATGGCTCTTCGGGGCAGCAGTCGCCATGAGACGTCTCAGGGAGCAGAAGCTCTGCCATACTTTGCTGCTCCAGCTCAGCAAGTGACTCCTTCGTGAGCGTGGCAGGAGAATAGCATGGAGAGCCGTGCACCAGTGCTTAAAAGCTTCCTCCTGGAAGTGGTACATAGCACAGTGGGTGGCAGCATCGTTCAAAGTTAGTCCACGGGCTCTGGCTAACTTCCAAGGATCAGGGAAGGATAATCTCCCACAGGTCCGAAAGGGGAGGAGACCCCTTAGAGAACACAAGAACGTCTACCACAAACATGCTCTTAAAATGGGATTTCTGGATCGCCTGGGTGGCTCAGTCCATTAAGCATCTGCCTTCGGCTCAGGTCATGATCCCCGGGTCCTGGAATCCAGCCCTGCACCCTGCTCAGCGGGCAGTCTGTTTCTCCCTCTGCCTGCCACTCCCCCTACTTGTGCGCTCTCTGGCAAATAAATCAATGAAATATTTTTAAAATAATAAAGTAATATAAAATAAAATAGGATCTTTACTGCAATCAAGTATACATTTTAGGGAAATTGAAATTCATTTATTTTGATAATCCCATCATTTCCAGAAGTTTCCTCATGAGAAGTCCTATACTTGATTTTTCTTGAAGTTCTAAGAGTAAAGTCAAATCAGCTTAGGAAAAACAGGTCATTTTTGACATGAAAAGGACTTTAAAATTTCCCCAAAAATGTGTTTTTAGCCGGATTGGCAGAAATCTACGTCAAAATAAGAGTTTGATTTTAATGTCAGTCAGTACCCACTGTGGAACCGCTGTCCCCATCATCACGCTGTCCTTTTCCCTGCCCCACCCTCCCGTGGCCTCATCACCTCCCCCTGTTATCTGCCAGCTGCTGGTCTCCTTCCGCCCCGGTCCCCATCCAACCCATGCCCCCCACCCCCGCCGAGGCCCCAGGTTGCTCTTGACATTCATCTCTATTCAGAATATGGTTTTGACTCTCAGACACTGTCTCTAGGATTTTCTCAGTACTCCCAAAGTGTGCACTGCCTCTCTACCAAAACTGCAATCTCCCGAGGATGAGGAGCCATTTCCCACATCGTGGCATATTCTCTCCCCTCCTTGTTCGCTGCCTTTTCCAGCACCTGGCCCTGAACACTGTGCGTTCACAGTGCACTCAATAAATACTAGTTGAATTGAATTCTCTAAACCGTCCTAATTATTCATTCCGCTCAAGTCCTCGCGTCTATGTAGAATGATGGATTTCCAGACACCAGGACTGAGGGTCAATTCAAATCTCTTGAGAGCCTATTGGATTTACAGGGGCGAGGCACCTTCCCCTCTCCCCGCTGGTAAATAGAGGGCACGGGATTACGCCGCCCGGGTTTTCTAGACAGCTGCCCTGCATTTCATGCCCTCCTGAGAATCCGTGCTAGTGGCAGCCATGAAAATAAAACCACCTTTTTTTCCCTCTCTCTCTAAATTCTGTCAACAAAAGGGTCAATGACTGTCAAACTCATGACTCATTTAAAGTCCACTGCATCCTGTTTCTCTGACTTCTTGGAGGAAGTAGACCCCAAGATTTCCGAGAAGGTTCTCAGCAGTTTGTCTACTAAGCACTTCTTTCAGATGTTTGCGAGAGTGACAGCATCTCCCTTACTATAAGTCTAAGACTTGGAGACATTCTGCGCCGAGTGATATTTGAACGTGGTCACAGTGTGTTTCCACTTGGGAGTGAAAATGGTGGCTAGTTAGGAGGAATGCCGTGGGTCTCAGCTTTTTGCTTGTTCTTAGGTAATGGGATCATGCAGGTACAAACACGCAAGATTTCCTACATAGCGGGAGTAGACACTTCTTATTGCTGGGATTGGTTTTAATACTCCACCAAATAAACCGGCCAAACAGCAGCTCCCTATGTACAGAGCACAAAACAGAGAAACCGCACAAGTCGTAACACACAGAAACATCGCCCTGGAAACGTGCTAGATGAATCACTATGGGCCATGGGGACATGCAGCCACTACTAAGATGCCAGAATCTTCCCAGGGTTGGCTAATTTCGCACAAATGGTCTGACCTGATTGAGGTATATTCCTTACACTCTGGATTTTCCATCATTTTTTCTAATGCTGTGGGCTGGGAGTACACAATTTTAGGTTTTCATAATGAAGTTTGAGACAGGATGTTTGTCCAAGTAATTCGAATGAGTCAAGAAACCGCTTGGGGGGAAGCTTATAATGAGATCCTTTAGTTTTATACCACATTTAGCCAAATAGCCGCCCAATATAACACGGTTGTACAAGCTTGCCTATCTCACTAGTATTTAGTAAATTCAATAAAGTCATTGTGGCACTGTACAGTAATAACGTCGCTGGGCTTCTAGCCTCAAAAAATGTCAGAGATAAACCGAAACATGCATGGAGTCACTATGAAAAATAAATTAGCTTTGCTGTTTCATGCACATCTATCAGAAACGAGAACTAAGTTATATAAAACTTTGGAAAAGGTCATAGATTAAAATACCCTAATATCAGAAGTGACCATATGATTAAAATGTATTTTCTTCCAAACAGTGGAGACTTCTATTATCTGAGGAGTCCACTCATTCATGCTCTCCACATAGAATAATAACCAATTAAAGATGACAGCAGTTATTAGATACTGTTAATGATTCAATTTTGAGACAGTCACAAGACACTCTATTCCCTTTTCAAGCTTCTGGAACAGTTAATTAAAGAGCACTGTTAGATTTCAGGCAAGCTATTTTTTTTTTTTTAAATTTACGTTTTGTGATTTCTATTCTGTGTAATTAGGATTTTCTCAATGTTATGCCTTCAAAACAAAACATAGGGGTCAGCTGGCTAATGTGAGATTCAAGCCATTATCCATAATCTCAGACTTAAAGTTATTGTGTTCATCAAAACAGCCTCATTTTTGACTGATTGATTTGATGCTACATAATTGGTATGCGTTTGAAGTAAAAACTAAACCCGGTGCAATATTAGGGATTCAGACCAAGAATTTCAATTAGATAAAAAGGATTTACTGCTAATAAAAATATTTTTAAACAAGGGAATAAACTTCAGTCATATGGTCTTTGAGATTCTAGGACCCTAACTGTGCCCTTTGGGGAGCACTTTATGGGTCAATCATGGTCATTTAACAAATAGATCTGCCAAACACTGACACTGCATAATAAAATGACATTCGTGACTCAGACGACATTTTACACTTGCTAAGACACTTTCATATTCCTTGTGTCATGTAATCTTCAGAACAGTCCTATGATACAGAAAATCGCCTTCTAAGGCTAGACGGACAGTGGACCAAAGATGTGGGTGGTGTTACATCGGAACAGGTGGTCAGAAGAGGGAGGAGACAGGAACGAATGGAGATGGAACAGTCATAATTGATCAACGGGCTCCCTGACTTTCGTACAGACACGTTCCTTGAGGGCTGCATGGGAGGCACAGTGAAGAGTGGTGAAACCTGGGGCATCTTCCTTTGTCCTTCAGTCCTGGAGGGCATCACTGTGAATGAAAGCAAACCAGAGACACACGGAAGAAAGCTGCTGGGAGTCTCCACTGCAGAACCCACTCAAAGCTGGTTACACTGATGTGGTTTCTCTCCGTAAGGGACCCATCAAAGGGTTTCACCCAGTGCCGGGGAAGTTGCACGGCTTCTTGGCCTCTCGCTGGTAAGCACACAAAAAGAGTAGCAGGAATTTCTATGTAGTGAAGATAAACTATGTGAAGGAAATGCTGAAAAATTCCTTGGGGTAGAACACACCTATTGAATGCAAAAACACTGCAGACTAGGGGCTCCTGGGTGGCTCAGTCCTTAAGCATCTGCCTTCAGCTCAGGTCATGATCTCAGGGTCCTGGGATCAGGCCCCACATCAAGCTCCCTGCTCAGCTGGAAGCCTGCTTCTCCTTCTCCCACCCCCTCTGCTTGTGTTCTGTCTCTCGCTGTGTCTCTCTCTGTCAAATAAATAAATAAAATCTTTTAAGAAAACAAAAAGCAAAAAACAATAGACACTGCAGACGAGGCTGAATGAGAAGGCCGAAGCATAAAAGGGAGAAAACTCAGGCCAAGTCACAAAACTGTACACAATCAACATTTCTTGGGCACCTGTTTTTATGTGTAATATCCTTCGAACTTTCCATTAACGCTATGGAAAAAGTAAGCCTCAAATAGTCTCGGTTCCTCTCTTGACATCTCATGACATTTTGAGGCCCTTTGTGAGATTTGAACAAGGATCTGATGACTGACTGCAGGCGAGAGTCTTACCAGTCCACTCAGCACTTTTCTGATGTGTCAGAAGAAAATCTGAAATGACTTGTAATGCCTGAGCAGAGGAGTTAACGTAGCAGCTGAAGAGGGTGATCCTTGGAAATACCTGTTCTGCAAGGTTGGCCGTTGACTGACATCTGGGAATTACATGCTAAACCCTTCCCTAGGCTGATATAAAATTTTCCCTAAATGATAACCATGGCTCGCTGTCCCCAAACTGTGTAAACAGTGGGGCTTGTGTGGGACACGTACTTGCCTTCCAGGAGTCTGGAATTTCGTCTCTTCTGTGCTAGGCTGAGGCTGTCTATGTGACTGGCCCCCAGTAAAAACCTTGAGCATGGATTCTCTCATGAGCTCCCCTGGTAGATGGTATTTCGCATGCGTTGTCTTAAGGCATCACTGGAAGAACAAACACGTTTTGTGTGGCTTCACTGGGAGAGAACTCTTGGGAGCTTGTGCTCTGGTCTTGGCCCCTGGTCCTTTTCTCTTTGCTGACTTTACTTTGTTCCCTTAGCTGTAACAAGCATCACCGTGAGTACAACCGTATGCATGCTCAGTCCTGTGAGTCCCTCTTAGCAAATCACCAGATCTAGAGGTAGCCCCGGGGACCCCCCAACTTAATGCCACAAAAATAATAGTGATGGGTTTCAAGTCACTAAAATCCTGCATTTCATATTTAATTATTGATTCACAGAATACTCGCATGAAGACTTAAACCACAGCAAGTGCTAGAAGGTTTACAATAAGGAAGGGCAGTGTCTTACCTCCTACCTATACTTCAGTTTTACTCCCTATAGGGAGCCGTTTCCAACTTCTTCAGACATTTCTCCTAACATTTATATCTGTATTGATACATATGCTTATACTTAAAATTTCTCGATTTTTCAAGTTTAGTTACTATCTATTGCCCTCCTACTATGGAAAATGAGGATTTAACTATCTTACGACCACCTCCCCTCCAACACACCCACACAAACTTCTCTTCTTCCATCCTTGTAGTATGTTTTCTTTTGGGGGGGGCAGGACGGATGATTTTCTATTTAAAAAATCAATATTCAGTGTTTATACTATTATGACTGTACTATGATTCATCTCCTCTCTTCTACAACCTTTTCAAAAATGTCCTGGAAATAAGTACCATATACTTTTAATGTGCTATCACTACTCTTCCTCTAAACTCTCTGTCAAAATTTTAAAGCAAGGCAAATACATAAGGTAATTTGTCCTTTTTATTTATTTTATTTTTGATAGATCCCTTTAGGGTTCTCTGTTCCCTCCTGCTGTGGATGTGTCTCCTGGGAATTCTGTTTGCTTGTCTCGTACGTTGGATGCCCTGTTTCACCCTCTCATGTCTTCCTGTCTCCCAGTTTGATGAAGCACATTCTCTTCAAAGTGGCACAAGGGAGTGAAATGTCTGAGATGTGCATGTCTGGAAATGTGTTTATTCTACCCTCACACTTAATTGATAGTTTGGTTGGGTAGAGAATTCCAAGTTGGTCATCACTTCTCAGAATTGTGAATGCATGCTTCTTTCCCTGTTTCTTGGGTCTCTGACTAGGATTGCTAGAAGTCCAACTGGTTTTCAGACTCTAGGATCTTATCTTTTCCCCAATTGTCTAATACTTCACAATGCCGTGTCACTGCACCACTTTTCTGGGAACTCAGAGAGCCCTTTTCAATAGGGAAACTCATGGCCCAAGAGATTTTCTTGCAGTACCTTTTTAAAAAATTTCTTCTTTAACTTTCTCTGTTATCTTTCTCCAGAATGCCTTGTAAAATAGTTTTATTTCTTGAATTGATGCCTCTAACTTTTGTATTTTTCTGTATCTTTGTCTTTTTGGCTAATTTCAATGAGATTTCTTCCACTTTGTCTTCCCATCTACTGTTGAACTTTTAAGATCATTATCGTAATTTTGATTTTCCATTTTCTGATTGTTCATTTGATTGTTTTTTTCCCTTTCTGGATGTAATGTCTCAGGCCTCAGGTGATAAGGGCAAATTTCTTCCAATTTGTTTCTTTCTGTCCCTTTGTAAAATTGTGTTACTAAACCTGTCTTTTAGGGACAGGTTTTCCTCAGATGCCTGGTGATTCCAGTTATCTATTTGTATTTATGAGAAAGGAACAAAAAGCTGGTTACAGGCATAGCTGGAGCCTGTTGACCAATGAGCTTCACTGCAGGGCTGTCAGGGGAGGCCTGGTCATTAGTTGTAGAACCTTAGGGCCTCAGTGTCTTAAGTCTTTTCTCCTGAGTCAGTCTCTTTCTTCCTTTCTCCCTCCCTTTCTCCCTCCCCTCCTTCTTTCTCTCTCTTTGTCAGGGAACGGCAGGCAGGGTCCCTGCTCAGGGAGCCCAATGTGGGACTCAACCCCAGGACCCTGAGATCATTACCTGTGCCAAAGCCTGCTGTTTAACCGACTGAGCCACCTGGGTCAGTCAGTTTCTAGAATGCAGAATCCTCCTGCCTAAAGGATGTGATCCTGGATGCTAGTGTTTGGGGAATCAAGGAAGGAAGGAAACTGGGAAGTCTCACCTTCAAATATGAGTATTTTCACTTACTCCTTTTCAAACCCTTACAGTATGTCAAAAGACAGAAGCTACATTACTAATTCAAGCAGAGGAAAATCAAAATAAACAAATGTTAACTTGGTGCACCTGGGTGGCTCAGTGGGTTAAGCCTCTGCCTTCGGCTCGGGTCATGATCTCAGGGTCCTGGGATCGAGCCCTGCATCGGGCTCTCTGCTCAGCGGGGAGCCTGTTTCCCCCCCCCCCCCACTCTCTCTCTGCCTGCCTCTCTGCCTACTTGTGATCTCTCTTTGTCAAGTAAATAAATATAATCTTAAAAAAAAAAAAGAAAAAGAAAAGAAAAGAAGCTTTTACTTGTAAAAAGTGATTAGCTAATTAAAAAAGGGAGGGGAATCCCTAAAAGCTCCAGAAGTGGCGGCGGGGGTGGGCGGGAGCAGTTATTACCTTCAGGCTATTTAGATGAAAGGAAATGAGACTAGGAACTAGGAGACGGACACCACAGCCCCGGCCCCACCTCACACAAAAAGCTGCAATTAGACCCTCTCAAAGAGGGCATCGCTACTATGGGAACACCAGCCCACTGCTACCAGAGACTGCCAGAGGACACCCACCAGCAATGACGTGTGGAAGTGTGGATGGGCTGAGCTGCTGTGGAAATGGCCATCAGGTGAGGAGACCGTCACTTGAGGCCACCTCTAGAGCTGCCATGGAAGGAAGTGGCTGCTGGGCAGATGCAGCAGCAGATGAGTGTGGCTGGAGCTGGTCGCGAGGGGCGCTGGGATGAGCACCATCAGGCCTCCCTCACCAATCCACTGGCTCCCCCACTGAATAAAATGGCAGCAGAAACAGAACCAGAAGGAAAGCAAGCACCTTCCTGCTACTGTCACCTCGTGGTATCACTCTAGAAACTTCTACTGACAATGTCTAATATTGGTCCCATCAGCAAAAAAGAAATGCTCACAGGGTTCAAGTCCAGTATTACAAATCAGGGCAAGAAAGGATGGATTTGGAAGAGAGATAATAAATGGGCCACGGGCACACCTGCCCGGCTCTGGCCTGGTGTCAGTGTCTGAGTTTAGCGCCTCTTTGTCAATTTCTAGAGCATGAATCTTCTGTTCCCTGCAGTGGGGTATGGAAGGGGACTTGTGAACTGATTCCTTCTTATACAGACTGTGAATCAATGTTCTTTTCAGCTACATTCCTCATCCCTAAGCTCAGAGGTTCCTAGTACCTCTGGTCTCCAAGCCTCTGAGGCTCACTTGAGCAAACCGGCTTCTCATTATCCCTTCTCCTACTGTACAGGGAGATTTCTGCTTTCTCCGCAATGCTACACCATTTACTGCTTGTCTGTCCACTCTATGACTCCCAAGATCCTGTCCACATTTCTCTGCCAGTGTCATATTTTCTCCCATTTTTCTCTGTTCCTGTAGATTTCTAGCTTTTACAAAAGTCTATTCACTGTCATTTTATTGTAATGTAAGGGGAGATATAGGTAACTAGGCCTTTCAATTCCCCATATTTAAAACACCAGGCTTTTATTGAAAATATAAATATTTATTTATGAATTTAAAAAAACTAGCTGGACTAAGTAGTGATTGATAACAAATTGTTTTTAGTTTGGGAGGTATTTAAATTACACCCACGAGTGCATACTTCCAACTTACTCTGTAACTATCAAAGATTAGTTTCAGAAACACAGGTATCAAGATCAAATTATAGTATTTGTTGAAAATGCATATTCTTAAATCCACCCTAGATCATATGCATCAGACTCTTTGGGGGTTGAGCCAACTAATCTGCATTTTTAACGCGTTTCTCAGATAATCAATGAGTCTAAAGTTTGAGGAGCACTGTTCTATTCTGGATTATTAATGCGTGACAGAATATTTTGATTTTGCATTTTGGTGAAAAGCTACATTATGTCAGGAAAAAGACCATTAAAAAATGACTCTCAAATAAGGAATATCTTGTTTGTTTGCTTGCTTTTTCGCCCTACCCGGGCGAGCCTCACTGGTTGGTATACACAGCCATCAGTGGAAGGACCATCGCTCATCTGTTGTTTGCGACCTGCAGTGGAAGAAAAACGGTCTAAAACCCTTCATAGACTCAGACACATTGACAGTGACAATAAATGACAACAACTGCCTCCATTAGACTGTGGATAAAAATGAATGTGTGTTCCAAGGTCTTGATGAGTGAAATCAATTATGCAAAGTGAAACTCTACATTACTCTTTTGTTCCATCCCGAATCTCGAGCTGACTGTAAAGTGGGAAGTCAGCCTTCGGTGGTTCCAGGAAAGCCGGAAGCAGGTAACGAGCCACCTCCTCCCTCCATCCTTCAGGCCTTAGCTGTACAGTGGTGGGTATTGCTCTTTAGTAAGACGTTTCCTACTCGAGATATTTTGTATCTCCTTTTCTTTTAAAATGATAACACTAGGGGCACCTGGGTGGCTCAGTTGGTTAAGGGTCTGCCTTCAGCTCAGGTCATGATCTCAGGGTCCTGGGATCAAGCCCCACATTGGGCTCCTTGCTCAGCCAGGAGTATACTTTTCCCTCTGCCTCTGCCTGCCGCTCACCCTGCTTATGTTCTTTCTCTATCAAACCAATAAATAAAATCCTAAAAAAAAAGAGGTAACATTAATGTTCTTTCTGACTGTGAAAGCAATATATGCTAATTGAAGACAAATGAGAAAACTGAGAAATTTTTTATTTTTTTGATGAAATTTTGATGAAAATTGAGAAGAAAATAAAATTTATCCAGAGACAGGCAGTGTTAATGTGTTTGTGTATTCCCACCTAGTCTTCTGTGCATTTTACATGGTTGAAATAAGGCCTTTTAGCTAGTTGTCTACCTTGGTTTTTTTCCACCTAACATTTGTAAGCATGTCTCCATGTGATTAACACTCTTAAACATCAACACTCTTAAACATCAATTTTGTATCTACACATTCACTTAACCACTCCCCAGTTGCTGGATATTTATGTTGTTTTTGACTTTTTTACTGTTTCAAATAACACAATATGAGGCTTTGTATATTAATTTTGGCCCACATTCCCAGCTTCTTCCTAATGATGTATTCCTAGAGATGGTGAATATTTTAAGGCTTTTGATAGTTATCACACTATTTTCCAGAACACTTGTCTCATTACACACTCCTACAAGCAAGGAAGAAGAATGTTCCCCTCACTACTGTTTCCTCAGGTCTGGAGATTCCAAATACTTCCTTAATCAAAATGATATATGCACAAGGATTAAAAAATAAACTTTTATCAAGAGACATAATTTAAAAAACACTAGTCCCCTGACCCACTGTGCTCTGCCTTCCTGTCCCCAGCCTAGGAACAATCCACTCTTAACTTTTACAGCTATTATTTTAGATGCTAACTGGTAGTAATTTGTTTGTTCCACCATTTCAAAGCTGTAGACATTATCTAGTCAAGTCTGCAACTGATTAGGATACAGTTCATTTACACTCCTGCCTGCCTCCCCCACGTTTCATCCCCGCCTCCCCCTGATAAACTTATATCACTGCTCTGCTTAACCAATTATAGGTCAATAATTAATTATTAAATAATATAATGATACTATTATCTTACTGTGATTGTCATTAATATATTTATAGTTATTACAATTATAATACTAAATTACTGCTATAAATACTATCCAAGAGACCCACATTGTATGTTAATAGCACACTTAACTTTCCCACCCTGGGTGCCTGGGCCAGTATTTCGCATCGTCCTTTTCTTCTTGCATTGTCTTCCTTTGGCGTCATTCTCATTTTCCTAAATGTACCGTTTCATCAGGGATTCTGTTGAGTCTCCCTTATTTTCCTGGAGATCTTCCCACCAAAGTTCTTCATATTCCCGCTTCAAGGTGTGTCAAGAATGAAACTGTTTTCTAGACAGACTTTTAATGAGTCCTCTGGTTTTTAATTCTCCAAGGCTCTTCTTTCCTTTGTAAAAAGCGCCTGGAGTTTCGGAGCCGGCTGGGGCAGAGCCAGCCCGCAGTCACCTGTTCCACATCCTACGGTGACCCTGTGGGCACACTCGGCTTTGGCTTCCTCCCGCCTGCTCCATCAAACGCTGCTCTTCCAGAATTTCATTGCGATTTCTCAGCCTCAGATAGCCCTCATCCCAGTGGTTCTCAACCAGGGGGCTAATTTGTCCCTAGAGGGACGTTTGGCAATATCTGCATTTTTTTTTAAATGTTCAGTTAGCCAATGTATAGTACATCATTAGGGGTTTTTTCCCCTTTTTTTCTTTTTTAAGTACGTCATTAGTTTTTGATGTCGTGTTCAATGATTCATCAGTTGCCTATAACACCCAGTGCTCCTCACCACAGGTGTCCTCCTTAATACCCATCACCCAGTCTGCAAACATTTTTAATGGTCACAACTGGAAAGGAGGATTGCCACTGGCTTTGAGGAGATAGAGAGCGGAGATGTTGTTCGACATCCTGCAAGGCACAGGACGGCTGCTAGAACATAGAATTGTTTATCATTTTAGTGGCATAGAGAGCATGTATATATATATTCAAATTGATATCCTTATATCACTCAATCTCTCAGAGATTCAGTTTTTTCATTCATAAAATGGGATTGATACTTGGGACTATTTTAGGATTAGCAGCCCAAAACATACAAATTCTTTTAGACTATCAGAAGTTTAGGGACACCTGGCTGGCCTCAGCTGGTGGAGGGAGCAACTCTTCATCTTGGGGTTGTGAGTTCAAGCCCCCCATTGGGTGTTGAGATTACTTAAAGATAAAATCTTTAAAAAAACCCATCAGTAGTTACAGTTCAAAAATTTTTTGATAGTTTGACAGGTTTAAAAATGTTATTTTGCTTACATCACTTTGTACTGACAATGTTAAATGGTTCCGTAAGCTTATTTTGCAATTTGCAGTCATTCTGCTGTGATTTATCTCTTTAACTCCTTTATTAAAATTTATTAACATTCAATGTTCTTTATAACTCAAGTACTCTGGCCCCACCAGCTTGCAATTGCAAAACAAAGTCCCATTAACTTTAATACCCAAAGTATCACTCTGAATTGCTGTATCTCAAATTGATAAGAAATTCACTATGGGGGCACCTGGGTGGCCCAGTCAGTAAAGGTTCAGCTCAGGGCATGATCCCAGGATCCTGGGATCAAGCTCTGTGTGGGGCCTGCTTCTCCCTCTCTTTTGGCCTGCCGCTGTGCTTGCTCTGTTAAATAAATAAAAAATAAAAATCTTAAAAAGAAAAAAAAAAAAAAGAAATTCACTATGTTACTTTCCACGGTTACTTTCCCCAAGTATCACTGAGTGAATCCAGAGTTACTTATTTTTTATTTAAATTTTTAAAGATTTATTTATCTATTAGAGAGAGAGAGAGCACGCGAATGAACAAGTGGGAGGAGGGGCAGAGGGAGAGAATCTCAAGCCAACTCCCTCTTAGGATGGAGCCCCATGGGGGGCTCGATTCCATGACCCCGAGATTATGACCTGAGCAGAAACCGAGAGTCAGATGCTCAACCCCTCTGAGCCACCCAGGTGCCCCCTGCCCACCAGATACTCAATTGCCTGTCCTCGGCACTTGCTGCCCCCTGCTGGGAGAACAGGAACTTGCATTCGCCCCCACACCAGATGGGCGGTACTCTGGCTGTTCCCTCTGCCTTCCGACCTCAGGGCTCCTCCTCCTGGTTTCCCGTGCCTTCCATGTCACCATTCAGCCCCTGATGGTGGTTGCAGCATAACGGGACAAACCCCTGCAAGCCTGCAGAGACAGGGCTTTTTACCTGCTCCAGGACTCTTGTTTCCACTCCCTCTGGTGCAGGAACTGGCCAACCCTCCAAGGTAGAGTAGATTCATCAAGATAGGACGAAGCCTTCTGTATTCAGGTCAATGAGGATTGCTCCCCAGTGAAACTGCGGAAAGTCCGAGTGAGTGAGCTCTTTGATGACATGTGTGCGCTTAGTGGTTTTCTGTATAACTTGTACTGAGCATTGGCTCCGTGCAAATTGAGGACTTGAGCATCTCTGTTGGAGGCTGGAGGCTCTGGCCTGCACTTTCTAGCTCAAGCCTGGGTCTGGTTACTTAACTCACCGTCACGGGGGTTGGTAATAACACCTCTCCCACAGTGTCCTTGTGACGTTTGATGACAGTGCATGTGGAGTGCTTAGAACGGAATCCGGCCATCAAACATTGGCCGCGGTCCTTATACTTGCATTCCCAGGGTTGGCTGCAGACCCTGCCCCCAGCAGGTGCTATATACACTCTTGTCACTAATGTCACCATCATCTACTCAGAGTCACATGTCTCAAGGAGCCTGCAAACAATCTCTAGATCTGGGGCACGTGTCTGCCCTCCCGGAAAAGTACGCGAAGCCAAATCTCCATTAGCTGTCTCCACGTTTCAGTCTAAGTTTGGACGGGGAGAGAAAAAGCTCTGTCAAGTTGAAGCCTTCTGCAGTAATAGTAATAATACGTAATACGTAAAAATACGTAATAATAACTTCATGCACTCCCAAGAATTCATACTGTCTTGAAGTTTGTATCTAAATTCTTGACTTAATTAGATCTTGTATCTTTTTTTTTTTTTTTTCTTAAAAGCAAAAACACAGAACCAGAGGATAGGGCACCTTGCTGCGTTCCAGATTAAGTCGCCTTGGGCCAGAATGGGCTCTATTTCTATTTCACTCTGACCTGAGAGTCAACTAATGTTCTGCATTCGATTTATAATTCTTACTCTAAACCACCATCAGGAACTTATTCCTTAACTCTTAAGAAAGAAGGCACAGCATTTTTGTCCCAGTAAGGATACTTGCCAATTTTAAACACAGGAAGAAGTCTAATTGTAAGTCACTGCAGACGGTGGCAATGTTTGTCACATCTTTATACTCCCATGGCTCCTGCCACCTGAGGTCTGGTACATAATAAGCACTCACTACACTGAATATTTCATCCTTGACTCTCTCTCTCTTTCACTTTTAAAAACAATAGGAAGTAGGAAAGAACCTAAGTGGGTGTTGGATATTTAAGGTGATGTCATAAAAGTAACACTGAGCCCAACTTTTACTATTAGGAGGGCTGCCACACACATATAAAAACACAGAAGATACCATATAGGATTTAAGATGAATGAAAGACAAAAGAGTGGACTGTTTCCTTAATCATTTCGTTGTAGCCTACTTAACGTATTCTATAAACTGCTTTTGAGCACCTGTCTTCTGCTGAACACGAAGGAAATTCCCTCAACCCCATCCATGTTCCTGAAGAGGTTCCAACCTAATTAGGAGGCAGCCTCTCTTCTTGTCCTGTCCACATGCAGTTGTACTAGGATCTCGAAGCCTCGAGATGAGCCATGGGGAGGTCCCAAAACAGATGAGAGCAGCAGGCGGGTCTGGCAGAAGGCGGTGACATGAGGACGTCGAGGGAACCCGCTGGGGTCCATGCGGCGCGAGGGCCCTTCACAGAAATTCCTGGGCCGTCTTTGTGTTGCAGCTGCAGAAGACTACATCCTGAAGACTGAAGTGTCTGAGTTCTTGTCTTGCCTTCCTCATTAGACACTGAGATTCTTAAATCAGAGATGGTCCTTGAGTGCCTTCTGTCAGCTGCTCCCCTCGTACACCTTGCAAGGAGTACATGCTTAATGAAACCATGTTCGTCAGTTATCTTAAGGGATGGATTAAAAAAGTGACCGCCTTCCAAAGGAAGAAGAGAGAACTGTCTCCTCCCTCTGCCTCCGCCCTCGCCTGGTCCTCACAGGTGCGCCCCCATGCTGTCACCCGCCAACCCTGAGCCCTGAGCCCTGAGCCGTGACCCAACTGAGATTCCCACGTGTCGGGGCCTCAGCACTCTGTCTATCTCCTGGGCCAGGCATTAGGGGACCTCAGACTGCATCCCAGAAGCAGACACTTGCTCCTGTGTTCTTCTGCACCTTCTCCCCTGATTTCCCTTCTTGATCCCATGTCAGCAGCAAGGGTCCAGCTTCCCCTGCTCCACACTGAGCCAGGCCCGAGCTTTCACTGCCCCTAGGAGAAAATCTCTCCACCTGCCACCTCCCCATGGCCCCACTCCATGACAGTGGAGGGAACAGGACCAGTCTGCAGTCTTGGGACCTGGTTCTTAGATCAGGCTGATTATACCTCCCGGTGTCCAGGTCCCATCCAGAAGCAAAACACAGGCTGGGGGTGTCTTCGGGGCCCTATTCGACCGTCACCATCTGGACCTGGGCCCCTGTCCTATTGCCCCTGCACGTTCTGACCTCTGGATGTCACCTGCCTATCTACCTGACCCCGAGGATTGACAACTGTGACATTTCTTGTCCAGTGCCCGTTCTTCCTGAATTCATCTCACGCTTCAGGCCTTGTGACCTCCTTACTTACTGACTTACCCCTGCAGCCGGAGGCCAGGTTCTCTTCTTCCTGCTCTGTCCCATCCTCCTCCAGCTGCCCTTCCTGAGTGAGCCTGAAGTGTGGATGCGGACAACGGTTCAGTTAAGGAGATTCTGACGGACACAAATAACCAAGCCCAGACAGTGTGCAGCGACGGATTAACATGTGAGCTCCAGACGGGGATTGAAGGGACCAGGTCTTCTTCAGTTGTGTAAGCTGCATCTTTCGTGCTCTCACTGGTACATTAATATTTATTTGGTGAGTGGGTGTGCAAACAAATGAACAAGCACACCGGAGGGAGCCCCTGTAGGAGTTCACTAGAATCTATCTCCTTGCCCTGTCTGGTTCAGCGTTTCCAGCAGCGGGCTGCCTTTTGTGACCCCCCGATAAATGGTACTATGGAGGGTAGGATTACCGAATTGCAAATGAGAGGATGCGAGTTTAATAATAGCGTATTTCACTAACTCTAAGATGCACATTTGAACATGTCTAAAATCAGAAGCAGTGCACAACGGATGGCAAGTCATAATTTAATTGGCAGCGTTTCTTCCTCCTTCGTGGGGAATGTTTCTAAATGGTCCATTTTACGATTGAAAGAGGCTTATACTAGACGAAATACGGTATATGGGTTGATGTAATCCAAATCAAAGATGATCAACAGGATAGAAAAAAATGGAATGACTCTCACAAGATGGTATTTTGTAGTGATAAACAATACAGTCCTGCACTTAAGTTCAAAAAATCAATTGCACAAGTAAAAGATGAAGACAACTTGGCTGAAATTCAGTTCCTGTTACAGCGGCAGAAATGGGCTGGAGCAGACTGTTAACTAAGAGTCAATAACGATGTCACTGCCCAAGAAGCTAATGCAGCTGTAGGCTGCTTTAATAGAAATACCGTACCCCCAAACAGGCAGAAATAGCTCATTGTAATTTTCTTGGGTCACATGGATTCTGAGATATTCTCTTGGCATATTTGGAGAGGCACGTTAACAAGCCAGAGTGCACACTTTCTTTGCAAGTGTGCTTCTGAGTTAAAACCTACGTCTATACTGAGAGGTGACTTTCTAAGAAACAGCTGGAATAAGTGTGTTCTTGAATTTATCTTGAGAGAATTGTTAGGTGTGTTCTTCTTTAGGAGGACCTGGAAATTTTTCTTTTGTTTCCAGATCCAGGAGTAGCTATGTTTCCTGTTTGCTCCTATGAATCGTGTAAGTGCCCATGTTTCCCTTTTGCCTCGGTTGCCAGTAAGCTCAAAAGACAAACATAGGGCCTGCATCTAGTCAAGTCCAGAGAACTATATGGTATAATGTCTGTGTCCTATGTTGACCTGGGGTCGGCGTTTCCTGCACTGATTTCCCCTTTGCTGACATTTCCTTCATCACTTTTATAATGCTATCCTATCATTTATGTTCTGCAAGTTACTTCAAGTCTCCTATGGAATAAATTGGGGATCTGAATGAACACCAGAAGTAAGTATCTGAAAAACAGGTGCCTATACAGAGGAGAGCAACTGGGAAAGTAAATGATGAGGACAGTGTTCCTGAGAGATAGGGGTGAGGGAGCTAGAACCATCTGGAAAGATACTATCTACCAGGAAGTGAGAGCAATCCTAAAAGTGTTGGCAGGCCTGCCATATTGGAAAGTGGTTAAATTTATTCTGTGAGACCCTAAGATAGAAAAATCAGTGGAAATTAGAGGGAGATAGATTTTTCCCCCTTGATATAAGAAAAGAAAAACTTGCTAAAAATAAGCCAAAATTAGGGGCACCTGGCTGTCTCAGTCGGAAGAGCACGCAACTCTTGATCTCAGCGTCTTGAGTTTGAGCCGAGGTTGGGTGTAGAGATTACTTAAATGATTAAACAAATGAACAAATAGACTTAAAAAAAAAAAAGCTATGGGGAGCCTGGGTGACTCAGTCGGTTAAGCATTTGGCTGTGGCTCACTCAGGTCATGATCTCAGGGTGGAGGGATGGAGTCCCATGTTGGGCTCCCTGCTCAGCAGGGAGCCTGCTTCTCCCTCCCCCACCTCCATCATGCTCTCTCTCTCTCTCAAATAAATAAATACAATCTTTTTTTCTTTAAGCTAAAATTAGAATGGCTACATTGTGAGTTATGCACTCCGTTTTGGGAAGTGCTCCGAGGGAGGCTGGAGGGCCACCTGTCAAGGATGTGAAGGATGGGACCCTGAAGGAGCATGGAATTCCCACCTGCCAGGGACTAAGTGCTTCGTGAGGGAGGGGGAAACCACTGGCTGGGGATGAGGGATGGGGCTCAGCTGAGAACCTTGCCTCTGTGGGATGGGATTCAGGGTGGAAAGGGCCTGTAGGGAGAGAGTCTGCCTTACCTCGCAGGGAGGCCTGTCCCCTTGCCCCATGGAGGCATCCCTCCCCCGCACGCACACTGAAAAGTGCACAAAGGGAAGTCAGGAATACTGGATTAACACCCAGCCCATGGGCCTCCAGCTGGTCTTCCTGCTCCTGCTCTCACCCTTCCCCTCACAGAGTCTTCAGGGCTAGAGGGGGGAGTGGGGGGGGCGGCAAGAATGCGGCACTGTCAGTTCTCCCAGGGGGTCTTTCAAATGCTGTCCTTCACTCTGATTGGCCGACAATTACCTCATTGTTCCCTCACTTGTTAGAAAATCACTTCTCCCCTCTCCTCTCCTTCCTCCTCTCCCCGTTTTTATTCCAAAATGACAGAGGATTTCCCTGGCTGGGTCTTCCACCCCTCAAGTTCAAAACTCCCATTGTCCTCGACCCCAAATACCCAGGCTCTGCGGGCTCATCCTGGCTTCATTAGCCCATGTAGATTCAGGCCAGGCTTCACTCAGTCCTGTCTCCCCACTCTGCTCAAGTTCATGTTCAGTATTTCCCCTCCGCCTGCTCTGCTGGTAGCAGCCCTCATGCCAAACGGCCCCAGACCCTCTCTCCCAGCCTGGTGAGCCCAGGATGGGAGGCGCTGCCCAAAGCAGCAGCCATGAGTAGGAGGGGAAGAAGGCGCTAGGAATCCCCCACCCCCAGCTGAGGCTAAAAACAGACCTGGCCGCCCCCTGCAGCAGGTCCCAGGGATCAGGACCCTCTTCCTCCTGCTCCATTCCTGCCATCACTCCAAAACAGGAAGCCACAAATCACACAGCCCCGTGGGGCTTCTTTTCTCGCCGAGGCCCCCAGAATGTTCGTCTTCATTTGACGGTGACGGTGTGACCCGTCCTCCTCTCCTCGCCCACCTCGAAGCGGCCTGGGCTTTGGGATAATTTACAGCCTGAGACCTCGGAAGGCTGGAACCTGGCCAAGGCCAGGCCATAAACTTGGTTCAGAGTGCCGTTCGATTGTTTCTGGTGAAGGACAGACACCACTTCCTGGCCGTGGGCCTGCCCTTTCAGTAGGGCGCACCCCCGCTGTTGCTCTTCTCAGGATGTTCCCAGGCGTGTGGTGCCGAACCGCAGCTGGTGAGGGGACACAGTTCCTGGGCCCTGGGTGTTCACACGCCCACCCGGGCCCTCTTGCGCCAGGGTGCTCATCCGGCGGGGTCCTTACATGCCGAGCTGTGGGCACAAGCAGAGGTCAGGGTCAGAGTGGGTACCTGAAGCTGGATGGGGGCAGCCATCCAGGAAGGTAAGAGGGGCCTTGCCTGATGCCTTGTTTTGTCTAACTGGGGAAAGGATATGCAAATGAACTCCAAGAGCAGCCTTGTGGGAAAAAGACCACAAAAGAAGAGGGGTTGGTGGGGGAGAGGACAGGCATTTATGGTGCTGGGTGGACTCACTGTGTACCAAGGTAAGGAAAATGTACGTGGCTTTGCCAACAGTGTCTAAACGGAAAGGTCACATTTCTACTTAAAAACAAGTTGTGGAGGGGTGCCTGGGTGGCTCAGTTGGTTGGGTGTCTGCCTTCCACTGGGGTCATGATCTCGGGGTCCTAGGATCGAGCCCCACATCAGGCTCTCTACTTGGTGGGGAGTCTATTTCTTCCTCTCCCTCTGTGCAGTCTCTCTATCTCAAATAAATAAATAAAATCTTCTTTAAAAAATGAAAAAGTTGTGGAACCTATCCTAAACCCTTCTTACTCCAGGAAACTTGTTTGCCTCCCCCCAGCCCCCCCTAAATATTCCTGGTAACCTGCGCCCCAGGAATTCTTCTCTGGTTGGCACAGCTGCTTTGGCTGCTATGGGAAACATAGGCAGAAGAAAAATTATTAAATTTCCTTACTACCTACAGCCCATTGACAAGTCCGTGAAACAGGCAGAATGACATTCTTCTAAGGGACTCAACTGCTTCAATGTTGACCCTTAGCTAAGGGCAAGAGGCAATCCTAGCCCAACTGCCAAGCCCCACACTCAGGATCCTATAAGCCCACTTTAACAAATAAAAATTCCTTTGGAAACTTCCTTTATCTCTGCCCCCCAAGATACATGTTGGCAATCATCCCCAAGCATATGGCCCACTGATACACATCTGAAGGGTCTCATGACTCAGGTTTTATTAGACGGTAAAAAATGACCTTTTCCCCAACAATAGCTAGGCCCCTCAAGGTCCTGGAAACCTTGCTTCCAAAATTCCTTAAGACTTAAACTATCCCTACCCCCCTCCCAACTTGAAATGGGCCGCTCCTCATGACCCCTGGTACAGCTCTTTCTGCCCATGGGTCCTGTCCCTGCGCTTTAATAAAATCATCTTTTGCACAAAGATGTCCCAAGATCTTTCTTAGCCATCAGCTTCAAACCCTAATGTCTTTCCTTCATCATTGGCCAGCCTGACCCAGTCCTCCAAACTGGGTACAGGCTCTTCCTTCAATTCCTCACCATAACAGCAAAAAAGAGACAATAGCACTTCACAAGATTCCTGCCCGAAACTGAGGCCAAGGGCATCACAGAACATCCACCAAACTAACATCAACCTCCACGCTAGGTGCAGGGGTTCACAGAACCCAGGGGTCCTTACTGGATGCCACCCCACTCCCCTTTCAGCCTGTGTCACTCAGGGAGAAGCCAATCTTTCTCACCCCACTCCTGAGCTTGAGACTCCCACCCCCGATTGTAAAATAAGGACTCCTTCAACAAACACTCGCAAATATTTACTGAGGGACTACTATGTTCCAGGCATTGTTCCAGCCACAAAACCCTGCCCTCAGGAGGCTTATCTCTTGCATTTCTGTGAAGATGAAATAGATCAGAGCGTGGAAGAGCCCATTTGTTTATTTTCTTTTTTTGTTTACTTAACACCATATATTAAGATAGCTGTGTGTTGTTTGCACATATATCTCCACCCTTCCTGTGTCCCATTGTTGCCACCCCCACATCTTACTTGCTCATTGTCCAGCAAGAGAAATGTGGGTTGTGTGAGAAGACTCGGAGACAAGTGCAGTTAGACAAGAAAAGCAGAAGTTTCCACACAGAGAAGGGCAAAGGAGTCAGCCTTTAGAAGAGGGGTTTTTCAAATAAAAACCACAACAGGTATTCAAAGGAAAACATATAGGGGCGACTGGCTGGCTCTGTGCTTATTTCATTTGTTTTACTCTCTTTGGGTTCCATTTGCTGAACTTTCTCTGCTTTCTTGAGATGAGTGATAAACTTTCTTCTTTTCTAATGTGTGTGTTAACAATTATGAATGTCGGGGCACCTGGGTGGCTCAGTGGGTTAAAGCCACTGTCTTCGGCTCAGGTCATGATCCCAGGGTCCTGGGATTGAGCCCTGCATCGGGCTCTCTCCTCAGCAGGGAGCCTGCTTCCCCCTCTCTCTGCCTGCCTCTCTGTCTACTTGTGATCTCTGTCTGTCAAATAAATAAATAAAATCTTTAGGAAAAAAAAAAAAGAATTATGAATGTCTTGGGGCACCGGGGTGGCTTGGTCTGTTGAGAATCTGACTCTTGATTTTGGCTCAGGTCATGATCTTAGGTCCTGGGATCGAGCCCCAGCATTAGGCTCTCTGCTCAGTGGGGAGCCTGCTTGAGATTCTCTATCCCTGACCTCTTAGAGGGTAGTAGTTTTGCAAGTAAATAAACAAAAAGGAAAAGTAAGTAAATAAATAAGTAAATAAATGCCATCACAAGTGACCTTGTAAGAATGAGGCAGAGAGAGATTTGATACACAGACTGAAGAGGAGAAGACAATGTAACTGCAGGGGCAGCGAATGGAGAAGGCAGACCCAGAATGTCCGTTATTCCTCAAGAAGGAAATCTCAAAGGAGAGAGAAATTATAAAACAAATAATAAGAAGAACAATATCTCCGACAGCCATTCAACAGAATGGGCCCTTGAACATCAAGTCAGATAAAAACGAGTAATAATAAAAGACTCTCCCCCATACCCATGATGATGAAATTTCAGAACAAAAGATAAAAATATAATAATTTGAAAATATACCATAGACTAAAACACTTCCCCTAAAAAGATTAAAATTCTGATTCTCTTTAGTTTTCATTGACAACATTGTAGCCAAGAAGACAGGATTTGGTGTTCAGGACCTGAGTTCAAATTCTACGAATATCCCCTACCAGCTGGTGGGCAGCATAGCACTGAACCGAGAACATCAGAGCCCGTTCAGGCCAGGGTTCGATGCTCAGTCTGCCCAGAAGTGGGCGGTTGAAAAACGGGCAGGTTAGCCAACTCTCCTAAGTAAGGCTCCTTACTGTTAGTTATGGCATGCCTCACCTCTGCAGTGTTCTGTGTGGCCGTCCTCCCTGAGAGCACAGAAGGACAGCATGACCAACACAGGAAGGGCAAAGATGTCCTGGTAAACCATGAGTTACGAACTAGAGAAAGAACCTGGATCTGACCTGGTGCAAAGACTGGCATTTTGTTGCTTAGGAGGATTAAAAGAAATTAAAGATCATAATGTCCATAATAACCCAGATTTCCTACTTCTTATAAGGAAATCTATCACTACTGGGATCATGTTCCAACAGGACAACAGCAACAATAATGAAAAGAAGCAGTTTCGCTTCTGATTTGTTGCCACAACACTATGACGCCCATTCTTATGCCTGCCTTTCTTGGACCTGTGCATGAGTTTCTCTATAAAATTATTCCAGGTTCACCTGGGTAGCTCAGGGGGTTAAGCCTCTGCCTTCAGCTCAGGTCATGGTCTCGGGGTCCTGGGATCAAGCCCCGCATCTGGCTCTCTGCTCAGCGGGAGCCTGCTACCCTCTCTCTCTCTGCCAGCCTCTCTGTCTACTTGTGATCTCTCTCTGTCAAATAAATAAATAAAATCTTTAACAAAAAAGATTTTTAAAAAAATAAAAAATAAAATTATTCCAAAGTGGGAATGCTGGGACACAGAGTAAATTACATAGTAAGCTATACAGTTAAGATAGTGCTCCAACATATCAACTATCTAGTAATACATTTAAAAGGAATGTAAGGGAAACATGACAAATATATCAGAATATATTAGAAGATTAAGCTGAATATAGGTTCCAATGAAAAACAAAGACTGTCAGGTTTAATGAAATAGTTTGGATAGGATACCTAAACATTAGGCTATGGAAATTTTAAAAGGAAAGAGACAAAAAATATGCTATCTGAAAACTAAGCAAAAGAAAGTCCATATTACTATATTAAAATCACACAAAGTAGATGTTACAGCAAAAAGCATTCCTAGCTAAACAGATGTACTCTTTACAGTGGTAAAATGTGCAATCTACCAGGAAGACACAGAATTTTAAGTTTTCATGCAGCTATAAAATAGCCTCAAAAATGTGAAGTAAAAGCTGACAAATATAAAAAAAGAAATAGACAAACTGCCCAATGTTAGAGGTTTTAATACACTATCTCAGTATTGACAGAACAAGCAGATTAAAAAAACAGAAAGGGTTTAGAATATATGAAAAAAACAGTATCAGCAAAACTGACCTAATTAACATATAGAGAGCACTGCACCCAACATCTGCAGGATACACATTCTTTCTAATTGTACATGAAATATTTAGAAAAATTGACCATGTGTTTGGCCATAAGACAAGTCTCAACAACAAGTTTCAACGAACTAAAATCTTGCAGAATGCATTCTTTAGCCACAATGAAATTTAGCTAAAAGTCAATAACAAAATATAGCTAAAAATATATATTTCTATATTATGCTATATTATAAATATTATATATATATTTATATTTATTTATATATGATGATGTGGGGCTTGATCCCATGACCCTGAGATCATGACCTGAGTCGAAACCAAGAGTCAGATGCTCAACCGACCAAGCCACCCAGGCACCTCAAGACACCTCAAGACACCATCAAGGCACCCCAGACATTTATAACTCTTAATGCACACATTAGAAAAGAAGAATGTTATCACTCATCCCAAGAAAGCAGAAAAAGTTCAGCAAATGGAACCCAAAGAAAGTAAAGCAAATGAAACAAGAAAGACAGAGCAGAAATGTTTGAAATATAAGATTGAGATAATCAGTTTGGTTATAGGTCAGTTATTTGAAAAGATTAATAAAATTGTTAAATCATTGGCAAGACTGAATATATATATATATATATATCACCAATGTCAGGAATGAGAAAGGTAACATGACCACAGGCAGGGAACCAGGCATAAATACCTTGACTTCAGGTTCCCCTTTTCTCCAATTTTCAGTGGGGCTTATTTTTTAATGCAAACATTACAAAGACAACAGGCAGATATCAGGAGCAACTTTATGCCAATAAATTTGAAAATTTTGATGAAATAAACACATTCCAAAAAAATATACAATTTACAAAATGGGAAAAAAAAGGAAAGAATTCCTAATAATCACAAACTGTTACAGAAATGAAAGCCATAATGAAAAACTTTCCCTCACAAAAGAAATTCCAAGGGTGCCTGGCTGACTCCATCAAAGGAGCAGGCAACTCTTAATCTTTGGGTTCGGGAGCTCAAGCCCTGCGTTCGGTGGAGAGATTCCATCCATCTGTGTGTGTGTGTGTGTGTGTGTGTGTGTATGTATATATGTATATATATATATAAAACCCTCCAGGCCCAGATGACTTCACCAACACATTTTACCAAGATCTTAAAGAAAAAAATAATAATATGAATATTGTACAAACTCTTTCAGAGAATAGAAAATCAGGGACCATTTCCCCAACTCACTTTGTGAGGCAGAAAGAACCTTGACTTTAACATTGTTTGACTAGTTCATAGCAAGAGGGGAAAATATCAAACTGATATCACTTATGAACACAGATGTAAAAATCTTAAGCAAAATATTGGCAAGCCAAATCAGTTGTATGAAAAGGATACAACATCATGACCAAGTTGGGTTCATTCGGGAACACAAACTGGTTTAGCTTTCAAAAAAATGTAATTAACACAAAAAGTAATTAAAGTCATATGAATACCTCATTTGATTAGATTCAACATATATTTGTAATTAAAAAAAAAAAACTCTTAGCCTCGTACATGAGATAGAGAATTGGGGGAAAAGTTGAAAGGATTGGAAAAAATAAATAAAACTATCATTAATCACAGATGATATGATTGTATGCAGAGAGAATCCCAAAGAAGTTAAATTATTAGAATTTTTAGGAAAGTTTAGCAAGGTTGCTAATAAAAGTTCAATATATGGGGCACCTGGGTGCTCAGTGGGTTAGGCCTCTGCCTTCGGCTCAGGTCATGATCTCAGGGTCCTGGGATCGAGGCCCGCATCGGGCTCTCTGCTTGGTGGGGAGCCTGCTTCTCCCTCTCTCTCTACCTACTTATGATCTCTCTCTGTCAAATAAATAAATTTAAAGAAAAAAAAAGAAAAAAAAATAAATTCCTAAAAAGTTCAATATATGGAAATCTTTTGCTTAGATTAAATTTTGCTTAGAGATTAAATTATCTCAGCAATAGAATTAGAACATGAAATATTTTAAAGATATCACAACATCAAAATATACAAAATTTCTAGTTATCAATCTAAAAGTGATGTGTGGGCAACTGAGTGACTCATTCGGTTAAACATCTGCCTTTGGCTCAGGTCATGATCCCAGGGTCTTGGGATTTGAGTCCTACATCTGACTCCCTGCTCAGTGAGGAGTCTGCTTCTCCTCCTGTCACTCCCCTCCACACCCCTCCTACACTTGCACACAGACAGAAATAAATAAATAAAATCTTAAAAAAATAAAAGTGATGTGTAAGATTTGTATGCAAAAAACCACAAAACATTTTTTTAATTAAATGCTTAAATAAACAGAGTGGGGTATATAATATTCATGGATAGGAAGACTCAACACTAAAAATATATATTTTCCCCCAAGCTGATATATAAATTCAATTTAATTTCAGTAAAAATTCCAAGTGTATGTTGGAGATTTCTTGGTGGAATTTGACAAATTCATCCTAAAATGTATATGGGAATACAAAGACCCAAGGATAACATAAACTCTCTTGAAGAACAAACTGTGAAGACTTGTTCTTATTACAATACTACAATACTTAAGATGTCGTGATATTGGTGCAAGAACAGACTATGAGACCAATGATAGAAAAGACAGCCCAGGGCCACCTGGCTGGCTCAGGGGTTGGGCCTCTGCCTTCAGTTCAGACCATGATCTCAGGGTCCTGGGATGGAGCCCCACATCGGGCTCTCTGTTCAGCAGGGAGCCTGCTTCCCCCTCTTTCTCTGCCTGCTGCTCTGCCTACTTGTGATCTCTCTCTGTGTGTCAAACAAATAAATAAAATCTTAAAAAAAGAAAAAGAAAAGAGAGCCCAGGAAAATGTTCACACATACATGGCCACTTGACATGACAAAGCTGGAAATACCAGACAAATCAGTTCTGCCTTTAAATGTGAAATGTAAATAATAAATCTCCTAGAAGTAAAGGAGAATATCTTTATGACTTCAGAGGAGTAAATATATACATGTATATTTATATATATAATATATATTTTATATACATGTAAAAAATATATATATGTGTGTGTGTGTATATATATGCATATATATATGTATTTTTTTTAAGTAGGCTCCACACCTAACATGGAGCTCAAAGTTATGACCCCAAGATCAAGAGTCACATGCTCCACCAACTGAGCTAGCCAAGTGCCCCCAAGGGAGTAAAGATTTTTAAAATAGGACACAAAAAGCAGTAACCACAAAATATTTTGATGAGACTGCACTAAAATTAAGAATTTGTTTATCAAAAGACATCATTAAATGAGCAAAAAGACAAGCCACACTGAGAAAAAAAATTGGCAACACAAATAATTGGCAAAGGGCATATATTCAGAATATTTAAATGCCTATGAATCAACAAGAAAAAGGTGACAGAAAGAAGTATTGAATAAGCATTTCATACACTTCCTCCCGAAAAAGAAACCCAAATGGCTAAAGACATATAAAAAAGATGTTTTTATTAGACTAGATTATCTTCAGTTTAAGCCTCCAGATTCAGCAAATATCTCCTCCCTGTGGGGAGTCCCACCAGAGTTCAGAAAAAGGAGGAAAGTGAGGTCAGGATATTTATCCTCTGGTTGCCTCCCTCCCTCCCTCTGAGTAGTTGCCTTGAACTAGCTCTATCTTTCAGAGGTCAGTGCTCCTCTGAATGCAACCTACTCAATGGGACTCTAACTCTATCTTTTTGGCCTTAGAGTAGTGACAGATTCACTACCCCTAGCTTTGAGTTTCTGCATTACAACCAGAATTCTTCTACACCAGCCCACATCTATACTAAACTACTCCTTGTGAGTGCACACACACACACACACACGTACACACACAGGACATTATCCTAAATTGAGTGTGTTGAGTATGCCATCCTTCTCCTTTTGGGGCTCTCTCTTAAACATTGCTCAATCTCATTACTGAAAAGCAAAATGTAAATTAAAACCACTAGAAAGTATCACTTTATACCCACCAGAAAAGCTAAGTAAAAAGACTGACAAAACTAAGTGTCGGCAAGGGTATGGAAAAATAGGGACCCTCATACATTGCTGTTAATGTGTAAATTAGCATAATCACTTTGGAAAACAGACTGACTTTATCTAGCAAACTTGCAATGAGCCCAGCCATTTCACTCCTAGACACATACCCCAGGGTGCGGTTCTTAGACTATACTCTGCCATTAGCACACCTGGAGGACTTGTTAAAACACAGATAGCTAGAGGCACCTGCTGGCTCAGTCCACAGAGCATGCAATTCTTGATCTCAGCATAGTAACAAGCCCCATGTTGGGTGTAGAGATTACTTAACAATAAAATTTTAAAAACAAAACCCACAGATTGCTAGATCTCTCTCCCAGCATTTCTGATTCAGGAGGTCTGGAGAGGGAGTCCAGATTTTGTGTTTCTCACAAGTTTCCAGGAGATCTGGTGCTGGGACCACATTCTGAGAACCACCACCCTAGAGAAATTCTTGCCCACGTGCCACAGAAAACATGTACAAGAAAGTCCATAGCATCATTGTCTTCACAACCAAAAAAATAAATAAATAACCCAAATGCCCATCAACGGTAGATTAGACCAATGAATTGGAGTATCTGAAATACTAAAGAGCATTCCAAAGAAATGAAACGCAGCCACACACATTAATATAGATGATGCATGAATAAAAAGAGCAAATCAAAGACAGACACTAGAATACAATTCCATTTAATTAAAGTCCAAAAACAGGCAAAGCTAAGAAATGGTCTTTAGGGGTACATAGATGTTAAAACTATAAAGACAAGCCACGGAATAAAGGAGCTGTCATTGGAGGGCATACAGGGTACTTGAACTGGAAATCAATGTTCTATTCTGACTGATTGATGACACAGAAGCTTGTTTTGTAATTATTCTTTAAACTGAATGTATCCATCCTTGCCCCAGGCAACAACACCCTAGAGCCTCACAACGGATCCATCAAAGCTAAGCATTCTACACCAGCACTTTCTCCCGAGTCTGGTTCACCCATTCCTGAGAAGTGAGTGTGTCATAGCCCAAGTCTGCACCTATGTCCAGCTCAGGGTGAAGGTGGGCTGGCCTGGCCCTCCCACCACCTTCTGAGTCTATCCTGAGCAACTACTGAGACCCCAACCCACATTCCCACCTCCACAAGGACAAGTCATAGTATAGCAATCGTCCATGTAGTCCAAACCCACATCTAGGAAAACAACATTTTTCTCCCCAAAACACAATCAGTGGAGATGTGACTTTTCCCCCCACAAAAAAGGGGGAAATATTTTTCATTATTATGTGATGCATTCTAGCACAGGAGAGCCTGGCTCTCTAACCTGTCATTCCAGAAAAGGGTCTCTATTCTGTATTTGCATAACAAAAGTTTCTTTAGGAATGTTGTGTTTTTTTTCCTCCCCAGAACAATGAAGTAATCTGTCTGAAAGTTAACCCAGGGCAGAAAACTCCTAACCTTCCAAGGAAACTTGACTGTGTTGTTACCTCTGTAAAGAAGCCTGTTTTTTCTTTCTTCTCTCCCTCCTTTCTCTGCTTTTAAATCAGCAGTAACTTCCTCTTTCACTCTAGTCATCACCTCACATTTGTGGATATTCTTGCCCTGTTAGAAAGTTCTTTCTTTGTTGAAATATTTCTCATGAGGAGCTTTCAGCCAGTTGGTTCTGTTTCACCCCTTGGGACCAGAGTATAAATCTAATCCCTCTGCAACATGACAACCTTTCAAATAGGTTAAGACGGTTATCATGTCTTCTTGGTGTCTTCTGTTTCTCTCAGTCCCTCAGTCCTTCCCAGCTGGCAGGTTTGAAACCCTTCTCCATCCTGGATGAATTGTTCTTGGGTTCCACTTTGTCTCTCCCCAAAAGAAAGAAGGGAATCCAACCTTAAGGTAAGTTATGATTGTATAGCAGGAAAAAAATCCCCCCCCCCGCTACTTATCTTATATTCATTGGTGGACCCTGCAAATTACACTAACAAAAGACACATTAGCTCAACTCAGGGGTCCTGGGATCCAGCCCAGCAGAGAGTCTGCTTCTCCCTCTGCCTCTGTCTCCCACCATGTTTGTGCTCTCACTCACAAATAAATGAATACAGATCTTAAAAAAAAAAAAAGGACACATTAATGAGAGCAAAACAAACAGGAGTTTATTAGCATGAGCATGGGTACAGATGGGAGTGGTCTGTGAAGAGTAACTCAGAAAGGTGGATAGAACTTCGGCTTGTAAAGGATCTTAACAGAAGAATGACACATTTTGTAGAGAAGTGACAAGACAAAGGAAATACTGAGTTTCTAGGCCAGTAAATATACAGGAAAACCAATGGTAGTTAAGGGCTAGATTTAGCAAAATTGGTTACATAGGTTCCTTTGGTGCTGGTCTCTGGTGATAAAAGTCTCTGTTATCTCTGGTAATTAACTTCTCTCCTTCTTAGTACGGAGGGGAGGAGGGGGACACGTTTACAAACTTACATTCTGCTTTTAGGTGGATGTGGAGGGCAGAGAGCTTTCCTGTATCTACTTCTTCTCAGCTACCTCCAGCCCCAAATAATCCTTAGGCCACAGTGACATCTTTTGGGGTGACGTGCTCTGCTTACCCTTCACAGTTCTCAGTTGACCAGACTGGACAGCAACAGGATTATCCGCCAGCCTGTTCTACATATCATAAGCCTATGAATGCCACAGTTTTACTGATGACAATGTGCAGAGTATCAGAAGCAATTATCTACCGATGCCAAGTGTAGGTACTGGAGGAGAAAAAGAGGAGGAAATTAGTTTGTCTTTTCAAAAGCAAAAGCTATTAGGACCATTTTTATGAAATGTTTATTATTGATGCCTAGTTGTCATGCGGCACAGTAACAGCTGATGTCAAAGTCTGAAGGGCTGCCAAACAAATGAGGGATTTGTCAGATTACATTTGCCATGCATTGAATTTGACAATAGCAGTTAACTCTAGATAAGTGGCCTCAGTCTTCATGGTGTGAAGCGCATTATATTAGTAACAGATAAACCCTGAAGGCTCAGTGATTTAACACAATAAAAGTTTATTTCTTGTCTCTTTCTTGCAGCTTCTCTATAGGTGCCTCTTCCTAAGCAGGAATTCTGAGATCCACCCTCCTCCTCTGTCATAGTCAATAGGATGTCCCCCTCCCGCCCCGCAAGATTGTCCTGCGCTGGGGGTGGGGGAAGGGAAGCCCATTTCATTCCAACCAGCCAGTGGGGAGACCATGGGTGGTCGCCAGTGGGAGGCCTTTGGGCCAGGTGTGAGAGTGGAAGGCGTCACCCCTGCCGAGAAGCTATTGGCTGAAACTCTGTCACAGGGCCATCCTAAGCACAGGAAAGCTGGAGAATGCAGGCCAGGTATGTCCCTAAGGAGCGGGATTGGTCTCTTGTCTCTTACCAGTCCAATGTGGGGGGTTCTGTATGGGTGGCAAATAATGTCTTGAGTTACTATGAAATTCATTTGACCTCATGAGCCTTGGAAAGAGTCTCTGGGACCTCCAGAGGTCTCTAGACCCACTTTGAGACCACTGTCTTAGAACATCAGATGAGCCTTCCATGGGCTAATTCTGGAACACTAAGGAAGATGTTAAAAGGGCACGCAGTAATCTTTGTCTTCTTAAACATTTCACGTTCAGAATTAGAATGTCCTTTTTCAGTTTTCTGCCTTCCCCAGGCTCCGTTCTAGGGAACTTGGCTAACTGCCTCCCCTCCATGGTAGGGGACCCTGAAACTCATCCTGACTTCTCAGTCCTTGATTATGTCAGTGCTCTGCTCACGTCTGTGGCTAGTGACCTCTTCCCATCTGAGCTCTTGGCTCAAATGGTGTATAGCCCTCCCTGGGGGAGCAGATCTCGGCAGTCTGTCCCTGCTGACTCAGTTCCCATCCTTGCTCTTTGAAAATGACCAACCCAGGAGCATCCACACTCCCCTCTGACTCCCAAGACCACTTATACCCCTTCTCCTGGGCCTTCCTAATAGGCACTGCCCTCCCACCCAGCCCCAACAAATTGGACTGGAACCCTCCCTCACCACTCAGGAGCCTGCAGTGTCCAATGTCTCAGTGGCCCATGGGACGCTCTGTCCCCTCCTCATGCCCATGCAGGAAGCTCTCCAGGCTCCACAGGCAACTCTATTTTAGATCCTGCCTTCTACCACCTTCTGGTGGGGGATAAAGATGGGGCAGACCTTCCCACTCCTGTGCTGTTAGAAGAACTTCCAGAGCTCTCCCCATCTCCTCTCCCATCACTGCTTTCTCCAGGTGTTATGTCTAGCGTGAAGGCGGGACACTGGGCAGAAACCTGTTCTGTCTCTTTGTACTTGAAGTCTCTCAGTCTCATAAGAGATGGGGATTTTAAACCCTAAAGTCAGGAATCAGGCACCTTTTGTAGGTCTGTTCCTTGCCCGACACGGGCCCCCCCTTGGGGCAAGCAGAGCCTCACACCTCCACAGACAAATGTAGTGGGGAAGAGAACAGCCTAACACTGTGCTTAATGGCTCAAGTTATTAGTCAGTCACGGACTAACATGAGCACAAATGGGTTAAGTGGCTTCTGGGCAACTATTGTCCTTAAAGGCACTTTGGAGAGAAAGAGGACTGATTCCAAAGGCAGGCCTTTGAAGTGGGCCCTTTGGGGTTGTTTGTACCAACCAGCCAGCAGCCCATGGTGTCAGGGTCCTGGGTGTTTGGGGAAGACAAGGGGAAAAGTAAGTACTAACTCTCAAATTGCCCTGTGAAGGGAGAGGAGAAGAGCTAAAGGCCCCTCCAGGCCATTTTTATCTGGAAAGTTCTTTTCTTCCAACCCCGGCTCCTGCCCTCAGCTCCGGTTCTGGTGAAGCCCAGGCGGACCCTTCTTCCTCCAGTCCTCTACTTCCTTAATCTTGACAAGGCCATGGCTGGTTGGTAGAGGAAACCCAGGTGGCAGGAAACACTGAGAATGACGTAACCAGCACCTGATCTGTCCCCCGGGCCCAGGCCCAAGAGGTGGCAGGTCACGTGTTGTCACGATAACTGGATCTCTGAGCACTGATCAACACCTGCTCTCTGACAAAGCCCTTCTCCTTGAGCAAATTTTAAACTGGGTTCCCCTGAACTCTCTTTTCAACTAGGCCCTGAAGTTTGGCTTCCGTGTTTGGCTCCGCGTTGCCCAGTTTTAGCAAGAATCCCGCTTAGTCAGTTTAGCAAGACTAGCGGGTGACCCGCATATCTGATCTGCTCTTCATCCTCCACCATCTCCCCACTGGCCTGCCTTCAGCAAGAATCCCGGGATATCGATTTAGCCAAAATCCTTCCTTATGCTTCCTCTTAATTTTCCATCCACCACCCCTTGCACTGCCCCTCGGCTATAAATTCCCCCTATTTTTCCTTGTTGTGTTCAGAGTTGAGCCCACTCTCTTTCCTCCACTGCAAAACCCCATTGCAGTGGTCCCTACACCTAGCATGACAGTTCCCCTGAATAAAGTCTGCCTTACTTGGCTTTAACTGGGCCAGGAATAATTGCTTCTTCAACAGATACAATATCTTTTCTTTACCCTCTCATACCAAGAGCTCACAGGCACAACTTTGAGGCTCCTGAGGACTCCCAGAAAATGCACAGACTCGCCACAGAGAGGTCCGCTCTGAGGAAGCAGGCTGATGCATGCCCTCCCTGAGCCTTAGGTGGTTTCGTTGTGCCCAGTGAGAGAAACCTCCACCCTGACTACCAGAGAGGACATGGGCACTGCCTCCTCTGCTCCTGGACCCCAGAGGAGCAAGAGCCACAGGAGAGAGGCCGCCCCTGCAGACCGGCTGCAAAGCCACCAAGGCGGAAGGGAAGAATAACTCCAATACACAGCCGACCATGTGAACAGGACTTCTGTGTGACCCACAGAGAAGGGAAGTCCAAAGGACTAGAACTGGAATTTCTGCCAGTTTGAGTCACTCACTGGACACCCCACGACCTTCACGGTCACGCCACCAAATGCAGACTTTCGTTCCGATACAAATGGCGACATGTCCTGGAATAGCAGGCGTACAGCGGAAGGAAGGCTGAGCTGAGGGCGGGGCAGTGGGCTCTGGCTCAGCACCATTTGCCCCAGGATAGAGGCGGAGGACAAGATGGCAGGTGGAGACCCTTCTCCTTTTGACTAGAACGATAGAGAAGGTCATCTCCTCAGGATAGGAGCATCCCACTAGGGAAGTGTATAGTTGTACTCAAAGAGTGACATGGCTTAAAAGGTGTCCAAAAGACCGGGGGAGTGACAGTAGAAGTAACTGCATTTCCTCATAGGTTCCAATAAAAATCCTAGTATTTAAAAGCATGCCAGATGCTAACAGGGGTGTCAGAGATAGGAAAACTCTGGAATGACACAGGCATTACCGTGGCCCACCACCAGCACTCTTACTTGTGGGGACTTTTCTGTGTGATTAAAGAATTTCTAATAAATATGGAATATTTCTCAGTTTCTCCAAAGTAATCAACAAAGTGGTTAAAAAGAAAGAAGTTTGGGGCACCTGGGTGGCTTATTCCGTTGAGTAACTGACTCTTAATTTCAGCTCAGGTCCTGATCTCAGGGTGGAGAAAGCCAGCTAGCATCGGGCTCCTCCCTGGGCGTGGAGCCTGCTCGCCTTTGCCCGCTTAAGATTCTCTCTCTCCCTCTCCCACTGCCCCTCCCTTTATCACTCCCCCAACCCCACCATGTGCAAACACACTCTTGCTCTTCAGAAGGAAAAAAAAACAAACAAACAGATAAAAGACGGGAAGTGAGACAAAATGTCCCTGAAGGTAATTCCCAGTGTGAGGACATGAATGTCTTTTTGTTTTTTGTACTTTCTACATTTTTTTTTAATATTCTAAAAACAAACTGAAAAGGCATCGGAATAGTAAAAAGCAGCACAAACCGGTTGAAACCCCTAGGGTTTCACAGGTGTAATCTTCCTTAATCTTCAAATCATCTCTATGGGAAATAGATTACATTCCCCATTTTTAGATGGGTAAACTGAGGCTGCAGCTGTTAAACTGTCTCCTTAAGCTCACACAGCTAGTACATGAATGAATCTGTGCTAGAACCTGGGTCTTTTTTTTTTCTTTGAGAGCAAGCATGATGCAGGGGGAGGGTGTGGGAGCAGAGGGAGAGGGAGAGAATCTTGCCCAGCACAGAGCCCAAAGCAGGGCTCAATCTCACAACCCTGAAACCATGAGCTGAGCCTAAACCAAGAGTCGGGTGCTAAACCAACTGAGTCACCCGTAACCCTCGACTCTAGATTCCACTTTCCTTCTTCTACTCTCCCTGTTTCCCAAGAATAGCATATTCTTCCAACAGCTAACGCAACAAGATACATCAGGAGGAAAGCCACCGGTCCTCTCCTGCCCTTACCTAGAATGAGTGACCAGGCTGCAAACACCTATGAGTGACCAGGAGAGGGTACTGGTCTACTCCAGACTCAGACACAGGTGACTCAGGAGACACAGAGACATACCGCCTGTGGAGGAATGAGCACGGCTTGCTCACGAGCTCACGGAATCCTCAGATCAGAGCTTAGAAGGTGACCTCTATTCTGCAAATCTCCTCTGAAGAATCCTATAATTCATGGGCTTCCCTACCATCTTGATGAGGCATCTGTAGGAAAAAAAAAAAAAAAAAAAAAAAAAACTCTAAGGCCTTTACACCAGCTACTACTACTGAGTTACAAATTATCCCAAACCTGGCATCTTAGAATAATCATATTAGTTTAGTTAGGATTTTCTGGGTGAAAATTTCAGGAAGGACATGGCTGGGCAGTTCCTACGTGGGGGTCTCTTGTGGTTAAGTTGGCTAGAGATGCAGTATGGAAGGCCTCAGCTGGTCTGAACAGGCTGTCAGCTAGAGAGTCCACACACCGGCTCTCCCATCTGGCCACCTCAGGGTGCTAGGACTTCATACCTGGTGTCTGAGAGAACCCCGCAGGAGCTACAAGGTCTTTCTGACTCAGCCTTGGATGTCCCGCAGGACCACCCCCTTTTGACATTCAGTGAGTTAACACATGAATCAACAGACAGACCAGATTCAAGGGGAGGGGAATGAGGCTCCGCCTCTAGAGGGAGACTTGGAAAAGTCACTTTGTAAAGGAGCACCTGGGTAAGAAATATTGTTTTGGCCAACTCTCATTTAACCAATGCTTAGTCACCTCACAGCACACAGAAACTGGGAATATATGTGTGGCTCACAACACATCAGTTAGGAACTGTCGGTGATTAACAAAGCGTCCTTTCCTTGCTTTCTGACTAATGTGCACTTGAGAGCAAAATGTCCCACATGCTTTAGGGTAATCTTTGAGCCAACAGAAAAGAAACTCGCCAGCTCTGATTCCTCTGTGCTCTAGGTTTCTCTGCTCTAATGTGTCCAAAAGCTTTAAGATCGTTTTCCACATTCTCTCCCATAAACGTTAAAGGAGAGAATACATACATTCTTCGTGCATTGGATCTGCTTAAAATATCTACTGCCAATCATCAAGAATAATAATGCAATGGACCGAGCACATCAAATATGTTGAAATTCACAAGTTCATAGTGATTTCAAAACAACAACAATAGAAATCATGATGGCAATCTTTGGAAGTTTCCAGGGTACTAACTCATTCAGAATATCGGGGAATAAAGGGAAAGGACAAAGTGTCTCTCCTGCCCCACCCTTCCTGATTCTGCAGCAGGATACTGGTGCTGGACCCTGTAAACATCTCTCCTGCTGCCACCTGCCACCTGTAAGCATTTGTCAGTAGAGGATGCTACAAGGACATAGCAGGAGGAAAGAGGTTCTCTTGGCCCCACTGGGCTTTCTTGCCTGTTTCTATGGGGACATCGTGGCCGAGAGTGACAGCTTATGACAGCTTTCCAATGAGCGGTGTCAGCACCCCAGTGTCCAGTTTCCTGCTTCTAGCCCTAGCCTAAAGTATTTCGGTGAACTTCTCCAGTATCCAGTGGGCTACAGCAACCCTCTGTCCATCCTTGGAGGTGGGAGACCTTCTTCTGGTTTATCATCCCCTTAGGTCCTCCAAATCCACTCTAGAGGTATGGTGACTCCCTGTATCTGCTATTCCTGTATTCTTTAGAGTTACTTAACCCTTTATGGCTAATCCTCCATTATAAGAAACTGATAACTTCTTAATTTTTTTCTCTTCAGATGACTATGTGGTTTCCATCTCCTACCTAGACCTTGACTGATTCTCAAGGTAATCAAATAATTGGGGCGCCTGGGTGGCTCAGTGGGTTAAAGCCTCTGCTTTCAGCTCAGGTCATGATCCCAGGGTCCTGGGATCGAGCTCAGCATCGGGCTCTCTGCTCAGCAGGGAGATACTTCCCTTTCTCTCTCTCTGCCTGCCTCTCTGCCTACTTGTGATCTCTGTCTGTCAAATAAATAAATAAAATCTTAAAAAAAAAAGTAATCAAATAATTGATACAGGAAGACCAGGTAATAAATGTTCAAGGAATGGTGGAATTGGAATATTTCACTGTAAAAAAAAAATTGGATCAAGGCAGTGATCATCAATGGATAACACAGGCATTCAGTGAAAACCCAACAGGGAACATAATAAGGGATGGACCATGTTGACTTCACCTAAATCCAGAGACAGGTTTACCATGAGCTAATATAGGGTAAGTTTCAGTACCCCTCCCTTGCATGGCAGCCCTCACCAAGGCCTAGAAGCTAATTTTATACTTGTAATTCTGATTTCTTGCTCTTAAAAAGGAAGCCCCTCAATTTGGAAACTTCGATCTTCAGAAAACTGGGATCACTGTGTGAACACCCTGATCAACCTTAAGATCACGAAAAGGAGACAACCAAGTGTGTGCCTCCTCATGGGATGGAACAGGAAATAGCACATCTCTGAGATATTTTCACCAAAAGTTAATTCTCAAACTGATCGGGCCTACAGATATAACCAATAGTTTGGGATGCCTGGTGGCTCTGTTGGTTAAGCGATTAAGTGTCTGCCTTTGGCTCAGGTCATGATCCCAGAGTCCTGGAAACAAATCCCACATCAGGTTCCAAGTTCAGCAGGGAGGCTGCTTCTCCCCCTGCCTGTTCTTCCCCCGCTTATGCTCGCACTCACTCTCTCAAATAAATAAATAAATAAAATATAAAACAAAACCAAAAACACTAGTTTATACAAACACTTAGGAGAACATGAAAAAGACATTGTGAAAATATAGCCAAATACAAAATAGGGGAGATTTTGTAGGACAAATTACCTCATTTTTCAACAAATAAATAGCAAGTTTAAAAAAACCTATGGCTGGAAGAGAGACTGTCCTTTCAGTTTTTAAACCTTGAGAAATATCACCAAAAGAAATGTGTGCACCTTGTTTGGATCCTGATTCAGATAAAAAAAAAATTTATGATATCATCAGAATTTTTAGGCTGACTGGATAAGTAGATAGTATTAAGGAATTACTATTCATTTCTTTTAAAGATTTAAAAAAAGATTTTATTTATTCATTTCACAGCGAGAGAGGGAACACAGGCAGGGGGAGTGGGAGAGGGAGAAGCAAACTTCCCACAGAACAGGGAGTCCAATGCAGGGCTCAATCCCAGGACCCCGGGATCATGACCTGAGCTGAAGGCAGACACTTAATGACTGAGCCACCCAGGCATCTGTAGAACTTTCTTAAAAAATAAATAAATAAAATGTGAAGTGATATAAAGTCTGGGATTGTTTCAAAAATAACCGAGAGATAGTTATCAAAACATTCTGAACACCAATAAACTTAAACGGAGATCGAAGAGAAGAAGAGCAGCAATTCTAGGAACAGAAAATCAACCACTTTCTGGAAGGTAGGACGTGGGGAGAAGTGAATCTGAGGTGATATATGGGAAGATAGACTGCGGCAGGTAGGGGGGTGGTCGGCTCCCAGCAAGCGGTGGAGCAGTGGAGCACAAAATCGGAACTTTTAGAAGTCTCCTCCACTGAGAGATAGTGCTCCAGAGGCTAAGTGGGGTTGGAGCCCTCGCAGGGACAGTGTGGTCTCAGGTCCCGCGGGGTCACAGAAAGACCAGGGGAGTCTGAGTGTGACAGAGCTCCCAGGTATCGGAGTGGGGAAGCTGGCTGCAGAGACGGAGCCAAGGTAGGGGCTCTCAGCTTGGGGTTACCTTAAACCGTGATCCAAGACACAGTTGACCACTGCTCTTTGAGCAGGAACCCCACAGGTGGCAGATCCAGGGAGACCCCCACTTGCCTCCAGGGGAGGGGAGTGGCATGGGAGCACACTGCAGGAATCTGCTGGGTCTGGAGATGCCCAATGGTGCCATGTGCCAGAGATAGAAATGCTGGATCACAGGCTGGGTGAGCTCAGAGCGCAGCTGTAGACCAGGGAGACTGGAGGGATTGAGTGCTTTTCTCTGATGGTGCATTGAGGAGTGAGTCCCCATGCTCTCGGCTTTTCCAGGCTAGAGATTAGGAGGCCACCATCTTTATTCTCCTCCTCCAAAGCTCTACAGAAAGCATTGGGGAACAAAAGCTGCCAAGAGCAAACCATACAGAGCACATTACTTAGCCTGGCCCCTGGCAAGGGCGGTGCAATTATGCCTCCTGCAAAGACACTTGAGAATCAGTGCACAGGCCCCTCCTGCAGAAGATCAGCAAGAAGATCCAGCCAAGACCAAGTTCACAGATCAATGAGAACTGCGGAACTTCAGAGCTAGGAGAGAGTAACACATAGAATTCATGCATTCTTTTCCCCCATGATTCCTTAGCCTTTCAAAGTTAAATTTAAAAAAAAAATTTTTTTTCGTATTCTATTTCTAAAAATTTTTCCTCTTTCCTATTTTAACATTTTTAAACTATTTTATCTTATCAATACTTTTTTAAAAATATTTTTAAATGTTCATTCTTATAGTCATATCTATACCTTCATTGTATTTAACCTTATTTTTTGTATACATACAGGTTTTTCTTTCTTTAAAATGTTGGGATACCGTTTCTTCTAACAGATCAAAATATACCCTAAATCTAGTGCATGGCTTTGTTCTAGTCTCCAGCTTGATCACATTCTTTCCTCTTTTTTATTTTTCCTTTTTTCAACCAACTTCTTATCTCATCAATTCCTTTTTTAGAATCTTTTTTTAATTTTCATCTTTACAGTCATATTCCAACACTTCATCTTGTTTACCCTTATATATATATATTTTTTTCTTTCTTTAATATTTTGGGAGGCAGTTTCTTCTAACAGACCAAAATACAACCAATATCAAGTTCTATTCACCAGTCTTATATATATATATATATATATATTTTTTTTTTCTCCTTTCTTCTCTCCCCAGCCCCCAGTTTGGGTCTCTTCTGATTTGGTTAGGGTATATTTTTCTGGGGTTGTTGTTACACTTTTAGTATTTTGTTCATTCATTCATCTATTCTTGTCTGGATAAAATGACAAGGCAGGAAAAACTCACATTAAAAGAAAGAACAAGAGGCAGTACTGACAGCTAGGGACCTAATCAATATGGACATTAGTAAGTTGTCAGAACTAGAGTTCAGAATGATGATTATCAAGGTGCTAGCTGGCTTGAAGAAAGCATGGAGAGATACTAGAGAATCTCTTTCTGGAGAAATAAAATCCCTTTTTGGAGAAATAAAAGAACTAAAATCTAACGAAGTTGAAATAAAAGAAAGCTATTTGAGGTGCATTCAAAACTGGAGGCTCTTACTGCTAGGATAAATGAGGCAGAAGAGAGAATTAGTGATATAGAAGACCAAATGATGGAGAATAAAGAAGTTGAGAAAAAGAGAGATAAACAACTAATGGACCACAAGGGGAGAATTTGAAAGAGAAGTGATACCATAAGATGAAACAATATTAGAATAATTAGGATCCCAGAAGAAGAAGAAAGAGAGATATATTGGAGCAAATTATAGCAGAGAATTTCCCTAATTTGGTGAAGGAAACAAGCATCAAAATCCAGGAGACACAGAGAAGTCCTCTCAAAATTAATAAAAATAGGTCAACATCCTGTTATCTAATAGTAAAACTTACAAGTTTAAGTTACAAAGAGAAAATCCTGAAAGCAGTGCAGGACAAGAGATCTGAAATATACAATAGTAGAAATATTAGCTTGGTAGCAGACCAATCCACAGAGACTGGCAGGCTAGAAAGGACTGGCAGGATATATTCAAAGCACCAAATGAGAAAAATATGCAGCCAAAATACTATATTCAGCTAGGCTTCATTGAAAATAGAAGGCGAGATAAAAAGCTTCCAGGACAAACAAAAACTAAAAGAATTTGCAAACGTCAAACTAGCCCTACAGGAAATATTGAAGGGGTCCTCTAAGCAAAGAGAGAGCCTGAAAGTAACAGACCAGAAGTGAACAGAGACAATATACAGTAACAGTCACCTTACAGGCAAAACAACTAAATTCATATCTTTCAGTAGTTACCCTGAATGTAAATGGGCTAAATGCCCCAATCAAAAGACACAGGGTATCAGAATGGATTAAAAAAAACAAGACCCATCTATATACTGTCTGCAAGAAATGCATTTTAGACCCAAAGACACCTCCAGATTTAAAGTGAGGGGGTGGAAAACCATTTACCATGCTAATGGACATCAAAAGAAACCTGGGGTGGCAATCCTTATATCAGATAAATTAGATTTTAAGACAAAGACTATAATAAGAGATGAGGAAGGACACTATATCATATTTAAATGGTCTGTCCAACAAGAAGATCTAACAATTTTAAATATCTATGCCCCTAACATGAGAGCAGCCAATTATATAAACCAATTAATAACAAAATCAAAGAAACACGTCGGCAATAATACAATAATAGTAGGGGACTTTAGCACCACCCTCACCGAAATGGACAGATCACTTAAGGAAAAAACCAACAAGGAAATAAAGTCTTTAAGTGACACACTGGACCAGATGGACATCACAGATATATTCAGAACATTCCATCACAAAGCAACAGAATACACATTCTTCTCTAGTGTACATGAAACATTCTCCAGAATAGATAACATCCTGGGTCACAAATCAGGTCTCAACTGGTACCAAAAGATCGGGATCATTCCCTGCATGTTTTCAGACCACCGTGCTTTGAAACTAGAACTCAACCATAAGAGGAAAATTGGAAAGAACTCAAATACATGGAGGCTACAGAGCATCCTACTAAAGAATGAATGGGTCAACCAGGAAAATAAAGAAGAATTTTAAAAATTCATGGAAACAAATTAAAATGAAAACACAACTGTTCAAAGTCTTTGGGACACAGCAAAGGCAGTCCTGAGAGGAAAGTATATAGCGATACAAGCCTTTGTCAAGAAACAAGAAAGGTCTCAAGTACACAACCTAACCCTACCTAAGGAGCTGGAGAAAGAACAACAAAGAAAGCCTAAACCCAGCAGGAGAAGAGAAATAATAAAGATCAGAACAGAAATCAATGAAATAGAAACCAAAAGAACAGTAGAACAAATCAACGAAACTAAAAGCTGGTTCTTTGAAAGAATTAATAAGATTGATAAACCCCTGGCCAGACTTATCAAAAAGAAAAGAGAAAGGAGGGGCGCCTGGGTGGCTCAGTGGGTTGGAGTCTCCGCCTTCAGCGCAGGTCATGATCCCAGGGTCCTGGGATGGAACCCCACATCGGGCTCTCTGCTCAGCTCTCTGCTCTCCCTTCCTCTCTCTCTGCTTGCCTCTCTGCCTACTTGTGATCTCTGTCTGTCAAATAAATAAATAAATAAATAAAATCTTAAAAAAAAAAAAAAAGAAAAGAGAAAGGACCCAAATTAATAAAATCATGAGTGAAAGAAGAGAGATCACAATCAACACCAAAGAAATACAAACAATAATAAGAACAGATTATGAGCAACTACACACCAGCACATTTGACAATCTGGAAGAAATGGATGCATTCCTAGAGATGTATAAACTACCAAAACTGAACCAGGAAGAAATAGAAAGCTGAACAGACCCATAATCAGTAAAGAGATTGAAGCAGTCATCAAAAATCTCCAACAAACAAGAGCCCAGGGCCAGACCGCTTCTCAGAGGAATTCTACCAAACATTTATTTATTTATTTAAAAGATTTTATTTATTTATTTGACAGAGAGAGATTACAAGTAGGCAGAGAGGCAGGCAGAGAGAGAGGAGGAAGCAGGCTCCCCACCGAGCAGAGAGCCCGATGCGGGGCTCGATCCCAGGATCCTGGGATCATGACCCAAGCCGAAGGCAAAGACTCCAACCCACTGAGCCACCCAAGTGCCCCTCTACCAAACATTTAAAGAAGAATTAATACCTATTCTCCTGAAACTGTCCCAAAAAAATAGAAATGGAAGGAAAACTTCCAAACTCATTTTATGAGGCCAGCTTTACCTTGATCCCAAAACCAGACAAAGACCCCAACAAAAAGGAGAATTACAGACCAATATCCCTGATGAACACAGATGCAAAAATTCTCACCAAAATACTGGCCAATAGGATCCAACAGTATATTAAAAGGATTATTCACCACAACCAAGTGAGATTTATTCCTGGGCTGCAAGGTTGGTTCAACATAAATCAATCGATGTGATACAATACAGTAATAAAAGAAAGAAAAAGAACCACAGGATACTCTCAATAGATGCTAAAAAAGCATTTGACAAAGTACAGCATCCTTTCTTGATCAAAACCCTTCAAAGTGTAGGGATAGAGGGTACATACCTCAATATAATCAAAGCAATCTATGAAAAACCCACAGTGAATATCATTCTCAACGGAGAACAACTGAGAGCTTTTTCGCTAAGGTCAGGAACATGGCAGGGCTCTCCACTATCACCACAGCTATTCAACATAGTACTAGAAGTCCTAGCAATCCACAGTCACACAACAAAAAGAAATAAAAGGCATCCAAATCGGCAAAGAAAAAGTCAAACTCTCACTCTTTGCAGATGATATGATACTTCATGTGGAAAACCTAAAAGACTCTACTCCAAAACTGCTAGAACTCATACAGGAATTCAGTAAAGTGTCAGGATATAAAATCAATGCACAGAAATCTGTTGCATTTCTATACACTAACAGCAAGACAGAAGAAGGAGAAATTAAGGAGTTGATCACATTTACAACTGCACCCAAAACCATAAGACACCTAGGAATAAACCTAACCAAAGAGGCAAAAGAATCTGTACTCAGAAAATTATAAAGTACTCATGAAAGAAATTGAGGAAGACACAAAGAAATGGAAGAACATTCCATGCTCATGGACTGGAAAAACAAATAATGTGAAAATGTCTATGCTACCTAAAGCAAACTACACATTTAATGCAATCACTATCAAAACACCATCAATTTTTCTGAAGGAAATGGAACAAATAATCCTAAAATTTATATGGAACCAGAAAAGCCACAAATAGCCAGAGGAATGTTGAAAGAGAAAACCAAAGTTGGTGGCATCACAATTCCAGACTTCAAGCTCTATTACAGAGCTGTCATCAAGACAGTGTGGTACTGGCACAAAAACAGACACAAAGATCAATGCAACAGAATAGAGAGCCCAGAAGGACCCTCAACTCTATGGTCAACAAATCTTTGACAAAGCAGGAAAGAATGTCAAATGGAAAAAAGACAGTCTCTTCAACAAATGGTGTTGGGAAAATTGGACAACCACATGCAGAAGAATGAAACTGGACCACTTCCTTCCACACACAAAAATAGACTCAAAATGGATGAAAGACCTCAATGTGACATAGGAACCCATCAAAATCCTTGAGGAGAACACAGGCAGCAACCTCTTCAACCTCAGCCGCAGCAACTTCTTCCTAGAAACATCGCCAAAGGCAAGGGAAGCAAGGGCAAAAATATACTAATGGGACTTCATCAGGATCAAAGGTTTTGCAGAGCAAAGGAAACAGTCAACAAAACCAAAAGACAACCCACAGAATTGGAGAAGATATTTGCAAAGGTCATATCAGATAAAGGGCTAGTATCCAAAAATCTATAAAGAACTTATCAAACTCAACAACCAAAGAACAAATAATCCAATCAATAAATGGGCAGAAGACATGAAAGACATTTCTGCAAAGAAGACATCCAAATGGCCAACAGACACATGAAAAAGTACTCAACCTCACTCAGCATTAGGGAAATACAAATCAAAACCACACTGAGATACCACCTCACACCAGTCAGAATGGCTAAAATTAACCAGTCAGGAAATGACAGATGCTGGCAAGGTTGCAGAGAAAGGGGAACCATCCTACACAATTGGTGGGAATGCAAGCTGATGCAGCCACTCTGGAAAACGGTATGGAGTTTCCTCAGAAAGCTGAAAATAGAGCTACCCAATGACCCAGCAATCACACTACTGGGTATTTACCCTAAGGATACAAATGTAGTGATCCGAAGAGGCACATGCACCCAAATGTTTATAGCAGCCATGTCCACAACAGCCCAACCATGGAAAGAACTTAGATGTCCATCAGCAGATGAATGGATAAAGAATAGGTGGTATAGATATACAATGGAATACTATGCAGCCATCAAAAAATGAAACCCTGGGGCACCTGGGTGGCTCAGTGGGTTAAGCCTCTACCTTCAGCTCAGGTCATGATCTCAGGGTCCTGGGATCGAGCCCCGCATCGGGCTCTCTGCTCAGTGGGGAGCCTGCTTCCCCCTCTCTCTCTGCCTGCTGTTCTGCCTACTTGTGATCTCTCTCTCTGTCAAATAAATAAATAAATAAAATCTTTAAAAAATAAATAGAGATTTAAAAAAATGAAATCCTGCCATTTGCAACAACGTGGATGGAACTAGGGGATATTATGCTAAGTGAAATAAGTCAATCAAAGAAAAATAACTGTCATATGATCTCTCTGATATGAGGAATTTGAGAGGCAGGGTGGGGGGTCGTGGGGGGCAGGGAGGGAAAAAATGAAACAAGATGGGACTAGGGAGGAAGACAAACCGTAAGAGACTCTAATTTCAGGAAACAAACTGAGGACTGCTGGAGGGTCGGGGAGGGATAGGGTGACTGGGTGATGGCCATTGGGGAGGGTATGTGCTATGGTGAGTGCTGTGAATTGTGTAAGACTGATGATTCACAGACCTGTACCCCTGAAGCAAATAATACATTATATGTTAATAAAAAAATAATAATAATCTAGTCATGGGTAAGATAGTAGAGGTTATCTAATGCAAATGATCTCATGTTGGTAATGTTGGTAAACAGTGAAGTTTGGCAATAGGTACACAGAGGTTCATTATAAATATATTTATTATATCCAAACACACTTCAGTCTGTATTTGAAAATGTCATCATAAAAAGTTTAATGAAAGCAAATGTATGCTACTACAGGTGGCATATTACCTGCATATTAAGAATCGCCAAATTCATATCGTACATTGCAGTTTACAGAGCACTTTCCGTACGTAATTTACTGTAATCCTCACCTTAGGCCTCCGAGATGGGTTTTATTATCTCCCATTTCACAGGTAACCATTTCAGAGGTAACCGCGGCTCAGAGGCCTGGAGCTAGCAGAAGGCAGAGCTGGAATTCAGGTTCAAGTCCTTCCTCCCTAACACCCATGCTCTCTCCCTGGTGAGGTAGGAGATGTTCCTGGATGTTCCTGGTTAAGTCATTTAACTTCCCAGGCTTAGAAAAATGAGAACAATACCACTTAGAACCTGCCTTCTTAGTTGCTGGGAGGTTCGAGTCTGGTAAGTTCTAGACAAGGGCTTTGTAAATCGTAGGGTGCCTTATAAATGTGTCACATACTGATGGGGTTTCTAGCAGGCAGGGCCGCTGCAACAATGGAAGAAAGGGGAGAGCTTCAGAGGCTGGTCTTGAGCAATGCAAATCTTGCCCTTGGCAACTTCTGCATCCCCTTTCTGTAGACCTCTCGTTCGAAACACTATCCCTCCCATCAGTATTCATTGGCAATGACTAAGATGTTTTCCTCGTGGCACGTTTGAACGCTTGCCATGGTCCCTGGTGTACTGTGTTGTTACAAAGCTTGTGGGAGCAGAGGCTTGGCAAGAACTGTTTATAACTGAAAGTTTTATGGCTTGTTTTTAGGCGAGGAAAAACGGTGCGGTGTTTTCTGCTGTTGTCCAGAATTGTCTATTAGATTATCCACGCTAAGTCATCCGTACTCGTGAATTTTTATCAAGCAACCCTGAAACGCAAGAGACACTCCGGATTCTCCAGGTGGGGGAGAAGAGTGGAGTGGTACGGTTCCAACTGCTGACGATAACAACCATACCAACTGCAGAAGCCAACAAGAACAAAACCGTGCTGGGAACTTGGGGTGGACATCTAGACACTGCCATCAACTTGGACACCTGCAAACAACCCCTTAAGACGTCATGCTCCGAAACACACCCGCCAGGAGTGCAATGTACTTCTGCCAGTGTATTAGTCATATACGAACAAGAGCACGTAGGGGCGCGTGGGTGGCTCGGTGGTTAAGCGTCTGCCTTCGGCTCAGGTCATGATCTCTGTGTCCTGGGATCCGGCTCCCTACTCAGCAGGAAGCCTGCTTCTCCCTCGCCCACTCCCCCTGCTTAGGTTTCCTCTCGCTCTCTCTGTCAAATAAATAAATAAAATAATAATTTTTAAAAAGAGTACTTAAGTATAACTATTTTGTTTTAAATATCTATAATAAGCTATTTCCCTTATAATTATTTCTATTTTATGGTAATAATTTTTGCCATAAATAACTCTGGAAGTCCCATTGTCTCCAGACTCGATTTTTGTAGGCATAAGTTAGGAACAATGATAATATTTATTTCATGGGTTAAGAATTAAATAAGATCATATGTGCAGGGGCACCTGGGTGGCTCAGTCAGTTGAGCGTCTGCCTTCGCCTCAGTTCATGATCCTAGGGTCCTGGGATCGAACCCTGCGACGGGCTCTCTGCTCACCGGAAAGTCTGCACCCCCTGCGTGTGCCCTCTCTCTCTAATAAATATCTTTAAAAAAGTATATATCATATGTGTAAAAGTACCTTATGCCTTTCTCAGGGCCTGGTACAAGGCAGGTACTAAATGTGAGTGCCTCTTTGAATGTAAGTACTTATTAAATTATGCATTTAGGTGTACAGTTGCCATAGGAGCTCGGAGAAGGAGACCTGCTATAGTGACTGAACACCAGAGGTGCTCAAAACAGGAGACCTGCACGGGTGACCAAACAGTGTAAGATGTCAATTTTAGAATCTCAGTGCTCAGTATACAGTGGCTCACTGCATGTTTTCCCCCCAACTTTTCTGACTGTTTGAAAATCATTATAACAAAATGTTAGGAGGTAAAGTTAAAAATCTTATCAAGTGGTCCCTCCGAGCTCTCATGGCTATGAGCAGCCTTGACCAGGTACAGGGCTCTCAACTGTCAGGTCCATCAGCCCACGGGCAGTGGGGACGGAGAGCTGGAGGTCAGGGTGTACTGGGCACCTGGGTGACTCAGTCATTAAGCGCCTGCCTTCAGCTCAGGCCATGATCCCAGGGTCCTGGGATGGACCCCGGCATTGGGCTCCCTGCTCTGCAGGGAATCTGCTTCTTCCACTCCCCCAGTGTTCCCTCTCTCTCTATGTCTCTCTCTATCAAATAAATCAATAAAATATTTAAAAAAAAAAAAAAAAAGGTTGGGGTGTACTGGGGAGGCGGAGGAAGCAGCTCTTTCCTGCCTGTGGACACGGGGCTGAAACCAGAGGGTCTTGCTGGTGCAACCAGGAAAGTTTGTGTCACTTGGAACATCTGCGCGGGATTTCTCCCACCAGCGGGGCCGTGATCATTTCCAGTTCTGCTTCCAGCCTGCCTGGGGGAGCCGCGTTACAAACAATTCCTCTGCTTCAAGATGGAAAATTTCAGCCCCAGGATTTCAACAGAAACTTCAGGAGCTGGTGAGAGGCACCCTGCTCGTCGAGAATGAAATGGTGAAATTTCAGAACTGCTCATAAAAGGGTGCCTCAGACGTCCTGAAAATGAAAAGAGTGTGGGCACCACCTCTAAGTGTGCTGCAGGTGATTCGTCGGAACTCTGATGTCATGTTTCGGTCTGAGGGATCGCACAGGGTATCAGTCAGAAGAATGGCGCCGTATTTATGTGAAACCCAGAGCAGGGGGTTGGTTATTATCATAGTCGCAGTTCACAACGAACTGAGGAACATTCCCTTAGCATTTTGTGAAATGAGAGTATACATGTATATCTTAACTCTGGACAAATGCTTAAATATTTTAAATATTACTGAAGCCAATAAAACCTGTCGTACCCCTACTCATACCATATCAGTATAAGGGGGTAGAGCAAACACTCCTTTCTCTATAAGGTGTGATTATGTAATTCCAGGAACATGTTTTATTCCAACCTTTGCAAGCATAATCTTTCCACCTCCACTTCCCTGTGAAAATCACTATTCTCAGGGCGGTTGGGTGGCTCAGTGGGTTAAGGCTTCTGCCCTTGGCTCAGGTCACGATCCCAGGGTCCTCGGATCGAGCCCCGCATCAGGCTCTCTGCTCAGTGGGGAGCCTGCTTCCCCCTCTCTCTCTCTGCCTGCCCCTCTGTCTACTTGTGAGCTCTCTCTGTCAAATAAATAAATAAAATATTTTTAAAAAAAAGAAAAGAAAATCACTGTTCTCTTTACAGCCATCCAAGAATTAAGTTAGAAGCAAAGTTGAGAATCTAAGCTCAGCTGGTGAGGAGTTGTCATTATGCTCCATTCTTGCATTGTCTGAGTGATACCATTCATAAAATTATTTTTTAAAAGATTTTATTTATTTATTGGACAGAGAGAGAGAGAGAGCACACACACACAAGCAGGGGCAGTGCCAGGCACAGGTAGAGGAAGAAGCAGGCTCCCTGCTGAGCAGGGAGCCCGATGAGGGGCTTGATCCCAGAACTCCGGGATCATGACCTGAGCCCAAGGCAGATGCTTCACTGACTGAGCCACCCAGGCGTCCCTGTAAAATAATTTTTAAAGTAACAATGCCAGGGTCTTGAAAGAATAACAACTGAAGAGTAAGTCCTTATCACACAACATCCCCAGGTTCCCGTCTTGGAGGTCACCCTGATAACATTTTGGCAAATGCTTCTAGAATATTTCACATGTGCATAGCACATGTGTGGTCCAGATGTTGGCCAGCTACCTCATCGGCATGACTGAGTCTCTTTTGGTCTCATGCCATGCTTGACGCAGAACTCAGCCCCTTGACCAGCATTTACAAGAAATCCAATCATACCGAATCATACCAAATATATTCTGACGTTTAAAGTAGTATTAAAGATCGATGGGGTTGGGAAGAAGGGTCTCGTTGTCTGGCATCTGCATTTCTCACTCAAATAAAATATAACTGTGTTCAATATGTATGTCCTCCATAGTGCGGCCAGCCCCTACTGGGCATACTCCTCTTAGCCCCTGTTCGCTGCAACCTGCCAACACACATACACGCAGACACATACGCACGCATGCACGCGCACGCACACAGGTACGCAATCTCAGTAATTCTGCCATACCTATTGCAAGGCCTCTGCACCCCAACCCTAACCCCATACCTTCTCCCAACCCACCCCAGTTAAAATATAAGGTTGCAACACATTTTATTTAACCAGTCCGTTTGTGATAGACTTGTAGATGGTTCCAGTTTTCTCTTGCCCCAGTAAACAAAGTCATCATTAATACCACGGAAGACACGCCTTGTAAACTTGTGAGTTTGTTGTAAACTTTTAGAAGTGCAGTGTCTGAGTCAAGGACATCTGCATTCACAATTTGGGTATATTTTGACAAACTGCTGTTTAAAAAATGACGTGACTGTCCATGAATGTACGCTCCTGTAGTGTCTGGGACCATCTGTTTCCCACACCACGGCCAAGACTGAGTGTTACTAACCGTTGTCGTCTTTATCAATCTCACAATGAGAAGCGGTAACTCATTATTATTTTAATCTGCGCTTCTGTAGTGATGAGTATGATTAAGCATCTTTTCATGTATTTATTTGCCATTGATTTTTTTTCCCCCTGCAAACTTCATCTCAGTACTGATACGAGCAAAAAAACCTCTCCTAGAAAAGATCTTTTCCCTTTGCCTCCAGGACACTGTCATCTTTTGAGTCTTTGGTACCTGTTTCTTGTCCTTTGCCTGCTTCTTTTTCTTACCTCTGGAATATTGCCGTTCTCCATGATGCCAGCCTCATCTTGCTTGCTTTCCGCTGTACACACTCGCCCCCTGTGATTTCATCTCCTCCACTTATTATGTTGGATTTGTAATGCTTATTATAATGCTCTGAGGTTAGCATTATCAGCCCCCAACTTCCAAATGAGGAAACTGAAGTCACAGATGCACTTGCTTAAGGTCAGACCGTCAGTAAATGATGGTGTGGGATTTGATGTCAGAGCTATTCCTCTCTGTCACTCACCTTGCTCTCTCCTCATGCACCATCTACGGAGAGAGAATCCCAAAACTGATTAGCACTCCAGGCTCTCCCATGGTCTCCAAACCCATACACCCAATTCCTCTGTAGAAATCCCTTCCTGGACGTCAAAGGCAACAGACTTCCCTATGAAGCTGCCCCTCTAGTGATCCCTTCCATGGTTCATGGGGGGTCTTCTGGCCTCCCAGCCTCAGCCAGTCTATCACCAGATTGTGGAGAAACAGCACAGACTTCTAAACTTCTCTCTCCTTTCCTCTGCTGCCCCTTCGCTCGGGGCCTTGTCATTTCTTGCCCAGAATGTCACACACTTCCTATTCTCTCTGCCATCAGGATCTGCACATTCTAGCTTATCCCCCAGTCTCCTGCCAGAAGTAGCTTCTCTAGTAAGCATAATAATCCATAAATGGTGATAATGCTCTTTATCTTATAAGGCTCTTACAAGGAATAAGTAAAATAATCTATGTAAAATATATAGCTCATGCTAATTCCTCAATACATATTAGGACTCCTACCTCCCTCCTAAAAGGCAAATCTGGTCATATAAATCCTTCTTCTGGCTGCATAATAAAGTCTAAAGACCAAATAAGGACCTGACCTACTGACCCCTGCTTCTGCCCTACTCAGTTAAATTCCTCACTTGTCCTGTCTCTGTGCCTTTGCACAGACTATTCCTTCTGCTTGGAATTCCCTTCCCACCACTCACACTGCTAGTAAGCACACTTGCATCTGTAAGATCTAGCTCAAACAACACCTTCCCCATGACGCCAGCTCTGAAGTTCTCCAGCCAGGTTCCTGGGCCCCTTCTCTGCACCATTTTTTTTTAAGATTTTATTTATTTATTTGACACTGAGAGAGAGATTGCAAGTAATCAGAGAGGCAGGCAGAGAGAAGTAGGGGGAAGCAGGCTACCCGCTGAGCAGAGAGCCCAATGCAGGGCTTGATCCCAGGACTCCGAGACCATGACCCAAGCCGAAGGCAGAGGCTCAACCCACTGAGCCTCCCAGGCGCCCCTCTGCACCTTTTATTTACTTACAACCCTGCATTGCAATGATTTGACTACCTGCCTGTCTCTGGGACAAGGCTGAGAATAAGAGCTGTTTCTTACCCATCGTTATATTCTCAGCATGTGGCACACAGGAGTTCCTTTAAAAATGTGTATGGAGTGAACATGTTCTGTGTGTAAAGAAGAACTGACCCCCTCCCCGCCTTCTTCTAGAGCTCTGGAGAAATCCAATAAAGGTCAGGAAGTGTCATGAAAACTCATTGCAGGCTAGAGGCCCAGGTCCAGATTCCAGGTCCCTGCCCCGAGGCATGACGCTAGCTGAGTCACCCCAAGCCTTGGAAACCTTGCGTTTAGACCCGGATGTTGGCCTCAGCAGTTTCTCAGCCTACTGAGGTCAAAGGACATAATGTGTGAGAAGCTGAAATACAGCCCAGATGTAAGTAGATGTTAGATTTGCTAGCCAAAGTCAGGAGAAGAATGATCATTTTTAGGAGGCAAAAGGTTGCCTGGACAGAACGCAGGTGTTAGGAGTCCAAAAAGGCAAAATCACAGTGTTGTCCTGTACTAACAAATTAATTCCCAAATATCGCCGACTTAGCACAGCACAGGCTAGTTTCACTCCCAGTAGGCGTCCATGAAGGGAACCCACGCTGGCTGACGGAGTGGGGCAGTCCCAGGGCAAAGCGGACACTGAAAGGAAATGAACATGGGGGCGGGGTGTTGGGAAGTACCCTTGGGATCAACACCTGTGAAAAAGACCAGAGGGAGCCTGGATTGTGCCAGGGGAGATGAGTGTCAGTGCAGGCCTGCAGCAACCTTGGCCTAACCCCTGGGGATGCCTGCAGCTTGAATAGCCCCCCAGAGCTGTCCAGAGCCGGAAACACAAAAAAGTAGAGAGCTGGGTCCTTATACTTCCATGTCAGGCAGGGGTGGACCACAGGTGAGGTGGCTTCTGGGCCGCTGAGGTGATCCCCGCAGGGACGGACAGCACTCTCAGCCCCGAGGGGGCCACAACTCTTCCACGGAAGGGGCTGCGAACCAGGCAGGGCCGAGCCCACAGAAAGTCCATGTCATCTAGTAGCTGGTGAACCTCTGGAATCCATACCAGGCCATCTGGGCTTGGGTTTTCTCCTGGAGGCCCCTCCCCTTCCGCCGTGCCCCGCCTGGGATGGGAGTGTGCGTAGCTTACAGCTTACTTAGGAACATGGGAGTGAGCTGGGGAAGGAAAGGAAACCAATATGGAGTGCTTTTATGATGAGGGCACTGCTGGCGAGTCTACGAGACCGAATAAAACAGGCCTGCGGTTGTCCCACTCCAGGGCCGAAGGAGGGGTGGTATTTAATCACCAAATCCTTGGCATCCTGACTCCCGGCCACTCCCAGAGGCCACCCTTCCATGGCCGTTCCAACCTCCATGGCCCACCGGAGCAGAAGCTCAGGTGATTGTGGAAAGAAGCCTTTGGTGGGAACAGTAACCGTGAGCACTCACAGGGTCGGCCACACCAGGGAGGGGACAGTTGGCCTCAGCCCGGAAGTGGGAGAACTAGTCATCTGGGCCACTTGTGTGGGGCTGGGAGGAGTCAGCCTTGACCTCAGGGAGGGAAAGAGAAGTGGACATTGCTATGCCTTAATATCGTCTACTATACCACCCTTCCCCCTACCAGCTGGGAGGGATTGAGAAGTCCCTTTATCTTTCTGAGCCTCAGTTTACTGATTCGTAAAGTGGGGAGAGTAAGGCCCATGTCATCTGAGTGTGAAAAACAGAACTAAGGCACATGAAGAATCTGCCACACTGTAACAGTACTGGTGACTTTCTGGTTCTAATCTGGGGTCACGTGATAGCTTCATGTTGTTTTATTACTGTCTTTTCCAATACACCCATGTTTTTATGTGTCACTGTAAGGCGAACATAAGAAAGACACTCACTTGACATTATGTATTGTTGAAATTCTAAGACTAATTTCAAATATATAAGTATTTGAATATAAGTATTTATATTTATTTCTAAACAGTGCATCACAATTTTGGAGTACACAGCTAGCACTCAGTAAATGCCTACTACTATTACTTGGGAACTAGTGACCATCAGTCTCATTAATCCCAGGCAAACAATGGATCTGGAATGTGAGTTACCCAGATACGCAATCAGCTCAAGGGTCTAGTTGGAGAAGACAGCTGACCTATGCCTGTTGACTCACCATGTAAACACAAGCCAGAGTAATTTACTAACAGCAAGAACTATTTCCTGCTGAGCACTTCCCAGCCCCAGCTCCAGAACTACTCACAGGGGAAGAGGTCAAATATGCTCACATGGAACCTGTTTCCCTTTCCACTAACTTCTAAGCGATTAGATGCTTGCTTGTTGCGATGTCATCAAAATGAGACATGGAAATTCTTCACCTGCCATGAGCTAGACAGAGCTTTTGAGATGCAAACTACATACGTTCTCAGAGGAGAGGAGTGAAAGGGAAGAGAGAAGTCACTTTCAAAGAACCATCCCCCTGCCTTCCCCCTCTATACACATGCTAAGCACACAGAGCTTTTGCAATCTGCTACGAAAACAGAATTTTAAAATAAACCCAAGTCTGCTCTCTCAAATCAGAATTTAGAGGAAGATGGATTTTTGTAAGGTGAATTTGTTTTCCCAAATTAATTTCATTCTCACACACACATCCACACCCGTGTGTGCGCGTGCGCCCACACACTCACACACATACACATAAACATCCACAAAACGAGGCATCCATTAATAAGCCAAATATGGACCGACCAAGTTCACCCTCAGCACAAGAGAAACATTCAATAATTATGAGGACACGCTTGAAGCTGCATAAAAGTAAAACCCACAGAAGCCAGCAGATGGCACTTAATCATAATTCTTCCTATGATTTCTATTAATTGTTAAATATTCTTCATTCTGTCTTCCTGGTAAGATGAACGATATGCTAATATGGCATAGTAAGTAATGTTTTTCCTTTGAGATATTAAATAGGCTTGTTACATAAAATTTCCCCACCTATATAACTAGCCCAAGACTCGTGTTCCTCATGCATATATTTATCGTATCACAGTAAGCATATGCATACCCATATATCTGTGTGCTTCCAAGCATGCAGCACATTTGATAAATGTATGAACTAAAAGCTCACACCTTCATTTCTCTCCAGAAGCAAATCCAAATCAAGGAGCTGTTGTTCCTGAAACAGTCACATAAAACCATTTAAACCACATTGTCTGCCAAAAATAGAAATGTAGAAATACCTCAGGGAGGCCACTTTGGCAATTTCCTTCAGGGCTCCTATTACAAGCATTAACAAGGTGAGCGACCTCCTCTAGGCTGTTCTGCTTCACCTGCCAATCCCTGGATTCCAAATCCCCCCACCCCCCACCCCCCCACACCCACCATTCCTCCCCCTTACTGTGACTCTTTCCTTCTCCCTGCACTTCTACAATGCCTCCCCCTGTTCTGCTAATTCCTCTTCTTTATTCTGCTTCTCCCATCTTTCATCTCTCCTTCCCCCTCTTAAGCACGGGAGTCGGTTTCCTAAGTCTTGCAGGGACAGATGCTGTACCAGTCAGGGGTCTTGGTTTCTGACACTTGAAATTGACTCTGTTAAGCAGAAAAAAAAAAAATTGGAGAGTGATCAAGTAGTTCACAGAATCAACAGGAAGCCCACAGAATCTGGCTTGGCCAAGAGGCAAGAACCAAAGGAGACTGGCACTAGAGAAGATAGCCAAGGTCACACCACTGAAAACCACTCAGCTGGGACAGTGCCACCGGAGCCACAGCCCCTGGCCACTAAGAGCCACCGGCCACCGCTGCCACTTGACCGTAAGGAATGAGTGTGCACTCACTCCAAACCCTCCAGACTCCCCGTCCAGGCCAGAGAGCCCGATGCCAAGGCAGGGAAGAAGGCCAGGCCTCATGTGTTGCTCTCCAAAAGCAGAGCTGTAGTTCTGGCTCAACACGAAACGGGGGCTGAGAATTCGAACGAGAAAGCTGGGGGAAGCAGATCTCCAGAAACACTAGCGGGTCGGAAACTCCCAGGGTCACAGACACAACTCGCTTCCAACCCACCCTCGTTCTGGTGCCCAGATTGGAGGTCTGCACTTCTGCTTTGTGGGGAGGACTTTGGGAAAAGAAAAGCTCTGGGGCAGTACACAAATCAGTCATGCCCGTTCTGGAAAGACAGACTGTGAGCTGAACTTCGGCTGATGCTGTAGCCTGACACCATCGCCATATTATTCCATACATACTGTTTTCTAGACAAAGCAAGGAGCCAGGCTTCCTAATGCCAACACCCTTTGTTTGCAGGTTCTTCCTGTAGCCCATTTAAATTTCAGCCACTCAGCACTGTGCCTTTGACCTCCCCACATCTTAACCCTTAAAGGAGCAAGTCAAGTTTCTTTCTAGGGATGAAATTTGTAACATGATTCCTGGCTCGGTGCAGGGGCCTCTTTTCTCCTCCTGCCAGCTGGTCCCAATTAAGAGCTGGTTGGGGTAATTTAAGAGTGTGGAGGGTGTCTGTGCAGTAGGAGGAGAGTTCTCTTAAGCACTAGGATCCCAAGCCCAGCTAGAACTAATGGATCCTTTAATATTCTGAATTATGAGGTGCTTTTCACCAGGTTTTCAAAAAAAGGAAATAAAATATATAAATAAAACCACCCGCTGGCGTGCCTGATAACCACTGCCAACACAGAGCGAGAAATGAAGGCAGCTGTTTATATCTTCCCGGCAAAGCCCCAACTTCGCCTACATATCTTGGGTGCTTGCCTCCATTTTCCTCTGTGCTTTAACAGAGTGGGCCTGTTTTGCTGCAAGTTTCCTTTGTGATAGGTGACACCCAAGGCAGTGCCTTTGGGGGATGGCCGGCCCGTTTTAAAGGGCCACCCGCCTATCTTAGTTGAAGTTTACGGTCAGTCAGTTTCATGTTTATTGAGCATCTATTACACTGGGGCTCTGCAAGTTCCGGGAATTCAAAACAAGATAAAGCTTGCAATCTAGGAAGCTGGATCTCATCCCACCCCTGGCATTCCAGGGTGGTGGAGGGTGGTGGAGTCAGCCTTGGGATGGGAGGAGCGTATGTCACTGACATTGTTTAGAATTGCCATGGTACATGGTGATAATACAAACCAGATGGCTTTTAGTCGATTTTATTATTTTTAAGCTCTCTACAGACTAATACACCCCTTATTGCCTGCACCTGGGCTGACTTCTCCCACCAGCCCCTTCGCCATAGCCTTCTGCTTGCAACCACAAGTACTCTGAGTAGGTGCTGAGGGGGAAAAAAAATTGCATCTGAAGACATAAATGTTACCGGAAGACAGGGACCCCTAGCTGACTGGGCATGAGCTCCTCTGGTGGGTTAATGCCAGTGTTAGCGCATGAGACTTGATCTTTGTGGGGCCTGAAGCACTCCCTCACCTCACCCCCAGAGTCACATTACTGGCACGTATGAGCCAGCTTCTTTTCTCGTTAAGTTATTATCCCATGTCTTTGGGCTCAAGTATTTTCAGGTGTAGAGTGTGGCTAAGAACCATCCTTCTTAAATTAAAAAAAAAAAAAAAAAAAAAGAACGAAGGAAAGAACGGTCCTTCCTGGAAGGATTGTTGTAAGGATTAAACAGGAGAATATATGTAAGCACTCAAAAAATGTTACCTGCTATTATTATTATTAATTCCTTCTTTTTTTTGAAAAGCACAGATTTCACTTTATATTTGTAAACAACGGTAACTAATTAAATGGGAAGCATACTGTATGGTTAAATTGTCGGCTCTTTGTTGCTATTATTTTTTAAATCAGTGTGAGTTCTTTTGTTTTTTTATTTTTATTTTTTTAAAGATTTTATTTATTTATTTGACAGAGAGAGAGAGAGATCACAAGCAGGCAGAGAGGCAGGCAGAGAGAGGGGGGGAAGCAGCATCCCCGCTGAGCAGTCTGATGCGATGCGGGCTCTATCCCAGGACCCTGAGATCAGGACCTGAGCCGAAGGCAGAGGCTTAACCCACTGAGCCACCCAGGCACCCCAGTGTGAGTTCTTTGAATTTAAGTACAGTAGACACATAACGATAAATTAGTTTCAGGTGTCCAACATAGTCTATACATTAAGCTGTGCTCACTACAAATGTAGCTACCATTTGTCACCATACAATGCTATTACTGTTACCATTGACTGTATTTCCTGTGCTGTGCCTTTTATTCCCGTGACTTATTCGCTCCATGGCTGGAAGCCTGGGTCTCCCACTCCCCTTCCCCTATTTTGCTCTTCCCCCTTTGTCCCTTTGTCATTATTCTATTAGAAGATATGAGATACACAGTGCTTAATTCCAAGGAACAATTTTTTTAAATCTTTCATAAAATTCAAGCTTGTGAATTAGATTGTGGGCAATAAAGAAAGAGAAGGAACCCAGCAGACAGACAGAGGTATGCATCCTGGTCAGCATTACAAGTATAATTTTATTTATTTATTTATTTAGAGAAAGAGAGAGTGTGAGTGCCTGTGGGAGGGGCAGAGGGAGAGAGAGAGAGAATCTGATGGGAGGTTTGATTTTATGACCCTGAGGTCACAGCCTGGGTTGAAACCAAGAGTTGGGCACTTAGTGACTGAGCCACCCAGGTGCCCCTGCAGGTGTAAGTTGGAGTGACTCTTGCCTGAGCACTGTCACCCACTCTGATCCAGGAATGGCCAGAACATAGGGGGTGGAGAGGCTGGGCTCTTTCCTCACACCCATGTTACCCATATTCACCACCATCCATTGATGTTTCCTGCCGAAATTATTACGCTGATGATTGTCAAATGGTGACTTCCTTATACCATTATTTCTTCTGCATTTATTAGTGGCTTTCTCCTATAAGAAATAATTTTCTTCACTTTTTTTATATAACTCTCTCTGCATGGACTTAAAGGCTTCCATTTGGTTTAATGGGTTATCATTATTTTGATCATCCAATTATCCCAGATTTGGTCAACAAAAGCCCCTTCCAGACAGTTTCTGTGTCCTTTTGACACATCCTCATCATTCTTGGAGAAATTCCTTACATTCTGGTGCAAAAATGTTGTCCTTATACCATCTTGTTCTTTCCCTGCCTCACCCCTGGAATCATCCATTTGTTCAAGGACGCCAATGTCCCTTATGGTGGAGAGTAGTGCTGGAAACCAACATCTGAGCACGAAGAATTCTTATTGCTGCTTGGGATGTCAATCCTTCTAGGTTCTTTCACTGGGCAGAGCTAGAAAACACATATCTGTGTTAGCTCAACCTACCTCTCCATGGCCCATGTCCCAAGGTTGCTGTCTCGTGCCTCCCCCCGCCCCATTCCTCCTTGAGCTTGCAGCTCCCTTGTTCATGCTTTTGGATGAAAGAAGAAAGCGAAGGGGCACCTGGGTGGCATAATTGTTAAGCGTCTGCCTTCAACTCAGGTCATGATCCCGGGGTGCTGGGATCAAGCCCCACATCAGGCTCTCTGCTCAGCAGGAGGCCTGCTTCTCCCTCTCTCACTCCCTCTGCTTCTGTTCCCTCTCTCTCACTGTGTCTCTCTCTGACAAATAAATAAATAAAATCTTTAAAAAAAAAAAAAAAGAAAGCAAAGAAGCCAATAAATATTTTTTCCAAGACAGGAAGTAAAAGGAAGAGAAGGGAAGGGAACGGAAAAGAAGAGAGGTGGGTCATCTTTCAATTTGCATTTTTGAAAAAGCACTTTGGAAGATTTGTGGAGAAAGACTTGAAAGTAAACAAGAATAGATTCGCCGCTGACTCATCTTGGCATTCCTAGCACTCGGTAGCATGCTTTCAGAGAGGCACTATATAAATGTTTGGAGAAGGAAGGAAGGGTGGGAGAGAAGACAAAAAGAAGAAGAGAGGGGGGCCAGAGGTTTGCCCAGAGGGATACACCACAGAGAAACTTGTGGTTTTCTTTTCTGTCTGTGGTAGAAGTTGCCTCCTTCTATAGTCAAGGATCGAAAATCACATTGAAGTGTATCTTCCTTCTTCTGTGAAACTCTCTTAAGTGGTTTCCTGCTGCTGTTTTTACAAATGTGGAAGGGTTGGACCATTGTCCTGTAGAGGGCTAAATTATCCTAAGGCAGATATCCCTGGCTCAGTGAAAGTCACCACAATTTCTTTTAGTCTAGAAACTTCGGACAAGCAGGCCCTTTGTCCTGAGAGAATTTGTAATAGGAATTTTTTTCCTCCCTCCCCACTCCCCACCTCTGAAACCAGTCTCCAGTCTTTCATCTGTAGATGGAGATATTCTGGAACTGGAGGACCTGTTTTCCTGAGAGCCCAATGCCTCCTGGGAGGGAAAGGATTAAAATTCAAGACCCTGCTCCCTGAGGTTCAAAGTCAAGTGTCTCTAGCATGGTGACTCAGGGGCGAGGCAGTAGAGTTCCCATGAGGCTACAGTGCACCTGGCATCGCTATCTAGCCCTTGGTAGCAAGCCTCAGCAGAGAGTGGGACCCTCCAGTCATATGAGTCCATCAGGGGTAAAGGCTGGCACTGATGTGGGAAACAAAGGCAGAAGAAAATAACTAAATTTCCTTACTGCCTACAGCCCATTGACAAGTCCTTGAAACTGGCAGAGTGACATTCCTCTAGGGGCTCCACTGCCTCCATGTTAACACTTTGCTAAAGGCAAAAGGCAATCCTAGCCTGACTCCCTCCTCCTCCCCAAGTGTCTACTTTAACAAATAAAGACTCCTTTGGAAACTTCTTTTATCTCTAAACCCCCCAAGCTAGTGCTGGCAATCATCCCCCAAGGACATGGCCCACTGATACACATCTGAAGGGTCTCATGACTAAGGTTTTATTAGACGGTAATGAATGACCTTTTTCCAACAATAGCTAGGCCCCCTCAAGGTCCTGGAAACCTTGCTTCCAAAATTCCTTAGAGACTTACACTATCCCTAACCACTTCTCAACTTGAAAGTGTATAATGGGCCACTCCTCCTGACCCTGGTGCACCTCTTTCTGCCCATAGGTACTGTCCCCCAGGCTTTCATAAAATCACCTTTTTGCACCAAAGATGTCTCAAGAATTCTTTCTTGCCCATCGGCTTCGAACCCTAACGTCCTTCCTCCATCAGCACCAGTCCTGAACTCACTACTTTCAGCCAGCGTGGTATCAGGGAGGTGACTGTGTGTGTGTGCGGACAAAACAGTTGACTGGTAAGAGCTGTAAACCAGTGGTGTTCTGGAAACCGGCTTGCAAGAACTCGTTGTTAACTTGTCAGGAGTTTTGCCAGCCACTTGTTCAATATAGCCATTATTCAATATTAAATGATGTAAACTTTCAACTAAATCATTATATTAAAAACAAGGGTAATAAATACTCAAATGTCATCACCTACTAATTATTTGACCACATGTTACTATTATTTACACTCTTGAGATAATATATATTGATCATAGCTGCGGCATGGTGAATGGAAATTTTACACCTAATGTGGGTTACTATGCACCCCCAACTCTGCCTTTAGTGCTGGTAGCTTGAAAGCAGCCATGGTGGAGGGTACTTACACCATGGGAATTGGCAAACTGGTAATTAGCACTCCCTCCCCTCCCCCTAGCCAGTTGTCAAACATTAAGCAGCACACCCCTGACTAACCCTTGAGACGTACTCATTCTCTCAGCCTTTACGGGCTGAGACCAGCTAGGGTATGGGTCCTCCTGACCTAGCACACTAACTGAAGGACGCTGAAGGATCTAGAACAGCGGGCTCAGGTCCTACCTCTATTCTCCAGGCTTGAAAGATTCTGGAATCGCTTCAGCTTCCTGAAATTGTTACCTTCTACCAGGAACACTCAACCACTATGATGTTTCTGATCCAACTTTTCTTCTACTAAGTTTCTCAGTTACCTTGTGGCCACATGGCTCCCCAGCCCAAATTTCTGCTCTTGTGCCTTCTGGGATCCCTAGACATAATATGGTGGTTACAGATATGGAGGGGGAAAGTTTGGCTTCTCCCTTTGAACTTTCTGTATGTTACCAGCTTATGGGGTCCTGAATGACATGTTCTGGGAACCAGTTGGACACATTATTTGCATCTCCAAATGGGTAGAGAGACAGCCCACTTCAACAGGAAGGAACAAAGGACAGAAATTAGGAAATTAGGGAAGAGCACCAGATACTCTTCCTCAGACTACTTCTTCCACAGAATCCTCCATCTCAGTTAATGTTATTTTCATTTTCTGGTGGGTCAGATCTTGGTATCATCCTTGATGCCTCTCTTCTCTCCCTACCCAAGTTCAAACCATCATCCCCTACACTTTCAAAATACACCTGGAATTCAGCCTCTCTTCACACCATTTACCACTGCCACCGCCCACACAAGCCATCATCATGTTTCTCTTGCATGGTTGTAAAATCTCCTAAGGGGACTGTGTTTCTGCATTTTACCTTCTCTGTTTTCAACACAGCAACCGGAGTGATCTCATTCAGTCATGGGTTCAATGATATCACCCACCAGCTTGAAGTCTCCCAGTGGTTCCCATCTCATCCAGAATGAAGGCCAATGTCCTTCAGACCCACAAGGCCCTGCTGCTCTGCAGCAGCACCCCCCTCCCAACCCTCTTCAACCTCTACCACCGGCTACTTCGCCCTCCTTCTCTCTGTCCCAGCTTTAATTGCTTCTGCTGTTCTTAATTCTCCCAGATATGCTCCCACTTCGGGGCCTTGGCAGTAACTGTTGGCTCCCCAGGACACACTCCAGACAGCTGCATGGCTACCTCCCACTGCTCTGAGTTTCTGACTCAAAGTCAGATCCCTCCTCAATGATCCCCCCCAGCTACCTTCACCAAGTCTAACCCCACCCCCCACTCCTCCACAATTCGGACTCCCCTTTCTACTTTATTTTCCCCCCCCATGGCTTTTATTACTATTTGTGATTTTTTTTTAATTGACTCTCTTTCCTGCTATCCTATGGGTTCATGAGAGAAGAGATTTTCATTTATTTTGTTCACTCTCCAAGTTCTAGAACGGTGCCTGGCTCATTACAATTATTGCTACATCATAAACAACCTAAAATATAGTGACTGAAAACAACAGTTCATTTAATCTCACAATCCCATGGGTTGACTGGGCTTGGCTGGGTGGTTCTTCACTGGGAATCTTTCGCGTGGTTGGGGTCGACAGTATCTTAGCTTGAGTCACCTGAAAGATACGTCTGGCACCCAGTGCTCGCTGTAGCTAAGAGTTCAGCTGGGACTGTGGTCTCGAGCGCCTACACATGACATGACCTCTCCTAGTTCATTGGGAGTGACATCTACCACAGCATTCAAGAAGTATCTGTGGGGGAAAGGAAGGGAGGAAGGAAGGGGAGGTGGTAGGAAGAAGGGAATGGAAACTTTAGAAAGGAAGAAATGAGGGAGGGAGGGAGGCATAAAGGGGGCAGAGAGGGGAAAACGGAGCTCTACTTTCATTTCTGAGTGTGATGGTTGTACATGATAGCCATGGAATGAAACCCTTCTCCTGCCTGCCTCTCCTTTCCCATCTCCCTCAAGTTGCACAATGACCTGACTTGGAAGCAGAAATTCATCCAACACTGCATATCAGAACTGGAGTGCTCTTGGCAGAATCTTTAACGATTTATACCCCATGTTCCAATTTGAGCCAAGGCATATTTCCAAGGGAAGAACAACACAGCACTTCATCTTGATGTAGCTTTTCCCCTTGGTAATTTCAAAGCAGTTTTAGAAACAAGCACTATCATTGTACGAGAGAGGAAACGGAAGGGAGCTAGTAACATTTAGGTAACCAATAGCAAAATCATGGAATCAGTGTTATACTGAGGTGATTAGATAATGATGTGGAATCAGAGGCAGGCTTCAACTGCATCAAATTAATAAAATGGAATTTGGAAGAAATGGAATATGAAAATTTCCGTGTAAAACCTGAAGCCAATGGAGATCTAAGGAATTAAGAAATAAAAATAGATTTATACCAAACTAGATGGAACAAAATTTAAGCAGTTGTTGGGATATTAAGAATGGATTTGCTTTTAAAACAGTTTGGAATAGTTTAGACATTTTCCAGAGCCACAGATATTCTGTGCCAGTTGGGAAATTTTTCCTAAACCAACCTGGCAGACAATTGTCTAATAAGGGAGCTTTGCAGACAAGCTTCCTGGCTAAAACCCAGAGAAGTAAATGAATTTGGGTTTCTGAAGCCCCAGTGTCTCAATACAGAGGGATAGGTATTTGTGTTTCCTAGAGAGATTGACAATAATGTAAATTGTGGTATAACAGAATGTGAGTTCCCTGAGTGTGGGATTCTCCTCGAACTCATGTGTCATAGGACAAGGTGACATCTTGTTTACCTCAATTTGTGGCCTCTCTAAGCCATTTTTGGTCTTTAGCCTCCAAAATATGTTCATTTTAGGGAAGTTGGGATAACTCAAGGAAGTAATTTCATATGTATTAGTTACGATTAGGTTTGGCTGCAAGAAGTTGAACTCTTCTTACCCTTCTCCTCTACAATACAAAAACAAAAACAAAAACAACACAGTGACTTAAAGAACACGAAAGTTTATTTCTCTTTCAAAGAAGCCAGGTAAATAGTTCACAGATTGTAAAGTGCTTCACAGTATCAGGGATTCAGATTCCTTTTTCTTAATTTGCATGACCTTGAATTCCCAAATCACTGCATGGTCCAAAACAGCTGCTTTAGCTCCAGCCCTTACATCTCATTCCAGTCAGGAGATAGAAGAAAAAAATAAAGAGAAGGAAACTCTCCCTTCCTTTAAGAACACTTGCTAGAAAGGAGCCTGGGTGGCTCAATTGTTGAGTGGCTGCCTTTGCTCAGGTCATGATCCCAGGGTCCTGGGATCAAGCCCAATATCCAGTTCCCCACTCAGCAGGAGGCCTGCTTCTCCCTCTCTGTCTGCCTGCTGCTCTCCCTACTTGTACTCACTCTGTCAAATATATAAATAAAATCTTAAAAAAAAAAACAAAACACTGGCTAGAAATTGTTCACACTACTACTTATACCCAGTTGATGAAAGCTTAACTACATGGACTTACCTAACTTGAAGGCAGTCAGGAAGACTGGGAAGGAGTCTTTACAGCAGCATATGCCCGCCTAAATATGAAGTGTTCAATACTATAGAATCAAGGAAAACAAATGTTTTCAGACAATTAAGCAGTCTCTGCCATAGTTTACCCCTTTGATGTCCCCAAAATATATGTGCAAGACCTATTACCTCCCCAAAAAGGAGAGCCACCAAAATTTTATGAAGGGACTGCCTCCAGCTCAAAATCGAGAACAGTGGATGGTATGTAGTCTCTTCGCATGAATCCAGAGGTGATCTCCCATGATCTTGCAACCCACTAATGAAAAACTAGCTATCTGCCCCCTACCACACTCTGTCCGCAGTGACAAAGAACAGGAAAGCCACAATTAAAACTACCATTCAGAAAATGGGAAAACCCAAGAAGTCGCCGTCCATAGCAATTACCAAATCGTGCCAAGCAAGAATAGAGGAGGTCAACTTCTTAAACAGAAGAGGTCAGCCAACCATCCTCTGGGAGGTTCCCCTGTGTCCATTACCCTCCATGGCACTAGCTGAGGCATGGAGCAGTGACTGTGCCCTACGCACAGCTTTCGCAACTGTTTCCTACAGATGCGGATGTGGAGGCACAAGGGTTTTTTTTTTTTTTTTTGGCACTGAATAGTCATAGGCTTTTGAGGGTTAGGTCTGTGGTTTCTTTGGGAATGCAGTTCCTTCAAAAACACGGTAAGCATCTCTTCCTTTTGCCTTCCATCGGTTCTGTGCACAAGGAACAACAGCCAAAGATCTTGTCCAAAAAATGCTGTTTGAATGTGAAGACTCAGGTTTTTACTTACAGACATTTGCCCTCTGTCCCTCCCTCCCCCAAGTTTATGGGTAGTTCATTGAGGCTACCTGAAACCATAAATTTGGGAAGGAAAGCAACACCTTTAATTGGATATTAACTGCTAAGCTGTCACCAATTGTCTAGCACAGAGCTTTTAATGGTACTTACCAGAATGGAACTTAACACAAATTTAGAGCCACTGCTTGTGAGCAAGTTTTTTTTTTTGGGGGGGGAGGAGGATTCAGAACATCTATCTTTTTCACTTTTAAGTTCCCAAATGCCTGGACTGCTAGTCAATTTCGATGGTAGGTCAAAGGCAGGAAGCATATCTCTTGTCACTTTCCTAACATCTTACAAATTGGATAGATTTAGCTTTAGTTTTCTACTCTTGCTGCTGTTCAAAGATTTTAAGATTCTGTAATGACAATACTCCACAAACCCCAAATCCCGATACCAGTTCAAGTTTTAGCTAAGATAGGCAAAATGACTACCTAAAGTAGACCTAATAATCTAATCTAAGACAAGAGAAATGAATTTCCCTTTGACATATCTGTAGGGGATGAGTGCTCCAGGGATGTAGGGTCCCAGGTCACTGGGGCCATCTTCATAAACAAAGCAGCTATACTAATATTAGTGAACAGGATGACTAAGAGCCTCTTATTCTAGACGCTGGCCCCAGAAAAGGTCTTGAGGGAACCTAGACTGCTCTGTAGGCAAAACTCAAAAGTTTTCCACTAATAGAGTTTCATGTGTGTGACAATAGAACATCCATATAAGAGAATGGCTTATTCCCTAATTGAGAGATTGGCTTCCCCTGATTCCCCAATCTGAACCCACAGCCCCGGGGAACTCCTATGAGCTTTACACAAACCTGGGTTCAAATAATCCCTACTTTCATTATTTACTACCTCTGTGACTTGGACAAATTACTTAACCTTTCTGAATCTCAGTTTTCTTAACTGTGGAATAGAGATGAAAAAACAAAACTACCTGTTTGCAGAGATTTAGACATAGAATTGAAGAGAATTTTATGTGTGTATGTGTGTATATGTATGTGTGTGTGTGTGTGTATACACTTTTACATATACATAAAATGGTGTTTGGGATTTAGTAAGTGTCTATAAATGGTAGCTACACTTATTTAGAAGCTTGTGATTATGATGTTAGAGCTTGGGTCTTAATTTGGACAATTTGTGTTTGGATCCTCATACTGTCCTTTGCAATTGGTGTCACTGGGGGCCAACTCTTTCCTTGTCAGTTTCCTCTTCCATTAAATGGGGATCATAATGCCCAGCTCAGAGCGTGGTCATAGGGATTATATGCAAAAGAACAAGGAGCATATAGCACAGCAATTAGCACGTAACAGTCAAGATGAAGTTATCACTTTTGTTTTTATTTTTTATTAAGAAGACAATGTGTGCTCGACCAAGTTTGGAAAAGACATAGTTAGGAAGGAGAGAATAAAACTCAGCTGAACTCCTACTGCCGGGGATGACACTGTCAGTATTATATCTCGATGACTTCATTATAGTCTTCCTCTTTCTATCAGGCTATTATTTTTAAGACGGTGGACCACGCCGTACCCTTTGATTCTATTACACGCAGGCAGTTCCTCACTCTGTGTTACGGAAGGGAAGCCAGAAGTCTATCAGTGTGAAAGTAACTCCCCCATTAGAAACAAAAAGGCTTTGTTAATATCTACCATGTTGCAAGGGACTAGAGAGTAGCCTTTCCTAAATTAGGAGGCTCTGGGATGATCCCGGGGGCGTGGGTGAGTGCCTCAGGCTAGTTCTGCTGAGGAACGTCTAGTACTCATCCCAGTCAATAGGGTATTCTAGTCTCAGAGGGGTTGTGAGATTTGGCAGAGAGCACAAAGCAAGAAATGCAGAAAGAAACACTTAAAAATTGCAACTTGGCACAGGGCAGAAAGAAAACCCCTAACTCCGGATTTACATATTCTGACATACCCAGGCGAACTGAAACAAAGATCAAAAATTTAAATTGGACAGCTACCAGTCAGGACTTATTTCTTCCCCAATGGACTGTGTAGAAATTGGCACCCAAGGACTATTTTTATAATAATCAGTGAGAATCTGATAATAGAATAACAGATCAGTTTGTCATTTTTAATTTCTATACCTCCCCTTACTATTATCACTGCCTAGACATTTTGCATTCGTCTTTAAAATGTAAATTTACCTGCAGCTATTCATTCTGCCTATTCTAAAGCCTGTCAAACAGAGATGAAAGAAAGCTGTACCAAGGCAAGTCTAAGATCTTCGTCTCAATCAGTAAAATCTTCTGTGGAACCTTGCACTACTCAAGCAAGACAGATCTGAGCTCCTGATATGGTGAGAAAATGTGACCTACTTTAAAACCCAGCAGTGTGTGTGTGATGAAATGAAAGTGAATTGTTTTGCTGAAATCTGACACTAAAAATAGGGCACCGGATCCTTCCCCTGCTGGAAAAAAAAAAAAAAGGCATTAAAATGAGTGTGTGTCTGTATGTCTGGGAATATGTTTCCATAGCAACCATTGTCCCACCTCCCCTATCAACAGCATTACCCCTTTCTACAGAAAGAGGTCATATGAACGCCTTTTCCAAAACCCCTCCCAATCCCTTACTCCATGAAATCTAATTAAAGAGTGAAATGAATTTTAGTGATGGTTCTGGAGACTGGGAGAAGTCCAAGGTTGGCGGGGGGTGGGGGGGCGGTTAGAGGAAGATGGCTGGGGAGAGGGACAGGGAGACCTGTCCTTCCACATTGGAGCAGCAACACACAACTCTGTTCTCATGTTTAAAAAGAGCCACAGCTCCCACGCCGAGGGGCTGCAAGGGAGTGATAAACCTGCCAGGCTACGATGTTATTACTTTAATGGATACAGGACTGGTTGAACACTTTATTTCCACCAGGGCTTTTTTACGTGTATCTTCTTCCCTTTACGCAACATCCAATTTTCCTCAGACACCCCCTCCCCCTTTATTAAGGAACACTGTCCCCATTTCCAATCCCACTCACACGAGGGGGAAAGAAAACATCACTGGAGAGAAGAGGTCTGTCTCTAGAATGAGGTGTGTGAGACCATCACATTTATGAATAACCCCCCCCCCAAAAAAACCCCTTTTTTGTATAGATTAGAAGTCAGAAAAGAATGGGGGAGTGGAGTGGTTTGGGGTCTTCCTGACACTCTGGGGAGGTTGAAGCAGATTTGTGCAAACCAGCCTCAGGGTTTTTTTTTGTTTGTTTTTGTTTTGTTTTGTTTTGGTTTGGTTTTTTAGCATCTGCTGGGGACCTCCCTTCTTCCTTTCCAGCAGCTGCCTCCCTCCTCCCCACATCTTTAGTGTCCAGTCAGCAGCCTCAGGCGCCCCTCTCCCTCCACTCTGGCCATCGCTGACCTTGCTGTCTAGGCATCTGCGCCTCCTTTCTGCTTCCCAGTGTTTTCTCCAGGTTGGATGTCAGTCGGCGTTGAGCCGCATGGGGTCCTAGGAGGAGCAGAATTGTCCTCCTGGGAGGACCTGGTCAAGTCTGGGCTTGTCGCGCTGGGAGGCAGGACCACCTGTGGGGCCTCCAGGAAAAGAGAGTCAGTCACACGCACACTTCCACCCCTGCACTACTCAAGGGCGCAGAGGAGGGGCAACGTGAAGAAAAATAAAGGATTTGTCACCCAGACTTGTCTCCACCCTGATGGGCTGAGTGTGTGAGGGCTGTGTGCATGGGGAGAGCGAAAGCCATGTTTTCACAAGGACGGGGTGGCAGGACCCAGGTAGATGGGTGTGAGGCAGCTGGCGGCAGACTGGCCATCCGCAGGACACAGCACCTGCTGTGGCATCCGCAGTGGCCTCTGCCTTATCTGTCCGCCCCGCGACATCAGCAGCAGGCCCCTCCCTGTCCTTGGAGGAGGTAACCAGCCTCTCCCTGCTGGCCTGCAGCAAGCACAAGAGGGCTTCCCTCTTGCCAGCTCACTAAGGCAGCCAGGACCCCCTGAATGGTCAGTAAACCCCCACCACCACCCCGAAGCCTCCTGGAGAAAATCAGGAAAGATCTGCAAGACCAGGTTGTGGTCAAGCCAGAGAAGAAATTTCTGTGCTTTTAGGCTGTGATATATATATATATATAAATTTTTTTTAAATTGTGCTTTTAGTTTTTCTCCCAGGCTGATGTGGCTTCAGGCTTATGGCTTATCCACGATATAATCAAGAGAACTAATATTTACTGAGTGTGCGCTCTGGGCCCAGAATCTTTCCAAGCACTATACATATACTAACTTAGGCTTACGTTTGCCTGTGAAATAGAATCATTCTTATCTCTGTCTGACAGGTGAGATAAGAATATGCTCAAGGTCGCCGAGCTAGAGAGTGGCCAAGTGTCTCCAGCCTCTCCGAGTGGGACTTGCACCTTCCCTGAGAGACGCAAACCACTAGTCTTCATCAGATTATCTTCATTTTTTTTCAGAGTGCTTGGGAATTTTTTAAACCCCAATACGTTTATAGAAATAACATCATTAAGAACGTGCTCGGATGGCGGGGGAAAAGCAGTGGCTGCTAAAATTACTCCTTTGATTCCACACATGCCTGTTTCCACAGTCCAGGAACTCACAGGTTTCACAGAGTGAACATCTAATTCTGTATTCTGTGGGCTTTTTCAGGTGACATTATGAGGATATTTTCATGAGGTTATTTTCTTACTGATTTGAAATGCTGCGCAGCATTCCTTCGGGTTGATGTACCATAATTCACTTAGCCAGTCCCTTCGTTTGGACATTTAGATTGTCTCCAGGATGTCACCATTTCAAAAGGAAAAAACAAAACAAAACCATCTCGGCTCCGATTTATCCCTTTTATTGACTGCATCAGCTGTGTTGAGACAGAGGAGACAGAGGAGAGCCGAGGAATCCATGCAGTTGGAGCCATTCTGATCACCTTTGGCCTGCACCCAAGGTTTACTCGAAGGTTAGAGGTGTGTGAGCTGGAAGGATTTCACAGGTGCTCTTCTTTACGGAAGGATTCGGAAGATACGGAAGAGTGGCCGGAATGCTGTCCATTCTGGAATGGAATGTTGCCACCGAGGTGTCAGAAGTGGTTGTAGATAGCAGAGACCAGTAGAGCAGGTTGAGCTGCAGCCTCGCAGAAGTGTCATTTTTAACTTGGTAACAGATGGCGCACTGGCCAGAGCTCAAAAGGTCGGGGCTCCTTAAACCAACGGGACGCGGGCATATGATTCAAACGCTCTTTGCAAGCTGAGGAGCTGCCACTGTCCACTTGCCAAGGGCCACAATGCCGTGTGTGAATATGCAGGAGATGTGAATTATTTCTGCTCCTCTAACCTCCCTGATCTCTGCTATTTCATTTTCCTAGCCTCAGGTAGAGGCTTTTAAAATAATGAATCACCACCAACTGCATTCCCAACTCCATCTGGGCTCAACTCCTCTGGACTGATAGGAAAACCTCTCAGGATCTAGTGTATGTTTATACCAGATGGAATTCAGCTTAAACCCTGGTAAAAATAATCCATTTTCCCATATCTTTTTTTTTTTAAGATTTATTTATTTGAGAGTGAGAGCGCACGTGCGCATGTATGTGAACGGGGTGGGCAGGGAGGGACAGAAAGAGAGGGAGAGAATCACAAGCAGACTCCCCGCTGAGCGCAGAGCCCAATGTGGGGCTCGATCTCCTGATCCTGAGATCATGACCTGAGCCAAAATCAAGAGTCGGACACCCAGCCGACTGAAAGACCCAGGTGCCCCTGCATCTCCCCATTTCTTGAAAGGCACCTTACTGGCCTCACCCTAGTCCTGGCCCTGCTCTAAAATCACAGCAAGGCTCTGGCTTGATCATTGCCACCCTCTGGAAGTCTACCTCCTCATTAGACTCCAATTAAACATGACATGATTTAAAAAAAAAATTCACTTCCGCTAAAAGGTAACAATAACAATAATGGAAGGGGATAGGCTGACAGTCTTTCCATGACCCATTTGCAAGTATAAGCCTGTGTTCTCCAACTGACTGCCGGCCAGGATTTTTAGACAAACAAGAGGTACAGACAACCCAAAGCATGACTTCTGGCGGACTGGTACTCATGGTTTTAAGCCTGCTGAGAGAATTAACATTCAACAGCTGTGCATATTCACACTGCTAAATGCATATTACACAATATTATCAGACATTCTCCTACGCAGAGCAGCATTATTGGCCCACTGGGTGATTCACGAGGTTCCAACACCAGCCGCCAGGGAAAGAGACCTATCAAGATTGTGGTGATGAGAGAAATTGGAGCACGTGGTAACAGGAAGGTAGACCAGATAGCTTTTCAGGACGGATCAAGAAAAAGCTTTGACAGGATGAGATATGATTTGCCTTTATTTGAAATGTTGCGGGTCTAGAGAACTCGGTGCAATTTGTTCCGTGTATGGAACAATGCGATGAGTCTTCCCACCTGAACAGCTGAGAAAGGAGAGAAGTGAAGGGCATGGAGGAAGCCGGGTGAGTTCATGCTTGAATAAGAGGTTCTCTTGGTAACCCAATCACAGAGAAGGCTGCCAGCCCAGGTCCAGGGATAATAAGCCCCTCTTCTTGAGTCTCAACTAGCTTAGATTTCCCTACACGCTACCTTGACCATGCCTGTCCCTGGAGCAAGAAACTTCAAAGCTTTCCCGGTGTCTGAGCCAGGGTCTTCCAACGTGGCATGTGTGTGTACTGATCAATTGGGGTGTGGAAAACGTTGGGTCTCTGCCTTCGGCTTGGGTCATGATCTCGGGGTCCTGGGATCGAGCCCCACATCGGGCTCTCTGCTCCGCGGGGAGCCTGCTTCCTCTTCTTTCTCTGCCTGCCTCTCTCCCTACTTGTGATCTCTGTCTGTCAAATAAATAAATAAAATCTTAAAAAAAAAAGATTATCTTTAATAATTATTTGGCTTCTGCCTCGATGTCTAGTCTTAAATAGGTTGTATATTAGTACAGCTGTGATGACTCTTCATTTCAACAAGGGCTGTGCAAAAGGTGTCATATTAACAGGTTGCGTGAGCAAAAAGGTTTGGAAGGGACTGGTCTAAGCAAGATAAACCACCTTAGTCTGCCGTTCATGGTCCCCCGCAATGCTCTGTTCTACCTCCTGTCCCGCTATTTCACTTCTCAGCACACTCACTACAGTAAAGTGGATCTGATCAACCAGAGATACCCGAGTTTTTTGTCTGCGTTCGTTTTTAACACTTTCTTGCTCTTGTGTCTTGGCTGCTCAAACACTCTCAAATGAGATTGTGTTCACTTGGATCCAATGACCCTCCGATCGCTTTACCAGCAGAGACTCCAGTCCTTTCTAGGATAGCCCATCCTAAATAAGCTCACCAAGGGTAGCTAAGATGCTCAGAGATGAACAAAACAGAGCCCACCGTTGTCCAGGGAGGCGGTGACTCAGATATAATCAACTCTCGTGGACAAATGCTAGAGTTACTGCCTCCCCCACTCACAGCTGCCCCCAGTGCTTGGTAGACTGCCGAGCATCAGCATCACGGGAACGATTACCAGCCGCGTACCTAGCCACACCAGCCTTGATGATGAGATCTTGGCATCATGAAGTAAAAATAATTCCAGGAGGTACAGTATGGAGATCCGGAAAACTTTTTATCTCCTTCAATTCACACAGTCAGGGGTCTTCCCTGAGGCCAAGGGTGTCATGTATGTTTCTACAACAGGTACATGGCACAACGGTGCTCAGTGGGGGGGTAGATCCAGTCTTCAGTCTGCTACCTTTTGCCAAGGTCCCCACTGGCAGACTGCATTTTCCAAACACGGCAGCCTCAGTATCTCCTATCTGTCTTGTTCTTCTGACAACGTGATCTGGACACTCCTTCCATCTAGTGGTGAGGCTGAAATCCACTCCTTTTAAACATGGGTAGATCTGGGGCTCCCGGGTGGCTCAGTGGGTTAAAGCCTCTGCCTTCGGCTCAGGTCATAGTCCTGGGGCCCTGGGATCGAACCCCAAGTCGGGCTCTCTCTCTGCTCTGGAGGGAGCCTGCTTCCCTTCCTCTCTCTCTGCCTGCCTCTCTGCCTACTTGTGATCTCTGTCTATCAAATAAATAAAACAAAATCTTAAAAATAAAACAAAAAAACATGGGTAGATCTTTGCAATTGCTTCGATCAACAGAGGATGGCGGAAAGGACATGTGACCTCTGAAGCTAGGTCACAAACATGCCATGCACTTCTACGAAGATCTCCCCAGACATTTCATCGTCTGTGGCACCTCCCATGGTGTGCGCCAGTCAAGCTGTGTGACTGTGGGCAAGTTGCCTAAATTCTGGGAACCTTCATTTCCCCATCAGTAGAATGGGGATGATACTAATGCCTGCTCCATGAGGATGAAGTACGGCAATCCACGCGACTGCTTAGTGTAATGTCTGGCATATAGTAAGCATTCATGGTTAGCAATCCTTACGATCACCACCTGCCATTTGGTAAGTGGCCAACTAACATTTGTGCACTAATTAATCAAATTGTGCTATCCACTGACTGAAAAGAAGATAAAGATCCAATTTGTATCCAAAGGCACTGGAGGCTCTTTGTGTCCTAGCTCTGGTAATGCCTCCAGGCTCAAGCCTCTGGCGGAGCACCCCACCTACACAGCATTCCACTGCTGCGCCCCTCCCCCACGGTTCTCGGTGTCTTCCCTCAAACTCCATGTTGGCTCTTGGCATTGGCTTTCACAGTTCACTTTTCCTGAGGGATGCCCTTCAGCTCCTCATTCCCCTTTCAACTAATTTTTACCGGACTTCCGTTCTCAGCCTTGAGGGCACCTCTTCAGAAGCCTTTGCTGACCTCAAGATTAGATAAAGTCCTCACTCTGCTTCCCCTGTTGTGACAGGAGCTCACCATATGGCAATTGCTTGCTGATTTCTCTGTCTCGAGCACCCGAAAGCTCTGGGAGGGCAGGATTTGGGTCCTGTTCACCAGGTCATTCTACATGGAGTAATAGTTACTTAATAAACATTTATTGAACAAATGATTGCAAACGAATAGGAACCCAAAAATATAAAACCCCAAATAGCTACATAATATTCAGCACCATCACTTTAAGAAAACAGAGGCCTGTGTAATACATTTTCAAACGATTTCCATCAAAACAGATTCAGATCAGATCTTGGCACTTAATGGAGTAAGCTTCAGTTATCTGGAAAAATAATTTGCTCACAACGTTTTAACGGAAGATGTTAAGTAAACGCGAGTGTTCTCTAGTTTTTTCATTGGCTTCTCAGATGGCGAAGCTCTTGGGAGGGTGGCAGGGCGGGGCGGGGGGTGGGAAGAAAAAAAAGCACATAATTTCCACAGTGCCGGGGACGGAGCACTGAACACTTAGTTGTACAATCAATATTTGATGATGGACTTGTAGACATTTAAAGCTGAAAGGGACCTTGATGGCTGACGGAAGATTGTCTGATTGAAAATTGAACCGATTAGAAGCCTGGGGAGTGGACCACAGAGCAGCCGTCACTGGCCAGGAGAAGAAGGGAACACCTCTGTTGCTCTGAGATCTGGCCTCAGGTGTCTCTGCATTGGGGAGCTTTCCAGGAACCCCAGCGGTCCCTGCCAAGACTGCATTTTCTGGTTGAACTGCTACAGCTTTCTATATGGAATGAGGAAATCTCTGCAATACTTTTTGTCCAAATGTGATTAACACAGCATTCTGTAATGCTCCTTCCCAAGGAAAGCACACCCTACTTAGGCTGGGAAAACACCCCAAATTTCCATTGTGATGGGATCCACCAGGGTGAGGTTAACTTCAATTATGGGCATAACTCAGGCCATTGAAATCTCCCACGGAAAGATTTCTACCACCCAGCTAAGATTCCACCTTGGTTTGCGGGGCCAGAACCTGTTGGAGCACTCCATGCCCTGACCTGTGCTCATCAGTCTGTTGCCTCTTATCAGAAAGCCCAAGACTATGACATAATGGCAGTACTCCACAGAATGCTGAATGAGTCTCCTCCTTGCCTGGGAAAGCCCTCTTCCAGACAGCATAGGACATATTGGTCTGGGAGATCTCGGGTTAAATTTTTCTGCCACCATCCGGGGGAAATATGGAGGTTGGTATATCCACTCACACTGGGTCCATCATTTCTAAACCTTCCTCAGGTTGCCACCGCCACCCCCCCCCCATCCAAAGGTACCGTCCTGACAGTCCTGCCCCATGAAGTCTAGGATAGGTGATTCAAACACACATCAATTTTAGTAAAATACGAAAAAATGTGGGGATCCAAAGAACCTGAGCGGCTGGGTTGTACAACTCCAGGGGGTGCTGCTCGCACATTATTCTGCCAACAACCTGGAGCTGGCTCTCCTATGTCATTTCTTAGTTCGCTTGGTACAAATGTAATACCTCTAACATTGGATTCCTAGGTGTCTCTCTTGTCTTACAGTCCCTTCCCCTAGGCTGTGACCTTGGATGTTGACATTTCTTCTGCTTAGAAGTATAGCTTGCTTACTTTCACTTATAGTTAAGAAAACACTTTCAAGTACTTCGTATCACTAGAAACTCAATAGTCTTTTGAAGGGGTCAGGCAGTTACTGAAAACAGTCTCAGAGGTCATTGACTTGCTAAAGGTCACCCAACCCAGGAAAAGCGAGTTCTTGACTCCTCATTTATTGTTTATCCCATCAGACAAAGGAGCTTTAGGATGCAAACAGAATTATCCTCATAAGTGCTAGCTGGCTCTCTAGTCAACCTCGAAGTCTCTTGTCCTTATTTTTGGGAGCGCCTGGAAGACTTGTGTGTGCTCCTGCACAAGCCCTTTCAGCTGTCACATGACATCCTCCAGTCTCCTCTTCTCTGCTCTTCCATCGGTCCCGTGGTGCTCGGCTGCTGGTGCAGGCGGTGAGGAGCCCTGGAGCTAGTCCTCAGTGCCAGAGCCAGAACTGCCATTCTGGGTCAAGTCTACCATTCTGGAGTGGAAAGAGGAAGGGGAGGAAGCCAGGGAACAACCCAAGAGCCCCTAGTCTTCTCCTGGGGCAGAGGGGCACTGCTAGAGAATGGGAGGTCTTGACACAAGATTGTAGATCTCGCTCTTTGGGATGACTCTTTTTTCTAATAGTCTAAACACTTCCGGCCCCTTCATGCAAATCATCTGCTGACAGCTTGTGCTTTTAATCCTCCAGATATGCCCAGACACATCTGAATTTCAATCGGAGATAGATTAAGATGATCCAGCCAAGCAACTACCCAGGGTAGCAGAACACCACTGTTATAGATGGGAATGATTGCCACTTAATTCAGATATCCCCCCCACCGAAGTCATGCGAACGTTGGTCTCTTTGCTGAAAACACACAGCATGCTTGAGTGATAAATTTAAAAACCCTGCCAGATTGACCTGTCTCTGTGGACTACACTCAGATAAGCCACCTCCACATGCTTGGTGCAACCAAATCTGAAGCCAAAAGTCACCACTAAACAAATTCTGAACCGGAATGGGGCAACATAGCGCTACTTACTGAGACTGAAGGATTGAATTCTTTTTTGTTTCAATTTCAAACCCTTTCGTATTCCTATCATGAAGCTGCCTCGTTTAGAAAATTGTGAAAGAAAACTGAATCGAGAACAAGAACATCAGAAGAGAGGAAAATATTTTGCCAAGTTCTTTTTTTTTTTTTTATTTTTTTTGCAAAAACATCAAGTCTGTTTTGGCCAGTGGGTGTAAATGAACAAGAGAATCTGTTTCTAGATGCAATTTTTATTAATAGAAGGATCAGTTTATTCCTCGAGTCACTAAATAAATGTTGAACAAATATTTCAAAACAGCTCATTAGCCTGCCAGGTGCTGACAATTTTGATCGCGCACTGATCCTGCGGGGCAAATCAGCTCAGGCCTCTCCAGCCTTGGTTGGCCTCTGGTTTGCTGTCCTGTGAAAGCAAGGAATTAAAGTCGAAGCCTAACAAATATTGGTTAATTGAGTACCTTTAAAAACCATAGGAATCCAGGGGCGCTTGGGTGGCTCAGCGGATTAAGCCTCTGCCTTCGGCTCAGGTCGTGATCTCAGGGTCCTGGGATCGCGCCCCACGTCGGGCTCTCTGCTCAGTGGGGAGCCTGCTTCCTCCTCTCTCTCTCGGTCTGCCTCTCTGCCTACTTGTGATCTCTATCTGATAAATAAAATAAAATCTTAAAAAAAAAATCATAGGAATCGGGTGCCTGGCTGGCTCACTTGGTTGAGCGGCTGCCTTCAGCCGGGGTCATGATCCTGCGGTCCTGGGATTGAGCCCTGAAATGGGCTCCCTCCTTGATAGGGAGTCTGCTTCTCTCTTCCTCTGCCTCTCCCCACCAGCTTGTGCTCTCTCTCTCTCTCTCAAATAAATAAATAAAATACTTAGAAAAATAAAAAACACATGGATCTTTGAAGTTCTTCCTCTGGAGAAGTCGACAGTCAGCTGGAATGGAGAAATCATGCCAGTCCTAGGGATTCTGCCACGCCAGTTTTGCTGCAGTAGTAAGATTTGATCTGAGGAAGGAGTGACTGTTTCATTGTGCCAAACGGAGCCCCACCCAGGCCGGCTGGATTCCTCTCCATGGCAGCTCATTTTTCGCTACTTCTTATACAAGGAAAGTTGTGGGCAAGTGCCAGCTTGAGTGATCAGAGGAGATGCTTCTAGAGGCTGCCAATCAAAGCCTCCTTTGGGGGTAGTCAGACCCGTAAAAGGTGCCTGTGAATTCATAAACACAGGCTAACCATTCACCTCCATCAGCCTCCAAACCAGGGCTTTTCAAACTGGAATATGCATACAGATCGCCTGGGGATTCTAGAAAAGGCAGAATCCGATAAAATCAGTCTGGGAGGGCCGGGTGTGAGAGTCTGCATTGTCGATAAATTGCCTAGGGATGCTGGGGCTGCTGGTCTTCAGACCACACTTTGAGGAGGGAGGTTCTCCTCTGACACAAGAACACAGCATTCATGGCAGGAGGATCTAGGGACAGGGGCAAGTCAGGGAAATGAGAGCCTAGAGCAGGCGGTAAATACACAAGCCATTGTTTACTTTATAATGTAAGGAGTGTTAACAAAGGGTCATGTATGTGCATGCAAGTAGAGGGGAGAAAGGAACAGAGTAGAAGGGCACAGAGACTTGGAAACAAAAAAAGAAAAGGTCAGGCAGAATTAGATGGATTTCTATCCACGGATTCTCCGGACTGGGTCGAGGAAGGAGAGCAGGCCAGTTGGGCATAGCTGTATTTGGCACCTTGGAAAGGGATGGTAGTATTTTGTACTCACTTTCATATTCTGTTTAGTACAGCACTGGTGTCTGAGGTCTTCATAAACGCTGACTGAATGAATGAATGACTCAGTTACTCATTCCACCTCATTTCTTTTTTTTAATTGGGTCAAATATACAAAACATAAACGTGCCATTTTAACCATATTTAGGTGAACAATTCAAGTGGCATTAAGTATACCCACCTCTGTTGTGCAACCAACACCAGTATCCGTGGAAGCTTCTCCTCGTCCCAAGATGACACACTATACTCATTACCGATAACTCCCCATTCTCCCCTTCTCTCCCGCAACCACCACTCTATTGTCTGTCCCTCTCAGTTTGACTACTCTAGGTACCTCAGGAAAGTGAAGTCATAAGACATTTGTGGACTTTGTGTTTGGCTTATTTCCTGAGCATAGTCCATCCATGTCATAGCGTGTCATACCAAATTTCCTTCCTTTTGAAGGCTGAATAATATTCTACTGTGTATTTATACTACATTTTGCTTGTCTGCCCACCTGTCGATGGACATTTGGGTTGTTTCCACCTTTTTGGCTAAGTGAATGGTGCTGCTCTGAGCGTGGGTGTGCAGATATCTGTATGAGCCCCTGCTTTCAATTCCTCAGGGTAAATACAGACTCAGAAGTGGAATTCCTGGGTCATATGGTTTTTCTCTGGTTAACTTTTCTGAGGAGGCTCCATCCCATTTCATTTCATTTTAAAATTTAAAACCTTAATTAAGTAGTACAGGAGATAGCAATTTAAACATCTAGGTTCTCCTGGTTGGGAGAAAGGAGGAATGACCTTCAAATCTGGTGATTTATAAAATGGCTTAGCTTTGCTTCACCTCCCCTATAAGATACCCTGAAGGTGAAGCTGGAAGGAGGGCTGGAGGTCACATCAGCTCACCCAGCCCGGACCATTTAGCAAGGGGACTGTCAGGCCTTTGCATTTCTTGACCGACCAGCCCATGCCTTTCGGGAAGTCTCTCTGCCCACCCACCAGTGCAGAGAAGAGGGATGGCCCCGTGTCAGTGCTGCGTGGCTTTCCTCCCACGGGCGAGCCTAAGGAAGGCAAAGCCAGCAAGGTTCCTTATGCCAAAGGCAGGATGGTTTCTGCAACTGGTGACTCTAGCAGTAACATTTTCCAGGGAGCCAGTCTAACTCAGAGACAGCCAAACCTCGGGAAGCACAGCCGGCCCAAAAAGAGAGCGCACTGAGGGTGTGGCTAAGGCCCCAGGGAAGGCCTGGTCCAACAGCTGGAGGCCATTAAAATGTGGCAAAGGCTCCCTTCTTTGTTCTCAGGATCAATTTAAAGTGCTACCAGCCTCTTGGGCAGGGACTTCAATTCCAGGAATAGGGACTCAGGGCTCTCCAGATAGAAACCTGACTCAAACACAGGATACCATTTTTAAAAAGTTCTTTTTTTGAAATAACAGACTTAAAAAGAAAATCGTGCATAGTCCCACCCCACCCCCCCAGCAAATTCACTGTTTTCATTTTTCCATATTCTCCTCCTGAGCTAATGCAATTTTTATTGCTCTTTTTACTCCATCAGTCATGCCTGGATTTCTCTTGTCTCCTCCCCACCTCTGAAGGCAGTTCTACCCAAAATGTTGTCATTTGCACGTTTCTGGGATCAGAGGGGGAAAGAGCAATGGCTCTCCTTCCTTCTCTGTGTCTCTTGGCTCACTCTCCCAACACACACACACACACACACACACACACACTCGCGCTCCTTCCCTCCAGGTGCCTCCTTTCTGTTGGGGATGTGTCTCCAATGACTAGCTGACTCCAGGACTTTGCCCACCTTCTTTGGGAAAGGCACTTGTTAGGAACAGAAATGAGCTCTTTCAGCCTCCTGCCCCGTCTGGTTGTGAGCCTGCCCAAAGCGTGTCATTGCAGAAGGATATGTCAGTACGGTTGACCTCCTGGAACCCAGCCTGGGCACGTGGCCCTGGGCCAAGATCGCTCCTCCCCACTCCCTGCTCCCATTCAGGCTCCTGCTCCAGACTTCTCTCTCTCTCCACTGATAACAGCTCTCAGAGCCTGTGCTTACATTAAGTGACTATGGGAAGGGTTTTTGAAAGGATTTATAGTGTTTGTACACCATCATAATGCAGCCCATCTTTTACATTTCTCAAAGTCTTAAAACTATGACTTTGGTATTCCTAGCAGGCACTGGGTATGATTAAGGATTGTGGCTCTTTGCAGTACCTCTAAACTAACACCATTCAGGTTCCTGCCCATAACAGGACCATGACACAGGCCTTGGGGGCTTCCTGCCCCTCCCCACCCCCACAACTTCTGTCTCCCACTTCCTGTGTCGCTCACTCCCAGTTCTTCCTTCAGTTCTGAGACCCCCAGTGATGCTCCCCGGCTGCTCCATCCAACCTCGCCGCACATCCGGGCCTCTTGTTTCAGGGGACCTAGCTATTTCCTGGGTGTTGGCTTGCTTAGGGTTTCTCTTGGGGTATTTTGTATTATGATTCCCGTACCTGTCATGGCTTAGCAGAAGATGTGCAAACCAATATCTCAGAAATGGGCAGGCAGGGGAAGTTAGGACACAGGACTCAGTCTGGAACTTTCCATCCACTGAGTCTGGACTAACACTCATTGTCCTGGATCCCTGTCTCAAAGGGGTTTTTTTTTGTTTGTTTGTTTTGTTTTGTTTTGTTTTGTTTTGTTTTTTTCATTGATCAGCTTTCTCCTTTTTAGTGAAAAGAACTGTGGTCTAGATTAAGTTCAAGGACCCAAAAACCAATGTTGGAAGACTAAATAATGTAACTTTGAAAGCAGAGAGGCCGTGATTGGATCCTGGCCATGCTGTAGACTAAACATTGTAAGCTTGAAAAATGTACTGCTCTCTTAGCCTCAGATTCTGCACGTGTAAAATGGGGTTACCCCTAACTACCTCCTAGGTTTGGTATGATAGTAGGTGAGATAACATGTACGAGACTCTTAGCATGCCACCGAGTTGGCACACAGTGCTAGACAATCCTATTTTAAAAATTACCTCCTGGCAATTATTAAGCAATCACGATTTTATTAGTACACTAACTTGTATTAATGAGGGTACTTTTAATGTCAAGTCACAAAAATCCCAACCCAACTGGCTTAAAAATTAAGAAAAAAAAAATTTGTTCACATAGGGGTAAGTCTCCAAAGTGGGGGGGGGGGGGCGGGGTCTCCGGGGTTAATTGGATCAGCGGATCAACAATGTCACCAGGGACCCAGGTAATTTCTACTTCTGTTCCTGCCATTCTTGTCATGTTGGCTTTGTGTGTAGGCCAGCTCTCATCATGTCTCTAAATTGGCTTACATGTAGCCAACCTCATAGCCGGGCACAGCAGCATCCACTCAAGAGAAGATCATATGTGTATGTGAGGTTTTTATTTTAATGTGTCCCAAATTTATTTTATTTTATTTATTTTTTATGAACATATAGTGTATTATTTGTTTCAGGGGTACAGGTCTGTGATTCATCAGTCTTACACAATGCTGTTTTGTTAAAAAAGAGACTTTTCCATTTCTGGCCATAATGGAATTACCTTTTGCCATAAAGAATTACAAAACTGGACAAAATATATATTAAAAAAACTGTTTTCCATCATTATACACAGGCAGTCCAGGATGATTCTCAAGAGAAGTGGAAAAATTAGATGAGCACTACAATCTCCCTGGTTTTCTTCCTGCAGACATTTCTGGATCCCAGAGCAGGAGGGGGACCCACATGGAACATGACAACCTCTCCAAGTATGGGAGACAGAGATCAGAATTTGGGGCCATGGAGTTTAGGATGGGGGAGTCAGAGCCCTGGAGAGATGAAAGCCACACAGAAAGAACGCACAGCAATCTGCTTGAGGGGGAAATTTGAGTCTTTGGTTGAAACTAAGTTGCATAAATTCAGAGTAAAACTGCAGGGGCTGGGCAATAAAACAACTCTTGAAGCTTCCTAATTCTGTGTTCACACAGGAATGACAGTTGTTTGTATTCTAGCCGGCTGGAGTGGAATCTTCTTTGGCTACCTGGGCATTGGCTAAGGACTCCGGAAGGGTCATGCCTTAATAGTAAGGCTAAACTAACCCCAGATTAAAAGCAACTTGCTTAATAATAGTTTTTAAATGCTCAAAAGAATCAAATTTTTTTGTTTGGGGGGATTGTTTTTGTTTTTGTTTTGTCTCATGCAATACTCAGGATATACTTGTACTAAAAAATTGCTCATTGAAGTTCAAGATTAACTGGGCATTCTGTGTTTTTAGTTGCTAAATCTGGCAACACTGGATGAGTGTATTATAGTTATAGAGATGTTAACATCAAGGGAAGCTGCAGGAAAGAAACACAGGAACTCTGTGCTACCTTCATAATTCTTCTGTAAAACTAACATTACCTCAAAATAAAAGGCTAAACAATTAAGTTTATAAAAGATTTTTTTGAAGATTTTATTTATTTATTAGAGAGAGCATGAGCCAAGGGAGAGGCAGAGGGAGTGGGAGAGAAGCAGACTCTATGCCATGTGGGGAGCAGGACTTGGGCCTCGATCCCAGGACCCTGATATCATGACCTGAGCCAAAGTCAGATGCTTAACTGACTGAGCCACCCAGGAACCCCAAGTTCATAAAAGATTTTTAATGATATGAGAAAATGTTCTTACATGAAAAGGAGCAAGAAACAGAGCTGTATATTCATTGTGATAATATCTATGTATTTTTTAAAATAAAATGTATCCTTAGGGGAAAAAACATTGAAAAGAAATATATAAATATTAACAGTGGTTATTGCTGGATAATTATATTCTGGACTGCTTTATTTGATTTTTTTATACTTTCCAGATTTCCAACTCTTGTGTAAAAAGGAAACATTACTTCTAATAATAAAAACATTTAAAGTAGTTAAAAAGAACTGAGCTGATCTTCAGGTAACCTAATTGCTTCCTCATGCAAAGCCTATCACTCTTTCAAGGAAGAGAGCAAAATCCAGATACTTAACATAACACTCACAATACCTAGCATCCAATAGTTATTAAACATGCAAAGATGCAGAGAAAAGTGACTCTTTTTTTCTTTTTAAGATTTTATGTATTTATTTGACAGACAGAGAGAGAGAGAGAAAGAGCACAAGCAGGCAAAGCAGCAGGCAGAGGGAGAGGGAGAAGCAGACTTCCCACTAAGCAGGGAGCCCAACGGGGGACTCGATCACATGACACTGGGATCATGACCTGAGCTGAAGTTAGACGCTTAACTGATTGAGCCACTCAGGCACCCCCAAGAATTGTGACTCTTTTTTTTTTTTTAAGATTTTATTTATTTATTTGACACAGAGAGAGAGAAAAATCACAAGTAGGAAGAGAGGCAGGCAGGGAGGGGGGGGCAGAACAGGCTCCCTGCTGAGCAGAGAGCCCAATATGGGTCTAAATCCCAGGACCCTGAGACCATGACCTGAGCTGAAGGCAGAGGTTTAACCCTCTGATCCACCCAGGTACCCAAGAAATGTGACTCTAAACCAGAAGAAAAATCAGACTTAAAGGTGATAGTCATGGTGGAATTTTCAAAAAAAAGGAATTTAAATGGCTACTATAAACATGTCCAAGAATTCAAGACCAAAACATGAAAATAATAAAGATGGAAATGGAAACTTCTATAAAAATAATGAAATAGAACTTTTGGAACTGAAAATACAATATCTGATATAAAAAATTCACTGGATGGGCTTACCAGAATAATCAACATTGCAGAAGAAAAGATGAATGAACTTGAAGACATAGCAATAAAAGCTATCAAAACTGAAGCACAGGCAGGAAAATCTCTTCAAACAATGGGCAGAGCCACAGTGACCCATGGAATAATATCAGGTGACTAATATACACATAAATGGAGTTCAGAAATAGAAAAAAAAAGGACAATGAGGGCCAAAAATGTATTTGAAGAAATAGTAGCCAAAATTTTTCAAAATTTACTATAAACTATAAAAGCACAGATCTTAAAATTTTTATAAACTCCCGACAGGACAAACACAAGGAAAATCACAGCAGAACACATCATAATAAAATTGCTGAAAATCAGTGCTAAAGAGGAAAACCTAAAGAGAAAGAGATACGTTGTAAATAAGCAAACAAAGATAAGAGTAACGGCTGACTTCTTGTCAAAAATCCTGTAAGCCAGAGACAACGAAATAACATCTCTAAAGTTCTGAGAGAAAAAGAAAGCTTACAACCTAGAATTCTTTATGCAAGAGAAATAATATCCTTCAAAAATGAAGACAACATTTTTAGGTAAACAAAAGCTGAGAGGATTTATCACCAGAAGACTTACACTACAAGAAATGTTAAGAAAGTTTTTGAAGTGGAATGAAAGCAAGACCAGATGGAAACTGGGAGCCACACAAAGAAATGAAGAGCTCTGGAAATGTAAGGATGTGAACAAATATGAGATATTTTTCTTATTTAAAAATTTTTTAAAGGTCATTGTCTGAAGCAAAAATAACAGTGAGGTAGTCTGAGATTTATAACATATAACACACAAAATTAATGGGGAAAAATAGTACAAAGGAGGAGAAAAGGAAACGGAAGTGCAGTGTTGTAAGACTTTTATATTTACATGAGGTAGATCATGACAAGTTGAAGACCCATATTGGAAACTCAGAAACCACTTTAAAAAAGAGTAGCAAAGAGGTATAGCTAAAAGCCAAAAGAAGGCATAAAAAAGAATACTAAAAAACAAAATGGAACTCAGACCAAATAAAGGCAGAAAAAGAACAGAACAGAATGGATGAGGCAAATAGAAAACAAATAGCAGGGTTCCTGGGTCACTCAGTTAATTAAGTATCTGCCTTTGGTTCAGATCATGAGCCTGGGGTCCTGGGATCAAGTGTCACATTGGGCTCCCTGCTCAGCAGGGGGTCTGCTTCTCCCTCTCCCTGTCCCTTCCCCCTGCTCAGGCTCTCTGTCTCTAGATCTCTCTCAAAAAAATAAATAAAATCTTAAAAAAAAAAAAAAAAGATTACAGCTTAACCTCAATTGCATTGAAACTGCATTAAATGTAAATGTTTCAGATATCCTGATTATAAGGCAGGGATTGTCAGAATGGATAAGAAAGGAAAACCCAACTAATATGCTATCTAATAAAATTGTACTGTAAATACAAAGTCACCAACAGGTAAAGGTAAAAGGATGAAAAAAGATAAACCATGAAAACATGACTCTGTAAAATAAATCTATGTAACATGTATTGGATGAAGAACTTGTGTTCAAAATATATAATGAACTCTTATAACTCATGAGTAAGAAGACAAACATCCCAATTAAAAATGGGTGAAGTATCTCAATAGGTATTTTACCAAAGAAGATATACAGTTGGAAGATAAGCGCATGGAAAGATACTCCACATTTTTAGTCACCAAGGAAATGCAAATTAAAACCACAATGAGGGGCGCCTGGGTGGCTCAGTTGGTTGGGTGACTGCTTTCGGCTGAGGTCATGATCTTGGAGTCTCAGGATGGAGTCCCGCATTGGGCTCCCAGCTCCATGGGGAGTCTGCTTCTCCCTCTGACCTTCTCAGCGCTCATGTTCTCTCTCTCAAATAAATAAATTTTTTAAATCTTAAGAATTAAAAACAAAAAACAAAAACACAATGAGATTCTACTACAGATCCACTGGGATAGCTTAAGTTAAACGCGTCTGACAATATCAAGTGTTGGCGAGGGCACAGAGGAACTGAAACTCTCATATGTTTTGGGTAGAAATGCCCAAATTTGGAATATATTCCAAAATGCTACTCTGGAAACAGTTTGGCAGTGTCTTATAAATTTAAACATAAAATTTATCATGGAATCCAATAATACCATTTCCAGGTATTTTCTCAAGAGAAACAAAAAGGAATGAATATCCATACACTTTCCTGCAAGTGTTTATAGTACCTTTATTCATAATAAACAAAAACTGGAAAGAACCCAAATGCACATCAACTGGTAAATGGATAAGCAAATTGGGTTATATCTGCATAATGGTATACTCCTCAGCAATAAATAGTAGGAAGTGAACTTATCCATACAACTGTGATCTGTACAACAACACGGGTGAATCTTAAAAGCATTACGTGACGTGAAAGAAGCCAGACATATAAGACTATACCTGTATGATTTGACTTATATAAAATTTTAGAAGGGTAAAACTATAGTGGTAGAAAATTGATCAGTGGCTGCCAGGGCCTGGGTTTGTGAAGGGAGGGGATTGACTACAAAGGAGCACAGGAATCTTTAGTGGGAGATGGGAATGTTCTTTTTTTTTTTTTTCCCCCTTTTAAAGAATTTATTTCCTTAAGTAAACTTTACACCCAACATGGGGCTTGAACTTATAATCCTGAGATCAAGAGTCACATGTTATTTCCAATGAGCTAGACAGGTGCTCTGGAAATACTCTTTATCATGATTGTGATGGTGGTTGCATGACTTTGTAAAAATTCCTCAAACTGGTGAATGTTATTATATCTCAATAAATATTAAAAATGATAAGAGGAAAACAGAAACAAGAAGAAGCGGTAATCATAAAAAAGCTGGAGTAACACTGATGTAAGGAAGAGATCTTTCCAAGACTCCTCCAGAAGACCTCACCTTACGTCTCGATGGCCAGAGTTTTCCCACCTGGTCATGCTTAAATCAATCACTGACCAGGGAATTAAACTTAGAAATCTTGGAGTGTAGAGCTTTAAAGACCTGGAGTTGTAGAGTAATCAAGAATTCCCCTAGGGAAGGAGCCAGCCTCCCTTGGGGCATATGGTTCAACAGAGGTGGCCAGACTCAACAACAGTGAAGCTTCTTGGAAAAAAAAAGGGAGATATACTACTTGGGGTAACTGTAGCAGCTGGAACAAGTACGCCCCACATTCCAGTGACTTAACACCATCAAAGCTTATTTCTCCCCCCCCCAACAGGACAATGCCGGTGCTCCTGGCTGGGGACAGCTTTCCTCCATGTAGCGGTTTTCGGACTCTTGTTTCTTTCCCATCTTGAGCCTCTACCATCTTAAGCCTCTGCTTCCAACTAGCAGATGGGAAGAGAGTATGGAAAAGCCACATAACTACTTTTTAACCTATTCCCCTCCAGTTATATGTGTCATTTCTGTCATGTCATCTAGGCAGAAAGGAAGCTGGAAATGCAGTCCTCCACGGGAGGATGAATTTCCAGTGATGGTTCCACAATGGGGAATGGGGCACACATTTTGGTAGGCAGTCATGGTGGAGGCGGGGACACACACTCTTGAGTGACAAACCTATAGCTTCTACTTCATGAATATGTAATGAACCCTTTCTCAGTTCCCAAAATAACACTTTGCCATAAATATTATTATTGTCCCCATTTTACGGATCAGGAGACTGAGAGCTAGAGAGGTTAAATAACTGGTGCCAGGTCGGAGGGCTTTTGTAAGTGGCAGAGGCCGAATGTTCACCTACACTGTGTGACTTCAGTCCTGTTAACCTTCATTTCTACACTGTCTGAAGGAAAGTGTCACTACTCCTTTATCACTTGACTTTTGGAGCTTCTGAGCCAGGTGAGTGTCAGAAGGAAGACTTTAGAAATGGGCCATGCAGATAAGAAGCAGGAATCTGCTTTACACTCATCAAATTGAGTTTTTTTGTTTGCTTTTTTTGGGGGTTTTGTCACGGTATTACGGACTCTGAAAACACTAAACGAGCCCCTCTTTTCTAGACTAATGTTGGCCCATGTCTGGGCAAATGAGAAGTTTAATACAAGTATGTCTGTTCAAATGAGTCCTCACTCTCTCATTTGGCAGGACGACTAGTTCCCGTGACTCACAATCTCCCCCTGCCCGCTCAAGTTAAAGTTTTTCACTGTTTTGTTGGGGTTTTTGTTGTTGTTGTTGTTTGTTGTTTGTTTGGTTTTTTTTTTTTAGCATGCAGTGAGGAGTGTTAAACTGTTATTTTTCTTGGTTTTCATAATAATCTTTTTTTTTTTAAGATTTTATTTATTTATTTGACAGACAGATCACAAGTAGGCAGAGAGGCAGGCAGAGAGAGAGGAGGAAGCAGGCTCCCTGCTGAACAGAGAGCCTGATGCGGGGCTCAATCCCAGGACCCTGGGATCATGACCTGAGCCGAAGGCAGAGGCTTTAACCCACTGAGCCACCCAGGCGCCCCTTCATCATAATCTTTGACCATCCCTGGCATTCTGTACCTCACACATGTGCTGAAGACTGCAGCAGAAGGTTTTCTAGGGGCAGGAGGGAGCACAGGTGAAGAGGGGGCCTTCAGAGGGTTTTTCATTTATTAAGTAGCACTATCCACATCCCATTTTTTTATTAAAAACGAAAACGCCTCTCCCTATAGCTGCCACTGTCGGATGAATGGGTTGGAGGAAGAGAATGCTAAGTAAATTCATTCTGATTCAAAGTCCTGGGTACAGTACTTGAAAATGTGTTTTCAGAGGGTGAATTTCTTCTCCAAGAGAGAGCCCCATTCAAGCCATTCACCTCTTTAATCAGAGCTCAGGAACTTTCTAAGTTAATTTATTTTAAGCAATTTCCTGTTAGAAATCTAGCACAGAGTGGTCATACCCTCCATTTGAAGTGCTAATAATTTACATTGTAACTCCCGCCGTCTCCCTTGTCTGCATTTGGCATACTTTGTGGAATCATTTTAATATTCCATAATCACTTTAATATACTGTGTAATCTCAGACAAGTTACTCAGGCTCTCTGGGCTTCCGCTGTCTCATCTGTAAAACAAGGGGGTTGGACGAAATAAGTGGTTTTGGATTATTTTTTCCCAAATAAACTATTACTGACACTCCAACATTTGAAAGAGACACAAACCATACTAGTCAGAAATGATACATTTATGGAGTCAACCTACTCTGTGTCAGGCTCTGTGCTGGGCTCTGGGGTCCAAAGCTGGGTAGAAGGCAGCCTCTGCTCTCATTAGTGGGGAGACAGACACGTGCAGAACTGTTGTATAACCCTAAGACACATATTAAATGAAGAGCGGGAGCTATCCGCAGGGCACCTCGGGAAGGGGGACACAAGCCTAGAGAGAGGAGTGACGCCCCGAGTCACATCCCTTGGCCTCTCCCGGGGTTTCCACAAGCTGTGGGGGACTGTCCAGCCCATGCCATCAGTGATCCACCTCACGCACACCCGTGTCCTTCAACCTGCCTGCATTAAGGCTCTAGGCGAGGACAGGTGCAGACCAGAGGAATGGAGGAGTAGGAAGAGTGTTTCAGAGGTTGGGCCAGGTGGCAGCAAATGGAAGTGAGAAGCCGCAGAGTGTGGGGAATCCCGAGAGTTCAGGGCTGGCAGGACCTTCATGGTTGAGCCGTTGCCTATGTAGAACTTGTGGTGAGTTACCATCCATCCGCTCAGGACTTGCTCAGACCCCCTCAACCCTGCACCCATCGTGTGCTTAGAGAAAGCAAGTGAATTCTAGTATTTGCCAGCCAGTGTGGACAGAGACCCAGTGCCCCCGTGCTAGGGTGAGGGGAGGAGAGGCAGCTGTCTGCTGCTCTCAGAAACGATGTCCTTTCTCAGGAGCACCTGATGGGACACCCTGTGTCTCCTCAAGTTCCAGGCAGCCTCAGGCTCAGCCTCATCCCATTCCAGCCTTTCCCTGGAAGCAGAGTTCATTGTGATTATTACCTTATCGCATTTAATCTGCAAATGAGGACTGAGAATGTAACATGTCTCTTGACGGGCAGGAGGTGTGGAATAGAATATGACAGTAGTAGGGAGGATGGGAAACGGGTTCCCATGTTGTGCACATGCATGAGCCTAAAAGAAAGGAAAATGACAAGAGTCAAATGAGGAAAAGGGAAAATAACAGCAGCAAGTAAGGTTATTGAAAATTTGGGCTTTTTGACCTATTCATTTCCTGGGGGTAGGGAGGGACGGAGTCAGAGATCTGACCAGAAGCTTTCTTTCTTTCTTTCTTTCTTTTTTTTTTTTTTTTTTAAGATTTATTTATTTATTTGACAGACAGAGATCACAAGTAGGCAGAGAGAGAGGAGGAAGCAGGCTCCCCGCTGAGCAGAGAGCCTGATGCGGGGCTCTATCCCAGGACTCTGGGATCATGACCTGAGCCGAAGGCAGAGGCTTTAACTCACTGAGCCACCCAGGCGCCCGGACCAGAAGCTTTCTAATCACTGACATGAAAAGAAAACACCACCACTTATAACATTTACAGAGTCCATAAGGTAAAAAGAAATCAGTTGCTAAGGAAAAGCTCAGTCATTTGTAGTACCGAGAATGGAGTAAAAACGTTCCACGGGTCCTAAGTAGAGAGGCTGCTGCCTGATGTAAAGAAGAGCATCTGTAAACCTGTCCTTCCAGGGAAGACAGTGACAAAGTGCACAGGACTGTTTGTTAGGTCATCCCTCAATAGAAACTGATGGCATCATGACAAAATGGAATTCAGTAAAAGCAACTTTATGCGGGTGCCAATATGATATAGCTAGGTATCAAGCTTACTGATGGGCTCCTTAATTCATAATTCAGGGGGATCATAGGGTATCTAGAAGAATGTACAGGCTGCATTTACTTCAGGTAATCTTCCATAAATATTGTTGCTCTCAGTTGGGCTTTTAAAAATATCGAGGAGCAGTAAGTTTGCAATCATTACCTGGATGGTGGCTGTTCCGGGTGGCTGGTTAAGCCCAGACACACTTACCCTACACATCCATCAGCCCTCTCAAGGCAGGTCTGACATCCCCTCGTGAAGATGCTGGGGCCACGCCAGGACAGCCCGCTGTGGTTCAGAAGTGGCCCTCCAGTGTTTTCATGGGCAAGGTGCCCAAGGATCTCCTCAGAAGGTAACTTTGCCTTCTTCCTACCTCGGAGGCAAACTGTTGATTAAGACCCCCACAAGCTTTATGTCACAAAGCGTGGATACAGTTTCAGGCCAGAATAAAATACTGAAGCAGGTGCTACAAAGCTGCTCGGCTATAGGGGACAAAAGTCATACAGTAAAGTTCCATGAAGTCGCCGGCTGGCAAAATGCTATTCCCCCACGCACCTTCCAAGATAGACAAAATTGCCAGATGGATCCCTCTGCTAAGTGACTTGCCGAGGGGGAACATGGGCTAAGGAGTGGATAAAAATGGAAGATGTCTCCCAAAAATGGTGGCTGGGTTTTAGAAGAACTCACCTGAGTACTCTCCAGTAGAGAGAAGGTAGGTACAGGGGTAGTAATCCTAGTTTCTCACAATAAAGCTGTGGCATCTGCATGAATTTGCAATGTTCTCTAAGCTGCAGGACAGACAGCCAGCCTAGCCCCAAGGGGAAGACGTTCCAGAAAAGGGAGGAGCAGCACAGACAAAGATTTCGCTTTGGAAGAGGGACTAGGAAACAGTTGGCTGGCCTTGGATAATTCACAGGATCTTGAGGTTGGAAAGCATTGCCTCTGAGATCAGCTTCTCTGTAACCCCCTACCCAATGCAGTAATTCTCCCGAGGCTGCGCTTACAGGTAGGCATTTAGTGTCTCGCCGAATAATTTTTAGAGAGGAGAGGATTCTAACAAATCCTGTAGCTCCCCTCATCATTGAGCTCACTCTGGTTATGACAAATGAGGCCAATTCTGTCTCTTGGCAATTTTTACCCAGTGACTCAACATAACACCCCGAAGCAAGTCTATTCCTCCTTTGAAATGCAAAACTCCAAAATAATTGGAAGATAACTACTTAGAGCTCCCCGTTGTCATCTAGAAAGAACCTATTTCCATATATGGGAACTCCTCTCTGGTCAAGGGTTGCCAGATTCAGCAAATAAAAATGCAGGATGCCTGGTTGACTTGGATTCGGATAAATGAGGAATACTTTTAAGTAGGAGGGTGCTCTGCGCACTCTTGGGACATACTTATCCTGAAAAGTATTCCTTGTTTATCCGAAATTTGATTTAACGGGGCCTCCTGTATTTTAGCTAGCAGCCCTATTCCGAATGCGTTTTAGGGTGCAAATATTTTAAATGTGTAGTGTTCATGTTCCAGTTGAACCCTGAAGCAGAGCTCAAGTGGGATGAGAAAGGCTGGTGGGGGGAACCCGGAGGAGAAAGGAGGACATCCCCCCTTCACCTCCTGCCCCTCCAAGTGCATGCGTGAGTGTTATGGTGTGGTGCCTTCCCAGGAGGGCATGAAGTCCTCTCCGCACCCACCGGCCACCACTCCGGCTGCCAGGCACAAGGTTAGGCCTGGTGGGGCACCTTTGGCCTTGGGTAAAGAGTCTCAGCTGACATCCTGAAGCCCAGCTCCCAGAGACGCCGCACCACCCTCGGACCCTGCCGCCTCTCCCAGGACAGGCCACCTCTCGCTTCTGTGCCAGCCTGAGGCCGGAGGTCACAGAGCACAGCCCTCAGCAGGACCCTGTTTGACACAGTGCAAACAAATAAGGCCCTTACTGTCTTCTAAGCTGGTCAGTTGGGCATTTCGTAACTTCCCCTGTGGGCCCCCCGGCAACGGTGAGTGACTGTCACTCATCAGAAAATGAAAGCCTCCTCTCCCCACTCTTCCCTTGTAACTCTTTTTACAAAAAGATTGTATTTATTTATTTGAGAGAGAGCAAGAGAGAGAGAGAGAGCGGGAGAGGAACAGAGGAAGAGGGAGAGATTCTCCAGCAGACAAAACTCTGAGCACAGAGCCCGAGGACCTGGGGCTCCATCTCCTGAGACCATGACCTGAGCTGAAATCAAGAGTCGGTTGCTTCACTGAGCCACCCAGGTGTCCCTCCTCCCCCACTTTTAACTCTTAATTCCAACTTCTAATTCTATGATTAAATCTTACATTTCTTTTTAATTAGTAATCCCCTTAATTTCCGTAGGGGAAAGACACCTGGAAAAAAAACAAGGACTTAGTTTAATGAAAATGATTAATGGAATGAAAGGTTGAATACACTCCTCCCCACTCTGCTGAAATAGGGTCAGGGTCATCTGAAGACTGTATGTGTGTGTGTGTATGTGTGTGCATGGGTTGGTGGGATGGGAGAACTAACATACCAGGCCCTGGTGAATCTTAGACCAATCAGCAAATTCATTCATTGGGACCTTCTAATATTTCCATTCTCGACTTTAAATAATAGGTGAGACTTTCCTGATCTCAGCAGGAAAATCTGTGGGGAGTGAGAGTGTGAGGACCTTCCTGGGGTTTTCAGGAGCAGTGTGTGTGTGTAGGCAGTTATGTGTCATCAAGAGACAAGTCTTGGCTGTTGTGACCAGTGCCTCCCAGGGTCACTGTGATCTGGCAAAGGAAACCCAGGGTAGGGCTCACCTCCCTAGGAATGGGCGTGGGTCAGAGTTGCTAGAGAAATGAGCCCTTCTGCCCCAGGCAAGCCCGAAAACTAACCAAACTGAGAACAATTGGTTGGGGCAAAAGCCTTACCTGTGTAGGAGGTTACTCACTCTGACAAATAAATATCTTTCATAATAAAAGCATCATCAGATTCCAGAGTCGTGTATTAACAAAGTGTGCTGGTCTGCTGTGGGTATTACGTTTCTTTAGGATTTTATCCTTTGGTAGTCAGGGCTATGCAAAAGGTGGTGGTTATGAGCAACTGTCTAGAGTTGAATTATTAATTTACACTCATTTTCTGCTACAAAACGGCTGTCTTGGGCTGACTCTCATGACACAGCTGACTGCCTACCGCCAATGGGCTATCCACTTTAGTCCTCATTCTGCTTGCCCTGCCTGGACAGTCTTATTTATTATTTCCATTTCAACTACTATCCACTGTTACTTCCATGATTGAAAATGCCCCATTAATTTAATAACACCTGGGGGAGGGGAGGGGAGGGGAGAAAAATCCCTATCATATTAAATATACAACGACAGTGAGCACATCCCTCCACCTCACAGCTAAAGACCTCCCAGTCATTCCAAACTCATTTCATGGACATCCTCTCTGAGCAGCTTTTCTGGGCAACCTTCCCAGGACTGACCACTCCCTGTGTCACACCTGTACCTTGCATATGCTGTCACACCTACCAAGTCATGAAGCACAGATTGTGAGCGCCTTAAGGGCAGGAACTGTCTTACCCATCTCTGTATTCCCAGGGTCTAGCCCAGCACCTGGCATGCATTCAGCCTATAAATATTTATTGAAGACCTATCATGTGCCAGGCACACCTCCAGACTTATACTTATCTGTTAAATAAAAGAGCTTTTAGCATTGACTCATTTTTGTATTAGACAAAAATGGGAGTGGTATGTATGTTGTGCTGTTTCGGCTCAAGTTGCCATGGCGAATGCCATAGACTAGGTAGCTTAAACAAGAAACATTTATTTATCATAGTTCGGGAGCAAAAAACAACAACAACAAAAAACAAAAAAACAAAAAACACAACTATTTATCATAGTTCTTTAAGCAAAGCCCAAGATTTAGTTCCTGGTGAGGGCCTTCCTCCTGGTTTGCGGACAGATACTGTCTAGCTGTATTCTTACACGGTGGAGAGATCATCTATTCGGTACCTCTCCTTATAAAGGCACTGATCCCATTCATGAGGGTTCCATATCATGCTCAGGACCTAATTACCCCCCCCCAAAGGCCCCACCTCCAAATGCCATTAGGGATTAGGGTTTTAATATATGAATTGGGGGGGCAATCAAACATTCAGTCCAAGCATGAGCTAACCTTGAAGAGCCAAATTGTGTGGTCCAGACATTAAGGGCTGTGGGTGGTTAAGAAACAAAAAGCTCTGAGTTTCCAGAGGGGCCAGGCCCTACCCTTCTCTGTAGTTCCAGCGTCTCCCAAGGCCTAACGTTAGGCCTGGCATTTGAGGTCAATTGAATTAAATTAAAACACTTTCCAGAGAAATTCTAGAGGGTTCCATGAGATGGGAAGCAGAAAGGGATTTCAGGGTGGGTGAACAGTATGAAGAAAGGCTCATGGCAAAAATGAAATAAAAATTGTTTCTAAAAAAAATTGTTTCTTTATTGTGTTAAAACAGAATTTACCATTTTAACTATTTTTATGTGTATGGTTCAGTAGCATTAAGACATTCCCATTGTTGTGCCACCAAGAAAGAGTTTTCGAGTCCCTTTCGGAAGGGTCCATTTCTGGCTAATCGCACATTTTTGTTTTTGTTTTTAAGATTTTATTTATTTATTTGACAGACAGAGGTCACAAGTGGGCAGAGAGGCAGGCAGAGAGAGAGAAAGAGAGAGAGAGAGAGGAGGAAGCAGGCTCCCCGCTGAGCAGAGAGCCTGATGCGGGCCTCGATCCCAGGACCCTGAGATCATGACCTGAGCGGAAGGTAGAGGCTTAATCCACTGAGCCACCTAGGTGCCCCTGTTTGTTTGTTCGTTTGTTTGTTTGTTTGTTTGTTTAAAGATTTTATTTATATGATAGAGATGCACCAAGAGAGGGAACACAAGCAGTGGGAGCGGGATAGGGAGAAGCAGGCTTCCCGCTGAGCAGGGAGTTGGATTCCGGCTGGATCCCAGGACCCTGGGCACTATGACCAGGGCGGAAGGCAGACGCCCCTAATCACACGTTTTTTAGCAGAAATAAGAAATGCTTGTTCGTGGAATCAATGATACATCAGAGTTCAAGCAGTTCTCCTCTCCCCAGTCTGGGCAGTTTGGCCATTCACATCTGCAATGTGTTTTGCATGTATTACTGAAAGGCTGTGGTCCCAGGGAGTGTGGGTGGGCAGGCTCTGGGCATCAGGGTCGCTCCCTATGGGAGCACCTTGTGAACCACCCTTGTGAAGTTTTAAACAATGAACACTAATTTTTTTCAATACTGGGCCTTTTGTATTCAAATTAGAAGCACAAAACCCTATTGTGGGGGAAAAAGGGGTCTTTATTGGCAACTAGTTGTGTCCACTCAGAGCAACACATATTTAGACTTCAGAGTACATTCCATATGAAGAACTGTAGCTATTAATACACTTGGTTGGTTGGTTGGTTTGTTTCCCCGTGGGTGTACTTGTGGGACGCGTTCTAATCAATGCCATAGGCACCCTGGAGAAGGAAGGGAGGCCCACCAGCCGTAGGGCAGGGAGCAGAGCCTGTGAGATCGACGTTCTGCTCTTGCCACTTCGCCGTGAGCCCTTGGGTAGGTCACTTCTGGCCTTGCGCCACGAAGAGGCTGGAACTCATGACCTTTAAAGTCCTTTCACCTCCGGGGAAAGTCCTACCTGAGCAATTTTTAGCAAGAGCCCAGCGGCTGGTGGGTGGGGTGCGGAGCCTGAGGCGAGTGGGGTGAACGGCGGGGAGGTAGCCGAGGGAAGAGCAGACACGCGTGGGTGACTCCAGAGGGACGGGAACGCGGGGTGTCCCGGAATGGAGTACGGGCGATGGGGTTTCCAGACGAGTCCTTCCCAGGCCAACTTTTAAAGGTCGGAGGAAAGTTTGTCGTGGGGCGGGGGCCCAAGGGGAGAGCGGGGTGGGCTCCGACGCCTCCTCCCCTTTAAGCGGGTGGCGGGGCGCTGCCGCCGTTACCTGGAGCGGGGAGGGGCTTGGGAAAGTTTGTGTTTGTAGCTGGCTGAGCGCCGGATGGGAGGCGCGGGCGGGCGGGAGCTGCGGCTCTTCCCTTTTGCTTTCGGGAAGCGGTCGGGACTGCGCGCTCGGCTCGGCGGGGCGGCTCCGGCGCCCGGCTCCCGGTGCCCGGCCGGCGGGAGGCGGGCGGCGGGCGGGGGCAGGCGGGCGGGCGGCGCGGAGCGAGGGGCGCACGTTCGGCCCAGCGCTGGGATTTCTCGGCTCGCGAGGAGAGCGGAGCAGGCGCGCGGCCCAGGCGGGGGAGCGCGGACTCTGGAGCAGCCGGAGCTGGAGGAGGAGGAGGAGGAGAGGCGGCGGGGACGCAGGAGGCGGGGGAGAGTCGCTCCCGCCCGGCGAGCATGGGGCGCCTGGCGCCGAGGCCGCTGCTGCTGGCGCTCCTGGGGCTGGGTGAGTGCGCGCCGGGCTCGGCCGGGCGCGGGGGCCGGGGGAGGCTCGGCGGGGCGCAGCTGCGGCGCGCGGCCTGGGGCGCCGAGGTGCCGGGCGGCTCCCGGGAGAGGCGGCGGGGTCCGCGGGCGGCGCGGGCCGGCGGGGAACGGCGCGGGATCGGGGAGCCGGGCGCGAATCCGGCCGGGCCGCCTCGCCAGGCCGCGCCTCGCCCCACCTGTGCGGGGGGGAGTGGCCGGTGGCCGGCTTCCCCCAGCCCTCCCTACCTGTTGGCCGCCGGGAGCCCGGCTCACCTTGAACTCCGGGCCCGGAAGGTGCCGGCGGTCCCCGGCGGCGTCCCCAGCAGGGGGGCGGAAATATGCGCCTTTGATGTGCCCCGCAGCAGCCGAGATCGGCCGAATCGTCCCTGGCACATGCCAGCCCACACCGAGCTGCCTTTCCAGGGAAGGGAGACAATCCGCCAACTTCCTTCTACGAAGGTCACGGGGTGGCCCAGAGCGCTAAAGGAAAAATCGGTGTGCGCGTCCTTCGTCATGTTGGCGGTGGCTCGATATTCTGCCTCAGTCTTTTCCTTGAGCTCTTCTTGAAGCTGCCTAGCTGCACATTTGCACACAAAGACCCGGGCGCCTTGGCTTCTCCAACTTTTCCTACCTGTTACTTTTCTTCCCTTTACAGCCCCCGTCTTCCACCCTCCCCAAACCTGGGTGCCTCTTGATCATTTGACCCAGCGGGATCCCCCCTACCCAAGGAATCTTTGGTGGGTTTTTTTTTTTTTTTCCCCTTCTCTCCATTTTCCTTTTACCCCATACACACAGACACCATTTTCATGTAGATACACATGATTATGGTAATATGGTTATTTAACATAACTATGCAGTTATCAGCCATAGAAATACATATGTTTGTTAAGTGCCTGCGGAGGTGCTGGAGGACTGACCCCAGTGCTTTGATATTCTTTCATATTCTTGGATCCCTTTGGTCTGTGTCAGCCAGAACAGAAGGAGTCCTGTGACCTGACCCAGGGTTCTCTTCCAAGCCCCTAGAGAAGGCAGGTCTTTTGCAGAATGCATGGTGTGTGGCGTTTGTCCCAGCCAGGACCCAGCTGCACACAGGGCAAATGACTACTCTGCATTTACAGTCAGAGGGTCCCAGTGGAAGCCTTCCACAGCCATTGCCATCCTGCCCACACCAGGGCCCACACTGCCCCCACCCCCATGACTGCCGCTGCCCTTTCTAGCCGATACTGTGTTTTCTTTCTTTGAAGGGTTTTCTGGAATTCACTCCCCAAGAGAGCTCATCCAGCCACGCTGCTTTAGCTGCTACCACGTGCAGAAAGCTTCCAGATCTTTCACTTGGTTTAGTAGCATGTTTTGTATGGTCTCAGGTCCTAGAGCTTTCCCTTTCATACTGGGACCCTTGAAGTTCTCCGTTTGTTGTGATAGTCTATACACATTAATTGGCTAATGTGTCTGGGTCACACCAGGCCATGCCCTGTAGTCACACAGATTGTGCACTGCACTACTCTAGGAGCTGCTCTTCACTTTGGAGCCAAGATGAATGACCCCCTAGAGTTGTGCTCTTGACAACCCTTGTACCAGCTCAGATGGTGGGCTCATGAAGAAGTCTGAAAAGAATGCCCTTGAGTAATTATGATGAGGGAGAAAAAGGGATGGGGGCAAAGAGAGATGGACAAAAGGAAAAAAACTGAAGTGGGAAAAGCACAGCTTGGAGAAGTCTGGGTGTATGTTGACAGGGCATTTCATGTTAACTACACATAAATATCTGAGGAGTCACCAGCCAAAGCCTTTCCACCTTACAGCTCCTGAACTTGGTGTTCTAGATGACAGTTCTGCCCTCCAGCACTCACCCAGTGTGGCTTCTTTGTGACCTCTGGGAAGCCCTCCATGTTCTACTGGCTCCTGAAACTTAATATGTCAATAAACAAGCTCATCTTTCCTCTTGTATTGCATCCTGGGCATAATCTTGCCATCACTGCCCTCTGTGACCTCCACGTTCACACAGTCCCTCAGTTCTGTGGCTTTTCCCCTAGCACAGACTCAGGCTTCTTCCCATTCTTCCTGTTTCTACAGCCACTATCCTAGCCCAGGTTCTGATAATTCCCTGCACAGATTAACTCTGGGCATCTTCCTGGCTGATCTTTTCCTCCATCCTCCCTTCTTAGTTCATCATTTTCCAGAAGGATCAGTTTTGGGGAGTGTCTCACCTTTGCTCATTGGTTCTTTGTGGTTTTTCTTCCAAGGATATTCTGCCCCTTGTGTTCGCTTCCCTCTGAATCAAACACTTCATTCTAAGGAATCTGTTTGCTGTCCTTTACAGAGAATTGCGTGAACCTTCTGGCCTTTCCCCTTTCCATGGCCTGGGAATGTCCCTCCTGCTTCTCTTCTCTCACCTACGTATTCCCGTTTCCCCCCAAACTCGCTTCTTCCACAACATTTTCCTAAGTCTCCCTCTCAAAGATCACAATCACATCAGAACCCACTCAGCTTCACGGAGCAGGTCCCTGTGTCTGACCTGCCTTGTCCACCTGTTCACTACAGCATTTCTTTAATATCCATCAGAGTCCACAGAACATCGCAGACAAATACCTCCCTGAGTGGTCAGTGCAGGTTGATGGGCAGATAATAAATAAAACAGTTAACTACAAGACCAAATGGAATACCTGACAGAGACAGCAAGTGCTGGTAGGAAGCAGGGAAGAGGATGATTAATTTTGACTTGGGGTTGGGGTTGGTTTTGCTGAAGAGGTGACATTTGAGCTGAGCCTTGAGGATGATTAGAATTTTGAAAGAAGGAGTGGAAGAGCGTTCCAGGAAAAGCACGTTTGTGGAAGGGCATCGCGTGGGGCCGTGTGAGAGTGCCAGGCTCTTTCAGGAAGGACATGTGAGATCCATGGAGCTGGAGGTGGGACAGGGAAGTTCTAATGGGAGAGCCAGCCGGAAGGATGGGTTTGGGTAGCTCCTAAAGGCTTTTTGTGCTGGGCTGAGCAGTCTGGGCTGTGAGGGGTGGGTTCATTGGTTTTGGGGGTGCTGCCAGGCAGCCCGTACTTTTCCTGTCATGTCACTTATCTCACTGTATATAATATTGGTCTGTTTCTGGTCTGAATCCCCACACTGATTATATCCCTAGGGGGCAGGGATCACGTTCATCCTGTTCACTGTAGTAGTCCTGTAACTAATAGGGTTCCTGGTGGGCCGCACGTAGTAGGTATTTGGTAAATGTTGGCCAACTGAGTACCTGCATATATCCCTCTCTCTGTGGGTATTGGGCAGCCATTAAAAGCTCTCAGGGTGAAATTAACACAACATAGCAATGTGCAGGAGGAAGTCAGTCCTCACTATTGTGCAGCATGAATTAGAGTGAAAGGTAGGAAGGGGGGAGGAATTTTCTTCATTTGTGTCTTTAAAAAAAAACACAACAACTTTCAAATCCATTGAAATGGTTTTTAAGTGACGGAAGCATTATATCTGTATTTTCAAATTCAAATTAGATAGAAGACTTTTATATTAATTAGGTAGGCCAAACTGCATTAACAAAGGAAGAGACTCAAAGCTTCACAGTTTAGAAGCATCAGGGTTCAAACAATAGAAAGGTCTCTCACAACAGTGCCAAGGGGAGGCTTCACATGACTAGGGTGCGTGGTATGCCTGGTCCTTGCAGCCATCCTGGTGCCCAGGCTGATAGCAGCTCCCCTGTCTTCAGCCCATCTAAGATCACTTTGGTTGTCCTCATCCCCTCTCCTGCCCCATAAAAGGGGAAAGAGCCTGGAGGAGAACACATGGAGGTTTCATAGACCAGGATTGGAAGGGGCATGCATCATTTCTGCACACATTCCATTCAAGAGAACTTAGCCTCGTCACACTAGCTGCAAGGGAGGTCGAGGAATGCCAAGTAGCCTGGCGGCTGCTGAGCACCAACATCCATGGGCGAAAACAGTGGACTTGGGGGGAGAGCTAAGCAGTCTCTTTGTCAGCTCTGAAGGAGGTCAGGTAAAAAGCTTAGCCCAGGCGAAGCCGCTCCTATCACGTGCACGTGTCCGTGATACCAAACATTTTGTTTCTTCTTTTCTCTCAGTTTCTATAAAGGGCTCTGTATGGAACGGAAATGATAGCTGCTGTTTAGAGAGTACATATCAAGCACCAGGTTTTATGTGCCTTCTCTTATTTAATCCTCACAACCCTTTGAGAAAGGTGCTGTTCTTTCCTCCCCATTGCACGAGAGGAGAGCGACCCCCAGAAAAGTTAAATCACGTGTCCGGAGTCCTACAGCTGTTCCGAGGCCGAGCCAGGATGTGATCACGGGGCTCCATCGTGCCTGTACTCAGGAAAGAGTTGACTGATGCTTTCCGTAACCTCACGCTGTGTGTTGCCCGAGACTAGTTTCGGCAGAAAAAAGGACGGCCGTGTTTTGACAGCCAGAGTGCAGTTGCAAATGAGAGAGTCTGGGGTGAGCGCAGTCCAGGCACAATTCCTGGAGGGGCCAGACCAAGGACCCCTATTCCCACATGTGACCCCTGACTCCTAGCAGGTCCCCACGCCTGCACCTGCTCTGAGGGGTGGGACCCAAAGGCAGAAGGTGGGGGAAGGCTGGCAGGAGGAACCTTAGTGAATCCCCCCAGCTTAACAGTCTTTGAAGTGCTATGGCCTTCAGAGATTCCTTGGCACTCATTTTAGCCTTGTTAACAGAATTCCTGTATCTGCCAAGCTGATTAATGCCTGCCCTGGCTATAATTATTCTTATTAGCCTGCTGAATAGGAACCCTAGTTGTCAGCGATCGTTCCTTACAAGGCAGTCGGGCTGGTCGGCGTGTATATGGCTATTTTGCTTCAGTGATGAGCTGCAGAGCTGATTTTCACCCCGTAGATTGGATGTACATTTTCCTGTTGGTGCTGTGTCTGGCAGTTAAAGAAGGTGTGTGCTTGTGTCAGTGTGTGTCTGCGTCTCACTTTATCAAATGAAGTTGGGGGGAAGCTGGCGGGGCAGTTCATAGCTATTCGGTGTAATTGCATCTGTGTCTTCAAGGCAGGGTACCAAGGCCATTCGACTCTCGGCTTTGGGAAAAATAACTTGAACTGGCAAAAAATTCTTCATAATTTATCTTCTGGAAAAGGCAAAGTGCTGCAGTTGGCACAGTCAGTGGTTTTTAGATCTCGGACTATTTTTCCCCCACACCAACTGGATAGTCTTTGCAGAGCAACTGAATTAGACCCAGTAGTTAACACTGTTGCAGACCAGCGGTGTGATTTCCAGGAGGCTAGAGATAATGGCACTGTGTCCACGTTTGCGTTCTTCGAATGCTGATTCCTCCACAGTATTCCATAAGTGTTTGTGCGAGATAATGGAGTCGCTAAGCGGCATGATTCGAGTTTAAGTATGATGTTCTGGGACCTTAATTGCATCCTGCTTCGCACCTTTTTAAGCAGCTGGGACGTGAGCATTTACATCACGAAGGATATTTCAGGGGAATTGAGAAACACTGGCCAGTGTGCTGTGTTTGGGAGGAGTTTCACTTAGCATTGCAAAGAACAGAATTATGATTAAGGTTCAGGGCACCATTTAGAATGGGTGCTACCTTTGAATCCTAATGAACTACAAGTGGTGTGCAGATAGTTGGGTTACTCCTCAGACCTCAAAAGGGACGTGAGGCCAAGAGCATCCTGACAATGGCTCTTCTTTGTCCTTACTTCAACCTGGACAGGGCTGGAACTTCACAGCTTGTGGACCGCAGTAAGGGGACCCAAGTGGATAGGAGGTGTGTTAGGACGCTGAGACCCTCAGTCCTTGGAGCCCACAGGTCAGAGCTGCCCCTAAAACCACAAACTCTGTTTGCTGAAGACAGTTGTACTGTTATTATCACTTCCCCTGTATCCTCTGATTTGATGGAGATTGCTGGTTTTTTCTTTTACCCGGTGAGCCACACCCTGCTCCGGATGGGCCCTGGCCTGGCCTTGGGATGAGCTGTTGGACGATGGAAGTTGAGCAGCCCAGTAACCTGGCGAGGAGGTCATTTATTTAGCTAGTGGCCCTGAGAGAGTGCACACTGTTCCAGCCCTGGCATTGTTCTGAGTGGTGATTCCTCGGTGACCCAAGCTGACTTGGGGCTCCCATCCTGGGTAGGACAGGGTATGTCATGGATGTGTGGTGGGTGGACATGTGGTGGGTGGTGTCAGCACAAAGTGTGGCACCACCTGGATGATCGAGGTGAGGGTCAAGGGCACGTTCTCAGGAATGAGGGCAGTGAGGGGGCTGGGCCGGGAAAGGAGAATTCTAGAAGGTGTAGTCAGGGACAGAGGAAGACCCAGGAGAGCACTATGTCAGAAGCAAACAGAGGGGCTTTGAGGAGATCTGTTAAAGGGATTGGGCAGATGCTGCTAAAATGAAGGAAGATCAAGATGATGAGAAGCCCCAGACTGGGAGACTGAGTCGGACTCAACAGTCAGAAGAGGAGGCTAAGGATCAGGTTGGGGCTGAAAGGAGGAAGAGACAGCGGTGTGAGATTTTAGATCAGTATGTCCAGGTGTTAGGGAAAAGGCTGTGACCCGTGACTAAGATGAACTGGGGGCTGGGGAGAAACCAACTCAACAGTCAGAAGGAGGAGGCTGAGGATCACCGACATGGAGATGAGGAGGAGTGAACTGAGTGGAGTCGCCATCGGACCCCTCAGCTCACCTTTCCAGGTGGTCCCACATGGGAGACCACCAGGAGGGGAGTAACTTAGAGCATGGCAGGGTCAGGGACCTGACAGTACCCAGGGCCTCCAGCGTGTCCACAGGGAGGATGACTGCTGGGTCTGCCTTCTGGGGAAGGTGGAGCAGTGTGGGGCGGGGGGCTCCCCGGGCACCCCTGGCCTTGGAGGTTAGAGTGCTAGGCGGTCTCCCAGAGAGGAGGGAAGGGCGAGGTGGAGGTCAAATGTGCAGGGAGCACTGTGGTGTGGGAAACATTGTCCCCACCATGCTCTCAACGTTTTTAGCCCAAAGGGTGGCCGCCAAGTCCCCAACATGCCAGTTAGAGGTTATCTGTGTGTTCCCTTACATTCCCTGCACAAATGGAAAGTTTTCCTTCTGTTCCCCTGGATGTCTTCTTCCATGTTGACTGGTGGAATTAACCTACTTTCTGAGAGCTGCTTTTAGGCCTTCAGCTGTTAGGTGGACTCTCCAGCATGGTGACGCTGTGGCCGTTTTATAACCCATCTTTATCTCATCCTCATCAGCTAAGAAGATTTCATATTACGAATAAACCATTCCATGTGCTTTTCTTAATGATTTCTGCTTGTGGAAATCCCTTATGTAGAGCAAAAGTAGGTGTCAGGTTTTGGAATCTTCTCTCCAGCAGCCCCCCGGCCTTGGACAGGTTTCTTAATCTCTCTGAACCTCAGTTTTCTGCATGTGTAAACTGAGATGACTATCTCTCTTGCAGGTTTGTCATGAAGATGAAAAAGAATAGATCTGCAACAACGTAACCACTGAATTTTATGTGATCCCTTGAACTTCGCCACTCAAATTGGGATCTGGGGACCAGCAGCATTGGCAGCACTAGGGAGAAGCTCAGGGCCCAGTCCAGTCCACTGAATCAGAGTCTGCATTTTAACCAGATCCCCAAGGGATTCGAATGCCTGCTGATGTCTGAGAAGCCCTAGTCTGAAAGAGAGAGCCTGTCATCTCAGTTCTCTGGTGGCCTTGGCTTCCTTGGTGAACTCTGAGGCAGAGGCCATGGTCAGAGTCACAGGAGAGTGGACCAGGGTGGGCTCCAGTTAGCCATGAAGGGTGAGGTTAGCATAGTCTGTCCTGGAGGCGGTTGGCCTGGTTTCTGGACTGTTCCACCCAGTTTGGCAGCCTGGGAGGGATGTGGTGTGATCTCTCCATGGGATGAGGGATGCAGGAATCTATAGGGAGTCGGTGACAGCATCACAGAGAAGGATGGCCAGGGAGTCCAAGGTAGGACAGGCAAGTAAGTGAGGTTGGAAGGCTTGTGATTACAGCAGGTTTGAGGGACTAGAGCGTATCATGAGGGTCACAAAGCAGACCCCAAGACTCACAGGAGTGGGTGGGTTCAGAAGGTAGGAGGCGAGGATCCAAAGAGGTAACTTTTGAGTCCATGATCTTGGAAGTGGAAATCTGAGGGTGCAGTAGCCTGGGCGGGCAGTAGCCAAAGTAGACCCTTAGCTAGAGTTTGTACCTCTCGGGGCATTTTGGCCAGTTTACTTCTAATAACTGACTGGGTTGGGCCTGAAAGGGGGAAGAGACAGCAGTGTGAGATTTTAGATGCATTATGTCCAGGTGTTGTAGGGAAAAGGCAGTAACCTGTGACTAAGATGCACTAGAGGCTGGGGAGAACCCAGTATGGGGATTATTTCCTCCCTAAGAAATTCCTTCCTGCGTTTTACATACCACTTATTTTGTGCTGGACACTGCATTTAGCACATAAGAACTCATAACCCATGAGGTGGGTGGTGGTTACTCCCATTTGACAGATGAGAACACTGAGTTGCAGAGACATGAAGTGACTTGCTCAAGGTTACAGTAATGGACAGAGCTGCCGGCATTCAAACCCAAAGGGCCTGGCTCCGGAGTCTGGGCTCATTACCACAGTAGGCTGTTTTGCATCTCTGTGTCAGTATAGACACTCAGAGGCAAACATGTGTCTGAATAACTGGGAGAGAAATTGATACAATTAGCCAAAATGTGGTAACATTTGTTTCCTTGTCTTTTAAAACAGGAGGCTTGGATTCTGGCCTTTGACCTTCCACTCACTAGCTTTGTGACCTTGGACAAGTTGCTGACTAGCTCTTAGCTTCAGTCAAGTGGGGTCTGGGCTAGTTGCTTCCTGAAGGCTCCCTTCCATCTCCAGAACTCACTAAGTCCACGCTGACCCCTGCTGGTGGCCATATGGGCTGCTTGGTCCAGCCCTGGAGTCCCTGGCTGCTGGCCCGTCGTCCGCAGCCTGCCCCTCTCTCGTCTCACCTGCCTGACACCCCTCCACAGAGGGTTGGCTGGTGCCTCAGAGGGATCTGGGAATAGTTCGTTGTTTTGTCTCCATATGGGCAATTACTTCCTCCTTCCAGACTGCTCCCCGTGCTGGGAAACAGGGCATTTTCCCTGTGGTTCTTCAGGGTATGGAGGTGTGTACCCCCCACCACCCCCCCAGGCTAACTACACCTTCAGACCGACTTGTGGGAGAAGTTGCAGAAACAGTAAAACCAAAGGCGGTTCTAGATGGCAGAGTTCTTCTTATTACTATTATTTTTTTAAAAAAACTTATGTTTGAGGAAATCAGCCATAAGTAAGTTGGGGTTGAGATAATTGAGTCTTAGCCCCCAGAAATGTGACTTGTGTGTTCTTCCCCATTTTGCCTGGCAGGTGATTATGCTGCACAGGCTCTCCTTTCCCAAATACTCTCCATGCTACCATGAAAGGAGACAAAGGCATCTTTAAAAGTGTCCAAATATTGACACGAGTTTGGATTTTCCACTTTCCTAAAGGATAGGAGAGTCGAAACTCAGACATTTCTAATCAATAGCCTTAATTGGCTAAGAAATGTGTTCCCAGGGCTTGGGGACTTTCTTCCTTTTCATTCTCTTCGTCTGAAGAGGGGAGGTAAGAATGACGTGGGATGCAACACCAGTGAAAAGGGTGTAGCCTGGAGAACCTCCATGTTGTCGCTAGGGAGCGTGTTTATGGCCTTGGTCTTCACTGTGGCCTGGCTACTTTGGGATGTAACCCTTAGTGCTGACCCCACATGTTCTCTCTCACTCATCTTGGATGCCTGAAAAAGCCTTGTAGGAGTGAGTTCTTGCAAATGTTCGAAGTGCCTTGCTGGCTTGTGCTGTTCTGGAGGTGAAGGGGTGGAGAGCCCTTTATAAATGCACTGTCCCCCTAGGATGTCCTGAGAGCAGAATAGTAGCCGATTTGGTGTCTGTCCAGTGTGCCACTGCTTTGCTTAGGTTGCAGTGAGGACTTAAAAAACAACAACAACAACAAATAAAACAAACCACTTTTGGCACAGCTATTCATTTTTCCATTTTCCGAAGGCTGGCATGTCCAAATGTTTTCTTATTTATTAGAAGACATTATATATAGTCCATCATCTTTGATTGAGAAATCTATCCGCTAAGTTTCAAGTTCAGGCCATAGTGTCTTGCCTGGAGCCTGGCACACAGTGGGCGCTTCCGTTGGGCAAAGTGAACACGGTTGTGAATAAATAATTTGTGCCCAACTACGACCCTACTTTCCAATCTATGACATTTTTGCTCTTTCTCATGATCTTAATTTTTAGAACTTCGGCAGCATTTAGGGACTGTTTACCGTGTTTCTACCACTGGCAGATCACAAAGGAATTAGGAAATGTACCAGTTATAACAGAATGGATCATTGGTGCTTTTTAAACGCTGAAGTGATTGAATCATTAGATAGCTGTGCCTATGGGGCTGTCAGAATCATAGGGAGGCCAGGAGCTGTTAATGGGGAAAGGCCCCATGGAGCAGGTAGGACTAGAAAGCCGTTTGAGCCTGGAGCAGGCAGACCACTTCAGAGAGGAAATGACTAGCGCAGTTTCTCGGAGGTAGGAGTAAATCAGTGTGTGCAGGTTGGCATTCCATTTGGGAATTAGCTGACTTAAACTGGAACCATAAGGGAGACCTCAGCGGATGTGGATATTAAACTCTGAGGTGGGGAGGTTGGCGGAGAGGCAGAATGTGAGCAAAGTCACCCTGAAAGGTGTTGGCAGCCTTGTCAGTGCCCACAGAGCAGCTAAGAGCCCACGTGCGTAAGGCTGGTGAGGTCTGCTGGGGCTTACAGGAAGCTAGCGGGCTAAATTAAGGTGATAAGTCAGGCCATAATCCTATTTTGGGTGGTTTCTTCCAAGGAAAATGGCTCACAAAACAATTACCAATACTCCCCTCAGGTAGCTGATCAGAGCATTTCTTCGAAGGACTAACACCTGATAAGAGACACAGATAAGTTTTAGAGGAAAGATGGGAAATTGTAGATGCTTTTCTGGGGGAAACAAGATCTAGGCAATCATGTGGCCTGTTCATCAGAGTCCCACTTTAATAACAATTTATCCCACAAATAAGCTGCGCTCAGAGCAACAGTATGAGTTTCCAGAAAGCTTAGCGTCATACCTGGCTTGTAAGTAACTGGCCCATCTCTGGACTCTCACAGAGGTAGCAAGGCGGTGCGAGCTGCCCATTTGTAGCCTCGGGAACCATGGGCCTAATGGGAATTCTCATGACGCCGGCTGTGAGTTTGGTCCTAAGAAAGCAGCAGTGCTAAGGCAAGCTCTTTGTTCCACCCAGTGTGTTCGTTGAGGCATCTGGCCCTCCAAACGGAGAAGTGTGAAAACGGGATGCATGATCGAGCTGCGAGGACGCCTCCTGAAGTTTTCCCAAGTAACCCTCACTCCTTGCCCTTAGAGACGACTATCTAGTCTCCGTATGCAGTGCCCCTCTTTTGTTTATCTGTCAATTATTTCCATTTGTTTGAGTCTCTGGAGCCCAGGTGGAGCCTTGCTGCCCTGAGAGGACGAGAGGACAGCACATTCTGATCTGGAGCAAGGGTGCCCGTGGCCCATTCCTTTGTCGTGGGCTCTCATTGAGTGGCGTCCCTTGAGAGCACAGCCCTTCCATTGATAGTGATCTGTTTATTAGGAGGACTGTTTGTCTCATCCCAGCTGTCAGCACCACGAAAATGCGACAGTGTCTGTTTTTGTTTATCCCAGTACCTAGGAATTCGAGTCTGTGAATAATTAGGTTCATTTTTGTGCGTAGAGAACATCTGTAGATCTCTATACAGGTACATACGGCATCTGTGCGGTCTGTGACCCACGACACCCACGTGAAATGCACATGTAAAGTCTATGTTGTGGGGCCGTACGTTGTAAAGGAGGCAGAGGTTATCCATGTGTCCTTGCTCGCTTTTTTTTTTCTTTTGTTACTCCCACACGATTTCTGAGAGAATGGCTTGTGACTCCATTTCTAGGACGGAGGTTTGTGGAGCAGGGGAGTCCACACACGGAAACGAAGGGATGGGAAAGTATCCAGTCCCCCTCATGAGAGTTTCCCCAGTCACTTCCGTGGCTGCTGGTACGGGAGACACAGGACTCACAGGTCCTCGTTATTGTCCCCCTGCTCCCTCCACCCTCTCCTCCCTTGGTGGAGTTGAAACAACCTCTCCCATTCCAGACCAGCATCCTCCTCGCTTCCCAGCTTCGTCTTGGTCATTCCTGGCGTGGAGAAGCCGGCCTTCCTTGCAGGACAGGCTGCAGACGCCTTGAGTCTGTGTTAGCTGTGACCACAGACTGTCTGCTTGTCATCCCTGCTCCGGCCGGCCAGCAGCCAGCTCTGGCCACGTCTGAGTGAAGGGACAGCCATGCTGCTGCAGGGAGCATAAGCCTTGTCTCTCCGTTTGCCGACTTCGCAACTCCTCATTATCCACCCTATGCCAAACATTGTTCTAGAGCTCTGGGCACGTAGGGATCGAGACTCCTGTAGCTGCCAGTCTATTGGTGGAGGCAGGACACATGCACAGGAGGAGAGGTGGCATTGAAGAAGCGCCCAGGATGGTTCGAGACAGAACAATGTCGAAAATTTGGAGTAAAGGGAGAGTATTAGGGACGAGTTTAGACAGAGGTGCTCTTGCAGAAGAGGTAAGATGACTGACATAATCCTCTCTACTTGTTTGTATTACTACCTGTGTCTCCTCTGTACCTGTCTATACATTTTTTTAGGCTTTGGTGCCATGTCTGGAATGAGTCCCTTCTAGAAGTTTCCAAAGCACCCAGATGTGTTGGCTTCTTTAGCCCCAGTGAAGAGTGATAATAAAACTGCTGCGTCAAACTTTGGGATTTGGAATATTGTGATTGTGTCCCATCCCAAGGTGCTGAGGTCCCCTACCCTGGGGTCTCTTGGCTGATGCTATGTGTTAATGATGGCTCTAGCTGTGGGTGCTTCTCTTTCTGTGATGACCTTATTAGCAAAGAGGTTTTTTTTTTTTTAAGATTTTATTTATTTATTTGACAGAGAGAGAGATCACAAGCAGGCAGAGAGGCAGGCAGAGAGAGAGGGGGAAGCAGGCTCCCCGCCGAGCAGAGAGCCCGATGCGAGCTTGATCCCAGGACCCTGAGACCACGACCCGAGCCGAAGGCAGAGGCCCAACCCACTGAGCCACCCAGGCACCCCAGCAAAGAGCTTTTTTGAAAATGGCTGATTGGTGGTCCTTTCTCATATAAATGAGATGAAGTCATGCCCGTTAACCCACCTAGACAATGATCCAAAGGTCAGTTTTGGTTCTAAAATTCCAGTTTGCAGAAGCTCCTTGAGATTGCAGTGATCACATCATTCTATCACCAGGCATGTTGCGGGGCTGGGAATGTGATGATGAGCAGGGAGTGATCTGCCCCTTCAAAGGGCTCACAATCCCGTGAGGGAGGCAGGTAAGTAAGTAAGCTCAGGCTGTTAGCAGTGGCCAAGCCAAGTTGATCCCCAGCAGACACATTCAGAGCTCTGGCCGGGGACGGAGGGAGGGGAGGAACAGGAAAGACTTCCTGTGGACTCACGTGAGCTCTCTAAGTCTTATCGATCAGTGGGGTTTTGTCTGCCAGAGAAGGGGTAGGGTTGTTTGTTTCAGACAGAAGGAAGAACATGGGTAAAAAAAATAGACCTATTTATAAGAGCATGCTGGTCTTGCATGAGGAAAACTTTTTGTGGTTGGAGTGGAGTGTTGTGTTGCAGGTTCTTCAGAGGGAAAGAGTTGGGGCTGGAGAGAAAGTCGTAAGATTGGGAAGCTCTTTGAATGTCACCTGGAGGACTTTAAACCTGATGTCATAGGTGAATTTGTTTTGTTTTGTTTTTCTGGTTCTGTCTTCCCTAGAATGACCCTAATCTCTCATGTCCTTTATTTAGTTATATTTTAAGATTCCCATTGTTGGAGAACTCATCTCCTCCTGGTCATTCTGCATAGCTGCCACACTGTTCCCTCCTCAACTCGACACTGGGCTGGGTGTATGCTCAGGAGCTCACCTGGTGATGTGGTTCAGCACACGCTAGGTGTGCAGTAAAGGAGTGCTGAATGGAGGAATGAAATATCAGGTTGATGGAGCCAAAGTCTTCTCTCTGAAGGTCATGTAAACCCAAGTCTTCTGTTCAAGCCAGATTACCACACTATTCCTCACTGGGCCTCAGTGGGGAAGCTGGGCAGAGACCTCCACACCACCCGTGGCATCTGGCAACGTGCCTGGAGATGTGGAGGGTGGACTTAAGGCCTTGTTAGGGAGGAAGGGTGGACAAGGCAAGGGAAGAACAGGAAAAGGGTACAGGAAATAGTAAAATAGGAAGACAGGACAAAGCTGCCCATAGTAGGGAGAATTTCAACTACTACCTCAGGTGCCTTTCAGGCCCACATGAAAGTTTAAACCCAGCATGAATCCCCCATTCTCTCTAAACTAGAGGCTGAAAGGAGGACCAGGTGTTCACACAGAACTTGGCAGACTACGTTGGCTAGTTCGAACATGGGGAGAATTAAAAATGGCTGAGTAGTGAGGGATGGTGGGCAGTGGTTGGTCCGTTAGCAGCTGTTAATTTCATAGAACGCTCTAGAGTAATCCTTGTGGGTAGATCTTGTCTCAGCCTTTTCCATCTCTGATCCTCGGACAGAGAATTGTTTTAAGTCATTCCATGCATTTTGAGTTATTTTGGTGACTGATCAGCACAGATTGCCGCCAAGTGGTTTTCACATCTGTCCTTTGGTCACCTGACTTCTCTGAACCTCAGTTTCCTTATTTAATCCTCTGAAGGTTAAGTATTCAATCATGTGAACAGGATTTTCAAACTGTAAAGCAGTGCTATAAATGTAAGGTGGTTTCTGTCAATTACTGGGTCCTTGAGAGCAAAGCCGTCTGCTCAATACTTGGCTTACTGTGTCGGTTAGGGTTCCATCAGGGAAGCAGAGCTGCCATAAATATTATGGAATAAAGCATGTGTTAGAGGAATTAATTTTTACACAATTACGGGAGGAGTTGGGGAAGTGATAGCTTGGGAAGGTGAGCTGGAGGATCCGAGGAAAACCACTAGTCAGCCCTCTGGAAGCACTGGTGGGCAGGTTAGGGCTTGCAGAGGAGCTGGGAGCCACGCAGAGTGGGGCAGGGAAGGGGGGATGGCATAAGAGTCCATGGAAAGCTACCACCTCTTCAGAGTTCTTTAGAGCTACTATCCAGCTCTCCAGCCAAGCATCTGGTGATCTTGGGGTCACTATCCTTGGCCAGTAAGGATAGTACTTGGGAAGAAACATGCAGCAGAAAGAAGAATGAGGACAAACTAGTGCCCACCAGCCCCTGTGCCTCCGTCTCTCGCCACTGTTGACCATGGCAACCAGCAGAGCACAATGGCTGCAGGCTTCCTTGCTTCCACCTCCCAAATCTCAAGTGCACTTCTATTTCGTCTGACTCTCAACCCAGAACTGCACAGGGAGGAGGATTGTGGGAAATGTAGTTCCAACTTGGCCAAGCTGACCTGGTACCCAGGCTCACAATTTCATAATAGAGAATTAAAGATTCCAGCCTCCCAGGATCTCTCAGAGCCCACAGAACTGGACGCGATATCATGGTTGTATGATGCGGCATTTTACCAGTGAGAGGGTCAGTTAATGATCAGTCTTTTCAGAGGTGACTTTCAGTTGTGTTGCTCAGTTGCTGGTGGCTCTGCACCTCTCCTGTCTTCCTTGCCATCCTGTCTATGGTGCTGGAGGCAATGGTTATCTCTGCACCAAAAGCTAAGTAAAGGTGGCTAGGTCCTGGAGAGCCTGTCTCTTCTGGTGGAATCAGTTTCCTTTCTATTACGGAGTTCTTGTTTAACCCAGGAAATACAGATGCTTACTGCTCCTCACCCTGTAGGAAGGCCCCAAGGTTTTCAGGTGTGAATGGCTGCAGACTAGAGCAGAAGCTGTCATGTAGAGGTTAGGTGAGAACTGGGGTTCAAGCTTTGGACCACCCTTCTCCACGCCGTGGTCTCTTAGGCACACCAGACCTCCCTCGTTCTTCCACAGTCAGCCTGGGCCAGCAAGGACCCAGTGAGTGCCTACTATGGTAATCTTAGCCCCTGGGAAAAGAATACGATTTGTGAGATTTAATGGCCATAACTGGACTTTGTCACTCAGAAGTCCTTCCCCTTTTTGTCATCTCTGATATTTTCCTCTGTGACCAGTCTTTTCCCTTTACTCATTTCAAATTCCCCCGTGTCTGTGAAACCTACTCTTCATCCCCCCTGGGATCCCTTGATCTTGAACGTTCCTTTGTCCAGCTCACCAGGCCACTCAGGGTCCCAGGCTCTACTCTCGGTTTGCATTTCAGCAGGGGGCTTGTAGCATCCCAGGACCCTCTCCCATGCTCCTTTGGCAGTTCTCACACCGTGGTCACACTGTATTTGAGTGATCCCCACTGACCATTGTCTGTGAGCCTGAGCTGTATCATCTTGCTGGGGAAAGTCTCAAACCCTGCCCACATGAGTTGCCCAAAAGTCAGGGTGTGTTTGCCGCATGTCAGCCCTCCCTCGTGTTCGTTCTGTGATGGCTTCCGATTACCTTCCTTCTAATGCTTGTTCTGAACCTTTTCTGTGATAAGGGTCACGACCCCTCTCTGCTACTTTACTGAGACATTGGAGACAAACCTAATGTGCCTCAAGCTTTTGCCTCAAAACTTTTCTATAATTTTATCCATCCTTTTCTCCTAAATTCTAACAAAAGTAAGGGCCTATTTTTGGCTTCTTTTTCCTCTTTATGTACATACTCTCTCCCTGTGTGAACCCATGTGACCCGTGGCTTTAAACACCGTCTATGTATTGATGACTCTTTAATGAAGGTCTCTGCTTGGGCATCCCCCCAGCTCCAGACACACACAGTTGACCTTGAACAACATGGGTTTGAACTACATATGCGGATTCTCTCACATGGGGATTTTTTTTAAGGTACTACAAACATATTTTCTCTTTCTTACGATTTCCTTTATATTTCCTTTCCTCTAGCTTACTTTATTGTAAGAATATAATATATCATCCATAAAACACACAAAATATGTGTTAATCAACTTTATGTTATTAGTAAGGTTTTCAGTCAAGAGTAGGCTAATTAGTAGCGAAGTTTTTGGAGGGTCAAAATTATATGTGCATTTTTGGCTGTGTGTGGGCGGGTCAGTGCCTCTAATCCCCGTGTAGTTTAAGGATCCACTGTACAAGCTGTATCCTGACTCCAGCCACTCCTGACAATCACCACCACTACAACCTGAGGCCAGGCGTCTCGTACTTGGTCTACGGTAACTTCCTGCATACTGGTATCCTTGCTTCTAAATTGGCCCCACCATAATCCATCTTTCACACAGCAGCTGGGGCTAACTTTATACAAAAAAGCAGGGTCTGTCATTCCCTAGCTTATATGCTTCCCATTTCAGCCAGGGTCCAAGGCCTCTGCCCCTCACTCATTATAATCCCGTCATGCTGATCTTTTTTTCCTATCCCGTGAACACACCAAGCTTGCACCATCTTAGTGCCTTTGTATTAGCTGTTCTCTGTGCCTGGAGCACTCTTGCCCCAGAGATCCGCGCCCCCCCCCCCAGCCTCCTCATTCTGGTATGAACTCAAGTTCAAGGTGACCTTGTGAGAGGGTCCCCTTTGCAGACCATGCTGGCGAAAGCAGCCTACTCCCCCTCCCCCCCATTCACTATCACATCAGGTTATTTATCTTGATAGCGTTTATCAGTTCTCTGGGTCCTTTCCTCGCTTCCTCCTTAGAACCCCAGCTTCTGATAAGCAAGGACCCTGAGCTGCATGTCTGCAGGGCCTGGAATGTGCTTAGGGAACCGGCAGGCTGACTTTACAGAATAAACTTCCCACTTGTGCCCTTCATCTCCTCTTGCCTGCTTTGGATCTTTTTCACGCTTGTGCCCTGTCTTCATTGCCTCCTTGATCGGTGCCTTTCCCCTGGCTCTTTCCCTGCGAATCCCGCATGGCCTCGTCACGGCAAATGCACTCCCGCTGTGGTTACCGATCATCAGTGGTCATCAATTCCGTCGTCTTTTCTCAGCAGTTCTCTCCCTTGACTTTTCTCCAGGTTTGACATTGCTGTTCGTTTTCCTTCCTTCCTTCTTTCCTCCCTCCCTCCCTTCCTCCAACCTGAACACAGGAGTCCACTCTAGATGCCATGGGGGTAGGAAGCGGGTCTTGCCTGACGAGCTTGCGGGCTACCAGGAGCAAGTAAGTGGGTATGTCCAGGAGCGAATGGCAGATGTATGCTCAGCCCTTCCTTGCATCCCATGGCTTCTAAGATATAAACCTTTTCTGGTTTTCTTCCTAACTGCCTGAGATTTTTTTTTCTTTGCTAAGTCTTTTCCTTCTGTTTGTGTCTTAAATACAGGAGCTGACGATGGCTCGTCCCTCCCGCTCTTCTCTGAACCCTGTCCCTCAGTGACCACCATGATCCCACATCTTTGCCTTTAGGCAGATCTCCTCTTTACCCACCTCCCTCCATGCGTGTGACTCCACATTCACTTTGGGCTCAGATACCTTTTGGGGGTCTCCATCCCCATGGCCTAGTGGACCTTTCAACTTGCCTAAATGTCACTGGCTCTTTTCCCCCCAGCTATTAGCTTCCCTTCGCTGTCTCTCTCATGCCTTGGGTCTGTCAACTGGGGCTGCATCTAGCATGGCCCTCAGAGCTGCTGTCTTTCCATTTCCACGTTGCCCCAGTTTGGGTTCTTATTACGTGTCCCCAGTCCTCTTGTAGAGGGCTCCCAATGGGCCTCCTAGGTGTCTGTTCCAGTCTGCCTTTGGTACACTGCCCTCACCCCCCCGTGCTCCCCACAGGCCCCCCTCCCCCCACACTCCAGGTCTTTGCTCGTGCTCCTCCCTTCAGCTCTAGTCACCTTTGTCCTCAGTGTCCCCTGTCCAATGCTCCCCCTCACCCATTTCTCAAAGCCCTCATTCAAATGTTGACACCGCATGAAGCATTCCACCAATCCCTTTGGACGGACACATCACTCTCGAACCCCATGGCACTTCTCGGTACCTCTCTTTGGTTTCTTCTGTGCTTCCTTATGTTGCCGTTCTCACGTGGACCACGTGGCCCTTAATGTACTCTAAATCTCGTAAAAGAAGATCTGGAGGCTGATTAACCTTTCTCTCCCCCATCCTCCAGCGCATCGGCTTCCTGCTCGATAGCTCTTTGTTGAATGAGTAATACCATCTTATATTCGTCCAGTGTACCTCTGTGAGGTCTTAGCTGAGCCTTCTTTTTTTCTTTGTAATGATTATACGGCCTGCTCTAGTAGAACCTTATTTGCGTTCAGATGGGATTTTGAAGCACGGCCATATGTGACTTCATTACACATTCTCTGCTGGCTGGGACTTGTTTAATGTGTACATTGCTGCATTTTCCTCACTTAGGGAAAGCTGGCACCATCTCTTCCTGCCAGACCTCTCAATGGCAGACGTGAAGAGACAAGGTTTTTCATTTGTTGCGTCCAATACTCCAGTTAAGGCTCTGTGAGAGCTTACAAGTTTGACCTTCGTGCGCTCATCTCTAGCTTGCCTGTGGACAGGACCACATGTGGAAATCCACAGCCCCCCCAGTCTCTTTTAATGGCCTCGCAAGGACTCACAAAGAGGGTTTTGGTGTCCTTTTGACAAGGCAAGCTGAAATACCATAAGCTCTGTGTTGCAGTATTTCTACCTGTACCGATGGATTCAGGAACTGCCAATATTTATCTTACAAATGGCTCAGGTTGGAGAGTCGGATTGTTTGCTTCTAGGCAGCTCAGTGAGATGATAAAATTTGAGCCATAATAGAAACAGTTGCGAAAAATCCTTCTCAGATAGGCTGTACTCTGTGGGTCTTGATTTAGAATAATGTTGATGATAACCCAAGAAATAAAATCTACATATTTCCCATGGATATCATGAAGGGCTGGAAGAGGGTAGATAAATACAGTTTAGTCTTCATTAGCTTGTCTCTCTTAATGATTCCTCATGGTTGCCAGTAAGCACTTATTGAAATAAGCTTTGCAGGAATAGCTTACCTTGAAAAACTTGCCTGCCTTTCTTTCCTATCCCCATCCACTCTACGTGATAGAAGAAAGTTGAAGGTATTCACTTATTTTATTGAGTACTTCAAAGGGAGGGAAATGGGAATCTGGAAATGATTACCTCTTGCTTTCGTAGTTATTCCTGCTGCTGAAAAGTCACAGCAGTAGGATTCCAAAAGCACTTCCTCTTAGGATTTGGGGATAAAGTTCCTTTCACCTTTTTTGAATACGAATGTGTGAGATGTTAGAGTTGGTCTCACAGATAGGCAAGAGAAACAGAATTGTTGAAGATAATTTCCAGTTTCTTCAAAACCTTTTCTGACCTATCGCCTTTACTGGAAATTATCTTCAACAATTCTGTTTCTCTTGCCTATCTGCTTCATATTGAGGATGTGTAATATTTCCTCTGTTAGGCTCTCATTGTTGTTACTTTGCTTCCTGTCTGGTTCATGTTGCCCTTGGAGAATTTGAAAAAAATTTTTTTGGCTATTTACTTATTTATTTATTTTTTCATTGACATATAATGTGTTATTTGTTTCAGGGGTACAGGTCTGTGAATCATCAGTCTTACACAATTCATGGCGCTCACCATAGCACATACCCTCCCTAATGTCCATCACCCAGCCACCCCATCCCGCCCACCTCCCTCCCCTCCAGCAACCCTCAGTTTGGTTCCTGAGATTAAGAGTCTCTCTTTTTTTTTTTTTTTTAAAGATTTTATTTATTTATTTGTCAGAGTGAGCACAGGCAGACAGAGTGGCGGGCAGAGGCAGACAGAGAAGCAGGCTCCCGCTGAGCAAGGATCCCGATGTGGGACTCGATCCCAGGACCCTGAGATCATGACCTGAGCCGAAGTCAGAGGCTTAGCCCACTGAGCCACCCAGGTGCCCAGATTAAGAGTCTCTTATGGTTTGTCTCCCTCTCTGGTTTCATCTGGTTTCATTTTCCCCTCCTTTCCCCTGTGATCCTCTGTCTTGTTTCTCAAATTCCTCCTACCAGTGAGATCATATGATAATTGTCTTTCTCTGATTGACTTATTTCCCGTAGCATCTATACCCTCTAGTTAGGGAATTTCAAGCTGTTTCTTCTTCCTACTAAGAGCAGGGGCAAAACCAATAGAAGGTGGTAATATCAACAGTGCAATTGAAAGCAGACCAGCCCAGCCCACCTTTGCCTTGACACGGCAACATAGAGACCAGAGGCATCTGGGGTCTGGTCCCTCATTTGCTAGCTCTTATAACTTCTCTGAATCTCAGTTTTCTGTTTCAGTTCTTAGTCTTGTCAGGTCTGTGATAGGGGAGGTAGTATCTACCTTAGGGTTCTGCTCTCAAGTGAGTAATGAACAGCACCTAGCTCAGTGCATGGTATAAGAGACATGCGGCACGCGGCATATTATTCCTGCTTATACTCTGCCCCAACGTTATTGTTGAGAGATAGTTGCTGATGAATCAAAGTGAACAGGTCACAAAATAAATGAGAAATGCTTACATGATTTTAGCTGCCTTTATGGGTTCTTTGATTAATTAGGTATTTTGTATTATTCCCCTCCCTCCATTAGTTCATTACACATTCTTTCATTTTTGTGGTTATTTTAGAGATTTGAGTTTACATTGCTGGCTTACTAATGTGTCTACTGGTGGTCCTTTTATCACTTCCAGGATCTTGCAAGAACTTAGAACATTGAAACTCCATTTATTCCACTCCTTCTCTCACTTTTTTGTGCCGTTGATGTCATATATTTTAATTATGCCTCTATTTTAAATTCCAGAAGGCATTAGTAATATTGAACTATGCAGTCAGTGTCCAGTAGACTTACCACAGTTATCCTTTATCTCCCCCTCCCCACACAGACACCATTATCCTTTCTGTTGCTCTTTATGCCTCCTTACATTTCCATGATCCCATCTGGGATCATTTTTCTTCCATTTGAATAGCTCCCTTTAGTATTCCTTTTTGGTATTTCTTTAGTACTTTTAAAATTAATTCTATTTCCCTTGTTCAGAGTTGGTTGAACGCATATTTATTTTGCTTGCCTTTTAAGGAATTTTTTTTTCTGTGTAGAGTTGTGGGTTGGCAGCTCTGTTCTTTCGTTACTTTAAAGATGTCATTCCATTGTCTTACGAGCAGTGTCTGTTAAAAAATATCAGTTGTCAGTTGTGTTGTTTCTCCCTTCTCTGTCCTTATAGAGTTTTACCATGATGTTCCTAGGTGTGGTTTTCTCTGTATGTATCCTGCGTAGGGTACATAGGACTTCTGGGATCTGTGGCACGATGCCTTTAGTCAGTTTAACATCTTGGTCATTATTTCTTCAGAAGTTAATTTTGCCTAATTCTACCACATTCTTTCTTTCTCCTGGAGAACTCTCTTAAATGTGTGTTTAACCTTTTTACTGTTTCCATGTGTCTTGTATACTATTTTCTGTACTTTTCGTCCTTTTTTTTTTACACCCTGGGCTTCAGTTTGAATAACTTGTACTGACTTTTTTTTCTACTACATCTAATCTGCTCTCAAACCAATTTGAGCTCTTAATTTCAGAGACTCAATATATGTATGTTTCAGTTTGATTATTTCAAGAGATTTTAATTAAGGCATGAAATCCTGTTATCTGTTTCTTTAGTAAATTAATTATAGTTATTTTAAAGTCCATAGTGATATCACCAACATCTATTGTCTGTTTTTTTTTTTTTTTCTCTTTTGTATTCAGTCATTTGGTCCTGTCATCTGCAATGTTGGTGAGTTTTGGTTGGATACTGAAAAACTGTGGAGACTTGGCATGATGTTCTCTTTTTCCTAAAAAGATTTGCTCATTTTTTGATGGTCCAATAGAATAAGAGATGCTCACCATGGTCCAACAAGGAATTAAGATGTTTTGAGCCTGGATTTCAGTGTTGATGAGAGCTAGTGTTTTCAGCTTTGCTCTCATTCCAAGGGCATGGCCCTTCCAGGGTTGTAACCAAAAGCCTGGGGTGTTTACTATCATCTACCTTCCTTTGTAAAGTCAGAATTCCAATTTTTGTCTCCCCGGTACTGGGAGATGGTTTAAAACATTGCTTAACCTTTTAACCTTTCACTATTTACTTTCTTCTTAGCTTGTCGACCACTTACCCAGTCCCAGTCCGTTCCCTTCCAGTGTAGCTTTCATAATATCAGTTTGCCTTCAGGAGAAAGCAGTGCAGCATGTCAGGCTTGCTTCTCTGCTGTTGCCTTTTTCTCTGGGGTCCTGGCTTCTCAAACTATGACTTTCTAAAGGGTCCTTAACTTTACTTGTCTTCTGGACCCCATGAGGTGTTGGAAGGTTCTGGAGCTACACTAACTTCTCTGGCCTCCATCACTTAAAAATTGGCAAATGTTTCAAGAGAAAAAGCAGTGGGGCCCACCTTGATGTTTTTCTGTGATCTTGGCCCCTTGAGCCTGCATACCTTAATTACTCACAGTGCATTCAGTTAGCTGTTTCTTGTATTTTGTCCATCTTTTGTAGTTGTTTTCAGGGCTGGAGTTGATCTGATGCAAGCCACTCCATCATAGCAGAAGGCAAAAGTCTCCTGGAAGAGGAAAGCTGAATTATTGATCTCTTGAAATTTATACCCTACTTACCTCTCCTCCTTCCAAAAAAATATTTGAGGCAATTTGCAATGAAATACACATGTAAGAAAAACCTTAAAATAATGGTAAAAAAACAAAAGTGCAAGGGTAGCAGGGAAGATAGAGGAAGGTATAATATAGAAATAGAGAAAGGAAATTATTAGAGATTTAGACTATGTATGGTTTCCTTGGTTGACCATCATCTTTAGTACTAGTCTTGAAGCTAAGGTACAAATGACTCATGAATTTTATTAAGTTGGGGAACAGGACTTGGAAGTTGGGATAGAAAAAGGAGATAAAGTTAGCAGTAATGATTACATAGGGTTTTTTTGTTTAGTTTAGTTTTGTTTTTGGGCTTTTTTGGTAGGCTTAGGGAAATTTTTTTTTTTTTAAAACAGGAGTTAGGAGACAGTAGAAGATGCTGAGACTTATCTATAAGGGTCTAATCAGGGCATTGGGATGTGGTGCTGGGCCACTTAGGAATTGGGAGTGCTAATGCATTTGGCCTAGAAGCCTTCGTACCACTGCCCAGATGTGATATTAGAGTGTCCTTATTTTGTCTTGAGTTTCAGAGGTACTCTGGGGCTATGCTAACTGGCATGAATGTAGGAGATACCCACGTACTTCTTGTTTTCTGGGGAAAGGATGTACAGTGGTCCTTCAATAGGTATTTTTTTCCTGGTACTGAAATTTTGAGGGCATTTTATCATATGGATTCTTGTGTCCCCAATAGTACTTTTAAGGCTGATAGAGAAATGCTTTTTCATGGAGTGCCCGGAAGGCTCAGTTGTTAAGTGTCTGCCTTCAGCTCAGGTCATGATCCCAGGGTCCTGGGATCAAGCCCCGCATCAGGCTCCCTGCTCAGTGGGAAGCCTCCTTCTCCCTCTCCCACTCCCCCTGCTTGTGTTGCCTCTCTTGCTGTCAAATAAATAAGTGAAATCTTAAAAAAAAATGCTTTTCATATGAAACTTTCTTATATTGACCCCTAAAAACAAATGAAACCACAATTTAAAATTGTTACTTAGAAAAGACATACTTTTGGAGAGCTAAATTAATACAGTTTGGTTACTTTTAAGGGTCTGGGGCTCCTAATTTGAAATACTGGTATGATTTGGAAAACCAGAGGAAAATTTCGTTCTTGTTCCCCTCAGTTATCAACTGTTACAAGAGGTTTTGACAAAAATTGGCAATGGGTGGCTATGCAGATACTCTTTTTGATTTGAAAAGAGCCATATGCTTTTAATATTTTACAAGTTCTATTTACTTAAAAATATTATTAGCTGTTATTTAACAATATTAAGGGAAATCTGTGCTGAATACCAGACTGCTCATAGCAAGTTGAAATTCTGTTACCAAAATTTTAAATCTTGATTTGTACGGATGAGGAGACATCTCTGTTCTGCATGCAAGACACTGCTTGGGTTTATATCTTTTTAGATTAGAATTTGATCTTTCAAGCATCTGTTCCTACCTGCTTTACTTTTCCCAGTGGCACGATAACATAGTCAGTTTTAGAGGGATTTTTGCAGGTTGAGTTGGAACATGGAGGCAGGAGCACCCAAGTGATCCCAGGAGAGATGTGGAAGGCTTCATAGAGGAGGTGGTGCTGGAGCAGTTTCTTGCGGGGGCATGAGGGGCTCCTCAGGTGAAGGAGACACAGCAGCAGGGGCCGTGGGAAAGAAAGCAGGGCATTTCCAGAATGTGAAGGGCCATTTGTTTTGTTGGAGGGTAAACTTTAGAGGGTGGGAGAATGGGAGGAGATGAGGGGGTCGCTGTGGACCAGACTGTGAATGATCTTGTAGGTCTTTAATTCCATCATTAAGCAAATATTTACCGAACAACTGCTATGTACCAGGCCCCGTTCTAGGCACTGGAATTCAGCTGTGAACAAAGCAAATCAAAAGCACTGCTCTTGTAGAACTCACAGTCTAGTAAGGAGAGATGGACAATAATAGTAAACGTACACAAATACCCATAAGTGTATTAGTGATATGGGATAAGAAAACTTGGCCGTGCAAGAACGTGCATGCGTGCACGCGTGCGTGTGTGTGTGTGCGCGCGCGCGCGCACGTGCATGCATGTAGGAGGCTGACCCAGGAATAAAGATCGGGAGGGATCCTGCAGGGGGAGTGTGTTCCGACTCAGGGAATGTGTAAGGGCCCCGAGGGGGGAGTGGATCTGGCTTGTTCCAGAAATAGGGGGAAAGCATGGCTGACTAGGTGAGAGAGGAGCAGGAGGTTCTGGAAACAGAGGGCCGGGTCCTGTGAGGCCTCTGTGGGCTTGGGTTTTTTCCTGAGGTGAGGAGCTATTGGTGAGTGTGCAGCAGGGTGATGACATAATGGAGCTTAAGTGTTTAAAATAGCGCACTGGCTGCCATGTTGGGAGTGGAGGGCGCGAGCGGGGAGCCAGAGGCCGGTTTGGGAGGCTGTAATCATTCAGGTGAGAGGGTTGTTGGCTCGAACTGGGGTGATCGCGTGGGGGCTGCTGGGAAGATTAATTGTATCCTGGAGGTGATGAGGAGCCATTACAGACCTTGACCAGGGAACTGACATATGATTTGTGTGTTAAAAAGATGATTTTGGCAGCCATTTGGAGAAAGGATTACAGGGCTGAGACTAGGGGCTGGGTCAGGTTCCAAAGCTCGGATCACTAAGGAGAGAGAGAGAGACCTTATAAAGGCCATGGGCTCCCGCCTAGGGCGCTGTGAGCAGCTTGTTAACCCTGGTCGACTTCCTGACAAGGGGACAGGAATCGACAAGATTTACACATTAGGGAATTCCTTTGTCAACCTTGCCAAGAAAGCAGAGTGCAGGGCTTGTGATCAGGTTATTCTGGTACAGTCTGCAAAGCAGATAGCTAGCTACAGCTCGTTCCTGCGCAGGGTTCTGTGGTGAGGGTGCACAGTCTGGGGGTGGGGGTTACTGCTGTCTCCGCTTCACAGATGAGGAACATGGGCCCCATGGAGGTTAAGCAGCAGGCCACACTCTCTGAAGGGTCTCCCCCCGTGACAGTTCCTTCTGAAAGGTCTCTCAGGGAGATGCAGAATTGTCTGCTCATGGCTAAAATTAAACGGAAAAAAGAGATTATGTATTTCCTTTGTGAACTCTGGTGAGGTCGGCTTCAGGGCTGGATAGCCGTGTTATTTCAGGCCCTGGGTTGCCAGTGACAGAAATTCACCAAAGGAATGTAAGTGGGCAGGAGAGGAATAGCAAGAAACTGAAACGTGTGCCCCTGTGTATGTGTGAGTGGAATGATAAAATGGTGTGGCTGGATCCCGTGGCTCGTGTGACGCTGTTGGGTCACTAGGTCACGTTCATTCCACCTCTCTGGTCCAGGTGCTGGCCTGGCTCTCTTCGCTCTAGATGGCCTCCTCACCCAAGTCAGGAGGGCTGCCCAAGTGCAGCTTCAGAGCAAATCATCTCTCTCTCTTTTTTTAAATTGAAGTGTAATTGACAGAAAGTATCAGATTTGTTTCGGGTGCGTCCGGAGTGGTGATTCAACCTTTGTATATATCGTAAAATGATCACCTCAATAAGTCTAGTTACCATCTGTTAACACACAGAGTTAATACAATACTATTGACTGTATTCCCCACATGTATATCCCCATGACATTTTTATTTTATAACTGGAAGTTTGTGCTTCTTGATCCCCTTCAGCCTTTTCACCTCCCCCAACTCCCCACCAGTCAACCACCAGTCTGTTCTCTGTGTCTTGGAGTCTGGGTTTTGTTTGATTGCTTTGTTTTTTAGATTCCACGTATAAGTGAAATCATATGGTATTTGTCTTTTTCTGTCTGATTTCTTTCATTTAGCAGGATACTATCCCTCAAGGTCAGGTAGATACCCAGAAGTGAAACTGCTTAATTTTTTTGAGGGACCTCAGTACTGTTTCCCACAGTGGCTGCAACAATTTACATTCCCACCAACAGTGCACGAAGGGTCCTTTTCTGCACATCCTTGCCAACACTTATTTCTTCTCTTTTTGATAATACCCATTCTTTCATATTTAAGGTGATTATCTGATTGTTGTTTTGATTTGCATTTCCCTGATCATCATGGATCTTGAGCATCTATCTATATGATTTTCTTTAGAAAAATGTCTATGCAGATTTTGTACCCCTTTTTAAATCAGATTGTTTGGGCTTTTTTTGTTATTGTATGAGTCTTTTATATGTTTTGGATATTAACTCCTTATTGGATATATGATTTGCAAATATCTTCTGTTCAGTATGTTGCCTTTCCATGTTGTTGGTGGTTATTTTTGTTGTGCAGGAGAATTTTATTTTGATGTAGTCCCATTTGTGTATTTTTGCTTCTGTTGCCCATGCCTTTGAAGTCAGATCCTCCAAAAAACATCATTAAGACCAATGTCAAGAAGCTTACCACCTGTGTTTTCTTCTAGGAGCTTGGTGGTTTAATGCTTACATAAATGGATGTTGAATTTTGTCAAATGCTTTATCTACATATATTGGGATGATCATATGATTTTTATGTTTCATTTTATTAATACAGTGTATCATATTGATTGATTTGTGGGTATTGAACTAGCCTTGCTCCCTGGAATAAATTCCACTTGACGGTGGTGATCCATTTAATGTACTGTTGGTAGTATATAATGGTGTGTGTGTGTGTGTGAATGCTGTGCGATCCATTTAATATATTGTTGAATTCAGTTGGCTAATGTTTTATTGAGGATTTTAGCATCTGTGTTCATCAGGATATTTGCCTGTAGTTTTCATTGTTTTTTATTGCGGTGGTGTCTGGTTTTGGTATCGGGGGAATGTTGGCCTCATAAAATGAATTTAGAAGGATTCCCTCCTCTTCAGTTTTTTGGAAGAGTTTGTGAAGGATAGGTATTAAAGCTTCTTTGACCAGAGAAGCCATCTGGTCATGGACTTTAATTTGTTAGGAAGTTTTTGATTACTGATTCAATCTCCTTACTAGTAATCAGTCCTTTCAGATTTTCTATTTCCTCCTGATTCAGTCTTAGAAGATTGAATGTTTCTAGGACTTGATCCATTTCTTCTAGGTTGTCCAATTTGTTGGCATATATTTGCTCACAATAGCCTCATTATCCTTTGTTCTGTGGTATCAGTTGTAACTTCTCTTTCATTTCTATTTATTTGATTCCTCTTTTTTTCTTGGTGAGTCCAGCTGAAGACTTGTCAGCTTTGTTTATTAAAGAATTTTGTTTATCTTCTCAAAGTTCTTAGCTTCATTGATTTTTTTTCTCTTTTTAGTCTTTATTCCATTTATTTCCACTTATGATCTTTATTATTTCCTTTCATCTACTAACTTTGGGCTTCTTTTGTTCTCCTTTTTCTAGTTACTTTAGGCATAAAGTTAGATTGCTTATTTGATATTTCTCCTATTTCTTGAGGTAGGCCTGCATTGCTATGAATTTACCTCTTAGAACCACTTTGTTGTATCCCATTGATTTTGGTATACCATTTCTGTTCGTTTTTTTCTAGGTATTTTTTTCTTCTTTTGATATCTTTGTTGATCCAGTGATGTTCAGTAGCATGTTGTTTAATCTCCATGTATTTGTGGTTGTTTTTTTTTTAGATTTCTTTTTGTAATTAATTTCTAGTTTCATAGCATTGTGGTTGGGAAAGGTGCTCGATATGATTTATTTCAGTCTTTCTGAATTTATTGAGACTTATTGCATGGCCTAACATGTGAGCTGTCCTGGAGAATATTCCATTTGCACAAGAGAAGAATGTGTATTTTACTGCTTTTGGGTGGAATGTTCTATATATCTGTTAAGTCCAACTGGCCCAATAATGTGTTGTTTAAAGCTGATGTTCCTTATCGATTATCAGTCTAGGTGATCTATCTACTGATGTAAGTGGGGTGTTAGAGTCCTCTCCTCTGATTGTATTGCTGTCAGTTTCCCTCTTTACATCTGCTAATATTTGCTTTAAATATTTTGGTGCTCCTATGTTCATTGCATAAAAATATATAAATGTTACATCTTCTTGTTTGCTTGAACCATTTATCATTATGTGGTGGCCCTTTTGTTTATTACAGTCATTGTTTTAAAGTTTATTTTGTGTGATGTGAGTATAGCTATACCAGCTTTCTTTTCATTTCCATTTGCACAGAATATCTTTTCCCATCCCTTTACCTTTAGTCTGTGCGTGCCCTAAAGTGGGTCTCTTGTAGGCAGTGTATAGATGAGACCTGTTTCTTAAAATTCACTCAACCACTCTGTGCCTTTTGATTGGAGAATTTAGTCCATTTACATTTACATTTATAGAGAGGCAAGTACTTCTTCCCATTTTGTTCATTGTTTTCTGGCTGTTTTTGTAGTTCCTCTCTTCTGTTTTTCTCTTCCCTTGTGGTATGATTTTTTTTCTTTAGTGTTACATTCCTTTCTCATTTTCTTTTGTGTGTTTACTATAAGTTTCTGCTTTGTAGTTACTGTGAGGTACATATTTCCTGTCCTATGTATATAACAGTCTATTTGGATTGACAGCAACTTAAATATGAACACATTCCAAAACTCTACACTTTTACTACCCCCAGGGCCCACATTTTTTTTTTTAAGATTATTTATTTATTTATTTGACAGACAGAGAACACAAGTAGGCAGAGAGGTAGGCAAAGAGAGAGAGGGAGAAGCAGGCTCCCCGCTGAGCAGAGAGCCCGATGTGGGGCTCGATCCCAGGACCCTGGGATCACGACCTGAGCCGAAGGCAGAGGCTTAACCCACTGAGCTACCCAGGTGCCCCCCACATTTTGGTTTTGATGTCACATTTTACCTCTTTTTATTTTATGCATTAATTAACTAATTATCATAATTTTAATTTTACTACTTCTGTCTTTCAACTTTTGTGGTAGCTTTATAAGTGGTTAATCCACTACTTTTATTATACATTTACCTTTTCTAGTGAGATTTTTTACTTTTGTATGTTTTCTTGTTGTTAATTAGTGACATATCTTTTCAGTTTAAAGAAGTCCCTTTAACATTTTGTGTGAAGCTCGTTTATGTGATAAACTCCTTTAGCTTTTGCTTATCTGGGAAACTCTACTTCTCCTTCAGTTCTGAACAATAACCATGCCAAGGAGAATATTCTTGGTTGGAAGTTTTTTCAGCATTTTGAATATGTCCCCCTACTCTCTTCTGGCCTGCAAAATTTCTGCTGAAAAATCTTCTGATAGCTTTATGAGGTTTCCCTTTTACGTGATAAGTTGCTTTTCTCTTACTGCTTTTAAGGTTCTCTCTTTATCTTTAACTTTTGACATCTTAATTATAATATGTCTTGGAGTGGCTCTCTTTGGGTTTATTTTATTTGAAATTCTCTGGACTTTCTGGACCTGAATGTCTGTTTCTGTCTCCAGGTTAGGGAAGTTTTCAGCCATTATTTCTTAAAGTAAGTTTTCTGCCCCCTTTTCTGCCTCTCCTCCTTCTGGAACCCCTAAGATGTGATTGTTATTCCACTTGATAGTGTCCTATAGATCTCTTATCTTCATTTAAAAAATTTTTTTAGTTTTATTTTTTTCTTTTTGCCACTCTGTCTGGGTGATTTCCAGTGCTTTGTCTTCCAGTTCATTGATTGATTCTTCTGTGTCATCCAGTCTGCTCTTAAGCCCATATAGTGTATATTTCAGTTCAGTTAATGTATTCTTCAGCTCTGTGACTTTTGCTTGTTTTCTTTTCTTTTCTTTTTCTTATTTTTTAAGTAGGTTCCACACTGGGCCAACATGGGGCTTGAACTCATGACCCTGAGATCAAGACCTGAGCTGAGATCAAGAGTTCCATACTTAACCAACTTACCCAGGCAACTTGCTTGGTACTTTCTTAACTCTTATCTTTGTTGAACTTCTCACTGGGTTCATACATTCTTCTCCCAAGTTTGGCAAGCAGCTTTATGACCATTACTTTGAATACTTTATCAGGTAGATGACTGTCTCCATATCATTAAGGTCTCTTTCCAAGGTTTTTTGGGGATATGTGTGTGTGTGTGTGTGTGTGTGTGTGTGTGTGTGTGTGTGTTTGGAACATATTTCTCTGTTTCTTTATTTTGCTTGATTTTCTGTTTCTGTGTATTAGGTGAAATGGCTACCTCTCTCAGTCTTGAAGGAGTGGCTTTGTAGATAATGATCCTTCTTGTTCAACCTTGTCCCAGCTCTTGGTTGTCTCTGGAACCTTTGTGATTGTCTGAGTAGCCTGATTTATTCTTGATATGTCCCTGTTGTTGAGGGTGTGCCAAGACCTGTCAGTGTTCCAAGGGGACGAATCTCATTTATCACCTAGTTTTAGGTTGATTAGAAGCCAGACCCGTAGGCAGCAGTTTTTAAAGTATGTAAATATATACAGTCCTGTGGGACTGCAGTTGTAGACCCTGCTGGCCTCCAGACCAGGAGATTTGCAGGTGTTCTCTGGGCAACAGTTGCAAAAATTGGGACTCTAAAGTAGCTTATAATCACATCAGGCTGTAGTGAGGCCAGTGGGGTACACAGGGATGGTATCTCTTTGGGAGATACACAGGTAATTCCCAGGGAGTACCTTCATAGCCTCTAGATGTGTTGGAAACCAGAGGGTTGTCCTTCAGGCTGAAGCTTCTGGATAAGTAAATAGGCCTTTTTCATAGGAAGATGGTACTTGTGTTTCAGTCTGCTGTCTGTACAGTGCCCTGCAGGTGTTGGCCTGCTAAGAACTGTTTTTCTGATTCTTACAGTCCCTTGGAGCTCAGGAACGCCAGCCCCCTTGGCCACCAGGGCCAGGGGCTGTGTGGTTTCTGCGTGTCTGCTGACTTTAGCAGGGCAACTGGACTTGTAGGGGTGGGGCACACTCACCAACCCCAGAAAGGCAGTGGGAAAATGCCCTCACTGTGCCTGGGGTTTAGCAGTGCAGCAGGAGTGGGCCCTGTCTGCATGCCTGCTTTGGCCCAAGTTGGGGATGGGGGAATGCCATGACCATGAGTGCTCACCAGCCCCAGCCAGAGGGTGAGGGGGTGTCATAACTGCCACCTACACTCTCGGACTGGAGTAATAAGGCTAGGGAGAGCATGCTGTGATTGTTCATGCTCGCTTGCCCCTGCCAGGAAGCCAGGAATTGCTGCAGCCTCCCAAGATATGCAGCCTCAGCAAGGCGGCAGGATGGTGCCATAACCATTCACCCCTGCTGGACCTGGTGAGGCAGTGGGAGGGTGCTTGTGCCCAAGCACCTGGTCTGCACTAGCAGGGTAGGTGGAGAGCTACAGATGGTGTCCCCCAGCGCCTCCAGCTCTGGAGAGAGCACAGACTGTCCCCTACCCCTCCAGCAAATGCCCCCAGACCGGCAGATGAATCTCCTTTACGTACAGTCCAGGTGCTTTTGAAATTGGTGCTTTTTTGCTAGGTTCTGCAGAAAGTGAGACTGCAGGTGATCCCTTTAAAAGGAGGATCTCAGTTTCCTATGGCACTTGGGTTCCTTGGATGTCAACTCTGTTGGGTTTCTAAGCCACATGTTTTTGGGAGCTCGTCTCTCTGATGCAGATCCCAAGGGCTGGAGGGCCTGATATGGGGCACTGTGACCCCTCACTCCTCCAGGAGAAGTGTCTGTCCAGTGAGATCCTTCCTTCTGGTGGGTCACTGCAGTTGGGGGTGGGGGGGGGGTTGGCAGGACCTTGTCCCTGCCTCTCCCATCCATCTCAGTGCAGTCCTTTTTATCTTTTGTTGTGGGGAGCAGTTCATCTAGTTTTCAAATCTTTTTTCCAGAGGGAAATGATCTGTATGTAGCTGTTGATTTCATGTGTCCTTGGCAGGAGGGGAGTTCAGTACTTTCCTACATAACCATCTTGGACTCTTTTTTTGCAAATCACCTTTATAGTACCCTGATTTGGGAGGAATTGAAAATTTCTCAGTAGCTTCAGCAAAAATGAGCCCAGAGGACCCTGAGTGACCATGTCCATCCCTGGGGCTGGGGCATTCAGGGTCAGCCCCAGCTGAGGAGCGGTTGAGGAACGCATATGCCGCATGTTTGTCAGAAGTAGTAGGTGTGAGGTCATGGGCATTTTCCTGTTGGCACCGAGCTGCCTTAGGAAGAAAGAAGCAGCATGTTTCAGCCCTACTCTGCAAGAGTATTTGGGGTTGGTTCTGTTGTCTGCAGGAAGAGATATGACCCCAGGCCTGAGTTGTCACTCTGTTTTTAAGGAGAGTGCTTTCAGGTGCAGCATCTTTTGTTTTGTTTTAAAGATTTTTTATTTACTTATTTGACAGACAGAGATCACAAGTAGGCAGAGAGGCAGGCAGAGAGAGAAAGGGGGAAGCAGGCTCCCCGCTGAGCAGAGAGACCGAGGCGGGGCTCCATCCCATGACACGAGTTCATGACCTGCACTGAAGGCAGAGGCTTAACCCACTGAGCCATCCAGGCACCCCAGGTGCAGCATCTTTTCTTCGTACTGCCCCTGGCCAGGCTGGCCCATAGCCCCATGCTCAGAGCACATGCTGGGCTTATTACCCTTTCTCTCCTGTGGATGCTTTCCCTTTTCAAGGGAAGTGATAACAGGTGGAGGAAACAAGAGATGGCTTTTAAAAAGTGTTCACCTTCCTTTTTCTTTTCTATGCCAACCCAAATTATGATAAATGTTTTCATCATATTCTGGTACACACACACCTTTATGTACTTAAGATTTAATGAAAGAGTATTTACTCCTTACTAAATGCGGTGGGCTCTAATATTTCCTCTTCTGTTTCATTGTATTAACACACACACACATGCTGGTCACAACGGCTATAAATTCATTTCACAACCACCAAATGGCAGCTCAGACTTTGAAAAAGAAATGAATTAAATCATTGAAAAACAAGCAACAATGGTATATTCGTTTGCTCGGGCTGCTGTAACAAAGACCCACTGACTGGGTGTCCTCAGCAGCAGAAATGCGCTCTCTCAGAGCTCCAAGGACGAGCAGTCCACTTGTCGGCGGGGTGGCTTCCTTGGCCGGGGGGGGGGGTGGAATCCATTGCAGGCCTCCCTGCTAGCTCCTGGTCGTTTGTGAGCCGTCTTTGATGTTCCTTAGCTTGTAGAGACTTCACCCCCATTCCTGCCTTCATCTTCACATGGTGTTCTCCCTGCATGCTTGTCTGTGTGCAGGCTTCCCCCCTTTTAAGGATACCAGTCATTGGATTAGGGTCCCACCCTCTTCTCGTATAACCTGACCCAATGGTGTCTAATAACCACTGATAACATCTGCAGGGACCCCGTTCCCCAGTCAGGTCACATGTTGAGGTACTAGGGGCTAGGAGTTCTCCATATGAGTTTTGTTTTGGCGGGGGGAGCAGAACTCAACCCATAACAAATGATAAAAATACAAAATTGAAAAGACATAATAGAAGTTCCCAACTTATTGAGCTCTTACGACATGGCAGACTCTCAGCCAGGCATTTTCTTTCATGAACTCAGTAAATCTTCCTTGCCCCATAGGATAGTTGAGGAAGCCAAAGCTGAGAGAGGTCAGTCTCCCCGATTTAAACTTTGGTCTCCTTCAGAGGGTATCCTTGAGGGTAAATCTGACATGATAGTTGCTCTTGCAACTAAACTTTTTGGGCAAATGACTCGATTTTGTGTGTGATTCCTGTATAAAACTTAACTGATTCCCTTATAAAAATATAACCTCTTCATATCAGGAGTGAGCGCTTCCCAGTCCTTCTAATGACTTCATGCTTTCTTTTCCTTCCGTTATAATTGTTAGCATAGTGTTGATTTTGTTCAGTTTTTGTAAACAGTGAGTATTTTTCAAAATTCCTATAATTTTTGAGTGATTTTTTTTTTTTTTTAAGATTTTATTCGAGAGAGAGAGCATGGGTGTGCTCGGGCAATGGGAGGGGCAGAGAGAGAATCTCAAGCAGACTCTGTGCTGTGTGTAGAGTCAAGGCAGGGCTCCATCTTAGGACTCTGAGATCGTGACCTGAGCTAAAACCAAGAGTCAGATGCTCAACCAACTGAGCCACCCAGATGCCCCTTGAAAATTTTTTTAAAGATTTATTTATTTACTTTTAGGGGTGCCTGGGTGGCTCAGTCGGTTAAACATCTGCCTTTAGCTCAAGTCACGATCCCAGAGTCCTGGGATTGAGCCCCATGTTGGGCTTCCTGGTCAGTGTGGAGTCTGCTTCTCCCTCTGCCCCTCCCTCCTGCTTGTGCTCCCTCTCTGTCTCTTTCAGATAAAAAAAAAATTTTTTTAAAGATTATATTTATTTATTTGACAGAGAGAGAGAGAGATCACAAGTAGGCAGAGAGGCGGGCAGAGAGAGTGGGGGAAGCAGGCTCCCTGCTGAGCAGAGAGCCCAACGTGGGGCTCGATCCCAGGACCCCCAGATCATGACCTGAGCCGAAGGCAGAGGCTTTAACCCACTGAGCCACCCAGGCGCCCCATCTTTTGGATAAATTTTTTTAAAATCTTAAAAAAAATTTTTTTTTAAATTTATTTATCTTGAGAGAGAGGGAGAGAGAGCACACAGGCGCAGGAGAGGGGCACGGGAAGAGGAAGAGAGAAAACTCAAGCTGACTCTGCGCTGAGTGCAGAGCCTGATGTCAGCTGGATCTCACAACCCTGAGACCAGAATCTGAGCTGAACTCCAGAGTCAGATGCTCAACCAACTGAGCCACTCAGGCTCCCTGAGTGATACTTCTTTTGACATAGCTTATGCCTGATGTTAATATTGAAGACATTAATTTAGAGAAACTTAGTGAATGGACCCTCATCCCAGTACAAGGAATATGTGTGGAATGTGGGTATTCCATTTTGTGTTATGTTACTCAAATACAAAATAAAAGAACTTTTTGACTTAAGAAAGTAAAACCAACTTGAGTCTCCTGGATTTCAGAACCCATGCTTTCCCTTGTTTGCCTTCGTGCGGTACCTCTTCATAGAACATCACGCAGGAGCCAGACAAGCTCATTTGGTCCAAATTGAAATGCTATGCACAGGTAATAAATGTACTACAAAATCTCACTGAAGTTCATGGCAAAGATGACCCCTTAAAGGACGCACAGGTGAGGGTCCCTAGGGCCCTATCAGAGGCCTGGGAGGTATGTGCTCTTGGGGCAGGGAGTGCCAGTAAACTGGCTTTGTCCCCTGAACTCATCATCCCCACAAGCTGCCGCATTCCTAACAACGCCCAGCAACCAGCCAGACAAGGCACTGTCTCCCTTTGTGCTTCCCTATCCTCGTTCTGAATTTAGATCAGGGTGAAGAGTAGAGAGAAGGAAATGAGCCAGAAAATAGAAAATTAATACTTGGTGGAGTCGTCATATTTTAATATTAATTTATAGGCAATGTCAGATAACCAGAGTTAAATCTTTTTATCAGCGGGCTGCTCTAGGGTTTAAAAATTGGCATCCATCATTGTAAATCAGGTCTCAGGAGCCCTGGGGAATGGTCTCTAGGGATGAGGGTTGATCTAGGGTGGGCAAAAATGTAAATACTTGATTAGCTGTGTCCTTTTCTTTCACACCAACCCTAAAATACTTCTGTATCACACTGAGTGACAATGGTATGTTAAATAGTAACGGGAGGGAAGAAGCTATTCAGGTTCATGGTTAGCCTACTTTTAATACTTGTCTTCTTCCCTGCCAATCCTAGGAAACTGTTGCGCGAGAGGCACTCATTTCAGGGTTGTATTCCTGGCTCACGGTTCTAGGGAGGGGCTTACCCTCTTTCTGCTGAGCCCCAGACAGCACACCCTTTTGTCCCCAGCTGGCCAGATGTCCCTTTTTTTTTTTTTTTTTTTTTGCTACGAGCCTGTGAGCAGGAACACCCGCAGGTTTGACACATTGGTAACAGGATGACCTTCCATGACTCAGGTCCCACCTCTTATCTCTTGTCATTGCAGCTCTTTGCCGAGGACGCGTGGTGAGAGTCCCCACAGGGAGCCTGGTGCGGGTGGTGGGCACTGAGCTGGTCATCCCCTGCAACGTCAGTGATTATGACGGCCCCAGCGAGCAGAACTTTGACTGGAGCTTCTCGTCTTCGGGGAGCAACTTCGTGGAGCTTGCCAGCACCTGGGAGGCGGGCTTTGCAGCCCAGCTGTACCGTGAACGCCTGCAGCGGGGCGAGATCGTCCTGAGGAGGACTGCCAACGATGCTGTGGAGCTCCACATCAAGAACGTCCAGACCTCAGACGAGGGCCACTACAAATGTTCGACCCCCAGCACAGATGCCACCGTGCAGGGCAACTATGAGGATACAGTGCAGGTCAAAGGTACATCCTCATGGAGGGGTCATCGCATAGGGGCCAGACTTTTCTCGGCCACTCTGCTTTGTCAAGAAACTTACTAATCCTCTGGGTCTCTGCCCCCCTCCTCTGTCCAGTGGACAGAAGTGTCTTACTTGATTGAAAGGAGAGGATAGGCCAGGTCCCCTCTGAGGGCCCTTTCTCTTGCCTGTGATTCTGAACCAACCGTGGCTGGCGTGGGTGGCGGAGCCCAGCTCTAGCCAGGTTGCCTGCACTCAGTCTGATTGCTGGCTCTACCGCTTGTCCCCAAGTGGCCGCGGGCATGTTACGTGCCTCAGCTTCCTCCTCTGTGAAACAGGGCTTCCCTTAAAGGTTATGAGGACAAGGTGAGTTAGCGTGTGTCAGGCCTCAGAGCAGTTCCATGGTAAGCATTCGTATTTTGCACTCAGAAGGTGATGGTCATGACAATGTTTGCTTTTATGGGGATATCAGATGCTTCGAAGCGCATGTCTGTCTTTGTGCCCTTCCCAAAGGGCGGTTTATTCTGGAATTGGTGGGGGGTTATATATAGAGAAAGAACGATGTGGTCACTGCTAGCTTATGATGGAACCCTACTAGCCTATTGGCCTGATTCTGCAGAGAATCACGCCTTATATATATAGAAGGTTTGGGGTTTTGTGGGGTTTTTTGGTTTTTGTTTTTTGTTTTTTTCCCATTTTCTAAGTCCTATTACATTTATTCCCACATTCAGTTCTCTAACCCAATGAAGAAGATCAGGCAGACTATTTCCCTGATTTACAAATGAGAAAATGAAAGAGCATAGGTTTAATTACTTGGCCAAAAATCATATAGCTAATTGGTAAATGAGCAAGAACAAAGTAATTTGGAGTCAGTAAAATAGAAGGCTGATTGTTGTTATTATTACTTAATTATGCATTTCTTTGTATCCTGCCTTATTCCAAAAAGCATTTATATCAGAATAGGGAGTGTAGGTAAAGATCGGGATAGTAGAAGATGTACATGATGATCTAAAAAGAAGGGGCTGATCACCAGACACATGAAGAAGTGCTCAACATCACTCAGCATCAGGGAAATACAAATTAAAACCTCAATGGGATACCACCTCACACCAGTCAGAATGGCTAAAATTAACAAGTCAGGAAATGACAGATGTTGGTAAGGGACGCTCCTACACTGTTGGTGGGAATGCAAGCTGGTGCAGCCACTCTGGAAAACAGTAGGGAGGCTACTCAAAAATTTGAAAATAGAGCTACCCTATGACTCAGCAATCGCACTACTGGATATTTACCCAAAGATACAAATGTCGTGATCCGAAGGGGCATGTGCACCCGAATGTTTATAGCAGCAATGTGCACAGTAGCCAAACTATGGGAAGAGCCCAGATGTCCATCAACAGATGAATGGGTAAAGAAAAGGTGGTATAGATATACAATGGAATACTATGCAGCCATCAAAAAATGAAATCGTGCTATTTGCAGCCATGTGACTGGAACTAGAGGGTATTATGGTAAGTGAAAGACAATTATCATATGATCTCAGTGACAGGAAGAATTTGAGAAATAAGACAGAGGATTATAGGGGAAGGGAGGGAAAAATGAAACAAGATGAAACCAGAGAGGGAGACAAACCATAAGAGACTCTTAATCTCGGGAAACAAACTGAGGTTGCTGGAGTGGAGGGGGGTGGGGAGGATAAGGTGGCTGGGTGGTGGACATTGAGGAGATATGTGCTATGGTGAACACTGGATTTTGTAAGACTGATGATTCACAGACCTGTACCCCTGACACAAATAATACATTATATATTACGAAAAAAAAAAAAGGAAAAATAAAAAGAAGGGGATGATCCTGGTGTTTATCCCCCTCTGTAATGTTGTACAGAACCCCGGTATGTCTTAGGGGCTGTTCCCTCCATTCAACTCAGGAGGTATCAAAACATCAAATCTACCTCTTCTTTGTAGGAAATCCTAAAGATGTCTTTTTTTTTTTTTTTAAAGATTTTATATATTTATTCGACAGTGTGAGACACAGAGAGAGGGAACACAAGCAGGGGAAGCGGGAGAGGGAGAAGCAGGCTTCCCGCCGAGCAGGGAGCCCAATGCTGGGCTCCATCCCAGGATTCTGGGACCATGACCTGAGCCGAAGGCAGACACTTAACCACCAAGCCACCCAGGTGCCCCCTAAAGATGTCTTTTAGAAAAAAGTCCCGCAAGACATAATGTGTTGCTTTTAGTTATCACACCCATGCTGTACCTCCATTAGGTTAGGTTTACACTTACCTCCCCTGTAATTCTCATCTTGAGGGCTAGGGGGCAGCTGGAGAATTCTGCCCACCCTGTCCCCCAGTGTCCTCCTGTTTCTTCTCCAGTCTTTGGAAGGAAGGAGCAAGGAGAGGCTTTTCTTGGGTGAGAAAAGCAGATAGATGGCCATGAATGAGACTGGCTGGCTGCCCAGGTGGGGCATCTGGTGGGGTCTGGGGTCTGTCTGGCCTTCAGCTTTGTAGGTCTTGAAACTGTTCAGCCATGTGCTGACAGGTATCTGGCCACGAGAACCGAGTCCTGTTAACTGGACTCCCAGACTGATGGATATACTAGAAGGTCATTATATTCATTTTGCTGTAGAGATGGGTCTTTGGGTTAGGTCTTTCTGAGGACTGAGCATTTTTTTTTTCTCAAGGACACTGAATTCGTTTCCAAGTGTAGCATTTCGAGAAAAACGAAAGACGTCATGAATAGTAGCGTTGGAGGGTTCTTTTATCCAGCTTTGTAGACAAGCCTCAGAGATTGTCCATGCCACTTCGTAAAGGCCTTTTCTCTGATTATTTTGTTTATCACTTCCCTTCCCAATTAGCACTCACGGATACTTTCTGGCTTCCTGGCCCCCCCATTCTGGACTTTGTAAAGAGCCCACCTTTTCCCAAGTGGCCCTAATAGGGTACATAGCTGAGGGTTCAGTTTTCCTTGACCAGTTTCTTTTCTGCCTGTACATTCTACTCTCCCTTGTTGTTTGTAAGCATTTCCCAGGTCTCGGGGCACAGGCAGCTCATACCAGCTTCTGCCCTCCTTGGATCATGCTGCTTTAACTGGTATTATTAGATTCTGGAGCCTGGTGCCTTAACAGGAATTTTACCCCTATTGCTGAGCACCAATCACCTTGGCTTATCATTCCTTCAACTCTGTCCGCTCCCTGAGATGGGTCCAGTTGTCATCCCTTTTTAGAGATGAGGAAACTGAGGCTCAGAGGAGTGAAGTAACTTGCTCGGGAGGGGTGGGGGGGGCAGAAACCCATCCCCAAGGCACAGCTCCCGAAAGAGAGTTAGGGAGTGTTCTCCACTCAGTTCTAGACTGGGGGTTGGGGCTGGGGATGGGAGGGTGGTCTTTAGCGCCTCTTCTTTTTTCTTTTTTTTCTTTTTCTTGCCCCCCCCCTTTCTTTTTTCCCTTTTCTTTTCTTTTCTTTTCCGGGTCAGAAAGTCAGTTGGGATTACACATGAATTAAAACGGAGAGCGTTCCCGCGTGGGCATTAGAACAGGGCAAGGGCACCACCCCACACAACCCCGCAGAGAGCCCCCCAGAAGGGGCGGGGGCTGGCGGGTGCGGGGGCGTGGCGCAGCGCGCTGACGGCTGTGCTTCCTCCCGCAGTGCTGGCAGATGCCCTGCACGTGGCCGCCGCCCCGCCGCCCGCCTCTGGGCTGAGCCTGCGCCTGGGGGAGCCATTCGAGCTGCGCTGCGCGGCCTCCACCGCGTCGCCGCTGCACACGCACCTGGCGCTGCTGTGGGAGCTGCAGCGCGGTGCGGCCCGGCGGAGCGTGCTGGCCCTGACCCACGAGGGCCGCTTCCGCCCGGGGCCCGGCTACGAGCAGCGCTACCGCGCCGGCGACGTGCGCCTGGACACCGTGGGCGGCGACGGCTACCGCTTGTCGGTGGCCCGCGCCCTGGCCTCGGACCAGGGCTCCTACCGGTGCGTGGTCAGCGAGTGGATCGGAGAGCAGGGCAGCTGGCAAGAGATTCAAGAGAAAGCCGTGGAAGTGGCCACCGTGCTGATCCAGCCCACAGGTGAGCTTCTGGAACGTGTCTGGCTTATATTCTGAGCTCGCTTCCAGCCGGGACGGGGTTAAGAACCAGGTGGGAGCCCGGTCCTCTGCTGACAGGGTTGTTGGTGCTGGCCACCTGAGGCCTCCCGTTGAGGGCCCAGGGGAGTGGGGGAGTGGTGAGTTGAGAAAGGTGTATGTGTTTCGTGCCGGGTGCCTACATTGCTTTACAGCGGCTTCTCTGGATTCGTACTCCTGGGACGCTGCAGGTTGCATAGAATACTAAGACAGTTGTTGACAGCAAGATTAAGTCCCTTCAAGTGCCAGAATGAGGTCTGGTCTGGTGTTTGGGGGACTTTGGGGCTGAGCTGCCCCCACTCTGCTCCCTTTATTTTGTTTTGGTTTTATCTTATTTGGGTGTTTCCTGAATTTCTGGCTTGGCTCTTTGCACAACTGTTGAAGTTCATCTGGCTCACCACCCGACATCTGGTCTACCGTAGATCCTCTAGCTGTGCGGTCCCAGCTAGGTGAGACTTCTCTAGGTCCCCGGCCTCTTCTCGCGCTGCGTATGACACATTCCCCAGGAGTGTGCCTCCAGCCCTGGGATCTCCCTGTGAGAAGTTCTCTGTCCTCTCACCTGGAACCCGCCTTTGTTTTTGAAAAAAAAAAACACATAATGTACTTTTTCCTACTCCTCCTAGAAAGTAAGAAAATACAAGATACATTTTAAAAAACCCATCAAAAGTAAGCTATTACTGATTCAGTGTCCAACAAGCATTGGTAAAGAACCTGCTGGATAATCAGCTCCGTCTGGGCCCTGGGGTCAGAGGTGCTTGAGGAACAATCCCGGGCCCCATAGAGCCTTGGGCTTTGGCAGAAACAGTGTAAAGAGACTATCTCAGGATGAGGTCATTGCTGTAGATGGATGGCTGTCCTGGGTTTTCTGGGAGGCTAACATCTTCAGATCTGTCGCTGCCACCTCCTGCTTTGTAAACTGGGAGGACCTTGGGCAGACTCATTTCCTGAGTGTAAATGTGAATGTGTGGCTGCTCTGCTGGTTGGATGGGAAGGAAAGCAGGAGACAGTCCTCACAGGGAGTATTTTTCCCTTGTAGGCTGCGTGGTCCCAGGCACTTTATGCTGCATTTATATCACGCACAGGAGTTGGGTTTGGTAAAAAGCATGACTAAGGTTCCTGAGCCACTGTGGCCATCAGTGAGGTGGGAGGTGCTCTTGCCCAGGAAAGGAGCTTCCCATCTTGGTCAGTCTTCCAGTGGCTGCAGAAATCACTTTCCTTCTTTTCTTTTCTTGTTTTTTTTTTTTTTTTAAGATTTTATTTATTTGACAGAGAGAGAAATCACAAGCAGGCAGAGAGGCAAGTGGGGGCAGTGGCGGGGGGGGGGGATGCAGGCTCCCCGCTGAGCAGAGAGCCCAATGCGGGGCTCAATCCCAGGACCCTGAGATCATGACCTGAGCTGAAGGCAGAGGCTTAACCCACTGAGCCACCCAGAAGCCCCAGAAATCACTTTCTAAGTGGACTCAGGTCACCTTCCTTTAAGGATGTATCTGCCTGCAATCTGTCCTAAGAAACCGGGGTATTCAGTTTGCATCATACAACTGTTCCCTGGGGACAGAATGATTAAGAGGTTCAAATTTGCAACAAGTTATCTTTTTATGCAGAGTTTTAATTGTAAAGGTATTTTTTATTTCAGACAAGCCACAAAACCCGTAATACCAAGTGTAAGAGTCGGAAACTGAACCTGTTAGGCATGTAATAACATCTGGCTCTCTCCTGAGCCTGGGCTTCATAACCATTTTGTTGCCATGGACCTCTTTGACAGCTTTGAAGCCCGCAGAACCCTTCTCGGAATTAACGTGTTTTAATTCATTAAAAATGTACATAAGATGACAAAGGAAAACGATTCTATCAAAATAGTTACTGAAGTATTTTAAGACAAATTTGTTACATAGTAATATTGTGCTTTATTAATGCATTAAATAATATAGGCTGGCAGGCTTAACAAACCACTGTAATTTCCAAGTAGCAATGAGTGCAAATGATATTTGAAGATAACTGCAATTACTTGCAATGAAATTTGAAAATATCCCTGACTTCTATTGGGCCAAAGTCCCAGGGACAGATAATACTATAGTGATTTGTTGCTTAGTTTCATCATGAGAGGAGATGCTGTGTTTCAGGTAGAGATTAGTAAAAACAAAGATTAGATTTCTTTTTTTTTCTCACCCAAGTCAAAGACTTACTAAATTATCTTCTTGGACCCCAGGTTAAGAACCACCACACTGGATTGCTGGTCTCTCTTTTTTTGTCAACACCTGCACTATCCATAGCTAGCTTCTTAAATACTCTTACTGTCTTGTTATGATGAACAGCCCAAAGCTACTTAAACAGTGGGGCTGTGTGGTGGACGTAGCAGTAACCCTCTCCCCTCATGTTAGGAGTGGTCTGTTTCATGCAGATCTTGGTGTCTAATTTATGGCTTCAGTTCTACCCAACCAGAGAAAGCTTCCCCACCACAGGCTTTGTCCACGGTCTCCCCTTGTATTACGAGTCCTTAGAAATTATTCTTTTTATCCCCCTTCTACCTGCTCTATCCTCTCTCCCAGCTGTGAATTGCCCCCCAATCCAGAACATATGGGAGCAATGGTTAGTGCTGTGGCAAGCTTTTTAGCAACTTGCAGAGAGACGATTACAAAGTGAACTGTTCAGTTGCAGAGACATTTCTGCCGATACTCCTCAAGCTAAGAATTCATTTTCTCCGTATGTGCAGTCCACAGCTGTGTCTTTACCCCTTCTTCACTCAACCTGCTTCCCTCCTGAGCCTTCTTTTACCTCTAGCCGGCACAGAGAGACTCCAGCAGGATTCCAGAGTCTCTGATCACAAGCAATGCTCGTGGGGCAGTTCGAAACCCAGGGCAGGCTCAGAGCACCAGTTTCCATACTGACTACTCTTGCAAGAGGCCCTCAAGTTCCTTTTGGGCCCTTTTAAGGGGTGAAGGAGGAGGAAGAATTTGGAGGGTGGGTATAGGTGAGAAATCAGACTTTTAAATTCCCTTTTATATTACTGTACCCACCTCATTTTCTGTCTTCGTCAAGGTGCATCTTGACCTTGGCCTGAAATGCTTGTTGGAAATACTCCTATGAAAGCAACCTGCTCCAAAGGGCATGGGCTTTGGGGTTGGGCCTTTTCTGAGCCAGGCACCAGCCTTGTTGCTGAGCCAGTCTTGGAAGACCAGGGCTGTGCTTCCACTCGAATCCCCTGGGAGGTGTTAGCTATTCCTCATCTAAGCAGTGGTTCCCAGAGCATTACCACGAATTGAATGTTTTTCTACTCTGATTACAGATGTTCAACTTCTTTTAAGAAAAAAAAAAACAAACAAAAAAAACACTCGAATAAAGTAAAATGTTTCCATGTAAAAAGCTTTGACAGGGGAATGCTGAAACCAGATCTGCCTTGAGACCGTGACACCAAATACTTCAATGCTTCCTCTAAATATAGTCTACTTTTAATTATCCACACTCCTGCGAGAAGGCGGGGGCGTGGATAACCCGAAAGTCATTGTGGTTTGGTTTTAGAATATCGGCTTGATGTTTGGCTTTAAGGTGGGTATGTCTAATGGAATAAATGATGCTTCGCATTTATGCCATTACATTGCATTTTGAAGGCTTGACTCATAAAGCATATTGTCTGGTTTCATCCTCCTGGTCCTTCTGTTTAGAATTTTCTCCTCTTTACCCAGAAGATGGTTTCACCCTCACCTCCTGCAGTTCAGCCTCCAACCCCCAGCCCCCGGTCCCCAGCCAGTATTACATGCTAGTCAGCACTGAGCTGTCCTTTCTCCATAAAATCACCCGAGTCTTAACTGTGGACATGGAGAAAATATAATGCTAATTTGTGATGTTCCAACTTCTTTTCAAACAAATGTTAACAGTTCTGAGCTGAGTCCCTGGAGGCAGAGAGCCTATGTTTGAATCCCCACTCTGCCATGTATTACCTGTGTGACCTTGGGCAAGTTACTGTGTGACCTTGGCAAGTTACTTAACTTCTCTGTGCTTCAGTTTCCTTATCAGTAACATGAAAATAATAATCGTACTTAACTCCTAGGGTTGTTTTGAAGGTTAACATTTCCAAGGCACTCTAGAGCAGTGCCTGGCATTTAGTAAGTGTATGTAAGCATTTGCTGCTGTTAGTATTTCCATGGAATGAAAAGAAATGTTATAATTTCCTTAATTTATTCAGTAAATATTTCTCAAGCACTTAGAATTGCACAAAGCCTTCTAACTCTAATGCCATAAATAAGAACATAGAAGGAGATGATCTAAAGGAGGGGAGGGGCAAACGTAACCCAGATGCTCTAGATGTATATTTTTTTTCTTCAAGTTCTGCGAGCGACCGTGGCCAGGAGTGTGTCTGTGGCCGAGGGGAAGGAGCTGGATCTGACCTGCAACATCACAACGGACCGAGCAGATGATGTCCGACCCGAGGTCACGTGGTACTTCAGCAGGTCCCCTGACAGCATCTTGCCTGGCTCACCCGTGTTGGCGCGGCTGGACCGGGATTCCCTGGTGCACAGCTCTCCCCACGTTGCTTTGAGCCATGCGGATACACGCTCCTACCATTTACTGGTCCGAGATGTTAGCAAAGAAAACTCCGGCTACTATTTCTGCCACGTGGCGCTCTGGGCACCTGGACACAACAGGAGCTGGCACAAGGTGGCAGAGGCCAGGTCTGCCCCGGCCAGTGTGGATGTGACCTGGCTAGGTGAGTGGCTGGGAAGATGGCCCTTAGCCTCTGGGGCTTTCCTCCCTCCTCTGGGCACTGTGCCTTTTTGCATCATCTTGGCCTTCTTTACATCAGGACAAGCATGCTTTAGCCTGGAGAGATCCCAAGCTTGGGGGGGTGGGGGGCAGAAAGCAAAGCAGGCTGAAATAGAATCTGGCAGGCAAGGGAAATGTTTAGATAATGTGGACTCAGTTGTCTCTATGCCCTCATTTGAGAGGATATAGTTTCCTTTTGTTGTCAAGATTTGTGGGGTGGGCCCTGCTGAATGGTTCTTTGAAATGGATCTTTGTTGGAGTGAGAACACTTCCATTCTTCCTTTCCTTTTCCTAGACTCTGAGGTGCTCTCTGGCAGGAGCTGGTGCTTTCCTAAAGCCCAGAACAGAAAAGAGAATTCCTTCAGTTAACAGACTGTGGTGTTTTTGGTGGTTTGTTGTTTTTTTCCTTTTTTTCCCTGAGGGCCCTGGAATCCCAAAATGATTTTATTGGCAGATACCAGTTAAATGGAAGGGCCTTCCTGCCACCCCAGGCTGTCCTGGTGGGCTCCTTCAGTCATCTGCGAGTCCCCAGTGGGGGAGCAGAGCGACTCTCAGCTGTTGGCTACTGTGGCCCTCACTTTAGAACAACTTGGCCTATATGTGAAACTATCATGCCTTTCTTTCATTCTCATCTTCCCTGGCCCTTGTTTTCCTAAGTGCTTGCCCTTCAGACCCGACTTTATAATAATTTCTGTTACTGTCTTTTTTTTTTTTTTTAAGATTTTATTTATTTATTTGACTGAGAGAGATCACAAGTAGGCAGAGAGGCAGGCAGAGAGAGAGAGAGAGAGGAGGAAGCAGGCTCCCTGCTGAGCAGAGAGCCCGATGCGGGACTTGATCCCAGGACCCTGAGATCATGACCTGAGCCGAAGGCAGAGGCTTAACCCACTGAGCCACCCAGGCACCCATAATTTCTGTTACTGTCTTACAATGACTTGCTGGTAAACTTAATAGGCAGGATGGGGTGAGTGGAGGATGGGGTGCTTCACCTCCCACATCTGCCATTACAAAGGTGGAGATGAGCCTTCCAGACTCCTCTGTTTTGAGCTCGATCTCTCTGCTGTCCTGTGGCTGTTCTGAGCCCTGATGTGGGTATTTGGCAGAGCTCTGACGTTAGTAGGTAACCCAGACCTTTAAAGGCCAGGAAATCATTTCCTCCATCATCTGGTGCTGAGTGTCCTCCCACCGTGACCCCCCCTCCACCGCCCCATCTCCCAGGTCACTCTTCCTCATCCCTGCCTCACAAACTTCCAGGTTAGTGGCCCTTTCGCTGTCTCTTTCTTCCTAATGAGCCTTTATTTGGCAGAGAGGGGGAGTTGGCAAGTGTGGGGACAGAGGGGGCAGGGAGAAGAGGAGGAATAAGAGTGAGCAGAAGGTATGGCCAATTCCGAGTGAGCCCAGGCAGGGTGTTAATCATCCCTGGTAGCAAAATGATTTTTTGCTCTCTGCACAGTAAAGGGAGCAGGATTTATCTGGCGAGCTTTTATTCCCGCCGTCTGAACCCTGTGCGAGAGTCTCGCTATGGAGTACTGAACTGGAACAATGCTGGCCCAGCTAGAACTCTCCTTAGCAACCTTCAAAATAAAACAGATGTTGTCAGCACCGAAAGAAGATTTTTCATCTCTGGAGCTGAATTTGTCTCTTGGCTCTGATGCTCGGTGCATTGTGCGGTGCCGTCAAATCCCAGCGCCGACTCCCGGTACCCACTCCCCGCCCCCCAGCCCCCAACGTAGAATCACAGCTCCAGTGGATTTTTTTTTTTTTTTAGAAAGCGCTGCCTGCACTCCAGGGTGAGGGCCTCTTTGAAGTGCTGGTGCACTGATCCCGGCGTCGCCTCGGGGAGACGCGGGGACTGTCAGAAAGCGAGAGGGTTGTTCCGGGAGGGAGTGGGGCTCTTTTCACCGGAAAGAATTTGTTGGTGGCTCTGTTCTTCAGAGAGTGAGAAGACATAAAGGGACTAAATTGTGGGGAAAGGCTCCATTATGATCCTAAGGACCCAGTTGCTCGTTTTCCTGCGGAGTGCCAGCACCCCTGTCGCGAAAGTCCGCAGCGGGCTTTACCTTGACCGCTGGAAGGGGCACAGAACCCGCACCTTGCACGGCTGTTTTGCATGTGATGAGCCCTCGGTAAACGTTGGCTGAATGGTAGATAAACCTGGATAGTGTGCAAGTGTGCGCATAGGAAGATGAGAACTGCAAAGAAAGCAGTCACATTCAACTTACAGACTGTGCAGAGATGTTTGCACCTGGGTAAGCCTCCTGGGCGTGGTAGAGAAACCGCCCGCGTTCTTCTTTCTTCCTCTTAAATCTCCTCCTCCGTTCCTGTGCCTCACACCGTTACAGCTGCTCGGACACTTGTTCAGGAGGCAAGTTGGGCGTGAGTCCAGCAGCTGACCTTTCTCCAGGACCTCCGGTCTGGATTCTGTGCCGAGATGGGTGGGCCTGGCCTGATGCCACACGATTGTCTCCAGATACACATGCATGTGGGTACCTTACCACCTGCGTCTTGGGGCCTGTTGGAGGTGACTGAGAAGTTTCCAAAAGAGACAGGAAGACAGGTGACCGACCAAGGACTCTACTTATTTGGTCATCTTACCTGGTGTGATTATGGGATGTTGGCACAAAAGAGTTCTGGAGAAAGTTGGTTTCCTGTGTAGGTGTTATCCAGAACTTTCAGTCTTGCTGCTTGATAGATTAGAAATCATAATTACTGCTTATCAAACACTTGCTGTACACTGGGCCCTGGACTAAGGGCTGCACATGCGTTAAATATCTGATCCCCAGCATAACCTTGTGAGTGAGGTACTCCCATCTGAAAACCACTATTCCCATCTGAAAACCACTGATTTTTATTTTGCTTATGATTTTGACAGTCAGGATTTAGGGAAGGACTCAACAGGGTTCCTCTCTCAGGCACACAGGAACGGCTGGGGATCCTCTTCCGGATGGGTTTCTCATGCGCATGACGCCATGTCCCCAGCCCTCTCCACCTCCACGCGGCATGTCATTTGGGCCCTTTCCACATGGTTTGGGCTTCTCCCAGCATGCTATACTCGGAACAGTCACACTTCTTAGGTGGTGACTGGCTTCCAAGAGGCAGGAAGTGGAAGTGCCCAGCCAGCTGAAAGCTGTCCCGGGGTATGGCACAGTGTTACTTTGGCTGTTTTCTACAGGTCAGAGCCATCATGGTGTCTGCCCAAGTTCAGGGAGGCAGAGGGAGACCCCATCCCATCTCTTAATGAGAGAGCGGCAAGGTTACACTGCAAAAGGGCATGCGGGATTGGAAACAACTGCAGATGTCTTTGGAAAATAGAATATACCAAATAGTGAATGCTTATTTCTTTTATTTCTTAAGAAATGTTTACAGTGACTTAGAAAATGATGCCCCAAAGTCAAGTCTGTCCCAAGTGTTGTCCTCTTTTGTGGAAACATTTTGGCTTTGGGAATCAGCTTTATTCCTGAAACGCTAGAGCGTAGAGTCCTCAAAGCCCCAGAGGCGGCTTTCTTGTCCTTATTTGCTTGGGTTTGGTGCAGAGAACAGACGAGGGAGCTGAAGCTAATTGGGGTCTTCTCATACGTTCCATCGTGTTAACCAGACAGAGATCAGGGCAGCGATACGCACGGTTCCAGCGAGTCCAGGAGCACTTGCAGCAGCTGGGATGATGGTGTCGGTTTTGTAGAGGGTAAGAAAAAGCTTCTTTTACTAGGATTTATGCCCTACTTTTGTAGGAGGAAAAAAAAATTCAGTTGGCTTGCAAAACGAAGCCCAATTTAAAGTAACAGACATAAAAATAAAATCAAGATCAAAGGTGGTAAAACCAAATCAAAGAGGAGATATTGCAAGGTGGTTGGGGTGCGTTTAGTTAGCCACACTGGAGCGCTGAATTTGCCTCTGAAGTTCTGGAGAGTCGGGGCAAAGAGAAACATGGTTGCACGGTTCACCTCTGATGAAGGAAACCGGGAGAGCCAAACTTTGTGTTGGCACCGAATTTATCATGCGCTTTTTTAATGTAAGGGCATTGGGTAACATAATGGACAGTGCTTTCAACTGTTCTTTTATGAAAGGCTCTGAGTGATTGTTTAAATGGATGTTTCTCATATCCACTCTCTATAAAAGCTGAGGGCGTAAATCTTGAGTGTGTGAAGGAGTTTCTGTAAGAAGCTGAGTTACCATGGAGGACAAACGTTGCATTGTGTCGATCCAATTTAGTCTAGGGCTAAAACTAGAGAATATAAGGAAGCAGGGCTACCTAATCTGCATAGTAGGCCATCTCTCTCTGCAATCAGATGTCTCAAATGAGTCTTTGGCACGAGTTGGATACTAATCAGTTTATGGTTGAGCTCTCTGCCCAAAGTACCAGGCTTCTGTGGTGTTAATTGGAGGGCGTTCCGGGGTTTCAGCTACAGGAGCAGGAGGAGGCAGAGCTGAGTTGGGCTTTTTAGTCTTAAGAACCTGATTTGCATTCTTCCCCACTAGAGGACTGTCCCCTCTTCCAGCAGTGTGCCAGTGAGGAAGGTAATTATTTTTCTTTAAAAGGAGCTGCTAATCTGCTCGGTACTTGGTAGGGACTTCAGAGTCCTGTGCCATGCACAGGAGATAAGGTTCAGATCTGCAGAACCTTACGGGCAGCTCTTATGGGCAGCTTTTTTCAACTCTGTCCACAGTTATCTCGGAAGGCAGAGTAGCAGTGCGCAAGTCCTGGGGTCCTGGCCTACCACTTTCTGGGCATGTTAGCTTGGGTGTGTTGCTTTGGTTTCCTTGGTTCCGTGGGAGAATGCATATGAAGTGCTTAGCACAGTGTCTGGCACCTGAGGTCTCTGTATTTTCGCAGGATGGTGATAATGACATTGGCGTTTGGGGGAAGGCAGGGTCAGTATGTAGCATATCCTTCTGCACCAAGTTCTTACTACCTAAGACATGCAGGTCTGTCTCAAGGCATGGAGGGACTAGGGATGTGTGTTCTGGAACCAGCTGCTCCCAAGGAGAAGGGGCTGGGCTGACCACACCCAGCCCCCTTCTTGCCCCTGCTCCCAGACCTCGGAATTCACTCCTCCTCCTTTGGGAGCACTGAGTGAGGATGCAGAGAGAAGAACTGCACTAGGGTTGTCCAAATGATACTGCTGTTTCCTCCAAAATGGTGAATGCTGAAAACAACCTCATAAGAAAGGCTCAACTCAGGTGGGGTAAAGTGTCTCCCCCAAACAACAGGCTTTTATCGCCTTGTCTGCTTAAGCTGGAGAGAACACTTGATTTTTCTACAAATGAGGAGAGTAGCAACTCTGACAGCGAATCCACTTGCTCGGCTGCCCCCAGCGTACCTGCCCGGTTCAAGAAAATAGAACCGGGATCAGCAGAGAGAGACAAGGGCCCGCCTTCTCCTGGTTTCCTCTAAATTGGGCACGCAGCCTGCTCCTCTGATGAGCTCTCCCAAGTTAACGAAGCTTCAAAGCGGGTTTTAGAACAGGGTCCTGTTGTACATAGTTCAGGATTAGTGCCTCGGCTATGATTACCACTCTCGCCTTCTGGGATGGAGTCGGCTTCGAGAAAGCATTAATAACTGGGTGTGTAAGGGGGTTGTGCAGTTTGGTGCTGGTGGGACCGAGGCCATCATTCTGCTCACATGCGCTGTACAAGATGCTAGGCTTCTGACCTGACTCCTCTGGGCTTTGGGTTTTGTTTTGCTTTGTTTTTTTTCCCCCCCCTTTAAGAAATGTACATGAAAATCGTACCCATGTCATAAGGTTGGTTTTTTTGTTGTTGTTGTTGTTTTGTTTGTTTTTAAGATTTTATTTATTTGTCAGAGAGAGAATGAGCACAAGCAGGGGGAGCAGCAGGCAAAGGGAGAAGCAGGCTCCCTGCTGAGCAAGGAGCCGGATGTGGGACTCGATCCCAGGAAACTGGGATCGTGACCTGAGCCAAATCCAGACGCTTAACTGACTGAGCCACCCAGGTGCTCCTGTCAAATGGTGGTTAAGCGAGAAGCAAGGGAAGTGTACAGCACGGCCCCTGGCATGTAGGAAGCCCCCAAGTCAATGCCAGCTGCTGTGATTGTCATTGTCAGACAGGGATGATGCTAATACCATCCTTGCGGAATTATTGTGAGAGAAAAAGGAAGCAATCTATGTGAAAACCTTCAGTGCAGGTCCCTGCACACAGTAGGCACAAAGTATCTGCTTTACTAAATTAGCCAAGGATTCTGACAGCTTTTCACGGTTTTTGAAAGTTGTAACAAGGGAATTTAATGACCCATATTAGAAAAACCAAGTCTTTCTTTGGGCAGGGGGTGGGGAGAGGGTTGTAGTGTTGGAGGTCGTAGCTTCAGGAGGTGGTATGTAGATGAGCAGACAGCATCCCGGAGCCAGATTAGGGAGTAGATCCTTATTTCTAAGAGTAGAAATGATGATGTCATGGTTAGACTGGTCTCAGTATTCTGTGAAAGGGCTTACAATGTGAGTGGGTTGTTTGAGTTTTTGTTTTTGTTTTTGTTTTGTTTTGTTTTTTACTTTTTGGAATATAAATTAAAAAAAAAAAAAACTAACACAGAAGTAGAAAGAAGCACCAGCTTCAATAATTACCAGCGTTCTGTGAATCTTATTTCATCTCTCCTCCCTCCTGCAGACACACACACACACACACACAACACATTTTCTTTTTTTCTTCTTCTGGAAGAATTTAAAGTGTATCCCAGACACATGTCATTTTGACATTAAGTGCTTTAGTATGCATCCTTAACTGATAAGCATTTTTTGAATCTAACCACCATTGCTTTCTTAGCTGATTTCTTGATGAGATCAAGCAGGATATAGCGGTAATCAGTAGTGATGAAATGCTTATGCCAAAAATGAGCATTTTTATGCAAAATATTAAATTTACTCCAATTCAGCAAGCGTGTTAATGTCTTTTACGTACAAGGCACTGCAGGCATAGCACATACAGATGACTTAAGTAGGGGGTCCCTAACCCCAGGCAGAGTCCTATAGAAGGTCCATAAGACATACATACAATAATCATCAAAGTTCAAGGTAGCGTTCAGATAAAATCCTTAGAGAGCAGGAAGCCTGGTGGGTGGTAGGGTGAAGATTTGTTGAGCACAAAGTAGAGGTATGACAGGTAAATTCGAAGTAGGCATTCTCCGTTAAGTAGGAAACACTATACCCTATAGAGACGTCCGTGCTTGATGAATTTCAAGGAATAGGCAGTTTCCACACAGAATGTTTAAAATTGTAAAACAACAATAAGGGAAAATGTCTACACGTGCACTAAAACAAAAACCAAAGAAGAACCCACCTGTACTCCTGCCATTGGGACATAGTGGAGCCACAGCTTCTCCAGGAGAACAAGTCTAAAGTCGACCTGGAAGGCTGGTGGGTGGTCCGGATGACCTTTGAACATCCTTTAAATCCCTGGAACCTGTGCGTTATGAGTTCCAAAGCCAAGAACCCACTGATTTTTGTTTGCCTTTGCATTAAGGTCCTCCCTTTGGGGGGCCTGGGATTTATTCTGTACTGACTGAACAGAAAATAAGACCATCAATCAGCGAAGGGCTTCTCCTCTCCTGCCAAGCTGTGGTTCCTATCACTAGATGCGCATACACCATGATCCCGCTGCGCTCACCTTTCTCTGTATTTGGAACCGTAGGGTTTAAACGGACTCACTTGGAGGTGGAGACTGAAGTAGAATGGGAGAGTCTGTTCAGTCTTCTGTTGAGCAACGAACTAGGCAGGTGTCCCAGGTGCTGAGGCAGAGGGAACAGCGGAAAAGGAGGCAGAAAACGGGGATCCATAGGGAGTGGTTAGGGAATGGTGAGAGCTGTGGTCTCAGTGGGGAATAGAATATGTATCAGAAGGCAGTGAGGCTGGGCAAATGGGTTAGACTCACACTGATGAGCACTTTGTGGGCCAGACTGGGGAGTGTATTCTTACTCAGGAGTTGGGAAGAAAAGCCATGGGAGGTTTATTGTGCAGGTGACCTGATAACTGTGTCTGCCTCGATTTGTGTTGGGCGGTTATCATCGTCTTGACTGGAGGCAAAGAGCCCAGATGAGGATGGTGTTCATGAAGTTCCCACTTCTGTTCACTGATTATTTATAAATCATCTACTGTGCACAAGTCCCGGAATGGGAGCCATGTGAGAGCTAGGGACCCTCAGAGTGGAGAGTCGGGGATGGCACACATTTCTAGCAGAAGTGACCGCCAGAGTGAATGGTGGGTGTAGTTGAGGAGTTAGGAGGAGGAGTAGGCCATGTCTGTTTGGAGTGGGAGTCAGCTGTGTGCACATGTATGGATGTGTGCTTATGTGTGTGCGTGTATGAACCAGTGTGCCTGTGTAGGAATGTGTGCTTGTGTGTGCATACATGCATGTATGAGTATGTGAATGTGTGCTCATGTATGTATACTTGCACATGTGTGTGCGTGCATGCACGAGTGAATGCACACTCATGTTTATACTTGCACACACCTGTGCATGCATTATGAGTGTGAGTGGATGTGTGCGCACGTGTACTTGCACACATGTGCACGCATGCATGCATGTACGAGTGTGAGTGTGTGCACGTGTGCATATGCACACGTGCGTGCGTGCACGCATGCATGTGTGAATGCTCGTGTGTATACCTGCACACGTGTGTGCATGCATGTGTGAGTGTGTGAATGTGTGCATATATTTGTATACTTGCACACATGTGCGCATGCACATGTGCATTAGCAGAGGCAGGTGGGGAGTGAGGGGATTAGGGTACAGTTGTGCTATGCTGGTGATGCCAAGGAAGCATGAAACCGAGATGCCTAGAAGCCCATTCTGTGCCCGTGGTAGGGTCTGAGCCTAAGGAAGAACCCAGGGGAGCATCTGGGTTCTGGTCCAGGGAGTGCACCCTGGGTGTTTCCAGGCCAGGGTATAGGAGGAGAGGGAGAGGGCTGCTCAGGTGGATGGTACGGGAGCTAGTTTGCCCGCCTCTTCAGTGTGTCCCATGGTCTGACCACTGAGGTCACCGCTTCTCTACCATCTTTTGTGCTAACTTGGACAGCCTTTATTTTCAAAGTGCCACTTTAGAGGACTATGCTCAGGGGAAGGAAGTAAACCCTGAAGGACCGAGGGGTTTCTTCCTAAGAGCTGGTGACTGATGAGACAGAAGGGAAATCTCATAGGTTGCCTCCTGACCGTTTGGATGGTACTGGTCATCCAGGCCGAGAGGATGGCCTCTGGGGTGTGGTCTTCCTGGGTCCAATCCCTGGTGGCAGACCACAGCCCTGTCATTGCCAGTCATGGCATTCTGTGTTGCTCCAGGTTGTGGGCCAGTCAGTGGTGAGGAGAAAATAAGGAATTCAGAAGACAGGGAGCTTGGCCCATCTGTGAGGTGCAGCTATGCTTGAAAGGTGATAGGAGGCACATGGCACCAGGTTCAGATTTGCCACTTTTGAGCTGTATGGGCATGTGACTGACTCTCCGAAGCTTCGGATGGTGAACAGCAGTTCACAGATAGTACGTATGTGTGTATATACGTGTGTGAATATATACATACAGACAGGTACCAGGCACTAGTGTAAGCACTTTCATGTAGAAGTACTTTCTTTTTGAGTAATCTCTACTCCCAGCATGGGGCTCAAACTTACAACCCGGAGATTAAGAAACACATCGTCTCCTGACTGAGCCGGCTGGGCACCCCTGTGTGTTTTGACTCCTAATCCTCACAGTTGCATTGTGAGCTGGTTACTGTTACTCCCTCTGTTTTTACAAGTGACGCACCAGAGAGGTGAGGGAATGTGCCTGAGTACACAGCAAGTGGTTGGCTGAGCCAGATCCCAACAGTCTGGCTCCAGGTCCCTGGCTCTTCACCGTTGCTCTTCACGGCCTCCGGTTGTCATTCAGGGTAACAGGGGAGCACGGGAAGGGTCTCCGTATGATGCTCCGCACGGGAGGCGGGCTCCGTGAGTGACAGCGGCAGCCACTGCTGTGTCCTGAACATCTGTGATGGCGCGGCGTCCCCGGCCAGCCCTGATGGAGGGGTGCCATTGTGCCCCGCACACAGACAGCCTGCGGGGCTGTCCCTGCCATGTGGGAGGAACCTGTGTGTCCTGCCTGCCCCTGGGTTGCTCTCCGGGAGAGAAGGGTCTAAAGCCTGAGACGCAGGGTCATGGGGAGCACCTTGTCTTCTACACGTGATGGCGTCAAGGCATTTCGGTGGTATTTATCCTGTAGACGGTGTCACCTCAGAAGCAGCGTGGGGTGCTAGCCCTCTGGCCAGGAGGCAGGACACCCCCGAGCTGTACAACCTTGGCAGGCTCGCCTGCTGGGGGAGAAGGCAGGGTGACATTCGAGCAGTGTGTGGTGTCCCTGCATAGTGTCCACCTCATGACACTGCGGGCTCCTGGTGGCGGCCAGGGCCTGCTGGTTTAACTATTACATATGCCACGGAGACCACCCTTGGGGCACTTAAATGCTCGTGAGGATGACATTTGAAGGAGTTGGGATTTTGAGTTCTCTCCATATCCCGGCCACTGAATCATTCTTAGAGAAGTCATGATGTTACACATTTTATTAGAAGCGTAAATCACAAAAGAACCGTTCCTTGACCTCAGCAGTTTATAATCCAAATGAGTCATAAATAAAAGCAATGTTAAATAAAACAAAACTGTTTGAGGTGTTGGGAATAAAGATAGTGGCGGCAGATGGAAAGTTCTGTTCAGGGAGAAATCATGTTCTAGTAGGCCATGTGCCGCAAAAGAAAAATGTAGCTTTCCCTAAAAGCCAGGCAGCACACATTGACTGAGTGCTTACTGCATACAAGGCTGTGTATTTGGAGCTTGGGGACCCGACCTTTAGCAAGGCGCAATAACAGGGAGGGGCTGCTGCTGACCAAGTGTTCCTCCACGGCTTGTGGGAGCATGGAGAAAGGGGGCCATGCTCTGGTGACCCAGGAGGGGACCCCAGAGGAGGTTACATTGACGAGCGAGTGGAAGTTTGCAGGGTGGTCAAGAGGAGAAGGTCACTGCTGGTAGGCGACCACAGTGGTGTGACACGGTATGGGGGTTGGAGTTCTTCAGGTCACTGGGAATGACCTGGGGAGGGGGTGGGGACAGAGGGAGGAAGGCGACAGAGAGGTTCCAATACCAGTTCTTGGCAAGCGTGGAGGAAGGCCTAGGGGTCAGCGAAGACAGAAATGTAGAGTCCCCAAACCGGATGAAACGGGTCAGGGAATGTCAGAGGAAGAAGGGGTTTCCACACAAGTGAAGAGAAGAGGACTGCGACGGTGGCAGGGCACGCCAGGAGAGGGCTGGCTTTCCTTGCACCCCTGCCAGAATTTGTCCTGGACAGGGGAGTCGGTGGTCCTAAGGGAGCAGGCTTTATTGGAGCTGGCATCCACGGGAGCCAGCTTCAGGGTTGGTAGAATTGTGTGAGAGGGTTACATGTGGCCGCGAAGAGAATGGTATCTCAGGAGTGTGAGGATGGCTGTTTATTGACCACTGAGCCGAAAAAGTTGATTGAGCCGAAAAAGTCAGAGGACCAGGAAGGTGAGAATGAGAATCGGCTGGGGGAATGATGACCCGAGGGCCTTGCCTTTGGAGCCTGGCCAGGGATGGCGGGAGCCCAGGCCCAGGTGGGGACTGGCCTCAAGTGCTGGCATGTACTCTGGGATGGGGTTTTCCTATGCTGCCCGAGCAGGGGGCTTTGAAGGTCTGTGGGCTCTGCTTGGCATTCCACGCAAAACCTTGGTGGAGTATGAACACTGAGCATCTTAGATCCTTCTCCGAGGACTGACCCCCAGGGTCACTGACGGCAGCTCCCAACCCTATGGAAAGGACCAGACTCGGATTGCAGATATTTGGCTTTGGCCTTGGAAGGTGTCCTGGGGACCACGGTGGCACGGTGTTGCACGAGTTTTTCCGTAACAGACTCTTCCTGGATCCTTCCTATCCAGGGCGAAGACTTCCGTTTCCATCACTGTAGTTAGTAGGACAGGCATTGGATTGTCTGGACAAGAGTAGTGCTTGCCTTGTTCTGCTCATTCTTAGTGTGCTGCTGTCTGATTTTTTGTTTTTTTGTTTTGTTTTCATCGTGGCACCTCTCTCGTTCAGAACCAGACTACCAAGTGTACCTGAATGCTTCGAAAGTCCCTGAGTTTTCAGACGACCTCACGGAGCTGGAGTGCCGGATAGTGGACGTGAAGAGCTCGGAGGCCAGCGTCCGCTTCACCGTGTCCTGGTACTACAGGGTGAACCGGCGCAGCGACGACGTGGTGGCCAGCGAGCTCCTGGCGGTCATGAACGGGGACTGGACACTCAAGTATGGGGACCGGAGCAAGCAGCGCGCCCAGGACGGAGACTTCATTTTTTCTAAGGAGCACACGGACACGTTCAGTTTCCGAATCCAAAGGACTACAGAGGAAGACAGAGGCAATTATTACTGTGTTGTGTCCGCATGGACCAGACAGCGTAACGACAGTTGGGTGAAGAGCAAGGATGTCTTCTCCAAACCCGTCACCATATTTTGGGCATCCGAAGGTGGGCGCTTTTATTCTTGTTCACTGAGGTTTGGGGTTTTTGTTGTGGCTCACGTCGTCCCACCGCGTGGTTTTATATGCTGGGTCTCCCTGCTAGGAATCCAAGAAAATGCGAGCTCAGGTGACTACTGCTCTAAAAACAGCATGAACCCCTTTGAGATGCTGACGCCAGTGAAGGCTCAGTCCCAGGGAGAGAGCTGGTGCTTGGTGGCTGGTAGACGATCGTCTCGACGGTGCCCACAACCCTTGTCACTGTTGCTCTGCCGGCTGCTCTTGGGCCTTGGGGATGTGTTCATGTCTGGGAGTTCCTGCTGGCTGCTATGCCACAAACAGGGGGTAGAGGGTAAGGTTGGGGGGCCCAGACTATTGCACATACCCCTGAGGTGCCGGTCACCCCTTCAGAAAAATTGTTTCTGGGGAGGGGTGATAACTCAAGGGAAATGGTTTCTTTGCTATATCTCCTCTTGATCCTCGGAGCACTGTGTTGGGACATCAGACTTGTTAAGTCCAGCACGACAGGAAGCCCAGGCCTCCTAGGTCCCCCTTGTGCCCCTGGATGTGAAGTACCGCATGCCCCTCGACATGCCTCAGTTGACTGATTGCCACCCTCTCCTTGTCCCCAACCCCAAATAGGGCTCTCTGGGACTCAGCAGAATCTCCTGTTGCCTGACACTCAGCTTGGAACCTTCCTTGCTCTTTCCCACAATGAACATGACCAACCTCTCTCCCCCGCTGAGGCCACTGTTGGCCCTGGGGTCTCCTGAGCAGAGGTGTTTCCTTCCCACTCTCCTCATACAGCAGGACCTGTTGGTCAGCTCGTGCCCCTCTCCACTCACTGGACTCCTGGGTTCTCCTCATTCCCTCGGGGAAGTGGTTAACTTCTGTGTCACAGCCATGCTCTCTGGTACTCTCACTGACTCGTATCTTCTCTCCACACACAATGCTGGCCCACATTTGGACCTCACCTCATGATTATCTGAGGAGCTTTAAAAAAAACACTGAAGCTTGAGTCCCACCAGAGGGCCTATCTTAGTTGGTCTGAGGGTGTATACAACCTTGGGCATTGGGATTTTTTCTTTTTAACATTTTATGTATATACGTATGTGTGTATGTCTGTGAATGAGTGAGCGTGTACACACAAATGGGGAGAGGGACAGAGGGGGAGAGAGAGAATCTCCAGCAGACTCCAGCCAAGTGCGGATCTCTGTGCGGGGCTCTATCCCATGATCCTGAGATCATGACCTGAGCAGAAACTAAAAGTTGGATGCTTACCTGACTGAGCCATCCAGACGCCCCTGGGCTTTGGAATTTTTAAGCCAGTTCTCCTGAGCAGCCAGGGTTGGGAACCGTGGTGAAGATCAACGTTTCCTCCTCGGTCCCCCATCCTCCTCTTGAGTCATCTTGTCTTCTCTCTGGTTTGGTCATTTTCTCCTGTACTCACACCCTGCAGTAGACTATTTCAGTTGTAACAACTGAAAGCCCTCCATGCTCTCAATTCCATGCATCCTGTTCTCTAAACATACCTTCTGTTTTTCTAGATCACTCCCTGTACGCCTCCAGCATCACCCCTGCAGCCCACCAGATTGACCCCCCATGAACCCTACCGCCTTGTGTTGACCTCCGTTTCTCTCTCATGTAGCTGGACCAGCTGTCCAGGGCAGTCCAGTCTGCGCCTGCTGCCCCGTGTCATTTCTTTTCTTTCTTAAAGATTTATTTTATTTATTTATTTGACAGAGGGAGACACAGTGAGAGAGGGAACACAAGCAGGGGGAGTGGGAGAGAGAGAAGCAGGCTTCCCACCAAGCAGGGATCCTGATGCAGGGCTCAATCTCTGGACCCTGGAATCATGACCTCAGCCGAAGGCAGACGGTTAATGACTGAGCCACCCAGGTGCCCTTCTCCGTGTCATTTCTAATAGCACCCTCTTCCATTCTTAGATTATGTCCAGGGGTGGAAGAGAGGGTAAGACAGGCAGTCATGCCACTTAGCTTCCTGGCCATAACAACCCCTGCACCCCAATCTCCCTTGCCCCACTTAATTTTGCATTATGCTCTGGCCAGACCACAAGGCGGTCCAAAGCCAACCTTCTGTTACCTCCCTACCTACATTTGTAGTTGGATGAATACATTTAAACGTGTTGACTGGCTTCACTTTAAGTCTGTGATTGTTTCTGTCAATGGGTTCTCGTCGCTTCCTGGCAGTCATTCTGCATTTCCATAATCTGTTTCCTTCCCTGCTCTCCAAAACGATTATTGGATACCACCTTCCCTGACTGAAAACCTTCTCTCCCAGCCTTACCCTCAGCTGTTGGTCCTGGGTTCTCTCTCCCAAAGAGAATTTCTACAGGGTTGCCCACAGCCTGTGTCCTAGCAAAGGCCAGGCCCTCTCACTGGTCGGGCACGAGGCCTGTCTCTCTTATGTCATCAATATTCCTGTCTTCTCTGGATCTTTCCTGTTGGCCTCTAAACACCTGTTCCTGTTTTGGTATTTTGTAAAGTAATTTTGACTTTACTTCTCCCTCTGTCTTCCCCTTCCCCAGAGCCCTTTGCCCCCAGCCATTGCTCTTTCTTTCCTTTTATAGCCAAAGAGTTTGATTTGTCTATACTTAGCGTCTCCACTTTCTCTCTTCCTTTTCTCTCTGGCACCTGCTTCTGATCAGACTTCTGCCCCTGGTCCCCGTGTTAAGATCAGCAGTGACTGACATCCTGCAAAATCCCATTCATTATCTTACTTAGCGGGATTTAATGCAGGTGGTCGTTCCCTCCTCCCAGGAATACCTTAGCTGTGGGGTGCCCCTTGCCCGGGCTTTCCTCCCACCTCACAGCAACTCCTTCTCCACGTTCTTTGCTGGATCTTTCATTTCCTGAGCCTGAGACATGAGACTGCCTCAAGACATAGTTGTTGGACTTCTTCTCTAGTTGACTTCCCTCTCTTGGTGATGTCTTGTAACCTCGTGAATTGAAACACTGCTTACACACCAGGAACTCCTAAATGTATATTTCTAACCCAGACTCCTTCCCAGAATGCCAGATTCAACACTCTGTTGCCGTGTTGACATCTCCAACTCCTGTTCAGAATGGCGCTTCTGGTCTCCTTTTGGCCTTCTCTGGCACCTTCATTGTACTTGTTCAGTCCAAAACCTTCATCCTCAATTCCTCATTCTTCCCGGGGACTCAGTCTTGCCCCTGCCACGCTTCCCTGGTAGCCAGCCACCACCACCTGCTGCCTGGATTACATCACTGCCCTCCTGACTGTTCTCCTTGCTCCCGCCCATGCCCATGGCAGCTGGGGCAGCCTCTTAAAATGTCAGATTATGAAACTCCTCTGCCCTAACTTTCAAAGACTTCGCATCTCCCTCAAAGCAGAACCCAGGGTCTTCTTGGTAGCCTTGCATGCCCTATGGCATCTAGCTCCCCTTATCTTCTGACCTCACGTGTAACTCTCCCCAGTGCTCACTCCTCTTCGGCCCCTCCGCCTTTCCCATGGTGCCTCCAGCAGGCTGGGCATACCTCTGCCTTTCGGCTTTCTGCCCGTTCTTCCCTCTGCCTGGATTGTTGTTCCCCACACGGGTACACGGCTCGTTCCTTCACCTTCGCAGCTCCTGGATGCCTCACGAGGGATGCCATCCCTGGCCACTCTGTGTAAAATTATGTTGTCTCTCCCTGCCCACACACACACATTCTTTTTCTCCCCTTCCCCTGCTTTATTCTCTCAAACATATCACCATCTAACCATGCCATTTATGTTCTTTATTGTGTTCATCTTCCTTCACTAGCGTATAAAGGGAGGGACTTCTGTGTGCTTTGTTTACTGTGGCATTCCCAGTGCCTGGAATACGGGAGACTCTCACTAAGTACTTGTTCCATGAATGGATGGATTACCAAACTCACAGGAGAATCAGGAAAGAATGCAGGGGGCTCAGTGGAACCTCAGGCATCCGTGAGCGTGGAGAGACTCTCTGACATACATGTTCTGCTTAATAGGTTTGACGGAACAGCTATTCCCACCAAACCCAACGTTAAAATTTCGTTTTATAACGAGACAGATTATAGAATTAATAATCTTATTAAAGGATAAAAAGCCTGTGTTTAATTCATTTATTCATCCATTCAACAAATATTTAAGTACCTTCCAGGTGCCTGACAGTGAGCCATTAGAATATAGATGGCTTCTAATGTGTATATGCTTAGGGATTTCTTTTTTCACAGAGAAGCAGGGAGTAACATACTTAAACCTAAAGTTAACGTAGCCATGGACACTTGCTCAAAATGTTAAAATGTCCTCTCTGTGGAAATCACTTGACGGACAGGTGTGTGTTCCATTCCCGACCCACAATCTGTTGTGTATTGTGACTGTCATATAGATTTAACGGAAAGAACCCATATCGCCCTTGCCCTGATCTTCCAAGCAGACTTTACCTGCACTTTCCCCAGCAGAACCTCAGGGAGAGGTCTTGGCATGGTCTAGGGCCGGACTTAGGAGTTAGGTTCCAGCGCATCTCCTCCTGTTCATGAACCGTGAGCCCTGCCTCGCATCCTTAAGGATCCCAGCGGTCTGCCAGATTCTCTCACACCCATTAAATCATTTCAGACTGTTCTGCTTCATCCAGCGGGGTGGTTTGTAGCCTGCTTACAGATACACGTGATTTTCTTTCCGAGTCTCCAGATTTTCTTAAGTGCTATTGTGCAGCAATTTGCAAATAAATTCCAATTTCCGTGTCATTGTGCTTTCAGATGCATATCCATTTTCGCTAGTCCTGTTGGGAATCACCTCTTTCTGGTACTTCCTTCCAGATTCTGTGCTCGTGGTGAAGGCAAGGCAGCCGAAGCCTTTCTTTGCCGCAGGAAATACATTTGAGATGACTTGCAAAGTGTCTTCCAAGAATATTAAATCACCACGCTACTCTGTTCTCATCACCGCGGAGAAGCCTGTGGGGGACCTCTCCAGTCCCAACGAAACCAAGTACATCATCTCCCTGGACCAGGATTCTGTGGTGAAGCTGGAGAATTGGACAGATGCGTCGCGGGTGGATGGCGTTGTGTTGGAGAAAGTGCAGGAAGATGAATTTCGCTACCGAATGTACCAGACGCAGGTCTCCGATGCAGGGCTGTACCGCTGCATGGTGACAGCCTGGTCTCCTGTCAGGGGCAGCCTGTGGCGGGAAGCAGCCACCAGTCTCTCCAATCCTATTGAGATTGACTTCCAAACCGCAGGTGAGCGGGGACCCTGTTGAACACAGACTGAACTAGAACGTGACCCTAGGATTTTGAGCCAGTGGCTTCATTTCTCTTAAACAGCTTTCTTTGTGAGATGTAATTCACAAGCCATACAGCTTACTCATTTAAAGGGTGTCATTCAGTGGCTTCACAGAGTTGTGCAGCCATCATCACATTTGATTTGTAGAACATTTTCGTTATTCCCCAAAGAAATCCTGTCTCCTTTAGCTGACACCCTTCAATTCCCAGCCCTCCAGCAACCACTCATCTACTCTCTGTCTCTGTCAGCGTGCCTGTGCTGGATGTTTTACGTTGCATTCATGGAATATAATACGTGGTCCTCACGTCTGTCTTCTATCACTGTAACGTAGCATTTTCTTTCTTTCTTTCTTTCTTGGTCTTTATTCTTAATTGTTGTACAGTGTTTTCGAGGATCGTCTGTGTTATAGCATGTATCAGTACTTCATTCCTTTCTATGACAGAATAGTGCTCCACAGTGTGGGGACACTACATTTTGTTTATCCGTTTATCGGCCAGTGGCCATTTGGGTGTTTCCACTTCTTGGACCATTAGGAGCACTTCTGTACAAAGTTTTGTGTGCACATACTACCCTCATTACCTTTTTTTAATAGATGAACCAAAACTCAGCAATTTTAGCTTCTTTAGAGAACACCGTGGAGTATAAATAAAGAGAAAAGGGCACTGCACCTCCACAGGGGTTACGTGACTTGCTGCATGTGCAAGGTTCAGAGCCAAGTTCATCAGGGGTCCCTAGGACTGAAGGTGATGGGCACTACTTTTGGCCCGACTTATAGAGCGGTATTTCCACACAGGGGATGAGTATCCCACCCTTGTGCCTCATCTTGCTTTAGGACTGGAAAAAGATTTCCCGTCAATTAGTTGAGTTGCCAGAGCTGTGCTGGTATGGTTGAATATATCTGTCAACCAGCTTGTTAAGACTAGTTCCTGGCAGTGGTCATGTATGGCAAGGTTAATTAAAATGGGTATTTTTATGTCTATTCTTAATTGATTTTGTTTTTGGCTAAGTAAAACATTTTTATGCCATAAGACAGAAAGGTCAACTTTTTTTAATGGTATGGATACATATTCTTAAATAGAAATATTTCTTATTTGTCCGTGTAATTCATTAAACTCCTCTGAAATAATCTGTGTGTGTGTGTGTTTCAGCAGGTAGATATTTAAAAGTTTTTGATCCCCCAATTTTATTTAGGATATCAAGGTGAAGGATCATCATTTATGAGTTTAATATTGAATGGTTTCACTAAATCTGCCATGGATTCCAATTAGAAGTTTCTGACTGTAAATTTATACTCACCTGTAAAAATTCAGGTATTAATTGAATCGGCATAATGAATACAAGATATTTGTTGAATTACATGGTTACTTTTTAGAGTGCAGGTAAGCTAGACCTTAAAGTGTATTTTTTCCATTAAAGTTTTTATTAGTATTATTTTGTATTAATATAAACTTCAATATCTTCTACCATGCTCTAAGTCTGTTAACATTTAGCTGAATAAGGAGAAAATACTGATTTGAACCCTTAGATTTGGGGTGCCTGGGTGGCTCAGTGGGTTAAGCCTCTGCTTTTGGCTCAGGTCATGATCCCAGGGTCCAGAGATCAAACCCCGCATTGGGCTCTCTGCTCAGAGGGGAGCCTGCTTCCCCCCCTCTCTCTGCCTGCCTCTCTGCCTACTTGTGACCTCTGTCTGTCAAATAAATAAATAAAATCTTAAAAAAAAAAAACAACAAACCCTTAGATTTGGAAAGAGCAGAGAAAGCACAGGTTTCTTTTATTGTGTATCCGCTTATTTGTTTTTTAATAACGGCTTCATTGAATTATAGTTAACATATAAAATTCACCCATATCAAGTGTACAGTTGAGTATTTTTTAGTATATTCACACAGTTGTGTAGCCATTGCCACGATCTTATCCCAGAGTTTTTAACCACTCCAGAAAGAAACTCTGTACCCATTAGTACTCCCTTCCCATCCCCAGCCCCTGGCAACCACTAATCTTTCTGTCGCTGGAGATTTGTCTCTTCTGGATGTTTCACATAAATTGAACCATATATGTGGACTTTCTGACTGGCTTCTTCTATCTGATGTACCATTTTCTAGGTCCATCCACGTGATGGCACGCGTCAGTACTCTGCTTTTTTATGGCTGAGCAATATCTGTGGTGTGGATGGACCACATTTTGTTTATCCATTCATCTGCTGACAGACATGAGGTTGTTTGCACCCTCGTGGCTATGGCGAATAATGCTGACGTAAACATTAGCGTACAAGTCTTGTGGGTGGACATCAGAGTTCATTTCTCACCCAGGAGTGACACTGGGTCATATGAGCTCTGTTTAACTCTGAGGAACTGCCAAACTGTGTTCGAAAGCAGCTACCCCTTTTATATTCCCACCAGCAATGTGTGAGGCTTCTAAGTGTGCCACATCCTCACTAACCCTGTTATTCTCCATCTTTTTTATCGTAGGCGACCTGGTGGGTGTGAAGCTGTGTTTTATTGTGGTTTTAATATGCATTTTCCTAATGACTATTGATGTTGAGCATCTTTTCATGTAGCTGTTGGTCGTATGTGTATCTTCTGTGGAGAAATGTCTATACAGATTGTTGGCCCATTTTTAAATTGTGTTATTCATCTTTTTCATTGTTGAGTAGTCAAGTTTTTCAGAGAGTCTGGATACAAGCCCATTAACAGACACATGGTTTAAAAATATCTTCTCCCACTCTGTGGGTAGTTTTTTCACTTTGCTCATGGTGTCCCGTGAAGCACACTCAAGCTTGTAATTTTGATGAAGTCCAGTTTATTTTTCTTTTTGTTGCTTGTGTTTTTGGTGTCTTAGCTAAAGAAACCATTGCCTGATCACAGGTTGTGAAGATTTATGCCTCTGTTTTCTTCTAAGGAACTTTACAGTTTTCAGCTCTTACTTTTAGTGCTATGACCCATTCTAGTTAATTTTTTTTTTTTAAGATTTTATGTATTTGAGATAGAGAGAGAAGAGTGCGTGAACACGGGGAGAGGGTGGGGAAGGGCCGAGGGAGATCTCCCCGCTGAGCAGGGAGCCTGACATGAGGCTCTATTCCAGGACTCTGGGATCATGACCTGAACTGAAGGCAGACGCTTAACCCACTGAGCAACCCAGGTGCCCTGATTTTTGTGTGTAGCAGAGGATGGGAATTCAGCTTTGTTCTTTTGCATGTGAGCACCCATTGGTTCTTCTAGTCAACCATTTGTGGACCAGCCTCTTCCTTCCCCCTTGACTTGTCTTGGCACACTTGTCAAGAATCCTTTAACCATGAATGTAAGGAGTTTTATAGACTCACAGTTCTGTTACGTTGCTCTGTATGTCTTTTCCTATACCAGGACCACATTTGATTGATTACTGTAGCTTTGTAGTAAATTTTGAAATCAGGAAGTATGAGCGTTCCAACTTTGTTCTTTTTCGAGATGTCTTGGCTATGCTGGGTCCCTTGCATTTCTATATGAATTTTAGGATCACCCATTAATTTCTGCAAAGATGACTGCTGGAGCTTTGCTAGGAATTGTGTGAATCTGTAGATCAGTTCGGAGAGTATTGCCGTTTCACAGTATTGCCTTCTAATGTGTCAACATGGAACATCTTTCTGTTCAGTTGGGTCTTCTTTAATTTCTGTGAGTGGTATTTGGTAGTTGTCCGTGCACAAATCTTGAACTTCTTTCATTAAATTTCTCCTGAGTATTTTATTTTTTGTTGCTGCTGTAAATGGAATTGTTCTCAATCTCCTATTCCGTTTGTTCTTTGCAAATATATAGAAGCACAGCTGATTTTTATATATTGGTGTTGGATTCTGCAACCTTGCTGGACTTACTATTAGTTTTAATTGTTTTTTGGTTGATTCCTTAGGGTGTTTTAAATATAATAAAATGGCATCTGTGAATAAAGACAATTTTACTTTTTCCTTTCTAGAGTGAATACCTTCTAATTCTTTTTCTCACCTAATTGCCCTGGCTGGAGCCTCTAGTAGAATGTAGAATAGTGGTGGCATAAGTGGACATCCTTGTCTTGTTCCTGATCTTACGGGGAGGGTTTTCCACCTTTTCCCATTAAAAATCATTGTAACTGTTTTTTTGGTTTTTTGGTTTTTTCCATAGATGCCCTTTATTGAGCTGGGGAAGTTTCCCTTCCTTACTGGTTTGTTGAGTGTTTTCACCATGAAGAGATGTTGGATGTTGTTAAATGCTTTGTCTGTGTCTTTTGAGAGTCAGATGATTATGGGATTTTTGTCTTTTATTTGTGTCGCTGTTTTATTCTCTGTAGGAGTTTATTCCATCTTGTTTTACATTTGTTATTTGATGTTTCGCTAGAACTGTTACGGGAAACAGGGGAGACATAAAATCTTTTGTATTTCTGGGTGAGGAATGGGCATTGAGTCTATTTCTCAATTCTTTACATCTCTGCATAACAGATAAAATGACTGGAGCTTCCAGGTTGAACAGACTGGCTGAGTTTTTAAATTTTCTTTAGTCCACGGGGTTGTCATGGCCAGTTCACAGTTTCATTAGGAGCAGTGGCTGTCCGATCCACCCAGCACTGCGCCCTCGCCCTGAATGGCTCCCAGCAAATACTGACTTGATACTGAAAAGTCTTCATGTCCTAAAAATCAGCAACAACACCATAAGATACCCATAACAGAGAGGTCCTTCCTGGTGTCTGCCTCTCTTTCCCCCAGTATTGGGGTGCTTGCCTCTTGGTATGCAGACCGTGTTTCCAAAGGGGCGCAGCTGAGTTACGAATTTCACTGACCCAAAGTGTCAGGGGGAAAATACAAATAAAATGTTATGGTGTTCAGGGTGTTGGCCTTTAAAGAAGAATGAGAACAAAGTTTTTCTCCTTAATAGAAAAAAGCTTGAAAATAGGGTAGAGCAGAAAGAAGGAAAAGAATCAGCCATAACCTACTGGACACTGTTCATTTGTGTTGATTGTGTTCCTAGAAATCTTCCCTTGCATGTTTTCTTCATGGCTGTGAGATCAGGCTGTCTATACAATTTTGTGATCTGCTTTCCCCCCCTTTGACCTTCTAAGATCAGTAGTTTTCATGTTAAAACGAATTCTACGTAAATAATTTTAATGACTCCACCCCCCAGAATTTAGTCAGTCATTTAACCCTATTGATGGTCATGCAGATGGTCTGCAATTTCGGCTCTCACAAGAGGACTGCTATTTACAGCCCTTTTTAGGGGTTGGAGTTAGAATATGTTCTGTCAACGTTTGTATTTAGAAAGCTGAGTGTGGTCCACCTACTCTCCGGAGGCTAGGAATCGGGGGACATCTAGTGACTCTGGTTCACTTAAATTCTCCGTGCCATAGTCTGTCATCCGTGAAGTTAAGCGGACAGATTCCCTCGCAAAAACAGCATTACCACAGAAACTGACCATATTAAAAATATTTCCAAGCCTGGGATAATGACCCACATTAACAGTGAGTTGTTGATTTCATTAGAAGGAAATCCACTGCTGTGAATATTTTACAGCGAAGGCCTTTTCCCAGACCCGTGTCCGCATGGCAAGCCACAGCATAGATGCTCTCTTGTTCCTACAGCCACAGCTACTAGGGGAAATGAGAACCATAACTTGTGACGTAGAAGGCATTTGGGGTTTTCTTTGGAAATATAAAGAAAAGAAAGTGAAATGTGTCCAAATTGGTAAGTCTTTGTGTGCTGTTTCAAATTTAGGAACCTAAATCCATTATAAGGGTCCTTATGTTTTATCATTTTGTGGGGTCTTAGAAGGGACCTCGACCACTTGGAAGAAACCCGTTGGTGTAGCTCTGTTTATGACTGCAAAATTTCTAGTCAGAGAAAAAAAAACGGTCCTTGTTGCTCACCTGGGTCGCTACTGGCCTGTGCTCCCAGATGGCCCGATGTGGTATGAAGTGCTCCGCAGTCATGAACACTGGGCCAAGTCAGAGCCATTGGCTTAATCCTGTCCCACCTCACTCCAATAAGCAGAGCAAATCCAGGGTGGTCAGGACCTGTGGGAACTGTGGCTGGGAGAGGGGTCTATTGAAGGGCAGGCTACCCACAAGTAGGTCAGGTTTCCTTGTCTCCTCTGTTTTCCTTCCTTTCCCCTTGCTCCGTGACCACCGTCCTGTTATGTTCTCCCCTGCGCCCGGAGTTGATGCCCTTCTGCTGCTCTCTGGTTAGTCTGAACTCTCACCACAACCTGCTCAGGGCTGCCCCACCTCCCTAGGTTGCCATCTCCTCCACCCACCCTTCGCCTTTCTCCCAGCAGAACACCAACTGCTCCCACTCTTGGTTTGAGGAAAGAGTCCGATGAGTTCATCTTACTGCTCACAGTGAAGTAAAAACACAGCCTTTCTAGCTCTTTGCCTCATTGGTTTGCATGACCTTTTACACACTTTCCCAGTCATTTTTGTGTATGTTAAAGTCCACTTATTTTTCCTTTTTGGTGATCTGATTTAAAAGGTAGTAATACTTGTGTTGTTAGCATCTAATGATTTTCAGAATCAGTGTCCAGGGCCATCTCTTTTTGCTTCCCAGGGAACCCAAGGAGCATCCCACGGCACTGGTATTCTGGAACCTTCTACAGGTTTGCCTGTTCTTGTTAGGATAAGGTAAATTTCGGGCTCTTAGGATCAGGTTGACTTAAAGCTATGCAATGCTGTTGCCTGAAACTGAGGAGTAAAAGGTTTTTTAAGAAAAAAAAGGGAAGGTAGTACGTAGCCCCTCTCTCTAAGAAGGGGATAGGAGCCAGATTCCTTCCATCCAAGGCATACTTTTTTTTTAATTTAATAAATTCACTTACTTATGCCTCGTCATCAAATAGCATAACAATAATTGTACCCACAGTCAAATGCATCCAGCAGACTCTATGGTAAATATTATTAAATTCTGGCACTAAATTCTCTCTATGTGTTCAATCTTTATACTTCCTATTTTGTTGCTCATTTTTGTGCCCACAATTCAAAACAGTGGGAGCATCTCTGCCTTGCACAGTTAGCTTAGTTTGGGTAGACACATCTTTTGGCCTCTGGAAGAAGGAAAGAGCCTTTTTTTATTTTTTATTTTTATTTTTTAAAAAATCTCATTTATTTATTTATTTGACAGACAGAGATCACAAGTAGGCAGAGGCAGGCAGAGAGCGGGGGGAAGCAGGCTCCCCACTGAGCAGAGAGCCCGATGCGGGGCTTAGTCCCAGGACCCTGAGATCATGACCTGAGCCGAAGGCAGAGGCTTAACCCACTGAGCCACCCAGGTGCCCCAAAAGAGTCTTTTTTAAAGCCAACTGAATATCAAGGGGATGTTCTCGGGCAGGTGTGAGAGTCTGGGTAGTGTTTTGAAGCAAAACCCGTGCTGCCTCAATTTCCCCTGACAGATTGGAGCTGGGCCTCTGGTGCTCCCACTGTCCCCTACAGAATGTTGTCATGGTTGGCACGTCTGTCACCTGACTGCATTTCAGCCTCCCAATGGCAGAGCCCATGTCCCCAGCACAGTGAGGCCTCTCACTCCGTCGGGGCCAGAAGTGTCACTGGTTCAGTCCCGTGCCTTTTGCTCTCCTGCCACCTCGGTCTGGAAGTGAACCACACAGAACCAGAAGCGGCACCCAGGCAGCAGGTAGGGGTGGCCTTCCAAGGGGTCCGTGGTTGTCATCAGAGAAGGGGTAAAGGAAAAGCCAGAAACAAAGAGTTCTGTTGTGGGTGTAATTCAGGTGATTGCTCATTTGGCTGTGCTTGACACACTTGTCTCTCTGAAGAAAAGCAGCCTGAGAACACCATCTCGCCCAGGTCCAAGGAAGGGGGGCCGCCCACAGATGCTCATGAGAGCGCCAGGAGTGGAATTGAAACAGAAGCGTGAGCGGAAATAATGAGGGGCTCTCACTCTCTTCCAGGGCCTGTATTTAATGCCTCCGTGCACTCAGACACACCGTCGGTCATCCGGGGAGATCTGATCAAACTCTTTTGTATCATCACTGTTGAAGGAGCGGCCCTGGATCCAGGTATTTCGCTCTGTCTTCTCCCCTTGCCCATGTCACTTTCTGTAAATGCCTGTCGTGTCATCCCCACTGTGTGACCTGGACGCCGAGGTCACGGATTAGACTGTGCGAATCCCCGAACTGCCCCGCTCCGTACCTGGTACCCAGTAGGTGTTGAGTAAATCCTTGCTGATGGATGCCTCTGTCTGTTAGATGATTTAGAAACCCATCCAGATGTTGGAATCAGAGTTGTCCAAGGCCTCTTCCAGGGCAGGTTCAAGTTCAGGCTGGTTTGAAACCTGTCAGCAGGGTCCAGCTCCGTTAGTTTGTCTTTTAAGCCTTGATTCATTCAGATATTTATTGAGCTGCTCTGGTAACAGGCACTGTTCTAGAGGAGGGGCCAGACGCCCCATATCGTGGAGCTTGCAGCCTGGTTAAGGAGGTAAACAAGAAAGCAATCCTCATATGATATACTATCAGATGGTGTTGACTCTCTGGTGAAGGATGGAGCAGAGTAAACGAGCAGCAAGTGACCAGATGGTACTTTGGTAGTTTAAATTCTTGGGAAATCTTCATAGACCTTTTCTTTGCAAAAAATGTTAGCATTGCCCATGGGATGCCTAAGAGCTCTCAGCTGTCAATCTTACACCTTTTCTTCAGTGACCAGTTGGTGTCCCCACCTTGCTTGTAGACCCTTGGGGTTTGAAAGAACATTAAAGGCACATAAGGTGTCTGTTGCCGAGCAGGACAGTACCCACTGCTGCCTTCTCCTAATGAGACGGTGGAGAACCTGATCCGCTGCGTGGGACCTGCACTCTCTCCCGTACGCTTTGTCCTTGGGTGTCTTCGTACTGCCCACCCCAGCACAGGCAGAGCCCGAGCCTCTCACCGATTGGCACCTTGCAAAGGCCAAAGTGTACGAGGCTCTCAGCGTTCTGTGCAGAGACCACTGGGCCTGTGGCCCTGGGGTGGAAAGCAGAAGCTGGTGTTCATTCTGTAGCAAGGGCAGGTTGTAAGCAAAGTGAGGACGGCCCGCAGTGAAACCAGAGTGGACAGCATGAGCAGGGGACTGGGCAGAGCTGGCGTCAAGGAACAAAGGTCCGGGTGGCCACCAGCCAAGATCCAGCTTCTTCAGGACCTCGGGTCAGAGGTGCAGGTGGTAACTAGTTCTGGGTCAGCAGCTACTCCAGTAGGAAGTCTTGGCCTCATGGGCCAGATGGTCTCCGCAGCAACTACTTGGCTTTGTGGCTGTTGGTGTGAAAGCAGCCATAGACGGGATGTAAGCAAATGGGCTTGACTGTGTTCCCATGAAGATTTATTGACACACACAGCTGGTGGGCTGGATTCGGCCTGCGGGCTGTAGGCTGCTGAGCCCTGCACGAGCTCGTGGGTCCCAGACTGGCTCTCTCAGGGAACCCAAACAGGCTGAGCTGCAGCAGTAGGGAAAAGAAGGTGGAAGGAAAGGAGAAGGAATCCATCCACCCAAGCCACCCGTTGGTGAGCTGTGTTCTCAAGGGCAAAGGGTGGGCAGCTCAGGTCTTGAGGATGCTGGGGTGTGGAGGATCGGGGACACAGAGTGGGGTTAGGAAGAGAAAACGAAAGTGAGAGTAGAAGAGGCTGCCAGGAAATGGGGGAGGGGATCGCATTCAGAAATTGGAACCATGTTTACCCTCGAAGCTCATGGATGATATATACAAAAATAAATCATTTAAATGTTCTTTCTCGGTTTTGGCCTTAATATAAAAGTCTTCCTCCCGGGTGATTACAGAAGCTATAGGTGGCTGCTATCATGCAGGTCACAGTTCTCCAGAACTTTGCCCTCTTGGACTATGTGGGTAGAAGATTCTGAATAATGAAGCACACGCTGTAATTTAGTTTTTCCTCACGCACCTGCTGAGCTGTGAAGGAATTCTCTTTTGGAAAGGGTATACTGTGCAAGTGGGCCGAGCACAAGGGCACTCCTGTGCTGAGAGGGGACGGACAGGGCAGATCACTGCCCTTTAGAGGCCGTGTCTTAGGTCAGGTTCTCCAGAAGCAAAGCCTGAAACAAGCGTGCAGGTGGTTAATTGATGATGTGCTCCCAGGGAGCGAGGGAGTCGAGACAGAGCAGGGAAAGAAGCCAGGCAAAGATGTGAATTCAGAGCAAGCCTGACTCCCCCGGGGAGCTCTGGAGCGTCGGTGGTACCACAGAGGACAGCCTTTGTGAGGTAAGGTACTGGGGTTTTAGGTCCCCACCATTCCCCAGTCGCTGCACACAGTCCAGATGGTTGGGGAGCAGGGGTGTTTCTTCATCTCCAGGAAGTGGCTCCCATCCGTGGAAGCCAGTCCTCTGGAAGAGGGTAGGGGTGTGAGAATGTTCGAGGCACCAAGAGCCTCTGCTGCTGGCGGGAAGGCCCTCCCTGTCAGCAGCGTTGTGGACTGGGTATGTTGTAGTGTGGAGATAAGGATGCTCATGGTGGGCAAGCAGTGAGCGCTGTGTGCCAGGCATGTGTGGTTCTAAGCATTTTGCAGAGATGACTCACTTCACCATGGGCGAAGGTGTTAGTATTCCTCTTCCAGCTGAGGAAACTACGTCACAGAGCATTAAGTAACTCGTCCAGGCCACATGGCCAGCAGGGGCTGGTGCCAGGAGTCTAGCGCGCTAGCCTGGCCCTGCAAGCTGGCCACAGCTCCATGACACCTGGCGGGACTGGGGCTAGACTCTGCGCCTGAGTATCGGCGACACAGTTGTGACTTCTTGCCTTCTGGATCCACGCAGCCCCTGCCGGTGAAGGCAGCACACCCTGAGGGTGTGAGGGCATATAGTGATTTTGAGGTTGTTAGTGTATTTTCACAAACTGAATAAATATTACTTTTTGTGTACAAAAATGGTGTCATTTAACATTTATATAAAAAGCCTTATCAGGTGAATTTAAGATAGAAAGTGTGTGTGGCCTTGTAGTCCTTCCTTGCCTGCTGAACGCGCCCCAGGCCCAACATGGCAGATGTCATTAGGGAATGGCTAAGAGAAGAGGTCAGGGGCTTACGGTGTGTCCTCCGTCTTCACATGCCAGAGTCTTCCTTCTCCTGTGCCCGTGTTCATTTGTTTGAAGCTGCTAGAACCTTAACTTTGCAGAGTCCTTTGAGATTCAGCAGCCTCCTTCCTGGGACTGTTACTGGTGTTCCACTTTCTCAGCTGGACGTGTTTTCCTCTTGCTTTGAACTTAAGCACATCTGCAGGGGAAAAAAACACAGTGAACAATAAAACCTAAACTGTTGGGGCACCTGTGGCTCAGTCAGTTAAGCATCTGCCTTTGGCTCAGGTCGTGATCCCAGGGTTCCTGGGATCAAACCCCGTATCGGGCTCCCTGCTCAGCGGGAAGCCTGCTTCTCCCTCTCCCTCTGCTGCTCCCCCTGCTTGTGCACACTCATTCTCTCTCTCTCTCCGATAAGTAGATAAATAAAATCTAAAAAACAAAAAAAAAGCCCAAGACCCCAAAACAAATAAGAAACCCCTAAACTGCTATGACTCTAAATTTTGTCTGGTTCACTTTATGTACCTTTCATTCTTGACTACATTAGTGTCCTCCAGTCTTGGGCTCTTCTGCCTGACATGTCAGAGGACCCTGCTTTGGGATAGCCACCACCTAGCCCCTTTATGTCCTGTGTTCCTTGCAGGAGATGGTTTTGGGTGCGTCTTAGGTTGGGTGGTGGTGGCGGCGTGGTTAAGAGGGAGGACTCTGGAGCTCCAGTCCCTGGGTGAAGCTGCATGTTGTGCTGCTCCTGGCTCTGTGACCTGGAACGAGGTGTTGGGCCCCACCATGGTGGGGAGTGTGACAGTACCTTCATCGTGGGGCTGGCCTGGCCTAAGGCATGCTGAGCCATGCTGGCCCCCGGTGATATGACGTGTGTGTTAGCCACACGCGCGATTTCTGCCGGTTGCACTGACCCAGGGTTCCGGCTCGGTCTGTCATCCACAGACGACATGGCCTTTGATGTGTCCTGGTTTGCGGTGCACTCCTTCGGTCTGGACAAGGCTCCCGTCCTCCTGTCTTCTCTCGATCGGAAGGGGATCGTGACCATGGCAGAGAGAGACGGGAAGAGCGAGCTCAGCCTAGAGCGTGTGAGCGTGCTGGAATTCTTGCTGCAAGTTCATGGCTCTGAGGACCAGGACTTTGGCAACTACTACTGCTCTGTGACTCCGTGGGTCAAGTCCCCGACGGGTTCCTGGCAGAAGGAGGCTGAGATCTACTCCAAGCCCATCTTTGTAACTGTGAAGATGGATGGTAAGAATGATACGCAGCAGCGAAGTCTCTGGGCTGGGCCGCAGCTGATGGGATCAGGTGGCCACCGTCTGAGACCGTGCCACCACACGGCCTGCTTGCTCCAGACCCGGCCTGGGCCTGGACCCCAAGGGAGCACACACAGGCTGTGCTGTTTCCCCAGCTGTGGTATTGCCCACAGGAGGCACTACTGGGAAATGATTTTAAGACTTCCCGGAGAGATTTCTGATGCTTTCTCTAAATTCTGTGCAAACCCACTTTCCTTGTCAGAGGGTTGGCCTGGATTCTGCCGGCAGAGGCAGAGAACGTCATCGAGAGAGTGGGTTCAGGTCCACAGCGGAGGCAGTGAAGGTTTCCTGCCCCTCCTGTCCTCCTCCTGGTTTTGCTTCTTGGATAAGGGAGGCTTTGCCTATTGTCATTAGCATAGGTAGGGTTCTCTCCAGAACCCTGAGATGGGAAGGGGGCTTTGCCACCACACTCATTCTAACTCGGTTGTCAGAGGGCCCCCTTCCCACCCCTCTGTTCCCCAAACATCCCAGAGTGAGGCCCGTTGTTCCTTGGCTAGTGAGAAACCGGTCTTCTCTGCGAAAAGCTTCAGAGTCAAATGTTAATGGGGAAATTCCATGGAGAGCGTTAAAGCACCAGCGCCTCTGAGGGTTGGGAGGGGCCTTGGAGTGTGTTTCCCTGATGGGCTGTCAGTTTGGGGGAGACTGAAATCGAAACCCCAGCTTGTCCACAGATGACTTCACTTTTGTGGTCCTTTGTTTCCTCTCTCGTACAATGGGGTAACTATCTTGCGTCGGGCTGTTCCGAAAGGTGAGCCGCGTGAAATGTCAGGCAGCCCTCGGTGTGCCAGCATCCGCCCAAGGAGGGCTGGTGCGTCTGGGAGAAGAGACTTGGGATTTGAGTGCATGCGATCTGTATGGTGTTTGTGCCTTCCTGAAACTTCATCACTTAGACCCTATTTGCATCTTAGAAATTCCTCACATGGAGTAGCTCCATATGAAAACCCAGATTCCCAAACAAGGGAGCGATTATTCACTTTGCTAGATAATTTACTATAGTGTTACTTAAAATAGCTCCCCGAGTACACTTCAGTTATTTGATGCAGAGAATTGATTTATGAACGTTTTTTTAAGGCTTCATCTGCTGCTGTATGTGCGATGCCCTTATCCTGACTTTTAAAAATCCATCTCCTGCCAAAACCCTAAAAAGCAAGTTGACATTCAAAGACATCAAATGAATTCTTTTTTCTGTTTTTTTGTTTCTCCCTCCCAGAGCTGGGTGGGGTGTGATCTGTTCACTTTGTGCATAGATAAGGGTGATCCTGTCTCCAAGAGCACAGTGCTAGGTGCTGGATAGAGCTCGAGTCCCCTGGGGGGTGGGTATTTGGGGGGTGGTTACCTGACCTGTGGGGAGGGAGGGGGGCAGGCAGTGGGCTTCTGGTGTCTGTATCCAGCACCACTGACCCTGCATCCCCTTGCTCTGTCCCTCCCAGTGCTGAATGCCTTCAAGTACCCGCTGCTGATCGGCGTGGGCCTGTCCACCGTCATCGGGCTCCTGTCCTGCCTCATCGGGTACTGCAGCTCGCACTGGTGCTGCAAGAAGGAGGTCCAGGAGACGAGGCGTGAGCGCCGCCGGCTCATGTCCATGGAGATGGACTAGGGCCCGGCCAGGGAGCGGCCACCGGCCCGGCATCGGAGCCCTCGGGGCAGGAAGAGGACAGCAAGCTTTTCACGTGCAGTGTGTGACACTCAAACCCAGTCCTCTCTAATCTCAGGTGGGACCTGGCGCGCTCTCTTCTCTGCATGTCCAGTCCTGAGCGCGGACACGTTTACCAGCACACGGCTCTTCTCCCCACGGCACTTTCTGGTAGAACAATCGCGTGTGTGTTTTCCCAGCTGCGGCTTTTTAATGGTTACCCCTTTTGTCTAATTTTTTTCTCCTGCCGGTTTATAGATCTCTGACCTGTGTGTGTTCGTCTGTTTGGTTTCGAGGGGTTGCGGGGAGGAAGGATGATGGCTCTCAGAGTTCTTGGTCTTGGGGCGGGGGGGAGGACTGAGTCGCCTGCCCGGAGCCTGCTTCCACATGGGGGCCCTGTGTTAGGAGCGCTGCCAACGCCGCCCTCTGCCCCACACAGGCCTGTGCCGAAGGCTAACTGGTGGCTTTTACCACCCTACCCACCCCGGATTTTCAGGGGTTTAGACGACATTTGAAATCTAAACTTGCAGTATGTAACTTCTTACTGAGCCCAAATGCTTTCCTTTGTTTCTTTCTTTTTTAATTTTTTAAAATTTTTAATGCTTCTCTGCCCCCTTTCCATTTCTTTGGTATTTGCTTTTATGCGAGCGTGCTGACATGGCCCTGACATGGCCCTGGAATCTAGAATTTGGCTCTCCACCAAGCACCTTATCTTGCCACCTTAGCCTTAAGAATGAGTATGAATATGAAGAAAAATACACAGCCACCTCTGTCCAGGGCAGTAAGGAGGTCCTCAAGGAGGGGGAGGTTGGGGACAAGGGAAGGAGGCACTCACTGCAGTGGTTCCGAGGCCACTGTGCCTCAGGGGGCCCCAGGGAGAGCGGAAGAGGGTCCTGGGAGTTAGATGTCCGCAGCTCGTGCCGGACGGGGTGGTGGTGCCGGGGCTATGTCCGGAGAGAGGGAGCCGTCCCCGTCCCCCCTTCCTGCCCTTTGTGGGCGGCAGAGGCCTTGGCCACCCAGGGACCGCCTGTGGCCCCCACAGATGCCCCATGTCCTTCACGGGCTGCTTGGGCTCCTTCACGTGAAGGCGTGTTGCTGTTTGCAAGACTGTCTGCCTTCACAGAATCAGAAATTACCTGGAAGAAAACCATGCATTTTCCATGACCTTTTCAGTCCTTCAAGTCTTTGTAAGATCCCCTGCAGGGGGTTAGTGAGGAAGGGTATGCTTTGTGATAGGTTTGCTTTCCTGTTAGGAGCACGGAGGAAACCAGCAATTTACTGCTGTGTGAACAGCCTACAAAGTAGATCTGAGAGCAATCCGTTTTGCCCGATTGCTCGTACCAGGAGTAGGACACAGACCAAAAGAGATCCTCCGCTCCCCAAGGCATCTGCCCCTGCACAGCACTGGCCTCTCAGAAGCATCCCAGTGGGGTTTTCTGAGGCCCACTGGTGACTCATGGCCCACATTGCAATCCTCTCTGCTTTTATCCCGGCTCTGACGGGTCTAACACTGCTCTGTCTTCCCAAGGGAAAAAAGATTCGTTTGTTTTGAGCAATAAAGTCATACAAAATGATGGCCATTCATGTGTGGCTCTTTGTCACAATGGGCCGGACGAGCCACACTCCCCCCACCCCAGCTCACCATCGTCCCCTCCACTTCCCTCACTGTGCTGCCCACAATCCATTCTGCCCTTGTCACCAAGTCTCCCCTCCCCTCACCCCAGGAAGGGGGGAGGTGCAGATCACCACCCAGCTTCCCCTTTTGGTTCTGCCCACCTAGGGGACCCCTCATGGTGGACACTGTGCTAAGAGTAATGGCACAGATGCACTCCAGGCCCAGCATCTGCCCCACCAGAGCACAGACAACCAGAGGAAGAGGGGGAGGCCGTGACAGCGCTAGGTTCGGGTCTTTTCCACCTGTCGTTTCTTGCTTATGCGATGTCAGGGGAGGTGGGTCACAGGTGATTGTATATATGGGAATTAAAGAGAGAACACTTATTCACAGGTGCTATGTTAGTGACACCAGTGCCCTTTGAGCCCACACAGTTATCAGTCCTATAAGAAGATTCAGGATTATTGTAGTGCAAGTCCTCGTTGGTAGAGGAAAGGGTACCTAGCCCTGCATGTGACCAGGTGGCCCCAGGTCGATGTGAGACCATTGATGGGTCACAGCAGACACTTGGCAGGAGGAGAAGTAACCTGTGCTCATGCACTGTACCTTCTCCTTTCAAACTGCCCTTGTAGCTCAAGGCTGGGATTGTTCAGGCATGGACCCCAACCCTGTCCTCTGATCATCGGGCCCAACAGCAAGTCACTTAGAGGGGCTGGTCCAGAGGAGGAAGAGATCCCAGGGCCTGGAATGTGTGTCCTTTTAAAAGTGTTAGATACACTCTGTCACTGTACCAAATAGGGCTCCCCACAAAGTGCTCTTCTGGAAGTTGTTCCTGCCAGAAGCACTCATAGGAATGGAAGAAGAACCTAGCCACAATTCACGTGGATGAGATTGCACTTCTTAACAAAAAGAAACTTTTTAAAAAGTTTGGTGTTTTTTTTTCTAATCACAAAAATACCCCCAGAAAGAGCCTAAGCTATGTTCAGATAGAAGCCTTGAAATTACTTTAAATTGTTTACTTTGTAATGTTTACATACACTTTTCGCTTTAAAAAAAAAAAAAGCAAAAAAAGCAAACTCTGACTTTTTAACAACTTTTCAGATTTTTTTCATGGGACGGTGGAACTCTGACTCACCAACTGGATTTAAATCTTAATTTAGAAATTTATTTATTTGTGTATTTTTTCCCCTCCCCACCCACGTGGCTTTTCCCCTAAGATCCTGGCAAAGGACGCCCCTGCCACCCAGACCCTTGTCTGTTTTCCCCCGTGGCTCTTGCTTCTTGCTTTGCAGACCGTCTGCAGCCATGATTTTGTCACTGACATCTGTGAGCCAAAGACTGAGCCTTTTTGGCAGGAATAATAAGCAATACTACACAACTTGCTACTTTCAGAAAACTTTTTCTTTTTTTAGCTTCACCGAGGACAACAGAGGAAGAAGGGAACTAGGATTTGGGTAAGTTCTCCTCTGCTGTTGGAGCAAATTCTCAGTGATAAATATTGTGTGCAGATCACTAAGATAAAAATAAAAAAAGGGTGACTTTCTGTCTTTCTTAGCGTGGCACATAAGGATCTGCCGGATTTCGTGTAGACAAAGAAAGGGTCTTGTGTATTTTTGTCCATATCCGATGTTATATGAACTAATTGTATTGTTTTATACTGTGACCACAAATATTATGCAATGCACCATCTGTTTTTTATTTCATTAAAGGAAGTTTAATTTAAATTGAAGTTGTGTGAGGAACTTGATCTTGGTCTCCTTGCCCTTTCTTCTCCTCTGCGTGAGGGACCATGGCTGAATTCCAGGGGACATCTCCAGCACCTTCCAGGCTCTCTGAATGCAGGCATCACGCTGGAGGTTCTCCCTGAGTGGATTTAACAGGAGCCGCGCTGGATCCCTGCCGAGGAGAAAGCTGTGGGCCAGGGTCCTGTTACCTAGCACAGTTTCCTCGTTCTTCGGTGAATTCTCATGACCTTACGGGTCTTTCATCATGAAAGCGGGAAGTTAGATGTTGTTCCTGTCTGTGGCTGAGGAAACAGACACCCAAGGTTCTGTGACCGTATCATGACTGGAGCACAACGGCTCTTCTGACTCATGACCCAGTCTGGAGCCAGACTGGTCCAGAAGGTGCCAGCCCCTGTGATGTAAGGACAGTGTTCATTCCCGGGCCACCAGCTTCCAGAGCCCAGACAAGAGAGAACACTGAGAACCCCGATTCCCTCCTGGCTGCCCCCCTCCCCTGTGGGCCCCGTATGTGTCCTGGGCAGGGAGCATCTCTCATGGTGAGGTCTGCAGGGGCTGGGGCTGTGTCCTGGTTTCTAACCTGGCTGAGAGATTGGCAGTTCCGGACACGTAGAAGGTACACACGGCCTATCCATGCGCCGCTCTCCGTGCAGCTGGATCTTCAGAGAGAAGCTGCTCCGTTCCTCGGACCCACAGCCCACGGCGTGTGGCACCCTGTTTTTTAAAATACAGGTTTTGTTCTTATTAGGTAACTCAGGGATAGCAGAACAAAGATAGTGTGTTCTCCTCATAGATCCCAAGAGGTGGGAGCATACCGTGCCACAGTCCGGGAGACCACACAGGAAGGGCCAGCGGCCATAAGGAGGCAGAGGGGGGGTAGGGATGGGCAGCAGCCTTTATTGTGCTTTTCACGGGAAGGACAGGTGAGTCAGGGTCCTCAGGCTTAGGGATGATCCATCTGGATCATTTCAGTGGGTTCTGGGGTGCAGGGGTTGTCCTTAGTTTTCTGGTAACCTGGTCCTGAGGTGAGCAGGGCGGGGGACAGTGGTCCTGAGTGGGAGCCCTGATGGAGAAGGTAGCAGAACTGTGGGCTCTGGATCAGTGGCGTGAAAGGTGTGCTCACGGTGAGTCAGTTTCTCTCTCTAGGAACTGGTTAGCTCCGTGACAGGCAGTCCCCAGGATCAACGATATCAAAGCCTCAAAAAACAGTACAGAATGACATGATTGATGCACTCACCACCCCGAGGCTTGTCGGCTGCTCGGGCACACCTGAGCTCCACCCGTGGAGCTGGTGTTCGCCTGAGTCCTCTCTGTTCTGTGGATTCGCCAGAGGCCCTGCTGACTGTGATTTACACAGACCCACTCCGTAGCACGTGCTCCAGTGGGATGTGAGTGCCAAACAGGTGTTGTGAGGAGATGCCTGGGCATTTTACGGGGGACACCGCCACCCATGCCCAGAATCTGGACATTTAGCTAAGGACTTGCTTAGGGATCCTGCTATGAGTTCCCACTTTGCTTTTCCCCAGGTGCCTTTTAAAATAACCACTTAGGGACGCCTGGGTGGCTCAGTTGGTTAAGCGACTGCCTTTGGCTCGGGTCATGATCCTGGAGTCCCGGAATCGAGTCCCATATCAGGCTCCCTGCTCGGCAGGGAGTCTGCTTCTCCCTCTGACCCTCCCACTTCTCATGCTCATTCTCTCTCTCACTCTCTCTCTCTCAAATAAATAAATAAAGTCTTTAAAAAATAAAAATAAAAATAAAATAACCACTTAGGTTCAGGCCCTCGAGAAGTCAGTGACCTCTCCCCCACGCTCCTTAAAAATAATAGGTGCTTGCCACCCTGCTCTCTGTCTCCTGCTCCCTCATGACCTGGCATGGGAGGCTACCCTTACCCCAGCTTGTTGCCCCTGGCCCTGTTGCTGGGATGTGTAAGCAACAAATCCTGTGACTTGACTTCCTCTGTGTGAGCGCACTGAAACTACGCCTTCCATCAGAACGGCCCTAGGGAGCATAGGTGCTGAGGAAGCTCCCTGCTGACCCCGTGTGCGTGGCTTGTGCCCCCTCTTGCAGCAGGTCACACCCTACGTATTCTTGATTCAGCACACCAGCTCCACTTCCTAACCAGGTGTTGGTAAATGTGAGAAGAATTCTCTGGAAAGACTCAACAGAGGCAAATTGCCTTTTCTTTTTTTTTTTTTTTTAAGCTTTTATTTATTTGACAGCACAAGTTGGGGGGGGGTAGCAGAGGGGGAGAGGGAGAAGGGAGAAGCAGGCTCCCCGCTGAGTAGGGAGCCTGATGAGGGACTCTATCCCAGGGCCTTGGGACCATGACCTGAGCTGAAGGCACACACTTAAAGACTGAGCCACCCAGGTGCCCAAAGCGGAACATTTTGGACAAGACACGATAGGTTTGGTTTACGCAGGGATGGGACAGCAGACCCCTACCCAAAGGAAAGACCTAGGCCTATGCCCAGAGATTGGTGAATGAGTGTGTTGGTTGAGGTGAGAATACCTGTGTCAGATACACAGGAATCTTCCTACAGTTCTCAGCTTCACCTGACATTTTCTGTTAATTGATTAACAGCTCTAATTACCTCAGATAATGGAGTTCCTACTGTTACAGTTCCCATTCTCAGAGATAAGGAGATTAAGACAGACATTAATTTGCTCAAATGAAGTAAGATTTGAACGCGGACCTTTCTGACTCCAAAGTCTGCACACTAGTGCCCCCCCCTTACTTGCAGAGGACACATTCCAGGACCCCCAGTGGATGCCCGAAAACCCAGATAGGACCAAACCCTGTATTTACTATTTACTATGTTTTTCTCCTGTAAGTACCTAGATACAGTTTAACTTATAAATTAGGCAGGGTAAGAAGTTAACAATAATAACTACTAATAAAATAGAACAGTTACAACAATATACAATAATAGAACTAGCAAACGTGGTTTTTCTGTCTCTCACAATGTCTTATTGTCCTGTACTCACCCTTCTTGTGATGACGTGAGATGGTACCAGGCCTGTGTGATGACGTGAAGTGAGGTGAATGATGTAAACATTGGGGCGTAGCGTTAGGCTGTTCCTGACCTCTTGATGACATGACAGAAGGAGGATCATCTGCTTCCAGAAGGCCGCGGTTGACTGCACTAAGTGAAGCTGTGGACAAGGCAGGGGGGATGACTGTACGTATTCTAAATCAGTACACCAGTGGCAGTGCCTGAGTATTTTAAGCTCTCAGCAAGTATTTGTTGAACAGATAGAAAGATGAGTAAGCACTGGACCCTGTCATTATGAAATTGATGGTCTTGTAGGAGAAGGAGGCACGAAATAATTATGTTATTATCATATAACAATTATACAATCTACAAAACCTAGATTTTTAAGTTTCTTGAAAGAACAGGCATTTCTCAGGTAAGAAGGGGGCAAGGTTCGAAGCAGTGGGGATAGCTTTTGCACAGGTTGGGAGGAGTGCAAGTGGTTCTGTGTCTGAAGGGCAAGGTGGTGGGAGAGTTTGTAAGGGCCAGCTTGTAAAGGTCAAGTCAAGGAGTTTGGACTCAATCTTCTAGAAGTATCTGGGGAGCCACTGGAACACCTTAATCAGGAGAATGCGTGGCAATGTTGACATGTTTGATTGTTCTGGTAGTAGGGGCTAGAGTGTGCAAGCAAGGCCAAAAGATGAATTGAACTGTGTTAATCCAGCAGAAAAATTGAGACCCTTGGTTGTGACAGCAACAGGTAGGATGAGTTCATAAAAGATTTGAGGAAGAAGTGGATGTGGAGTGTGGAGGCCAAGCGTGGATCTGGGAGGATATTGGTTCATCCAACCATGATGGACACCACCAATGAGAGAAGACAAGGCTTTCAGGGTCAGACTCCAGTTTGAGATTCCTGGGGGACCTTCGAATGGAGATGTTCCACACCAGTTAGGTGGCTGGTCCGGCACTGAAGGGAGAAGACAGGGTTGGATGTGTATCTGTGGTTGTCAGCAGACAGATGGGGAATGAGAGCAGCGTGCAGAGCAAAGGGCTGCTGAGAGCCCAGGAGAAGACCACAGTGTTGGGGTGGGCTGGGAGGGGGATCCAGTGAGAAGGGGCCCAACGGGGCTGAGGAAGGATCCTGGAGAGAGTGCCATCAGAGGAGGATGGAAAGAATTGCAAGCAGGTTTGCCAGTGGGGGCACATACCTGGTGCCCCCAAAGACGGAGCGTAGGGGAGAACCGAGCCGTGTCCACTGTTGTGACCGTGGATGTTTGTGTGAACCGCCCTGGATTGCAGTGGGCCGAAGTGGCGGTGAGTTAGGAAATCAAACAGAGAACAGGACACTGGGAAACCGTCAGAAGTTTGAAGAGGAGGGGAAAGACGAGGTAGTACGAAGCTAGGGAGAGAATGTGGCTATTGAATAGGGTAGGAGACACCTGAGCTACTTTATGGGCATCTGTATCTGAGGGTGTAGGAGGGACCCAGAGCCCAGGCAAAGCCAGCTTCCTGTCTCCTCTCCCTTTCTCCTCTCTTTGGGACCTATTGTGAGCCTCACTCTGTGTTTTTCTAAAGTAAACTCTACCCCCAGCATGGGGCTGGAGCTCACAACCCTGAGATCAAGAGTCGCATGTTCTACCAACTGAGTCAACCAGGTGCCCCCCACCCGCACTCTCTTTTTCAAAAATCAGGGTTGGCTGTCACTTAAATCCTGGTAGGAAATTGAAGGAATAGCCCTTACCAAGGGAATATCTGGAAACAGCCAATGGCCGAGGAATCCCATCTGTTGCTCTTTCTCTTCTGCTAAGTTCCCCTATTCCCCGTCTTATACCCCCAAACTCCACCCCCACCCATCACCCTGGCTTTTGCTTCTGCCCACAGAAGTCCAGTTCAGGCTTTTCCCCCACAGATAGGAGGGCTTGCCACACACCTCGAAAACCTCTTCAGTCTAGGTTAACTAGTTGTTAACTCTTGGTGGAGCTGGGCAAGTGGGAAGAGACCTAGGTGTCATTCTCCCATTATGGAGGCAAGGTCACAGCTCCGGGGCAAGATCACAGCCCAGGGCCAGCTCACAGCTGGGCCCGCTGAAGGCCTGTTTCTTCCTCTGTTCCACAAGGGCGTTGACTGAGGTCACCGGGATCCCTTCCTGTGGGGTCACTGCTTGATGTTCCATGAATGTGGACTCAGTCCCTTGGCAAGTTCAGCACTTGTGGAGTGACTCTCAATTTACCCTGAATTGTAAGAGCTCAAGCAGGGGGAATCATGCCCAGCTTCCTGCTGACCCCTTGGGGGTTTTCTTTGCCAACCTCCAGTCACATTGTATCCCACACAGTCTGCCTTCTGAAATCATGAATGGCAAGCTAGAAGGTACAATGGGAAGAGCGCTATCACTTCACCTGTCAGAATGGTTAAAATCAACAACACAAGAAACAAGTGTTGCCGAGGATGTGGAGAAAGGGGAACCCTCTTGCAGTGTTGGCGGGAACGCAAACTGGTGCTGCCACTACCAAAAACAGTATAGACGTTCTTCAAAAGTTAAAAATAGAATTGCCTTGTGATCTAGTAATTTCCACTACTGGGTGTTAACCCAAAGAATATGAAAACACGAATTGAAAAAGATTTATACCTTCCTATCTTTATTGCGTTACTTACAATAGCCAAATTATGGAAGTAGCCCAAGCATCCATCGGTAGATGAATGGATAAAGAAGACGTGGTATGTATGCACCATGGAATATCACTCAGCCATAAAAAAGAAAGAAATCTTGCCATTTACAACAGCATGGATAGTTCTAGAGGGTATAATGCTAAGTGAAATAAGTCGGAGAAAAACAAATACCATAAGATCTCGCTCATGTGGAATTTAAGAAAAAAGGAAAAAAGAGACAAACTGAAACACAGACTCTGAACTCTAGAGAACACACTGATGGTCACCGGAGGGATGGTGGGCGGGGGATGGGTGAAACGGGATGGGGATTAAGAAGTATACTTAAAATGGTAAGCACTGGGTGATGTGTGAAATTGTTGAATCACTTTATTTCTACACCTGAAACTAATATAACACTGTATATTTATTATATTGGAATTAATTTAAAAAAAAATGAAAGCACTGAGCCAAGAGCCAGAAGGCAGCCATTTCCTATCCTTACAGTCCTGGCCAGTTGATTCCTCTGAGCCTCAGTTTCTTCATCTGTAAAATGGGATTTGTAATACCCATCACATGGTGATGTGAGCTCTTCTATAAAATTGCCTATGTGAAAAGCTCCCTGTCAAAATAAGTTTTGGGCCTGCATGCTTCAGAGAGGAGGCTAAAATACCTGGGATTTCTGTGGAATACTTGTGCATGTCAAATCTGAAGGAAAAGAAAATACATTTCTTTTTTCTTAATCTTCCAGGAACTGGGACAGAATTTTTTACTTTAGTACATTCCTGTGTTGTTTTGTCCATTCCTGGCTTTCTCCCTCCCTCTGACTCAGGAAGTGCGTTTTTACATTCTTTTCAGCTGATACAATTACAATGCAGTGATTGCCAAGGTAATAGAATAACACTCTCTCTCTGGCTTTATTTTTTCTTTCTTCTTTTTTCCCCTTTGACAATAGAAAACTGCTTGGGGTTTTTTTTTGTTTGTTTGTTTGTTTTCCCAGAAAAGAAGCGACATCACTCTGTCAATGTTAATTTTGGCAGAAATGGAGTCATTTAAAATGGAAAGAGGAAAAAAAAATTTCTTTTTGTGGGGGGGCAAAGCTAGAAATGAGAAGTTGTCTAGCATTTATTTGGTTGCATGTATTTCAGGAATACTGATACGACGTATTATTGACAATGACCATCTCTGTGGTCAATGCTCACTTCTAGAAGAATTCTCTTTTCGGTGCATGTAGCGCACTGACTGCGTTCTTCGTTCTAGTTCTCTATCTCTCCTTTTGTCCTGTCGCTTTGCTGTTCCCCTCACTAAAAAGATGCAGCTGTTAACCCGACTTTTGCATTTGGACTTGGCCAGGTGACTCTCTTTGATCTATGAGGTGTTAGCAGCCATGATAAAAGGAGAAGCTTTAAAAAGTGCTGTTGTATTTCCACGAGTCCTTTTGGACCCCTGACATCACTGTGAAAACCTGCTCAGGCTAGCGTATTGGAGGGATGGAAGAGGGATGCCAGCCAAGGCTGGTCCAGGACAGGTGACCCACAGGCTCAAGAACAAAAATAATGTGTATTGTTACAGCAATAACTAAATGATTCAGTGTATTTGCCTAAAATTTCGGTGCCTGGGGATGACCCATGATTTCTTCAACTGAAACGATGGACCAATTACCATACCTTAGGTCCCACTGATACTATAGTCAGCAGCCTGTAGAGGTAGTGTGAAATGCCCATTCAAGGTAAACTACCCTTTACTTGTTCCCTGAATATAACCTACACCTCGTGCTTCTGTATCTTTGTACATTTCATTTCTCCCTACTGGAATTTCCTCCCCTCCTTCCTCTGCCTATTTGATTCATACCAGATCCCCAAGGACCTACTTAAAACCAGTGTTTTCTGAATGACCTATGGCTGCTCCCTGCCTACAGCAGCCCCTCCAGCCTATTAACTCTTAGGATATTCCTTGTTTGAGCCATAAATTGGGGATTCAACACATGCTGCCTTATTTGGTTACTCTTCCTTCCTTTTCCTCCCCCACTCCCCCTGTCTCTTCCTCTCTCTCTTTCTCTCTTCCTTCCTTCCTTTCTTTCATTTTCTTTGTCTTGAACAAATACATACATATTCACACACACATATGATAAAGGACATATGGAAAAATGTTTAAAAATCATTAGTAGGTTTGTGGTGGTTTTAAAACACATCCATGAATTCTTGACATTCCTCCTTTCAAAAGGCATGGCCTAATTTCCCTCCCCTTGAGTGTGGGCTGGACTTAGTGATTCACTTTTAACAGATGGAATAGGGGGAAGTGATAGTGTATAACTTTGATACTAGTCCATAAAAGGCTCTGCATCTTCCTCCTTGGTCTGTCTCTCTTGGATCACTCCATCTGGGGGGAAGCCAGCAGCCATGTTGTGAGGGCGCTCAAGTGTTACTGTGGAGAGGCCCACGTGAGAGAGCTCATGCAAACTGGCTACTATTTCTTGTCTGTGGTGGTTCAGTAAGCTACTTTTCGAGTTTCCAGAGGAATGGCTCATCTTCCACTAAGTCTTGCATAGTACCTTGGTAAGGGAAGTACAGAGCTTTTCACTAAAGACGTTAGTATTTGTAGTTTGACCTTGGAGGGTTAATTTTTCGGTATCATCACTAATAAATAAAACCAAAAGGGAAGGAAGTGGAAACTTGAAAAGGGTTAAAAGTTAGAGGCTTCCAGACCGAATTTGTTGAATGTCACCCTACTCTACTATAATGGCCATGGGGAAAATAAGTCCTGTCTCAAAATGTTACCTTTCCCCTGAAGATTGGCCCTATTTCCCATTCTCCTCGAATCAGCTGTGCTCTCTCCCTCCTTCAAATGTCCATACCTCTTTACTCGTATTTCTCTTAGGCCACCTCGCCTAACTTACCTTGTGTGAGAGCCAGTCATGCTCCTGATTGCCTCCACCATCCTATATAGAAGATCGGAGAGGCTCCCCTGTAATTCCAAATGCATCAATATTCCTTTGCAATATCTTAAATGACTGAATTCAGGATCTCATCATTGCTTATATGGGAAACTACAAAAATCCTGTAACTGGCCTTCCTGCTTCTAGCCTTGCTTCCCTCCCTCATCTTTCAACTAGTTAGCAATACACAACATGGATTTCAATTCTAAAGGAAAAATCCAATCAGGCCATTCTCCTCCTAAAGAAGAAAAAGAAGGAGGAGAAGAAGAAGAAGACCTCAAATCTCCCCTTTCCTGTGGGATAAAGGCCAAGGTCCTAGGCTCGGCATGCATGGTTCGGTAAGATCTGCCCCAGCCTAACCCTGTAGACTTTCCCCCTTTGTACCAACCTCAAACTTCACTCAAACAGGAGGGGGTGGCTTGTGCATCATTATTCACACTAGGCTGCTTCTCCTGCAGCTGTAACTGCCTCTCTTCCTCCCGAGTTGTCTCATTTGGCCCAACCCAACCCATCCTGCCCTTCCCTCCTGCCCTCCAACCTTTCTCACTCCTTTAGGGGCTGCATTGATGGTTGTGCTTGCAACATTGCACTGTGGGTCTCTGATGAAGCGGAAGCTTCCTGAGAACAAAGACTGGGTTGTTAACAACTTCACAGGTGCAGAATTTACCGAAGTACCCAGCACATAGAAGTACTAAAAAAATGGTTGGTGGGTGGTTGGAGCAGGAATATGCCTGAAATTGTGGCCCAAAGCACACCAGTTTATTATTGGCCCATCTAGATGTAGCCTTGACCTAGAAATCTAATGTCTTCGGTGAGCTCCTCTTTGTATGGTCTTGTCTTCCAGGATTAGGTAGGGTTGAGTTGGCCTGGGTTCAGTGGCACCTGTTAGATTTAGGTATTTACTCGCCATCCTTGGTGCCAGGCCCATCTTGGGCAGATGAAGACACACTTAAATATCACATGATGGCTGCTGATACTCATTGAGCACTTACTATGTACCAGGTATCGTTCTAAGTGCTTGACATGAATGAGTTCATTCAAGCCACACAGCTTGATGAGGTACATATTATTAGTATCTCCGTTTTACAGAGGAGGGTCAGTAACTTCTCTAAGATCACCCAGCTATTAAAAATAGAGCCTGCGTGCAAACCCAGGCAGCCTGGCTCAAGAGACCATCATGATCACTACCACCTTGTGTCTCCCCACATTCATGTTGGCCCTTCTTCCCAAGGGGGAAGGAGAGGGCAGCGTTAAGAAGAGAATATTTCTGCTTGAAGTTTTTATTTATCCAGTTTACTACATGACCTAATGATGCACATTTAGCCAGGATGAGGCCCATCTTTTCTTATTTTTATCCGTATACGCTTACTTACCCATGAAGATCACTCACTTTTCTCACCCAGATTCGAATGATTAGCAAAGAACCATATGATGCAAACGGTTTTGCTCTTTGCAAGCCATCTGTGTTTCCCAGTGTGCTGCAAACCACACCATTGCTTCCTCTTTACCTTTGTAGCGAGAGCACAGCGTTTGTCACTCAGTGTCTGAGCAACTTCAGTGACACCACGAGGAAAAGTCTGTACTGGGCCAAATGGCACACATCCCACATGTGGCATCTTTCTTTTTCTTTCTGAGTAAGTGTCATAATTCTGCATGTCTCTGTCGTCCCAGGAGCTTGTCAACAGGAGGCTGTTGGGTGGTGGAGGAGGACAATTTGGTATTTACAGGCAAAAATTGTGCCACACATTTTGAGTTTAGGCACTAATTTTTGACTTACCAAGAACGGTTTCCTGGTTTACCTTGGTGCACTTGAGTTCTAGGGAGATGCGGTGCTTGGTTGGGTTTGTGAAACTGGGCCCACCGATGTTCACATTTGTCTATGCTGCCGTGAGTTTACCTTATCCTCCTGGGCTAACCCATCCATGGAGCAAGTGAGGCCTCAGCTCCCCAAAATGAGAGGTGACCTTACGTCTTGTCTGATGTATTTGCTTTGGGAATGTGGATGGATGGAAGGGAAAGTTATGAGAGCACTTAGAAATTTTGGGCAAAGCTAAAAGAAGGTTCTGGACATCCCTGGGAACCGAAGTGGGAATTGATCTGAGGACTGAGAAGGGGCTGAAAGATTCACCGGGCTCTGCTAAAGGGCACATGGAGGGTCTTAGCTGGCCCAGGCGCACTTAAACATATAACCGTGGAGGAGTGGGGAGATTTGGAATAGAACAGATGACCTGTGCTGGGAATGGAATTGTTCCAGAGCAGGTAACAGGTACTCTTTTTGTGCTATGGGTTCCTTTAGCGGCAAGGCCTATAGATCCCACCTTAGAATAATTTGTTAAATGCCTAAAATAAAATGCATAGGATTTTAGGGGAAATCCATCATACTGAAATGCAATTATCGGTATCATTTTAAATGGTGATGTAGTCATTTACTGGCTTCTTGGCGGTTCCATCGCAAGATCTAGAGGTGGTCTGTTAACCACCAAACTTTGAAGGCGTAGTGAATGTGAATCATGTTTCAAGATGTCTTCAACAACAGTAATGTAACGTGAACATATCTCTGCTTTGTTGTCTACCTTCATGACTGAAGGAAATGCTAAATTTTCATTAAGATGAGTGAAAAATAAAGATGTGGGGTGTTTTTTTTTTTTCCATTTGAGTTTATGGACCTTGAATCCTGAGTGTGAACTCAGGTTAAGAACTGTTGTGGAGACTAGATGGAGTTCACATGGGGACCTGAGTGGGAAGGTCGGGGAACTAAGTGAACTTAATTAGCAGTGTGGCCAGAGCTGTGGCTAACACATGAAGAAGTGACAGCCTTCAGCACAATGGTGTGCTTCGTAAACACCGGCTTGAACCGAACGGGGCTCATGTCTCAGCAGACGGTAGATTGAGTGACGCAGGGATCAGATCTGGGACCTGATGGGGTAGAGGGGGCCTGTGGGACTAGTTAGGAGGCTAGGTTAGTGGCTGAGTGGATGGATGCTCACCAGACTGGCTTGGCTGGGCAGGTTAGTGGCTGGTACGTTCCAATTTGTCCTGTTCAGTTTTTGAGTGTGATTATTTGTTTATTTTTAAATGTTATGTGTGTATGCATGTATGTACGTATTTCTTAAGTAGACATGCTTTGTGTATTTGGACTGTGTGTTTGGCTTGTGTAGAGTAGAAAACAGGGTGTGTGTTGTGCAACAAGTCAGACATTGCAAATTCTCTCCTTCAACACTTCTTCTTCTTTTTTTTTTTTAATTCTGGTGAGCAGACTGGAAGCCCAGGGTGAAGGCAAGTAGTAACCAGGTTCAAAAAAGGGAAGCTGGAAGCTTTTCTTCAACCCACATAGACAATTATCCAAACTGGGCCTGTATTTCTTGCTTCTAAGTACTGACTCCCTTTAAAGCACTCATTTTTTATAGAACCATGGTTTTTATGTGAAGGGCACATGCATCAGGAAGCAACTCGAAAGAACTTTGGAAGCCTGCTATTTGTCCTGATAATTATGGAGGCAAAATTATAAATAAGGGAGGAAGTTGAATGCTGAGCAATTGATTGGTTGCACTATTTAGCAAAGGTATACTTTGTCCGGATTAATTTTTTTAATAAACATAAAGACTGATTAGTTCTGTCAGAATACAGCGCTCAATGAATTAATGTTATCAGTGAACGAGCTCGTGGACTTAGCACTCAGCTTGGCCTCCCTGATCTAGACCTGTCTCCCCTCACCCTGACTAGCTTGCTTCCATAGAAAAACCACTAATGTGGGAGGGACCTAGGGAGACACCCATTTTTTTCTAATCTTACAGAGACTGTATTCATAGAAGAAATTGTTTTGGGTTGGAAGTTCTCTCCGCCTTCAAGGGCATAGGGTTTTTGTATGTGTACGTGTAAGGAGATGTTGCCTGTTGTGTTTGATATTCTCCTGGTAGGTTTCGTATAATGTGGAATTATTTGAAGTTGCTATTTTTGTGTATCAAAAATGGTCAATTATAGGGGCACCCGGGTGGCTCAGTCGGTTAAGTGTCTGGATTCGGCTCAGGCCATGATCCCAAGGTCCTGGGATCGAGCCTCACATTGAGCTCCTTGCTCCGCAGGGAGTCTGCTTCTCCCTCTGCCACTTCCCCTGCTTGTGCTCTCTCTCTCGTTGTCAAAATAAATAAATCCTTTTAAAAAGTGGTCATTTATGGGCCATTTTATATGATCAACCTAACATCTTCCCTTTAAATAATATTGTAATGGTAAATTTGGCAATCCTAGTGATCTTTTTGAAAAAAAAAAAAAATCCCATTATCACCCAAGAATTGTTTGGGTTTCAAAAGCGTGGCCCTCTTGTGACAACATGGATGGAACTAGAGGGTATTATGCTTAGCGAAATAAGTCAATCGGAGAAAGACAACTATCATATGATCTCTTTGATATGAGGAAGTGGAGATGCAATGTGGGGGGGGTTGGGGGGAGGTAGGAAAAGAAAAAATGAAAAGATGGGATTGGGAGGGAGACAAACCATAAAAGACTCAATCTCAAAAAACAGACTGAGGGTTGCTGGGGGGAGGAGGGACGGGAGAGGGTGGTAGGGATATGGACATTGGAGAGGGTATGTGCTATGATGAGTGCTGTGAAATGGGTAAACCTGGCGATTCACAGACCTGTACCCCTGGGGATAAAAATACATTATATGTTTATTAAAAAAAAAAAAAAAAAGGCGTGGCCCCGGTGCCGTGTGTCAGGGCCCAGCTGTATATCCATCAGTCAGTGAGAATTTGAGCTGCTTATGCAAAGGGTTCTAACCCTCTGTCCATTAGGAGAGAAAGCAACAGAACAGTCCTCTGAAGTATTTTACTGCTGAGAAGGAGAGATAGGGACAACATCTCCCACAGAGAATGTCTTAATAAAAGTTGCTTCAGCGTACGGCCCCAGTGCACAGCCATTTGAATGACCTCTGTCTACCATTCAAAAATACCTGTGATACTTCCATGCTGTTGTTTCACTTTTCTAAGAAAGCGGTACCTTCCCGCTCGTGCTCGTGTTCGTGACCTCGTGCCTCCGTGGGGCCTTCCTCCATTCACGGTCCTCTCTGACGTCATCCATCTCCCCTCCGCAGCTCCTCTGCCCTTAAGCACATCTGGCCGGCCCACCCTGCTTCTCCCCTCTCAGCTACCATTGCCCGCTGCCCCCTTATTCTTCTGTTTCCCGCCTCCACAAAACTTCTCGAAGTAGTTCCCACCTCTTGCAGTCGCTTCTTATCCTTGAAATCCTGGGCCTCTGATCTATTGAAATCTCTTTTACAAAGATCTCCCCTGACACCATCCTCATCAAACTAAAAGGACTGTCCCCTGACTTTAGGGTCCTTGCCCTCACAGCAGCTTTTCAGCAAGCAGACAAGGCCCCTTTTTTTTGTTTTGTTTTGTTTTTAAGATTTACTTATTTATTTATTTGAGAGAGAGAGAGGGAGAGGGAGAGAGAGAAAGAGAGAGGGAGAGGGAGGGGGAGAGAGAACACAAGCATGGGGAGGGGGAGGGAGAAGCAGGCTCCCTGCTGAGCAAGAGCCCAAAGTGAGGCTGATCCCTGGATCTTGCGATCATGACCTGAGCCAAAAGTAGCTGCTTAGCTGCCTGAGCCACTCAAGTGCCCCCCAGACAGGCCCTTTTGTGGAACATTTTCCCCTCCTCTGGTTTCCAAGCTACTATGTCCTGTCTGCTCTCCAGTCTCCCTCACTCTTCCTTCTGTAGGTGTGTTCCTCATCCTATCCCCTCATAGAGAGACCCTGTAGTAATCTCTCTTTAGCCCTCCTCCTTCTATTCCCTCACACTGCCCAGTGCTGTAACTGACCTAGTCTGCACCCGTGGCCCAGAAGCTTCTGTGGTTATAAACAGGCTTTCACAGGAAGCGGTGAGAAACAATGGAGACAGCCAGGGATTTCACATTTGCAAATCTAGTTTCAAGTCAGGCTCAGCCATTTACAAGTTTGACTTTGCTAAATGTGGGAATATCACAGACTTCTTAAAAGGACTAGATTACAAAGATTTTCAAAGGGTTGAGTAGACCTCAAAGTAAAAATATGTATGTATTTATTTATTTATACTTTTATGTATCTATAAACACAAATGTAAAATATATATTATTTAAATATTATTTCCCAATGTTTGCTGGATATCTTTCCTATTTAATTCATGGTATTCAAATTTAGTATTTTCAAAATCAAATGCAGTTTCTTCTCCCTTACCCTTGAATACAACAGTCTCTTCTTGATACCCTTATTTCGATTTTTCTAAAGATTTTATTTATTTCTTTGTTTATTTACTTACAGAGAGAACAGGGGGCAGGGGCAGAGGGAGAGAGAAAATCCCAAGCAGACTCTGTGCTGAGCATGGAGCCCAATGCAGGGCTTGATCTCACAACCCTGAGATCATGACTTGAGCAGAAAGCAAGAGTCAGACGCTTAACTGACCGAGCCACCCAGGTGCCCCGTGATACCCTTACTTCTATTAAGAGAATCATTATTCTCTCAGTCAACCTCACAAAACTTGCCATCATTTTTGATTTCTAACAACCTTCCATCCTTCCATCCACCTCTTCTACCTCCGAGCATCCAAGACACTGAAAAACTCTCTAGATTTTATCTCCACGGTAGCTCTTATAGTCCCTTTCTTTGCATTCTTAGCAGCAATCACTTCTCTCCTGGGCTACCATGATTTCCTAATGTTTATTTCTAACTTCCATCATCCTACACAACTGTCAGATTGATTTTCCTAAGACCTTTCCAACATTTCCAGTGGATCCCCCATCACTTGATCGGTCAAGTCCAAACTTTTAGGTGTGATAGTCAAGAACTTCATGCTTTGGGCCCCAAATTCCTGTCCAGCCTTACCTCCTTCTATTCATCTTCATGTGTGTAACCTTTCCCCTAATCCATTTGTTAAAATTTTATTTATTTACGTGAGAGAGAGAATGAGAAAGAGAGAGAGCGTGAGAGGGGAGGAGGTCAGAGGGAGAAGCAGATTCCCTGCTCAGCAGGGAGCCCGACGATGGACTCGATCCTTGGTCCAGGATCATGACCTGAGCTGAAGGCAGTCACTCAACCAACTGAGACACCCAGGCACCCCACCCACCCAATCCATTTTATCACTCCCTAATTCCTAAACAAGGCCAGGTGCCCCCCTAAACAAGTCTTTTGATTTCTACTCATACAATCTTGTCATGAAGTCTTCCCCACTTAAATTATTATAATCTTTCCAATTCTTGAAATTCCACTTCTCAAACGGTCTCTTCCTTAAACCTCTCCTGTTTCCCTCCCCTCAAAATGCAATCTCTCCTTCCCTCAAATTCCTTAAAGCACTCTTGTCATCTCCCTGTTATGGAGAGAGGACTATCATCCTATCTGACTAAATTATAAAATCACGAAGTCAAAGATGATCCCTAACTCATCTTCGTGTCTTAGCTCCTGAAGCATCAGAAATACTATAAGTTGTTGAATAAGTATTTATTGAATTGGCAAATAAGGCAGTAGAAGATAGAGTGCTAGTTTTCACAGTAAAATGTTTCAGATATGGTACCCATCTCCTGATGCCATGGAAGATACTGAGAAGTGTTGCCTAGCGACCAAAATAACACTGTGGTAACATACCACTAAAGTGGTACCTCAGAAACCCTATTTCTAAAAACATTTTTGTTGTGGAATATAACACATAAGAAAAGTTAGTAAAACATAAACATGGAGTGTAGCAAATAAGTTAAAAAATAAAAACCAAGTCATCACTATCCAGGTCAAGAAACAGAAGATTGCTAGGACCCTAAAAGTACCCACTCACTGTGCCATGAGCCCCCTCCGGATCTCTACCATCCGCCCTACACACAATCACTGTTCTGACTCCCATGATAACCACTTCCTAGCTTTTCTTCTTTTTTTAAGTGGTTTTCTCTTCACATTTACTAAGTGATACAGTGTGGTTTTGCCTGTTTTTAAGTTGATAAATCCTGGAATCATTCTGTAGTGCATCAAAAAAATTCTCAACATATGATCTCTTTCATTAAACCCAATCATCCATGTTACAACCAGTTATGATTCTTTCACTTTCATTTCTGTGTAATATTTCATTTTATGGATATGCCACAGTGTGTCCATTCTTGCTGGTGGACATACCAGTAGTCTCAAGATGGGGCTATGATGAACAGTGTTGATATGGGTATTTTTCCATACGTAGCCTGGTGCCTGGCACACACATTTCTCTGAGATATATCTCTAACTGGCATTGCTGAAAATGTTTTAAGTTGTCTCTGTTCAATAATTGGTAAGTAGTAAGTTACATTTTTTCCTTCTATCCCTCAGGATTTGTTAGAAGAAGAGCATAATATCAATATATCACATGAACTGGGATTTACGAATAAATTGGTATATTTTAATTGTTACTGGAAATGTGTGTGGTTGGTGGGATGTATCTTTGTTTTCCAGTTTTGCATGAAGCATTCAATAGGCAATTTTTAGTGGACTGCCTCAGATGACCACTCGAACTTTCTCCCTGGTTTTTGTGTAGTCCCTCTTCTCTTAGAATTGTTTCCATTTCAAAATTCCTCTCCTCAGCCTTACATGATCTCTATAAGGTCATTTTTCCTTTCTCTCACTTTTTTTCCACCCTAGTTTCCTTTACTTGATGTTCTTGTGGATTTGCAAAATTCAGCAGATTTTCTGCTTTCCCCATACCGTCTTTTTTTTTTTTTTTAAGATTTTTATTCATTTATTTGAAAAAGAGAGACAGTACAAGCATGGGGGAGGGACAGAGGGCAAGGGAGAAGCAGACTCCCTGCTGAGCAGGGAGCCTGCACTGAGACTCGATCCTAGGACCCTGGGATCATGACCTGAGCTGATGGCAGTTGCTTAACCGACTGAGCCACCCAGGCAACCCTCTCCCCATGTCTTCTTCTGAGTTCCATTCTGTTCATCCCACAATGCTAGCAATTGCTCCCTGTGGGACTCTTCTGAGGTCTTTCCCCTCCTCTTCTCTTCTCTTCCCCTTCCACTGGGCCCCAGGCCCATAGTGAAAGATCGTGCTCACCCTTGGGCAACTCTATCATTTGCTCTTTGTTCTTTCTGTCACACAAACTAGCCTTTAATATTAGATTAATCCATAAACACATGCATTTTTCATTTCTGCAAAGTGTCTGATTTTGAACACGTGCACGTCAAAAGAAAATGTTGCCATTTGAGAATGTTTTCTCCTTCCAACTGAATACTTGAGATTTGTCTCAACAGGAAACACTTCATCGTCATCCCAACTGAATGCTTTTGGTGAGAGAAGAACTAAGGTGACTTTGAGCCCAGATCCTGGCAGACTTGACAGGCCGTCTTTTTTGAAGCTTTTCAATAAAGCTGTAGTGGCTTTTTTAAAAATGACAAAACAAAAAACCCTCCACAGTATAGAAAGGAAGTGCTGCTGCCTCTTCTGCTGCTAATTTTAGCTAGTCCTGCATCAGACGTGGCCAGGAGCTACAAATAGTTCCAACGAACTAGCAAGACCGAGAAAGTGTGGCACCACAGGCTGTGGGTAGATTTCCCCTCTCCAGCCATCTCGGAGAGAACGGCCCAACAGGTAGCCAGGAATGAGTCGGAAGGAAGAATTTGCTGAATTGTCCCATAAAATAATGTAAAAGGTGAATTATCGTGCATCGTATTGACTTTATTTTAAGATTTTTAAATTTATTTATTTGACAGAGATAATGAGAGAGGGAATACAAACAGGGGGAGTGGCAGAGGGAGAAGCAGGCTCCCCGTCGAGCAGAGAGCCCGATGCGGGGCTCGATCCCAGGACCCTGGGATCATGACCTGAGCTGCTTAACGACTGAGCCACCCAGGTGCCCCTCATATTGACTTTGAAATAAGTGCCCTTAGATAACACCAGGCACTAGGTGTTATCAGTTATAATAGTTATCATTCTGTTGAAGCTCACCTTTTTTTTTTTTTAAAGTGATTAGGACTTACTATGGAAGTTGAAGTTATAAAAGAACAGGAGCTCATCAAGCCATTCCACTGCTTCTCAACCTGAAGGAGGTGTATGAACATTTGAGTTGATTATAGCTAATAACCTGTGATCTCATTTGCTAGAACTCTAATACAGGGCGCTGCGATAAGGCGGCACACTGGGGACTGGAGCGCTAATCTATTTTTATTCTCCGTTCTTTCTCTTCCTTGCAAGCTAAGCTCAGCCTTGGCCAGAGGGAGGTAACCATCCAGAAAGGACCGCTGTTTCGGGTCGCGGGCTACCCTGTCAGGATTGGCTGCAATGTCACGGGCCACCAGGGACCTGCTGAGCAGAATTTCCAGTGGTCTGTTTACCTGCCTAAAACCCCGAAACAAGAAATCCAGATCGTGAGCACCAAGGATGCCAGCTTCTCTTATGTGGTATACGCACAGCGGGTGCGAAGCGGGGAGATCTATGTGGAGAGGGTCCGGGGCAACTCAGTCTTCTTGCATATCTCAGAGCCCCAGCTGAAGGATTCTGGCGAGTATGAGTGTCACACACCGAACACGGATGAAAGATACTATGGCAATTACAGCGCGAAGACTAGGCTAATTGGTAAGCTATGGGCCCTCCTGCATCCGGCAGCCCCCAGAAGCCAGAGCCCCACCATCACAATGCCTTGTGCCATGTGACGTGGCTTCGCCTCATGTCCTTGCTTTGGCAAGAGAACCCTGGAAGCCCTCTGGGTATTTTGCAGATGGGTCACACATCGGTATCTCCCCTTCTCTGAAACACTCAATTCATCTTTCTTGTCAACTTGGCCCCGCTGCCAAGATTTAGATAGCGTGTGGTCTTCCAAAGGCTTGGTCCATAGCTAGCCACGAGGTGATCGTAGCAACAGCATCAAACAAAATTCTGAGAGTTCTTCCCATGTCCTGTCTCTTCTTGGGGGCAGGATGTTAACTTGGTAAGAGAGTTGGAGTTAATACGGTCAAGTGGTAAGTCATTCAGTTGGAAATGAATATTCCCAAGCTAGTCATCTCAAGCAGATTTACATAGAGAGGTTCATGGTCCTTGCAATTACCATTTTGCCCCTTTGCCTAGAATACCTTAGCACCCCTTTTTCAATCTAGCCAACCCACATGTACTTGTGGACCCAGTTTAGCTCTTACCTCTTCTGTGAGATCTGTCCTGTCTCAGGCAATATATTCCCATCTTTGTTTCCTCCTGATGCTCTGTTCACATCACTATTATTAGCACTCCCACAGTGTATGTGGTATTTGGCTGCTTATACGACTCCTTCCTCACCTCGAGCTCCGGGAGAATCATGATCTCAGCCCCTAGCACGGTGGGTAGCACTGGGTAGCTGCTCAGTAAGTACGCATTGATCGAATCTAAGTGTTGCTTTCCCATAAGCCTAGGCTGCGTGATTTCCTCTGAGGAAGAACACAGTGAGAGGGTAGTAGGATGGTTATCAAAACTTTGGTAAGGGCTGCATTTGAGCTCTGAATGGTTATAAGAGATTATTTCAGAACTTTATAAAGAAGCAGGTTAAGGCATCAGGAAATGAAGCAACTTGCTCCAATTCCTGTAGTCAAATAGGGACAGATTTAGGACCAGAATCTAGGTCTTCTGGCTCCCAGTGCTCTTCCCTTTTAAATACTCTGTGTCTGAGTAGCTAATTTGGTCACAGCCTAAGCTAAAAACGTAAAGTCGGGGTCAATACATCACTAAGCCATTAGTTTCGCCAAGTTCCACAGACTGTGTATACAGACGCTGATGTTCCCCTTGGCAATAGGGAAAGCCTGTGGCTGGTGGAAAAGCAACTCCAAGCAGGTGCTTTACGGAGGGTGGGTCAGGGTGCCATCTCCTTCCGAGCAGGCTCGTCTGCCAGGATACTGGGCCAGTCAGTTATCATCGTCCCTTTGATTCCAGTTATTCCAGATACGCTCTCTGCCACCATGAGTTCCCAGACTCTCAGTAAGGAGGAAGGTGAATCATTAGAACTGACCTGCGAAGCAGCCAAAGCCACAGCTCAGCACACTCACCTCTCTGTCACGTGGTACCTGATGCAGGATGGAGAAAGAAACCAAATCACCGAGATTATTTCCCTCTCCAAAGATTTCCTGTTGATCCCCGGGCCCTCGTATACAGAGAGGTTTGCGGCTGGTGACGTCCAGCTTGGCAAGCTTGGGGTCGCCACCTTCAGGCTGTCCATAGGGAGGCTCCAGCCCTCAGATCAAGGCCAGCTGTTCTGTGAGGCCACCGAGTGGATTCAGGATCCAGATGAAACCTGGACTTCAATCGCGAGAAAGCGGACAGCTCAAACCACTCTGAGGATTCAACCCATAGGTAATGATCTTCTCAAGAAACTTGTTAGTATGTTGATAGTGGATATTGATGGGATATCTTTTTGGTGTTTTTCTGATCTTCTGTCATGCCTTTAAAAAAAAAAAACATTTAGAAAGTTTGAATACATTTGGGTTTTGGCATCTGGAAAGCATAAGTAAGAAGAGGGACATTTGGTGTTGGGTCTGTCCATAGCAGGTTTTCTATGGGATAAGATCTGTTGAGTGGTTAGGTAGGTTCTGCAAGGCATGCCTGAAAATGGTTTTGTTACCACCCTTGCCAAGCCCTCTGTAAGCACTTTATCTACATTTTCTGCTTTACCTATATTATCTAATTTAGTCCTCACCCTATGGGGCAAGTGGTTGACTCCCCATTTTTAAAACAAGGAACCTGAGCCTCAGACAGGCAAGTTGCTGGTGAGAGGTGGAGCTGGTGCTCAAAGCAGGTGTGTCTCTCTGAAGCCCCTACACCACAGACCCAGAGTAGCTCTAGCAGTTTCCATCGTGGAACCTTGTCTTAGTCACTGCCAGGACTTCCTTCCACCTGACCCCATTTCCTGCTTGGGATGGTGTTACTCTTCACGATCCACTGGCATTTTCATCAAAGCAAGCGGGAAGGCTCAGCTGTCTTTCTGGTTTCTCTACATGGGCTATGGTCCAACAGGAAGAGGTTGCAAAAGCCGTGTATATCCAGACTAAAAGCAGTGATCCAATGGTGGATCACTCAAGGCTTCTTTTCTTTTCTTTCCTTTCCTTTCCTTTTTTCTTTTCTTTTCTTTTCTCTCTTCTCCTCTCCTCTCCTCTTCCCCCTTCCTTTCCCTTCCTTTCCTTTTCCTTCCTTCCTCCCTTCCTTCCTAGGAGGAGAGTTACTCTCTTTCATTAAGAAATTGTCCTATTGTGCTTAAGGGTCCAAGTTACACTCAATGAGTTCTGTGAGGACCTATCACATGTGCTTTTCCTCTTTCTTTGAGAACAATTTTTTTTTACATTTTTTTGGAAGATTTTATTTATTTATTTGACAGACAAAGATCACAAGTAGGCAGAGAGGCAGGCAGAAAGAGAGAGAGGAGGAAGCAGGCTCCCTGTCGAGCAGAGAGCCCAATGCGGGGCTCGATCCCAGGACTCTGGGATCATGACCCGAGCCGAAGGCAGAGGCTTAAGCCACTGAGCCACCCAGGCGCCCCGAGGACAATTTTTTATGTAAAACAGTCTTTATTTTTACTTATTTATTTTCACAAAAATTGTATGTATTTAAGGTGTGCATGTTTTGATACATATATGCATTTTGAAATGATCACCACGATCAAGCCAATTAACATATCCACCATCTCACCTTGTTACTTTTTGTGTGTAGTGGGTGTGTGCTTGTGCTGTGTGGTGAGAACACTTAAGATATCTATTCTTGGCAAATTTCAAGTATGCAACACAGTATTATTAACTGCAGTCACCATGCTATACAATAGATCTATAGACCTTATCTTGTGTAATGGAAACTCTGTACCCTTTGACCAATATCTACTCCCTCCCCCCCAGATCCTGGCAACAACCATTCTGTTCTCCGCTTTTATGAGTTCAGCAGTCTTAGACGCCACATATAAGTGACTCCCTGCAGTATCTGTCTTTCTGTGTCTGGCTTATTTCAGTTAGCCTAATGTCCTCCAGGGTGATCCAGGTTGTTGAAAATGGCAGGCTTTGCTTTTCTCTCGTGGCTGAATAATAGTTCAGTGTGTATATATTTACTATATTATCTTCATTCATCTATCCATCAGTGGACACTTAGGTTGTTTCCATATCTTTGCTATCACAAATAATAAACATGGCAATGCAGATGTCTCTTTGAGATCCTGACTTCATTTCCTTTGGCTATATACCCAGAAGAGGGATGGCTGGATTATACGGTAGTTCTATTTTTAGTTTTTGAGGAACCTCCACGCCATTTCTATAACGTTACCTCCCCGAAAACAGAGCATGTCCTCCACACCCATTTCTCCACATCCTCACTAACACGTATTATTAATTCTCCCAACCCAGGAACACAGGATATCTTTCCATTTACTTGTATCTTTAATTTCTTTCATCAGTATTTTACAGTTTTCAGAGCACATGTCTTTACCTCCTTGGTTAAATTTATTCCTAAGTATTTTCTTCTTTTTGACGTTATTGCAAGTGAGATTTTTTTTAAATGAGATAAAATTGGTATATGACAGTATATAAGTTTCAGGTGTGCAACACTAATCCAATACTTGTATACACTCCATGTGATTACCACTGTAAGTCTAGTTACAATCCATTACCACATAGTTGAGCCCCTTTACCCATTTTGCCCACTCCCCAACCTCCTTCCCCTCTGGGAACCACAAATCTGTTCTCTGTCTCTATAGAGAGTTTATTTTTGTTTTGTTTGTTCATTTGTTTTGGTTTTTAGAGTCCACATATAAGTGAAATTATGTGGTATTTGTCTTTCTCTGTCTTTATTTCACTTAGAATAATATCCTCATGGTCCATCCATGTTATTGCAAATGGCAAGATCTCCTTCTTTATGGCTAAATAGTATTCTTTGTGTGTGTATATATACTACATTTTCTTTATCCATTTATCCATTGATGGATACTTGGGCTGCTTCCATATCTTGGCTAATATAAATAATGCTGCAATAAATATAGGGGTGCATATATCTTTTTGGTGTTTTTATGTTCTTTGAATAAATATCCAGAAGAGGGATAGCTGGATCATACGGTAATTGTATTTTTAATTTTTTTTTTTTGAGATTTTATTTATTTATTTAGGAGAGAGGCAAGGAGAGAGAGCTCATGGACAGGAGCAGAGGGGGAGGGAGAGAGACAAGCAGACTCAGTGCTGAGCACAGAGCCTGAGATCAGACCTGAGTCAAAACCAAGAGCTGGCCATTAACCTACTGAGCCACTCAGGCCCCCTATTTTTAACTTTCTGAGAAATCTCTCTACTCTTTTCAATATTGGCTGAACCAATTTACATTCTTATTGGCAATATAAAAGCTTTCCCTTATTGCCACATCCTCTCCAATACTTGGTATTTCTTGTCTTTTTTGAGAATAGCCATTCTGACAGGTGTGAGATGATGTCTCATTATGGTTTCGATCTGCATTTCCCTGATGATGAGTGATGTTGAGTATCTTTTCATTGTGTTTATTGGCCATCTGCAGAAATTGTTTTCTCAATGTCTTTTTCCAATACTGTGTCGCTAGTGCATAGAAATGCAACTGATTTTTTTTTGTATGTTGATTTTGTATAATGCAACTTTACTGAAATCATTAGTTTTAACAGTTTTTTGGTGGAGCCTTTTGGGATTTCTATATATAAGATCACATCATCTGCAAACAGATGATTTTACTTCATTTTTCTGACTTGAATGCCCTTTATTTATTTTTTCCTGACTAACTGCTCTGGCTAGGGCTTCCAGTACTATGTCTGATAGAAGCGGTGAGAGTGGATGTCCATGTCTTTTCCTGATCTTAGAGGAAAGACTTTCAGCTTTTCATCGTTAGGTGTTATGTTAACTGTGGATTTGTCATACGTCACGTCACGTGTGCTTTAACTTAGGAAAATTCCACTGGATAGTCTTAGCTCCCCAAAAAAGAGAGCAAAGCAGTCACAGTTTACAGCAGTTCAACTTATTATAAAATATTTTATATTTTTTTATTCAAAAAAGATACCCTACTCCTTATACTTCTATGCATACATCTTGCTTAATAGGATTGCAATCAGAAAAGCTACGTGCGCTGCTCTTCCTGAAAGACTGAAGGAATAGGCAAGGACATTTTTGATTCTAGGCATTGCTTTGGCTGACCTCCTCCTCAGAGCTCAACTCCCACATGAAATGCAATCCCCACACTACCCTTACAGGGAGTATTATCTCTCTGTGGTCCCGAAAGGACAGATGCCGAGGCTTCTCTAAACACCTGCTTTGCTTTTGTTTCCTAGTGAGAGATTTTCACGTCAACATTTCAGCTGAGAGCACATGGACTGCAGGGAATTCCTTAGAACTGGTCTGCCTGGTCGTAGGTGGTGGCCGGGACCCATGGCTTCAGGGCATTTGGTTCTTCAATGGTAATGAGATGGCCCGCATGGACGCTGAGGGTGTTCTGGACCTGAAGGGAGACTACAGAGAGAGAGCAAGTCAAGGACAGCTTTGGGTTTCAAAGTTAAGCCCCAAAGCTTTCTCTCTCAAGATCTTCTCCGTGGACCCCGAGGATGAAGGCACCTACAGCTGTGCCGTGGCAGAGGTGGCGAGAGCTCCGATGGGCTCCTGGCAGGTGCTTCAGAGCAAGCAGTCCCCAGACAGCCGCGTGCAACTGAGGAAGCCAGCAGGTACGTGAAGTCAGAGCCAGACATGCCTGGACTGCTCTCTGCTTCCGTCCTTTGTGAGGCCAGGCTGCCTCCCTGGACACAGCAGACATACCCCTGGAGAGTCCGGTGTCAGTCCCATCACTCTGAGGTGGAGTTAAGAGAAGCCACCAAGGGGCGCCTGGGTGGCTCAGTGGCTTAAAGCCTCTGCCTTCGGCTCAGGTCATGATCCCAGGGTCCTGGCATCTAGCCCCGCATCGGGCTCTCTGCTCAGCAGGGAGACTGCTTCCCTTCCTCTCTCTGCCTGCCTCTCTGTCTACTTGTGATCTCTGTCTATCAAATAAATAAATAAAATCTTTAAAAAAAATTTTTTAAAAAGAGAAGCCACCAAATTGGCTGAAGACCTAGGTCTTATTCCCGGACCGTTAAACAGGCTGTGACCACAGACCCAAGGCTTAACTTCTTTAAATCTCAGCTTCCTTAAATATAAAATAATGACATACATTTAGTTTGCCCTGAAGTCCCCTCTTGCTGTCTTAGATTCTTTGATTGTATTTGCCATCAGTCCTCATTTATGTACATTGTGTTTTTCTCCACGTGGAAAACACCAGCGTTAATGAAACCCCCGTCTTCTCTTTGTTGTCTGTGTGATGCGAGTATGGTGAGAGGAAAGAATGACACTTTGCCTCCTTCCTGTGGATGAAACACCTGCATTGTGCCCCCCGCCCTGCAAACATCTTTCAGATGTCTTTTGTCCATCCTCTGTTCTCTTAACCTGATACAGGGAATGAGAGTACGTCTTAATTCTGCATCAAAGCCTGACTCAGAATAAGAAATGAAGAGGTAAATGATAGCGGGCAGACTCAATTCCCTGCGTTTTGCTGTATTGTGAGGTGCCTGTCCAAACAGGTCCACGTAGCTACTATAGGCATGAACGTGGAAGGCCACTCAGCTCTTGTTTCAAGTTTATGAAGGTTGGACAACCTTCAATGTGGTGAACACTCAGTGTTTTTTGTGTGCAGAGAAAACAGACAAATCTACAACATATGTTAGGATGCTCTGGGCTGGGTGTTATATTCAAAACCTAGAAGGATCCACTGCCCAAGAGCACAGAACAAAAGCCAACTAAAAATAAAGATACTCTCGTTTTCACTTGCTCATTGGTGGCATCTCCAAAGATAGATCAATTTCCCTTTCATGCTCTTCTCTGTCGCCCCATTTGCGAGCAACGAAGATGCACAAGCCTTGGCCTAGGATGGCACGCCAGGAAGTGTGTTGGTGTTAGTTTTCACACTAAACATTTGGTCTGACTTTCTAGGATTCAGGAATAACTGTGTGGGCGGGTTTACATATTTACATGAAGCTTAATCTCTGCTTCATTCATCTCAGTCTCTGCTAAAACATATCTGTAAACCTTTCTTAAATTTGGCATATGGGAATCTGTGCCGGAGGGACCTGAAGGTGTGCTTTGTGGTCCTCAGATCATAAGTCTGTCCGTAGGATGGTCTTCCAAAGCTAAATATAGTTCTTTGTGTAGGCTGGAGTCCAAACTGGGCCTGGTATGTGGAAACAGAAAAAGTTATTAGCAAATTTATTAAGGATTCTGTTGAGCATTCGGTTTTGAAAGTCAAACCAAAGTCTGAGCAGTTTTATCATGAAACTCATATTTTATGAATATTTTAAACAGAAGGGGGTACTCACTACCACTGTGAATGTGTAACTTACACGTACTTGATAAGATTATTACTTCTTACCAAGAGGCAGTAATGACTGTAAAGAACTAAGGAGACCTCATTTTTTTTCTTTAAAAAAAAAATGGATGTTAGTTGAAACTAACCATAATGGTTACATTCAAGTAGTGAGATTATGAGTAATAATTTCCTCTTTATTTTCTAAACTTCAGTTTGAGTCTATTTTTAACTTGAAAAGAACTTTAAGTATAATCCTGCCTTCACTACCCAAAATCTGGAAGTAGGTTTGCATATATAGACACAGATACAGATAAAGATATAGATATAGAATATTAAATGTTATTTAACTAATAATTATTAAATAATTATCATTTAATTATTTAATTGTATTATTAGATAATAAAATACTAAATACATGTATTGGATGTACTTGTGGACATCAGGCTTCATTCCGCCTTTGTAACTTATCTACGTGTATACATAGAGCCGGAGAAGACCCAGCTCCTTCCCCAGCAGGGAAGAACAATTTACAAATTCATTTAGATCCTATTGAGATTTCTCATCCCAATTCTATTTTGTTTTCTCTCTTTTGGCTTTGAACTACCTCACTTTCACTAAGTGCCTCTCAATGCTAATAGCTCCCCTTTACTGGGTACTTTCCCTTGCCAGCCAGGCTAAGCCCTTGGGTGTGTACCACTTTTAGTCGTCCCAGCAATGCGATAAGGTAGGTGCTACTATTACGTTTGTATATACAGGAAAGAAAATCAAGGGTCAGGGAGGACAACTGTGATGCCCAAGATAAATTCTGACTCCCAGGACCTTGGCCTTAAACCTGAGATGCGTGAGCTACTGAGGTGTCTTTGCTTTGCCCACAAAGCACCCAGGACAAAGCCTTGTACGGGAAGTATCTGTTGAATGAATGTTTGCATTTCTACACATTTTGAGTTTCCCATCTGGGAACCATTTGTATTTTGTAATTTAATATTACAGTTCAGATAAAAGAAGGATCTCCCTTCAACGAATAGCGTATGTATGAGAATATGTGATTTGAAGAAGGGAAATATATCTATCTGTGTATTTTCCCCCAAGTAATTGTTTTTTCTTTTCTAGTAATTGTTTTTAATGGCGGTATTTTGTTTGTTGTTGTTGTTGTCTAAATAAACTCTACAACCAGCGTGGGGCTTGAACTCATGACCCTGGAATCAAAAATCCCATGCTTTATGGACTGAGCCAGCCGGGCACCCCTAATGGTAGTTTTTGAAAAGAAATCTAATTACCAATACTCCTTTCCTGTTCACAACACATACTAATTAGGGGGAAAATAAGTAGGGAGAGCAATGTCATTTTGATCTATGAAATATAAAATTCTAAAAAACTAAAAATTTAAATAAACACAGCTTCGTTACTTCTAGGCTCGTACACCCACCCTAATTAATCTAACAAAATATTACCAGATGTTTTCCCAACTAGATGTTCTTAATGAAGGGCTGATTAAACAAAGCACTAAAAATAAAGGCAAATTATAAATTGTTTAAGTGTAAATAAGTGCTCCTGATATTCTTTCTGCTGTCTTATTGCCACTAGTTAAGTGGTTAGCAAATCTCTTTTCTGGGGGTGGTAAGAACAGTCAACAGCCCGATCTGATTTGTCACAAACCAGTTGAGGCCTAATTAAAGAGATTTCACTGTTTTAGTAAAATTTTCATTTACTTGAAATACTTCTTTCTCCTCTCAAATCTGTAACCCACAGCAAGAAACGTAGTCTTATCCACCAAGAATAAGCAGGAAGCCATGTGGGAAGGAGAGGCATTAACGCTTCTCTGCAAGGCAGATGGGGCTGTGAGTCTCCTGTCCGTGGAATGGTGGCACCTCCCACAAGGCCAGGAGCAGCCGGAGTTGGTGGCCAGTATGCAACAAGATGGTGCCATGCAGCTGGGGACCTCCTACAAGCAACTCAACAACCGGGGCCCCACGAGACTGGAGAAAATGGACTGGGCCACCTTCCAGCTGGAGATCAGCCCCACCAGCACCACAGATAGCGGTGTGTACGAGTGCCGAGTGTCTGAGGGCACCCGGAACCACGCCAGAGGTCGGAGCTGGACTCAGAAGTTGGCAGTCACTGTCAAGTCTCTGGGTAAGTGTCGAAGAAATCCTGTTCTAAACTTAAATATATCAGCAGTACCTTTCTTGATGGTGGGATGCAGTGGAATTTATGCATCGTCCCGAAACCCCTCCTTGTGGCACGTGCACCCCAGGACACAGAGCATAGTCTGTGGCTGCCATGTCTGTCCAGCAGTCTCTAAAATTTACTCCTCTTTATAAGGATCATGTGGAGGGTGCCACTTGTCGGTTGTTGGTCAGAGCTAAACACAAAAGCCTGTGAGCTAGAGTGGACGTATAGAGGACCTGTGCCTGTGGACGTGAGCTTTGTACATCCAGGCTTCTATAGCTGCAGCTCTGGGCTTACAGAGTCTCTTCAAGCCTGTGAGCCAGAGAGACGCTGAGCCCATGAGTGGAAATCAGAGGAGGCCCGCCACCCAGGGGTAGGGGTGGGGAGGGGAGAGCACTCCACCCACTCAGTAGCAGCTGTCTAAGCGGCAGGCTGGAGAAACACTGCCTGTTTGTTGTTCCTGCTGGGAACGCTCTCAGAAGAGGATCAACTTTGGAAAATTGAGGTCAGAATTCAGGACAGACTGTACTGTGAGTCAACTTTTAGCCCCAAATATTTGGGGTACCCATGTATGAATGCATGGTTCCATATGAAGAGGTGGTAGGTAGGAGAACTTTGATTTGATAAACATATTGTCATTGGTGTTTCCCATGTGTTTCTGCCCACAGAGTCGAGTTTACGGGTTAAGCTGATGAGCCGTCAGCCCAAAGTGGAATTAGCCAAGACCTTTGGCTTGTCCTGCGTAGTGGAGGCTGACTACGCCAACCTCAGGGTGCCACTCACTGTGACGTGGCTGTTCCAGCCAGCAAGATCTCAAGTCTTTCATCTACTTGTTCGAATCACCCATAATGGCACTATTGAGTGGGGGGAAAACCTATCTCAGTTCCAAAAGAAGACAAAAGTTCTCCAGTCCTCGTTTCATTCTCAACTCCTAATCCACGATGCCACTGAGGAAGAAGCAGGAGTTTATCAGTGTAAAGTAGAAGTTTATGTCAGAAATTCCCTATGCACAAGTGGCCCCGCAAGGGCTTCTGCCATCTCTCACTCACTGATGATCGCCATCGCTTTACCAGGTAAACACCACTGGAAATTAATCCTTGCTTTAAAAACAAACAAACACATTTCTCTTATTTGGGGCAAGTTATAGAATTAAAACATAAACTACCTTTCCCCCCATGTTTTGACTGTATAAGTTAGCACTGAATAAAACCGATATCCAGGCTAACATGACGTTAGTACACATGGGACAGCCATACTGGCTGTTAAAACATTGACATACCTCCACATGGACTACTAGTTACTGTTGCTCCAGGCCCCATCCCCCTCTTTCCGTAAGTCCCCACTACCCAGCAAGTGAAAGGTATCATGTGGCACAACAGGGGGCTTCTTGGATCAGCTCTGGTGGGGAGGGAGGCACTCTTTGGATTGGTCACTGCCCATGCCTTACTAATCATTAAATGTTTGCAATGTCTCCCCTACTGGTAAGGATAATGTCAATTCCATTAGAATACATTTATCCTCTTGATTTAACATGTTAATGTAAAGAGAGAATATCTAATAATAGTCAGATAGAATTTAGCTCATCAGCTGGTGAAAGAGCAGAGGTAAAAAAGTAAGACAAAACCTGGGCAAAGTCCCGCTGGGTCAACGTATCTTCTTTTATGACTTCTGTTCTCTAAAGACATTGTGTTCAAGAGCCTTTGAAGTCATTGCCACTTGACAGGCACCAGTGAGTGGCTTAGCGTTGGGCAAGTCACTCAGTCTGTCCTAGTCTAGGTACTTCATCCCTAAATTGCTGCTGTGCACTGTAAAGGTGGTGACATATGTAATGTGCCCAGGACAGTGCCTGATGTACGAAGAGGATGGTCAGACATGGTGGCAACCATTATTCTCTCTGCTGCTGAGCGACATTTAACAATCTCCTTGTTGATTAACTCATGCTTTAATTGCTTTGTCCTTCCCGTGGTATTTAAAATTGTCAACCCAATCCCTTCTTCTTGAAACTTTCTTTTTCCTTGGCCTCATGACACAAGATTTTCTTGGTTTCTTTCCTAACACTCTCTTTCTTCTCATTCTCTTTTGCAGAGTTCTCCTCCTTCACAGATCCATTCCTTTGTGTTGTAGCTTTAGCTTGTTTTCTTCTCATTCTATACAGTCTCCTGAAGTGGGCTTATTCCTCCGCCTGGTTCAACCTATATACTGACGACTCTCAAATCCATTATCCTGAAAGGCTCCTCTTGATCCCCAGACTCTTTATGCAATTAGCTCTGAGGCATATCTACACTCAGTAAGTCCAAACATAAATGCACTATTTTTATTCTTCCAAAGCTACTCCTCCTGCACTGTTCTCCATGTCTACACAATCCACCAGTGGCCCAGGTGAGAAACCACAACACCTCCATATCCACCTTATCCAAACTCCCATAGCACAGCTTGCAAGATCCTTTATAACCTGGCACATTTATGTCTTTACATTATGACTTTCCAACATCATCTTCTACTTTCCATCTTGAATTTGAGCTCCAGCCACACTGAACTACTTGCAGGCTTTCAAATACTCTATGTTATCCCTCACTTTTAGTCTTTGTTCAAGGCATGGGTTTTGTGTGAACTCTTTAACCTTTTCTCCACCAGACAAATTCCTATTAACTCTTAAGACTTAGCCTGGAGATCTCCGCTCCAGGAAGCCTCTCCCCACTGCCGTATTTGAGTTAGATAGTCCTGCCCTAGGCTCTGACAGCCATTTCTGCATACCTGTGAGGAAAGAGACCTACTGGCAACTTCAAGAAGCCATTACAAAAGTAGAATTAGCGATAACAGCAAGAAGTTAGAATAAGGTTTGGAAAGCAGGTTGAGAGAAAGCAGGTTATGAGATTCCCACAGTTGACTGGCTTCAAAGAGACATACAATTTTAATAGTCCACCTACGACTTCCTCTTGTTTACCCATGTTTGAAGGCAGATACAAACAAGGACATGTCAGCAAATTGTGAATCCAGGAGTATTCTGGAGAGTGAGTACACAAAGCATTAATAGGGTCACTTTCTCTCACTGCTTTATAAAATGCAACAGAAGAGAAAATGTCTAGGCTTTGATAGTGAGGCATTACCATGTGGAAGAGATTGGTTTTCTGTATGACACTCCATCCTGCCCCATGTTCCCTATTCTACTCTGCCGGCTAAGGGTAGAACCAGGACCAGTGACTGGAAGGTACAGAGTGGTAAAATCCAAGTTGACATCAGAAAGAATTCTCTAGTGGCAGTGATGTCCAAAGATGGAACGAGCTGCTTTGTCACTTGGTGAGCTATCCAGAGGCTTTGTGGGCAGTTAGTGGGACGGCTCAGGAGGGAATGCCTACATCCAATGAATGTCGGATGCATTGCCTTAGTTGACCTCTAATGTCCCTTCTACCTTAAAATTCTATTTTCTAGTGAGGTAACAAAAGTTACTGTCACCATTCTTTTAATTTAGAGAGCAAGCTGCAAGTGAACTCAAGCAGTCAAGTCCGAGAGCTCCTCATCAACTCCAACACCAACATAGAATGTAGCATCTTGTCCCAGTCCACTGGAGACCTTCAGTTAGCCGTCATTTGGTACTTCTTTCCCAGTTCCACTAACGCAATCTGGCTGAGGATCCTGCAAATGGACCAAACCAATGTTGTAAAATATGGGGATGAATTTCACACCCCAAGGAGAAAACAAAAATTCTACCCCGAGAAAGTTTCCCAAGACTTGTTTCAGCTACATATTTTGAACGTGGAAGACAGCGATCAGGGCAAGTACCACTGCACTGTGGAGGAATGGCTCTTGTCTACAAATGGCACTTGGCACAAGCTTGGAGAAAAGAAGTCGGGTCTGACAGAATTGAAACTCAGGCCCACAGGTAAACCTTGCAAGTGTATTCTCACATGTCTTTCTTTTTTTTTTAATATTTTATTTATTTATTTGAGAGAGAATGAGTAGAGAGCATGAGAGAGGAGAAGGTCAGAGGGAGAAGCAGACTCCCCAAGGAGCCGGGAGCCCGATGTGGGACTCGATCCTGGAAGTCCGGGATCATGACCTGAGCCAAAGGCAGTCGCTCAACCAACTGAGCCACCCAAGCGCCCTCACAAGTCTTTCCATAGGATTTCCATCTTCTCTTGGGCAACTTTTCTCTAGAGTGGTTATGTGAAGGTAGAAATATGACCCAGGGTCATAGGAAGAGTGTCTACCTACACAATGAATGCAGGACCTGGTAGCCCAGCAGAGGAAGCAGGTGTCACTTAAGGTGAATCAGTCTGTGGCTTCAAGGTGCTTGGATGGGGACTAGATCCCTTTGTTTTGCTTATCAGCCTGGAAGCCTGGTCTCTGGAGCTACCTAAAGTGTCGTATCTCTAGATCTCTGTAATAACAAGCTGTGTCATTCCAGTGGGGCTCTACTGTAATTTGGCAAAGGAAGAGTAATACGAAGCATATTTCTCCCACTGTGAACAGAAACTGTACAACTCTATAGGGATGTGTGGAGAAATTGCTTTTCAACATTTGGCTGCCTAAACATAAGGCGAATAAGAGTAGTTAACTGTTGGAATGGCTTACTGAGGGAGTCTCCTCTTCCTCAGGAGATCCTTAAAGATGTAATAGAAGTTCCGTCCATTTGCATTGATCTAGGAGTGCTGCAGTCTAAATGTAGGCAGGGTTCATTAGATCACTTGGTGTTAGTTAGGTCACCTCCAATGTTGATTAAAATTAAATGAATGTCATAGCAAAGGTTTGGGAACTGGCTGAGATCCAACAGCACAATGCAAATAAGTGGTGCTTAAGATTTTATTTTCAATGTAACATCCAAAAATAAGATTATAATGAACATTGCTCCGCATTAGACAATTAGAGATACAAAGAGAAATAAGGTACAGCTCTTGCCTTAAGGAGCTTACAATCCGTTGGGGGCAGCAGAGCAAGACAGTAGCTTAGCGTTGGGATCTCTTCCTGCTGCTCAGCTTCCTCTTCTCCATGTTCTTCAGGCCCTTCTTCTCCCTGCTAAATGTGGGTGTTCCTCAGGGACAGATCCTGGGCCCCTTTGTCTTCTTATTCTCTGCTTGCTTCAGAACTTCTTCAACTCTGCCTTGGTTTCAACTACCACCTTCGATGAAATTGCTCTCAGTCTTGATGTTTAGCTCCAAGTCTTTCTGCCCAACTGGCTATTGTACATTTCTACTTGGATGCCCTTGAGACCCTTACACTCAGCAGGTCCCAAATTGCATTATCATCCTTGCCATCCCACGAGACCCGTGCATACTTTTACACTCTCCATCTGTGTGGCTGGCAGCCCTTTCTCCCATTTGCCCAAGCCAGATCTCGACAGTGTATGCACACCCTTTTAGGGAGGCAGCCACTCCTTAGCTCAAGCTAGCAAACACTTCCCATCCATAAATGTGGGCTCAGTGTTGTCTGATCTTTTAGTATATCAAGAAATACGTATAATCTTTCTCATGTGACATCGCTCGATTTGAGAATGTATGCAACAAATCCGAGTTCTTTTCAAATTCTGAGGGTGTCAAATTCTGTGGGTGGGGGTGGCCAGCTGTGCACCCTGGTGTGGGGTGTGAGTTAAGGAAGAGGCCCCAGGGAAAGATACTGGGAAGGAGTGGTCAGAATTGTAGGAGAGACATTTTCTCTGAAATCAAAAGAGGAGAGGACTTAAGAAGAAAATGGACTTCAGTGATAAAACACACAGAGAGGACAACAAAATGAAAGTGTCTTGAGCTGGGAAATTGGGTCCATACTGAGGATCTTGGCCAGAGCGTGACTGGAAGACTGATTGTAGTCCAGTAGGGAGGAATTAGAGATGAGGAAGCAGAGACAGTATCATATAAACTAATATATCACATACTTTGCCATGAAGGGAAGGAGAGAGTAAAGATGGTAACAATAACAGCAACAAACCCAGGATCAGATAAAGTTATTCTTTTATTTATTTTATTTTTTAAAAGATTTATATATATATATATATATATTTATTTATTTATTTGAAAGAGAGAGAGCATGGGCAGAGGGAGGGGCAGAGGAAGAGAGACAAGCAGACTTCCCGCTGAGTAGGGAGCCCGATGGGGAACTCGATCCCAGGACCCCAGGATCATGACCTGAGCCAAAGGCAGATGCTTAATTGACTAAGCCACCCAGGTGCCCTGAAGTCGTTCTTTTTTTTTTTTTTTTTAAGATTTTATTCATTTATTTGACAGAGAGAGAGAGATCACAAGTAGGCAGAGAGGCAGGCAGAGAGGGGGGGAAGCAGGTTCCCTGCTGAGCAGAGAGCCCAATGTGGGGCTCAATCCCAGGACCCTGAGATCATGACCTGAGCCAAGGGCAGAGGCCTAACCCACTGAGCCTCCCAGGTGCCCCTGGAGTCATTCTTTTAAAGACAGTTTAATAAATATGTTTGTAGTAGAGTCAAAAATTTAGTGTGTACTATAATTTCTATATTTTGTTTGTGATTACTCTGGCCTTCGAAGTTCTCACCTGCTGGTTAGGAGGGGAACTTTTTAAAAAGTAAATGTCAAAATCTGTTTAAAACTTAGTCAACTGGTGAATCGTTGGACACTATGTCAAAAACTAATGATATGTTGGCTAATTGAACATAAAAAAAAAAACAGCTTAGTCTAATCCAGTAATTTAGTGTCTCCTTGGATGGTAGTCTAACACTTGTATAAACATGTTCATTCTCTCTGATAGCCTCCTCTTTCCTTGCCTCTAGAACTGAGATGATATGTGGGCGTATGGGAGGAGGGTAATCTGCTAAGAACGAGGGGCACTGGTGCAATACACAGCTCAAGAGGATGGCTAGAAGTTTTGAAGGATCCCTCTGGGAAGTAGAAGAAAGAGTTGATCAGGGAGGGGTAAAAGCAGCAGGGCAGAACACCCACTGAAGCTAGGTGGTTTCCGGGGCAGGTTTTCAGCAGACAAGAGATAAGGCTGAAGAAGGAAAATGGCTGGTTTGAGTCATAGCACAGAATGTTCTAGCAAATGTGGAAGAAGAACAGGGGTCAAGGAAAAACATGTTACGGTTGAAAGACCTGATATCTAAGGATTTTAAGACAGCATCTCCTCAGTGAGAACTAGATTTTTCAGACGCAGTATCCAAACTAAAAATCTGGATTCTTCTCGAACGCATTTCCATTTTATTTCCTAGGAAGTAAAGCACGTGTGTCCAAAGAGTACAGGACAGAGAATGCTACCGAGCACGGCCAGGTGGCCATCCGCTGCAGCCTGGAGAGTCCTGGCAGCTCAGCTTCCCTGTTCTCTGTGATGTGGTACCGGAACAGGGAAAATTCTGGAACGAAAATGCTGGTGCACCTGCAGCATGATGGCTTGCTGGAGTATGGCGAAGAGGAGCTCGGGAGGCCTCTGCTCTGTTACCGTTCATCCTCTACAGACTTTGTCCTGCAGCTTCATTGGGTAGAGATGGAGGATGCTGGGCTCTACTGGTGCAGAGTGACCGAGTGGCAGCTGCATGGCAACCCAAGCAAGTGGGTCAAGCAAGCCTCAGATGAGTCACAACATATGGTGCTCACAGTGCTGCCTTCAGGTAACAAGGGGCTAATCTGCCCTGGTCTGTGGTCAGGAGAATCTTTGTCTCCTCTCTTATGCTTTCCCTCTCAGTTATATTTTGCTGAAAACAATTTATGGATTCCCTAAAGAAAGTGACTCTGCCATTTCTCTCAATGGACCGACATTTGGACCGACAAGGTCTACAAGAGTTTTTGGCATTGACATTTAAATGTCAGGGGCATCTGGCCCACTTCCCCCTTACCCTCCCAAACAAACAAACAAACAAACAAACAAACAAAAAACCCATCAACTTCGTATCCCTTTAAAGAACAAAATAATGTTCACAGTAGACATCCTTACCCCTTGGCTGATTCTTCACTCTCAGAAGGCTCAGATCTGCAGTGGGAGTCAGAGTGAGGGGTAGGGGTATAGTGACTTGAGGTTTCACTGGGTTGAACCCAAGTCAACTACATGTAAATGCTCCCCACCTCAAAAACAAAATGAAATCTTTCTCAATGAATAAGTGCCAAGCTTCTTATCACTCTATATGTTCAACAGATTAGTAGGATTTTGATAATGATAGTCGTTTGATATGTGTCTCCTAATGACAGCTTGCAAGGCATCGAAGGAGGAAGTGTGCCCCATAGAACTCGTTTACAGGGTCAACAAGGAGGGTAGCTCCCGAAAGACCTTGGCCACAGCATGGCCATTCTCTATGTAGGAAGACCATCCTACTCAGTGCACAGCTTCAGGTGGGATGTGGAATAGGTGGTTGTGAAAGAGAGGAGAGCAACCTTCCAGCCAACCTGGTGCCGAGCATGTAATAGACATTCACGAAGCATTTGTTCACAAAAGCAACAGTTTTGCCAGCCAGACCCGTAAATCTTCCCTGGTGATCACTACACTGGCTGATGTAGCCAAGCTCATCTCTGAGCCGCTCCTTTCTGGCAGGGTTTAAGGTGAGGCTGAGAGGCGAGCCATTAGCTGAACTTACACTGGGAAAGGGACACTGGAGACGTAGAGATGTGGTCTCAGTGTCTCACACCAAGAAGGGTAAGAAGGATCAACAAAAGGTAACATTCCTAAAACACCAGCTAGCTTTGGTGACGCTCCTTAACATGGAGAAAAGGTGCTTCCCGGAAAGGTGTCAACTTCTTTGAAGTAGGGTTAGTTGGAACCCAGCCCTGGCCAAGCTTCTGGAGAGGAAGCCAATTACCTGATTTGTTCCCTGGGGCTCCATCATCCTTTCCCCTGACCATTCTTCAGCAGAACTTTTCTCCCAAGTGTCCAGAGAGAATTTTTCTTCCTCTCGGCTTTTCTTCTAGTCTAACAATTATGGGAAGTCCCACAACCCTGAGCACATTCCATACCTGTTTTCTCACCGGAATCCGCAGACCCTATAGCATCAACGGGTTTTGGTAGCAGCATAAATAGATAACAAGTATAAAACATACCTATTCTGCAACTAAAAAGCACATCTCCTCTGAGACAGATGGGATCCTTCACAGCACATGTATATATACTGTTAATCTTTGTGGAATCCTTATAAATCAGGTGAAAGGTTTTAAAAAAAAGATGAACTCTGGAAAGAAAATGTTAAAAATTAGGTGGTCTTTGTATTCCTTACAGTTGAAGAAGCTTGAAAGCCTGTGCCACAATCAGCTGAGGGTTTTTTATAACCACATGTAAGGGTTCCCAAGTCAAGCCTCAATTACAGGATCTCGCTTCCTCTACCTGGCTGGTCCTTTCTGGGAGTTGCGGAGTTGCGGAGGCAGTGGAGGAGGGGGTATGAAAAATCCCGGGGTTTGGAATCAGACAAGCCTAGGCTCAGCTCATAGCCCTGCCACCTACCTACGAACTCATACCCTGGTTATTTAACCTCTGTGAACCTCAGCTTACTCATGAAGTGAGGATCATAATACAAATGTGTATAAAGTAACATGGTCCCTAGAATATTGTAAGTGCTCAAGAAATGTTATCTCTCTATCCCCTTATGCCACCAAACATGCTACACACACACACACACACACACACACACACACACACATCCCCGTACATATATATGTATGGATATATCCATATATGTGACAAAATATTTTAAGTTGTTCAATCAGTAACCATGTGAGGATCTGAAAACACAAAAATGTGTATTACAGAGTCTTTTCCCAAAGAGCTCAGATTCGGATGGGGGACATGAAGTCCAAAATGATAGTGGTCATCAAAGAAGCAGCCTCGGGATGAAGGAACAGAGGCAAGGCTGGGATAAAGGGCTGTGTGGGGAGGAGATCCAAGAAGTTCCTCGGGGTATACAGCCTAGGAAAAGGAAGAGAAGATATTTTAGGAAAAGGAAAGACTATGCAAGAGGTTATTAAAAGCTGTTGCACAAGGGACAGAGACGAAGTTAGTGAGATGGAGAGGGTATGGATATCAAAGGGGAGGGTGAACTTATTCATGAATGTTATAGAGTATCAGCAAACAAGTTCAGGCAGGGGAGGGACAGCATGAGATTTGCATTTTAGAAAGCTCCCATTTGGAGCTGTGTTAAAGATGAACTGGAAGGGAGGCAGACACAGAGAAGGGAGAACCATTTGAAATTGATCGTAGGAACCCAGGTGAGATAAGATGAAGGCCTAAATTAAGGCAGTACACACAAGGGTTGAGAGAAGGGCAGGCCTTCAGTGTTGGGATGCGTCACCTTCAGGAATTAGACACTGATTAGATATATGTGGAGGGTGCATGAGCAGAAGGGGAGAACCAAGGATAAATATCAAATTTCTAGCATGGCTGGGTATAGGAGAAAGGTCTGAAGGGGGAATTAGTTCAATTTTTAATAAACTGGGCCAGAATTGAGTTTGGAGTACGTGTAAATGATCCAAAGAGTTCTACCCAATAGACATGGGGACTTCCGAGTGAGATCTTTGCCAGAGTTGTAGATTAGAAGGCATCAACTTATAGCCAATAATGGTGTCCCATGAGGGACTCCTGAGATCTATCACTGTTGAGCAGTGCAGAAGAGGAGCCTGTGAAGGGGAATGAAAGGAGTAGCCAAGAGGTAGGAGTGGTACCGTAGAAACCAAAAACAGAGAGGGTATCAAGAAGGAAGGGAAAGCCAACAGACTCAACTATTTCAGAGAAGTCAATGAAGATAAGAATGGGGATATATCCTTTGGATTTCACACTATAGGGCCATTATAGACAAGTAATGAGAAAATTCAGACTGCAGTGAGAAAGTGGACACAGCAGACACAGATTACACTTTCAAGAACTTTGATGTAAAGGACAAGAGAGGAAATAACAAGTGGCGAGAGGTGTCAATGAACTTTTACGTTGTTCTGTGTTGGTTTGGAGGTGGTAGGGGCTTGAGAAACTTTACATTCTGGAGGGGAAAGAGGCAGTGGCAAGGACAAAAGGAAAGATCAGAAAAGAGTAGACCAACAGTCCAACACCTTGCATCAACACAGACCACCTCCTATCTGGAATGTTCTCTCATGTCATCTTTCTCTGCTCAACATCCATGAATCCTCTACCTCCGAGTATAACCGCCATGATCTGTGACTTGCCTTGTTCTCTTAGTTATCACACCTGGCTAACAACCATCCACACCGTCAGACTGTACATTCTGAGAAGGCAAAGACTGAGTGTCTCATTCCTAGCACAGCACAGTGCCTGGCGAGTAGAGATGCTCAAGGACTTACCGAATCACAGTGTAATCGCACTCCTTGTAAGGACCTCCTTATGTGTTAATAAAGTCCAGGTCAGATCTAACATGTTAGCAATTCTCACTTCTCTGGTGGTTTTCCACCACCTCTATGTGGCAATTTCAGGTTGGGTAGTTTAGGACCACCTAATGAAACTGTGGGGCATGTGGCTCAAATGAAGACAGAAAAAATTAAGAGGAATTTCCCTGGGGGAATGGACCTCGCATCTTCTTCTCCATCTTACTTTCTTATCTATGACCATGCCAAGGTAGGGGCTGGAGGTATCTTCATCTTTTTATGTCACCCTCAGAGCCCAGACATAAATGTCTTATTCTAGAGAATTTTCTGGGATTAATTAACAGGCAAGACTATAAGGCTTCCTGGGGACTGGGTTAGTTGTAATTATATGGTGTTTGTTCTTATTCCCCAACTTCTATTTGGGTAAGGATATACTTAGAAAGTGAACCTTCAAAGGAGATATGTGCCCCTACCACACTGAAGTTTCTGGAATGACCATAGAATTTACCCATGCTACCCCAATGCCTCCAACAATGTCTGGCATGTAGTACTTCACAAATGCTTGATGAAAGAAGGAGCAAGTGAATCTTCAAAGGAAACAGGATGCTGTCAGGCACCACTGGTTCCGGGATGCACTTGTATCAGGTTCCCTAACCCTACTTTTATTGTTGGGCAGGAGCCAACTCTCTCACATGGCTACACTTGGCATAGATAGTTGCCAAAATCTTGGTGGGAGGTGGGGGAGGAGTTGGTAGCCCCCATCGTTATCCTGTATCTTTCTTCTGCTGAACTACGTATTTCTGAGGCGCTAGCAAAAAGGAGTGCTCCTCGTGGCGTGTTTTGCTGTGGATGGAAGATAGTTATAAACTAGAGCTGGTGATGAAGTAGTCTCATTACATTTTTGGCCCTGCCTTGCAGACCTTGTACTTTGAGCATTGGGCACTTACTTGGATTGATTCAAAATGCCAAACCTTAACGGTTTGGAATGTCACTAATTCTAATCCCAGTAGGGTTGAGAGGCAGATGGTTCAAAATGGTGATCGTGGGATCCAGAGCAAACCCTGCCCTCCCAGGAGAGGTAATTTAGAAGCACTGGAGCTGACAGTCGCTAGCTGTTGGCCAATTCAGCACTGTGAAAGCTCACTTTACCATCCTTTGATGGCAGATTGCTCCAAACAGAGTGGACTCCTCCCCATTAAGACAGTCAAGTCCTCTGGCAGTCCCTTCATGCTGAAGGTTAGAGTCTCAGTGGCAGGAAAAAACCAAGTACCAGATTTCTTTCCCCCTTCTGTATGCCAGCCCCATCTCCTCATGATCATACCATCGTCTAACAACGGTGAGACCAAGGTAGACTCTCACCTTCCAGTTCTCTGCCACCCATGACTGGGAAAAGTCAGAGTCTCCTACTAAGTAGTCATTAGACTCTCAGTGGACTGTCACCCAGTCGTGGAGACAGAGGGACCAGAGATTTAAGGGAGAGTCTTGGCCTGTGGGAGAACATGGCCAGGTGGGTGACTCGTGTGAGGACTCAGTTGGTCCAGCCCTGTTTTCTGTCCCATCTCTTGAGAGAGGTTGCCCATGATTTTTCCTAACATCCTAACATCCTCACTAGCCTTCTAACTAACATTTATTTCTTGCTGACTCAACAAGTGTGCTGGGCACTCTGTTAAATACCTTATTATGCATTATCTCATCACAACTCTAGAAATTATTATCCCCATTGGATCGATGAGGAAACTAATCACTGTTGAGGATAAGTAATTTGTCTAATGTCAATATCAGTAAGTTGAAGAGCTAGAATGTGAACCCAGGTCTTTTGGGGATGGCAGTCAGTCCCTACCCTGTGTTTGAGTAGTGTGAAGTGTCAAACCCCATACTCCTACCCACTGTTCCCTGCAGCTCCATTCTCTTTCAGCATCTCTATCTATAACTCCTCCTTATCCCAGTGCCTTCAAATACATTCACGTAAGAGCTGGGAGAATTAGGGACACCTGGGTGGCTCAGTTGGTTGGATGACTGCCTTCAGCTCAGGTCATGATCCCGGAGTCCCGGGATCGAGTCCCGCATCGGGCTCCCAGCTCCGCGGGGAGTCTGCTTCTCCCTCTGACCTTCTCCTCGCTCATGCTCTCTCTCACTGCCTCTCTCTCAATAAATAAATGAAAATCTTAAAAAAAAAAAAAAGAGCTGGGAGAATTATTATAGTCAAGCAGGGCCTTGGAGAGAGGGGTCAGGTAGGCTATAGAGAGATGGGATGTTAAGGAGTTAAAAGCCCAGCTTTATCATTGCCCACCCTTTCAAAAAGGAAAACCAAAATTAGGCTGGAGAGTATAAATGAGACCAGAGAAAATCCAGGCCACAAACCCCCGCAGCAACCTGTGAGTCCCGAGCGCCGCAGCCAGTCTAATGTTCAGTGATGATCTTTACTCTGTGCAACATGATGGCTGCCACCCCTGCGTTCCTGTGGGTGCAATGTACTCATGCAATTAATTCATTCATCAGTTCCCATTGATGACCCACGGACCAAGTGCTGGACAAGGTAAAAAGATGCATCAGACGTAGGCCCCGTCCTTCAGGAGCTCACAGTGCAGGAGTCAGACAAATGTTTAGATTCTTTTTTGACTTCCACCAAAGAGATGTTCTTCTTGGTGCAAGATGCATCAGCGATGCGGGAAACAGGGATTTTCTTGCAGCAGAGGTTGGTGGAAATGACCTCTAAAGCTGTTTACATCTCTAAGAATCTATAATCCCTTGAATCCTGTAACTTCACCTTTGAGGAACAAAGTGTTTATAGTCATTACAATTTTCCAATAAAAGCACAACTACTATTAGCATCCGATTTTCCGGAAGAGCCCGGATTTCAAATATCCTGTCGTAAATACATGTAGATGGAAGACTATATCTAGCAGCTGGTGTCTCTGAGCCTGTGTCTTTTTGCATGGAGAGTCTGTAAACCCCATCCTTGGACTAGGAACTCCGGGAGCTGCTTCCTGGAATCTGGGAATGTCCGCAGTCCTGTCCCTCTGCTTCCCTGGGCACGTGGCCGGGAATCACTCTGGGGAGGCGCGTGCGTGCTCTGTGTGTTTCTGGGCTTCCCCACGGGCTGCAGCTGCCTGACAGTCATGTGCTTCGGGCTGCCTTTATATAGTATCCTTTGCCCCTGTGGTTGCAGTCAGTCCCATTCAGTTCAGATCAGCGAAAGCTGTCATGCACGTGTGTGGGACACTGCAGGGGACACGGGAACAAATGACACTATCAGGCAGACTCAAGTAACGGTGATGAAACCAAGGAGATGGTTAAGGGGGAACAAAAGAGGTCTACATCAAGGGGTATGCCAGAAGAGGATCCTGGAAGACCATGCCTGAGGCAGGAAGGATGACCCTGGGGAGGAAGAGGGTCATATGAGCTGGGTCAGAAGGACCCAGAGGATTCGGGTACAGAGTGTGTGTGCCGGAGGGAGGTGATCATGAGAGCCACACAGGAAAGGAGCCTAAAGGAGGGTGCCCCAGGGGAGACCCATCTGGAGGGTCGAGAAGGGAGGGAGCTGCTCACTGTGGGTGCTGTCTTGTGAAGACAAGACAGTGTGAGAGTGCGCGCGCACGGAAGAAGCAGCAGTGGGAATAACTCAGTTAAAAATTCAGGACCAGCAACAGAGTTGAGAACGAGGGCTGAATTATAGATCTCTTTTCTGAGGATAGAAGACTAAAGGAGAGGTTTTCTTTTTTGTTTTGCTTTTCTTCGCGGCTGTTGGTTTTAAGTAGGTCATTGGAACCCCAGCGGTTGGAACTTGCTGGGTGAAGGCAGCGAGGCTGGAAAAGCACCATTCCGGACTTCTCTTCTCCCCACTGCTTCCCTCTTTCTGCCCACCTGTGATTTGAGGAGCCCGAGGTTTTTGCCTGTATTTGCCTGTAACAATAAATCCCCCAGGTGTTTATGGTTGATTGTTGCAGGGAAGTTGGAGACTGATTACCTTCTTGGTCGTTCTCCTTTTCATTGCAGATCCCGCACTTCCTTCCAGGATCTGCTCATCGACGTCTTTACTCTATTTCCTGTTGGCCTTCCCCTGCATTCTGTTGATTCTTCTGCTGATTTCTCTCTTCTGCTACTGCCACAAGGCCAGGAAGTTGTCGGCAATGAGTCTAAAAGCACAGAAAGAAAAGTCCCTTTGGGTGGACTTGAAAGGGACTGGAGACTTGACAATAACCCAGAGGGAAGAGGAAGAGGAAGACCATTGAATCCCGAGAGCTTCCATCAGCCGCAGGAAAAGTGCGGGCTTTGGAATTGAACTGAGCCACTTGTGAATGTGAATGAATCCGGACTGGGTCCTTCTTGGCGCCCATGGCCTTGGGCAAGTTACCTAGGAATCATTAGGGAATGTTTATTGAGCGTGTTTGTGGGATCCACACCACGAAGTGTTTCTTTGCGTGTTGCCCTCATCTACCCCTTGTATCCTCCCAGGAGCTAGACGATTTACCCTGATTTTCACTGGCCGTACCTCACAGAGGTTCAGGGTCCCTGTCTGTAAGGAGAGAACCTCCCTCACACAGCCTCTTGGGTATTCGGTGAGATCCTACAGCAAAGCCAGAGTGAGAATACCCTCTACTTTTCCCTCCCTTATGTCACTGATTCCCGGGAGAGCACTCCGAATGGTCCAGTCACGCTGGCCCTTGGGCATCCTTTGCTCCCAGATAACAGGTGTAGGAAGGGCCCTGATGTCAGCAAGGCAAAAGGGTATTAGGGATGTGCCCTTCAATCATATCCCATCTGTCTTGCAAGGTGAGTGTGACTTCCCTCAAAGCAGAATGCCCATCGTTCCCTCATCCCATCTATGAATGCTTTGCAAGAACAAGCTCTTTGTAGAGGGTCCCTAATCAATATTGGTCCTTCCATGAAGCTGTAAAGCATTTTGTAGTCTGAGTTTCTATTTTCTTCCCTTCCTTTCCTATCCTATCCTATCCTTCTTTCTTCCTTCCTCCTTTCCTTCCTCTCCCTCCCCCTTCCTCTTTCTTTTCTTTTCTCTTCTCTTCTTTTCCCTTCCTTCCTTCCTTCCTTCCTTTCTCTCTCTCTTTCTCTCTCTCTCTCTCTTTCTTTCTTCTATTAGCATTAGGTCATTGCTAAGGGAAAACTTTTTTTTTTTTTTTAGTAATAGTTGTCTGATCAGCCCCCAAGGCCTCATACCTCCCCTTCCTGCCCACGCCAAAAGATCCATCTGGGTCCTGGCTCTGAGCCAAGGCCTTATTTTCTGTGACCAGACAGCATTAGTAGTAGCTCAGGGCATTGTGGTAGTTATTGGGGGAGGAGAAGGAACAGTGCCCCTGCCCTGTCCTCTCCCAGCCAGCGTCTAGGAGCTCAGGGGAAGCAGTGGGTCAAGTCTGGTTCCTCAGGGTCCCCTATTCTCAGCCAGGAATAGTCGGGGGTAGGGTGGGGTGTGGTTCGGGAGTGTCCTGGCTTAAGGTTTTCAACATCAGCCCCCAGGATACAACAATGGTTTCCACTGGGTGCTCTGGGTCTGTTGGAGTCAGAATTGGAAATCAATCAGTGCGGCCTAACAGACTTAGAAAACGCATCTATTTATTATCTATATGACCAACAGGGTTGCTTTAACACTCGCTAATTTGCATTTCCAAGGAGAGCAATTTATTTTTAATTATTTTATCAAGCACACATGTCTTCTCCAAACATAATTAGTTCCTTTGCGAGGGGGGCATCGGAGGCTATGAGAACTCCCAGTGTAGACCTCTATGTCCCTTCTGCTCATCTCCCTTTAGAGGCTCATTTAAAATATCCTAAGTGTTGCCTTAAATGTGTCAATGCATTTGTCTCTTTTCTCAAAGGGGGGGGGGTGGCATATTCTTCAGAAAACAAAGCTAAAGGTAAGACTTCTTAGAAAGTGTGAAGACCCCTGCCTCCCCCCCAAAACCTGTATTTTAATTGGGATTTTGAAGGAAAAGGGAGCAGAATCGAACCCCATCAGATAATGAGAACGGATTCTAGTGCTGCCCTCTGCCTGGGGTCCTCTCGCCCCTGACTCCTTCCCTCTCTGCTCACCTGGGTCCCGCCTTTCGGCTCAGAGCTCACCAGGTGTTTGTTCACCTTTGGATCCAGCCCAGAAAAGGCACAGAGCAGACATGCAGATGTCCAACTGCGCCACCCAGAGCCAAGCTTGGGACCGCTTATTCCCCAGGGAGCACCTCCTTGTACCCAGCCTGGGACAGGTGTAAGGGATCCAGTGGGGATGCAGCCGGACACAGCTCTAGTCCCCTGGGATCATCATCTTGTCTCTTCCAGATCCTGTGCCTTCAAACAGCATGCTACGTGTTCTAAGAAGCCACACTGTACTCTTTGGCCCATCATGAATTTTTAGGCAACTAAACCCCAAAGTCGTCTTTTCTCTTTTCCAAACTGAATAAAATTTGTGTTCACCCAAATCAGTAGACGTTTTATGCAAAACCTCTTTTCTTTCCAATGATGTACTTGTTCCATTTTACTCTCTAATACTCAGTGGAGAACTTGACTTTTATTCACTGATTTCAACTTTTCCATTCTATGTAAGCACCTGGTTTTCCTTTCAGCGTCTTGGGTTTTCAGTCCTCCTCGGCAACAGAACAAACCCATCTCGGGAGTTGGCTACCTATGGCGGGCAGGCTGAGCTGCCTACCACCCGTTTTGTAAAATAGGAGCTGCTGGAAGACAGCCCCTCCCGTTTGCCTGCATATTACCCCAGGCTGCTGTCATCATAAAACTGGAGAGGTGAGTAGTTGCCATAGAGACTCTATGCCTAAAATGTTTACTTTCTGGCCCTTTGCAGAAAAAGTTTTCCAACCCTGCCCTGTTTTAGTGGCTAATGTTCTGTCTTAACCATGCACTGTGTTCCTGGGACCCTTGGCCTATTGTACGGGTATCTGTTATATACCGTTAACTGAAGAATAATCTGAGGCTCTCCAGATTGGTGTCTGGTCCAAGCTGTTGTGAAGTTCGAATCCTCTGCTACACTCCTCCTAGAGATGGAAAACTCATCACCCTGGAGGCCCTCCAGCTCTGTGCAGGACAAGATGACGTGGACAAGTATAAGGCATATGTAGGCTGTTTTCATTCTTTTTAGTCTATGGATAATGTATAGGAAACAGCTGATGTATGGCAGAATATGGATACAATGGTAGAAAGTCAAGGCCATAATACATTCTTACAGTTGCACAAAAGCTGTTCATCGTCTCAGAGTTTCAGGGCACCCCTATGCAAACGGGACTGTTACCATGTCCTACAGGAGAGACAGGGATGCTTAGAGTGTCTGGGTTGATCCAGGATCATCCAGCCATGCGTAGAAGAGAAAGAGCCCTGATGTAGGTCTACTTGTACCCAATCCTAGAGTCTTCCCACAGTAGACACTATGCTCAAAGTCACAGCGATGGTGAACATCTGGTGATGATAATATCCACCTTGCATGGTGGTGGAGCATAGAATCAGACACTTACATGGCGATAAGTTTTAAAACATTTCAAGTCATAAGTGCATATGGGCATAACCAAGTTTTTTTCAGGCCTCACCTGTCTGTGCACATAAAAGCAATTAAATCAAAGATAATCAAATTCTATAGACTTTTGCCCCCAAGCTACTTACACAGGTTGTTGGCCATCTGTAAGGCGTTCTTCAAGTATTTCTGGGGATTCCATAGCATTCTGGGAATTCATATGAGCTCACAAACAAGTCCACTCCCGCATGGTTTCCTGCCGCTCTGTTCAGATCTCTGGGCTCCCACTGCGGCTAGGATGCTGTAGTGTACAAGGTATCAAAGCTGGACGGTGTTCCATGGTAAGCAAGGAAAAGCACCTCTCACTCTGTCCTCATGTCGCACTCTGGATTGCAAACGAATCCAAAATTGCTTGTGCCCCCATCTCTCCAAAGATTGTAAAAACAGGTCCTGTAGCTTTTGCCCAGTACCTCCTTGCTCCACAGGGTCCAGACCCCAGCCAGTCTGGGCCCAGTTTGGGAGAGAGAGACATCACGCTGTTTTCCATCCCCCCCCCCCCCCCCCCCCCCCCCCCGCCTCAGCTCCTGGGAACCTGTTAGTACATCTTCCTCCCAGGCCTCCTGTCTCCCCTGCTGCTGAGTCATGCAAATTGTACTTCTGGGGAGTCCGCCCACTCATCAGACTGGCCCGGGGAAGTTTGCATTCCCTGCAGGCTCAGCTGGGACTTCTGTTGGCTATTAATTTTTACCCCTAATGCAGTAGAGTGCTGTGGCAATTGAGAAATCAGACACAACTTCACAAAGAAGATGTCGTTTGAACTAGGCTTTCAAGTCAGGAAATATTTTGACAGGGCAGAAGTTGGGATAAATAGCAGTCTGGAGGCAGAGGGAGCTCCATGAAAAGCAAAGTATGTAGAATAGCTTTGGTTTGATTTAAGTGTCAGATGTACAGAGCAATGAGAGATATTACATATGGAAAGGTTAGAGTGGGGAGGGGCAAGAGAACAGATCTTGAACGTGCACAAAAACTTGGACTTTACTTGGTGGACAATGGTGAGTCATTGAATGTTATTTAGCATGGAAGGAGCAGCTCTCCTTTAGGAGAATTGAAAGAACAGCAGCGTAGATGATGGGTAGGAGTTGAGTGAGGCCTAGAACAGTTCCAAGATGAAGCAGGGCAGCCAACCTCAGGAAATAATCTCCATTTTCCTAATTCGTGTAACGGATAAAATCAATTTTGTGAGGTTTGAGGACTGAAAAAAATTATCAGAAAGATTCAAGTATCACATCGAGTTCAAAGAGGTAGCTAATGTATATTTGTTAAATATAATGATAACATGAGATTCTTTTTCTGTTCAGTAAATATTTGTCTACCTGATTTTCTATTGGTAAGTGTAGAGGTAAGAGAGTTAATATCTTTTCACTTACCTGGCTTTCCCTTTGTCTTATCTTTTTTTTTAAAAAAGATTTTGTTTATTTGAGAAAGAGTCTGTGAGAGCGAGAGAGAAAGAGTGTGAGAGTGAGTGAGCATGAACAGGGGGAGGGGCAGAAGGAGAGGGAGAAGCAGACTCCCCGCTGAGCAGGGAGCCCCATGAGAGGCTTACACAGGACTCCATCCCAGGACCCTGAGATCATGACCTGAGCCCAAGGCAGATGCTTAACAGACTGAGCCACCCAGGTGCCCCTGCCTTATCTTTTTTTTTTTTTTTTTAAGATTTTATTTTTAAGTAATCTCTATACCCAATGTGGGGCTCGAACTCACAACCCCAAGATCAAGAGTCATATGCTTTATTGACTGAACCAGCCAGGTGCCCTTACCTTATCTTTTTGATCCTTGCTTTTATGTTTATTTTACTTGTTAGATATTTGCAGTTTCTACCATGTCATCTTTAAATCCAAGGCTCCTTCTGGATCAGCTCTGACTTTCAAATAGAGATATTTTGACTAGAAGCTTAATTATCACATTAAACCATTTGCAGAGATGGAAGACCACTTTGGATAGGAGGTATGAATAAGTTCATGTGTCATTAAATAACCAGTAAATGAAAACCCAAATTCGTTATGCCTTTAAGGTTACAATGGTACAGGGTGTTGAAAGTGTGTGCTTCAATTTTATATGGAGAGATAATCCATTCTTGTGGATTGAAAGTCTCAGTACTGTTAAGAGGTCCATTTTCTCCAAAGTGTTCTATAGAGTTGATGCAGTGGTTATCAGTGGGGGAGGGAGGGCATGGCAGTTGTGGCTCTCTGAAGGACATTAGGCAATTTATGGAAGCATGTTTTTGTGTGGCACAGCCTGGGGTAGGGAATTGCTACTGGTACCTAGTGGGTAGAAGCCAGGGATGCTGCTAACTTCCCCCAGTGCACAGGACAGACACCTTTCCCCATAGCAAAGAATTGCCTGGCCCCAAATTTCAATAGTGTTGAGGATAAGAAACCCTGATTTAATGGAATCCTAATGAAAATCCCAGGTAATTTTTAGAAATTGGCTAGCTCATTCTAATAATAAATAAAAATATAAATAATCTAGGATAGACATATTTAAAAAGAAAAAGTTGGAGGAATTACGCTCTCAAATTCCAGGAAGTTCTGTGAAGCTATAATAATTTAAAAAGTCTGTTATGGGACACCTGGCTGGTTCATTTGGTGGAACATGTGACTCTTGATCTCAGGGTGATGAGTTTGAGCCCCATGTTGGGCATGGAGATTACTTTAAAAATAAATAAATAAAGTGTGATAGTATTAAAAAAACAAACAAACTGTGTTATAGGTACAGGAGGAGGAGGAGGAGAATGGAATCCAGAAATATACTTACATATGTACATATACTTACATATGTACATTTACCTAATTTCCATTATGGGTGCCATTGCAGTAGGGAAATCATTCTTCCAGTAAGTGGTGTTGATACAATTGGATAATTGTATGAAAAAAAATGAACCTTGGCATATGCCTCATGTTTTATACGACAAAAGAAAAAAGTTAATTGGACATCACTAAAATAAAATGTTTCTGTTCATCAAAGACATATTAATAAACTGATTACACAAGGCATGGATGAGGAGAAGATAGTCACCAAACATACCTAACAAAGACTTACATCCAGAATATATACAGAACTCCTATACATCCACTTTTTTTAAAGGAGGAGGAGTCTGAAACTCAATTTAAAAATAAGTAAAGGACTTGAACAAGGGATTTTACAAAAGAGAGTTATCAGAACTGTCAGTAATCATATGTATCAGTTCACACTTCAGGAAACATACCAAGATGCGATTAGACATGCAGTGGGTCTACTGAGGGAAATGCTTATGAAGGAAAAGAGGGTGGAGCAGGAGAAGGTAGGGAGAGCCTGGACTGGGGTGGGTTGGACATCTATAAAAGGAAACAGGGAAGGAAGGAGGATTGTGTAGGAAGAACTTTAGATTCAGTGTAATTTTGAGATAATCTGGGCCATTGATGGGAGTCTCTTGAACAAAGTTTGGCTGTTGGAGGAGTGCTCCACTGGGCAAAAATGGCCTAGCTCTAGTATCCCTGCCACACTTAGTCTTTGACGGAAAGCAGAACTGGGAAAATGTGGCGTAGGCATGAGCATGGTAACGGATGTCAAGATCTAGCTGCTAGAAGCTGTCAGTCAGCTATGTTTCCTGCAGAAGGTTCTCTTGAATGGAGATTTGAGTTGTGCAGCTCCAAGGACACAGCATCTGAAAAGATGGTCAACATCATCATTCATCAGCAACCTGCAAAGTAAGACACCAATGAGATATCTCTCTCATCAGGATAATTAAAATGTAAAAGACAATATCAAATACCAAACACAGGTAAAAGCTTAGAGCTACCAGAACTTAATATGTTGCTGGTAACAGTGTAATAGTTCAACTATTTTGTAAAATAGATTGGTAGTTTTTGATAAAGGTAAACACATACCTGCCCTATGATCTAGCAATTCTGCTCCTTGCATTTACCCAAGAGAAACGAATACCTACATCCACCAAAAGATGCAATAAAAATACTCACAGCTTTAGCCATCATTCCTAAAACCTGGAAACAACCCCATTGTCCATCAATAGGTGAATGGATACAGAATTTACTTATACTGTAGAATACTACACAGTATTCTATAATACAGTATAATATTCTGTATTATATTCTATAATACAGTATAAATATAGTATTTTACAGTATAAATAAATAATACATAAATAAAACAAACTACTGACATACATAACACCATAGATGAATAGCACAGCATGTTTTTTTAGTAAAAGAAGCCAGACATGAAAGGGTATGCACTATATGATTCCATTTATTTGAAGTCCAAGAACCAGCAAAGGAGTCTATGGTGACATAAGTCTGAACAATCAGCTCCCCTGGCGGGAGGGGTATTGGCTGGGAAGTAGCATGAAGAACCTTCTGGGGCAACTGAAATGCTTTTTATCTTTATCTAGGTAGTGGTTTCATGGGTGTATACCCATATAAAAATTTACTAAGCTATTAAGATTGAAGAATATCTGTAAATAATATACAAGTTATATAAATATAATAATATATAACTTAACTCACTGTGTGTAAATAACTTAAACCTATGTTTTAAAAATAACATCTCTCTTTCAAAAAGTATTTGAGGAACACCTAGGTGGCTCAGTCAGTGAAGCGTCTGCCTTTGGCTCAGGTCATGATCCCGGGGTCCTGGGATCCAGTCCTGAGTCAGGCTCCTTGCTCAGCAGAAAGCCTGCTTCTCTCTCTGCCTGCAACCCCCCCACCCCACAGTTCTCTCTCCCTTTCTCTCTCCCTCTCTCTCTGACAAATACATAAATAAAATCTTTTAAAAAAGTATTTGAGAACCAACAAGATGACCAACCAGAGTGAGAGATTTTAATATAGAGTGCTATAAGATTTATTTATTTCAGAAACATCTTCTGATATTCTGCATGTGCCAAGACATATGGTAGGAGCTAGGAATGCAGAAACAAAGGGAATCATCCACTCCCTCTAAGAGGAAAGAAGAAAGGAGTTAATGTTCTCTATACTGAGCAACCATCACGAGTTATGAGGACTGGATCTTTATGACGAACTTGTGAAGCTGAGATTAAACCATAAACCAGAGAAAGCAGTTAAACATCATGCCTTTAAGTATGAGTGGCAGAGCTAGTATTTAAACCCAGGTGCATTAATTCCAAAAGCAACAGTATCTCTATCACAGTGTGCTTCCTCTAGTTGTAAGGACTCTACCGTCTCATTTTGAGCAAAGATCCATACACAAGGTAGAACAAGAGGACCATTGGGATAGAAAAAATAATGATAGGTGCTTGCTTTATCACATGCTAAGTGCCCATTTGCTCTAAAAAGTGGGGAGGAATTTGGGTTAGAAAACAAGGGACCCCTTGGCATCCTTTGCCCTGGTTCCCACAGATGTCCATTCAACCCAATGCATGTTTTTGTTATGGGCTCCCATGATTGAAGGCAAATGCTACACGTTCTTGAGTCTGTCTTTAGGGAAACTTGTATTTAATGGTCTGATGGCAGCTACTTGTAATGCCCTGCTAGCAGCAGAAAATTCTGTTCCCAGTACCCAAGATAGGACCAGCCCAATAAGATGGCGCCATGTCAGAATGGCCTTTATTACTCTATGTGGACCAAACACCTTCTAGCCCTAGAACTGACAAATGGGGATGCTGCTCAAAAACTATCACAATTAAAGCAAAGCTGGAGCAGTGGTACAGGAGTCTGGAGTGGCTAGACTTGGCTTTGATACTGAAGAAGAGTTATGGCTCTGTCCAACTTTGGGTCCTAACACACACATACCAAACTCTAAAGTCTAAGTTTCAGGTCCAAATTCCTCGCTTGAAACTTTTCTTGATTGAGGGAAGGTATTCAGGATAGTATTAACTATGGGTCATTCAAACGCAGTAAACCAAGAGACGCCTCACCTGGCAACAGCAGGCTAAATGGGGACTGTGATATTTAGTAATTGTCTCACACAAAAGAAATCATCAGTACATGGGCCCTTTTGGGAAGTAAGAGGCATCGAGATAAAATTGAGGCTGCTAAACTTCTCCTTCTTAGGGTTCTCCACTTTGACTCTTTGCTCCTTTTAGATAGTATGCTCAATGAATATATCCAGTTTTTAAGTCAGGACAGTGAGCTCCGGATTTAGACTGCCTGCATGCAAATCCTGACATCCATCACTGGCTGTGTCATCTTTGCCAGTTAATCTTCCTTTGCCTCACTTCCCTCATCCATACGAGGTGAAGCCCATTACTTCATGGAGTCTGTTGCAAGGGTTAAAGAGATCTGCGTGTATGGGGGTTAGAATTCTTGAATGTTAGGTATCACCATTATCATCACTGACAAGCTGGACATTCTAATCCTTTCTACCCCTAAGAAGGAAACCAGATACCTGCATTTGACATTCTAATTCTTAACATGATAGTGGACAGAACTGGGTATGGACATGGAATGCAAGCATGGGCTTTGCTACAAAACGGGATCATTGTTTGGGTCCACAGCCCAAGAGCCTAATTTAGAGAAAGATAAGTATGAAGTTTCAGGAAAGAGTCAGCCTATCAAAGCAATGCGGACAGAGGAGCATTTGGACAAAATTGTCTGAGTGCTCTATAGTTAAATGAAGAGCCAGGGTAGTTTAATCCAGGAGTTCCAAGTGAAGATATATAAATATATGGGAATTAATGGGGAATGGAGTCACTAGAGACTCCTATCCTGAGATACTTTATACCTGTATTAACTAACTAATTCAATTTGCATGTAGATTTGAGTGCAAATGGCACATTTGGAAAACAAATGTTATGGTAGGTAGCAAATAATTAGCTTGGGAATTTGTTTTCGTCAGCACAGACTGCCATAACAAAATACCATTGACTGGGCGGCTTAAACAACAGAACTTTAGTTTCTCACCATTCTGGAGACTAAAAGTCCCAGATCAAGATGCCAGCCAGCTGGCAAGGGCTCTCTTCCCAGCTTGTAGACTGCCAACTTCTTGCTATGTCCTCATATGACAGAGAAAGAGAAACAGGAACACACACACACACACACACACACACACACACACACACAGGAAGAGAGTCTCTCTGCTATCTCTTGTAAGGGCACTAATCCTGGTCCTGAGGGCCTCATCCTCAGGACATGACTTAACCTAATTATCTCCCAATGGACCCACCTCCAAATACCATCACACTAGGAAATAGAGCTTTGTCACATGAATTTGGGGAGACACAACTCAGTCCATAGAGGAACCGACGGTGTAATTAATGAGTTGAACCGTGGTCTCCAGGCCTGTTAGCATGGTTCAGAGGGTTCAGAGGGAGTAAGTTATTTGGTTTTTGTTTTTGGTTTTGGTTTTGGTTTTTTTTTTGCACATGCACACACTCAGGTAAGGTATACAAGCTTAACAGCAAAGCTGCTCAAGTGGGCAGAATTTCCCCCACCTTCCACTTAGCCATGCTCCAGCTGTCCTGTCAGACGTAGGCAAGTAGGAAAGGGGCAGGAATTGTGTCATCTGGGAAAAAAGCGTGAGCTTGGAAAGGGATTGCTTAAATAGGCATGCAGAGCTCCGGGCGGGCATACACAGAACCTGGGCGAGTCCTCTTCCACAGCCCCTCTTTAGTGCTGTTTTTGTCTCCTCTGGACTAAAGGAGAAGTGTTGAGGGTTGGCAGGAGGGGGAGTGGGGAAAGCAGGAGCAAAAGAGGAATTGGAGAGAACGAGGCAATTAGCTTAAGAGTGCGAAAGCAGAAATAAAAGACAAGAAACCACTGAAAGCACAACCTCACAGCCCCCAGCCCCACCCAAGCTCTTCTCTGGGGCTCCGGTGGGTGGGTCACATCCCCACCACGGGGCACCAGCAGGGTCTGAAGGCACCTGCTGACCGGGAGAAGGAAGGAGGCTGCCTACTTACAGGAAGAATCTTCCAGATGCCAGGAGAGGCAGCAAGCCCCTCGGCACAGAGAACAGGCCTCGCTGTCTCCCCGCTACCCTAGAGGACGAGAAGCTCTGTTTGCTGTGCAGAGGACTTCTGCTTGGAGTAAGGTGGAAGTCGGTCCAGAAAAGGGAGGGTGAGAAAGCTCTAAAGGAGAAACGAAGAGCCAGGAAGAGCTGCATCTTTTGAAGGGGACACCCTGGGCTACCCAGGAAGGCCGCCTCAGATCTCCATCAAAAGGGTTACCAACTCTCCTCCTTCTCATAGTGGGACGGGAGCAAATCCACCACCTAGAACGGGCTGGCCCTCATCCAAATGCATGGAAAACTGGAGAGAGAACCAGCAGGGAGGTAGATTAGATAAGAAGTGGGAAGTGACAGATGCTGTCAGGCAAGTCGACAGGACGGGAGATGGTGCGGCTGAACGAATCACTAGGCTGATGCCTGGCGAGGGCCTCTGTCCTGAAGAACCACATCCCCCCCGCAGCTTCCAGGCCCCTTCCGGTGCCGCCGACCCAGAAAAAAATCGCCCACATTAACCTCACTTCCTCTTCCGCTCCGCTTGGCAGGCTGGTAAGTCAAGGGACAGATACAGAGCATGCGCGAGCTGCTGCGAGGCTCTCGGTGCGAGGAACGGCCTGGCGCTCTGCTCGGTGCAGGCCCGAAGGACCACCCCCAAGGCAGGGCACCTCGGGCGCCGTGTTTGCCCGGAGGAGAGCTCTCCGGGTCGTGCTCAAGTGCTCTGCCTGTTTCAGCATTTCTCTTGGCAACTCAGATGGCGTCCGAGGGAATTGGCTTGTCAACTGTTCGGCTGACACGGAGTCAGGAGATGGCACTAATAGGTCAGGGGATGGGAGCAAGACTCAAAGAGATCTAGACAGCTTAGAATGATGGAGCCACACTAACAGGATGAAAGATAGAACCCGGAGTTAAGTTCAGGCAATTAGATGCGCCAGGTAAAGGAGATGCGAGTTCATGCGTGAAAAATGAAAGCTGTGGTTCTGGTTGATTGCACACTTGATATGAATTACTAGCATGACATATTTGTTAGAAAGGAGAGAGAATTTTTTTTTTTTGCTGCTTTATATTGCATGTGTATCATGGTCATATCCAAAATAAAGGAGATAATTATCCCACAGGATTCTTCATATTCAATTCTACCTGCGATGTCTCAAATGAAGCAAACATTCATTGAAAAGTGCTGGTAAGGGGGTCCGGAGGGGAGAGAAATGATTGCAGCAGTTGGAGCAGACTCTCTGAGGACTAGAAATACGAGGGATGAGGGGAGGAGCAGAGAGCCGTATTCAGATATTTGAAAGTGACATTGAGAAGAATTAAGTGTATGATATGTAACTCCAGATTACTAGTAAGTGGAAGGTTCAGATGGAAAGAGAGAGTCCTTCTCCGTATACATTAGAATTAACTGTCATTTTGATATACTCTAAGAAAGAATTTACTGTGACCCAAAGTTCCTTTGCTGAATCCACTAGGGGTGATGTGGGAGGGGATTGGGTGGGCACGCGAGGTGTCCCGATGTCCCTTCTGCTCTATGGCACAGTTTATTTCACTTACCAGGTATGTATTGAATTTCTGCATACTGTGGGGAACAAAACGGAACTAGTCCCTGTTTTCTTGGCACATATGTATATAATCCACAAGGAAGAGACAGACCATCAACCAGGAAACAGCAGAAAGCTAAATCAATGTTATGCAGAAAGCAAACAGTGCTGAGGTGGGGAAGAGCCAGGAAGGGTCTCCTTAGATTAAGTAGTCATGGAAACTCTCTGAGGTGATACTTCAGCTGAGACCTGAAGACCTAGGGGCTAGGCTTTGAAAGAACTAGGAAAACAGTCCAGGCAGAAAAGTACAACATGAAAAATAGCCTTAGTATAAGACAAGGGCACAGTGAGGCAAGTAGAGCTGGTCAGGATGGCTGGAACCTAGGGGGCACGGAAAAGAATGGCAGAGGGTGAGAGAGAGAGAGAGAGAGAGAGAGAAGCAAACAGGGTCAAGGTCACATCTCCCCCTCCCCCCGCACGTGAGCCAGGATGAGGATTTAAATTTTTTTCTAAATTCAGTGGAGATCCACCGAAGTGTTTTAAGCAAAGAGTAACGGAATCCGATTCATGTTTTTAAAAGGTTGATAAGTTCTGTAAGAACATTCTAGTACACAAGAACAGCAGCAGAAAACAGAGGCTGTTCTGCCCCAGCCCCTAGGTCAGCTTAGCAAGGAAGTAGAGGGGGAGCTTGCCAGGACTCTGCTGGAGTTGCTCAAGCCTGAAGATCCCAGCACCTGGGGAGGCTCAAAACTTCATGGCAAAAGTCTTCAGAGTGGATTCTTCACTCTCATTCTCCACTTGAAGAACCTGGAATCTACCCCAGTGCCCTTTGTTATTCGTGAAGAAACACAGCTCAAGGTGACACCAGGGCACAGTCACCGAGGTCCTGAGACTGTGGTGTCTGTAACTTGTGAAGCGGCAAGGGTCTTAGGGAACAAGTAAGAAGTGTCCTTGCTTTCTAATGTTATTTGGAATCTGGGTTGAAGATAAAGCTGGAATTAAGCAAAATAACTAGTATAGAATGAAGGGAATTGGGGAAAAGATAATCATGCTGTAAGGTTTGAAATAAGATACCAAAAAGTGGGCGGGAGGAAAAAAGAAAAGAAAGAAAGGATAATAGGAAGGTCAGGACTAACTAGCAAGGCTGAGAAGTGAAGGAGTTTTTAAGAGGAGCTGCGGTAGAGGTGTGGAGATATGGGTCCTCCAACGGCTTTTCCGCTGACAGGCTAACAGCATCACAAGCTGCACAGAAAAATGGGAAAAAAGAAAAGAGCCACCGATAATCCTACCATCTTAAATTAGCATGATTATTGCTTGGGCCATTCCCTCCTTATTTTTTCCTATGCATCTGCTTTTAATGTAAAGACATTTGGAATTTTTTTTTCAATCCTACATGTGAGTTGCATGAAATAAAAATCCTATCCAACCCAACCTCTCAAAGCCATAGGAACAGAACCATACAGTGTATAGTCTTAAAGGTTAATAGTTTGTTGTGGGGCAGGCTCAGTCGATGAAGCATCTGACTATTGGTTTCTGCTCAGGTCATGATTTTAGGGTCTTGAGATCAGTAGTCCTTTACTCCCGCCTTCATCCCCCTTCAAGCCCTGCATGTAACCCTTTGTGCAGTCCTGTGCTGGCCATGAATCCTGCTTAAGACTCTCTTGCTCCCTCTCCCTCTGCCCCTCCCCCATCCCATGCTCAGGGGTTCCCCATCCCTTTCAAAAAAAAAAAAAAGAGAGAGAGAGAGAGAAAAGAAAAAGCTAATAGTTTGTTGTAGTCAAGCATTTTCACATGACTATGATCATAATATATGTAATTGTGTTACTTAGCATTATACAAACTATAACTCTTTCTTTGATCTCCTAGGATTAGTAACGATTGATGTCATTCTTACTTGGGTTTTAGTTTAAGTTTCCTACAAAATCCTTTAAAGGAAAAAGCCTTTCAAAACCACTGAAAAAGAGGAAGATGATGGCTTAATAAGCACATGAAAAGGAGTTCAATGGTCAAAAGTCATTACGAAATGCAAATCAAAACCCGGAGGAGATACCGCTTCACCAGGAGAATGACTATCACAAAAAAAGGCAGACAATAACAAGTGCTGGTGAGGGTGTGTAGAGGCGGCATGTTTATACCCTACTTGGGAGAAAATAAAGTGGTTCAGCCACTTTGGGAAAGAGTTGGGCGATTTCTTAAAAAGTGAAACCTAGGGGCACCTGGGTGGGTCAGTGGGTTAAAGCCTCTGCCTTTGGCTCTGGTCATGACCCCAGGATCCTGGGACTGGGCTCCACATCAGGCTCTCTGTTCAGCGGGAAGCCTGCTTCCCCACCCCCTCTCTCTGCCTACTTGTGATCTCTGTCTGTCAAATAAATGAATAAAATCTTAAAAAAAAAAAAAAGTGAAACCTAAATTTACCACACGACCAGAAATTCCAGCCATTGGTATGCGCCTGAGAGGAATGAAAGCAAATGCCCACACAAACACTTGTTAACGTTCATAACAACGTTATTCCTAATGACCCCAAAGGGAAAACAACCCAAATGTTTATCAGCTGATGAATGAATACCATGGAATACTCTTCTGCAATAAAAAGAATAAAGTATAGATACGTGCCACAACACGTATTGAGGAAACTCAAATGGTTTGTGTTTCATGAAAGAAGACAAGGCGGTAGTTCGCACGCTGTATACTCCATTTACAGGAAATGTCCAGAAAAGGCAATTTATAAAGATAGACAGCAGATCAATGGTTGCTTGGTGCTGGGAGTGTTAATGAGGATTCCTATGCACAGGTTTGCGGGACATATTGGGGGTGATAGAAAAGTCCTAAAACTGGGTTATGATGATGACTACACAACTTTATAAGTTTACTGAAGAAGTATTGAATTGTACACTTAACCAAACACACACAAAGTAGATGAAGGAGAGGGCGCTTTGAACCATTTTGGGGACACCATTTTAAGATGAGTGAAATTTGGAGCCTAAGAAGAAATAGGGCACAACAAAAGAATTTGTAGTCTCTTGGCTTTTCAGATGATAACCAGATTTATCCTTAACATAATTTCATCGCAACGGTACCTATGTCAAAAGATGAATTTTTAAAACGGCCATATCTTTGAAAGGCACAATATGGAAGGAAATTGAGTTACCATTGCATACCCTTAGACAAAAAGAATGAAACAGCACAAGAGAGCGTTGTGTTTAGTTTTTATGTTCCTATGCCGCCACCTCGTGGTCATTTATAAAATGGCGCCACTTGGCTTGCCCACCGCCCCCCCCTTGAGCCCTGTCTGTATACCACAAAAATCTCAATGCTTGGCTGTGTGTAGGTTAAATATCTGAATGGATCGCTGAATAATTTATGCAAAAAACCCACAAACTGTAGGGGCCAGAACTGGATTGGGAATCTCAAAAAATAGCTTCCAGCCCCTGATCTGCCTGGTGTCAGTCAGCTTTGTGACTTTGAGCCCAAACGGGATTAATGTATGGGCCCTACCTGGTCCCAAAGTTCAAGCAGAGGCTCTCTGTAAGTTAGCGATTAGGAGCTTGGTGTTGAGGTAAGTTCCTAATGACTCTTCTACTCTTTAAAATGGGGATAAAAGAATACTCACTGTCAAGGTCAGTGTGAGAACCAAGTGTGAAAATGCATGTGAAAACACTTATCTCAGAATATATGTCAGAAAATAGTGTGCTGTGATGGTTCCCACCAGTAATTGTGTGCCTTCTGGGCAAATATCCTTTATCTGACATTCCGAAGTACTTACTTCTCCCCACCCCACCCCACCCCCCAAAATTAAGCCAAACCCCTGAAAGACAGAAGTTCAGAAAACAAAATATATTTCTTAGAATTACCAGCTGCTTGGAAAAACACATTCGAACAATTTAATTACTAAAATACCGAGTAAAGCCAAAGGCTGCACAGAAGCTGGAATTTTACAAATAACTTGGGATCACTGATTATTTTTTTAAAGGATTTTATTTATTTATTTGACAGAGAGATAGTGAGAGGGAACACAAAGAGGGGGAGTGGGAAAAGGAGAAGCAGGCTCCCCACTGAGCAGGGAGCCCCATGCTGGGGCAGGGGGTGGGGGCTCCATCCTAGGACCCTGGGATCATGACCTGAGCTGAAGGCAGAAGCTTGACTGACTGAGCCACCCAGGTGTCCCTCACTGATTATTTTTAAACAATACAGAGAGTGACAAGGACATCAAGGGGTGACTTGGAGCTGATCCTCTCACTTCTAGTACCTTACAGGTGCCTGCCCTGTTTACTATATGCCAGCCAGCACAATGCTGACCAGAGGGAAACAGAATTCTTTCATTTTCCCAAGATTTCCAATGAGTGTTTGCATCATTTGATATTTTATTCCATAAGTCAGAGGACTAGGCTGCATAAGGAGCTACACTATCCAAAACTAACGAGTGTCTACTATTTTACTCCTTCACCCGTTCTATTTCCTTAGGATGTCAAAATACCGAGATGATCGTAGCGTTTATTTTCCAGGCAGATGTTCTGGCATGACTCATACATTAAGTTTTTTGTTTGTTTTTAACAGCTTTATTGAGGGATAATTTAGATACCATAGAATTCCCTAACATATACAGTTGTCCAAGTTTTGGTAACTGTATTACAGTTACGCAGCAATTACCACAATTCAGTTTTAGAACAATTCCATCATATACTTTGCATCTGACCAGCCCCACAGGGAAAGAATTTACTGGATCATTACCTTGTGGATTTAAACCATCTGGCTCTAGAACCTAGCAGAGGCATTCCTTTTGAATAAATCAAGCTTTAAAGGGAAACAAAGTGAAACTCTCAACTTTACTCCAAAGAGAGGTCAATGAAACACATTCTCTCCAGGGCTGTGCAGGCTAATTAGAATATAAATTAAACCTATATGTTAAGAATAAAAGTTAATACATGTACACTAATGTATATTTTGAAAAGCATATATTACATAATTCATTAGTTTATGCCAACCTTATGGCCACATTTCACCCAAGGATCACCTTATTTGTTTTCTCACTCTTACAGATATGGTTAGGTGGGATAAACTGCTTGGAGCCTGAACATTTTGATCTGGCATATCCCAAATTTATGGAAGAAATATTCCCCCTTTCTGTAATTTGGCTGTGCATACTTCCATGGGGTTGGATGTGAAACACTACTTTACATCCCGCAGAGGAAAATGGGATATTTAAGAGGCTCTGATTTTGTCTTCTTTGTTCCAGAAGGCTTACTCAAGAAATAATGAAATTACTACGCTCCTCATCCTTCAGCTCCAGTACTCACGCTCTACTTCTCCCAATACAGCATCGAGAAGATATGTACACAAAAATCTCTCAATGCGAGAATGATAATCTGGGTTTAAAGAAAAGAAAATGCCTTTATTTATTTGTTTGTTTTTTGCTCCTGCCTTATCTCTAAGTTTATAGGTATTTCAGAGAGGTAGTTATGTATAAACTACCTCCACTTTGGTTCCAAACACACCTTTATCTAGCCTTACAGAGTTTACAACTCCACTCATCCTGACATTTAAATACTATTTTACTTTGTTATTTAAGTGTTCGCTATGCGTTCACTCAGCCTCCTTCATATACTGAGTTCCTTGTGGGTTAGAGTAACTGTTTCAGACTTTGTGGGTGAATAAACTAATTCAGTTTCCCAAGCACCTCGCTCACATTGGGCACAGGAAAAGCTGTTTGATAAGTACTTGTTTAATTAATAATGACACCTCAGGTTTGTCTCCTTTCCAGGAGCCTCTGCCTCCTGTCTCCCCACCACTTATATTTATCATATAACCCAGATTTCCTAGACATTACAGATTTTCTGTCCTACTGTCCCTTAAGAACAGTTGCATGTGCCACACCAGATGTCTGGGCATATGGTCCTCAATAGCTGTAATATGAATCCATCTCTATTGCAATAAGTCTCTGATTTCTATTCCTCCCTTTTTACTAATAGCTCTGCTTACCATTTCAAGTATAGTTCCCTTTCTTTTATTTATCTTCAGCCTCAATTTTTAACACTACAAAAGCATACTAATAAGACAAGTTTAACAATACAAAAAATAGAGTACTTTTCATTAAAGGTTATCTATTTCTTCCCTGCTGTTTCCACTTTGACTTGTACAACTCAGGGTTCCTGCACCAGGAGGGCCTAGAGAACATTCAGTACACACAGAAGCAGCTGCGCAGTCCCCTGGGCACCGGTCGGCGAATCGCCCACTCACTAATTCTGTGACCTTGGTTGAGTCACTCAAATGTCTATGAACCTCGAGGTCTTCCTTATCATGTTGCCCATCTCACCAGGCTGTCGAGTCAAAAGAGACGGGGATGCGTGAGCACTCTGTGAAGTCTAAAGCCCAAGGCAAACTTAAAGGACTGCTGGGGCGGGGGGTTCCCTGCAGAAGTCTTCACGCCTGCTCTCCCCCAGACTTCTCGGTTCACCCCTGCAAGTTCACAGGCTACTCTCGCGGCAGCAGCTTCTCCCGGCCTTGCCTCCCAAGGGACGGAGCCCCAGGCCGGGCTCGGAGACGACAGCGAAGCTCCGGGCACCGTCTGCCACCGGGAGAATGGAGCCTTCCTTGCAGAGGGCCCCACTGCAGGTGTAACGCGCGCTCCCTCTAGGGCCGCCTCCGGGTCTCAATTATAAACCGGGGTCTTCCCCGGACTCGGCCTCGCCGGGTCCACTCCCCTCACCCGCCAAGCGAAGCCCCTCCCCCCGGAAAGCCCCTCGCCGGGAACGCCCCCCCACCTTCCAAAATACCGTCCCGCTGCCCAAGCCACGCCCCACTATTTAAACTCAGGGCGCCCGCGAAAGTGGTTGGTGAAGGTCCCGCGCGGTGAATTATGGGGGCTGAGCCTGCAGAAGGTGGATGCTGGTTGGCTCCTGAGCGAGGAGGGCGGGGTAAAAGGCGGAAGCAGGCGTTGGGGGCGGGCTCCGTGGATTTGGAGACCGGAGCGCTCATGGAATTGGTTAGGTGTTCAGAGCATGGTAAGGGGCTCGGGTCTTTTAAGGGCTCTCGGGGTGTGTCGGTGTAGCTTGGCGTAATCGTTGTCAACCTCCTCCTCTTTTCAGGGAGCGTCTGCTTTCTCAAGACCGGCGTCCGCGATGGCCCGAATAAAGGAAAGAGCTTCTACGTGTGCCCGGCTAATACCTGCAGCTTCGTGCTGGCCGCCGAGTAAGTCTCGAGCTGGGCATGACTGCCCGCCACCGCCAGCTCCCCTCCGCCCTGCGCCACTGGCACTAGGAGAGGTGGGGACTCTGGTCTCTGCAGCCAGGGCCTTTAAGTAGTTGGTGGTCCCGGGACAGCGTGGCGTCTTCAGGAGGCGCTCCGTTCCTGCTTGCTCTTTGGCCCTGGGCAGCTTAATCACCCTCTCTGGGCCTCCATTTCGCCTACCTGTAAAATGGAAGGTCGACTACATCTGGAACCTTCTGGTCCTTTCCCGTTCTGGGTTTCTTCTTGTTTGCCGGGCCTTTTGCTAGGACATTGCTTCTCCCTGCTAAGTGAGGACATGCAGACATAGTAGAAAATAAGTGGTTCTTGTTTTGCACTAGTTTCAGGCCGAATTTATTTTTAAATGTTTGAGGTTAAAACTCGCTGGTGGTCAGATTGTCAACTCCCCCCTTTTTTTTTTTTTAAAGATTTTATTTATTTTATTTGACAGAGAGAGAAAGATCACAAGTAGGCAGAGAGGCAGGCAGAGAGAGAGGGGAAAGCAGGCTCCCTGCTGAGCAGAGAGCCCGATGCGGTCCCAGGACCCTGAGATCATGACCTGAGCGGAAGACAGAGGCTTAACCCACTGAGCCACCCAGGCGCCCCTGTCAACTCCTTTTTAAAAGAGAGTTGTCTGGGGGTGCCTGAGTAGCTCAGCTGGTTAAGCATCTGACTCTTGATTTCCGCTGGGGTCATAATTTTAGGGTTCTGAGATAGAGTCCCGCTTGGGGCCGTGCATTGGGTGTGGAGCCTGCTTAAGATTCTCTCTCTTTCTCTGTCTCTCTGTCTCTCGGAAAAAAAAAAAAAAAAAAAAGGATTTTCTGCACTTAAGGTGTAAGATTGATAATCCAAAGAAACAGGTTACTTTTGGGATTAATGCTGAAAGAAAATCAGATATCTGATCAGCATTCTGGTTTTACAAAATTGGAAGCTGAGGCCCAGAAATGTTAAGCATCTCCTTAAAGTGAGAAAAGTTAATACTATTGTGATAAAGTGTTAATAAGGTCCACAGCCTATGTGCACTTTTAAACCTAATCACATTAAACATTTTTCTTGCTCTCTACTCTATTTGGTAGAGAATCATGAATTCTCTCCATCTGCTGTAAGGCATAAAGTGGATATCAGTACTAGAAAATAAATTATTTTTTAGCATGTATGTATTAATTTATGTTTCCCTTACATGATTACATTATTTGTGTCTTTGTTGTGCTTTGAAACTAAGCGAAGGAATTTGAATCTGTCTTCAGATTTGGCAGATAAATTTTCAGAGAAAATACTTTCTTAGTCTTCTAGTTAGTTGTCCTTTTATTGGAAAGAAATTACCGCGACCCAATTTAGTTAAATACGAAATGGTTTTGAAAAAAGCAGTGTCAGATCTTAAGATAGAAGGGATAAGCCAGTTAAGCTATCAACAACATATCCTTCAGTCAGGATTTACTATTTATTTCTAATTTCTATACCGAGTTTCTTAGGTTCTGTACCTTGCTCAAGTTTCAGGAGACATGGAAGCATGTTCAGACTTGAAGAACCTAAGCATTAATGGTAGCATAAGACTCAGCTTTATGTTAAAAGAAACATACCTTTGGGGTACCTGGCTGGCTCAGTTGGTAGAGCATGTGATCTCAGAGTTGAGAGTTCGAGCCCCATGTAGTTCGAGCCCCCCTTTGCAGAGGTTACTTGAAAAAAAAAACGAAACCCTTATATAGAATATCATTTATGCAAATGCACTGCTCTCAAACTAGTACAATATAATATCTGACTTGACAGTTACTTAATAAACTTGACCAATTTGCAGTATGTCTGATAACCACAATATAAGCAAAGCAAAGAAAGAAACAAGCGCCCCATATCATAGGAGAGCACTTTAGGTCTTCATTCAAAACTGTGTCACCTCAAATGTTCTATATACATTCGCTCATGATAAACTGGAAAAGGAGAGTTAGAAAACTTAGGCCAGGCATGAAGCAGATTAGGAGAGCCTGCCCCTAAACAGATCGTTATAGGACAAAGGATGATGGAAGAACTTGGGGAAAATTCACAGCCAGTCTTAGGTACTTCAGCTATGAGTGTCTCACAACATAGAGGTCACAGAACACGGTGTAGTTTTGAGCTTTTGAGTCATCAGGAGAAAGGTGTATTTATCGTCATCCTGTCTTTAGGGGAGAGCGAAGAAAAACGAAAGCTGTGGAGCCTTTCCCCAGAGGGATGTGCATAGATGTACAAATGTATGGGATTTTCAAACCTAGTGGAGGTCATACATGCATTCTTATGTTTAAAACCCATGGTTTAAGGGCGTCTGGGTGGTTCAGTCAGTTTAACATTGGGCTATTGATTTTGGCTCAGGTCATGCTCTCAGGATCATGTGAACAAGTCCTGGGTCGGGCTCCACACTGGTTGTAGAGCCTGCTTGAGATTCTCTCTCTCTCTCCCACTGCCCTTCCCCCTCGTGCATGCACACGCAGGCACACACACTCTCTCAAAAATAAATAAGTAAAACCCATAGATTGGATTGAATTTTAGAATGCTAATTTCTATTATCTCCTAAAACAAAATTTCCTTTTTTTTTTCTCCCCTCTAGTATTCCTGTTTCTCATTGTTTATTGCATGAGGACTGTGTAGTAGGGCTTCAAGGTTTGCTTCTACCGCCAGGCAAGGAAGAACATAGGTGAGTGTCCAAAGGGAAAATCTTCGTGTATTTGCTTCTTTCTTTCCCTGGAAGAGTTACAGCCAGGCATGTTTTCTAGAACTGACTATTCTGTAAAAACGATTTTTAACAAAGAGGATTTCTGTGTGTATTGAATACCTACTGAGCTGTCATTCCTCACTGCTGAGCAAGTGGTTGATCTGAGAATCTGGTTAATTTCAGGATCAATTGCTTTTCCTTCCTCCCTCTCCAGCTCTTCAGTAGCCAATACTGTCAGCCTCCCAATAGTCATTAACTTGCGGTGACTTGTCAACTTTTCCATTTAGTCATAGAATGAAATAATGTCTAAAAATGTCTAAATTATGTTAAGTACTCAATAAATGTTAGTTTTCCTTCTGTTTTGTGAAAACTCCGAGGTAAGGCACAGAAATCTATATAGATGGCAGGTGATATTTATCATGAGTATTGAAAGGTTAGTAGCAATTCAATAGGGGCAAGAGAAGGATCATATTTAAGAGATCAATACCCTCCGTTAGGGTACAGATTTAGGAAGTAACCGGGAATTGCAAGCATTTGGTTTGGTAAAAATTTTAGTGTGTGTTTGAATAGAGATTTCAGAAGATAAGCCTGGCCTGGAGGCAGAGGCCAGGTGTGATGGTCACTATATGATACTCTGTGCAGTTCAGAATGCATATATATTCCAGATCAATCCCCACCCCCCATATTGGCATTTAAGTACCATCTTCATATGGCACTTAAATGCCAGTACTGCTGTTTTTCTTAATTGGGTTGTAGATACAGTAGGATGCATAGATTTTAAATGTTCAACGGTTATGTTTGAGTAATTGATATAACCAAGCCTCAGTCAAAATAGAGAAATATTTCCATTACCCCATTAAGTGCCATTGGACTCCCTTCTAGTTAATCCTCCCCTTCCACCGTAGGCAACAACTGTTACTCTTCTATGTCTGGCTTCTTTTGTGTAACAGTATCTGTGAAATTCATCCACATGGTTGTGTGTATCAATAATTCTTCATTATTGCTGAGTTGAGTTCCATTTTGTGATTATCACAGTTTCTTGGGCTTATTTGCCCTCTATATCTTCTTTGGTGAAGTATCAGTGTAAATCTTTTGGCCATTTTTTTCATTGAAAATTTTATTGAGGTAATTGTAGATTCTCATGCATTTATAAGAAATAGTACAAAAAGAGCCCCTTGTAGACTTTTTACCTCATGGTAACATTTTGCAAAGTATATATAAATAGTATATAATATTACAATTAGGATATTATTCAGTCCACTGATCTTATTTGTGAAGATAGTTTTCCTTGTAGTAGTGTGTGTGTGTGTGTGTGTGTGTGTGTGTGTGTAGATTTAGTTCTATACAATTATCATGTGTAGTTTTTTGTATGCACCACCACAGTGAAGATATGGGACAGTTCCTTCATCACTAAATTCCTCTACCCTGCCCCTCACTCCCTCCACCTTGTCTCTGGCAACCAGGAATCTGCTCTCCATTTCTAAAGTTTGTTCCTTCAGAAATGTTACATCAATGGAATCATAAAGAGTAACTTTGGGGGATTTTTGCTTATTTTAAAAATTGTGTTGTCTTTATTATGGAATTGGAAGAGTTCTTTATATATTCCCTATACAAGTTCTTTGGCAAATACATGTATAATAAATATTTTCTCCAAGTCTTTGGTTTTCATTTTCTTAACTCCCTTTTGAAAAGTAGAAGTTTCTCATTTTTATAAAGTCCAATTTATCATTTTTTTGTCCTTTGTGCTTTATGTGTTCTCTCTGAGAAATCTTTGCCTGCCCAAAGATCACAAATTTCTCCAAGGGTTTCTTCTAGAGGTTTTATAGTTTTTTTTTTTAATTTTTTATTAACATATAATGTATTATCAGCCCCAGGGTTACGGCTCTGTGAATCTCCAGGTTTACATACTTCACAGCACTCACCATAGCACATACCTTCCCCAATGTCCATAACCCAACCACCCTCTCCCGACCCACCCTCCCCCTAGCAACCCTCAGTTTGTTTTGCGAGATTAAGAGTCTGCTTTGGTATGTCTCCCTCCCGATCCCATCTTGTTTCATTTTTTTCCTTCCCTACTCCCCAGAACCCCCCACTTTGCCTCTCAACTTCCTCATATCAGGGAGATCGTATGATAATTGTCTTTCTCTGATTGACTTATTTCGCTCAGCATAATACCCTCTAGTTCCATCCACGTCGTCATAAATGGCAAGATTTCATTTCTTTTGATGGCTGCATAGTATTCCATTGTATATATATATGTGTGTGTGTGTGTGTGTGTGTGTGTGTACCACATCTTTATCCATTCATCTGTTGATGGACATCTAGGTTCTTTCCGTAGTTTGGCTATTGTGGACATTGCTGCTATAAACACTACTAAACACTATTTTCCTCTCAGGACTGCCTTTGCTGTGTCCCACAGATTTTGAACAGTTGTGTTTTTGTTATCATTTGTTTCCCTCAATTTTTTCAATTCTTTAATTTCCTGGTTGACCCATTCGTTCTTTAGTAGGATGCTCTTTAGCCTCTATGTATTTGGGTTCTTTCCAAATTTCCTCTTATGATTGAGTTCTAGCTTCAGAGCATTGTGGTCTGAAAATATACAGGAAATGATCCCAATCTTTTGGTACCGGTTGAGACCTGATTTGTGACCCAGGATGTGAGCTATTCTGGAGAATGTTCCATGTGCCCTAGAGAAGAATGTGTATTCTGTTGCTTTGGGATGGAATGTTCTGAATATATCTGTGATGTCCATCTGGTCCAGTGTGTCATTTAGGGCCTTTCTTTTGTTTGGATGATCTGTCCATTTCAGTGAGGGGGGTGTTAAAGTCCCCTACTATTATTGTATTATTGTCGATATGTTCCTTTGATTTTGTTATTAATTGGTTTATGTAGTTGGCTGCTCCCATGTTAGGGGCATAGATATTTAAAATTGTTAGATCTTTTTGTTGGACAGATGCTTTGAGTATAATATAGTGTCCTTCCTCATCTCTTATTATAGTCTTTGGCTTAAAATCTAATTTATCTGATATAAGGATTGCCACCCCAGCTTTCTTTTGATGTCCATTAGCATGGTAAGTTGTTTTTCAACCCCCTCATTTTAAATCTGGAGGTGTCTTTGGGTCTAAAATGAGTTTCTTGTAGACAGCATATTGATGGTTTTTTTTGTTTTGTTTTGTTTTGTTTTGTTTTGTTTTTAATCCATTCTGATACCTGTGTCTTTTGATTGAGGCATTTAGCCCATTTACATTCAGGATACCTATTGAGAGATATGAATTTAGTGCCATTGTACTGCCTGTAAGGTGACTATTACTGTATATTGTCTCTGTTCCTTTCTGGTCTACTATTTTTAGGTTCACTCTTTGCTTAGAGGACCCCTTTCAATATTTCCTGTAGAGCTGGTTTGGTGTTTACAAACTCTTTTAGTTTTTGTTTGTCCTGGAAGCTTTTTTTTAAATTTTAGACTTTTTTTTTTTTTTTAAATATTTTATTTATTTATTTATTTGAGAGAGAGAGATCACAAGTAGGCAGAGAGAGAGGGGGAAGCAGGCTCCCTGATGAGCAGAGAGCCTGATGCAGGGCTTGATCCCAGGACTCCGGGATCATGGCCTGAGCCGAAGGCAGAGGCTTTAACCCACGGAGCCACTCAGGCGCCCCTCCTGGAACCTTTTTACCTCTCCTTCTATTTGCAGTGATATAGAGATTTTATTGTTTGTTTATTTTTTTTCTTAATGGCTTTTCTTTTTCATTTGTGATCTACTCCAAATAATTTTGGATATCTTATGAGATAGGAATAGTTCATTTATTTTTCCGTATGTTACTGAGTGAATATATTATTCAATTGTCTTGGCACCATCATGGAAGGCTTCCCTTTCCCCATAGAAGTACTTGGCACTTTGTAAAAAATCAGTGACCACCATGTTACAGATCTGTTTTTTGAACTTGTTAACCTGTTCTGTTGGTCCTTTTGTCTATCCTGACACAAGCAGGTAAGATAGTGTGAGTCTTCCAGCATTGTTTTTCAAGATTGGCTCTTCTGAGTCATTTCCATATAAAATGTAGCATCAACTTCTACATTTCCTTAGGTTGGTATTATACCAAATCTGTATAGATCCTTTTGGGAAGAACTGACATTAATGTTGATTTTCCAGTCTACGAGCATGGTGTATTTATGGCTTTTTTCCCCCCCCCGAGCATTGTTGAATAGTTTTCATTGTAGAGTACTCTACTCCTTTTGTTAAATTTAATCCTCAGAAAGTGTTAAGGTTTTTGATGCTATTATAAATGGTATTTTTAAATTGTTTACTTTTTTTTAAAGATTTATTTATCTGTGAGAGAGAGGAAGTGGGGGAAGGGGTGGAGGGAGAAAATCTCAACCAGACTACCCGTTGAGCACAGAGCCCCACACGGGGACAATCTCATGACCCTGAGGTCATGACCGGAGCCGAAACCAAGAGTCAGATGCTCAACCAACTGAGCCACCCAGGTGCTCTGAAATTTTCACCTTTTGACTGTTTTTGTTGTTGTTGTTAGTACAGTGGGGCTGGTAAGCCTCTAGAGCGTGAAGTCAGGATGTCCTGACACCCAAAACCATTTACACGCTGCTGGGGGGGCCCTTCTACCATATGGGAAGACTGTTCAAGGTTGTAGGAAGCCACTGAAGAATGTTTGCTCCAACTGCATTAATAAAAGACAGATGGTTAAAGATGGTTGGTCAGAAAGGAAGATGGTGGAGGCAAGGAGACTTACAATATAGAGGTGCTATTAAATGTCTAGTAAATGGCGTAGTCGGTATCACTTACCGCCATAGACTCTTCTGTGATAGGAAAATGCGGCAACTAACATTTAGAGAGGTTAGGAAAGGAAGCAGGTCCCAGGGTCGTGAAGCGGCATTGCTGAGATTCAGACCTTGGTCTTGCCGGTTCTAGATGCATCCCCTTTAGTCTCTAAGTGAAAGGTGTGCTTGGATTGAGGCATTGGCAGTGGAGTTGGGTGTGCTTAGATTGCAAAAAGCTTTGGTGGGGCATTTAAGCTTGTACCTTTGTCCTTCATTTTCCCCTCAGGAGCAGTGATCCTGGCAGTCCCAACTTCCCTGGGTTTGAGGATTCGGTGAGGTCGTGGGTATGATGCACGCAGTCTGGCATTTGGCTCACTGTGAGTGGTCAGTAAATGCTGCTCAAGTTGGGATTTATGGGTGATGAGTTTACCATTAAGCAAGACAAGGAAAGAAAGGTAATATCAGTGGAGGGTTGGGATGTGTGGACAACAGACAGCTTTGAACTAGTCACATCTTACGTATATATGAGACCAGCTAGAGAAGTGAGTGCAGCTCCAAAGAAAGGTCTAGGCTAAAGATGGAATTCTGAGAATTTACCATGAATAGTCTTCATACTAGGTAGATGAGGCTGAGAGGTGATCATTATTTTAAGATAGAAAAGTAAAGGGGCACCTGGGTGGCTTAGTTGATTAAGCATCTGACTCTCGATTTTGGCCCAGGTCATGATCTCAAGAGTTGTGAGATGGAGTGCTGTGTCAGGCTTCTTGCCAGGCATGGAGCCTGCTTAAGATTCTCTCTCCCTCTCTTGCCCCTCCCCCCTCTAAAAAAAATAAAATAGAAAAGTAAAGTATGCCAATGTTTTTCTTTTAGCCCAAGTCTGGAACATTATTACTAGGAGGTACTTACTGGAGGTTTTAAAAGGTTGTTTTAGGATAAATAAAATACAGTTCGACAACACACAATAAATAAAAAACAAGAAACAGTCAAGTACCCTGATACATAGTCCAGACTGGAAATTTTAACAGAATTATATACGTCTAGTACATCAGTAGATGACTTCTGTAGCAGACAGTAAGGGCTTTTAGCCAGAACCCCTGTACTCTAGAGAATAACCTCAGGGAATACAACCTTTTCTTCTGAAAACTGAACTTAAAGTACTTGTGTCTTTGACTTAATTCCAGCATGTTTGAAGCTTAACCCAACTAGGTGACAGGTGCAGCCAAGTAATGGGAAGGAGGTATAAACCCAGATGAGGCAGAGATGCCTATTTTTCATTCCTTGGCATGTAGGTGCATTTGTGTGCAGTTCTCTAACTTAAACACCAGATGGTGGCACTCACCAGCATTTGACTGGCCCTTCAGCCTTGGCCCTCTGTTTAGGGACAAGAAACAGTCACTTCAGTAGAACCAGAGGAAGGAACTCTTGCCCTGACATGAATGATGTGATACTAACACTTTGATTTACAAATCAAGTGTGGACATTGTCATTGAGCTTCCTGAGCTTTTGTTTGCTCCTCTCCCATTTCCCCCTCCTCTCCTTTGTCTTTCAACTTCTCAAGGATCTAGAATCAAAACAGAAGGAAGTATTCTTTATCTGTAACTACGTAAAACAAGTTTTAGTTCTTTAAATAACTGATTGTTGTGGGATGTTCAAAATATTTTATTTTTAGGGATGCCTGGGTGGCTGTCGGTTAAGTGGCTGCCTTCAGCTCATGTCATGATCTCAGAGTTCTGGGATTGAGCCTGGCATTGAGCCCAGTAGATGGGTCTGCTGTTCAGCAGGGAATCTGCTTCTCCCTCTGCCCCCCTCGCCCCCGCCCCAACTCATGCACACTCTCACTCTCTCTACTGTCTCTCTCTCAAATAAATTTAAAATTTAAATTGAAAAAAATCTATTTTATTTTTAATAACATTTGAGTTTGTATGTCTAGCAGATTCCTTGTGTGGTTGGTTATTGGGTAAGATTGGGGTGCAGATGATATGGCCCAGTGATGATTTTCTGGGCAGATGATAGAAATTTGGGTCTAAGCCAGGCCTGTGCAGAAGTACCTGAAGTCCCACCCACCCTCCATAAAGCTAGTACATCTTGTAGTGTATTTATATGGTAGAGTATCATACACTGTGCTGTGTAATGGAAGGAATCCTCATATATGAAGACTGTTAGCTCTAAGTGTCACACTTTTCCCACTTTGCCTTTTGTCTTATAATCTTGCTAATGGTATTTTCACCACATGGAAGTTTAAAACTTTATTTTCATGGCCGTAGGGTAGAGGAGAGCCATGCTCCTTAGTGGCTCCCGCAGGTGGAAGTTTAAAACTTTAATGTGGCCAGAATTGCCAAATCCTTCACCCCTCAGCTGCAGGGCTTTAGGTCCTATTTAGAAAAGCCTGCTTGCGTTAGGATTAAGAAAACTGTTCATCTCTCTTTTTTCCCCAGAACATTTACAGTTGCATTTTTTACATTTACGTTTTTGTTTCATCTTGAATTTTAACGTAGGAGAACGAGGTAGAAATCCAGCTTCAGGTTTTCCTAGTGCTGGTGCATATAAACAAGGGAACCTGTGTTCTTAAGGGGCTCTGACACCACTGGGTAAGAGTCAGACACACGAAGGCTGTAGCCCAGCATGATCTGCATGTATAGCACATTGGATGTGTTGAAATGCAGGCGCTTCTCTGATCTAGTAAGACCTGCAGGAGGGAGTTAATGCTGGTGCAAGTTAGTGAGAAAGTGTAGGAGTTGACACCTGAGCTTGGCCTTGAATGACCTTTATAATTTGGATACAGTATAAAGATAAGGAAGTATTTGGGGGCTATAAGCGGAAGTGTGGATATAGGAATAAGCAAGAGGGTCAGAGAGCGTGAAGTAATGATTATTATTGCTTAGCAAGTCCTTAATATGGGTCAGGCGTTGGTCTGAACCTTATCTTTACAGGTATTAATGCATGTGGTCTTCACAGTGATCATAGGAGGGAGGTACTTTTTTTTTTTTTTTTTTAGCCATTTTAGAGAAAAGGAAACTGGCACAGAGGCTAATCAAATGAGTTATCTGAGGATTCAGAACTAAATGTAGTGAGGCTGGGATTCTGACTAATGGAGGAAGACTCTGGGGCCCAAGGGAATCCTGGCCTGCCTAAAGTGAATGTGCCTGACAGTGTAAATCTGGGTTGGACGATCAACCTGTAGAAGGAAGGGAGGATATGCCTTCTCGGGGAGCATTGAAGAGGTCTGGTTTCCTCTAGCTGTGTTCATTATTACTGTTTATTGCTTACATCCTGGGAGATAATGAATATACTGCAGAAATTACATTCTTCTTCGTGGCAGAATCAATATTTGCTTTCTCTGAGAATATATTTCCGTTGCTTTCTTTGTTGATTTGCTATTTAATAAAGATAACAAACTTTTTATCTTAAAAACAGAGAAGCCCACCCAGATTGGTTTTAATAAAAATACAATTACCGGCATTTGTAGCACCATGCCTAGAACATAGTAGATGCTTAGTTGTTAAATCAGAGATGTGTTGTTTTGTCCCTTCTTGGCCTCTTAAGTCCTGCCCTTTTCAAACTCGCTTTACAGTCGCTTGGGCTTTCAAATAGATACCATTTATGAAATGTTCTTGTCAGTGAAGATTTCAAGTACTTGATACACTTAAAATAACAGCAGAAATTTATTCCTGATTCACTTTGATAAGGAGTGGTACTGCCTGATCGTTGCCAGTACTTTAAATTGTTATGCATTTGAAGCATCTCAGAAATTTTATTATACATGTTCAATATAATATCCTATTGCGGTGAGAAAAACTAAAGAGACCAGCAAATTTTTTTCAGAAAATTGTGAGCTTGAACGGGAAAATTGTGAGTTTATACTGGGGGGGCTGGACCTATTTTCTTTTCAGTTTGACTGGAACACTTGTTCATTTGAGGCTTATCTTTGCTTATATGTCCAGGTGAGGTAATGATGTCTGGGGATTTTGAATTGGGACTCGGACTGTCATGATTCATTTTGTATATCATGGGACTAATTTAAGAGGTTAGAAAAAGAGCAAGAGATTAAACTGAAAAAAAGAAGAAAGAAAGGATTACTGTAGGTAAAAATGGAATTTAATGAGTCAGATAACAGCAATAAATAAAATCCAGAAGGTAATTGATCAAGAAAAACCGAGAAGGCCCTAGTATACAATATGAGAAATAAGCAGTTACCCTACAGGTACATTAAGATTCATTGTGACATTGTTTTTAGTAGCATAATATTGGATACAACCAAACTGTCTATCAAGAGGGTTCTTAATAAATAAATAATGGTGCTCTAAATAGGGGGAAACTGTGCAGCTGTAGGAAAAAAATATATATATATACACATACATGTTATATATATGTATATATATACACACATATATACACATAAAATATATGCACATATATATGTGTGAACCCTTTATGTGTTCTGGAAAAATCTTGACTACATTGTTTAAAAAATGCAATGTATTTAGTATAATGTATACTAATGCTGTCCATTTGTGTGGAAAAGGAAATTATGATTCATATATTTATATTGATCTGAATATATTAAAATATCTGGAAAGGTAAACAGAAAGCTAATAGGAATGGGTACTTGGAAGGGATGGGAACTGGGCATATAGGTTACCAGGAGAGGGTCCTTTTCATGGCTTTATACTTTCTGGTTGAGTTTGTTGCCTAGTTAACAATTAAGTAAAATGATATTTAAAAGCTGCTTTTCTTTGATTATTAAATGTTTTTGAAGACTCATATTGGGTAAAAATTGGGAAAAAATCAGCTCACTCTATTTAATTCCATGATACTTAACAGTTACGTACAAAAGGCAAGACATAGTTGGTAATAAAGAGATCTCATATGGTTATAGCCTTCTGGTTACTGAAAATGTTGGGCAGACAGGCAGATACGAGTATAATACGACTCAGTACAACAGAAATACAGAAACAATACCGTGGATGAACAGGGAAAGCAATATGGGAAAACTTTGCAAAGGAGATATGGCTTGAACTGGACACTGAGGGACATGTAGGACTTTGACAACTGGTGATGGGGATGAAGAAGACATTCTTTGGATGGAGGGAGAATCACATGCAAAATCTGGCATGCCGGAGAGCACATGCATGGTTTCATTCGTGAATGGAGCAGCATAGCCATTTCTGTGGGGGGGGGGTTGTAGGCTGTGTTTACTGGTACAGGAACAGTCTTGTATTGGAATATATGTCTGAGTACAGTCTTTTTTTTTTTAAATGGGAAATTGCAAATATATACAAGTAGACAAGATAGACTATTAGAGCATATGAGCTCCAACAGGTACCAACTCATGCCAGTCTTGTTCTGTGTATACTCTACCCACTCTTCCCTGCCATCTCCTGCCATATTTTCAAACAGATCCCAGATAACATCATTTCTTCTGTAGATATTTCACTTTATGGCTCTAAGATAGGGGTTCTCTCTCTTTTTAACCAGTTGGAGTGCAGATTTCCAGGAGCTTCATAGATGTCATAGTTTATTTTTAATGTTTATATGTTTAAATCAATAAATAAGGTTTATATGTTTAAATCAATAAATAAGGTTCACAGTTACAATTGATTGATGTGTCTGTGAAGTCTCCGGAGTTCTCTCTCCATTTTTTCCCCTCCCTTGTAATTTATGTTTTGAAGGAAGGCAGTTGTTTGTCATAGATCATTTCTCACGGTCAAGATCTTACAGATCACATCCCTGTGGCCGAGCTCTGTGTGTTCCTGTTGTTTGTATTTTCCGTAAATTGGTAATTGAATCTGGGGGTTTGACCTGATCTGGGTTAATTTTTGTTTGTTTTGGTTTGGCTTAGTTTTGTTTTGTTTTACTGTATAGGTCATATCGTGGTTTCCCCTCAGGGATACCTAATGTCTGGTTCTCTCTCTTTTTCTGATTTTAGCAGCCACTGCTGATCATGTTTCTGTTTTAGTCATTCTTTGCAGAGTAAAAAGGATAAACCTGTGTACATCTTGGTTTCCATGACGCTTCTTTTTTTCCATTTCGTAGTCCTTCTACATACCCTGTGCAGTAGAGAATTTCTAAATGTAAATATAGGAGTAATTGGTTTCAAGTGACCTTTCAAAACCGGCACCAAATAGTTGCAAGATGTTTTTTGGATGAAAAAGCAGTTTGTCTCATTGTGATGGATTTCCACAGCCTTGATTGTTTGTGTTTTATATTTCACTAGATTGTTCTTCCAGTGCGTTAGAAGTAAGGCGGCGGGGAAGCAATGGTGCGGAAGTATCCCGTGGCAGGTAGGAGTTATTCCCGTCTTCCAGCCTGCTCTCCCAAGACTGGTTAATCTGTGGTGTCACCAGAAAAGACCTTGAAGTCCAGTATAAACTGGTTGGTCTTCATCATACTGTCTCTGAAAGATAGTTCTTTTCTTGAAGCAACGTAGACCCTATTGGGTCTTCTAATTCAAAGGACTTCTTGGTTATAGTGGAGATTTAATCATTTGCCTCCTGTTTCACTTAAATAATCAAGGTCTTAAATGGAGTCACTGTTCTATTTAGGAAAAAATTTGGATTACTTGACCGATTTCAGCATCTTGTTATAGACTGGTATCTCCTTGATGTTGGTATAAACAGGGTGTTATTTGTAAGCTCCTAGACCGTGAGAGACTGATAGATGCCCAGAGCATGAGAGGCTCAACCCAGGGAAGCAGCAAGACTTTCATTGGTCGAAATGTAATGCAGACTTGTCACTCTGGCTTCCTATAGTGAAATTGCCCTAAAGCCAAACTCCAAGCATAGGACATTGTATATGTTTGAGGATCAGTTCATCTCGAGAGAATAATTTTTTGTGAAAGCTATATATTGTGGCTATTGCAACTGCAGAAGCACTTGATTGGGTCAATGCTTGTCCTTGAGGCCCAGGAAAGCAGTGGTCACGGACAGAGAAGGAACCAGGCTTCAGAAGTACTGTTTAGGCACTAATACTTCGTGAGTTAGGCACATAAGTCCTTCCGAGAGCCAAAAATGGTCCCCGGAATGTTCAGAAATATTGGACTACTGTTTCCATTTCCTCTGGGGAAAAAAAAAAAGGCATTCTAGATACGATGCTCGCATTAATGTTTTATATTAAGGTTTTTTGGTTTTTTTTGTTTTTGTTTTTTTTTTTTTTTGTCTTTTAGGAGCCTTGTTCCAGAGAACATTCTGTAACCAACAAGTCTCAGCGTGCCTCTGAACCTCTTCATTGTCTTTCCACCCAGCAGAGAAACCCTTTCAAGGTGCTGGACAAGAATCAAGCACCATCTCTCTGGAAGCAGTTCAGCAAAGGCGAAGGTGAGGAAAAGGTGGCTGATAAGCCAAAGGAAAAGGGAGATGGGCTCGTGGATCAAAAGAAAGAACGGAAGCCTGAATCCAACTGCTGGATGAAGAACGATCTCTCATCTGGCCTGGTGGAGGGAACGAAAAAGCAGCCTGTACCTCAAGAGCAGCGGCGAGGGGAGAAGACGGAGTTTCAGCATGAAGCCAAGGAAAAGGAAGGGACGCACACAAGAAACCTTTCTGAGGTTAAATCCAAGCAATGCCATGGTGAGGAGCCGAGGAAACCATGTGGGTCTCTTCGGGAGAAGTCACACGTTGAGAGTCATCATGTCCTAAAAACGTCAGAGCCTCTGAGGGAAAAAGGAACCAATCCTTTGCCTGGGATTATTCACAGTCAGAACCCAGTAAGCAAGCCCCAGGAAGGGGAACAGGTCAGCAAAGAGCACCCCAAGAGCCAGGAGGTAAGAGAAACAAAGGCAAGGGACGGTTCATGCTCGCAGACCACTGGACAGTTGGAGCCTGGGGATGGGCCTGCTCCTGGAGGACCACCCGCACGGTGTGCACCACCGGCCATGGTCCGCTCCCCAGGACAGAGGCCAGAAGCAGCCTCCAGCTGTGGTGACCGTGAGGAGAATAATGCCGTTTTCACTTCCTCTAAGCCTCCCTTGTTCTTTGACTCGACTCCGGACTCACAGAAGGAGAGCCTCCCGTTCCCTGGTCAGAGTGTGCAAAGAGAAACATATGCCTCAGGTGTTTCCAGGAAGGCGGAGTCTTCAGACCCAGCAGCCCAACGTGTGTACCTCACAACACAACTGAAGCAAAAGAAGGTAATTACTCCTGACCCACCGTGTGCTTTGTGTTTAAGGTCTGAGCAGTGGTTGGTGGGGGCTACAGACAAGTCAGCTGTGTCAGTGTGAGAAAGGTTTTGTAGGTGGATAGTTAGGTTCTGTCTTTTCCTGGGTTTATATTTGTGGATTTAAAAAAACAAAACCAAACCCAGGTTTTCACACATATACTCAAAGGACCCTAATTGCAGAGTTTTCACATTTTAGATTACTTTATTCTGAAACTACCTAACGACTTGAGACGAGAGATCATCTTACAGGACCTGTTTTTCAGAGCACACTGAAGTCAGTGAACATCCAGGCTCTTCCAGACAAGGGTCAGAAGTTGCTCACGCAAATTCAGGAGTTAGAGGAAGCCCTTGGTGCTCTTGCCCTCTCCCCAGAGCCAGGTAAAATGGGTTACGCCCCAGAACTCGGGGTCTGCAGGAACTTTAAAAGAGACATTTGACAAGCCCTTTCAGTAAAGAATCTGTTGCTCCATTTACCTGTCCATTTGATTATCTACTTCTGAGCTTTTCAAAATGACCCCTGTGATTTATAAGAGCTTCCTTCATTTCCTGTGGATTCAGCTCTTTTCCATGGTTTAAGAACTTTTCAATGCTGTGCCCTTGAGGTCTTCCCCAGCTTATAGGAGTGGTAGTGATCCCACCCCCTCTTGACCTCTGCTCACACATACAGTTCCTTTGCTTTCCTGAATTATAGCCTGTTCTTTCCTTGGTTTTTTTTTTTTTTTGAGCAGACACCAATGAGAAGAGTAACACACCAGTGCCGCAACAGAGAAACTTCACCAAATCTACCACTGAGTCCCTTCCCTGGGTGTCCCTCCAGCCCCTGCAGGGTCAGGGTCTCGAGCCTCTGGGTTCTAAAGGTTGGAAGGCTGCCTGCCCAGTAGCTGCTGGGGGATCCAGTCGTGGCTATGGAGGTAAGATCCAAGGGCCTGGGCCCAGTGTGAATGGCTACTCCTACAAGTTGCCTAGGAGAGGTCTCTGTGCCCGTGTGAAGGGAGAAGTCGTTCTGGAGGTGTAAGTTGCCCACGTGATACAGATTGTGATGCTTAGCTGAGCTTGTACGATGTTGAGATTTCCGTGCCTGCTGTGTTCACTGACCTTGATCATGAGCCGTAATCAGTTAACCCGGGGGCTGGCATGTGGGAATCCTCTCGTAAATGTTTGTGAATGAAAACTCAGACTTACTCCACAGTGAGGTAGGCACACCAGCAGGCACATTTGCACCCCGTGTATTAAGGCCGAGCGGAGAAGCAGCAGAAGTCAAGCTGATGACCAAAGACCCACCGAGAGCAGTGACACCCTATTTAAATGAGTTTCTGTCCTGAACTTTCCAGAAAACTGTGGCTCAGAAGTAACTAGGTCGTGTGTGTTAGGATGGGTTGGTTTGCTGATGAGGAGACAGTACCCGAGCTTGCTGGTCTGGTTGGCTGGCAGTGACTGGAAAAGCTAAGGCTAGTTTTCTCCCAGCTGAGGAGCCCTAGGGATCTAGAAGGGGAAAAGGAAGGAAGCAAGGAAACAGAAAAGGGAAGGAAAGGGAGAAAGTGGAAGAGCAATAGTTAACGGGGGTAAGAAATAGACGGAGCTGGATACAACTGAGGGCGGCCTAAAAAACAGAAAATGCGCTTGTTTCGGGGTGCTTGGGGGGCTCAGTCGGTTGAGTGTCCGACTCTTGATTTCGGCTCAGGTTGTGACCTCAGGTTCGTGAGATCGAACCGTGCATTGGGCTCCGTGCTCTGCAGGGAGTTTGCTTGTCTCTGTCTCTCTGGGGGTGGGCCAGCCCCTACTTTGCATGCTCACATATGCATGCTCGTTCTCTCTCAAAATCCTGACGGCACAGTGTGTGACATGCACATCAGGGGGGTGTCCCTCTGTCTCCCTAAAAGTCCACAGACTTCCACTAGCCCAGCCTTCCCTATTGCTGGCTTCCCTTCTTTGCATCCAGCCCCAAGGAGCTTTTCTTCCTAAAATAATGGTGGCGTTACCTTTTCCTCCACTACCTCTTCAAAACTGGAGGGGGAGAAAAAGCCCACCAAAAATACTCTAAGCTCTCTTTTTCATCTATTTTCTGTTATTTTGCCCTTGATTTTTGGAAGCGTGTGGTTAAACAAACGGAAAATGGGGTTCGTGGAGCCTGTGAGAAAGGAAAATCTCGGAGTGAGAATTTGTAATTTGTGCAGATCGGTTACCTGGCGGATCGTGAGTTGCGAGATTGCAGCACTTGTGACACCTTTCCATACCACCTGTCTGTCTGCAGGCCCTGCCCAGGACGGCCCTCATGCTACGTGGAGAATCATCAGTAAAGCCATCGATGAGCTGCACACGTCACTTGAGTCGCGGCCAGGAGAGACAGCCACGGCGGAGGACCCAGCCGGGCTGAAGGTGAGCTGGGGGAGACTCGAGGCGCAGCATGTCCTCCAAGAGTGTCCCTGCACCACGGACAGGGAGACCCTGGGGGCTGCCTGGTGGAGCGCCCTCCTGATGGATCTTTCCTACACATAATGCTTTCGTGGCTTCCCTTGGAGTGTTTTCTCCTCCTGTTTAGCAATGAGAAAAAAAGGATAACACCCACTTTTTTTTTTTTTTTTTCTTAAAGCCATAAGGTTCTGTAGGTCAGTAGCAATAAAAGACCCATTTATTGAGCTTCAGGGGTGCCACAAAGATGCAAAGGACTTGCTGCTCTTAACTGGTTGCGGGGGAAGTGCATCTAAAACATCCGTGAAACAGCTAGAAAAGGACACAGGAACATAGGTAAAGTGTGCACTGTACTGGACCTCAGACAGTATACCGAATAAGGGAGAAGTCCCCGTAGGTCAAGCATTCTTTGTCGCATGCCTGCCCTGTGCCTTCACAGAGGTGCAAGCCCAAAGGAAGCAGAGAGGGTAGAACCCAAACACTCTGGGTAGAGAGAAGGTACCGGGAGCAGGACCAGCAAGTGCAGGTGGGGAGCGGGTGACGTCCTGGAGCGGGGGTCTCCCTGGCAGTGTGGCATGGCACAGGGAAGCAGCTCAGAGAGACTTGCTCCAGAGATGGGACGAAATCATCTAGAATCTCAAGCCAGGTAGTTTCCTGAAGGTGGTTTTTGTCATGGAGTGCAAGATGAACTGGAGTTAAGAAAAGACTGGAAGGGGGTGTCCGCTAAAAGGCTATTGAAATTTATGACTCATGGTGCGAGGGGGATGTTGCCTGCAGAGAGAAGAGTCACATTTTTTTTTAAAAGATTTTATTTATTTGACAGAGATCACAAGTAGGCAGAGAGGCAGGCAGAGAAAGGGGGGAGGCAGGCTCCTTGCTGAGCAGAGAGCCTGATGCAGGGCTAGATCCCAAGACCCTGGGATCATGACCTGAGCCAAAGGCAGAGGCTTTAACCCACTGAGCCACCCAGGCACCCCAGAAGAGAGTGAATGAGGAAGAACCATCAGAATGGCTTCATCAGTGAAAGGAAGGTGGCCAGTCAGAGGTCTTGATTGCAAGCAGTAGAAACTGCCTGGCTGACTAAAGCAGACAGAGCGAGACTCTCACTTGAGGGGGTAGGGGACGCTCTTGATAGACATGCTGGCCAGTAGGGGTAAGTCTGTCCTCGGCAGCCCAGGACATACGGCCACCTGAGGTGAGAGGTGGGGTCAGGGACCTCCAAGGTGCTGTGGGCAGCCCATGACAGCTGGAATATTGGTAGGATCACTTATAGGAAAGAGGAGAGGAGAGCATGGAGTCAGTGGAGTTGGGATCCAGCCCCTCCTGAGGAATTTATACTCAGCTCTTGGTTCTTCCTTTGTCAGGTCCCTTTGCTACCACACCAGAAGCAGGCATTGGCCTGGTTGTCATGGCGGGAAAGTCAGAAGCCACATGGAGGAATTCTGGGTGAGTCTGGTGTTATGCTAAGAGCAACATGTGTATTGTATGGTTTCATTTGATCTTTTTGACAGCTCTGGGGTGGGCACTATGCTGCCCCCCTTTTATAGGCGAAGAAACTGAGGTGCAGGATGGTAAAGCAACATGGTCAAGAGTACGCAGCTGGAGGATCAGGCAGGTCGTGGCTGCAGGCAGTAGAAGCTGACGTGGCTAATTAAGCAGGGGGAGTTCATTCTCTGGTGGCACAGAGAGTTTCTAGGAGGTGTGGAGAGGCAGGCTGGAGGCCAGATGTCTAGGAGCATGGCCAATGCCAAGTACAAACCTGAGTGTCTTGTGGGAACTCTCGTAGCTACTTTGCTCCATCAGACTCTAAAAGAAAGCATTGCCACCCCAAAGTCAGAGACTCCCATCTCCACCCCTTCCTGCAGAAAGGGATTCACAGGAGCCTCTTTTCTCAAGTTGCTTGCATCTAAATTGAGCTCTTGTGGGAGTACGTGTGTTCTCCCGAGCCAAGGCACACTGCCAGGGCCTTAGGTGCAGGGAACCCTCAAAAGCAAATTTTCCATGCTCTGCTTTGGAGACTCATCAAACTAAAAATTTCCAAGGTGCTCAGCTTCTAGAAAACATGACAGGTAGCCACAGTGGCTAGGAAGTAAGTGGCTGTGGCGGGGCTCCCCAGGACCACCTCCAGGGTCAACGATTTGCAAGGAGGAGGCACAGCATATAGTCATATGTGTGGCTAGGATTTCTTACAAAATAAAAAAATAAATTATTTTGATGTGTTGTGACTCGAAATCTGCAAAGGGAAAACCACGGGGCAAAGTTCAGGGGACACCAGGTAGAAGCTTCCAGAGGCCTTTCCCAGTGAAGTCACACAGGGTGATGACATTCGTAAGATGTTGCCAAGCATGGGAGTTTGGGCCCCGGGTGTTTGCTGGGAGCTGATCACACCGGTAACTTCGGGCCTGGTCTGTCCTGAAATGCCAGGCTTCCCGAAGGAAAGCAGGTGTTCAGCATAAACCGTAGTGTTTGTGCACACAGTGTAGGCACAGTGAGCTGCCCTAAGAAGTTCTGGGAGTCATGGGAACCCTGCTTGCATTGGAGTTCACAGCCAGAATGTGAGCCAGAACCCTTGCTGGGACATTTTACTTCTGCTTATGTTAGAATGATTATTTAAACTGTTACAGTGAGGGTGAGAATATTTTTTAGGGTATAAATAGCAAATTCAGTGGGAGAGAGGTTCAGTGATGGGCACAATGACAGTGTCTAAGAAATGTTAGTTTATGCTCCTCTTTGATGAATAAGTTAAGGGAATGGAGGACTGTTTTGAATTAACTCCATCTACTGGATCTTTCTGATTTGGCGGAGTGAAAAAAGACGGGGCAGTGTCAGCAGACTGAGACAGACAGCCAGTGAATGCATTAGGTAAGTAACAGTACAATGCACGCAGGAGTGAGGTCTAAATAATAAACTTTGAGTTTTGCAAAGATCATGGTAAATGTCTTTGATCTTGATAATGAGGAGGAGGGGCGAGGGTTCCTCCTCGTTCCCAAGGTCAAGGATTTGTTTGGGTCAGAAATAATAGTGCCTGAACCAGCAGCGGCTGCGCATTAAGGACTCAGGTCTACCAGTGGTTTCTTCTGTGGAAGTGGAGGTGATTCTTTGCTCTAAGTGATAAACTCTCTGACTTCGGTTTTGCTTTTCCAGCGGATGATATGGGATTAGGGAAAACCCTGACGATGATTGCACTCATCCTGTCCCAGAAGAATCAAGAGAAGAACAAAGAAGAGGACAAAAACACGGCCTTGACTTGGCTTTCCAGAGATGGTACACAAATGCCTTCATAGCTTCTTATTTCCTAAATTGTCTGAGCCAGGGGTGAGTGGGCGTGTTTTAGCTATGGAAGAATACTTTTGGTCCTGTGTCATTAATCGATCAGAAAACCAGTGTTAGACTCTGTCCTCTGGCATCATTTCTGAGGCTGAATCTGCTCGTTACCAGTGATCATTTCCTCTTTTGCCATAAACGTAGCCTGCCTGTGATTCGAAAAAAGTGTATAGAGAAAGCCAAGCCGCTGGAATGGCTCCGATGATGATTCTTGTTAACATTAAGGACACAAGTACAGGGTTGGGTCAAATGAGTTAATACGTAATTTTTTAAAGGAAGGTCCATCACAACCTCTGATTTTAGCAGAAGCTGTTTCCAAGTTTTCTGAAATTCAGTAAGTTTCCCAATACTAGACAATTTCTGTCTCACCACAACCGCTGTTGTTAAGATAAAATAACTGTCTGAGTACTTTCAAGGTCCTATGTGTAACATGTCAGCAACCCCACATCAAACGTGGCCTGTCTTAGGGGTTTTGTACTTGTGTTATAGCATGGATATAATTAAGTTATGCTTTCCAGAAAAAAGTAATAATATCCCCTGTAATGCATCAACTCAGGACAAGGTAGGAAAAGATCCCACTTCTACCTCTTGACCACCATGGAAGCACGTTGGGTTTTTTATTTTTATTTTTTTTATTTTTTTAAATTTTTTTAAAAGATTTTATGTATTTATTTTATAGACAGAGATCACAAGTAGGTAGAGAGGCAGGCGGGGTGGGGGGAGGAGCAGGCTCCCCGCTGAGCAGAGAGCCCAATGTGGGACTCGATCCCAGGACCCGGGATCATGACCTGAGCCGAAGGCAGCGGCTTATCCCACTGAGCCACCCAGGCGCCCCTCACATTGGGTTTTTTAGACTGAGGCCACAGACTACACCCTTTCCTCTCCCTCTAGCTACTCTCTCTGTCTAACCTTTATACAAGGGAAAATTAAGAAGCGGTTTGAGTCAAAAGTTCTCCCCTTTCATTTCCCATTCTATTCTACGCTGTGTGTGGAAATAAGAGCAGCAGTCTGTTAAAAATACTGATTGAAAGAATAAAAGTCAAGAGGAAGAGGAGGTACCTTGAAGGAGTTTAAGACTATTTAATGAGAGCAATGAGGTGTTGATTTTTTTTTTCCCCTCAAGACTCCTGTGAGTTCACTTCCCGTGGAACGCTGATCATCTGTCCTGCCTCCCTGATCCATCACTGGAAAAACGAGGTGATGAAATGTGTGAGCAACAACACGCTAAGAGTCTGTCTCTATCACGGGCCCAGTCGGGATCAACGTGCAAAAGTGTAAGTGCAGAAACACGGCAGTGGGTGCGAGCCCTCAGCCTCTTGGCTTGAGCGGCCCTATTGGCCTTCCTGTTCCCCCCAAGCTCTCGGATAGTCAGGACTCATGGTTCTTGTGAAGACCGAAGGCACTGTCACCACCCAGCATCCGTCACCTGTGCTAAGAGATGCATCTTTGAAGAGAATGGTGTTCTTTTGTTCTTGACACCATCCTCAGCAAGAGCGGCCATACAAGGTAGCCCGAGCTGCTGAGCTGTCGGCCAGGGAGCCCTGGCACAGGGGTCTGCCACAGTTATTGCATTCTTGTGGAATTTCTGATTCCAAATTCATATTCTTTTTCCGTTCATGTAAGTGCAACCAGCCCAGTCTTACAGAGCATCTTGGTAGAATATTAATGATTAGTTGGTGTAGACTGGCTGTGTTTTTCACATAGGAATCATCTTAAGAAGTTTTAGATTGAAGAGTTTAGGATTAGGTCCAACTGAACTCCTCAAGGAGGAGGATCAGGAAGAAGGAAGGAAAATGTTTCCCCAGATGGTAATTTTAGTCCTAGTCTTTGCCTTTTGGCTTTAAAGGATTTTTTTGTTTTTTAAGGTTTTATTTTTAAGTAATCTGTACACCCAGTGTAGGGCTCGAACTTCAACCCCAAGAACACCAACCCCAAGACCGAGAGTCACATGTTTCACCAACTGAGCCAGCCAGGAACCCCTAAAGGAATTGTTTTTTGTTCTTAATTGTAATATGATGATCTGGGTTGAATACTTGTTGATCTAATCAAGAACAGAGTTGTTTCTGCTTCTAAATAATCTCCCCAACCTGTCCTATCGGATTATTTTATCTCCTAAAGAACAGAGCGGTAGTCTTTTAGAGGTGAGTTGCAAAAGTGGGGGCCTTAGGTCTTATACCCACTCTCAGGAGTGAGGGTTACTCTAGCAGATGGAAGGTGTCGGGGCATCAGTGACAGGCCTGTGTCCCTTCTCCAGCAGAGTACTGTCAGTGGCTGACCTTTGTTCTAGATAGTTTTTTTAAAAAGATTTTACTTATTTATTTGAGAGAGAGAGAGAATGAGCAGGGTGGAGTGACAGGAGGAGAGGGGGAGGCCGACTCCCTGCCGAGGAGGGAGCTTGATGCAGAACTCAATCCCAGGACCCTGGGATCATAACCTGAGCCCAAGGCAGATGCGTAACCGACTGAGCCACCCAGACGCTGCTGTTGTAGATAGATAGTTGTTAAAAATAAATTGTACCTTACTTGATTTACACTTTAGTCATATGTGATTTGGTATTCAGAATGTACTAGTTGACTGATTGGAGTCATTCTTAATTCTTCTTCTCTATATTATGCTAAGTCAACATGTAAACAGTGCTCCCTCTGAATTAGATCATTTTTATCAAAGTATTTATGGACATTATCCCAGGTGCACAGTATTAAGTTTCATTGGAAAAAAGATTGTGCCTTTTGATAAGAATCTTTACATGTAAAGAGCATAGGCAAGGTAAACTCAAAGCTTACAGCATGTATTTTTTTACCCAAATGTCAAGGCTGGATTAATGGGTTTTCAGAAATCCGTTATAGGAAGATAAGGCAAAAGATCAGATCTAGATGAACAGTGCTCTGAGGGTTTCTTACTTGCCTGGGACGTTAGCACGGATCTAGCTCAAAGCATTACTAAATGTTAATTCCTAACCCTACCCTACTCCTGTTGTTGCCAGATCCTAACCAGCTTTGTATGACTCCAGCTAGAGATTTTTCTTTCTGACTCATGCAATGGGAATAGGGAGACCATTTAGCTATAGTAAGCAGACTATAAAAATGACCAGAGGTAAAACATAAGGCAATGAGTAAAATTTACCTCTCCTGAACCATGTATATGTGGATATAGGACATGAATTAATGAATTCTGCTGATTTGCCTCCAGCCGCTGGCATTTTCATAAAGGGATCCTCTCCACCTCTCCTGTCAGTCATGGAGGGATTGTTTACCATTTGCTTTGTGTCCTATCTGTGCAGCCTCTCTACATACGACATCGTGATCACTACCTATAACCTTCTGGCCAAGGAGATTCCTACACAGAAGGAAGAGGGAGTGACCCCCAGTGCAAACCCCAGTGTGGGGAAGGTGAGTCTGGGAGCCACACCTCGTAATTTTTTTTTTTTTAAGATTTTATTTATTCACTTGCAAGAGAGCGAGCACAAGCGGGGGGAGCAGAGGGAGAGGGAGAACCAGGCTCCCCGCTTAGCAAGGAGCCCAACGTGGGGCTCGATCCCAGGACCCCAAGATCACAACCCGAGCCGGAGGCAGATGGTTAACCGATTGAGCCACTCAGGCGCCCCCATACCTCATAATTTAACCAGAGTCTATCCACAGCATCACACACAGCAAAGGTACCTTCCTATGAGGTCAGGAGTGGCCTAAACATTCTATCAATGGAAGGGGAAAGTTCTTTCCTCTCTTCCTTTCCTTTTACTCTAGACATCACTTGACTGTGGGAGCCCCACCTGTTGCACTGTTTATCTTAGAGTCTTCCCAGGTGTACTTGTAGGATATTTTTTTTTTTTAAAGATTTTATTTATTTATTTGCCAGAGAGAGAGAGAGTGAGCACAGGCAGACAGAGTGGCAGAGGGAGAAGCAGGCTCCCTGCGGAGCAAGGAGCCCGATGTGGGACTCGATCCCAGGACGCTGGGATCATGACCTGAGCCGAAGGCAGCCATTTAACCAACTGAGCCACCCAGGCGTCCCATTGTAGGATATTTTTTATATTTACTGTGAAGACTAGTATTTTATTTTATTTTAAAGATTTTATTTATTTATTTGACAGATCGCAAGTAGGCAGAGAGAGAGAGAGAGAGGAAGCAGGCTTCCTGCCGAGCAGAGAGCCCGAGGCGGGGCTCGATCCAGGACCCTGGGATCATGACCTGAGCCGAAGGCAGAGGCTTAACCCACTGAGCCACCCAGGCCCCCCAAAGACTAGTATTTTAGGATGAGTATTTTTGTATTAAGCGGTAATTGCCTGTCTCTCTTCTGCCTCCCAGGGAAAGAGGTTGCAAACGATAAGGCCACAAAGGGGCCCGAGGCTAAATGATAACCAGGCAAAAACCCTGATTGTCTGATTGTTCTCGAGGGCTCCCAGGGTCCTCTCAGTTACTCAGCATGGAGGCTTTTTTGTGTAGTTACTGTGGGGCGTTTTTCTCCTGAAAATACAGTGCTGTTCCCAGAACAAATCTTTTGCACGTTCTTATTTTTTGTCTGATCTCCATATTTGCGGTAATCTCTAGAATGCTTCTCCAGCACAGCAATTCTGACTTCTCGTTAATGAGCTATTCCCATCCCTTAGTGGTTCCTCATGGCTTTCAAGATAAGACCCTAGTTCCTGTATGTGATGTATGAGGCTTTTGATGACGTTGCCCAGCCCTCCCTGCAGCATCGCATGCTCAGTACCTGGGGATGTGTGTCTGCCCTGCTCTGTCATGGCTTCTGTGCCTTTTCATTCTCTCTGAATGGAAGGCTTTGCCTCCATGCCTTTTCCAGGTTAATTTGGTTTGTTTTTTTCACCTGCTTCAAGAATCCTTTAATCCTTTATTTAAATGCCTCTCTTAGCACCTTGAGCTTATTTATGTCCTTGCCCTCCACACATTCAGTGGATACTAAGTATCCGCTTTGTGCCGGCTGCTGTTTCGGGTGTTAGGGATACAGCAGTGACCCACACTGACGAGAGTCCTCCAGGATCTACTGGGTTATCCAGTGGGACTTCATACATAAACATCGCCTGTGATTAATCTTTCTGCTTGTTTTTCTTCCCGCTCCATTGTGACCTCCTTAAGGCTAGGAACTGTCCTTTATGGCTGATTTCGTACCCTACATTATAAAAGTAGACTTGGCAGTGAATTTTTTTGCAGTGACTTTTTTGTCAGTTTAGTAAATATTTGATTGAAATTCAGGGTGAATTTCCAGGCTCGACACCTAGTGCAGTCCTGACCCACAGCTGTTGCTCACTTTGAAGTTCTAACTTGAAAACTCAAGTTAAAAGATTTTTACTCTTAAGCACCTTTTTTTTTTTTTTAAAGATTTTATTTATTTATTTGACAGAGATCATAAGTAGGCAGAGAGGCAGGCAGAGAGAGAGAGGAGGAAGCAGTCTCCCTGCTGAGCAGAGAGCCCTATTCGGGGCTAGATCCCAGGACCCTGGGATCACCACCCGAGCTGAAGGCAGAGGCTTTAACCCACTGAGCCACCCAGGCGCCCCAAGCATCTTTTTTTAAATTAAAGATTTACTTATTTGAAAGAGAGAGGGAGAAAGAGAGCGAGCGCAAGGGGCAGAGGGAGAGAGAGAGAATTTCACATCAGACTCCTGATGTGGGGCTCGATCTCATAACCCTGAGATCACAACCTGTGAGCCGAAACCAAGAGTTGAAGGCTTAACTGACTGTGCCACCCAGGTGCCCCTACTCTTAAGCATCTTAAACTCAAAGATTGGGGCCCTCGAATCAACTTGTTTATTTCTACCCACTGAGAGTCTCCACTTTTGGTTTCTTCAGCTTAATTCTCATTTCAGTATACCCAATCTGAGCCCTCAAACTGGATGGCGAGAGTGAACCCTCACTACTCGTTCATTGTTTCCCCTCCTCTTCTTGAAGACATGTATGTTTTTCCATTCTGTTGATGATGTCATTTGGGTTTCTTCCAGGATAGTGCAAAAACACCTTTGCTTCGAATAGTCTGGGCTCGAATCATACTAGATGAAGCTCACTGTGTGAAGAATCCTCGAGTTCAGACTTCCATGGCTGTGTGCAGGCTCCAGGCCCGGGCCCGTTGGGCTGTCACTGGAACCCCCATTCAGAACACCTTGTTGGACATGTATTCACTGCTGAAGTGAGTAAAACTCCTCGGGATTATGTAAATGCGAACCAGTCAGTTAACCCTTCATCATTATTGCATATCTCACAACAAAGCTCCAGAACATGCCAGATTATCTCACGTAGGGGATGGCAAGCTTCTCGACCTTTAAAGGGCAAATGAATTCATATTATGAGAAGATAATCGGCTGATGGCCTGGCAGACACAGGACTAGGATTCTGTCCAGGCCCTATATATGGAAAAATACAGGATGGATTAAAAGGAACATAAGCCCTCTTTCTTCAGTCCAATAAATGTTTTGGGCTTTTTCTGTTTTAAAGTGTATGGCCTAGGGTCAGGCCTGCTATTTATTCGAAGCAAACAGAAAAGAATGCGGATTTTTAAGCCCTTGCTTTTATTCAAGTCAGCCCATAAGAGGATACGGAATTTCTTTGCTGGCCTTTGAAGCTTTAGGAATAAATTCCAGCTATTGGTTGTATGTCCTGTTATGATGATACAGATATCGTTAATGGGAAAACTCACATTTTATAACGTGGTTTTGTTATCAACTTAGATTCTTTTGATGTGTCTTGGAGAGCTTTAGTATGAAATTCACTATTAAAAAATGATTTGATGACAGATATAACAGAAAATTGGATTTGTTTCTCATCTTGTGTGTTTCCTTGGACCCTTATTTGCTCCTTAAACCATTCTCTAATTCTTTTTTCCTACTGTCCCTCTTATTCCTTAACAAAAAAAGATTTCTCCGTTGTTCTCCATTCGATGATTTCCAACTGTGGAAGAGCCAGGTTGACAATGGTTCAAAGAAAGGAGGAGAACGGTTAAGTATTTTAACCAAGAGCCTTTTGCTGAGGAGAACAAAAGACCAGCTGGACTCCACTGGCCAGCCCTTGGTAATCTCATTTGTCCCTGTCCCTGGGGAAGGCCAGGGAAGGAGGCTGACCTGTCCTTGCCTTGGCTTGAACAGCCATCTGCTTTGCTCTGGAGCCTCTGAGTGTCCCGTCTCCCTGTGAGGGGGCCTAAGTGGTCATGTGTCATAGTCATCCTGTTTTTAGGGCAGGTGGGAGAGCTACCCAGGGCTTGACTAGGTTTCCAGGGTCCGCCATGGGGAATGTACTCTGTAATGCCCAGGTCATTTGTCGGACTTCTGTAGCTGAATTCTTCTCCTCCAGGTGATGCTGCCCCAGCGTAAATTTCAGGTGCACCATTTAAAGCTTTCTGAAGATGAAGAGAATGTTTACAGTGTCCTTTTGGCAAGATCAAGGTGTGTGCAATGAGGAAGTACCTCACATTTATTGTGTGATTCCTGTCCTTGCTTGGGAGTGAGTTAAGGGTCCAGTTTCTTCAGACTGCTTTTATAGTGTTGTTGATGACTTGGATGTCTACCTTCCTTTTTCTGTTTGTTTGTTTTGGTTTTTAAATCTCCCTTTCTCTCCCTTCACCTGTTCCCTGGCTTACCTCTGTCTTGAATACACACTGAACCTGTTCTTCATTGGCTTCCTTGCGTAGAAGCCAAACAGTGTGGTCTCTCTACACCAGGTGTGTCTGGTTCTGTGGGGCTATGTTGGGAAAGAACATCTCTTTGACCTTCGACCTGCTACTCAGCATCTCATTGGAACTTAAAACAACAAACTCCTCTGTAATCCTTCTTGTCATGTGTTCTTTGTACTTTCTCTAAACCTCTTGTCCTTCCCGAAATTCCAGATTTACCCTTTCCTGCTTGGTACCTTTCGTTTCCAATGTGAATTTTTTTTTCTCCTTGTATACCTGATGTAATATTATTGTATTTGTTGATAAATATAAACCAATACTAATTAATATTAACATTATAATATGTTATAAATTAATAACTATCATCAGACATAGTATTTATAATATGTGTTTATTGACACTTATTTTAAAAAATGATTTGGCTCGGGGCGCCTGGGTGGCTCAGTGGGTTAAGCCTCTGCCTTCGGCTCAGGTCATGATCCCAGAGTCCTGGGATCGAGGCCCGCATCGGGCTCTCTGCTCAGCCGGGAGCCTGCTTCCTCCTCTCTCTCTGCCTGCCTCTCTGCCTACTTGTGATCTCTGTCTGTCAAATAAATAAATTAAAAAAAATTTTTTTTTTAAATTAAAAAATAAAAAAAAATGATTTGGCTTTTAAAATAATTAATTTTCATTACCTTTGGCCAGTGCTTGCCACGAGCCTGACTTTGTTTAACAAGTCTTAGTCAAGATCCTGCTTCAAGCACGGTTAAGCAGTGACCACTAGTAAAACTCTTTGGTCTTAGCAAACATTCCATGTGCATTTTCTCTTTCGATCTGAGGCAGGTCAGCTCTGCGATCCTATCTAAGAGGGCAGGAAGGTGGGGGCAGCCAGTCTGGAAGAAGCCCTGATAATCCATTCAGTAAAGGTGAGCTGTGGGACACTCCTAAGTACACATAAGTAATGGAGATGTGGATTTAGATCTGGTAAAATTCACGGCTGCGGGACGTTATGAATGCCTGGTATTAGAGACTTGACCTTAGCTAGGAACTCAGACCAAAGCTAAATAAGCCAATCTGCCATCGCCAGACCTACTGATCTAACTTTTTTAAAGTTACTCTTGAAATCCACGTGATTACAATGCACCTAGGTCCATAAAGAAAACCAGTATTTCGTGTGGCTTCCTTGGTAGAGAGGTCAGTTATAGCTATGTTACTGAATCGCAGATCAGAGAAGTTCAAAACAGCCTCCTTCAGTTTGTGATTCTTCCCTGTATTTCCGTTGTAAACTCCGTCCTTTTCATGTGCTTTGTGTTCCTTCGTGGTAGTGGCCCAGGAGTTTGCGTCCACTGGGCCTGGGCCCCGGGTGGCGGCAAGCTTGCCGAGATCCAGCACCCCCCATGTACTGTTGACCCAGTTGCTGAGACTTCGCCAGTGTTGCTGTCACCTGTCTCTGCTGAAGTCGGTAAGAGGAGCCCTTCATGTGCTCCCCTCCCCAGCGGCTACCAGAGAGGTCCGTTTCAGGCCTCTGTAACTGGGGTCCAGCCTGCCAGATCAAGGGGAATGGCGTTTTGGGGTATTTCTGTTTTTCTGGTGGGGCAGAGAAGAGGAAGCTTCTTTATTTTACTTTATATTAGTTTTTATTGATTTTGAGATTATTCCCATAGTGTTGAGAACAGCTTGTATTGGTTTTGTTTTTGTAAATAAACTTAATTTTAGAATGGGAAGTGTCTTTCTGCTAAACCATTCATGGATACTTTGGTATTTTAGGATGTCATAAAGCCAGTTTAGCTACTAGTTTTTTCTGCCTTCAGGCAGCACGGGGGCTTTTAAGGCTAGTCATGAAAACTCAAGTGTTTATACAGTTGGAAAAGTTGCCTTAACATTGGCTAGAGGCACATCCATAATTAAGATGAGTCTGTTACTCTTTCAGAGGAGCTGTGGTAATGTGTTTTGATTATCAATAGCTTAATTAACTATACTGCTTTAGCTGGGAAAACAGAATGATCATGTAATCTGTCTGGCAAATCTCTAAGAAGTTCCATCATTTGATTTATCTTTCATCTTGTGAAAAACTTGCAAGATTACATTTTAATCAGGGTTTCTCTGAAGAAATACCAATGATGAATTACAAGACATTTTGCTGTGTGAAATGTTAAACAGTCCTCACTTCGTTGGCAAATAACGTGGCTTGCTTCCTCAGCTGTCCACCTGCACCCCCCACCCTGTCCCCTTCCTGTATTCTCCTCAGGCCCTGGACCCGGCAGAACTGAAAAGCGAGGACCTCGCCCTTTCTCTGGAAGAGCAGCTCAGTGCTATGACATTGTCTGAACTCTGTGACACGGAAACGTCTCCCATCATTTCCCTTAACGGTGAACGGTTCAAGGCAGAGCTTTTTGAGAACACAAGAGCGAGCAGCAAGGTACTTTTGTCACCTCTGTTCTGATAGAAAAACTTGGATTTTCTCACACATTTTTTTCCATTTGTGAGAGCGACATGTTTGTCCAAGCGTGTACAGCCATTGAATGGCGAGGCTAGAACTATTTGATGTGAGCTGGTCCAATTGCCCCTCCAGTCTTAAGTTCTTATTTTATTTCACAAATAGAACAAGTCTTATTACCTAGTGGGCTCTCAGAGAGTGATTTGGGCCAGCCCCAGCAGCAAGGCACATTTTCTGTCATGGATCACTAGGAAAGTTGACTATCAGGTTTACACCAGTGACAGGGCCTCAGTGAGTGAGCAATTTGTTGCGGGAAAGCTTTAAAGGAAAACAACAAAGACTTGACCCCAGAGACTGTGTAATACATCTGAGCGCCACTTGCTTAGACTTGTTGAAAGGCATCCATCTGTGAGTATTATTTCCTAAATTGCCTTTTATCTTCATTAGTCATGTTGTTCTATTTTCATTAAAGCTTTTAGAGGCTGAAATATTGTAGTAGAGGGAGGCTGAGGTGTGCTATAACTTGAGGACTGCCTTTCTGTTGGCTGGTTTGGAGTATATGCCATTAGTCCACGTACCCTGAGAGTGGGGCGAGGCCCTCTCTCTCGGCTGCTGTCTGAAGCTGCCATTCCCAGCCTCAGCTTCTCTTCAAAGGCTTTTTTTTTTTTTTTTAAGATTTTATTTATTTATTTGACAGACAGAGATCACAAGCAGGCAGAGAGACAGAGGGGGAAGCAGGCTTCCCACCGAGCAGAGAGCCTGATTCGGGGCTCGATCCCAGGACCCTGAGATCACGACCTGAGCTGAAGTCAGAGGCTTTAACCCACTGAGCCACCCAGGGGCCCCAAGTGGTTCTTTTTTTTTTTAATGTAACTAGAAATGAGGTCACTGCCAAGGGAATGGTGTTACTTAAGAATTACTTTTAATTAAACTTTCACAATATCTACTGAGGTCTTTACCACTAGTAACTGAGAGAAACACAGGAAGGGCATCGTATGTAGACAAACTTCTGTCGTAGCACCTTTAGAGTAGCTACTGGGTTAAAAGTTCGAGTCTTCATAATTTGTGTGCCTCATCTAATACTTGGGTAGTATTTATTCACAGGGTGTTTTAATGTGAGCCCCTTAATAGCGGTTCAAACCATTTAAGGTTGTTTTACTCAGGGAAGTGAGTTTTGGCAGCACACACCTAACCTCATGTAGAATGTTCCTGGAGTTGGACCCCTGCCCATGGACCGTGAGTTCGGCTCTTCCACTGAAGTTTTCTCAAAATACCTATCGCTAGCTTTTTCATGTGGCAGTCCAAGCACTTACCACAACCTCAAGTCGCCAAGATGCCGGGCGCCTCATGTACCTGCTTTCTTTCTCCCTATGAATTCAGAATGGTCCAGTGCTGTCCTCACTTCCTGTCCAGCACATTTGTTGAGATCGGAAGACAGCCTCGTGGGTGGTAAGGGCCTCTAGAGGTGAGCACCCAAACAAGGGCAGTACAAGGCATAAGCGCTGAGGGCACCTCAGAGTTCATCTGGGGTGGCCCTTGTTTCCGTGATGAGGCATTCGTGCTCTTCACCAGGAGCCCCGAAGGAGTACAACAAAAGAGCTCTCTTCATCTCCTGATTCCTGGTCATTTTCTTCCTCCTCCACCATCCCAGGGACAAACTCCAGGGACTCTAGAGGCTTTCAAAATGTCTTTTGCATTAGCAGTTGGGAGGGATGAATCCAGCTGCTTTCCCAACTCATGCTCATGTGCACGGTTCTTACCGACCGCTCCCTTGTGGACTCAGATGTGCTCTGAGGGGGTTTGATAAATACCCGGAGAGCTTTGGGGGGAAGCCTTAGCAAGTGTCGCTCAGACTGGTGTGTGGGTCTCTTCTTTAACAGCCTTTGGAGTGGGCCCTAAACTGGGTAAAGCTCTTGGATTTGCTCTTCCTGCAAATGTTAGGAGAGTACCTTCTCTGCTCTGGCTCCGTGCTGGCCGCTACGGGAACAAACCAAAATGAACCAGTCCTCTGTCGCTCTGTTTCCTTGCAGCACCTCAGGCCATGATGGCAAGAGATGATTAAGACACAGTGGGTAGTGTGGAAAAGACAATGCTAGAAACAAAAGGAGCCCTAGTAGCAGGGAGGCAATAGGCACCTAACCCTACTTTGGGATTAGTGAGGACCCCTAAGAAGTGATGTTGATCTGACATGGGTGTTCCAGGCAGAGGGAACAGAGTGGACAAAGAGGAGACAAAGCATGGCTTAGCAGAGGAAGAACTCTGGTATAACAGGAGCATCATTTGAGGAGGGGCTAAGCTGAGGCCAGAGCAGCACGGAGCTGGTAGGTCGTTATCAGGAGCTTGGGTTCGGTCCTCGGTGGGAAGGCCCTGCGGGAGGGGAGGAAAGTGACAGACTGGCATTTTAGAAACAGCCCTTGGGCTGCAGAGAGGAGAGTGGCCTAGAGTGGGGTCAGACCAGAGGCAGGCCATTCAGAAGTTCAGGTGAGGGATGCTGGAGAGAAGCGAATTTGCTACAACTTAACGTATACTGAATAACATTTCCCAGATTACATCTCTGTTGGTGGAATTGGAGGCAATCCGAGGAAATTCAGGGTCCCAGAAGAGGTAAATGTTATTTTATTATCCAAGTATTGTTTGTGATGAGTCCAGAAACTCTGATATTGCTGATAGTTCTGAATCTCAGCTTTTTATAAATCCAGGACCTTGAATCCTCCTCAGCAGAAAGCACTGAGGTTACAGCACACATTCTTTATGATTCCTAGTTAAATTATTTGTGGCACTGATTGAGAAGGAAGTCCCTAGAGGATCAGAATGAGCTAAGCATCTGGAGAAGTGTTTAAAAGTAGCGAAGCCCACAAAGAAAAGCAGGGGAGTGACAGGTGCAAAAGGCAGGGTGAGGTGTGTGGTCAGACAGGGAGCCCCGAGGTGCTGGGAATGTTCTCGAGCCGGGTGCATGGATCCATTCGTTGTTACCCTCACATGTGTGTTATGGATCTGCATTTGTATATGTGGAATATTTTGATTTTTAAAACTTCCAACCCTAATTGAAACATAGCACAAGGTGTGAGGGTAGAGACGTGCCAGCAGCTCACAGGGGCTGGCAAAGGGAGGGCGGCTCGTGCATCCCTTCCCTGCAGGACCACAGATCTCCAGATGATAGAAAGCCGCAGCCCTTATTTTAGGCCGACCACCACTGTATTCTGAGCTCATCTAGCATGAGACAAATGACAACCTGGATCTGGAAACAACTGGAAGCATCCTTACCTTCAGATGTGACCTAAGCATGTGTCTTTGCCCCTCAGGGGACAGAAGGCCTTTCTGGATCCACATTTGATGACTGAGTCTTAAGAGTAACAGGGGCGTTGAGACCCTGCCGATGAATTTGTTTCATCTCTTCGGGGGAGCAATATGCTGATGTTTTATGTTCTTCCTTCCAGCGTCGTGGTCTCCCAGTGGACCAGCATGCTGCAGGTCGTAGCGAGGCACCTTCAGAGACACGGCCTGACTTACGCCACCATTGATGGCTCTGTCAGCCCCAAACAGAGGATGGACTTGGTGGAGGCCTTTAACAGCTCCAGGGGCCCCCAGGTATGAGCTGGTCACACAAGAGCTCCGTCACCCGTCACGGAGAGCACCTTGTTCTCAGTTACATGGCGAGAACTGCAGTGTAAACACATTTGTTGCCTTGATCCTTCCCCGTACTTTTAATTTATTAGACATTTACTGGGGTACGTATCGAAGTATACAGCTAATTGAAAGAGAATAAAATACCAGGGCTAAAAGCAGAGGAAGAGCAGAGCTCGTTGGCTCAAGCGATCTCTATGGATGAGGCCAGCCTTGAAGGGTAGGTGGGAGTTGGATATGAGGAAGTATGGGGAGATCTGGAGGGACAGTACGAATGTGGAAAGCACTGGTGGCCTGGGGAGGCAGGAAGAGCAGCAGCGGCAGGAGGGTGGAGAGTGCAGAGACCGTGGGAGTGGACGGAATCTGATTAATGGAAAGTTCCATGAAAGTGCTTTGAGCCAGGCACCCCCCATGCTCTAAATTGCAGTGTTTGTGTATTTTGGCAGGCGTACAATTCATGTTTTGAGGTTGAGTCACAAAAACATCAGAAGTGAACAGTTTTCTTCAAGGTGAGGGGAGTGCATCTCAAAGAGTTTTTTGACAGCAGAGGGAAATTTGATAGGAATGTGGTACTTATCTGTATTGATCTTGGGTTTGAACCAGAGACAGAGGGAGAGGTGTATTAGGAGATCAGATCTGTGTAAAGGGAATGCCTCACTTTCTTTTGAAGGTTATGCTGATATCTCTCTCAGCTGGAGGTGTGGGTCTAAACCTGACTGGAGGAAACCACCTTTTTCTTCTGGACATGCACTGGTAATGACTCTGGATTTATCTTGCCTTGTCTTAGCATAGCTGGGCGGGGGTGAGGGGGTGCTGACTTCCTTTGGAGAGGCTGCTCTTTTTGTATTGGGCCATTGCCTCGGCTGTACACCTGTGCACAGGTCCTGGTCTGTACAGGGTGTGGGGCTGTTGATGGCCCTGAATTCCTGAGCAAGCCAGGCTTCAAATGACTGCTTAAAATAGCATTCACCTTACTGTTAATCTTACATCTGTTTCCATGGAAACTGGGAAGAAGTTTTTTTCTCCTGGCTAAGAGCCACATCACTCAGTTTTACCTCTTCAGAATACCATATTTCACACCATTTCTGGACATCCAAGGAAATCTCAGCCCTGGAAAAGAAGGAGAAGCTTTACTCCAAAAGGAAAAGGAGAAGGAATTTTCTAGTCATGTTAGGAATATGCTTAACACAAGGCCCTTGGCTGCGTGAGTAGTATCAACATAGGGAGCGTAACCGCAAATTTCCTGGAAATAAGATAAATGATGTGTGTGTTGGTAGGAGAAAAATGTCCTAATTAGTCTCAGTTTGGGGTTTTCCAGTTATGCCAAGCAGAGATCGCTGCATATTCGTCTGGGTTTCCAGGCGGCCCAGATTGGCACACTCAGGCCAACCCAGTACCATCTTTTGGGAGAATGTGTTTAGGTCTTAGGACTCCCTGATACGTTTGAGGGAGGAGAGCAGAGTGGGAGTTAAATGCTGATTTCTGGGGGCGCCTGGCTGGCTCAGTCAGTAGAGTGTGTGACTCTTGATCTCAGGGTTTGTGAGTTCGAGCCCCCCCCGTTGGGTATGGAGATTACTTAAAATCTTCAAAAAATAAAGAAATGCTGTTTTCTGAAATGGAGAAATGTTGCCCAAGGTTTTAAAGAGGTAAGATGAGAAACTAGTTTGGTGTCGATAGCATCTGTAAAGAAGGAAAGAAATTAAGTCTCTAGTTGAATCCCAGAATATCAAAAAGGTGTTCCGGGGTACCTGAGTGGCTTAGTTAGTTAAGCATCTGCCTTCGGCTCAAGTCATGATCTCAGGGTCCTGGGATCGAGCCCCGCATCGACTCCCTGCTCAGTGCGGGGAGAGTGCTTCTCCCTTTACCCCTCCCACCAGCTTGTGCTCTCTCTCTCTCTCACTCACTCTCTCAAATGAATAAAATCTTTACAGAAAGAAAGAAAGAGAAAGCTGTTCCCTCTCATTAGGCAGCTGTCATGTTTCCAAGTGGGAAATCTCAAGTACAGAGGGTTGAGGTGAGGTGACTTGCCCAAGTTCATCCAACTGGTTAGTGACCGAATTGGAGCATCGGTTCACCTATGTTACTTAAAGTACTTAAAGTCAGCTGACGGTGGTGCTGAGTTTCTGCTGGCAAACTGACCTGAGTTTCTCATTTGAGGGCAAGAAGGTATCTGATACTAACCTTTCTGGGGCCAGCGTAGCCAATGACAGGGATTTGCAAGCTCTCTGTAAATATTTTAGGCCAGATGGTAACTGTTTTAGACCTCACAGACCCCGTGGGTCTCTGTCCCGTATTCTTCACTGTGGGCTTTTTGTTTATTTTTTTTCTGACCCTTTAAAACTGTGAACCCCATTTGTAGGTGCAGAACCATCCAGAAATGGCTGCAGGCCACCTCTGCCCAGGGCCCTTGACCATCCAGTCCAGGGTGGCAGCACCTTTGAGCCTTGCCTCTCTTTTCACAGGAATCCATCACTTGAAGATCAGGCCTGTGACCGAATTTACCGTGTCGGGCAGCAGAAAGATGTTGTTGTGCACAAGTAAGTGAAGAGCTGCTGGGGCTTAGGCCCCTTCACAGGCTTTCCTTTTGCGCCAGTCTTTCTTGGGTCCCGTTGTAATAGAATGTAAAATACTTGGCGATCACTTGACTAGTGATGCTCCCGAGTCACGGCGCCCTTGGTATTCACAGTCCAGAAGGGAACACAAGCAATTTGGGGGTGACCTTGGGGTTGGTTGGTCCCTGCAAGAGAAGAAAAGGCTTGTTTGTTAGGGTTAGGGAAAGTACCCTCCTCCCCACTCTTTATTTATTAGTTTTTTGCTTTTAACTTTTATGTTGACGTAACTTCGGGCATGCAGAAAAGGATGTAAGAGTTCTTAAAAGAACAATATCCCCCAAAATCTTGTTTGTAAAAATAATACCAGAAACTGCTCGTGTGCTGTAGCACGTGTCTGTGTGCGTGTAGACTTCTTTCTGGACCATTTGAGAGTCGGTTGCAGCCGTGGTGCTCCTTTACCCTTAAATACTGCAGGGTGCATTTTTATATTAGAACATTCTGTTACATAACCACAGTAAAAGGCTCAAAATCAGAACATTAACACTGATAGAGTGCTGTTATCTGAGCTGTGGACTATTCTGTTTTGCCACTTGTCCCAGTGAGGTCCCTCACAGCAAAGGAAAATCCTAGAGGCTGCGTAGTATTAAGTTGTCATGACTCTTTTGTCTCCTTTAATTTGGGACCATACGTCAGTCTTTCTTTGTGTCTTATGACATTGACATTTTCAAAGAGCACAAGCCAGCAATTTTTATAGAATGTCCGTCACTTCAGGACTTTTTCCCTTAAGAACCACAACCAGCGTTAATGCTACAATCCATTTTAGCAAAGGACCCCTTTTTCTCCTTCCTTTTCAGGGCCGGGTTTCCTGAAGAATTAGAAATCACTGACTGTCTTGTCTTGCTTACCTCTCAGATTCATTCCTCAGCCTCTCACCTCTGTTGCTCCACTGAAACCGCTCTTGTTACAGATCATCCATGAATTCCACAGTGAGCATGCTGGTTTCCCTGTCCTTAGCTCTCTCCTCACCCTGTATGGTCCTCCCCTAGTAATCCTGTCTGCTCCAGGAAGTCCAAAAGTCTGAACCTGCATCACCAAGGCCTCCGGCATCAGACCTCGATACTCAAATCTCTGCTAACCCTCTGAATCCAAGTGTGTACCCATTATCCATTCACTCGTGCACCCGTCTCATTCAGCTCCTAAATCTGATACCTGCCAAGTGTTCACTATGGAGCAAGTACTATGACATGTTCCAGGAACTCAGAATGTCACAGACTGAAGTGAGATACCGCCTCCGATCTCTCGATGCTTCTGAAGACCGCCTCTACATGAATAGGATCCCTGTATCCAATCCTAGAGCCACAGATGGGGTTCCTCACTTTTTCTCCCTTTTCACATACCAAGTCCATTCATTTTATTTTTGAAATGTCTCAAAACCATCTCTTTCCCATCCACACTGCCATCTCCCTCTTTCAAGTCTGAATTTCTTCGCATGAAATGCAGAGCCTCTCATGATCTGACCCCCACCATTCTCCAGAGCTTCTGTCATTGCTCTGCAACATGTTGGAGTCCTTTTGACTTTTGCCCTGGCCAGACTGGACCACCTGATCTTCCTCTGACATAATCCTGTTCTAAACTCAGCCGTGGTTTTTCCATTCCCGTTCCCTGGGACGCCCACTCTCTGCTGCATCTGGCAAACCCTTGCTCGTCCCGCAGGCCACACATTACGAACTCGGTCTTCAACAGAGACTTCCCTAAACACCGGAGATGTTTCCTTTTACTCTGTGCACACTGGACGTATGACTGTAGCGCTTTTCAGCTCGTGTGATTGTGTATTTGCATGCCTCTCTTCCTGTGTTCTCTTTGAGAGCACAAGACTGGACTGTATGCATCTCTCCATCCTTGCACCTAGCACAGCATTTGGCAATATTGTAAATGCTCAATCAGTACTTGCTGAATGAGGGAATGAGTATAGTGGCATTTCTTCAGGGGGTAAAGCCTGTTCTCAGTGTGAATTCGCCAAGAAATAAGACACTGTACTTACACCAGCACACAGAGCAGCAACTTGATAAGCTCTGAGGCCTTCTGACTTGATCAAGGTTGAGCTTTTTGGGTGACAGCTGGATCTCTGCATTTTTTTGGATAGGGATAGCATTTACCTATTTTGGCACGTTCCCAATTACCTTCGCTTCAGAAAGAAATGAAAAATAATTTGAGTCACATCATTTTAAATGGGCACATGTTTAGTCAAGGTTGTTTGGCTCTCATAAACATGGAGTTTTTAACTAAACCTTAAGACAACTTAAGAAATCTCATGTAATAACTAAAGTATAAATACAAGTTTGATTAGGTTATTAAATATGCTTTTTTGGGTTTCTGATTATTTGCTTATCTGTTTTGTTTTTTTTTTTTAGATTTATTTGTGAGGGAACAGTAGAAGAGAAGATCTTACACCTCCAAGAGAAGAAGAAAACTTTGGCCAAACAGGTCCTATCAGGATCTGGCACATCTGTCAAGAAGCTCACTCTGGCTGACCTCAAAGTCCTTTTTGGCATCTAACTTTTCTAGGGTTCAGGGTCATACCGCTGTGGGTTTGCGGTAGAGTCTGGAACAGTGACCTGCATATGGTCCTCTGAGCCCTCCTCGGCTTCTCATTTTACTGGCAAGCCCCAGGCCCTCCGCAGAAGGAGCTGCCATCTTATCCAAGGAATTAGGCGCCAGTGATCACATTAACCACTTGGGTCATCAAGTCGATCAGTCAACTTATTTAAGGGTAACGTAGAAACCAAAGAATTACTTCAGAAAAAAGAATGTGCCTTAGAGTTAGATAATTTTGGAAAACAACATCAGGGGAGTTGTTACAAAAGCCTCAGTAAAAACTCAAAAAGCCCTCCGTTGCCTTGTTCTTCTCAGCTCACGGGAGACCAGTGTTACTGCCCTTTCCAATGCCGGCCCTCTCTCTCTCCTACCAGTGAGGCTGCTCCTTCTAACATGTCTCGGGGCAGGGCAGAGGGTGGACCCCGAGGCCAGGCCTTTGCAGCTGTCTCTGGCCAGACAGTTCTGCTGCACCAGCCTCAGGGCACGGAGGTGCGTTGTCCATGAACAGATGTCTGGTTTGGGTATTCTCGAACCATCCAGTGTTTGCTCTTGTTTCATTGGTGGTGTTCCATAATTTCCCATTGCGAGAGTATCATGTGCTGCTTGTGAAACACAGTTTACTACCTGGCATCTTTCCAGTACAGGCAGACCTCCCTTCGTCGTGCCTTGCCGACACCGCATTTCTTGTGACAGCATTGGTTCACTTTGTGGCTGTGTCCCATTCTGGTAATTTTTCACAGTGTTTGAGGCTTCTTCATCATTATTATATTTGAATTGCTGCGATCTCATGATAAAACTTGAACAGATGAGGAGCTCTTGGATGAGCCAAGACGGTGGATTCTTGAGATGGAACCTACTCCTGGTGAAGACACTGTGAAGATTGTTGAAATGATGCCAGAGGATTTAGAACATCACATAAATTCTGTTGACAAAGCAGTGGCAGTGTTTGAGAGGATTGACTGTGCTTTTGAAAGAACTTCCGTTGTGGGGAAACTGCTATCAAACTGCATTCCATGCTATGGAGAAATCATTCATGAAAGAAAGAGTCCATCGGTGTGGCAGACTTGACCATCATCTTAGTTTAAGAGATTACCGCAGCCAGCACCCTGACCAGTCAGGCGCCATTGACATTGAGGCAAGACCCTCCACCAATTCATTGAAAGCTCAGATGATAGTATTTTTCACGATAAAAGAATTTTTTCAAAAAATTTATGTGTTTGTTTAGAGAGAGAACACGCATGAGCACGGTGAGGGCTAGAGGGAGAGGGAAAGAATTTTGAGCAGACTCCGCCCTGAGCGTGGAGCCGAATTCGGGGCTTGATCCCACAACGCTGAGATCACAACCCAAGCTGAAACCAAGAGTTGGACGCCCAACCAACTGAGCCACCCAGGTGCCCCAGCAATAGATGATTTTTTAATTAAGATAGATGGTTTTTTAGACATTCTACTGTTGGACACTTAATGGACCACAATATAGTGTAAATATTTTTATATGCCTGGGAAATCAAGAGACTCATTTGACTCACTTTACTCTGATATTCGCTGTATTACAGTCTGCAGCTGAACCTGCAGTAGCTAGGGTATGCCTGTATTTGCGTTTTTACAAATTGACAGTATTTGTGGCATGTCGTGTCATTCTCTCATTTAGCATTGTATCATTTAGTATTTGCGTTATGGTTGGTATAATCCAATAAATGTGTGCTTGACAGTGTAGCAGAGATAATGTGTGTTTGCTAACCTCATCTCCTTTTCTTGGGCACCCAGAGAGACTACATTTCCCAGTGTTCACTGCAGTTACATGGGTCCATATTACTGAGTTCTAGTCAATCAGATAAGGATAAGAGAGGTAATATAAGTCATTTCTTACCTTCCCTCCAACTTTACCAGTGATTTGTCACACTGTTTCTTCCCTCATCGGCCCACTACATGCCAAGGAACTGATGGAAGCCTACAAGGCCCTAGAGAAACCACTAGATCAGGGATTCTTAACCTCCTTTGGGGCCATGGACTTTTTGCCAGACTAGTAAGCCTCAGTTCCCAAATGACTGGAATAAAGCCTGCATGTGTGCCTCCCTCCTCACCTCCGCTCACCCAGGGCGTTATCACATGATCAAGAAATAATACTGTTTTAAGCCATTGAGATTTTAGGGTTGGTCAGATAGCACTTGGTACTCCAATATAAGCTCTTGAGACTTGTATACTTTGGGAAGCTGTTCCTCTTTCCTTCTTCCCCTTAGCAATCATTTCCAAAACACATCTGATTTCTGTGACAAAGGATTGTAGTTTTCCTAGATGGAACTATGAGTGCCAACCTTGAGTCAGGGGTGGGAGTTGAAGCCCTTTGCTAATCCAGTCACAGTGTGGGCCGAGGCATCAGAGCCTGAATAAGTAAAGGTGCTTTCGCAGGACAAGGTCTAAAGACCTACAAAGGTGACAGTATGGCCCATAGGAAGAGTTCTCATGTAGAACTCAGTCTTCAGTTGAGTTCCAGGTTTGTTTTAGCTGGGGACGTAGACCTGAAAAAGATAATTAACTTCTCTGCACTTTGGTTGCCCCATTCGTAAGGTGGGCATTGTTTTCAGAACCCAGCAACTATAATAAGGTCTGTGATGAGATCAGGAACAGAAGAGGTAAGATTGCCCTTTCCTGCAGGTTTTAAGATGAACACACCAGGGCAAAGGTACAGTCCCCGGAGAACAGTGGCTCCCAGGCCAGCAAGGATGTACAAAGCCTGTCTCTGCCCTGGGCTGGCTGACTGATACTAGGCTAGCTACAGGTTCCCCTCAAGGCTCAGCTCTTTGATCTGTAAGGTGTATGGATTAGCATATATCCTATCATGCTCCACTGGGAATGTGGTAACTGCTCTATACACTGCAGCCTGTTTGAGGGGATGGTCAGAAGGCATATTCGATGAACATGTGCATCCCAAGCGCCGTTTAGGAGAGAAACACTGTTAACTTGGAGTATTTTCTTACGGCTGCCTGCCTACCGGACCAGACTCGGGCGAGGACAGGATGTCATCGAGGCTTTAGAAGCTGTGAAGGGTCACACAAGCGTGTGTGTTACTAATGTGGGACCGGGTCTGGGCATATGAGAGTAAGACAGCAGCCTGGGTGCAGCTGAAAGCCAGCTGGCAAGCATCCATCCAGAAGCACAACCCCACGGAGCACCCAATTTATCAGGAATTCCTCATGTGACAGATCTGCCTTTGTGGCAGGTTTATGGTTTGACTTCTCGTTAGCAGTGTTGATCACAGAGGGTGTGCAGTGCATGTCACGGCTGGACAGAACCCCGAGCCCTTTAAAAATCCCGCCAAGGACTCCTGTTGCCATGCAGTCGTGAACAGCAGCAGGTAGGATGCCATCTGCCTCGAGTATGACCCTTTCCTCTAGCGGCTGTGTGTGTGACTGCGAACAGCTGTGTGTGACCTCCAGCTTGTTTACTCTGTGGTTGTTTCTGTTGCCCAATGAAGCGGCTTTCAGCCAGGCTCAGAGGTGAAGCCAGACTCTTCTAAACTAGTAGGACAGTCGTGGAGTCATCAGTGCTGAGTGTGACCTCCGTGGTCATTGGGAATCTTGATACTGACCGTGATGCCTTGAGAGAACTGGGTTTACAAAGGAGGAGATTGCACTGCTCTTTGCTGTCCAGCATCTTGTCCTGAGAAAAGGCAGAAAGAATTTTAAAAATAGCTGGAAACGCCAAGAATTATAATAAGAACTTAGAATTCCTAAGCATGTCACCTAGACGAAAATGTTTTCAGAAATAAAAATGAGATTAGGGTCAGTGAGAGCACCAAGTACCCCCAGAGTCAGTAGGTGGGGATTGAAGTAAGGAAGAACCTCATCCCTAGGAGGGAACCCGGCAGACAGATCCACAGCTACACACCTCTGTCCTGGCCTGAGTCCTTTTACCCAGAATCCTTAGCTAATCTGAGGGAGGGTAGAGATGATGTATGCAAGGTAGGATGGGGAGAATACTTGCACTGCTAAATCATTTGTACATCAGTTCAAAAATTGATATTAAATATGCCACACATTGCTGAGCACTGAAAACCAAAGGGTCAAAGCGAAACCTGAAACCATCCCCGTCCTCCCTGAGGCTTACAGTCTCCCGTATGGCTGTGGAGTGACAGTGGTGTCAAGGGCTGCGAGAGAGAGGGGTGGTCGCTGGGAGGGCTTGGAACAAGGAGCTAGAACAAGAACTATATTAGGGAAGACTAGGAAAGCGGTGAGGGAATTGAAGTCAGTACCGAAAGGCTAACCAGGCAGAGGGAAATGCCTTTCTACATCCTGCTTCCATTAGCGGTCACTTCACCCAACCTCCCCAGAGACAAACTCAGCAGGCATGCATCCTCTGGGGTAAAGCTGAGCGAGGACTGCATTTCAGAGATGAGAGTGGGCAGGCCGCCCGGTAGATATGTATGTTTGTTATCCAAGACAGCCAAGGTGTTTATCCTTTGACGACATCCCAGAGGACAGAGGCGGTAATCTGTGGCTCCCTTGTCTTACCTGTAACACCGGAGACAAAACTTACCTCGTGACACTGTACCTTGTTGATGTTGATGCTTCACTGCTCACAACTCAAGGGTGATTTCTGAAGCACTTTGCCTCGCTGGGAGCAATTCCTAAATCTTCAGATCTCTCTTTTTTTTTCCTCACCTCAGGAATCTGGGGCTCTGCAGATCACTCTTAACTTTGCCAGGTCTGTCAGCTGGTAGGACAGTCGAATTGAATTTGGACCCCACTGTACAGCAGGCCAATGAGCAGGCCACCCCCCTCCTCCCACACAAACTATCTTAGTGTTTGTAAAGGAATTGCTACCATGAATACTGCTTCAAGGCTAGGGCATTTGCCAGAACGTGGATGTCTGACAGAAATTTTCTTTTGCACAGAGCTTCATCTACAGTAGAGTTCTACAATTACCAAAACCCTTTTCTAACTGAAATACATGAAAAGCTTTTTATCCTCGGTTCTGAAGCGTGATTTGTTAAAAGACACACGGGGAAAAATGATGTAATACAATAAGCTTCTCCACGGCAAAGCAATTCCCTGGATGTCTGAGGTAATTGGAAAATTCAAGACTGGTCCCTAAAGTGCGTAAAATTTATCTAGCAGGTTTGAGAGAAAGGCTGATTTTTTTTTTTTTTTTCCCCAAGTGGTATTTGGTTAAATGACAAATCTGGCGTTTGGGGGAAGCAAAGTCTGGCATATAGAAACAGATACCAAGGAGAGCCAAACTGAAATTTGTACCAAATGAGATCTTTTTTTTATTCAATAAAATGTTGATTAAGCCTCTACTATGTGCCAGGAACAATGTGGTCAATAAACGCCAAATCCTTGTTTTCATGGAGCTGACAGAGAACAAACATTAAACAAATAGAATATGTATGTGAGGTGGGGATGAAGCCGAGTGAGGGGGATATGGAGCCCTGAGGTGAAGAGTTGTTATTTTATACAGGGTAGTTAGGGATCTCTCTGATAGGATGATGTTTGACAGATGATGTTTGACGTAGGAGCGGAAACCTGAGGAGAAAGAGAGACAATCATTAAATATCTGTGAGAAGAGCATTCCAGATGATGGGGCAGTGATTGTAAAGGCTGCTGCACAGAGCACGTGGAGGGTTTGTGGAGCCCAGGGAGGCAGGTTGGGCTGGAACAGAGTGACTAGGGGTGAGGGAGTAAGAAATGAGAGAACAGGGAGCCGGGGTGCAGGCTCTTACATGCTGATGCAAACGCTGGCTTTTTTCTGAGTGAGATGGGAAGATGCTGGGTGTGGAGTGGTAGAGTGATGTGATCTGAGGTATTTCAGGAGGACCTCTTTAACTCCTGATGGGAGAAGAGGACACAGGAGGGGAAGGGTGGAAGCAGGGAGACCAGCTAGGAGGCAGGGGAAAGATCTGGGTGTCTTATACCAGAACAGTGGCCGTGGAGGTGGAGAGCAGTGTTCAGCAGATATATTTCGAAGGGAAAGCCAAACGGACTCACCCGTGGATTGGATGTGTACGTGAGAAGGGGAGTCAAACACGTTTGCCAGGCCGTTGACTCTACCTACCACCTGTAAGAATGGATTTGGACTTTCCTCCGAAAGAGGTGGAGCCGACTGTGGGAGAAGCAGTTTGCTAGTGTAGGCAGGTGGGAAGTGGGAATGGGAAACTGGGAGTTCTGTTGTGGAATCTGAAATTTGAGGTGCCCGGGATGCCTGCAAGTGGAGGTGTTAAGCTATCAGATATAATCCTTTGGAATTTGGAGTGGGAGATAAACGTAGGAGTTTTCATGTCTAAATGGTATTTAGAGTCAGGAGAGGAGGAGATCATCTGGGGAGGGGGAGGTCATAGAAATGCAGGAATGGATCCTGAGGGCGGTCCAACATGTTGGATCGGGAGAAAGGAAGAGGAATTAGCAAAGATGAAGAGTCAGGAAAAGTCAGAGACAGAATGAAGGAGAGTGATGCCATGTGAACCAAGCGAAGGGAATGTTTCAAGGAAGGGAAAGGGATCAGTTGTGTTAAATGCGGTTGATGGAAACATCGGGAACTGATCACTGGGTTCCATAATGTGGGCATTACTGGGGACCTTGAGGAGAGGTGGAGGGGTGAGGAAGCGGTGGAGGGGTGAGGAAGAAAGCCTGATGGGGTTAGATCTAAGAGGATGCAAAGAGAAGTAGAGCTAGTAAACAATTATTTTTGAAATTTTTTAAAGGGAAGCAGAAAATGGAGCACTGCTGGGGGGGTGAAACATGTTATGGACTAAATTTTGTTCCTCCCAAATTCATAGACTGAAGCCCTAATCCCCACTGTGACAGTATTTGGAAACAGGGCCTATAAGGAGGTAACTGAGGTCAAATGAGGTCATGCGTGTGGGCCTTAACTCAGTAGGACTGGTGTCCTTATGAGAAGAGCTACCAGGGAAGTGTCTGCACGAAGGAAAGGCCATATGAGGGCACAGGAGGCAGCAGCCGCCTGTAAGCCGAGAAAGAGGCCTCAAGAGAAACATTCATCTTGGGCTTCCAGCCTCTAGAACTGAGAGAAATCAATTTCTGTGGTTGAAGCCCCATAGTCTGTGGTGTTTGGTCATGGCAGCCCTAGCAGACTAGTACAAAAATCAAGGGCAATCTGTTTTTTTAAGAGGGGGAAATACTGTAGCATGTTCCTGAGGGAATTCCTAGAACAATGTTCCTGGGTTGTGGAGATGCAATGCAGTCTAGCATACAAGTATAGAGGTTTGGTTTTTGTCTCATTGTTTTGTTTTGGGGGATTTTATTTATTTGAGAGAGAGAAAGAGAGAACGTGTGTGCACAGGCAGAGGGAGAAGCAGATTCCCCGCTGAGCAGGGAGCCCGACGAGGGACTCAATCCCAGGACCCCGGGATCATGACCTGAGCCGAAGGCAGACCCTTAACCCACTGAGCCACCCAGGCGCCCCAGAGTTTTGCTTTTGATAAGGATATAGGCAGATTTGTAGATGTGGTGGGAAGGTAGGAGAATTCTCTTCTGAATCCTTTTATTTTCTTGGTGAAATAGGAGGCAAGGTCATAAGTGGGGAGGAGAAGTGGGGTAGAAAGTAGAGTTTGTGAGGGAAGTATGAACTAATTGTCTAGCAGAGCGGGGGAGCCGACTGACAAGGGAGATGTTGTCAGACAACTAGGTGCCCACTGAAATTTGTGGCTGTAGATTTAAAGCGAGGCTAAGTCCTCGTGCTCTTGTGTTTTTCTCCAGGATCATCCAGTCGGGTTAGATAGAGTGTTGGATCCAACCGGGGGTTTTACCAAAAATGATAGGGAGACCACATGCAAGAGAGTGATTATGATGCTGGGTCTGTAGAATCTGAGAGAGAATGAAGGAAAGCACATGCAGGCGTGAGGGGAACCATGAGAAGGTGGTGGAATCACTGCATTGTGTGTTCCAGAAGAGGGTCGGGTTATTCTCGTGGGTGAGCCGTAAAGATGGGGGAGCTTGTGGTCATGGGATGCTTGAAATGGAATCGATGCGGAGGGTGCAGTTGGAACCCAGCCAGGTGGAGGGGATGACTGACTGTATGGCCAAGGTAGGGGAAAGGGAACATGGAATTAAGAAGCCTATGTGAATATTGAATTAATCTGAGACTATGAGGCACGGTTCTGCCGTGGCAGCAGGCTCAAGCTAAAATCGTCAAGGAATGAGGGGGACCACGGAGGGGCAGCAAGTTGTAGAAAGGCATGAGGCTCAAGGCTGGCCATTTTTTGAAAAAAGAGAGGTAATGGTCTGGAACAGAGCTTCTCAACAGAGGCACGGTGAACCTTTTGGACTGGGTCATTCCTTGCTGCGAAGGCTGCCTTGAGCTGAGCAGCGTTCCAGACTTCTACACAACAGATGCTAGCGGCACCAGCCTCCAGCTAGACAAGGAAAAATGCCTCTAAGACTTGACTAAATATCCCTTGTGGGGAAAGATCCCTCCTGGCTAAGCAGCACTGATCCTAAAGCAGCAATGATCAGCTCACAGGACACCCTCCTGATGTGGGGCCCAGCAGTAATAAGAAGCAAGGAAAAGCAAGTAGCTAACACTTTGAGAGGGTCACAGGGCCATCATGGTCTTGTGGGAAGATCAGATTTGGGTTAGAGAGCACCGAAGAGAATCTTCCTGGGCAATGGTGGGAATACAGTGACTATCTCAGGATTACAGCTGTGATGTAGCTCTCTCTCAGCCCTAAGGAGGAAATAAATGTATCCCGCGATGACTGACAGTCCGTGTGTTTCATCTGCTTGCTTCACTTCCTTTGCCTGACCCAATGCACTGCTCAAATGAGTCACCTGCTTTTTAATGGCTCCTGAAATGCAGATTTCAGTAATTATATCTAATACATACTGAAATCCAGAGTCCCAGAAGATCACACCAAGTACATACAGTGAAGCTGCTGGCAGGCCTGAGGCACCAGCGCTGCGTGCTTCCTCTTCCCAGAGTTCTCTGCAGCTTCTAACAGCTAGGCAGGCTCACTCTAGGACTCGGAGCTTCGACCAAACTTCCTAGCTTTACAGACCAGAGTAAAGACTCCTCTGTAAATAACAGCAGGTTGGGAGATGTGAGGAGGATGAAAGTAGCTAGATTGCCCGGCAAGAGTAGAACCGTAACCAATTTCTGAGGTGATATTTCACACTGTTTCCCTTTATTTCCTTTCTGCTTGTTTGCCCTTGATTAAATACTAACCTAGCCTGACGAGTATGAGATGAACGTGGCCTGGGGTGAAGCCGGGGACCTCCACCCCAATGGCAAGGTCCCATTATAAATAAACCATTTAAAGTGTGCTAGGAAAAAGTAGATACGATGAAAGGCAGTCTTAATTCTTTGAGGGAAACAGCAAACATGTGGCTCTGGGAGAAATAAACGAGTTACATATCCAAAAGTTAGGAACTAGACTCCCCGCATGATTGCAAAATTCCAACGGCGTAGACTGCTCCATTCCTGTGTGAGAGAAGGGGGCCTCGGTGTAGAATGAACACTGCCAACTATCACGAAGAGAGAAGCATGGTCTCTGGTGCTCAACCGTCCGTACATACCATCAGCAAGTGACTCACAAGAAAGGACTGGAACTCGAGAGTGTAAGATAAGGCACTTTGTTTTTAATTCTATCCGTTTCTTCAGAATTAATCAAGGTCTGGGGTCCTCTGGTAACTGGAAGTTGTGCTGACGGCAGCTAATGGGTCGACCACGTGCCCAGGAAGGTGTCAGAGTGCCACGGTCCTGAGTAGACTCCTTGGTGCGTTCTGCCCACCCATCCACGTGCATTCTGACTTCTCGGCAAACTTCCCACAGCATGACCAGTGCGGGCGCCCTGGGTGGCCTTTGTGTCCGTGGCCGCAGCCTAGGTACCCACCTGTGTGGTACCAAGAAGAGACAGAAGACATCCATTAAGAGTAAAGTCCAGCAGTTTTCCGTGGAAACTTAACGTGGACTCATGGATGTGAAAACATGTAATAAAAACCCGGCAAGAGAAACAAACTGTCTGGCGCCTGTCTAGGACTCCTCCTGAGGACTGAAGACAGCGCATCAATTAAGGTTTACTGAAGTTCTGAGAGCGTAGTTTTAACATTCTGCTAACTCGAGATGAACCGGTTTAGGTTTTAACTGTAAAGTAATTGAAATAAAAGACACGGGAAGAGTGGCTGTAATAAAGAAGATAGTTCCTAAAGTGTTTACGCAAAAGGATGCATGAGCCTATCTTAAGGCCCACCACGAGAGTAAGGACACAATAGGATACTATTTAAAAAATAATTAGGGGGGCGCCTGGGTGGTTCAGTCGGTTAAGCATCCGACTCTCGATCTTAGCTCAGGTCTTGATCTCAGGGTCCTGAGTTCAAGCCCTGTGTTGGGCTACACAAAAAATTAGAGGGGCGCCTGGGTGGCTCAGTCATTAAGCGTCTGCCTTCAGCTCAGGTCATGATCTCAGGGTCCTGGGATCGAACCTCAAGTTGGGCTCCCAGCTCAGCGGGAAGCTTGCTTCTCCCTCTCCCACTCCCCCTGCTTGTGTTCCCTCTCTCACTGTGTCTGTCAAATAAATAAACAAAATCATAAAAATAAATTAAAAAAAAAAAAAAGGTCTCTTGCCTGAGTCAACCCTCCTTCCCCTAAGAAAAGAGCCAGACCTGGTCAACTGATGTAATCACCCACTTCCCCATCCTTGACTTGCTTGGCATTTCTAAGCAGAGTGGCTTTAGATTTTTTTTTACACTGCCGGACTGTTGGAAAGGGTACAGACGGAAATTGAACATCCCAGGGAGAAGCACAGGGCTCATAAGACGGGTGAACTAGATCAGAACTGCAAGAACTCAGAACTTTGGACCTTATTATTTCACTTTTCAGAACAGAGAAGCTTTAAGCGAACTTTTAGAACTGTAGTATATTGATATGCACGGATTATATTCCTAGCAAGAGAGCCTAAGTCTGAGTCTCCTAAACCCAGTGGCTGTGTGGTAGTTGACCCCGCACTGCCGGGAGATTTTCGAGTGTTCCTCCTCACCTGGCATGGTGCCTCCACAGGCACAGCGAGCCGTCTTCTGGCCTCCGCTGGAGCAGAACGTGCAGCAGTGAAACACGCCCGGGTGTGGACGATGCCTTTTCCTCACGGTCACGGTGAATGGTGAGCCCTTCAAAGTTGAGGCCAAGAGCAAAGAACAGCACGTTATGAGTCAACAGGGATGTGCTGAGCATCCCATTTGCTTAAACGCAGTGTCAGTCACAGGGCCTGGCCCTGGAGAGTTGAGGACAGCAGGAGGGAAATGGATGAGGGGACAGTGACTGGCTGTGTGACACCACGTACAAATGCATGAGAGTCAAGGGCTCTGTGCGGCCCCTCTAGCATGGAGCCCGCCTGATACATGAATAAGCCCATATAAATAAATATAATTTATAAATTTTTTAAAAAGCTGTGTTTTGTGTCACTGGTGTCCCCATCTTCTCCATTCTGGGGGGGTCTTGGGGCTCGTTAGTAGAGTGCCACAACCACAAGGCTAGGCCGTCCCATGATCCTTTCTCCAACTCCTTGTCACACACCTCCTCCTCTCACACACTGAGCCTCGCTCCCTTCCTCCCTCCCCTCCACCCTGGACATTTGTTTCCCCATCCATCTAGTCTCAGTCTGTGAGGATACAGGCAGAAAGGTGAAGAGCGTGTGCTTAATAATCCTCAAACTCGAAACTCTCCCACCTGCCCCTCTCCTTTCAGGACAACTTCCATTCTCCACTTTCTGTCCTGTGTTAGACAATCAGTAGCTAATAAGGTAGCTCATAGGCCTTTCCCTGACTGAGAAGCATGCTGTCTGCAGAAGCACAAAACACAGAATCTGGTACCTTAGAAGCCTTTCAAGTGTTCCATCTCTCCTCCTTTCAAGAATTTACGATCCATTTTAAAAACACCTTGGAGTTCAAGAAAATGGGTTCCAGTTCTGGTTTTGCTCTATAGGGACTGTGTACCTCAGCACGTTTGTTCCTTAGCCCAACTGCATGATGATCCCTAGGCCTCAACAGCCTGGAACAAAGGCCCAAGAATGTAGGCAGAGGCATTTGGCCACTCCGGCCAATGTAGTTAGACGGGCAGCAAGTGGCTGCTGAACAGGAGTCTTCCCCTCCCTTCCTGCACACACCACAAGCCCAACACGTCATGACACTATGGTGTTTCATCGTCCCTGTCAATGCTGCTTTCTGGTTGGGGAAAACCTATGAGTACTAGCGATTCTGTTGGACCTGCTGAGTATGGCCCAATTTTTAAAAATTCACAATCTCTAGATCAGAAAGTGTCATCCTTGTCCAAGGAGGTGGTACAGTAACCCTGGTAAGAGCTGAGAACATACGGAAATAGGCGAAAGAGTTACAAGGGTAGATGGTCAGGCAGAGAGACAACTGGTCAGCTGAGGGGAGAGGGCATAACTCTCCCCAGTTGTGTTCCAGTACGTTCCAGTCTGTCTGGTTACAGTCTGAACAATCCTGAGCTAAAGGCTATTACTTGAATGTGTATGCTTGTCCCCTGGCAGAATGCCTCCTGGGATGACGGTATCTTTTCCAAATTAAGAATTTTCCAACGGGAAGAATGATAAAATACAAGCCCAACAGCCAGGAGGAGGAATAGGCACAGAGTTCTTACCGTCACCAGCAAAATCTGGGTCATTTCTCTAGTGAAGAGAAGGAAGAAAGAGGATCCCATGCAATTCTTCCACAGAGCTGATCCCCCCAAGTCATGTCTCCACAACCTGAGATGGTAGAAGCCAGAGGAAGCAGGGAGAAGGGAGGCCAGGGCCAGGCACAGGTCCTACTCACCTGCACATGCTGCTCCTTGATGCAGACCACCACGGTATAGACACCCGGCTCCTTGGGGGTATAGGAGACATAGTACGTCCCGTCCTTGTTATCTCGCACCAGCGCTCTGACCGGACTGAATGCAGATGGGGTTCAAAAAACCAGTCACTCTCACAGGCCTGCTGCAGCTGCCCGCCACTTGAGGTGTGAGCCCTACACCATTCTGCCCCACATTCATCTGAAATGTCCCCCAAGCAGGACATCCCTTCCACTGGTCTCAGAAACTAGTTTCACAACAGGAAGGAAGCAATATAAATACTGCTTTAATCTGATGTACAGAGGAATTCCATGAAATCGCCACTGTGTTCTCTTTAATGGACTTGCTATACCCTCCCGCTCTCCTCCCTCCTCTGATTCCAGGAGACACACGAATATACTCCCAGCCCAACGGAGTAGCAGAGTGGGGCTGAATTTTGAGAAAGGGCCCGTTGGGTCCAACATAAGAGTATTTTTCAGGGAGCAGACTTTTGGGAGAGAGTGGAGTATTAGCATAAAACCCACACAAGAAAACACATCTGTTCCAACTGGTCATATCACATATTTTAATAGCATCTGGGGGCACGGAGGGGAAAGTTGGATGTAACTACTGCAGGCACACCTCCCCAACTACAAAGGGGCCTCAAGTGTCCAGTTTCGTCACTGCTTATTACCCTTGACACCTGGCTGTGTAATACACACCTGTCTTTCTTATCTTTAGGGATGACCGCGACTTGCACGCTGTCTCCTCCCCGCCCCATGCTCTCTCCAGCTGCATCCTTACACAGCAGAGTGAAAGAGGCTGTCTGTTTCTCCCGGGCTCGGTGGAGATCTGCGGAAGATCAAACACTCAGTCCTCACCTGAAAGGCCAGACGGGGTGACTGCCTCTGCAGATCAGACACCATCTTCCTTCTTCTCTTTAGAACAAAAGGTCGTGCTTCCTGTTTATCGTAATCATCCTGCTCCCTTTCTTTTCCCTTCCCGCTCCGGCTCCCAGAGCATACCTCTTAGGAGTCCCTCCTGGCAAGCCTGGTTGTCTCTCAGCCAGTTGCTGCTCTTGAATCACCCAGGATCCTGAACCTTAACTGCAGCCCTAAGGGAGCTTTGAAAAGACTTGGGATGGACCTCTGTAGTCAGAGCAGAAAACCTCTAGACCCTCTGAGGGAAGCTCGTAAGCCCAAAGCTATCCCATCTGAGCTGCAGATCGTGCTTGAATTGGTGGGGGGTACAGCTGATCAGCTTGGACTCTTCAGCACTTGGGCCAAGCTGCTGGGGAAATAGTCACTAGGTGCAGCTTCCGGCCCAGCAGTTGCAACAGGGTTTCTTAACAAGGGGTTCATGAACTACCATGTGGTCTCTGCAGAGGCTTATGAGAGGTCAGAGAATCTCCTGAAGTGGGGTGCCCAAATTAGTGGATGTTTCTTGGGAAGAGATCATTCTCGAAGGGACATAAGACCTCCAAAAAGGTTAAGAATTCCAGTGCCAGAGTCAGGCTGCATCCATGGTCCAGTCTGCCCATCAGGACCGATCTCCGACATATCTGTGTTTGAATAACTGCTTTTAAGAATAGAAGGGTCCTTTAGGGACAGGAGAGTCAAAGGAAATTGTTTCTCACCCTACCAAATGAAATGCCTACCATAATCTTTCAAATGTCAAGATGTGGCTTACATAAACCAAGAAGGGCACAGATGAAAGTATGCTCCAACCTTGTCTTCCTCACTCCTCTGAAACTCTCATCGGAATGATCCAAGCCCCCTGCGGCCCTGCCATGTTCCTCTGCAGGCAGGCAGGACTTTACCCCGGCCTATCCTGTCACCGTCTTTGGGCACTGTCTCTGTTCTACCATCTGATAGAAACAGCATGTTCCTGGAGGTCCTTGCTAGTAACTGCTTCGCTCAACTGGAAAAGGGTCATGCCTCACTGCTGTATGGGATACTAACTGTACCCTGGCCAGAACGAAACAGAAAGAAAGGGCAAGGAAGGGGTCACTGTCCTTTCAATCACTATGGCTCTCGCCCTCGGTAAACTGGCTGGTAGGAAGCTCTTCCTAGCTGGATGAGGGCCACAGCTGAAAAAGCCACACCTCCTTAAACACCATGTCCTTGCCCACCGCCCTCTCCAGGCCAGCGGGAAATGCCTTCCTACCTTCTCCTTGAAGGACACATTTGCTTGGATCGACCTCTTTGGTATTGATGGCCCCATAAACTTCATAGCCACGGCACCGGCCTGCTTTCTGCTGAGGAGAGAAGCATATCTTATCGTTTACTCCAGGATGGACACTGTATTCGACTTTGTTCAGCTTTGTGAGCCGTTCTACTACCACCCCCTTGGTGATGAGGATCTCCAAGTCCGAGCCACTGGTCAGCAGGTGCTCCGTGAACTCCACGCCGGTCCGCATGTCTGCCAGCAGCTGCTCTAGCTGGGCTTTCTGCAGCTGCAGGGAGTTCTCCTTCTGGACCCGTATATCTTCCAGCTGCTTCAGCAGCTTGTCCCGGTGCTCCTCGATGGCCTTGATGTAGCCTTCAGAGAACGTTCGCACGTCGGCAGCCACGGCCTCCACCCGTTCCTGGAGGGCAGTGTTCACCCCTTTGATCTGTAGGAGGGCTTCCTCCAGCGCCTCCACGTGGGGCTGGGTGCCTTTGAGGAGCTCCCGCACCGAGTCCCCATGCTTGTGGATAACATTGCTTGTGAAGTCGTAGGGGTGCTCCCGGTGCTCCCCCACCACGCAATCCCGACACACGGGCCGGTCGCAGAGCTCACAGAACAGCCTCAGCTCCTCTGCGGGGTGCGAAGGACACAGAATGGGCTTTCCGATCCTGCTGTAGCCTTTCAAGTCTTTTAGGTCCACCATCGTATGGTAAGTTGTTTTCTTCTGCCGTCTAGAGACAGAGTCAGGAACAGGCAATTAGGGGCCAGTTCGGCTGGGCAAGTCTGGCACTTTTCAGAGCATGGCTTGGAAATCAAACAGATTAGAGTTCAGTCCCTTGCTCTGACCTCTTACTTAACTATGCAATCCTCTGATTCCAGTTCCTCCTCATCTGTGCGAGGAGGAAATAATAACACCTATTTGAAAAAGGCTATTATGTTGAATAAAATGATAGTAGACTACGGCTCTCTGGCCTGGGATGGGACTTTGCCAAAGGTTGCAACACTAAAGCCTAGGGCCTGGAACTTTCACTGAAGCATTAGTTTGGCAAGCTGAGACAAGAGCCATGGCCTACTCCTTCAGTAAGCTAGAGGTGAGAGCATGGTGGGAACCCAGCACCAAGAGACAGAAACTCTGCCATATGGCACAGCAATAAGCCCCAGCAATTAAAAGTGTCCAGCTGGCCCCGACAGAGAGTCCCTCCACTTTCATTTGAGATTTTGGTAAAGTATTTCTTTTGACCAGTGTCTGCATCACCCAAAGCAGTAAGCTAGAATTTTCCCCAAGTCACTGACATTATTAGAAAGACTGAAATCAATGGTCAGTAGTCACAGCTCTCTTTTAATTCCCCTTTCCGGTGACCCTCTAGAGATTCAGGGAAATCCCCAGGAAACCCGATGACTGTTGGGAGATGCCCCAGTAGCATGATAGCAACTCGGAGCTCGCATGACTATTCTGGCACCAGAAGAGCGGCTGTGGAGAAAACAGGGTCAGCCGTTTAGCTGGTAGCAAGGCAGTCATAATTACAAGTTAAAAATAGAAAGACTGAAGATTACTAACTTGTTCTGTTGGTGAGACCAGAAAACAAATGGAAGGCAGAATTTAAAAACTATTTTAAGATAATCCTAAAATCTTGGCTATTTTATAATCTGATGTCCTGGAATGGGGGTGGGGGTGGAGAAGGGACAAAGAGTGATTCATGTGACCAGCTGTTCACCAAATGCCATGAAAGACAAAAATCTGCACCCCAACAAGCACCTATCAACAGCCCACCTCACCAAGCTCCAGAGTCACTCTAGGGTCCAAGGCAAGGCTGTGATGGGGCACCGCCAAATAGCCCTTATACTGGGCAGGCAGCATGGATTACTAGAAAGAGCACAGAATGTGGTCAGAAGACCTGGATTTAAAAACTGGATTCTGTTATATGCTACTTACTGGCTGTGGGGCCTTGGCAAATCACATTTTGCTGAGCTTCAGTTTCCCCAAATAATAAATGGGAGTGAAAACAGCGCCTGCTTTTCTATAAGAGTTACAAGGCATCAAATGCGATTGAGGCCAGGCGCTGTGCATTCTTCTGTTTATCCAGCACCCACTACAATTATTCACCATACAAACGATTGATGATCCAAGGAAACTGCGACTGTGCTTTGCAAACTGAAAAGGATTATGCAAACTGTTGCTTCTATTATTCCGAGATGTATTATGTAAGACTGCAGGAGTTCTACCATTCCAGAGTATTTATGACAGCATATACTGCTCTTTGACCTTACAAGGCATTCGAGAGAGCTTTCTGTCCCATCTGCTCACCAGGGGGTTTCTAGCTTGATACCTCTTTGTATTCTGCTCTTAAGCCACACCTGGGGGGGGAGGGGTATCTTTACCTATGAGCCTGGCAGCAGAAGTGGCAGAGATTGGCTTTGCAGGTCTGACATCTCTTCTCCACCTCTCTGTCGCTGCACAGGTCACACACCAGGCCCTGGCCTTCCCCATGAAGACTCTCCAGCATCACATCATTCATGGCCAGGTGATCTATGGTTAAAGCCTTCACTCCACCCATGGGCAGGTCCACCTGAGCATCACACACCGGACAGAGGATGCCGATCTGTGGCTGCAGACTGGGTGGCTTGAGTTCCTGGAATATTGACCCCTCAGAGCTTGTGTCAGAGTCTCCCCCTCTGAGGTCCACTACTGAGAAGGGTTCCAGCTGCTCCAGACACGTGGTGCAAACTGTGTGCAAACAAGGCAAGAGCCTGGGGGCTTTGAAAAGCCCCATGCACAAAGGGCAGTGAGTCTTGCCTGAGTTCCCCAATGCGGTCCCCCTGGGGAGTTTGCCCACGAAACCCAGCAGCGGCTTCCTCTTTTCTGACATAATCCCCACGTTTGTGCCCAGTATCAGAAAAGGCGGTGGAGAGCGCTATAATGAAGTAGTAGGTGATTAAGCCCACCCAAAGAGAAAGTTCCCAGAATTTGAGCAGAGACCATGGGGACTCTCTCTTCGGCAATTCAAAGGGCAAAATGGTAGAAGAGGAGTCGTCAAAGGAGCCACACGCAGATCTACTTAGGAGGGCCCCCTCCTTTCCATGGCATCCCATACCAGACGCGCCCACGCCCTCCTGTGCCCCCCAAGTCCTCCTTCCCGGAAGCGCTTCCAGGTCTACGTCTTGAGCTGGTCTAGCCGCCGCCAACTCCCGGACCTCCGCGCCTCTCACTCCCTCCACTACCACCCCCCTCCCGCCGCCCGCCCTACTGGCCCCGTGCCCGACACGCGACAAGAGCCACCCCCGCCCCTGCGTGATGAGGTGGGGGGGGGGGCTCCTTCTCCTTCCCTCAACCCGGCCCTGCGCGGACCGCACACGGCGCGCAAGGGAGCTGCGAATCCCGCCGGCTTCTCGGTGGCCGCCGCCTCCCCAACACCGCGGCCCAAGGTGCCCGGAGGCTCTGGCCTCTTCGCACCAATCCCAGTCCGGGTCTACACAGGGAAGTCCAATCACCGTCCGAGAAGGGCGGCCCTCGCCGCTGGGGGCCCCGCCCCCCACCAGAGTGACACCACCAGCATCCAATAGGGCTTGGAAATTCCACATCTTCGCCCGTCCACTGCGACCGGGAGGGGAGGGACCAAACTGAGGGCGGAGGGCCCCGGGTCGGAAGGTTGAGGGCTCGGGCGGAGGGGAGGAAAAGAGCGGGGCTGGGACTGAGCGGCATAGTATAGCCAGCGTCACCCTTTTACGGGGACTATCTCTCTATCGCTGTAGCGACCAGAGAGGCCAGAGGACCCCTTAAAAATCCGCGCTGATAAGCCCCGGGGACGACCTCCTTCGCGCCTTCGGATTGGGCCCACGAACCAGCCTGGGCTTTCCCATTGGTGGCTGGCGCCCCGAGCTCAGCGCACAGCTTGCCGGGAGTTGTAGGACCAGGCGTCTTCTTAGTGCCGGAGGCTTCGGACGTGACTACCGAAGTTTCTGCTCAGCGGGTGTGAGCCCGGAGCTCCCCTCGGGGCCTACCCAGCTTATTTTAGTTCAGGAATCCCTTAGGCCTAGAGTGCCGGCTACAAGAGCTTCGTTTCCCGGGGCTAAGGGCCATGAGGCCCTGGTTCTGGGGCCCCGTCTGGTTGACCGTTGAACCGAGGGGTGGCGGTTGGGGAGCTCGGCTCCCCGGTGGCTGGGGCTGGAGAAGCCGTGTTTCCCTTCGGGGCCAGGGGCGCGGAAGATCTGAGGGCATAAGGGTTTGTCCCCCAGAATGCTACAGTTCTGTATACCAGAAACGGAGCACGTTTGTCCTGCCGTTTTGATCATGGCGGAGGGCCCGTGACTGGTCACCGTGGGAGAGTGGCGGATGTCGAGGAGGGATGAACCCTTTGTGGGCTCACAGACTGATGGCGAAGATGAACGCGTCAGGCAGCCTTGACAGTTTCTTTGTCTCCTTCTCTAAGTGTCCGTACCAGGAGTCTCCTCGTTAGGCCCTGTGGGGGCTTGGCCACACCTGGGATCCGCGACCCGTAACTCCTCAATTTCCAGAAATGGTAACACTCTAGCTCCTTATCCTCCACTGTTCCTATGATTTCTGGTTGCTTCAGCCTATCTAGTATGCCTGATTCTCTCACTGCTGGTTTTGTCACCTTCCTTCCTTGATTGGACCCCATGGGTCTCCATTACTCATCTCATGCCAGAGGCCCAGGGCCTGGAGCCTAAGCTTACAAATACAGGGAATTCCGAAACACAAAACAAAGTAAAACATGACTCTAAAACATGAAAGCTATAAAAACTTCTAGGAATTGAAATGTTTGGCCATTTCCAAAATGCAACATGTCAATGAAGTCAAATGCCACTTTTAAAAATTTATTATTTTTTAATTTTTTAAAGACTTTATTTATTTATGACAGAGAGATAGGGAGAGAGGCAACACAAGCACAGGGGAGCTGGAGAGGGAGAAGCAGGCTCCCTGCCGAGCAGGGAGCCCATATGGGGCTCTATCCCCGGACCCTGGGATCATGACCTGAGCTGAAGGCAGACGCCTAACTGACTGAGCCACCCAGATGCCCCTAAAATTTATTTTTAAGATTCATTTATTTATGAGAGAGAGAGAGAGCGCGCGTGCGCTCGTGTGTGCAAGCATGCACCGGCAAGCTTGAGGGGCAAGGGGCAGAGGGAGAGAGAGAGAGAATCCTTAAGTTGACTCCCCAACAAGCGCAGAGCCCAGTGTAGGGCTCTAACCCAGGACCCCAAGATCACAACCCCAGCGAAGTCATGGAGTTGGCCGCCCAACTGACTGAGCCCCCAGGTGCCCCCAAATGCCACTTTTATATAAAAATTACATGTGATTTCCAAAAATAAATATGCCTACCAAGGTTTTAAAATACTCCTTACCTAGGTTTCTTCAGCTTCTCCTCCTCCTCCTTTTCCTCACCTACTCCGACTCAGAATCTGCTTTCTACACTCGGGTGTGCCAGAGTAAGTCACAAAAACTGTGCAGACTTGCATTTGCTATATATTCTTGCTCTCAGCTTCACCTGATGCTGGGTGATGCTTGGCTTCATCTCTTATTCATGCTCTGTCACATTTCCCATGGTAGATATTGCAAGCTTCTCTTGTTTACGAAGTGCTTTAGAATTTACACGTGCATTATTTCACTTAATCTTTTAACAACTCTGTGAGGAAATGGAGTCTCAGAGAGGTCTGGTGGGCAGCCCAAGGTAACACCTCTGAGACTTGAACTCCTGTCTTGGGATGCCATGTTTAAGATTCGACCTTGACCTCCCTTTCCTTTCTTCTTGAGCATCTAATCACTTATATACTCAGCAGGTAACTGCCTTTAATGGAGTGAGAAAAGCAAGGCTATCTGGAGAACTCCCTCACTTTCTACTTAAAAATCTATGGTTTATCAGGGTGCCTGGGTGGCTCAGTGGGTTAAGCATCTGACTCTTGATTTTGGCTGAGGTCATGATCTCAGGGTTGTGAGATCAAGTCTGGCTGTTGGGGCTCTCCCTCTCCCCCCCCCACCAAATCTATGATTTGTTACACCTCCTCCCATACCCATCCTGTCTGCCTTTCTTCTGTTCCTCAACTCTTTATTCCAGCCTCTCCTGGCTCTTCAAAACCTTGCTGCTCCTACATTTTCTTTCTTTCTTTTTTTTTTTTTAAGATTTTATTTATTTATTTGACAGAGATCACAAGTAGTCAGGGCTGCAGGCAGAGAGAGAGGGGAAGCAGGCTCCCTGCTGAGCAGAAAGCCCAATGCGGGGCTCGATCCCAGGACCCTGAGATCATGACCTGAGCCGAAGGCAGAGGCTTTAACCCACTGAGCCACCCAGGTGCCCCTGCTCCTACATTTTCAGTCACTCCTTTACTAGCATGTTGTTCTGCCAAGAGTTGTGATCAAATCCTAAAGGGGGAAGCAAATCCTCCCTTGACTGAGCTGGATTTCCACTTACTGACTTTTGTGACTCTCACCCTTATATTTCTCAGAAGGGTAGTCCCACTTTCTCTGGTCATCATCATCATCACCCATTTTTTTCCTCCCTCAAACTAACTTCCAACTCCTCTTTTCTATTGAAACTTTTCTCTTGTAGATTACAAGTGACCAAGTCATTGGCCTTTTCTCAATATACAGTCTCTTTAGTAGTCACCATTGTTACATACTTCCTCATCCTTCAGGCTTACTTCCTTCTTGACTTCTGAAATGCTCTACTCTCCTGGCCTTCTGATCTCTTGGGCTGCTTCTCATATTCCCCTTCCTCATTGTTTCCCTTTCATCCTCTCTATACCCTGCCTTTTCTCTCTACATGCCCTCTTGCTCAGATGATTCCCAGATCCACACTTTCTTCCCCCTGAGCTTTGGTCACAAGTATTTTAAATCTGCAACTAAATGTGTCTCCATCATCTTCAGGCTCACCTACCTTAAACTTCATTGAACTTTTTTGCTCACTAAACTGTGCGCTCTGAATTTTCCTATTTTATTCTCTCAAGGATATCATTTTTCCCCCTTCGCTCCAGCTTGAAACCTTACAGTGCTCCTGGCTTCCCTTCTCTTTTTCCATATCCAGGCAGGTGCCAGTTTCTTTCCATCCCTACTGCCAACATCTATCTCACTGCATAGAATTTTCAGATGACATAGGACCCTTACCTGTAGTATTACACCCTCACCTCAGATATTGTAGTAGTCTCTGAATTATCCCGGCCCTCCCTTTTTTTTTTTTTTCAATCAATCTTACAATTTTGCCCAAATTAATTGGAAAAACATGCTTACAAGGCAGGCTTCATTCTAAAAGTTTCGGTAGCTCCCTATCTCCACAGGATAAAATGTGGATTCCCTAATATATCCCCAAACTGGCCTTTTAGTTGTCCCCTAAATATTGCCAAACACACTTCTTTTGTTGCCAGTTTTGTCTGCAGAATCCTTCCACTTATATTATTTAAACCGACCCCTCCTTTGATGTCAGGCCTGATTTACACTACCTCTTTGAAACTCCCTGTTACTTCAGGACTCCAGACTTGAGCTCCAGGAGCTCTTTTGCTATACATTTTTCTTTTCAGTTTGTGTGATAGTGTTAATCATGTTTATTTAGTTTGTATATATGTATATGAACATACGGGTGCATATATGTATGTATATACATATGTATATATGTACATATGGGTGCATATATGTATGTATACACACATGCACAAACACACTGTCTCTGTATGAAGATGAGAAATGCTTAGCAATGAACCTAATGCCTGGTCACTAGCTCTGTAATAAAGGCTTATTATTGATGAGGCAGGGAATGATGATTGCAAATAAAGGACAATAAACAGGATGACATACACCCAAGAGTTTTATGGGCTGTGCAGACCATAGGTGATATGGAGTGAAGTCACAGGAGAGCATTAGTTAATTAAGGATTCTCCTGTCCCAGAATCAGTTCAGTGTTCCGTGCTCACATACTGCTTCATCTTTCTGGGGACCCCAGCTGGCAAATAGTATAGGGAAGTACTGAAGTCGCAGGATCAGAGGAATGGGACTGATGAAGGTGTCCATCAAGGTGTCTACAGAGTTTCAGCCTACCCTCGTAGCCCAAGATAGTACAAAGTACCAAAGGCAGGAAGGATGGGAAGGCAGGAGGACCTGTGAAGAATGAAGAGTGATCAATTAGCCCCACCAGAGGCAGAGTGAGTACATAGAAAGTGAACCAGACAGCTGTGTCAGACTTACTTTCACCACTGCACCTCTTTCTCACTCACCATCCCTCTTGCTTCCTTACTTCAAAAATTTTCAGTTGTTATCAAACAATTTGCTGTGGTTTTATTTTGTTTTAAGTAAGTTCTACACTCAGAGGGGGCTGGAATTCACAACCTGGAGATCAAGAGTCACACCAAGTGGCCCTACCTACCGAACCAGCCAGTCACCCCTGCTTGTGACCTTGACAAATTTCTTCTTAAAACGTTCTCTTCCCGGGGCGCCTGGGTGGCTCAGAGGATTAAGCCTCTGCCTTCAGCTCAGGTCACAGTCTCAGGATCCTGGGATTGAGCCCCACAGGGCTCTCTGCTCAGTGGGGAGTCTGCTCAACCCCCCACCCCTGCCTGCCTCTCTGCCTACTTGTGATCTCTCTCTCTCTGTCAAATAAATAAGATCTTAAAAAAACAACCACCAAACTTTCTCTTTCCTTGGTTGCCATAACACTATTCTTGATTTTTCCTTCCACTTCTTGTCCCTCTGACGACTCCTTGTCTTTCTCCCTGCAGAGCATGACTTCTTCCACCCAGCTCTGACATGTTGGTATTTCCCAGGCTCCTCAGCCCTATTTAATAAAAATCTTCGTCCTCCCTTGATTGTTGTGAGATTTGAAGGTGGTGTTTCTAGAGCCCGTGTTTGATATAGAGGGCTCTTTTTACTGTTATCATTATTATCCACACCATATCTCTGAATTGACTCCTTCCCATCCATCCCCACTATTCCTGCTTTCAAGTCAAGTTCAAGTCCTTATCACATTTTGTTTAGATTACTAACTGGTGTCTCTGTTTCCAGTCCATTCTTGATAATCCTGTCAGAGATCTTTCTGAAACTCCCAATTTGATCATCATCTTCCGTGGCTCTTCAGGACCTTCCTTTGTTCATCACATATTCTTTAAGCACCTGGAATGTGTTTTCCCAGAATGTCTTCGTGTCTAGCTCCCCCCCTAGAATAGTAACCTCTGCGGGCCTACTCAACTACCTTTCTTCTACTGCCCCACCCACACTTTTTTTTTTTTTTTTTTGACTGCCCCATCCAGACTTTTTTTTTGAAAGAGCCTGTTTCCTAAAACATTCTTTAGTGCCATCTAGTGGAAGTAGCTGCAATAAAATGCTATTCTACTTAGAAAGCTTGGACCGTGCACACTTCTATTTTGCTTGTGTTGAACTGAGATGGACAGGAGAATACTTGGTTACGTTGCATTATGGCTGCTTTGCGTTTTATCTAGGAATTCACTGTACCTTGAGATGTTTCTAATTGTGACATCTAACAAGTATAAGTAGTTCCTTAGAAGTAGTATTTTATGTTAAGTGGGCAACTCTTCAGCCTTGAGAAGGTGTAGGATGAAACGGCTCGACTGATCTGAGGTTTGGAACTCTCCTTGTGTAACTTCTTTCAGGTCAAACTGGAACTGAATAAGATATAAGTTCCATTATTACTTAACTACTCACGGTTTCAGGAAGAATTCTTTCTTTAAGATCTTCTAGCTCTTCTCACTTGACTCCTCCTCGTCTGACCAGAGGCTCTGCCGTGACCCCAAACATTCCAGAATTGATAGAGTCAAAAAGCTGCACCCAATATTAGCTAGTTTAGCCTAAATATAAGCTATTCTTAGACCATACTTTATTACATACTTTATTCATCTTTTTCTGTGAATTCCTTTTTTATGTTTATCAAATAATAAAGTTCATTATTAACCTTTTTTGAAATAGATGTTTCATAAAGCGCCTGATATATTAACATATTTACTAAAAAATTAATGTGGATAAATGCTTTGTGATTACATTATCTTTTATATAAGTTTATCTTCCACATAAAATATACATAAGCTGGATAATATAAAGAAAATGGCACATTCAGAGATTGGATTTTGTATGGCATATGGTGATAATTCTTGTGATTAAAATTAGAGCAGCAGTTGTGGAGTGCTCATACTGGTGTATTAGAGAACAGATATTAAAAGGCATGTTTTAAATGAATAAACAAGCAAAAAGCAGAATCACACCTGTACACAGAGAACAAACTGGTGATTGCCAGAAGAGTAGGGGGTAGGAGGTGGGCAAAATAGGGGAAGGGGAGTGGGAGATACAGGCTTCCAGTCATGGAGGGAATAAGTCTCAGGAATAAAAGGCACAGCATAAGGAATATAGTCAATGGTATTGTAATAGTGTTGTATGGTAACAGATGGTAGCTACACTTGTGGTGAGCACAGCTTAATAGTTAAATTTATCAAATGGCTATGTTGTACCCCAAACTAATATAACATTATGTGTCAACTACACTCAAAAAAATTAAAAAACAACAACAAAACGGGGCTTCTGGGTGGCTCAGTTAAGCGTCTGTCTTCAGCTCAGGTTGTAATCCCAGGGTCCTGGAGTAGAGCCCCACTTTGGGCTCCCTGCTCAGTGGGGAGCCTGCTTCTCCCTCTGTCCTTCCCCTCCCACTTGTGCTTGCTCTCTCACTAGCTCTCCTGCCCCCTCTCTCTCGTAAATAAATAAAATCTTTGAAAAAAAATTTTTTTAAAGGTTAATAAAAAGGAAGAAAAAAGACATGTTTTGCACTCTTTATAATATTGCATTATAATTTAACTTATGCTATGTTTTTCTTATTTGTGTTTTCTTATTTCTTATTTCTTTTCTTATTTGTGCTTAATGAACATGTCAACTTGCAAGATTAATCAGGAAAATTTTGATTTAGAGGAGACCCTTTGTCTGGAATACATTTGCCTCAGATATCTTCTTAGCTTGTTCATATCAGAATGGTAAGTCTCTGCAGGCAAGGCCTGTTGTCTCTTGTATACTCTATGTATTCATAGTATCTAGATGCGTGCCTGGCCCATAGTTGGAGCCCAACAAATATTTATTAAATGGGTATATGAGAAAATTGAGGCACAGCTAGATAGAGACATGGCCTGAGGTCACATGAAATTTCTGGAAGAACTGGGGCATGAATCCATGTGTTCTGACTGCTATTCTGTTGAGTGGTTTGGTGTAACACCTGGTCTCTAATCAGTACAGGTTTTATTCCTGGCCACTGCCCTGGGCTCTTTGTTTTGGAAGGACCTACTTGGGCCCCTCTTCAGTCACATCCTCACCCCGGGACAAGGAACACTAAGTACATTATCCCACTCCACCCCCTCCACTTTGGCCTCAGAAGTGGTCAAAGGGCAGCTGTAGGGGATGGTGGAGCTTGATGGAGTTTGTTGGGGTGTCCTCTCTTGGGTGGAAAAGAAAAACAGTATGAGCATATGACTCTTTTTCTCCTTTTGCTCATGGCCCCTCAAACATTGGGCGTGGCCATATCGCCATAGTAAATCTAGTTCTCCCTATGTGTTAAATGTTGTTTAAACACCTATATTGTACCTGACACTGTGCTTTCAAGTATATTTTCTCATTTAAATGTTATTCTTAGTGAGGCTCAGAAGTAACTTGCTTAAGGACCCACAACTAATCAGGTGCATAACCAGTTTCTTCAGGAAGTGTAGAGTGCTCTACACTTAACAAAACACTAATGGGTGTGCAAATGTGTACATATACATATGTGTGTATATAGGTTTTTTAATTGAGAAAATAATGTTTGATAAAAAAGGTGACTAATTTAAAAGAATGTAAGTAAATAGTAAATCTCCTGTGCCACGCCCTGAGTCAGGAATAACCAGGTAACAATTTCTTTTGTTAAAGGTATCTACATATTTGGGACCTCTGGGTAGTTCAGTCATTAAGCGTCTGCCTTTGGCTCAGGTCATGATCCCAGGGTCCTGGGATCGAGCCCCTCGTGGGGCTCTCCCCACTCAGCAGGAAGCCTGCTTCTACCAGTCCCCCTGCTATTCCCCCCCCTTGCTGTGTGTCTCTCTCTCTCAAATAAATAAATAAAATCTTAAAAAAAAAAAGATTCTACATATTTTTAAACTTACCACCAATAATTTTGAACTTTTTTATTTGGAAAACTTTAGATATAAGCCATACACAGTGCAGAGAGTGTAATGAACCTCCACGTATCACTTATTCAGTATCATTTTTATTTCAGGTATTTCCCCCAACTTTTATTTATTTATTTATTTATTTTAAAGATTCTATTTATTTATTTGTCAGAGAGAGAGCAGAAGCACGGAAAGCTGCAGGCAGAACAGGCAGAGCAGGCAGAGGGAGAAGCAGACTCCCCGCTAAGCAAGGAGCCCGATGTGGGACTCAATCCCAGGACCCTGAGATCATGACCTGAGCCGAAGTCAGACACTCAGCTGACTGAGCCACCCAGGCGTCCCTCCCCCAACTTTTATTATTATTTTTCTTTGTTGGAATATTTCCAATTGAATCCCAGATATCATGTCCTTTTATTAAATTATGTTAAGATTATATTGATACCTATTTGAAAACATTTAGCTATCACGATAGAAAATATTTTGACTTTTCATAAAGAAGTTTTAATTTTAAGAATACTATACACAGGGGCACCTGGGTGGCTTAGTGGGTTAAAGCCTCTGCTTTCGACTCAGGTCATGATCTTGGGGTCCTGGGATCGAGCCCCACATCCGGCTCTCTGTTCAGCAGGGAGCCTGCTTCCCCCTCTCTCTCTGCCTGCTTCTCTGCCTACTTGTGATCTCTGTCTGTCAAATAAATAAACAAAATCTTAAAAAAAAAAAAAAAAGAATACCATACACAGTGCAATACCGATTTTTTATTTGTTTTATTTTAAAATTTCCTCTTTCATTTCAAAGAGGACTGAGATGGGAGCTGGGCGTTTAATAATGACTTCTGTTTATAAATAAAACGTATACATATGCAGCCCATGTTATAGCACATGGTTTGCTTCTCAGGATTCTGTGGGACCACACGGGCCACTTTCTGTTTTTTTTCCTTTCCCCTCTTTTGGAAGAGCTGTTCAAAATGATAAGCAAATAAATAAATGCCTTTTTTTCTCCCTTCTCTGAGTGACAGAACCTGAAAATGATGAATATAAAAGGGCAGACTGTGATTTAATGTAGTGCCTTTTCTAATTCAAATGACAGCTAACTTTTCTGAGCTGAAGTGCACCCACATCTTGGTAATAGCATTTAGAGCATGAGTAGTTTATAATATATCATGGCTTATACAGAAGTCTATACATTAATGCTCCTAGTTGTATAGAAATATATATAATCCCCACCAGCTGAGACAAAGCCGAGTTATTTATTTCTATATTGACAGCAACTCTTTCTTTCTTAAGTACCTATTTTCTAGGTAGCACTTAAATCTGCACTGCATTTTAATAAATTCTCCTTTTATTTTTTGCACAGTGTGCAGAACCTGAAAGCTTTTTCTCCTTTTACTAATGAGAGGAGTACATGGTGTTTTCAGGAAACTCTGATGTGATAAATCCTTTATATTCTTCAGTGTTCGGTGCCTCTCTTTTAGACAGAGTCCCATCAGGAAGATCTCTAGAGTGATACTGTCTGGAGGGCTGGCCTGGGGAAAAGGCTTGTAGGGAGGGTGCTTGTAAATAGCTATAAGAGGGGAGCTGTGAGGGGGCAATCAGGGTGGAAAGAGGATTCAGAGGCTTCATTGGAAGCTACACTTGCAGAGCAAATCTAAGTATCGTTTAAGTATCCAGTGGGGGGCTTGGTGCTGCCCCTGCTCTATCTAGACTTGTGCTCTTCCACGTGTGGCTTTTGAGCACTTGAAATGTGGTTAATCCAAGTAGAAATGGTGAAATGTAAAATAGGTGTGGGTTGTAAAAGATTTGTAATGCGAAAAGGAAGGTAAATCATCTCAATAATATTTTATATTGATTGCATGTTGAAATGATACATATTATAAATATACGTGTGTGTGTGTGTGTGTGTGTGTGTGTGTATTTTTTAATACAGACTTTATTTTTTAGAGTAGACTTAGGTTCACATCAAACCTGAGCGGAAAGCGCAGAGAGTTCTCATATGTCCCGTCTCCGCACACATGCACAGCCTCCCCACCATCAGCATCCTGCACCAGGGAGTTAAGTTTGGTATGATCGAACCAGTACTGATACATCATTATCACCAAAGTCCACAGTTTTCATTAAGGGTCACTCTTGGTGTTGTTCATTCTGTAGGTTTTGACAAATACATAATGACACATATCCACCATTTTAGGATAGTTTTACTCTCCTAAAATCCCCCATGCTTTACTTACTTACCTCTTCCTCTCCTCAAACTCCTGGCAATCCCTGGTCTTTTTACTGTCTATCATCTTGTCCTTTCCAGAATGTCATATCATTGGAATCATACAGTATGTAGCCTTTTCAGATTGGCTTCTTTCAGTTAGAAATAGACATTTAAGCTTCCTTCATATCTTTTCATGGCTTGATAGCCTATTTCTTTTTTGCACTGGATGCTATTCCAAAGTGAATCTGCTACAGTTTATTTATCTAAAAGTGATAATATTTTAATAAAAATCTATAAAATAAAATCTACTATTAAAATTATTTTTACTCATTCCTTTTTACTTTTGTAATATGGTTTCTAAAATAAAATTGTATACACTGTTTGCATTAAATTTCTACTGGACAGAGCTGCTATGACCTTGGTAAAATGATGCAATTGGTAGTTTATCTTCAAAACAGTCTTCTTATTCCAACATCTGCCTAAGTTTTGCTGCATCCTACAAAGAGCATTCTCCTTCTCTAGGACTTGTCCACTTTGGGTTGGTTCCTCCACTGACCCCAAGCTACTTGGGATTGCCATGGTCCTCCCCCTACCTTTCCCAACAGAGACTTATGCTATTTAACTCATTTTGTCAGGAAGGTGACAATTGACGGATTAGGTCCTTTATCACTGCACTAGGTTCTTTGGAGCATATTAATTATGGTGTCTGTGGCTGAGTGGCTTATAATAAAAAAGTTTTTGTAGAAGATCTGACACAAAGTCTTAGGAATTAACTTATTTTTTGTTAGAAATCTTTGAATTTATCTTACTTTACATGTATGTAAGTGACTAATACATTAATATTGTTTACAAAAACTAATTGGAATGGGAATTCATTCTATTATAATCTGATTTATTCCTCTCTATGTTAGATGTTTATCTCATGCATTCTCAGTAGGAGTGTTATTGCCCACAAGTGGGCAAAAATTGGTTCTTGAGGTATGGAAATATCTTACTCCTTTTTTTTTTTTTTTTTAAAGACATTTATTTTAGAGAGAGGGAGCAAGGGTGGGTGGGGCAGGAGCAGAGGGAGAGAGAGAATCTCAAGAAAACTCACCATTGAGCAGGGAGCACAAAGCAGGGCTCGATTTCAAGACTCTGAGATCATGACCTGAGCTGAAACCATGACACTTGCCAGACACTTAACCAACTGAGCACCCAGGTGCCCCCCAAATCTTACTCTTTTAAGTATATGAGCATATATATTACTTATACATAATAGATGTAACATGTGTATATAATAAGCACACACACACATTATAAAGCCAAATATACAGTATATCTGCATATTAAAGTTTCCTATGAGGCAATTAGAAAAAAGTCTGAAAATGTTCCTTAGGGGCTTGGTTATGAAACATGTTGAGAAATACTGGTTTATCTGGATAAGAAATTACTGCAGCTTTCACATTACAGCAGAATGTTTTTATGAACAGTTAAGTTAGTCTTCAAAGTTTCCCAAGTAGGGAGAGAAGGAAAAACTGCAGAAAGCTGTAGAAAGATTTAGAAAACTGAGGAAAGCTGTAGGAAGATTTACCTTTACAGATTGGGAGAGAGGGAGCATCTGAAGAGTGTTAGAAATCTCTACCACCAGGTGATTACCAATTATTAACATTTTGCCTCATTCATTTGTTCATTCATTCATTCATTCATTGTATCTCTCCTTCTCCCCACCAACCCTCCACAACACTCCCTGGATTATTTAGGTGAAAGTATAGATATTCACTGCACTATTTTTTTAAGTGTTTCCTAGATGTGAAAATTTTCTTTTCTTTTTTTTTTTTTCTTTTCTTTTTTTTAAAGACTTTATTTATTTATTTGACAGATAGAGATCACAAGTAGTCAGAGAGGCAGATGGGGTAGGGGTGGGAGTGGGGTAAGAAGCAGGCTCCCTGCTGAGCAGAAAGCCTGATGCAGGGCTTGATCCCAGTACCTGAGCAGAAGGCAGAGGCTTTAACCCACTGAGCCACCCAGGTGCCCCTAGGTGTGAAAATTTTCAAAATAAAAGTCGGGGTAAAATGCCATCCTTCTCTTTACACTTTACCCACTCCTATACCCTGATTCTACACAAGGGGCCCTGTTGAACCAAAATTTCTTGGTGACATGTTTGTCACCTTTGATCTTGTGCATGTATTGCTCCCTCTGCCTGGAAATACTGAGCGGCCTCCGTTTCTTCCTTTACACCCAGCCTTTGCCTGGATAACTCCCAGAAGTCTTTTAAGGTTTTACTTCCTCCAGGAAGCCTTTCGTGACCACCCAGCCCCACTTAAGTCTAGGCTGACAGTCCTGCACATATTCCCTTTATTGTGATTGTCCTTGTTAGTGCGCTTGTTGTATAATATACCTGCACATTGAACTTGTCTGTCCTCACTGGATTGTGACGTCCATAAAGGCAAGGGTTATGGCTTCTTTTATTCATCTTTTTTTCCTTGGCAGTTACCACAGGGCCTCACACAATATTTATTAAATAAAGCAACAATTAATTTTTCTATGAGATGCATATTTGTTTTATAAAATTCCATTTACAAGGGAAAACAAGAAAAATTAGGGAAGACACTGATGTTTTATTTAGCTTGTAAAGCTTTACTGCTGATAACAGTATAATATCAGGTTAGACTTAGACTTACATAAATACTAAAAATAGCTCCTGGATCCCTATTATTACCCCTGTAAAACTCTTGGTGAGATGTCCCTGAGAATTCTGAGAAAAATTGTTTCTCTCAGCCCCAATAGAGCTGAGTTTCTGCTACAATAGCATTCTGAGGAGTGGAGTGGGGAGATACAAAGATAGGAAGTAAGGGTATTGTTTCTTAAGGAATTTGGAGTTTAGTGAGAGGTACAGACTTAGGAGTGATACTAATAGTTTTTCCTTACATTTGTATCATTTTTTAATAGCTTACAATGTAATTTCACACAATTTATTCTTCACAAAAGCCCTGGAAAATAGGTATTATCATTATTTTTTAAAAGATTTTATTTATTTGAGAGAGAAAGAGCATGAAGCGGGGGAGGGTCAGAGGGAGAAGCAGACTCCCCGCTTAGCAGAGAGCCTGATGTGGGACTTGATCCTGGAACTCTAGGATCTTGACCTGAGCTGAAGGTGGTTGTTTAACCAACTGAGCCACCAAAGTACCCAGAAAGTAGGTATTATTAACCCCATTTTAAAGATGCTGCCAGTAAGATCCAGTAAGATGTGCTATGAAGATAGGAGATTATCTTGTTTATTTCCTAGACTTTAGGCATTTTCCCCATATCTGGGGTCCAGTGATATTAAATGGCTAGAACTTTACCAAATTCTGCACTATTCCTTTTGTGTAAAATTGTGTAGGTACAACCAGGCTCCAACGTCACCTTTCACCATTAGGAGCTACTCTCTAATGAACAATATACACCAGATTGAAAAGTCCTCAAGCGAAATGCATGAAATTAGGTAAGGTCAGGTTTATTTATTTTAGTAATCTCTAAACCCAATGTGGGGCTTGAGCTTACCACCCTGAGATCAAGGGTGGCATGCTCTTCTGACTAAGCCAGCCAGGTGCCCTAGGTCAATTGTTTTTATAACTTAGCACATCTTTAGATGTATAATTCTATATATTTACCCAAGATAAAGACTGCGATTACAGCTAGATAAAATATGTATGCAGTGGGAAGAGACTAGAAGGGCATATACAGACATGGTAGTCATTATCAGGGTGGTAGATTTAGAAGTAATTTTTTTCTTTAAAAATTAAAATTTGCCTATAATTTTTAGAGTGTGTACATATGCAAGTTCTTTTGCATATTACTTAAGGAAAGCTAAGGGTCACCTATCTTGAGTCCTAATAGATTCTTGGCAAATTTAACCCCTCAGTTGAGTAGCCATTTTTCCTCTGTTTTCCCGTCTTTCATCAAGAACATCTTCCCATCTCCTCTCAAGAAAATACCTAGAACTCTGCCAGAATCATTGGCTCAAACCTCAGCAGCATGCCACATTGACCGGGAAAGACTTGTTCCTTTGTTTCTCAGCTCTGTCACTCTTCTCCTGTGAGTTGGATCTAAAGAAGTCTTGCTTTTCCCCTCTTGTTCAGGAGAGGTTAAGCTTGTATTCCCATCTACCATGTCTCAAAGGGTTGGTTCTCAGATCAAAATCCAAAAATCAAAATGAAACTAGAGGCAGAAAGATTAGTTTAGAGGCTGAGCAATTGTTCACTTGAGAAAAGATACTGAACTAAGGAACAATATGGATAAAGAACAGTGGAACAGTGAGGATATAGAAGCATTTTGTCAGTATAATTGATAAAAATTGAGGACCAATTAAGACTTAGGGGTCAAAGCTTTCAAAGACTGAAATCTCTAACTTGGATAACTTAAGTAGATAGTCTCTCACAAAAATGAGCTTGTTTTGGATATGTTTAGAATGAGGTAGCGTCACCTGGAGGTGCCTGGTCAGTAGTTGGGAACATGTCTGGATTGGGAGAGAGTGATGAAAGCTGGAGACAAAAATTTGAGAATCATCAGATTTTTGTTTGTTTGGTTAGTACCAAAAAATGTATGCAATCTTTTGGCTAAAGCGACCCTCTTCTTTTGGTGTGAATTACATCTGATCTACAATATATGTTTGAGACATTTTTACTATTTTCAAAGTGTTAATGATAACATTTGGACCACCATTTGTCCAGGGAGCAAATGAGCACAAGAAGCAGAGAGGAAAGTCAAAGAAAAGACTTCATCCCTTGGTGAACTCAGAGGGCTATCTGAGTGTGCTCTGGGGATAAAAGACTTTGATGGTCTTCAAATGACACAAAGGAATTTAGAGATCCCATATTCATGGCCATTTCTAGTAGTGTAACTCCAGAGGGTTTTCTTGTGGTTTGTTTGTTTTTAAATCACCATTTGGGCCCTAGTGCAAAAACAACCCAGGAGTCCTGCAGAGTCCTGGCTCTTAAAAGACCACACCTATGTGTGGCCACACCTATCTAGGAATTCTTTTTTTTTTTTTTTTTAAGATATTTTCTATTTATTTGACAGAGAGAGAGAGGTCACAAGTAGGCAGAGAGGCCGGCAGGGAGAGAGGGGGGAAGCAGGCTCCCTGCTGAGCAGAGAGCCCGATGCAGGGCTCGATCCCAGGACCCTGGGATCATGACCCAAGCCAAAGGCAGAGGTTTTAACCCACTGAGCCACCCAGGTGCCCTCTATCTAGGAATTCTTAAAAGAAAATCAGTCCCACTTCATGCTGCCATTTCAACAGACCAGTGGTCTGATGACATTTATATGTAGCGGGGATCACCCTCCCTACAATGGCTCGTACATATTCCTTTCCCTTGACTGGGCAGATGTGCCTCTGGAGGGTCCCGAAAGCCCTAGGGTGGAGAATGACCAAATACTAGCTCCTGCAGGGGCACCTTGGGAGTACAGTAGGTTAAGCAGCTGACCCTTGTTTTCGGCTCAGGTCGTGATCTTAGGATTCTGAAATTGAGCCCCACGTCCGGCTCTGCACTCTGCTTGGAGTCTGCTTAACACTCTCTTTCCCTTTGCCCCTCCCCCCATGCTCGCTCGCTCTCTGTCTCAAAATAAAAAAAGTAAATCTTAAAAAAGAAATATTAGCTCCTGAACTTTGGGTGATCCCCTTTTTAACAAGGCCATTTCCTCAGTTGGGGCTCCCATGGCATTAGAGTTACCTACCGTTCTTTTTCCACAAATACCTAGAGCACTGTTGAGGGGGAGGGTCACTTTGCACTGTCATGGCCTTGGGTGACTACTATCAACTTGAACGCTTGGCCCTGCTGGGTCTAGGGCAGCTATGCCCTGCCTAAGCGGGCCACTCTTATAAGGGTACAGAGGCTCGCTGTGCTCCTTCAAATCTGCTTGGAAGGTTTCTCCCCAGATAAGCCCTCCCCTCTTTTATGTTTACATTAAGTAGCACTAGGGGTAAGTGTATTTGTGTCCCTTTTGCAGGATTTTGGCCAGCACACAGCCCTTCCCATCTTTAAGGACTGCAAAAAGCAATTTAGTGAAAAGGGAAGAAAAAAGGAGAAGGCTATTTTCTGTCCCGAGAGCCCCAGGACAGAAGAGATGGTGATCTCCCTCTAGCCCCCAGACAGCTTAGTACTCAGCAATTTAGTTTAGTCTCATGCAGCCAAACTGCCCCTATCACTCAGTTCTCCTCCTTTGAAGATTGGACCCACACTGGTTTTATTTTTCATCTTTTCATGCTCTACGGTCTTTTGTAACATTTAAAATAGTAACCTATGGTTTTGGGGAGGCCATTAGCCAATTCAGTTCCCTTAGCTACATCCCCCTGCTGAGCCATTGTGCTCTAGCCTTCAAGTATCCTCTGACCTGGTTGGAATCGGTAGCTCTTTGGACAAGGCCTTCTGTTGTGCCCCAGCTGCTCAAGCATTAGATATCTATTCTTGGTTAGAAAGCTCTTCACATGTTTCCTGTTACAGTTGCATCGATGTTTATTCGCCTTGCACAACACCTGGACTTAAGGATAGCTCGTTTTTATGAGTTCTTTCATACGTGCCAGTGTTACTGTGTGAATTGATCCCCCCAAATTCGCACATTGCAGTTCAAACCCCCAGTATTCCTTGAAATGTGACTCTTCAGAGATGGGGCCTTTGAAGTGGTAATTAAGGTTAAGTGAAGTCATATGAATAGGCCCTAACCCAGTATGACTGGTCCTTATAAGAAGAGGGAGAGACACCAGGGATGCACATGTACTGAGAAAAGGCTTGTAAGGACACAGCGAGAAGGTGCCATCTGCAAGCGAAGAAGACAAACCTCGGGAGAAATGAAACCTGCCGACGCTTTGATCTGGGATTGCCAGCCCTCAGAACTGTGAGGAAACTAATATCTGTTGTTTAACCACCCCAGTCTATAGTATTTTGTTATGGCAGCAGAGTCATACAGCCAGGCAATATAGTAACTGCTTTTCATGAATTATCTCTTTAATAGTTGCACTTACCAAATGGGGTAGGTCCTATTGAGACAGGGACTCCCAATATAATTTTTGCCCACAGCAGGATCTCTGTTCACAGCAGGCTTGGCCCTGACCCTGAAGGTAGCTAAGTAAGTAGAATACTTTGGCTCATAAATGGGTGAGGTGGGGAGAGCAATTAAATGGAGCCAAGCTTTTTTTCTGACAGGTATATCTCTACCCCGAGTTTGTTTCCTCCTTGCTCACTCCATTAAGGGAGAGCGGCAACACCTTCCTTTACACCTGGGCAGATTCTTACAAGGGTTTAGTTACCGAACTGATAAGTCCCTTCTGATCATTCACTATTCATTTCTAATTTTCCCCTCTGTTTTGGTCTCTTTCTTAACCCCTCTCCAGGGAACAGCTGGGAAAACTGTATTTGCATATATAACTATCTATTCTTTCTCCTTTCCTGTATAGACTTATTAAAATGGTAGGTCTTAAAGGTTTTTAAAAGTTCAAGAACAAGGGCACCTGGGTGGCTCAGTCGTTAAGCATCTGCCTTTGGCTCAGTTCATGATGCCAGGGTCTTGGGATCGGCCCTGCGTTGGACTCTCTGCTCGGCGGGGAGCCTGCTTCTCCCTCCCCAACTCCCCCTGCTTGTGTTCCCTCTCTTGCTGTCTCTCTCTCTGTCAAATAAAATATTTTAAAAAAAGAAAGAAATTTTTAAAAAAGTTCAAGAACAGACACAAATACGTATAGGAACATGTAATATTTTTAAAACTTGGAGGTAAGGATTAATTCATAAATAGTATTGGAGAATAATTTGAAAAAAACAGTGGTTAACTCCCTTACCTCACAGATTATACCAAAAATTAAGTTAAGATGGAGTAAAGTTTTAAATGTTAAAAAAGAAACATGGAAGTATTGTAAAGATGAATACTTTGACATAATCCAGGGGTGCAGAAGGTTATATCTAAAATACAGAAACAGAAGTACTAAAAGAAGAAACAGAAGTGGAAAAACTGATAGATTTGATTATGTAAAAGCAGAGGAGAAGGGATCATGCGTGATCTAGTGCTCAACATTAGAGGATTCAAGGGAGAATTTACAGTAATTAAATGTGTTCTTTCCAGGTGTACTGGAGGCTGGACAAGAATGAACGTATAAACTGGTCTCAGAAGACATTTTGGATCAACTGTAAAAGACTTCACCTCAGCAGATTACAGTCATCTTCTGAAGTCTCAGAGGTAGTCCCGGAAGGACTGTTGAGAACACACAAGGTGGTGTCGCCAGAACCAGTTAGGAGAGACTTGAGATTCCACTGCTAGACCCTCCGTGACCCAGGGAAGGGCTGTGGTGAGAAATGGCCCCAAGTGTAACTGAGGCAACATCCCAGTCTCCCTCAGGCAGGGGAGCCGTCGTCACATCACAGTCACACGTAGCAGCGAATCCGCAGGAGCAAAGAAACTGAAAACTTCCAATGCCTCCTCGTATTTTAATACATATAATTACATGGTGGCCAATATTGATATAATATTTTAAGCCTCTGATAGCACTTTTACACATGACCAGACTCTTTCAGAAATAGTATGGGTTGTGATGATAGATTTGAGTTTGAATTCTGGTTCAACCTGCTGGTTGTGTGATCTTAAGTAAGTTACTTAACCTCTCAGGACCTGTTTTCTCCTCTGTAAAATGGTGATGGTGATGATGATGGCGATGGGGCAAGGTGATACCCGCCGCATAGGATAAGGCTTGAATGAGAAAAATATCTAGTATGATGTCTGACACATAGGAGGCACTCACTTTCCTTTTCTTCTCTAAAGGTAGCTATTTGCATCAGTTGACCTCAAACTTCCAGAGTAGTCACATGTGTAGAAAGGTAACATAGTCTCTTCAGATCTGTCTCATGTCACACAGTGATTCTTCACTGCAGTGATGGGGGTGGGGGGAGTGATGTCTTTCTTGTTAAAAAGCCCCTGCATCCCCTGCCCCCAGACTTCCCTGCTGAGAATCACTGGGCTACACTTTGATATCCCAAGTATCTCTCAGTAATGTAATATTGTTGTTTGATATTTTCACTCATGGCTTTATTTCAATAAAGACTTGCCTTCATGGGAGGGCAAGACATGAAGCTAATGAAAAAGGTTGTCCATTTTTTTTTTAAATTTTAAATTTTTTTAAAAGACTTATTTATTTGACAGACAGAAATCACAAGTAGGCAGAGAGGCAGGAACAGAGAGAGGGGGAGGCAGGCTCTCTGCCAAGCAGAGAACCCGATTCAGGGCTCGATCCCAGGACTCTGGGATTGTGTTCTGAGCTGAAAGCAGAGGCTTTTACCCACTGAGCTACCCAGGCGCCCCAAGGTTGTCCATTATTACCTTCTCATGTGTAGCTAGAGGCCGGGAAGCACTTTTTTTTTTCCCCCTTGGGCAGTGGAGGTGAGGCAGTTAATGGAAAGAATGGTGGAAACACAAAGAGTTGATTGGGCCATGTGGGGAAAATGGATAAAAGGGGAGGGAGAGGAAACTGAAGACAATTATTATTTTTCTCCTAGATCCTCATTTAGCAGGCTGTGACTTGGCTTCTTCTGGGGCACCACTCCCTCTCAGTAGAAACTCTTACCTGTATGCGATAACACTATCATACTTCTAGTCTCACCTACCCTGGGTGTGAGGCCTGGATCCACCACTGGAGTCCTATATGGCTAACCTGAACCAACTCATCGAAGTCCTATTAAGTACCATAAAGTCCTGGAATTGTATTTGTCAGAACCTAAATTGTTCTCGCTAGAATGACACATGAGTAGTTATAAATAGCGTTTGGTAACTGCAAATATAGAGGGCAAAGAGAAGGGAAATGGTCTCCCTCTGCTATGAACTGCTCACAGACCATATTAACGGAGCATCACTTTTGGCTTGTTATGAAGAAGGGATATAGGACCAAGGTATTCATAAATTTCTTATTTGGAATGTTGTTTAGAGTTTTGGGTAAGGGACCTTCTAACTGGACCTGCTAAGGATACTCTTTAGGCCAGAAGGTTAGATTTGAACCAAAGTGGTTAAGATAACACTGAAGGTCAAGTTATGACTTTGAGAAGACGCAGACATATCATTTTCTGGGGGAGCCATACCTTTCAGTACACATAGGGGCTCCTGTAGCGAGAAGTGCAGGGCCCCCTTCCAGGCTGCGATTTAACTGCTTTGTCTCAGGAAACAAGGCTTCCTGCGTGTATCTGTTTGACCCTCTTCTAAGAGCAGACTTCCAAGGGCTGCCTGCCTGGACCCCTATCCTTATTTTGTCATCATCTTCAAGGGAGTCCAAGTACACAGCAGTGAAAACCAATAGACAAAACAGTGTGCGATTTTGTGCTAAATTGTGTGCATAGACCAAAAAACAAGAGTAAAATCATGTTGTATAAAACTGCTCAGAAACAGCTTCACGGGGAAAGAATTTTTGCTGGAGGGGAGGTAGAATGCAAAAAAAGACAGTAGAGAGCATTGCTAAGGCTCTGTTTCTATGACAGTTAATTCTCACTCATGGCTTTCGTACTGAAACTCCTGGAGATGACTGATGTGAAAGAGGAAACAAAGTCAGAAGGAGCAGGAGCTCAGGCACGTTGTAAGACAGTCTGAATTAAAGCAGCCGGTGGGATGTGTGGAGACTTCCCCAGCCGGAGGGAGATTCGGAATTCCGTTTTATCAATAGAACCGAAGCATACCATGTATGCTGTGAAGCAGAAGCTTTATTATGCAGTATTGAACTGTGCACACCCTTTCCCTCGATTAATAATGCACAGATTAAGGTCACTGTGCACTGAAAACAAATCTTCAAACAACCTGGGGATAGCTGGGAGCTGATACTTCACCTTGAAGTTTGACTTGTTTGGTCAAATGTGCCTCTGGCATCAGATTTGAGCTTCTCCAGATGTTTGTGGTGTGTCATATTCTGGTTCTTGCACTTTAGCTGATACAATACAGTTGTCTAGTGCATCTGCCATGTGCTCATGGACAAGGCCAAAGAATGAACCTGGGTTGGGAATGTTTATTCTCTCACAGTTTGCTTTTTCAGTTTGGTTCAGCACTGGTCCCTTCTTGCAAAAGGCTGATTGGGACCAAGCTGGAAATACAGCAGGGAAGAGTTGTTCTGAAAGTCTCCTGAGAATTTGCCCTTTGGCAATTAAATTTTCTATAGATTTTATCCCTCTACCAACTGTCAGTGCAATTTTTGGCAAGTCACGTAATCTGAGGACTGCAAGTTATACACACTTCACCCTGGGCCTCTGGGTCTTCATCTGAAAAGTGAAAGGACTGGGAAAGATGATTTTGAGGTCCTTCACCTCTAAGATTTGAGAATTTCGTAATTCCTGAATAGTAAACATCAGGTTTTTTGACACCAGAGCAATGAGTTTGTTTACCTGTATGTGTTCTCCCAAATGTTATCTGCCTCAAGCCACTGAGATCTTTCCCAAATGGACACATGGCAGGCTGGCAAAGCCTATGGAGTTCCCTTAGGAAAGTAGGCCCAGCCGCTCCTATTTATTATCTTTTCATTCAACAAACATTTATTGAAGGTCTGTTACATGCTAGTTGCTCATCTTTAGAACTTGACTCATGGCTTTTTATCCATCTTATGCTTGCTTGCCTTGACAAACCAGGCAGACAACAGTATAGGAAATGTGCATTTAATCATTCTCTTGAATGGTCAGAACTCAAAAATCTTAAGTTTTCTATAACAAAATGTAATACAGTCATGTGGGTCCAAAGTGCCAGGGAGGCAGACCTCAACATGTGAAAAGTATGGAAAGGGGGAGGGGTGTGAACAACACGTTCTTTTTGATCAAAGCTTTATTCCTCTGTCCCATTTCAAAGGTCCATTGCCCCTGCTTTCAGAAGTCTCTGTGTGTTTCAGGGAGGGGACATGTTTTTGTTACCTTCATTGGAATTGTGACTAGTAGGGTCCTGAGATCAGAATTCAGAGCGAGAGACATTGAGATAGAACTCAGGCAGTTCTCACAGAACCTAATTTGTACCTTAGAATGAAGGGAAAGGAACCTCCTAGAGATGACCCCATCAGGAATTCCTGGCTGCCTGAGCTCTGGCTCTCTGTGCTGAGACAACAGCCAAAGAGGCAGAGGATAGTGCCTATCTGTAGGTTTTGTTAGTTCCCTCTTTTCTAGATCCTTTTGGAGGACTGACATTTGGGGCTGGGTAATTCTTTGTTGTGGGTGGATAATGCTGTACATTGTAGGATTTTGAGTAGCATCTCTGGGTTCTATCCATAACATTAGCACCCTCCCCTCTCCCCCGAGTTGTGCCAACTAAAATTGTCTCCAAACATTTTCAGATGTCCGCTGTGTGTGGGGAGGAGTGTGAAAAATCACACTGGGTGAGTCCCACTGCTCTAGATGTTGTTGAAAGCTGAGGTTATCACTGTCCATGCAAGATAGAAAAGTTGGAGCCTGACACTTCATGTTGACATAATGCCGTATACAGCGATGACGAGAGGTCCTTTCCCAGACCATTCAAGGATGCACGTCATCTGAGAAATCAAATGGCATTTTTTTGTTTAGAAAAGAAGATGCTTGGATAATTTGGAAAACCAGGGTGTCCCAACTACATGTTTTAAGTTACAATTATGACCGTGCCCACATTTCTTTAGCATTTGTCAAGTGGGAGGAGATTCCAAGGCACTTTTGGCAGCATCCTAAGGAAAGGTGAATTATTTGACCCATCACTACCTCTGAATTGTGACGTGGCAACTAATTAGCAGCTTCTTACTATATCTACTGAGGTTTAATTTATGGATTATGAAATGTGGAGGTATTGCAAATCAAAACTTTCTGGGAACTTAGAGCAACATTATAGTAATATAAAGATTCAGAGACAAGTCAGAGGCAATATCCCATCCTCTCACTGGGTGTTGCAGGCGGGGGGTGCTGGTTAGTAAGGGGAGGTCCCTGAAGTACAGAGATCCACTTGTCTCCACTTGCAATTGACTTAGTCCTAACACATATCCAGTTCAGATGAATTATGTTCCCAGCTTTTAATATATGTCTTTGAAGAGAGATTTATCTGGTTCAAATGGGAGTCTTCTGTGGGTTGCTTTTGACTTTTTTTTTTTTTTTTTTTTTTTTGCTTCTTGATCTTATTTGTTCATTCCAAACCTCTAGACATGAATTCATTTCCCCCCAGAAATACAAAACTAGGTCATATCTTATGGTAAAGTAGTTCTGCAGATTCCTGGGATTCTGAAAATAACACAAATAGGATGTCCTTACAACCATTCAGTAAACATTTATGGAGAACCAGTTGTCTCTGTCCCTGTATGAGGGTATCTCTTGTTCAGAGATGGGCTCATTTTTCTGTATTTTGATGATGTTCTATCAAGACCACATGCTACCATGGGTTGCTGGGGGAAGAGATGGCTTGAGTCTCTTCTTCAGGAAGGGGATCATGCTTAGAGCAAACAGGAATAGAGAGATGAGCCAGGAGCAGTCTCCTGGGTAGAAGTAGAAAGATGACTTCTGCTTGAGTGTCCAACCAAAGAATGTATGTGACCTAAAATGTTGTGCTCAGCGTCGGTTTGGTTCGCAACCCTCCCAGGAGCTCCCTGGGAGTAGTCTGAAACCACACCCCCTTACTTGCAGGGCAGGGAGAGACAGAAGAAAGAGGCAGGCCACTCCAGGCCACTCCAGGTTGGCAGGTGGCAGCTTCAGTAAGCAAAGGTCACTTACACACGAGGCTTGTCCAGGGCACCAAGAACACGAGTAGGTCCTTGCAAGTCGTAAAAGTTAATATAGGGGCCATTACTAGGTTCAGTCACATATACTGTGCAAGGTGTTCTCAACACCGCAATATTATCTAAAGGCTGTGTCCTTGGAGCAGCCTCTGGGGGCGAGACAGACAAGTGGGATCCTTGTCCCAAGGACAGGGGTGGAGGTGAAGAGCCCCTGATCACCTGGGTCTAGTTCATGAGTCAACTGACAGACACATCTTTTCAATGACCTTCCCCCATAGTTCCTTATGGTTTTACAAGTAATGATAATGATCTACTTATTTATTTTTTAAAAATTGATTTAAGGTTATGCCTCTGTAGTTGTATGGAGAAAGAGTTGGGGTTGTAGCTAATCTGATAACCATATATAACTTATGCATACTGTGTGTGAACATTCTTTTACATGCATGTCATGGCTTTTAAAAAGGGCTGCCAATTACTGCTCGAAGGGAATACAAGATAGAGATGAATAAGCCGTACTTTATAGGTCAGGTTTTCTAGTTGCAGGATGTTAAAAATTCATTTACAGTGTCGTGGGGAATCAAGGAAAGAAGAAAGTGTTCCTTTTCTACTAGTGAGATCCTCAAGGGAGCGTTTCCTCAGGGAAATCTCCCTCCGCTGAAAACCTTGGAGGTGGGAACCGGTGGGTTTCCTTATAAAGAATCCATTTTCTGTGCTGCACTGTTGTGTTTGGAAAACAGGAGAAAGAACGAAAAGCGGTCAACAGATCTTTGCCTGCCCTACTTAACAATCTGGGCAAGGAATATATGTGCCTTCAAGAGTGTAAGATATCATATATTCTTCATGCATGCCAAGGGGATGCGGAAGAAACAGACCATCAGGAAAGTGGGCTATAAGCTGGGAAGCACTTGATTGAAATGGGTGAAGGAAGTGTGGCTTTGAACTGCCAGCGAGTCTAGGAGACTTCCAGGAAGGGCAATGAGAGAGGGAGCAAGGCCAGAGAGCGGAGCAGGCAGCTGAGAGAAGCAGGAAGCGCACGGAAAGAAACTCTTAAGAGAGCTGCGACCACATGGCTGAGGACTTTGACACAAGAGTGCCCAGAGAGTCACCTTAGGTTCCAGAGCGAAGGAATGCTGTGATGAAAATAGCATTGGAATATATATATATATATATATTTTTTTTTTCATCTTATTTCCTATCAGTGGACACAGGGAGAGGAAGGAGCAAGTATAGGGTTTTAGAACTAGGCTGGTGTATGAAATAATGGAGGCTGGATTAGGGTCGGTCTAAGGGACAACCCAGGAAAATGCCATGGGGCCTGGTAACAAATGAATGTCAAGAATAGAGGGGGATGGAAATAGCTGTAAAGTTGTGAGCCCGGATGCACTGTGGTGATGCCACTGAGTCATGGGGTAGTGCTGGCTGGAGCTTCGTGAACTCAGCCACACAGACTCCATACAAGAAGAATATTCGGGAAGCAATATCCTACCAATAATTGGAGCCAGAGGACTGAAGTGACAGGGAGAAGTCTCAACACGGGGAGCCAGCTGGGGAGTCATTTGTCAAACTTCTGGTCAGTAGGAGCTTTGTTGAGGTGCTAGGAGGAAGTCACTTGTGTGAGTGAGTATATGCGTGTCCTGAGGCTTTATAAGATAACCGTGAAATCCAGAGGAACTCTCAGGGCTAAGCATCTCTTTCTCTTTTTGCCTTGTGGCTAGATAACTTGGTAAAAGAAAAGATGTTTGAATTTGCACAAATATTTGACTTGCAGAGTTGTTTTTGCTGTAAGTGTATCGATGAGATCTACACTCTTTGTTCACACATATTTACCTTTCACAAGACCAGTAGGAACAGTGCCCACTGCCCTGGCCTTATCAAATGTTTCTTTCTGAGGCTGATGCTGGAGGTTGCTTGACTCTTGTTAGGAACACAGCACACACAGATCCAATCCCCACACCATTCGTGATTCATCTCACCTGTCATACCAATGACTTTGCATGTTTCTGTGTGGCCAGAGGACATTATTTTAGCATCAGGTAAGGGGAGAGAGGCAGGAGTACCCAGCTGATGGCAAAGAAAGAAGAGACACCCAGGGACGCCTTTGAGTTCAGCAGCTGTAGGTGACTCCGCCTTTTAATCTCAGAGTCTGCAAAGGGAGAGAAAAAAGTTCAGGGTCACAGAGGAAAAGCTGGATGTCTTCTTCACGTGGCTGCTTGGCAAAGAAAAGTACCCGAAGAACAGAGTAAGTTGTTTCTAACAACTTTTTACCCCCATTTGGGGGCAATTTTGTACCCTATTCTCTACCTTTCTGTTACTGGCTTAAAATCAGAGCTTTCTCTTTCTTCAAAAGAAATTCCATTCTGTTATCCACTCCCATGAACACTCAGCCAAATGAGAAACTAGACCAATAAAGAGATTGTTACTGCTTACCAAAAAAAGAATAGGGTAAGCGGTCATGGCCAGTCCTTGGTTTCAGACACATTTTTTTTCCTGTAGGCAGTGACCTTTACAAGTCTGTGTCATTTGCTTCACACCACTACAAGGCGATGTGAAAGTATTGTTCCCATTTTGAAGCCAAGAAAGGGAGAAGTGAAGGAATGAGACTACTCTTCTTTTACTCTATTTGCTTCTTAGACAATCCAATCTCATTTAATTCCTTTCAGCTTTGACTTTTATTAGCTGTGTGACTATAGGCAGGTTATTCAACTTAAGCATGCCTCATTTTCTTTACCTAGAAAATAAGGCTAAGATGATAATGGGCTTCACAGAGTCGTTTTGAGGGTGGAAAGCACTGAGATACAACAGGACCTCGCATGTAATAAGCACCCAACAGGTATCACCTGTAACCATAAGAGGGACCCCCCCCCCACTCGAGCCCAATAAGCATTACTTCCATTAAGCTGACCATCTCCAAACCCACCTTCTTAGTCTGAGCTCTGTCCTGAGTTCCATATCTGGATTTATGGTTGCCACTGTATATGTCCACTAAAAATTTAATTATTCAGTAAATATTTTGGGGGACCTGCTGTTGGGGTTCAAAAGAGTCCAGTAAGTAATACCCTCTTCCCCACCTGAGTTCTAAACCAATTAAAGGGTAAGACAAAAGAATGAGGCAACTGGAAGGCCAAAATATCACCTTTATCACTGGTTAAGTGTGATAATAAAAGATGAAGCTTTATTTGCAGGTAGATGGGCTGCAGCCCAGACCTTCCCAGTGACAGGCAGCACCAGACTGGGGCATGCTTCCTGCTGCAAGGGCAGATTCTGCTTCTAGGAACTGATGGCTTGGGGGAACAGACTTTCTGAGGGTTAGCTGGAGGAAAAGGTAAAAGAAGGAGCCAAACTCTTTGTGTCTAACTTCTCCTACTAAGGTCACTAATCAGATAATTTAACGCCTCCCCCTCTGAGGAGGAGGGGAAGAAGGGAGACGAGAGACCCTGGAAGGGTTACATGGATGGGAATCCTTTCTCGTGGAAGGAAATATGTAGAGGAGGGTTGAAGTTTATGGGGAAAATGCTGTCATATGCTGTGTAATGTGTTGTAAGCATTGGACATCTCTACCTACGTGCACGATGGACACCTCCAACTCCTTGCCAAATCCTCAACTTCATGTTGCTTCTCCCTATTTTAAATTTGGTTTGATCACTAACCTCCTAAGCACCCGGGGTAGAAATATCAGACCCATTTTGACTTCCTCTTTCTCTTGTCCTTCATATTTGTGTCACGAAGATGATTTTTTTCATTAGCTTTTGATTCTTCCTCTTTCTTTTCCATTGCCATTCAGTTAAAGCCCTCATAATTTCTCCCCTGGACCACTCATATAGGCTCTTGACTTCATACCTTCCTATTCTAACAAAACCATTTTCTTCTTCAAAGCCCAGCTTGAACCCTGCCTCCTCTACTCAGCCAGTCATAATTAACAATTCTTTCCCCTAGACACCACATCTACACTGGAATTAGTTACTCTTAGGACATTTATGCTATTATGCTATTCACCTCCGTATCATCGGACTTAAAAATTGCATTGTACATATTTGGCACGCAATAGATACTTGCTGAATAAATGACCTAAATTAGAAGTAGAGTCCAAGAACACAGGATGTAAACTCTGCCATCTCATCCAATTATTTAAAAAATACACTTACTTTGTATGTGGCAAAGCTAAATAAGTCGGAGTTGGACCCTAAGACTTTTAGTCTTCGGATCGAAAAGTCTTCTCAAAGGCAGGCTAGAACCAAATATTTTCTGAATTTTGAGCTATGTCCTGCTACCATACTGTATTTAGTCCTAGCACTGATACATGGGACACTTGTCCTGATGTATTCAATAAGCATGTATGGAAAAAGAATCTGCTCACTGAATCAAAGGTGTGCTCAATTTCTGTGGTTTATTCAGTTATTGTCCTTTCCATTGGAAGGCATTAGTTATACAGTTTGGAGATACTTATTGAGATCTGAACTGAGACACTGCTGTTAACACCTAGCTTTCTAAATGCCCAATGCCTCATTTCCCCCTTTTCTTCAGGGAAGGCCTTCCATCAGGTACTGCCTCATTGATCTATGTGTGGGCAACTGACCCAAGTGGAGCCTTCCTGAGAATGTGGAATAGGACTGTGGGATTAAGGCTCACTCTGGTTACTCTATTGAGTGAGAGAGACTATTAAAACTAGGAACTCTTCGGAATCACATTCTGCCCTATAGACTAAAACAGAAGAAACTAAATTAGAGAGTAACAAGAGAATAAAGTAGAGGGTTTTGAAAATCCCAATGGAATTTAAATTCCTGGTTCCAGCAGTTCCTGAAACCAAATTGTACTTCCTGTTCTTGGTTTCATGAAATGCACTAATTCTCTTTTATTGAATTCTCCATTTAGCTTAGGGTTATTTGAGTTGGTTTTCTGTTACAGTCAACTAAAAGCATTCTATTTGCTAGTCAACAATTTGTTCCTTAGGATAGTGGAAGAGCTCTCTTTTTCTCATATGTATGATTTTTTTATTAGATACTTTTTATTGTGATAAAAAACATAAAATTTACCATATTTACCATTTTAAATGTACAGTTTAATAGTTTTAACCATATTCACATTATATGAAACATATTTCCAAAATGTTTTCATTTTAATCTGAAACTCTATACCCATTAAACAACTCCCTTTGCTTTTCCCTCCCCCACAAGCTGCTGGTAACCACCATTCTACTTTCTGTTCCTATGAATTTGACAACTACTTTAGAGATCTCATATAAGTAGAATCATATAGTATTTGTCTACCACTGGCTTATTTCACTTAGCATGATACCCTGAAAATTTATTCATGTTGTAGCATGTGAAAGAATTTCCTTCCTTTTTAAGGGTGAATAATATTCCATTGTATGTATATGGCACTTTTTTTTTTTTTTTTAAAGAGAGAGTGTGTGTCTGAGTTGGGGTGGGGCTGGGGAGGGAAGGAGAGGAGGGCACAGAGAGAATCTCAAGCAGGCTCCCCACCCAGCATGGAGCCTGACCTGGGGCTCTATCTCACAACCCTGAGATCATGACCTGAGCCGAAATGGAGAGCTGGACACAACCAACTGAGCCACCCGGATGCCCAAATATATCACATTTAGTTTATTCATTCATCTGCTACAGACATTTTGGGTTGGTTCCATCTCTTGGCTATTGTGACTCATGTTGCTATGAACATGGGTGTACAATTATCTCTTTGAGAACGTGCTTTCAATTCTTTGGGATATATACACAGATATGGTATTGTTAGATCATATGGTAGTTCTATTTTTAATTCTTTGAGAAATTTCCATACTATTTTCCATAGCAGTTGCAACATTTTACAATCTCATCAACACATGCAAAATGTTCTAATCTCTTCATATCCTCACCAATACTTGTTATTTTCTGGTGTTTTTTTTTTTTTTTTTTAAATAGTAGCTATCCTAATGCTTGTGAGGTGATACTGTGATTTGGATTTGCATTTCTCCGATGATTAGTGATATCAAACATCTTTTCATATGTTTGTTGGCCATTTGTTTATCTTCTTGGAGAAATGTCTATTCAAGGCCTCTGTGCATTTTTGTAATTGGGTTATTTGATTTTTTTGTGGTTAAGTTGTAGGAATTCTTTATGTATTCTGGATATCAGATATATGATTTGCAAATACTTTCTCCCATTTCATAGGTTGCCTTTTCATATATGTACTTTTAAATTAAAAAGTAACCTGACAAAAATATGATTTATTCAGTTAAATTCAGCAAACATTTATAGGGCACTTAAATGTTCAAGGTATTCCACCTGGTTCTGGGCTTGATATAAAACAGCAGTTCTCCTGACATACTCCTTCCACTATAGACTGAATTTAATTTAGCTGCAGTAGGGATGGTCTTAAAAGTCATAATCCAGTCTGTACATTTTCCTGACACTAGCTCAACCCTAGCTTTTTTATACACTGAAGCAGAGAAACTAGGGTGCTGGGCCTCTTGGAGTCCTACTCTTTTAGTCTGGGAGGCCAGTTCAATCTGGAGCTTTCTGACTAATACTGGGCCAATATTAATGGGATCGTGAGCCAGTTCTAGATGGGCTGAATAAGTCGGAGTTGGAGCCTAAGATTTTTAGTCTTCAGACCGAAAGTCTTCTCAAAGGCAGGCTAGAACCAAATCAGTTTTGGGTGGGGGGCTTGGGACATAGATCACCAACTGAATATATCAAAGATGTCAAATGATTGTCATTTTCCCCATTGCTTCACCAAAGGTGTCCTTTTGAGTTAGACAGGGCCACAGAATCCTGAGCACCGATCTCTAGGCATCCATCCGCACCCAGTCAATGAGAAGGCTTAAAAGATGAAGCCTCATTGTGATTTTTGACCTATATTCCATAAATATTGTTTTGTGTTAGTCTTATGTAATTCAGTCCCAACTGCAATTGTGATCAAGTTCTCCATGAAGAGGACTGTCAAGCTTTCTACGCCCCAATACATAATATATCTGTTAAACCAATTAGATTTTAATTTGTATTTGATTTAAGCCCAATAAACCATGCAAAAAGTGTGGAGAAACCCACCTGTCACTTTGATATCCCCTGTGGCTTTGGCAATGTTGTTCTCAATCATACAGGAGTATGTGTTGTTGATTGTGACATTGTAGAGCACAGACACAACCTTCATGGTCACATTCTCAGAGTTCAGCTCAAAGCTGGTATTGGAGACCTCTGAGAAGTTGGCTCCCTGGTCAACTTGGGATGCCCAGACCACTGTAGGCTGGGGGAACCATCGGGGAGCCTCACACCGTAAGCTCTCTGAGCTGGCATTATAGTCCACATTCACCTCTGGAATGCTGAAGGCTGCAGGGATGAAAGTCAAAAGGGACAGATATCAAGGTCATACAGATAAAACAATATAGCTTTGAAGAGCTAGGTCTTAAAAACACATCTTTCCACCACTGAAGTGACTCAGTACTTCCCCAATGGTCTGCCTGTGTATGGCCCATTGTATTATAGATGCAAATAATGACTTGTACAACTCTTTGACAAAAATCACAAACTCCAAGGACCTAAGTTCTAGGTGTAATTGTTATAACAAATTTCTCCAACTAAGAGGAGTTCCAGTTCATCCCTTAAAGATAAGGGATAAAGTTGGTCACAAAATTTTATTCCTTAAGGATTTGGGGCATTTTCTCAGGCACCTGTGAAGCCTCTTGGATGTTATGTATTTTTCTGCCTGGAGGATAAAGTTAGGGTGGGGAGGCAGAGGGAGAAGGAAAAAACAAACAGCATTCACCCGTCACCCACAGAAATTCCATACACAGGACTTGTCATCACGGGGGTTTGGATTTTGCTTGGGTGGAGGCTCTCCAGCCCTGGTATCCAGGGGTAAAGACAGTCATTTTTTTTCTTCTAAGATAATCCTCCTTACTGGGGAGGTACATGAACTTTGAAATTACGACTAGTTTCCTCTGATATCCAGGCAATGAGACATTTGTGGAAAAATGTTAAGACCTGGACTTTTGACTATAAAATGCTTATTATGCCAAAAGGCAAGATCCAAGTTATTAATTTATTTGGCACTTTCGTTTGCCTGGGACTGTGCTGGGACTGAGTGAGTGGTGAAAGGAAAGCCTTGATTTGCCCTTAGAGAATCTTCCATGTAGCAGGGGAGAGGAGACTCATCTGCTCACAGCAGGCAGGGAATGAACTCCTGGGAGATGATGTAAGGAGCTGAGTGTACATGACAATGAACCACCATTTATTGAGGGTGCATTTCTTGCCAGGTGCCAAATTCCAGACATTATTTCATTTGATCCTCCCTACAGTTCTAGGGATCTGTCTTATTATCAGCATTTAAAAAACAAGCTTTTAATTTTGGAATGATTTTAGATTTACAGAAGCATTGCCAAGATAGCACAGAGAGTTCTTATATATACCTCATTGTTTTCCCTAATGTTAACATCTTAACCATAGTATATTTGTCAAAACCCAGAAACCATCATTGATATATAACTACTAACTCATCTCCAGACTTCATCTGTATTTTATCAGTTTTTCCACTCATGTCCTTTTTCTTCCCAGGATCCCATATTGCATTTAATTGGCTTGTCCTCTTAGGATCCTCTGGTCTGTGTCAGTTTCTCAATCTTTCCGTGTTTTTCATGATCTTGACGGTCTGAGTGGTCCAGGTCAGGCATTTTGTCGTTGCCCCAACCTCTACTGGAATTTGTCTGGGGTTTTTCTCATGATTAGATTGGGGCTATGGGTTTTGGAGAGGAAGGCCATAGAAGGAAAAGTGCCCTTCTCATCATATCACATAAGATTGCATACTGTTGACATGACTTATCATTGACGATGTTAACTTTGATCACCTGGCTGAGGCAGTATTTGCCAGGTTTCTCTGGAAGCTGGACTTGACTAAGAAAAACACACCCGGAATGTGGTCAAGGGGGAGGGAGGAAGTACTAAGCTCCACCTCCTGGAGTGGGGAGATCTAAATACATTATTTGGAATTTATCTGTAAGGAAGATTTGTGTCATCTCCCTCATGTTTATGGAAGTTGATAAAGTTGATCACAAAATGTTCATGTGTATTTATTTTATACTTGGAGTTTTCATTTACTACCATGCTGTTTGTTTTGTTGCTCAGATTGTTCCAGCTTTGCCATTGGAAGCCCTTTGAGTTGGCTCCAGTGTCCCTTTGACATGACCCTATTAATCCCCATTTGAAGATGAATAAACTGAGGGTCAGTGAATTTGCCTTACCCAGGTCCCAGTACTTGCCCAGGTCTGGCTCTACATCTGTGCTTTACACCACTAGAAACACATGTTATAAAGTGTCCAAGGAAGGCCTGTGTAGACTAGTGTAGGCCAGGAGGCCTCAGGATACTTTCTGCCTGTTTTGTAAGTCCTTTCTTAAATGCCAGATTCTCCATGGGGGCTCTCCAGTCCCTTCCCTCCTATGCATCTGGACATGATCCCTCTCCCCCTGCATCCCCAGATTACTCTGCATTTCTCTTAAAGCATTTGATAGACTTTACCAATTATGATAGGTATTTACCTATTTTTCTTATCTCTGCCCCAGCCCTCAACTCTATAAGCTGTGTTCTATGAGCTCTGCAAGAGGAGGGACCATCATCTGGTTTTCTTTATTGTTTTTTTACTCCTCACAGTACCTAACTGAGTTTCTTTCTTTCTTTCTTTTTTAAGATTTTATTTATTTATTTGACAGAGAGAGAGAGAGAGATCACAAGTAGGCAGAGAGGCAGGTGGGGGCGGGGGCGGGGGAAGCAGGCTCCCTGCTGAGCAGAGAGCCCCAGGCAGCGCTCAATCCCAGGACCCTGAGATTATGAACAAGCCGAAGGCAGAGGCTTTAACCCACTGAGCCACCCAGGCGCCCCAGTCTGAGTTTCTTATACATAAAATTCACCAAGCTGAGTTGATAAGGAAGGGTGGATTTCACTGGGGGAGGATTAGTGAGTTTGTGGAACAATAATGTTTTTGGTTAGTTCCCTTTGAACTTCTCCTAAAATGGGTTCCATTGCCATGAGTCCCTGGAGGTACTGATTTCAGACTTGGGCTAGGGCCTGCTTAGCATAGAACAGTCTCAGGCCAGATCATAGGTTTCTCTTACCAGCAACAACAAAGGCGGTATACCATAAAGGAGACCACATTTATTTTGGTAAAATATTTCAGAGAATATACCTGAAAATCCAGAGAAGACTAGAGTCCAGAACAGAAGACTTAAGACCTAATCTTATAAGGGGCTATTTTTGGAGTGGGTGTGGGTCTTGGACAGCAAGGATGGCTGCTGGCAAGGATGGTCTTTGTCTTCTTGGTCACTCTTGAGGATAACATATTTCAGCAGCAACCCATTGTCTTTAGCCCCAATACCTTTGGGTGCTCTCTTTCCCCCTTTCCAAAAGTAACTCACCTCCAGTTTTATACTCAAGATTAGCATTCCCCTTGCCTTTGGAGGTGATGATGTAACATTGGTAGGTGCCAGCATCTGTGAGTTGCACGTTCTTCAGCCTCAGAGAGGCATTGCCACCTATCACTTGATCAGCAAACACTGCTGTCCGACCTCTGAACATTTCATCTTGGTCTGACAGGTCGTCTTTGCCTTCTTTGAACTCATGTACCAAGCCTATAACACCTTCCTTCAGCCACTGTATCACGATATCAGAAAGTTTGATGTCAGGTTCAAAAGTGCAGCTCAGGATTCCATCCTCCCCGATATTTCCTGCTGAGGTCAGAGTAGTGACTGTAATGGAGTGTCTCCCTGCAATTCAGGAAGCAAGAGTCAGCGCCCAGGGAAGTTTTCGAATGTCTACAGCCAAACCCTTCGTTACCAAAGGCCAAACAGAGACTTCTGTAATAAACTGGAAATATAGAAGAACAGGAGACGCATAAAAAAAGAAGACATAAGAATAGAAAGAACAGGAAGACAGCAATCTTGAGTCTACAGCAGATCTGCTCCTTGAGAACAAGCAACCCAGCCCTTGAGAGGCACCAAGGAGAGAACATATTGGACTTGGAGTTTGAAGATGAGAATTCAAGTCCTGGCTTTGTCACCTGATAGCTGTGTGGCCTTGAAAAAGTCATGTAACCTATCTGGGTCTCAGAAAGATGGAGGCAATATTATCTGTCTTACCTACCTTAAAGGGTTCCTGTGAGGTTCAAATCAAATGGATGTGAACTTGATTTGCAAACTGTAATTACACACATAAGGTATTGTTATTCTTAGTTAACCAGAAGTGGCCCAGAAGTGAAACCTCATGCTAACTAAATGGACTAGCAATTTGGAAGAATGCTAAATTCTAAAGGGCTATTACTTGTATCTCCATTTAAATGGTGAAGAAACCAACGACAAGATAAGTGTCTTGGTCAAGAGTATAGTAAGAGTGGGGTGCCTGGGTGGCTCAGTTGGTTGAGCTACTGTCTTCAGCTCAGGTCATGATCCTGGAGTTCTGGGAGAGAGCCCCCCATTGGGCCCCCTGCTCAGCAGGAGGTCTGCTTCTCCCTCTGCCCTTCCCCCTCTCATGCTCTCTCTCAAATAAATAAAATCTTTAAAAAATAAAAGGGTATAGTAAGAGTGATGGTATAATGAAGAATGGTAATTAAATTGATTTTTGGCTTAAGATAGAAGTCACCTCCTTCTCTCCAAACATACCTAGAAATATTAATTACGATGCCAGCCATGTCCACGACCTCTCCCTCAATTGCCCAGTGGATGGCCTGGATAGTCTGTGAAGCATCGGCCAACTGTTCTTTCCTCACTGGACACTGCTGGCTGGGGATGCCTACAGGAGGGTGATTCAATTAACTGAATCTTCTTGAGAAGCTCCTTCTGTGATTGGATATGCAGTGAAGGAGAGGAGGGGTATTTGAGCCCAAGACGAGAGTGGAGCAGTTGGAAAGAAGTATGGGGGAGAGAACATGAGAGAGAAAGATGAAGAGAGTCCTCAGAGCTGTCTTAGATCCCAAGGATTTTCAAGTCTAGTTCCTGTCTCAATTTCTGAGTATCCTTTACACAAACACTTTATATTAAAACAGTCTGCACAAACTTCTCTTTCTTACAACCCAAAAAGTCCAAATTGATGGGTCCTGAGTACTTCTCAACTGCACTTCTTAGCTTCCTTATTGCCATTCCTGCCTCTGATCTTTGCCTCCATCCAATCTATTTTGTAAAATTGCATTAATCTTACAGGTAGACCTTAAAATACAATCTGGACGTGTCAGTTTTATAATCACTAATCTTCCACGGTTCCCAAGGGCTGGGGACTGAAGTTCAGACGTGCTAGCATGGCCTTCAAAGCTAAATGCTTCATGGCACAAATAGTGCAGGGCACATAGTGAATGCCCCATAGACATTGGCTCTTACTGCTACCTTTCCAGCCGCATTTCCTACCACGTCCTTTCATAGTCTCTACTGCTTATGGATATCAAGTGGTTTATTGATTTTCTGCTTTCACTGGAAAGATACATAAGCAAAGCGTACCTGCTATTTTTCAGATTTCAGAGATAAACTTTATGAACATAAGGATATTCTTGGGGTTTCACCCCAAGGGACTGGAACTAATTGGCTCCCAGGCCTTTGTAAAGTAGGTGAAGGTAATAGATTAGGGACAGAGCTGGAGAAGCTAAGCCAGATGGATTTATATGAGAAAGAACAGAGAGTTGTTAATGGGAGAAAAATCATAGGTTAAAAAAGAGGCAGAGGAAACAAAACCTGTGCATACGGTGGCTTGGGAGAATGTTTTGGGGGCTTCAGAGTGTGGGGGAAGAGGGACTTTGGAGCAGCTGCCATGCACAGTGGCTATTCACATGGGAGATTTGGGAGAGAAATTATGAAAGAGGATAGGATGAGGTTTTGCTGTGTAATATGAATGCAACACACCCCATCCTCTGCCTTAGCATTTTTCTGAACATGCTTTAAAGATTTAATTTGCTTTTCAATTATTTTTACTTGACAGACTAATATCCAAGACATTCCAAGCTAGTACTGGTTATACAATTATACTATGCTTCTTCACACCCCTGTTCATCCTGCACCTACAATTTATAGTTCCCTCCTCTCCTTTATCACCAGTTATCCAAATTCTACTTATATTCAAGGCTGTTCAGATGGCAGCCCTTGCATGAAACACTCTTTTGATCTGCCAAGACAAAATTAATAGATTTTCTACTCTCCCGTAACACTTTCCCTTGCCTTTATTATAGCAGCTGTCCCCCTCTACCTTGTGTCTAGTCTGGCCCTGGCACAAATTTGTAAGCTTTTCAAGGACAGAAACTGTCTTAATGATTTCTGTAAGTCGTCTAATGCTACGATGGTTCACTGTATATGTCAACCTGAATGAAGCCCTGGGATGCCCAGACCTTTGGTCAAACCTTCAGAGGTATCTGTGAGGATGTTTCTGGATAAGATTAACACTTGAAGCTGTAGACTGAGTAAAGGAGATCATCCTCCTTAATATGGGGGAGGGGCTCATCCAATCAGTGGAAGAACTGAATAGAACAAAAAAGCCTGAGTGAGAGGGAACGCCTACTTCCTGACTGCTTTCAGCTGGGGTGTTAGTCTTTTTCTGCCTTTGGACTGGAAGTGAAACTGTCTTCTTGGATCTTGAGTCTGCCAGTTTGGGGACTGGAGCTACACCCTTGGCTTTCCTGGTTCTCAAGCCTTTGGACTCAGATTGGAACTAGACCATCCGGGTCTCCAGCTTGCAGACAGCAGATCTTGGGATTGTCAGCCTCCATAATCATGTGAGCCAATTCTTTCTAAATATGTATCTCTCTCATATCACACACACACACACACACACACACACACACACACACACACACACACACAAAACTATTGGTTCTGCTTCTCTGGATAAGCCCGACTAATATGAATTTCAGTACTGAGAAGTGGGGTGCTGGTGTAAGAGGTACCTAAGCATGTTGAAGAAGCTTTGCAGCTGGGTAATGGGTAGCAGCTGGAAAAGTCTTAAGGTGCGTGCTAGAGCTAGGGATGTTAGGGTTGATTCTGGTGAGGTCTCAGGTGGAAATGAGGAACATGTTATTGGAAACTGGAGGAAAGGCCAATCTGTTATAAAGTGGCAAGGAACTTGGATGAACTATGTTCTAGTTTTTGTGGAAGGTGGAATTTACAAGTGATGGAATTGGATATTTAGCTGAGGAGGGTCCTGCAAAGGTTGGAAGGAGTATCTTGGTTACCCCCAACTGCTTATAGTAAAGTGTGGGAAAGGAGAGAGATGAATTGAAGAAGGAATTGTTAAGTAAAAAAGAACCAGGGATGCCTGGGTGGCTCAGTCAGTTAAACAGCTGACTCTTGGCTTTGGCTCAGGTCGTGATCTCAGCGTCCTGGGATCGAGCCCTGAGAAGAGCTCTGTGCTCAGTGCAGAGTCAGCTTAAGGATTTCTCTCCCTCCCCTTTGCTTCTCCCCCATACTCCCTCAAACAAGTGCTCTCTCTCTCTCCCTCTCTTAATAAGTAAGTAAATATGTCTTAAAAAGAAAAGAACCATAACTTGAAGATTTGGAAAATTCTCAGCCTATCCATATTGAAAAAAAAAAAAAAAAAGAGAGAGAGAGAAATCTGTTCTGGAGAGAACAATCGGGGTGTGGCTGTACAGCCATTTGTTAAGGAGAGCACGGGTGCTACTCCTGGGCTTAATCAGCTACCTCAGCAGAAGCCTGGAATAGAGATGGGGATTATACCAGCAGCAACACTACCAGTGGGGGTCAGAAAAACTAAACGAGACAGAACAAATGAGACAAAATGAAGGAAGGCTGTCAGGTTTCTTAGATCCTGCAGGACAGGACAATAGAGCTATTCAGCCATAAGTGTGAGCTTTTCTTCCAGAAAAGGGAAGAATAACCCTAAAGATGATTCAGAGATCATTAGGGCTCCTGGAAACCTCCTTGGTTTCAAAGGATGGGGGCCACCGCCTCTGTTCAACAGGCCAGAGGGCCACTGATGGTAGCCTTAGAGATGGGGCTACCTGAAGGCTGGGGAGGACTTTCCAGCCTCCAGAACTGTGAGAAAATAAATTTCTGTGTTTTTTAAAATTTTTTTATTTATTTTTTATTTTTAAAGATTTTATTTATTTATTTGACAGAGATCACAAACAGGCAGAGAGGCAGGCAAAGAGAGAGTGGGAAGCAGGCTCCCTGCTGAGCAGAGAGCCCGATGCGGGGCTCAATCCCAGGACCCTGGGACCATGACCTGAGCTGAAGGCGGAGGCTTTAACCCACTGAGCCACCCAGGCACCCCTTAATTTCTGTTTTTTAAGCCACCCAGTCTATGATATTTTGTTATGGCAGCCTGAGCAAAGTAAGACAAGTGCCTAGTGCTCCATTTCTACAAGGAAAAATAGTATTTGTTGAGTGAATGAATAAATGAATGAATGAATGGAAATCAGTAGAAATCAAAGCACTATTTGAGATAACAGTTCTCTCCAAAATGATTGTAGGCATAAGGAACATTCAGCAGGATTACCACAGCTAAATTTTGGAGAAATGTGAGCCTGTGAAAAGGAAGGCAATGAAAATAACAGAGATTCTCAATAAAATCATGGAGCAAACGTAACTGTGTTAGAGCAAGAATAAATTTGATTGTAGTTTATAAAGTGCCATTAAAGTTGAATTGAAAAATTACTTTTCAGAAAAAAAATACGTGATTAAAGCAGTTTATGGGAGGAATGAAATGGTAATGACATATCTTAGTTTGGTAATTTTGCTACTGAATTAATTTTAATGTGTTGGCCCTGAGCCCAAAGGTAGAGAATTTGCTGAAATATCTCTTCGAGAACTTAATGACTGAAAGTAGGCAAGTGTGGAGTGCCCCAGGGACATGCTGCAGGCTTGAGCCCATTTAAGGTTGCATTAAAGATGTGGCAGATGGAAGGAGTATCAAGTTGATTAAATCCTCTCCTCCCTTATCAAATCAAAAGGAGGAATAAAAGCCAGTGAGAACTGAAAAAACCAGGAGGACCTAGCCATTGCTTTGCACCCAGAAAGCAATCAATAAATGCTTGTTAGGTGAATAAATGATGATCAGAAGTGATTAAAAGAAATGTAATTAGCAAACAGCAGCAAGTATAATTGCTTCTCAAAAAAAAAAAAAAAAAGAAAGAAAGAAAGAAAAGAAAAGAAAAGAAAAAAAGAAATCTGTATTCAAACTTGCAAACAAATGGGCTCAAAGAACTATGTTCTAGGAAACGCAGTCTGGCCTGGTAGGATCCTCCAGGCCTCTTAACCACCAGTGGCTCTTGTTTGATTTGGTGAGCCAAAAGATTTTGGTTTTGAGCCAAAAGAACCCTTTTAAGGGCTCTAGGAGAGGGGCGCCTGGGTGGCTCAGTCAGAAGTGTCTGCCTTTGGCTCAGGTCATGATCCTAGGGTCCTGGGATTGGGCTCTCTGCTCAGCGGGGAGCCTGCTTCTCCCTCTCCCTCTGCTGCTCCCCCTGCTTGGGTGCTCTCTGGCATGCACTCTCTCTCTGTCAAATAAAATCTTAAAAAAAAGAAAGGCTCTAGGAGGTGAGTTCAAGGCAGTTACCTCATGAGAGAATTCTGTTAATTGAAACCAAGGCACAGATTTGAACTTTCAAGTCGGAAGACCCACCTATTTACTGAAAATGTATTCTCTAGCCCTGGAGGGCTAATTAGTATGACAGCTCCAGTTTGCAGGGGAAAAGAGGAGCAAGCTAAAATCCAGAGTGTTCTGTTTTCACAGGGGCTGAACGCTATTCAGTTGCCCTGTGCTGTAGGAGCAGAAATCTCTTGGAAAGCGAGGTTACAGATAATACAAGGCAAGAATTCTTCAGAGATTATGAATCTGGGATGTCCCAGTAGCACTGGATAAAACCTGGGAAATGGGGGCGCCTGGGTGGCTCAGTGGGTTAAAGCCTCTGCCTTCCGATCTGGTCATGATCCCAGGATCCTGGGACCAAGCCCTGCATCGGGATCTCTGCTCAGCAGGGAGCCTGCTCCCCCCCCCCCCGCCTCCTCCTGCCTCTCTGCCTACCTGTGATCTCTGTCTGTCAAATAAATAAATAAAATCTTAAAAAAAAAAAAACAAAAACACAAAAAACCTGGGAAATGAACTCTTCCAAGAGACCAAAGTTGCGTAAGACAAGTCCTGTCTCCCGCAGCCTACAGAACATACTGGGCATGTTCAACAGTGGGCACTCAGCACCTGCTGCTCTGTATGATGCTGGACATCATAGCACAAGGCTTAACGGGGGTCTCACGGAGGCTTAAGCCGACACCAGTGTGAGTGCCACACCTGCCCGAGAAGAGAGCAGGTTTGGGGGTAGTATTGCTTCTGTGAGAAGAAATGAGGAAGGATGCTGGGCCAAGCTCGAGGAGGGAACAATGTGGGAAGCAGCTGGTGTTTGAGAACAGGTGTCAGGCCCTCTGGGTTCAAGTTTCAGCTGTGCCACTCCCTGGATATGTGACCTTGGGCACGTTTTCTAACTTCATTTTGTCGTTTTTTTTCATCTGTAAAATGAGGATGTTAATGATAGTAGAGGCTCCCTCAGTCGGTCCCTGAAAGGACTAAATGCTACAACACAGGTAAAGAGCTTAACATAGTACCTGACTTGCCACATGTTAAATCTTAATGGTATCAAGGACCGTTGTTAACTAGAATCATTTGGAAAGTTTGCAGATCAGAGCAGCAGGAGGAAAGGAACAACTTTAGTAAGTGCTTCAGTTAAAGTGACTCGTTTTCAGGCTGGTAAGAACCATGAGAGGTGAGAATTATCATTCTACCCATTTTATAAATGGTATAAGGAGGCTCCGTGAGAGTAAATGGCCACCTACAGCCTCATATCTAGCAAGCACCAGATCCAGTATTGAACACGATCTTGTCTGGAACTAAGCCTGTCCTTTCTCCCTCGTTTGGCTGATAACCATGGCCAGACTAAAATATGCAGAGATTGGTATCCCCACGTTTTATGTAAAAATGAAAACAACTGAAGACCGTAAAATAGAAGAAAGGCCAACAGTTGTTTCTCAGATGTCTACAATTTAAAAAAATCTCTCTCTCTCTCTCTCTCTCTCTCTCAAATACTTTTCAAACAATTTGTTCAGTCTCCTGTTTTGGTGCCATAAACACATGCCTGCTTGGCTTATCCAGTGTCCAAAGACACAGCTTCTATTATGAGGAGTTTCCTGTGGCCTCCTGCCCTGGCCTCTCTAATTTCAAAGGAAGTCGGCCCTGGTATGTCCAGGAAACCGTGCAAGTTTTAGGAAGTGCTATATAAATGCGTTAATAATCACAAATTACCATTAATGGCACGGATGCTATTAATATAAAGAACAATGTGCCAGGTACTTCACACACGCTTTTCTCATTTAATTCCCACAACGGCTCTATTTTACCAGTGAGGAAACTTTTCTGGAAAGTTGTGTCCCAAAGGACACACAATTAGTGTCGGACCTGAGATTAGAACGTCTCTGTCTGATTCTTAAACTCTTCCCTTACACAGAGCCATTTGAAGTCATGGACTGGGCTAAGTAGGGTCGGGGGCCTTTCCACATTTCTCCCACCCTTCTCGAAGGGTCATTCACAAATGCTGTCCTATAAGTAGGGCTTAACGGGAGCCTCTCAACCTCTCTTCCAAACAGTCTACCTCAAATGTATTTTATGTTTTATGGGGTCTATATTTAGTACTTCTAAGGGGTAGGATGGCTATGAGGAGGTGGTATATATGGCCTGAGGAGAGTTTCAAAGAAATTGAATTTTTTTTTCTGTATTTAGGAATATCTCTATGTCTTTAAAAGCTGTGGTCTCAGGCATAATGCCTACAAAGCAAATCAGAAAACACCCTTCTCTGCCACAACCCTCTATGAATGTTATTACTGGCACAGGGTGGTGGGGAGGAGTGTGGGTTCTGGAAGCAAATTACCGGGGCTTGGTACTACTGTCCCACCTGCTAGCTGTGTGCAACCTTGTGTGAGTACTTACCAGGATGTAGTAATAATACTTATCTCCTATTTGTTGTGAATGGTAAATCAGATAACGTATGCCAAGTTATTTAGTACAATGAAGTGCACATTGGAAGGATTCAGAAGATATCATCATCATCACTTATGTAATATCATTTCCTTAATTTCACTGTCTTGTGTATTAAGCCAGCTAACATTTTATTGAATTTATCTGAAGTGTGATAATATGATGCTCTTAGGTAAGTGTTATGGTCTTTTTAATAAAAGCAATTAGGAAAAATCCAACTAAAGAGTGTTGAATTTAAATAAACAGCCCATTTTATCCATAACAACCAGCTTTTACCCCATGAAATAGGAAGGAGGTGGAAAACTCTTCATTGGTGGTAGGGTTTTAATATTATGGGGGGAATATTGCTGAACTGAATAGACTAGCTTTTAACTGTATATTTACCTCTCCAAACATCCATCCACTAGTCCATTCAAAAGGCACTTAGGGAGTACCCTCTGAGCATGTCTTCAGGAAACTGAGCTAAGTACCTGAGGTTACTATAGTTATTCAACAGGGAAAAGTGTGAGTGGCAAAGTGTTGACTTTCACAGGGAAGCTAGGACAATGTGAAAATTCTTGCTAGGGTAGTCAAAGCCCCTGACAAACAAAACATAATTCCAGAGGGGCCCTGGTGCCAAGCCATTTAGCCCTAGGCCCCAAAAAAGTTAGGCACTAAGATTTAGAATGAAAGACAAACACTGGGGTTTTAATTCAAGGTGGTATATAAGATCCAGAATAGGGTAAATTATAACTAAGGAAGAGTTAATTAAGCATTAATGAGGAAGGCACCAAAATGTATGCACTGATATCCTCAAAGTTAGCCCAAAATATTGCTTTATCAATATATTACTGCTAAAAATATACACACACATATTTTATAATATATATTTGTAATATGTGTATATATATGAGTGTATTAAAGTATAACGTACATAAAAATTGTACACATTGTAACTGTGCAGTTGGAAGAATTATCACAATTTCATCACCAATATACAATTATCACAATTTCATCCCACGTAACTACCACCCACACCAAGAACTAGAACTTTATTATTCCCCGGAAGTCCCCTCGCGCTCCCTCCTAACTGGCTACCCCCTCAGGCTTTCCCTGCCTTTCTAAGAGTAGAGATTCTTTTGCCTGTTTTTGAACTATAAATACATGGAATTATACAGAATGGACTGTTTTATGTCTGGCTCCGTCACTCCACATTATGTTTTTCATATGAACATGTACTCACTCTCCTCAGTCCCCAGGAAATAGAAATTAAGCCACAACAAGATTCACAGGACACAGAGCACAGAGGGTGAGGACACAGAGCACCGGCTCTCATATGCTTCTGGTGAAGAGTAAATTGGTAAATCATTTTGGAAAACTGAATGACGGTATCTACTAACAGCTGTTTATTGCCTTCCTTGGCATACTCTTTTCCAAAGTGCTTGTTTTAAGATTTTAGAAAAAGAAAAGATAGCAAAACAAAGCAGAAAGTGGGACGTTAATAAAGATAAAAGACAAAATTAATAGGAAAACAATCAGAGAAAGTAAAAATCAAACATAAACCCAGTTCTTTCAAAACTACTGTTCTGTTGACCTCAAACCTGCTTTATGATGAGACACACACACACACACACACACACACACACACCCATGCCCAAGATTAGCAATAGGTAAAGAGATGACAAAAAGGAAAATGAACTATAAAGGAATATTAGAATGAAACAGGCTAGTACATTCAGAAACAGATCCATATACATTTGGATACTTGATTTCTGACAAAAATGGCACTTGGCGAGAAGTTGGGGGAAGGGCAGTGGTTTTAACAAATGGCGCTAGGTCAACTGGAGAGCCACGTGGAACATGAGAATTTCGACCACTATCTTGCACCATGCTCAAAATTAATTCTGGATGCTTAACAGATACGAATGTGAAAGGTAAAACAATAAGGCTTCTACAAGATAATCCAGAAAAAAAACTCCTTGGCCTTGGGATAGGCAAACACTTCTTAACCTAACAGGTTATAAAAAGTTCCCGTATAACGGAAAAGATGGATAAAATGGACCAGATTGAAATTAAGATCTTCTGTTGATTGAAAGACATCAACATCACTAAGAGTGAAAAAGCCATAGAGAAGAGATTTTACATTATATATAACCAAACTGCTTCCAAGATATATAAAGAATTCCTACAAATCAAAAAGAAAAAGATAATCCAATTGAAAAATGGATGAAAGACAAAATAACTTTTTAAAAAAGATTTTACTTTTTAAGAAACCTCTACAACCAATGTGAGGCTCAAACTTACCACCCCGAGATCAAGAGTCATATGCTATACTGACTGAGCCAGCCAGGTGCCCCGAAATACCCATTTTTGATAAAGAAAGTGAGGAAGGGGACTAATGCCTTTTCCAGGCAAACATATCTACCATGTGTTTTCTTCATTCAGGCTTTGTGACCACGATTTGGTGGCAGCACACCCACGGCAGAGAAGAGGGACAGAGAGAAAAGGCAGACTATAAAAACTCAAGTTATAGAGTGACAGGGCCACAGACTAAGTTAAAATAGACATGTTGGCTGGAATCAGGTAGTTTAAGGGAAATGGAGCAAACAGGTTGCCTCAGAGAAGATAGCTGCTGGCCTAACTCAATGTGTCTTACTGGAGGTGGCTTCCATAACAGATGCTTCTAAGACGTGGTCCACACAGACAAGGAAAGATAAGACTCTTCCTGTCACTGACATCAGCTGCGCTCAGAAACTCACCATCCACGCACAGCGGCACCTGTTCCTTCCACTGGTCACAGCTGGTATTCTCTTTCCCTGAGACCCCTGTGTGCAAAGACCTGATGCTTCACTGCACAGGGATCATCCCTCCAGACCAACCGCAGGTAGGATGGCTCAGCCGCAGCCCTTTCTCCGGGTCGCCAGAGTGACCTCTGCAGCGCTGACTGGTAGGCAGAACTCTCTGATAAACAGCCCGTGGGGTTCTCTCAACTACCTGGTCACGTGGACATTATTTCCCCACCCTATCACGGAGGAAACGGAGTCCCGGGGGGTAAAACGTAAATCGAAGAGAGCAGAGCCAATGAGCAGAAGAACCAGTGTTCTGAGATTTTCTGCACTCTTTCCATTTAGCCCCATCGAGTGGTTGGGACGTAACGGCGAGGGGGGTGAGTGAGTGAGTCACAGGAACTCGAGAAATCACATACCTGAAATACCAAAACCGATGATAAGGGCAATGGCTCCAGCCAAAATAATGATGATGCTAATAACACTATGGAGAGATAGAGAAACAGGAAATTACTCTTCATTGCACTCAACATGCTGCTTTGTGACCGGGGTTCCTGTGTGTCTATCAGAGGTGCTCCTAAAAGCATCTTGACCTCTGTCTGCACCATGAGCCCTTTCGTAGAAAGTGGTGCCTTAGGCAGGATTCTCAACAATCCCCATCTCCCGGGGTGCTGGGAGAGATGAAAGGAGTGACCCCTTTATCTGACGTTGTGTGTCATCTGACTCCTATTTCCAGATTGTGAAAGACTCTGTACAAAGATCGTTGGGGCAAAACTGATGACACCTCTGCGGTGCCAGGCGCGACTTGAGAGGGATGGGTCCCCTACTCAGTCCGCACAGAGCATCGATGCCCATTATTGACCTACCTGTCTTGTCTCCTTCCATAGACTTTACACTGAGGACGATGGTCATGTCTTTGCCTATACCCACTCATCCCTAGTTCCCCGAACCCTCTCGATCCTCAATGGAACTTTGCTTTCTCTTATTAAGAAAGTAATACAAGGGCACCTGGGTGCCTCAGTCGGTTAGGTGTCTGCCTTCGGCTCAGGTCATGATTCTGGGGTCCTGGGATTGAGCCCCTCATCAGACTCCCTGCTCAGTGGGAAGCCTGGTTTTCCTTCTCCCTCTGCCACTCTCCCTACCTGTGCTCTCTCTCTCTGTCAAATAAATAAAATCTTTAAAAAAAGTAATACATATTTCCTACAGAGAGTTTAGAAAATACAAATAGGTTAAAAAAAAAAAAGGACACTAAAATAACCTGCAATTCCATCATCCAGACACAACCACGGTTAGCTTCTTGAGATGTATCCTGCCTTTTCTCAATGAACAGATTAACAAATGACATTTGGGGAAAAAAATAAGGAAGTAGTGTTTACATTTGCTGAGTGCTAGAATTATTTGGCAGACATGTTCTAGGCACCGTTTATGGATTATATCATTTATCTATTCAATAACCTTACGAGGCAAACACATTTATCATCTGCGTTTTACAAATGAGGAGATGACACAGGAGGTTAAGCATGCGTATTGGTCAGTGACCCAGCTGGGAATAGAATCTGTCTCTGGAATCTGCACTCATCTTCTCCCCGCACTGCCTCCCAAGAGTTGGGGGCACAGGGGTCTTCTCTAGGGGGACCCATGCTCCTTGAGGGGCACCAGCTCTAGATGCTGAGAGTGACTCAGGAACAGAAGGCCCACATCGGTGCTGTGGTGTTGGCAGAGCGGTTCCTGGGAAGCTGGCCCACTGCTGCCCGCCCTTGCCGCAGGTCCTCAGGCAGGTGTCCTGGGCCACACTCTCTCCCTGCTGGCAATTCACACAGTCCCCACACCCACACTGATGTTACTCAATAGCAGGACAAAAGAGAGGCACAGGGAGGCAAAGAATGATACCACAGAGAGAAAAGGGAAGCACAGGACATTTTCCTTTCTGCCCTGAATAGACTCATTGTACCCAGCTCCCCTTGGCCCAGGGATGGGCCCACCGGAGAAAAACAACAGACGTCCAAGAAACCATTTGAGTCAACAGTTTCCCTGGAGGTCAAGCCCTCGTGAGTGTAGCTGTAGGGGCAGCCAGTGAATTAGCCAAATGATGCTTCTAATGATAATCGGGTACCTGACACTGATTCTAAGAGGAGACTGTATCTGACCACTTCCCCTCTCTCTATACCTTGGGGCACCCTCAGTTCTCACTGCTCCAAGTGTGTGAGAACAGCTACACCATCTCAGCAAGAGGTACCGACCGCTGAGCCGGAGAGTGGACTTGACTTTGGGACCCCGGCTCTCGCTTACCTTCAATTACTTCATGTCTCTGAGACTCGGTTTCTTTATCTTTAGAATGGGAGTAAGAGTAATTCCTGCTTTACGCGCTCTGGAGTGTTAGGGGTTGAAGTGTGTCCCCTCCCCCCACCAAATTTACATTTGGAAATCCAAACCCCCAAGTCCTTCAGAATGTCACTTGATTTGGAAATAGGGTCTTTGCAGATGTAATTCATTCGATGGGGTCATATCAGAGTAGAGTGGGCCCCCAGTCCAATAGGACTGGTGTCCTCATAACAAGGGGAAATTTAGCCACAGACATGCACGCACACTCAGGAAAAACACTACATGAAGATGAAAGCTGAGATTCAAGCCACGGAACATCAAAGATGGCCCACAAACCACCGGGAGCTGGCAGGGAGGCCTGCAGCGGACTCCCCTTCCCCCTCCAAAGGAATTGACCCCGCCGACCGATGAGCAGACTGCTCATCTCGGAGCTGTGAGAGAGCGCGTTTCTGGTTAGACCACGTTTCTGGTTAGACCACCTGGTCAGTGGGTCTTTGTTATGGCAGCCAGAACAATGAATATAAAAGGGTTGTTTTCAGATCAAAGTAGATAGCAGCTATGTCATAATCTGTAAGGGGCTATTTATATATTGCTTTTTACCATCAAAAAGTTTACCTGCAGCTGTTTGCAATACATTCGTTATTAAAAGCTGATTTGGGACACCTGGGTGGCTCAGTCAGTTGATCATCTGCTTTCAGCTCAGGCCATGATCCCAGGGTCCTGGGATCGAGTCCACATCAGGCTCTCTGCTCAGCAGGGAGCCTGCTTCCCCTCTGCCTGCTGCTCTCCCTGCGTGTGCGTGCTCTCTCTCTCTTTCTCTGAGAAATAAATAAGATCTTTAAAAAAATAACAAAAGCTATGACTTAATCCTGGGGACTGGCAATATTAGAAACGTTATAGTATTTTGACACATCGAAAATACCACACACCGGGCTCGGGGCTGGTGTCCAATGAGAATTTTCTCCTTTGAGTTACCAAGTCCTGCTGAGTAGCTCCTTCATGTCTCTGACACCTCTTCATTCCTGTCTTCACTGTCCCCCATTGCCACCATGTCTCCCCAGCATTTTTCCAGTGCCCTCACAGTTTTCCTTGTTTGCAGCCTGGACGTCTCCTACCCAGTCCTCCCACTGCCAGCATTAGTGTGACCTTGGAATTTCTATACGGGATTAGCCGAGGGGAGACAACCTAGTGGCAAGATGAGGGGGAGAATAGACAGGCTGAGGTCCCAAGCGTGGCTCCCAGAGTGAGCCCACATGGGTTTGAGCCTCAGCGCCCCTGGCTTCAGCTGTGTTTCAAGTTCCCGTTCCTTCTTGTTCGGATTAAATGAGTTACCACAGCGTTACCCCAAGTTAGGTGATTTTCTAAGAGATTCTTCACTTAGAAGAGTGCCTAGTGGGGCGCCTGGGTGGCTCAGTAGGTTAAAGCCGCTGCCTTCGGCTCAGGTCATGATCTCAGGGTCCTAGGATCGAGCCCCGTGTCGGGCTCTCTGCCCAGCAAGGAGCCTGCTTCTCCCTCTCTCTTTGCCTGCCTCTCTGCCTACTTGTGATCTCTGTCTGCCAAATAAATAAATAAAATCTTAAAAAAAAAAAAAAAAAAGGAAGAGCGCCTGGCACCTGGGAAGCTTCAATAAGTACTAGCTATTCCCAGTCTTATTTTTCCGCTGTGGTGAGGTAACAAACATGTTTCTAAGTTAGAATATATGTTTCCTTGCTGGTGCCCATGGTGTGGGGATGAGCCCCCTGGTTCAGCTACTGAGCTCTTTGTAATAAAGATTACAAAACAGTAACAGAGTCAGCGTAGTCCTCTGCTTAAAACTTTGAGCGTCCTTCCATCTCCCCTGGGATAACGACTCACAGGGCCTCTCAAAAGGGTACCTTCCCTTCTCCCCAGTCTTTGCCTCTCCCCACATTTCCCCTCAAAGCATTGTAGGTCCTCCCTGCCACAGGCCTTCACATATGCCATCCTCCGCCCTCTCTCAGAAAAAGCAAAGACACAGAACTGATACCTGGCCACACACCAACAGGAGGGGGACAATGGAGCTTGTGTGGACCCATCAGAGCGGCCGAGCCCAGCTCCGTCCCCACAGACCCACATGCTTCCCTAATTGTGGAAGTGGAACCCTCCTGGCTACCAGCGCTTTCTCTAAGCGGGAATCACCTTGAGGTTTGTTCGGAGCTGCTGTTCCCTTGGGAAATAGCTCACCCTCTAGAGCCTTGGAAAGAGAAGCAGGAACTCTCAGAGCAGCCAAATTAAATAGTTCCTGTTTTGCTGCTTATTAATTTTTTAAAAAGCTGAATAAAATATTCACATAAGGTGTACTTACATTGCTTTTTGGTTTTTACTTTTCCAGAATAATTTCTGGTAACGATGCTGCAGGAAATTTTTAATGTGAAACTGTCTTTTAACCACTGCACTGGAATTCACAGGGCATATTTATTAGACACTCCTTACAAAGGGGCCCAGATGGAAATCAGTGCTTTTGGAAGATTTGTTCATTTAGGAAGCGTTTATGAAGTATTTATTGCATGAAAGATATTGTTGGGAGGACATTGTAGAGATGAAGTGTCAGCCCTCAAGGAACTTTTTTTTTTTTAATATTTTATTTATTAAAGAGAATGAACAGGGGGGAGAGGGAGAAGCAGGCTTCCCACTGAGCAGGGAGCCCAATGCGGTACTTGATCCCAGAATCCTGGGGTCATGACCTGAGCCAAAGGCAGACGCTTAACTGACTGAGCCACCCAGGTGTCCCCCTCTAGGAGCTTATAGTGCAACTGAGGTAAAACACACACACATGCATGTATAACATGCACAGACATGCACACACACACACACACAGTAATAACACAAGACACATGTGGTCAGGGCTTCAGTAAAGAGAGGAATAAATTCTCACAGGAATTCTATGGAGAAGGAAGTATTTTAAAACTGAGAGAATTAAGAAGAATCAAAGTGTATTTCCATGTTCAAATTTCAAATAAAGAGAAAGTCTTCACTGAGAAATATGTTTGGCTTATTCATGCTGCTGCATGCTCTCTAAGGCAGAAACCCAAAGAAAAGTGGCATTTTCTGCCACATGGACAGGGTTAGGACCCAAGCATCCTGCTCAGGGCTCTGGGCTGGGAGTAGGGGCCTTCAGGGGCTGCAAGACTCAGAGCCTTGCAGGGGATGGACTTGGATTCCACCAAACACGTAGTATGGACTCCCCGAGGGTGGCCTTGTTCAGTCCCCTCACGTGTCTTTGCTTCTGTTGCTGCTGCCTTGAAAGAAATCAGGCATGTATGTGTGTTCCAGAAAAGCCTCATGCTGTAGCATATCACACAGTAAAGGAGCTGGGCTTATGGGGAAAAAACAAGTTTAAGGGCAGACCACTCATGACCTAGGTGACTTTGTAATCGGTCTACTAACAGAAATAATACTGGTTATGTGGGGAGGTAACTCGGACCTCCAAAGCGGCATCTCAGTAGGGCCAGAAGCCCCTTCAGAGGATATTAAAAATGCACGGAAACAACTGAGCAGACACTGACTGAGGGTACTGTGAGTCTGAGTTTTCTGGAAAGGTGGACATATGGGAAGGTGAGCCTAGGACGGACTTCTCTGGGGAGGGAGCTCCAAGGGCAGATGTTTATTTAAAATTAAAAAAAAAAAACAAAAACCTAAAAGCCACACCAAGCCACAAAATTCCCATGTGGCAGGAAGCCACAAGGTCAGAAGCCTCCCCTCATCCCCACCCCTGCATATCTCCTCTAGATCTGTTTCCAAAAACAAGGGCTTTCTGGATCTGCTGTGCCATGTGTAGAGCACTATGTCTGGAAGACATAAAGCGCTCTTTGTTTTATCCAAACATTAATGGTTTCTATGTTCTCTAATTTCTGCCTCCTTCCCCAATGCCGGCAGAACTGAGAGATACCACATTCCTTCAGATCATCAGCTTACCTTCACTTGAATAAACGATAAATGATTAAGACTCTGAAAAGAAGATTGTTAGCACACCTATGATTAACCTGAATAAATTATACTTTTAAAGTAAATATGCTTTTTAAAGTGAAATATTTAAATTTATAAATATAAATATATAAATATAAACGTATTTTATATATTAAATAAATATATATACTATATACTATATATAATATATAAAAATAAATATAAATATAAATAAAAAATTTAAATTAAATATACCAAGCAGAATATTTGAGTAAATCAAGTAAATATTTGAATAAATCAAACATATTACTTTGTTCATAAACTAACCAAGCCACTGAGTTTATAAAGAACGCTGACACCGGAGACGTTTACTTCAGCCTATCCAACACGTTTCTCTTTTTTCACCCCATCAAAGGTGAAAAGAAATTATTTTGAAATACTATGTGGAACAGAGCATTGGGCTTTAAGGCAAAATTATCTATTTTCTGAGTATCGATTAGTACAGGTTTTAAGTTTCTGAGAGGCTTAGATTATTGTCTCCTCAACACTTTTCCCCCATCTCTATGGTCCCCTGCTTTATCTCTTTATATTGGTAAAATCAAGGCCAGTATTGATCCAGGGAACTGCGAGCATGAGCATTTGTGTGTGGTAAATGGAGGGTCAGGAATCAATTGGCAAAGAGGAGACTGTTATGTGGAACTTATGTAAGTGTGTGTGTGTGTGTGTGTGTGTGTGTGTGTGTCCTTCTGGGCAGCCCTGCCCTGTCACACTGCTCTCACGGAAGTGGAGAGCATGGCTTTCAGTTTGGGGAAGACATTCTAGAAAATTGTATGGGAGACACTCATGTGCTTTTGAGTATCATGTTGAGGCATCCTGTCTTCCTTCAAGCTGCTGCTGAGAAACATGACACGATATTCTGGGGGTCCTCCAAAACATAGGCCCCATGATTCCATCCTATCTGGGCCTCAATGCCACAAAACCAGGGAGACATGGCCAGCAAATGGATTACCTCTCGCTTGCCTGCTACTTCTGAATGATTGATCGTAATGGCCTCGGGTGTTGCATGGGAGAAGATTGCAAGGCTGCCTCGGGGCTCAGCGGTGGAGAGTGCCCCCATGATGAGAGACTTCTGAGTGAGTATGCGCGCCCTGTGAGTGCCATCTCTGGGCCAGCAGCAATATAAGAAAGGGGGCTTGAACTGGCCACTTGCCACCAACTACCACAGTCCTAGGCTAAGTTTATGGAAAAGTAATGACGGTAAAATGGCGCTGTTAGCGGACTCTCCTCTGTGCACGTTTTTGGCCTGCACTTTAAGAACACTGATGAATGTGTTTGCTTAGGACAGGGCTCCTCTGGCTCAGCACTGTGACTATCTGGGCCACATAATTCTTTGCTGCTGTGGACTGTAGGATCCCTGGCCTCTGTCTTTGCGATGTCAGCAATAGTCCTGCCCTTCTTGTGACAACCTAAAATGTCTCTAGACAGGTCGCTCTGGCTGAGAACCATTGATCTAAGAGAAGTGGGACCAGCGGTGGGAATGTGACTAGAAGACATTGCTTTTGAAGGGAAGTTGAAGGAACAGGGGTAGTTCAACTTAGAGGAGTCGAAATGTAGTAACGATCATTTCAGGAACTGAAAGGTGCCTTGGGGGCCTCTTCTCTATCACCCTGGAAGAAACGGAGGCAATAGGTCGAAGTTCTAGGAGGTTAGATTGAGATTCAGCATGCAGAGGAACCTTCCAGCAGAGCTCCCTGGTCCGGGTAGGAGGCTGCCGAGTTTCCACGGGACCTGTGCCTATGGGTGGGGGCTGAGTAACTACTTAGGGACAACAGTGGGGAAGGAAGTTTGGGGGCACCAGATAGGGGGTGGAAGAGTTTTGAAAGCCCCTTACGAACAGTGGGATGATTCCGTAATTCCATGTTCCTCGGCCTTCCTCTTGCCACAGTTGCGTGTTCTGCCTCCGCCTCCTAAAACCCTTATCAATAACATAGCAACGGCAGCTGATACTTCACGAGCGCGTGGCCTCATTTATCTCACTTAATTCCCACAACAACCCTATGAGACGGGACTATTATCTTTCTTTTTAGTGTTAAGGAACTCATCCAAGGGGTCACCCCTAGATTATTAAATTAGAGCAAGATTAGACTTCGGTCTAATACTCCATCGCCTTTGGCCTTGATTATTAAACTCTATGTTATATAAATCCAAAGTTCTCTAAATCCCAGGGTTCAAATCAGTTTCCAGGCTCATGTTCTATGCAGCTGTAACCTCTGGACGGACACCATGCCCGATTTTCCTTAGACTGAGGAAGCTCACCTCTCTACGTGGTATCTTTGCTTTGAGACTCTGGAAGGAAAGCCGAAAGGCAGAGTCATGACTCTGGAAAGTTACTACTTTCCACTACAGGTGGAAAAATACAGAATGTGAACACATAGACACCTTTCCCTAAACAATATTTGAATTTGCAGCAAACCATTCTATTTTATTCTTCGGCCCGCTCTATTTATAACTGTTCCCTGATTGCCCATGAAGCACGCGCTAGCATTTCATCAGCCTTGTGCACGCTGCTTTCCAGTGGCGCAAGCAGAGCGAGACAAAAGTCAATATAAGGTTGATTGCTAGTCTTTTCCTAATCATACCTGTGTTTCCCGTTCCTCCCTATTCTCACTGCAGAGCGGGGACGAAAAACCTTTCCAGAGGATGTCTCCAGCCGTATAACCGATCCCATTGTGTTTAATAACAAACACACTTGGGACTGTCGATGAACCTCCCATGAATGTCTCTCTATACGGTCAGAAAAGCCAGGCAGCCCTTGAGCAGTCTGTGTGGTCTCAACGGAAATAGCCTAATTGGAAGTCTTCCAAACCAAAGCTTGGGAGAGATTTCCAGGGGCGCTCACAGCACCCACAGTGAGATTGGGCCGCTAATAAGGACATCCTTGCCGTGATGGGCGGTTGTTTTCGGGCTGCTCTTCTCCCACGCACGGCCTCCTTCCCGCCTCGCCCTCCTCGCCCCTCCTGCTCTAGCCTGATCCAGAGGAGAGCAGGAGCACTGCTCAGTGACAGCCTGGTCATTTCTGAAATGGATGGGACAAAGAGAAGGTGCTTCTGTGCCTCTCCCCTTATCAGCTCCAAGGAGAACCTGGTGTTCTGTTCCTGGTGAAGCCTTGATGGGAGCAGGGGGCTTGTATAATTGAGCGACGCTGCAATTCATCCTCCATGTCCACATTAAGCACTAGTATGTCCACAGAATCACTGTTAGGGTCAAAGAAACAACTGTGCTTTCTATAGATATTAATTATTGTTTTTAAATTATTAATGTTAATTCTTATTTTTAGCCCTTCTCAGTATCCTCCAATTTAAGTGCTTTCTCATTGCTTGTAGATCAAGTTCAAATTTTGCTTAGAATTTAAGACCCTCCTAAAAGGCCCCATATAATCTATGCGACGCTTCTCTCCTTCTGGAGCCGTGAATTCTCAGCAAACGGATCTGTTCATTGCCCCCTGTTGCCCTCTGCCTATAACATTTTTCTACTTCTCTAGCTATGAAAGGCAGGCCCCATTCAAAGCCCGGGTCAGCTCTGCCTTGTCTCTGACACCTTTCCTGAAGTCCCAACCCAGAGCGTGCTCTCCTTTCTCTTTCCTTAGTGGATTTCAGGGGGTAAGGCAAGGAGGCGAACCTCAGAGGGCAGGGACGGAGAGAGAGGAGGAGGGCCAGGCACTGGGGTTCAGGAGGCGAGGACGCAGGAGCTGAAACTGAGAAGCTAGATAGGGGAGGACAGGGCAGTCTCTCTCTGGGGCGAGCACGTTTCCTGTAAGCCTCTCCCATAGTCATGGTGACCTGAGCTCTGACAGATGGATGGAGCACGGACGGAATGATCTGGAGTCTAGCTTCCCTTTCAACAGCTGAAAGCCACAGTGACTGTGGTGACTTTTCATTCCTTTCTTGCCTTCAGGAAACCCACGCTGTCACAGAAGAGATTCAGAGAAGTACTTGGGCTGTCTTCTCTCAGAGATCCTAGTCCAGGGATCGGCTCATTGCGACTAGGAAAGCCGGAAACGAGTCTGTCACCTTCAGAACTTTACTGGAACACATACCTGTCAGGCGGTCTGACGTCTCTGTGTTCTGCAGTGGGATCTAATGTCATATTTGTACCCCCCAAGGCGTCTCTCATTCACTCTCTTTTAGTCATACCAGGAAAGTCCCCAGTGAAAAGCAGACCAGTGTGTGCCGGAAATCAAAAGGGATATGTTGTTCTGTCTTCCCAAAGTCCGACCCAGAGTTCCACCGCAAATCCTCCTCTGCTAGGGCCCACATCTCCTTGTGTAGATGCGGGCGTGGTTCTGCAGGTGTGGCCGGAGGAAGCTTGGGAGGTGGACGTGTGGCTGTTAGACAGCTTGACCCATTCCTTGAGGGCCCGGCCTGCCAGAGCCATGTCCCTCAGCCACTGACCCTGGGCTGTTCTCTCTAACACGTGACAGGCTTTGGCTGCTCACACCAAGGATGGGAGGGGAGACACACGCTGCCCCAGGTTCCACAGTCATCTTTGAGTTAAACTCCTCTGTGAGACAAAGACCATTATCACATGATCTCACTGATATGTGGAATTTAAGAAACAAAACAGAGGAACACAGGGAAGAGAAGAAAAAATGAAACGAGGAAACTAGAGAGGGAGATAAACCACAGGAGACTCTTAATCTCAGGAAAGAAACTGAATATTGCTGGAGGGGAGAAGGGTGGGGTGGGGGTAACTGGGGGGCGGGCATGAAGCACGGCACTGACGTAATGAGCACTGGGTATTATATGCAACTGATGATTCACTGACTACCTCTGAAACTAATAATACATTATATGCTAATTATCGAATTAAAAAAGATTATAAATCCCTCTGTGCGCCTGTTCATCTGTAACAAACACAAAGAAAGTTTCCCTGGCCTTCCAGCCTAGAATCTGTACCCAGCTTGTGTCCTGGAGCTGGGCTTGAACCCAAGGCCTCCTTGTGATTGTGGACCAGGCTGCTTGGTCGTTTTCCCCTGCTCCAGCCTGACTTCCCGGGCATTAGTCTTAGCTCTCTCCTGTAGATTCATGGTTCCTGCATTCCCCCAGGTCAGGATTCCTAGCCAGATACTCTGTGCAAGAAGGTTCTGCTGCGTTCTCCTGTATCCAACCCCAACTCCCACCCCAGACCCTGTGGGCCAATAACCATGGCTGGCCCAGGGCTTGGCACTGACCCAGGGATTAATTGGTTACAAAACTACTAGGAGACACAAAATTTCTGTTTTATCTTCTGGTGTAGACTTCTACATATTCAAATACCATATTTTAGTAAAAGCTTAAAATTTAAATCTAAATATAAAATATTGATTTGAGCATAAAAAGTAAGGAATGTATATGAATTCTGAAAGTTTAAACAGTTCCAACACAAATACAAGCTCGAAAAGAATTTACATAAATGTGTGGATACATCTTTCCATTTCTTGCCCCATTTCTGGCCCCCTACTTCCATGTTTCAACTCCTCTAAACGACTCTGGGCCTCTAAAGATGCCAGGCTGTTTCTTACCTCTGCGTTTTATTCCTGCTGTTTTTCCAGTTCTTAGAACATGGTAGGGACTTAATAAATGTTTGTTGAATAAATGCTTCGCCTTGAAGAAAGCTTCCCTCAGAGTACCTAGCGCATAGTATTTAAAAGTTGTTGAATTAATGAATAAATCAAATATCCATGCTGTGTTACTAAGGGAAACTAATGCAGTCTTCGCTTTCGAGCAGCCTTTTATGGGAGAAATTATCATTTATATTCCTCTCTAAAGGAAGATAATCTTTTTAAAAATTAGGGTCTATGAAATCTTGCTGGTGCCATGAATTCTAACACACTGCCTGGGAGGGCTGGGAATAGAAGACCTAGCTGGTGGGATGTGGGGGAGAGGACAGGAAGCGAACCTGGAGGTGGAATTAATTGATAACAGCTGTGCATGATCACTTGTTGAACTTGGGTCCTTTCCGTCATCTCTTTCCGCAAGTGATTTACAAAATAGAGGTGTCCCTCTAATAAGAAAACGGAACCTGTTGGGAAAGGAAAATGTAAATTTCCAGCAACAGTGGCTAGAAATAGCCTTTAAAAAATAACAATCTTACTTTAAAAATGCTCTGCATGCTGAATCAACCCAAAAGTCGCACACACGTTTTTTGAACACTGGTTTTGCTGGCAAGAGAGTAGAAGTTTGCAGAGTCAAAGTCTAAAACGAAGGAAACTCCTGAATCCAGACAGGTGGGAGGGGGCTGCACACAGTGGTTGTCCATGTCTTCCAGTGGCCGAAAGTTTCCAACCTAAGAGTGTGCAGAAGACAGTGGCAAAGCTAAGGGGCCACACAAGCCGGGGACTCTGAATTGGAGACTCACATAATCCAGGACCCCTGCTCCTCCAAAAGGTGACCACCTCATCTGGTCTCGGTTTTGGGGGAAGAGAAAGCAACCCTACCCTGAGAAGGTATGTATACCAGCCAGTTGTCAATCAAGCAGGTCTGTGTCCTGATTTCACAAGGACTCCAGCTCCCAAGGAACCTAAACTAAAGAATCAAGTGGAAAGGGTTCCTCATTGCTAGGGGACCAAGGCTTCATAGAAGCAACGGCAAACCTTCTCTGAAGATATGCGCTCTCAGTCCAAGCCCCAACAGATTTCATCTACTGAAATTCCCCCAACTATATAAACTCGTAATAAAAAATCACAAGGAAGAGGTGCCTGGGTGGCTCAGTCGTTAAGCATCTGCTTTCAGCTCAGGTCATGATCCTGGAGCTGTGGGATCGAGTTCCGCATCGGGCTCCCTGCTCACGGGAAGCCTGCTTCTCCCTCTCTCACTCCTCCTGCTTGTGTTTCCTCTCTTGCTGTGTCTTTCTCTGTCAAATAAATCAATAAACCTTAAAAAAAAATCGCAAGGAAAAAGTTACCACGAACAAGAACTGGTAGAAACAAGCAGCAGATTTGGAATGAAAAGATGTCAGATACTGAAACCACGGAGTACAGAATATAAAATAAGGCTTTTCAGTGTGTTCAAATGAAGGAAGGAGGGAATGGGAAGCTTGAGGAAGGAGCGAGAGACGCAATCTGACCGGATAAAGGTTTGAAAGACAACGAAACAGAGTGTCTAGAAATGGAAAACAAATCATTGAAGCTTCTTAAGTTATGACTGCATACAACTGGAAGGGAGACTTGGTTAAGCACGAGTGAGAGTTGAAGAATTACACATGAGGCAGTAGAGGGAAACAACAAGATGAAAAATGTGAAAAAGAGGGTAAGACGCTCCAAGGCCAAAATGAGAAATTTTAATATATATTTGACCAGAGGTAGAGAAAGGGAGAGAGAGGCAATGCCCGAGGAGAAGAAGACTGAGTATTTTTTAGTATTGATGTAAGATGCCAATTTGTGGATTCAGGAAGCTCAGTGAAGTTCAAGTAGGGTTAATAAAAGCTACAGGTGACTTCATAATGCCTCTGATGAGCAAAGACCAAAATGATCTTCAAAGTGGGAAGAGAGAAAAGACAGATTACCCGGAAAGGAATGATAAACTAAGAGCTTGCTTTCCGAAGCCACAAGGGATGCCAGAAAAAATGATGGAATGATATCTTCAGTGTGCTGAGAGAACAGGAAACGTGGGATATGAAGAATAGCTCTAGTGCCCAGCGGATATTACAGACACGGATATGACATGGAGGGAATATGGCACCCAACATGAAGCTTCATGCCCAATTCACAGATTAGTAGATGATGCCACAAAAATGGAAAAATAAGATTTATACCTCCACTGCGGGGTAGAATCGTGGTCATCCAGAGAATTCGTGTCGGGCAACATTGAATCAGTTAGAGAAACAAGTGACAGGGGTCCAAGCTAGCAGAACTTCCAGAGATGGGCCAAAGCAATCTTTATTGGGCAGCGCCTAAAGCCCAGGCAGCCCTGGGTTCTTTGTGAGCATGACCTTGTGGCATCAGCACAGTGTCCCTTCCAGCACAGTGTCCCTCCCACCCCTGACCAACACTCACAATGGGACCAGAGATCAGTTAAGTTTCAGTGTGTCCTCCAACCAGGAATGCTGGAGGGAAGTGGTTTAATTTTAACTTGCGTATACGTTTGTGTGTGTGTGTGTGTGTGTGTGTGTGTGTGTGTGTTTTAAGGTTTTGTACCTTTTGTACTTTGCATTACCTGCTGGTTGGTGGGGCATTAGTGGGTACCATTACCATCTTTTTAATGCTCTGAATTCAGGGGAGAAATAGTTGAAGGCCAGGGAGGGAACGACCTTCTTCCCTTGGTGCCTTTCTTCATAGTGTATATAACACCTATAGGATAGAGTCTGGCCTGTAAGAGCAGAAGATCTAAAAATATTATATTCCTTTCCTCTCCCATGAGGCCAAGGCCCACATGCAGAAGAGGGTGATGGTGGTCACAAACTGGGTTGTTCTCCAGGCCAAAGGGGTGGAGGGTGGAGTCAGGAGAGGAAGGTCTCCTGCGGGGACAGTTAGAAGCAGATTCTGTTGAGGACCAAGAGTCCTACCAGGCCTGGAAGAAATGCCTCCCAATTTTTCCCTTGGTCTAGAAACTGATTAGCTTTGTTTCTCAGGGGGCTAGATGGAGATGAGAAAAGGAAGTGATGTCAGATTCCTTAAAGCTGCACCAGCCACATCTACCTTGACTTAGATTTCAGAAGTCAGGATAAGAAACTAGCCTTGTTAGTTTCATATTTGTAATGGCTTCTTAGTTTCTTCCCCCTTTCTAGCCATCTCTGCCCCAAATCAAGGATGGAAGTTCACATTTCAGTCAAATAGGACCATTCCGGTGGCCACCAGAGCTGAGAAGAAACTCAGGATGGCCTTGGGGATGGGGCAGTGCAGACCAGGGTGGGAAGGGGCTGCAGAAGACAAGAGGCAGGGATGACTGGTGGGGATGTAGGAACTGCTCCATCCAGCCGGGTTTCCTACTACGCAATGAAAGCCAGCACCATTCTCCCAGAGGAGGTTTCCAGAGGCTGCCAGAGGAGTCAGAGTCGAACGGGGTCGGGATACCCTGGACGTGACATGCTGCTTCCCTTCTTCGAAATGGTCTCTGGTTGTGGGGGCGATCCTTCCAAAAATGGGAACAGTGGTTTGACATGTATGAGAGGTCTGAAAGGGGTAGTGTAGATTCATAAGGACTTGAATTTCTGGGCTCTGTCAATGGCTCGGAGGGACAAGCGTTAAAATAACTAAAAATATAACAGGCCTGTGGACGTGTGGCCATGGTAGTGTGTTCTCAGTGTGGGAAGTGGATTGGACCTGTTTGGACAGCTGGATGGGACATTTCCGGGATTCTGGGTTCTGGGCTCGGCAGCATAAGCTTTGGTGGAAACCCTAACTGCTTACAGCTCCCTTTCCTCTTGCCTCAGCAGCCTTGGACAAGCAAGCTCGTTCTTAGCCGTTCAGTATTTTCCTGACAATTGTGAATCGCCAGGTTTGGGGTTGGGGTTGGGGGCTGAGAAAGTTCGATGAGCTATTTATTGCAAAGGAAAAGAAGGAATTGGAGGGGAGAGAATGTGCAGAGAATGAGAAGGTAGATTTAGCGGACAAGGGTGCTTATTTTCCCTCTCTACCTCTGGCAGCCGGGGCTGTGTGTGGGGAGATGTCTCCTTTGCATTCACAGATGTCACGGAGCTGGGAGCACGGTGGTGACACGCCTCGGAGCCGCCGTGGCCCCAGAACCTGCCCCGTGTCTACACTATCTCAAGGCAGATTCAGAGAGGATTACTATTTTTACATTTGGCTGCCATGATTTCTGGGCCTCCTTTCACACACTTAGAAAAGGATCCTCTTCCTAGCTACTTTAACCAATTACACGCTATTTCCGCAAATCTGTCATCTTTTTCATTTCCCCAGGCACTTGGGCAATGAGGGGACACCTCAGTAGCTTTTGTTGTGAAGCTCGAGGTTCCCAGGCAAACACCACATTCTTTGGGCTCTCATGTAAGCCACACGGACTCCTCATTCTTTTGCATATGGCTTTCCTCCAGATAATGTTTGAGGGAAAGTGGCGACAATTTGTATCAGAAGCTGTCTCCGTGTCCTTGCTGTCCCCAGTACACGTTTCTGTCCTGATGTTTGTCACATCAAATTGAAATGATCTGTTTACACTTTTGTGTCTCCTCTGGCCTCCTCCAAACTTCTCAATAGCAGGCACTTCCTTTTTGCATCATAGGATGTTGAGTTGAAAGTTTCAGCTGGGGCTCCAAGATACAATAGAGACAGAATACCAAAGCAAGATCCCACGCCATTGTGCAGGTTTTTAAAAGGGGAGCGTTGACAGCCAGTTCCATGATTCTGAGACACCTCAATCAGATGAAGGATATAAAAGGGGCTCAGATTCGTGAGGTTGTTTCTGAGGACCTAACTCCTGTGCATCATCAATGCACCAAGCACACAGTTGGTGTGTGCTGGAGACACCATGAGCTAGACCCTAAATCATACTTGAGAAATTTAATGTGGTCTAGAACAGGTCAGTGAGGGAGAAAGAGACAGAGACAGGGGTTCACATAGGGAACATAGGGGGCAGAAGGAACACAGGGCTGCATTTGGAGGTCATTTGCCCTTGTACGAGGCAAGGCATATGTAAGTTTGTCCAACAGGCCAGATACCCTGGAGTCATGACGAGCCCTCACCGGTAGAATACCTGGAGGAGGGCAGGGGAGGGGACCTGAGCATTGAGTCATGTGAGAAGTGCCCCTTCCCAGGACCGGGGGGCTGCGGGGACATCAGCCCACTGGGGGAGAAGCCAAGTTTTCATAGGAGCGCTCGGAAGTTTCGTCATGTATTTCCCTACTGAGTGCACTTTAAAAGGTCAGAGAGATAAAAATAAAATTTCGCTTTGATTAGAACCTACTGGTCATGCTGAATCAATATATCAGTCACATTTATTCCCCTAAGTGTCAGACACAGGGCCTGACTCATCTTAAGCGTTTGATAAATACCAGACTGAGCTGATCTGATTTTGGAATGTATTTTTCTTCTACCGAGCCAAAATACGTCCAGGAGGCAGCCCAACTGAATGGCAGTCCATATTTTATTTCAGGGTTATCTCTCCTTAAATAACTTTTTGGGAAAGATTTTACATGAATAATTAAAGTGAGTAGCTAAATATAAATGCACATTTAGAAAGCAGCTTTTCATTATTACGCATAAATATTGTCTCACTCCAAAGACACGAAAATTTTAAATCTTTTTTTAAAAGCAGGCTCCTCATGGAGCCTCACATGGGGCTCGATCTCACAACCCTGAGATCAAGACCCCAGCTGAGATCAAGAGTCAGACACTTAACTGACTGAGCCACCCAGGTGTCCCCAAAGACAAGATCTCATTATAACCTATGGAAAGTCCAAATATCCTATGGTCCAGTTTTTGGCAGTGTCACCATCAAAGAAATACCAACCCAATGGAAAACTTTCACTGAAACCATTGGACATCCAGGAAAACATCAAGAGCATTACACAGACAATGCACAGCAAAACTTCTCTTAAAAAATCCTCTTTTGCAACTTCTATCCTCCTAATGAGCTAACCCAAGCTCTTCCTTCTTGAAAATTCCCTGAAACTCTCTGACGTCCACTCCCTGGTCTCCTGTCCCTCATTACTTTAAGTCCATTCTCACCAGCAAATCCTCTCTCCTCTCTCTTAGACCTTTCTCAGTGTTCTCTGCATGGTTGACTCCACTGAATTCTTCATGAGCTGGAGGGTGGGGGGAGACTTAGCAGAAAACACCCAAGATTTTCCTGAGGGGTTGGGTCGAGAAGGAAGAGGCTGTGAGTATTTCATTGTTTCCTCTGTCACTCCACATGAGAGACTTGGCAAAGGGCAGCCCTGGGGGGTTAGGGGAACAGCTGACCCTCTGTTTTACCACCTCTAGGGCTTTCTCTACTCCACAGTCTGTGCCATCAGTAGCTTGATAATAAAGTGAAACCCTATAAGAAATTTAGCCCTTTGGTTTTGTTACTGATTAAAATGTATAGTATAATATTTTATCTCATTAGTCACTGAGACCTGGGTGTAAATGAGTGTATTAGATATTTTACTGAGAGTAGGGTCGGCCAGTAAATTAAGAAGAAGGCTAAGGCATGAAAAAGAAAGCCTCAGAAATGGGAAAAAGTGGGAACATTAGATACAAAATTTGACATTTTCTTTTTCAAAACATTGGCAAGGGGTTAGTGCTGGTCCTAGAAAAGGCCTAGGCAGACATTATTATTTTGGGGGAGTCTAGATGGCTGGTAGGGGTGTGAGTTGATGCAAACTTTAGGGTGAGGAGGGGGATAATTTGGTCACATGTATCAAAAGCCTTACAATGTACCTAGCAAGCTTCCATCCAGTAATTCAACTTCTCCTTCTTCTTCTTCTTTTTTTTAAAGATTTTATTTATTTGACAGAGAAAGAGACAGCGGGAGAGGGAACACAGCAGGGGAAGTGGGAGAAGACTTCCAGCCCCCACTTCCCCAGCAGAGAGCCCGATGTGGGGCTCAATCCCGGGACCCTGGGATCATGACCTGAGCCCAACGCAGACACTTAGTGACTGAGCCACCCAGGTACCCCCAGTAATTCTACTTCTAAGAACTCATTCTAAAGAACGAAAAAGATGCATTCCTAGGGATGGCAACTAAAAGGTTAGTTAAAATTAACATAGTAACTGCAGGCCAATCATTGAAAACAGTCTACATGTCCAAGAACAGAGAACTGAGTGAGTGAATTAATGTTCATTATTAGAGGCAATACTATGTAGTTGTAAAGAATCACATCACCCAAGAATATTTATTTGTATGAGACATATTGCCAAAGCCAGTAAATAGAAAGTAGTTTCTTGGGGCGCTTGGGTGGCTCAGTGGGTTGGGCCTCTGCCTTTGGCTCAGGTCATGGTCTCAGGGTCCTGGGATCAAGCCCCGCATTGGGCTTTCTGCTCAGAGGGGAGCCTGCTTCCCCTTCTCTCTCTGCCTGCCTCTCTGTCTACTTATGATCTCTCTCTGTCAAATAAATAAATAAAATCTTCAAAAAAAGGAAAAAAAGAAAGTAGTTTCTTTTTTAAGATTTTATGTTCTTTATGTAATCTCCACACCCAGCATGGGGCTTCAACTCATGACCTCGAGGTCAAGGGTCGGCTCTCCACCCATTGCACCAAGCAGGTGTCCTGAAAAATTCTAAAATAATGTGCACTGTATGATATCATTTATTAAATACAAATAATGAGGAAAGACACTGGAAGGACACAATAACAGTGATTATCCTTCAGTTAGGGATGATACAGATTTTGATATTTTTTTCTTCCATGCTTTTCTGTATTTCCCAAAGTTTCCACACTAATCCCACATTGCATAAGTAAAACAAATAAGGAAAACATGTTTTGCAAAGAAACCACTATTTTCTTCAGGTGTGACCTGTCTTTCCGACAGTGAGTGAACAGTCTTTTAACGTGATGCCATTAAAACAGAAACAGTTAAAACAGTTTCATGGGTCAGTGGTTTACACTGGCAGAGTCGGAGAGAAGACCCAGTGCATACGGGCTAGAAGTTACCCACAACTGGTTTGCCTTCATTTTAAGTGAGCAGATGTGTTCGTAACGTGATAGGCTGTTCACACCTGCCCGGCACGATGGTTTGAGAACAGTCTCAGTTCTAGGAAGCCCAGGTGGGCAGCAGTACCGGGAGCCCCCGGAATTTTCAGATAAATAAAAAACACTTCCTTCACAGTTTGGCATTTTTGGGGAATGCCAGAGAAAACCCACCATCTTGCAACCTACTACTTTACAATTATACTTGCCTTAAGGGTAGGAAATGGGGAAGCTAGCAAGATCCTCTATACTCGTATCAAACAGACTCTCTCATAGGTCCCATATTTTCTGCCTTGGAAAATTAGCATTTACATTCGGGTAACACCTTTATTAGAATAAATGGAATACGTTGGGGTCAGTATTAGGGCAACGATAATTACCTATTTGCTAAATCTATGAAAGTCGAGCGTTTTGTTGATCTAGGAATTTTTCTATGAGAAAATGACAACCTGGAAATATGAGAAAACAGCCAGATTTATCTTTTCTTTTCTTTTTTTTTTAATTAACACATAATATATTTTTTGTTTCAGGGGTACAGGTCTGTGAATCATCCTGCTTAGACACTTCACAGCACTCACCATAGCACATACCCTCCCCAATGTCCATAACCCAATATCTTTTCCTTTTTTCCCCCAGTTTTGGTCATGGTCAAAAGCTTTTGAAGTTTGTTTGTTTTCAAGATTTTATTTTTAAGTATCTCTACACCCAGTGTGGGACTTGAACCTACAACCCTAGAATCAAGAGTCACGCGCTCCACCAATGAAGACAACCAGGCTCCCCAAAACTTTTAAAATTTTAATCTTCTCCTACAGTTTAAGCACAGAAGTTTGGGGGAAACTCTTTAAGGAAAAAAGTCCTTCTGGTGCCTCAAAAGGGCCAAGAACCTGATAGCTTTACAGTAGCAAAACACCTCTTCTCACACCAATATCCCTCTTTGCTGACATAGTTTTATTTCAAAGGACTTTTAAAGAAAGACAGCGGAACATGGCTTTTGAGGTTTTGACATTGAGGCTCCTGGGGAGCTGGGCTCTGACACAATATAGCCATCAAGTCTTTGGACCTAAAGGGGCTGACCTCATCAGAGTCACCTTGCCACCAGCCCGGGCACCCTGACTTCCCCAGCTGCTCCAACCACTTATTCTTAGCATTAAAAATAAAATAAATTTCTTTCTAAACTAGGAAAGTGTATAGACTTCGGAGGCAGGTAGATCTAGAATCTGCTTTCAACTCCCTTTGTGTATATTATATTCAACAGTTGCAATAATGGTTAAGTAGTGAAATTCATGGTCCCTTGCAGAAAGGATAAGTAATGGGCCTCACAAAGTCCTATCATTAACCAAGGGCTTCCTGATCTCATCATCTCTCCTCACTCATTTGAAAATCGTTCTTATAAGTGATTTGGTCTCCTCTGCTGGTTTTGCACATCTTCTATCTTTCCCCCAGACCTCTCCCTTTACTTTCTCACGGCACCCTAAGCCTTAATTTACTCAGCTGCAGAATGGGAGGATAAAAGCCAACCTCTTCATTTGTTGAGGTTAAATCTAGCCCACGCTGAACTCTCCAGGGGCTGCTCTTGTCCCTGCTCTGCCTTCCCACTCGTCTTCCCACCTGCCTCACCCTGTAGACCTTGCACTTTGTCTGGATGTTCTTCCTACTTCTCCTTGCTTCACTAATTCCCATTCAGAAGCCACCTTCTGATTCTCTCTAATAACCAACACTGGATTAGAAGTCAATTTCAAAGCATTCTGAAACTGGTCTGCAGTGGCATGTAGGGTACTGTATTTAATTACATGCTTATCTATCTGTCTCTTCTCATCTGTACTCTGAATGATGCTGGTACATGACTGTAATCCTAGGGACTCTGGCACCAGGTACAAAAAAGATGATCAATAAATATTTGTTAAATTAATCAGTAATGTATGCAGAACTTGTAGAACTGTATTGACACAGGAAGAACCCAATACAGGAGGCCATGATTATAAGGTTGTGGGAGTGTAAGGTGATCCACAAGAAGGCTGCCACCAGAATTGACATAGTTGTCCAAGAGAGCCACAGTGTGGGGCTACAACACTAACATGGACAGACTCTTTGAAAGCTGGATCCAAAAGGAAATGAACGATAAGGACTGTATGACCATTGCTTTTAATATTCCTGCCTATTTTAAAGTCCCCGGTATATGGGTCTTGGTGCTTTTTAAAAGTTATCTTCTTGGGGCGCCTGGGTGGTTCAGTCGGTTAAGCGTCTGCCTTCAACTCAGGTTATGATCCCAGGGTCCTGGGATCAAGCCCCGCATCGGGCTTGAAGCAGGAAGCCTGCTTCTCCCACTCCCTCTGTCTGCCCCTCTCTGCCTACTAATGCTTGCTCTGTCAAGTAAATTAAAAAAAAAAATCTAATAAAAAAATAAAAGTTATCTTCTTCAAATGGGTGAGACAACTTCTAATGAAAGATGTAAACATGTAAGTAATGCAAGAGAGCTACGTGTTGCCGTCAATGTCACTGTTATGATAATCTATTGTGCCTAATTACCTTTGATCCCCAGGGAGGTTTTGGGCTGTCCATTTGTTGTCCTTACTTAACAGGAGAAATTAAGTGACCGGCATATTACACAGTATAGATTTGGAAAGGGGAGTCGAGTCAGGTCCCTCTGTTTCTAATCTCACCCTCTTCCTATCTATCATGCAGCCGAAGAGAAGTAGCAGCATCTGCGCCCCTTCCCTTCCTGCCGCTCCCAGAGCTCCCCAAATATTATGAAGGTCATTTGACTTCTACAGGTAGAAGACAAATGAGATGTGAGGATCTGAGAGTCGATGTGGTCTGTTCAAGCCTTATCTGTGTTTGCTCTTTCAACATCCTTAAATCAAAGGCTTTGTCTTGAGTTACATCATGAGAAATCCAAAAGGCTGGTTTTTACCCTTCCTGGCAACCAAGTGTTTGTAGCGATGCCCCTGACAGGCTAAGCATTGCTTTTGTAAGCATGCCCACCGTGGGCAGTGTCTTCCACCACAGGACACAAAACCATCAGGGCCCCATTTAATGTCACTTAAGTCCCGCCAGGCTACAATTAACAACTTTAGTGAACTCTCTCCTCTCCTAGGGAAGCAACACCCTCCTATCAACTCTCCTCCTCTTCCCCAGAGTATTAGATAATACCCGCCTGCCCCTAATACCTGCTAGATGACCGCAGGGGCTGACAAATGTCCAGAAACCTCGTCACTCCACAGAGGGTTGGTCACCGTGATGGCCATTAGGTAGCACACAAATGACTCAGGGGAAGAACTCCAGACAGTGGGACAGGGGGGTTAGGGAGGATGGAAGCCCTGAGGATTTAGTCCTGGCCAAGCCCGTGTACCATTCTCTTCTACCTGAATCTGCCCTGTCCAGTGAGTTCATCCTCTGTCATGGGCATTTGGCTCTGGCGCCCGGAGAGCAAAAAATTCAAACCTGGGTACGTGCCCACTTTCTTTATAGAGCGTATGTGAGATGCTCCCTGGGGCACCAGCCGCCGGGGCTGAGACTCGTTCCCGTGTCCAGATTAGCTGAACTCACCTCACAGTTGTAAGCAAATTAGATGAACACTTCTGAACCGGGATGATGATAATACCCGGAGAAGATGAACTAATTAAGAATTATAGTAATGAGAGGACAGTCAAAATAATACCCATGTTTATTTAGTATCTGTCACTTGAGGAATATGGGGTGAGCCATTGATGTCACTTCATGAGCCCTCCCTCTACTTTAGGAGGAAGCAAAGGGCAGGTGTCAGTTACAAACAAGTCTCTTTGGAAGAAGGTTCATCAGGGAAGAATTACTGTGTAAGGGGAAGGTCTGAAAAATGGGACTTTGAGTCTCACAGCTGGCATTCCCAGGATGGAAAATGCCGGCCTATTCTTTTCCTCCTGTGCATTTGCTCAGCCCTGATGCTGCTCCCTAGCTCCCACGTTAATGTGCTTTTTTCTATTCATGACTTCTGTTCTTTCCTAATTACTCTGGCCCCTAGACTCCCAACGCATGTCCTGATGTTTATTAATAAGTATTATTTTCAGAAGGATTACATTTTCATAACATTGCATCAATCACGATCAAACAGATTTCTTTACCTTTAGGACTTTAATATGCTACTAGGTCTAAGTGAATGTACAGTACATTTTAGGTTGAGCCTTTTGAAATGACCATTTCTGTAGGTCGAAAACAATGGAACATTGACAATTTCATATGATCCAGCCTAATAAGATTCAGCACTTCCAAACTTGCCTGACTACAAAACTCTTCGGGGGAAAATTTTGTTGCTGTATCAGTGTCCTTGGGCCTCACTCTGGGAATCACTTCTTAGGTACTTAAACACAGAGATTATGAGGTGTTTGAGTCATACATGTTGCTTGGATTCCATCTCGCTCTGATGCGACAGGATAATGGGTTGAGCAGAATGAGAAGCAGGCACGTGGGGGAATCCTGCTAGGCACTGAGGCTGTTTCCAGGAAGGGTGGCCCATTATGGCCATCTTCCTACACAGCACTTGCTAGTACACGACTTACCCTAGGATCCTTATGGGACTCTACTCCAATCCCGAAGCTTATGCCAGCCCCTTTAAAGGATGATTGTCCCTATACCATTATATTTTGTTCCTGGACCCTGAGGCTTTTTAGCAGGGTAGAACCAATCATCAAATATAGGAAATGACTAAAAGTCCTCATACCAGAGCAGGTTCCCAGAGGAAGATCCTGGTTGATTTCCAGTTGCATGGGGCAGCAGAGGAAGTTGTAACCATCCCAAACCAGGACTAGGCATAGAGAAGCAGAGGTGAACCCCAAGAGACCATACTAGTATCACAGAGCTTCCTCTGTGTATCCTCTGTGTGAAATCAGGAAAGTGTAGTATCATGGAAACCAAGAAAAGAAATCCAAAAGTAGGTAGTGGGACATCTGCATTGAATGCTGTTGCGAAAATAGGTACAAAGAAGTCCACATTATGTTTGGCACTGACAGGAGCAATACCTTGATATAGAGGGGACAAAATCATGGTTTACAATAAGGGTCTGCTAAGTGCTCTATATGCATTAATTCACAAAATTCTCACGGTCGTCTTATGCAGATTCTAACATCACCCTCGTTTTACAGAGGAGGAACCCAGACACAGAGAGAATAAATAACCTGCCCAAGGCCACATGGCTAGAAAGTGGCAGCAGGGCTTTAGGCTGTGCTGGGAACCATATCGTATTCCTTTCATGACACCGCAAATCTCAGATCAGTAACTCCAGACAGTGCTTCCGGCAAGGTTGCTGAGAAGGGAAAATAGACGTGGGGTGGGAGCTTGAGAGGCTGTAAGGCTGAGAGGGGGTTTCCCCTCGAAAGTTAGTGAACACTGCCTGTGGGCTGCATGCTGACAGGGATAAAAGAAGGTGGGGGGGGGGACGGTGGATGTTGGCTGGTAGAGGCATTCTCGAGCAGCAGGTGAGATCCGGATGGATCCCATGGAGCCCTTTGATAGGAGCTGGGCTCATCCTCTGTACCAGGAAGGGAGGCAGAGAAAAAGGGCACAGGTGAGTATAGCCGGCAGTTTTGGGAGAGGAAAGATGACAAGTACTATCTGCTGACTCCTATTTTCTCTGAAGGATACAGCAAGATAATCATCTGAGACTGGGGCAGGAGGTGGGCGGGGGGGGGGGGAACCTGCAAGAGGACTGAAGAGAGGAGAGGTATGAAATGGCCATTTTGGGTTAGGGGTGGGAGAGAGCACAATGAGGAGCCCTTAGGAAGCTAAAAGAGACAATTCAATACCCCTAAGTTTTATGGATGCTCTCTCCCTTTCTCAAATCTTTCATGGTTTTTATTCTATGAAATTTTTCATTCTAAATCTGTGGAAAAAGAAAGAGGGGAAACCGTCTGCCCTTTCTCCCATTACTGCTGTGCTGGGAGTAGTAGGAATACATTTGGAAGTGATGGGCTAGTAAATCCGAGACGGTCCAGGCAGATGGTTTGGGATTGCGGAAAGCTAATATAAAGAGAAATATGACCTGGGTTTCTTACCTGCAGAAACTTAAGTTTTTCCCTTTGTTTTCATCAAGGCCCATCTGTCCCTCTTTAGGACATTTCTTAAGGAGGAATATGGGATGATAAATGATCCCAGGTGAAATTTATCTCTGCCTGGGTTAAATCCTCGTGCTTTCCCCGAGGAATCAAGGAGTACAGACAGAACGCTATTACAGCTTCTAGAGCTTGAGAGCTGATCAACATCACCTGGGTGGCTTGTTAATCCACATTGCTGGGGCCCCACCCCCAGGCTGTGAATCAGTAGGTCTTGGGGGAGTGGTACTGGAAATAATTTGCATTTCTAACAGGCCCAGGTGGTGTTCCCACCACTGCTGTCTGGAGACTGACTCGGAGTGTTTTGTAGAGTGTGTTGTCACTGGGGTGGCCAGGGATGTTCCCATATCTCACCCAACAAGGACTAGGAAAGAAGATATCTCCGGTTGACTCAAGCCCCAGAACAATTCAGATGCTGAGGTCCCTTAAACCCATCTGCTACTGCTGGACTTGTTCTTCCTTTCCCTCCCTCCAAATCACTTCGTTATTCCTTAAAAAGAGTAGCAGGGAATAATTGAATAAGAGTAACTCCTACATAAAGCGCTAACCCTGCCAGGGGTTAGCACAACTGTGTGAGGTAGGTACTGTTATTAACCCCAACTGAGTGGGGAGGAAATGAAGACACAGAGGGGTTAAGTGACATACTTGAGGTCACACAGTTAACAAGTGGAGAGCTGAATATGAACACACATTAGCTTAATTCTGGTACCAACATTATTTCTACACCTTCCATATGTCAAACAAAGGTAAATGTGGAGGTAGCTTTGGTCTCTCCAATTTAGGGATCCTTGCTGTTTGGGTAAATCATGGTTGGCTGCCATCCAACACTAGGGACACTGAGCAATACAGGATTATTGAAAGAGCTCCGTTGTACTCACTTTTCTAAAACTGCATAACCCTTGGGCAAGTCACACAATTTATTTTCATTGTCTCAGCAATAAAATGAGGGGGTGTACTGTCTGAATTTTCAAGTTCTGAAAGCATAAAATTCTCCCTGAGTTTTAGTCACGTTTTCCTCCTCAGCTCACTCATCTAGAGCTCAGGTAGATGTGTGTTACTTGAAGTAACACAAACCAGGGACGCATAATCCACAGGCACCAGCTCCTTCCTCCATGGTTAAGAACCCTGGCAGTCTCTTGTCCCAGAGAAAGTGAGCTTTGCTGTATGAGATGGGTTTTACTTCAAGTGGCAGGAGAAGAGTAAGGGCTAATTATAAAGATACTCTTCTAAAAACAGTATGGCGGTCCAGTGGGAACCAGTTGGTTACTGCCATTGGCTGGCTGGGAGACACTGAGCAAGTTGTCTTGTCTCAACATTTGGATCTGTGAAATGGAGATAATTAGGAGTGTAGGGTGGTTTATCTAGTTAACCATTACCTAGTGCTTGGTCAGATCTCCATAGCCAGACATTCTCAGGTTGAAAGACAGATTACGTATCAGTCTCATAAACAATAGAAGGTGAGGTGGTCTTGATTTTTTTTTTTTTTCAAAACAAGAATCTAGAAAACTCTGACCATTCTCCAGAGTGTCGTTAGAGTTAACTGTCTTTGGGAGACCCCATTCATGATTTAGCCAAAGTATAGTCTCACGAGAACATCTATTCAAGGGACAGGAGGGCCAGTGGGGTCATGGAGTTGAGGTTAATAAGGTCTTACAGAGAGCTAGTCATGTATTGGGCATTGTAGAATTGCAAGTAATGATTCTAGCAATAGCTAACATTTATAGAGTTCTTAGGATGTGCCAGACATACAATCATCACGTGTCATTCACATAACCCTAGGAGTTAGGTACTACTGTTGCCCCATCTTACAGATAGGGAAATTGAGGTTTATAGAGGCTAATTAGTCAGACTAATTCCAGTGGCATAAGCATTCAAGGTGACAGGAGGATTTGAACCCAGACGGTCTGATCCCAGAGCCCAGATACGCAGCCATGGTGTTACATTGCCTTCATACAATGGTGAACAAGACAAAGGCCAGCCCCTCAAGGGGCCAACCTTATGGAGGGAAACAGATGGGCACCAGGAACAGAAGTCCGTCAACATGGCCAACCACGAACATAAGAGGAGCAATTGACTGCAACCAGGAAGATCCAGAAAGACTTCAAAGTGGAAAAACCATTTGAGCTGAATGTTGAAGGAGAGGAGTGGTGTTGTAAGAGGTGGAGATGGGGAAAGAGGGCTGGCTCAAAAGATGATGTACTTCTGATAGGGGCAGGAATACAGGTGCCACCTGTTTAAGTCTTTCTTCTAATGTGCAGTTTTATCTCATTTTCTAACTTCCTGTTCTGTTCATGGGGGGTGGACCCTGAAGCCTTAGATTTTGTAGGCTCAGAGAGTCTGAAAGTTGGGTCCATCTCATCCCTCAGTGGGGTTTCAAGTGTCATCATGGCCTGTGCTGAGATCCTCCCCAAGCCAGGCCTTTCACGATTTTCTCATCAGGCAAACTTTCATTGTGCTGCCAAGCGCTGTTTTCTCTGGCCATTAACGTCTGGTATGTTTGGGCCAACCACCAGCTTGAAAACTCAGGGACAATGGGAAACCAAGACTACAGGGCAAAGCTGCTTGAGCTCTCTTGTTCTAGCCTCCCTCATTTTGTGTTTCATGCATCTTCCTCAGGTAAAAAGATTCCTGCTCTTTCTCCACCAGTAACTTCCTTCCTTTGACAGGTCTTCATTAATCCAATCATTTCTGGTGATTTCCCCCAGTCTTCTTCTTCTTCTTCTTCTTCTTCTTCTTTTTTTTTTTTTGATGCTCCAATAGCTTTATTAATTTTTTTTTTTATTCCCCCAGTCTTCTTACTGAAGAGTCAGAATAAGAATAGATGAAGAATCCAGGGAAAAGTAAGGAAGGAAAGGAGAGAGGAGAGGGGAGGATGGAGGGAGGGAAAGCGAAACAAAAATTTGAACTTTGTGCCAGCTGGGCCTCATTTCTGCTACAGTTGTGTCTCTGAGTTCAGGAAGGAGAGCTATCACATGTGACAGCTATCTGGTGTTCTCTGCTGCCTGTGCACCCATGAGCCCTTCTTCAGGCTAGACGGAGAGCCATTCCCACCCCTTCTTGGCCTGTTTGGGTGCAGGGTCTGCTTGGCAGTATGTTCTCTTCATTTTCTGAGCACATCCATGTGAGTTTTGCTGAAATGCTGCATCGGCCATATTTTTATCAGGATTGGATCTCTCTATCAGCACCAGACCTTACTGAGCCTAAATGACACCCTTCCAGCCCTGGGACCTCCATGGAACTTTTCTCCGTTGACATCCCTGAGACTTATCTTTCCTGCTCTCTTCCTACCTTTCCCACCATGGACTCCCAGTTCTTTCTTTGACCCCTCTTCCTCTGCTCACCCTTAAAATTTGGTTTTCTTTAGTTTCCCATCCCTGCCTCCTTACCCCTCTCTATGTGCTTTCCTTAGAAGACATGCCAGGTGATCATTCCCTGCCTGTGAGTCATTGACTCTCAATTGCCATCTCCAGGCCTGGCTTCTGGTTTCAGCTGCATGCCTCCCACTGCCTGTTGAACATCTCCAACTAGAAGTCCCAGGGGAACTTCAAATTCATCATATACCAGAGTTAACTGACTCTCATCTCTCCTCACTCTTCTCTATTCACTCTGTGCAATACAAAAATGGGGGGCGGGCGAGGGGGGCGGGGGCGTGCCTTCCAGACTCCGCCCTTTGCCTTACCTACTCCTACTCTGCACCACCCTACCTGTCCCTCCATTCATTTATCATATATTACTGATTTTAAGTTCTAAACCTTTCTGGAATTGATCTTCCCCTGTAGATCCCTGCTATCATTCTCTACTTGAAGTCCTAAGTATAAGAAATATACTTTGGACCACAACTGTTTCTCCTGGCCTCCAGGCTCAATGCTTTCATATCCATTCTCCATGCTACCTCTGGAGTAACCCACCTAAGAGGAAAACCACCAAGATTCTCCTGCTTGAGAGTCTTCATTGGCTCCTCATCAAAACAACAAATTCCTAACTTGGAGCCTGGCAGATAAGGCCTAGCATGACCTGGATCTACCTCTCCTATTTCATCCCAGCACTCCCTGCCTCATGCTTCAAACTCTGATGATGATGCTATGAGAGTAGCTTGTAGCTTTCCAACACCCCATGCTGGCTCATGAGTTCTATTCTATTCTATTCTTTCCTCTGAAGAGTGTCCTTCCCACCTTTCTTCATCTGGATCACACTAACTCATCCTTTAAGACTTAATCCAGCCATCACCTGGCTTAGGAAACCTTCCCCAAAACCTTGGGTTAGGGAATTTCTGCTGTTGCCTCCTGCTCTTATTATCTCTTGACCTATGAAGAGCAGGTTGGAATGATCTGTCTGGGAATCCTTCTCCTCATTAGGCTATAATCTCATCAAGGTCTTAGCTGCTTTTTCCCCAGTCCCTAGTCCAACACCCAGCATATAGTAGGTACTCAGTTAATGTTGTTGATCAGAACATAACCTCACTGAGCAGGGGTCATGAATTTTCCACAATTGGACTCCTAGCAGGTACTCAACAAATGTCCCATGGGCAAATGCTGTTCCTGTTGGCAGCTATAATGGGAAGAGGGGAGGAAAATTCTGATCACATAGTGCTTAAAGGTACCAAGGAGGTCAGGCATAATAGAAACCACGCATCGGTATTTCATCCCTGAGTGGCATTCATCTTTGAGCATGAGATTTGAAGGTATTAGGCTCTCCGGTAATTATTTAAGAGAGTGATCTACCACCAAGCCCTCTCATAAGCTCTCCCACATCACCAACGGTCATGATCACCTCAATAAAAGGAATTATTATGAATTAAGAAAATTATGGCATAGAAAGAGGGTTTGAGGGCCAAGAGTGGACCCTGGGTTCCCCCAGGTGGGCTCCCATGGTTCCCTGGGATGAATTCTCCAGACCCTGCCTCCCACCGAGCCCACCCATTGACCCTCTTCCCAGTAGCCTCTTTGCACAAAAGCTCTGCTGCTCCATGGCTTGTCATTGCTTTTGCAATTGCAGAGCATAAATAGCTAATGAGGCATGTTGGGGCCAACAAGAGAAGCCTCTGTGGATTCCATTTGGTCTCTGAAGGGTGGGGGAATATGCATTTTGAACACCCACTTCCTGCTAATCCTCCCACCAAACCAGTCGGGCTGGTTGTAATGTATTATTAGAAAGCCCACACATCCATCTTTGGAACAACAGAGTCACTTGTTGCATGAGGAGTGTTTCACATCTATAGAACCTGAATGGAGGAATGGGGGTGGGGGGAGCTGGGACAGGCAGGTCAGGGACGGGGGTGGGGGCAAGCATGGCCCAGAGGACAGAGCTTGGGTTTCAGAATTAGGTAGAATAGATTTAAATGCTGCCCTGCCCCCTGCACGCTGTGTGGCCTCGAGCCCATGACTTAACTTCTCTGAGGCAATGATGAACTCTCAAGGGCTCTGGTGAGGATTAAAGGAGACTTCTGTATGGCACCTAGCCCAGGGCATGGAGATAAAAGGTGCTGGCAAAATACCAGTTCCTCTGACGTCAGTGCTTCCTGGGGTGTTCTTGCAGGGCAGAAAAGCCCCAGTGGATGCCCTCCACTACCTGCTACTTCTCCTTGGAGCAGAGTGTTCTTAGCAGCCACAGGAAGTGAAGTGCTGCCCAGCACCCTTACTGGCCACACAGAGCTCCCCCCAACTCCTGTTGCAGGACTAGCTATTCCAGATGGACACAAGGGATGGAGCTGCCATTCTGTTTGAAGGGAGAGAATTTTCCAGGCTGCACTGCGAAGCAATATTCCCTCAACATCTCGACAAACTTAACTGTTAATCAGAGCTTTCCTTTCCTCCTTCCCTCTGTTCTTTTCCTCTCACCAGAAAGAACACCGTGAAATGAGAGGATTGGTCTCTCAAACAACCCCTAGAACCGACAGGTACCAGCCTTCCTGTCTTCCTAAACACCATCATGAGTTGTGACGGACATTGAATCACCAACCCTCTCGGGGAAAACCCTTCCTTCACTTTCCATCTCTTTCTTTGCAGAAAGGGAAGTGATGGCCTGAGGGGAAAAGAGGCAACTAGAGGTAGCTAAGTGAGAGGAGAAAAATGTAAGGGATAGGCTTTCTCCTTTCTTCATGGATGGGGGTCTAGGCTCGCCCCTGCTCTCAGCTTTGGATTCTCCAGTCTATCAGCTCTACTGCCTTCTGCATTTGTGCCTCCAACGCTCTTTCTTCCTGTGTCCTTCCCTGCTCCGCCCCAGCCCCGAGGGTGAGCAGACTCTGGGGCCTTAGCAAAGGCCTGCATTCTCAGCAGCAGCTGCAGGGGTCTCCTCCCCAGGGAGACCCAGAAGAACTAGGGACCCCATCCTGGAGCTGGGGGTGGAGGGAGGGTGTTGGTGCAGGTTACGCAGCAGTACTGGGAAGTCACACCCCCAGAGAAGGTCAGAGTATGCTCACCTTCTTCATCCCAGGAACCGCAGAGTGGGCTCCCCTGCATCCCACCCATCATTAGTCAGTGGTGTCCTTCCATCCCAGCACGCAGCCCCATCCCACCCTGCTCAGTGCCCCCCAAGAGCCTCGATGTCTCAAGGAGCTCTCAGCCTGCGAGCTGCACAGGTTTCCTGATCCAGAGCTGCCTGGGCAGGTGCCAGCTCTCCATGGCAGAAAACCAGCCTAACCCTGAATAAGTGCCCTGAGTGGTTGCGGTGTGATGCTCAGTCAAGTCTGGTGAGGCTCAGGTCTGGCCAGGCTTCTTGCCAGCCCAATGCTGGATCGGATAAGGGTACAGGTAGCCCAGGAGTCCTCAGCACCCCCCCTAAAGACCTCACCCCTATTCCCTTCACCAGCCAAGCTAGAGAAGAGTACACTACCTCCAGAAGATGATCTGCCCCAGGGAAGCCATGGTGAGGGGAAGGGTCCCTTCCCGCGGTGTGCTGGCTGCTGGGGGACGTGGAGCTGCTGCTGCCCTCCCGGAGCTGTGACTCATAGCCGGCTCTCGTGTGCTGGCCTTAAATAGCGTGCTCAGGCCGGGAGTGGTGTGTGGCGGCAGACGGCTCAGGTATGAGGAAACAGGGCTGCCGGGCAGAAGTCCCCGCAGGCGCAGAGACTGCCCGATCCCAGCCAGCCTGCGGAGGCTGAGCTTGCAGAGCTGCCTCTCTGGGCCCTGACCTGGCCGGAGGGGAAGAGGCAACAGCTGCCTGGACCCCCGGCTTCAGGGTCTTTATACAGCACACGTCTTCTCCTCCTGACTCTGGAAGGGAGCACTAGGGATGGTAATTTAATCTCCAAATAAGAACCGCCTGGAATAGCTCAAAGTGTCAGGCCATGCCAGGAAGCAGGGAGGATGGAGTCCCTCTCCTTGGGGGCAGTGGATGATCAGAAAGAGGCTGATCACCACCGGTGTGGTATCTCCAGGAGGGAATTCATGCCAAGAGACCACAGGAGGGCTATGAGCGGGGATGACAAGAGGGCTGAGTTTGTTGCCGAGGACTGAGTTCGCCCTGGGCCCCCGAGACAGCATAGCTGGAGGGGCAGACGTCTTCAGGCTTCTTCTCAGCCAAAGGGGGAGAGGGCCTGCCCTGCCCACCTCACCATGACTTTCACACTCCCGAGAGACACTGGCTGACATTCCCCAGAACCTAGTGCTGTTGGGAGAGTGGGTGAGAAAAACTGATCTCCGACATTTAATCTAGCTCTCAGATTTGCAAGGAGGCAGGAAGTTCTTAAGGCATAAAGCCCTTTCTCTTCCTCTTGTCCTATTGTTTCATCCATACCCTCTGTACCCTGGAGAGTAAACACCCACTGCCTGCCTGACTGCTGATTTCGGAGTAAAGCGCCCCAGGATTTCAGCCGCGTGATTCCAGTGTTGGTGCACTGGCTGCTGGAACAAGCATGGAGGATGCCGGGAAAGGAGGGCAGGACCAGGCAGGAGGTTGGGGGGAGACAATAAGGAAGAGGGTTGTTTGACAGTGGAGAGATCTTAAGAGTCACCCAGAGCCAGGTCCAATTTATTTTCAGTAATCTCTACACCCAATGTGGGGCTTGAACTCATGACCCCGAGATCAAGAGTTGTGTGCTCTTCCAACTAAACCAGACAGGTGCCCCTGCCTCCCAAATTCTTAAGTAATCATGCAACTCTGGGCAAATTACTTTTCTTCAAGGCATCTTGAAATCCATGAGAGGAGGTCCATGTGCCTTCCCTTTCCCCAGAGGAAGTAAAGGGGATGCCTGGAACCAAGGAATTGTCTGGGCTAATTGGATTTTCCCCAGTCTGGGCGGCTGAGGTAAGCAGGAGCAGTGATTTCCACAATTCCTAGACGTCTGAGCCCACCCCAGAGGCACAAGGTTTCTGCCCAACTCCTCAAAAAGCCTTAAAAAGAGTAGCATCACCTCAAGCACCCTGGAGAAGGGCCACTGAGTCTGTGTCCTCCTGTCACCCATCATCACTACGGGACCGACTGTAAGAAAGCCCTGAAGGGAAAACCAAGAGGGCGCGCTGAGATGCCCCTGCAGGAGAGAGCGTGACGGAGAGGCAGCTTCCGTTTGGGGCTGGCTGGAGGAGCATCCCTGCCACTAGGGTAAGCACTAGCAGGAAGGGGGCTGGAGCTAAAGGCGTTCTGCCGCCTCTGGAGAAGCAGACAGACATCGCTTCGGCTCTGACTCGAAAACCTGGAAAGCAATGCACATAAAATAAAGGAAAAATCACTGCAAAGCAACAGACCAATATTGCAAGACAGTAGAACAACATAAACGTGTGTGTGTGTGTGTGTGTGTGTGTGGTGTGAAGAAGCAAGAGATAGAGACTTTGAGATGTTGATCTCTCCAGGATTCGAGAGCCTCTCTTGACATTTTCTTCTCCTGGAAATGCCAAAGCCTCTCGCTCTGTCCTGTGCCCAGGCCATCTTTCTTTCTGTAAGGGATGGGGTTCTCTGTGATTCTGGCCTCTGCCTTCTCTTCTCAGAGCTCACATGTTCCCGGGGGGACCTCAGCTGTCCTCTGCTTCAACTGCCCCTGTGTCTGAAGATCCCATCGTCTGGACCCCCCCCCCGGATCCCCCCACCCCTGCTCCTGTGTGAGCCCAGCCCCACACATCCAGGCGCTTCGTGGGCATCTCCACTCATTGCTCTATAGGGACCACGAACACATCCCAGCCAGAACCGAACATGTCCCAGCTGGAATGCTTCATCTTCCATCTCCAACCCTACTGCTCCACCTCTGTTAGAGCTCTTGGAAAGTGGTGGCATTATCTGCCAGGTGGCCAAGCCAGAAACCTGAAAGCTGCCCTCTCCTCTCTTCCCTGAAGCCCTACATCATGTCCCCACTCCCCCCGCCCCAGGTCTCCCAAGGCTTCCTGCCTGTACTCGTTTGCTCGGGTTGCCATAGTGAAATACTACAGATGGGGTGGCTGAAACCATAGAAATGGATCATCTCATAATTCTGGAGGCTGGAAGTCTGAGCTACTGTAGCCGCGGGATTGGTTTTTTCTGATACCTCTCCCCTTGGTCTGTAGAGAGCTGTCTTCTCCCTGTGTCTTCACGTGGTCTTCCTTCTCTGCGTCTCCGTGTTCTAATCTCACAAGCACCACAATCGGGTAGGATTCGAGCTCCCCTTATGGCCATGACCTTTAACTTTATCACATCTTTGAGGACCTTCTCCCCAAACACAGTCACATTCTGAGGCACCAGAGGCTAGGACTTCCACACATGAATTTTTTCAGGGGAGAAGCGAATTCAGCCCATCACCTTGCTTTATGGCTTCCAATCCACCCCCATCTCTCTCTCCCCAGTAGTATTACCTAAATTCAATCCCTCATAATTTCTCATTTGAAGTGAATTTTAAATAGTTTCTTATGTCACTGTCTTGCCCTCAGACTGCCCCTGTATGTGCTGATTTACCCACCTCTGCTGGAAGGACCTTTCTTTCTTTCTTTCTAGATTTTATTTATTTATTTGAGAGAGAGAGAGAGTGCGTGGGGGAGAGCATGAGTGGGCAGAGGGAGAGGGAGAAGCAGGCTCCCCACTGAGCAGAGAGCCCGATGCGGGGCTCGATCCCAGGACCCTGGGATCATGACCTGAGCCGAAGGCAGATGCTTAACAGACTGAGCCACCCAGGCATTCCTGGAATGATCTTCCTAAAATGCAAATCCAACCAGACCACTTGCCAGGTTAAAATGATCAATGGTTTCCCAGTACCTGGGGTCTGGCCTCTGCCTACCTCTCCAGACTTTGCTTCTTAGCCCTTGCCTCCCCCCTGCTCACTCTGGGTACCCGGCATGCTGAGCTGCTTTGGGTTTCCCCAAAATGCTGCATTCCCCCAAGCCACTCTGCCTTTGTGTGTGCTGCTCTGTCTGCCTGGAATCCACACCCTGCTTTTCCTTGTTGGATATAAATACTCCGGGAAACTTTCCCCGACTGCTTCAGTCTGGCAGGTGCCAGACCCTGGGCTCCCATGTGAACCTCGTGCTTGCTTCTGTGTTCCAGAACGGTGACTGTTGACTCATCTGACTCCTGAGCTAGACACCCCTTAAAAATAGAAAAAGCATTCTTATTCTTTTTTTTTTTTTTTTGCATTTCACCCCAGTATTAGGCATGCACCACAGAAAGGATCATTATGTGTTTGTTGAAAAATGCACATTTTTCTTCCACAGCACACAATGATAGTGCTATTTCCTGTTTATGCATCTATCTCATCGCTAGTCTGTGAGCAGCTAGGGGATAAAAACTATGCCTCATTCATCTTTGTGTCACCAGGTCCTAGCACCGTGCCAGACACATAAAAAGGACGTGGTAATGTTTGATGGATGGGTGAGCAGGGATCAACCCGAGGTGTGATCCATCAAACACTTTCTGGAGATGTCTTGTGAGCTGGATCGACACTGTTCCAAGCAGGAGAGAACACGTTGCATTTGAGCTAGAGGAACAATTTAGAATTAGCACAAAAGGAAAGCAGATGTGTGAAACAACAGACAGCCTGTTTTCTCCTTGTCGATCTTGGGGAGAGAGACACAGAGACCAAGGCCAACTTAATGTCTCTCGAAGATTCTCATGAATTTTTTAAAAAATTTGTTCAACAACCCAGTCTCCCAGAGCTCTCTTTTGTCATTGAGTATCTGCATGTTTCCCTGGGCGCCAGCTTAGAGTTTTTCCCTCATAGCCTCTCCTGGCTGACAGACTACCCACAGATGACTTTGTACTTTATGAGCTCGTGCGAGCCTTACCATAACCCTATGGGGTGAGTTTTACAAATGGGAAACTGAAGCTCAGGGATTTGACCGAAGTCCATAATTTGGGTTTCCCCAGGCCCACTCAGCTGTGTGTATAGATGGGATCACAGCAATGAAAGCAATAAAGGGATCTCTGCCTTCTACGGCAGAAGCTCCGGATGTCTGCAAGGGTTATCTTGGAAAATTTCTGCACCTTTTACAAAGGTTCTCAGGAAAGCAAACTGTGGAAGATTCTTACACTGAAAGGTCCCCAAGGAACCAGGGCTTGGTGGATCTAAGCCCTTGGCAAGCCCCTCCCACGTGGGCTGTGGGCGTGGCCACCATGTGATGTAAGCAGAGGTCGAAGAAGGGCTAATGCAGCCACGCTTGCCCTCTCTGGCTGCCAAACACTCTTCTGCCACCTTGTGATAAAGTCTGTGAAACGGAGGAAAGCCAAACCAGCAGACATTCCCGAACATCAACCAGCCCCCACTGACCGACCAGCTGGCCACCGCCACGTGAATGACCTTGGGTGACTAGAAGAATCACTCAGCTGAGCCCAGCCCAAATTACTGACCCCCATAATCATGAACAAATAACATGGTTGTTTTTTCAAGCCACAGTTTAGGGGGTGGTTTGTTACATCAGCAATAGACAGGCTCTTCTTTCATCTTATTCTGCTCCGGGTTTTTTCTGGCGATGGCTGCCTTTGGAGTCCCTTCTGATGTCATCTCACCATTTACTACTGCCGGGACCTGTGGAGTCAACAGCAAAAGGGGTGTCTTGCTTCCAAATTGGAATGGTGTTTCATGGAGCACCCGGTATGCTGAGCCATGTCACACACACGTGCATGCACACGTGCATGTGTGCACACACACACACACACACACCTCAGATTTAACATACAAGAGTTTGCTGTTGGATGTACCATTAAGAAAGAAAGAAAGAGGGGCCTTCAGCTGCCCAAAGCAGCTACTACACCCACACCTCTGGGCCTATTCACACCTATTTCAGCCTTTCCCTGATACACTAGCATGCACTAAGGCCTGTTCTGAGAGATACCTTACGGTTAGTGGGGCTTTGGAGTCTTATGATACTCAGCTGGAGGCAGAGATCTCATAATTCTCCACAGAGCTGGGGAGAGCAGATATTGCCATCTTAATACAGAAAACTTCAAAAAGGATAATTGAAGGGGATGCTGACATCCGGTAAAATATTAAGGAGTTATCATTTTGTTTGAGACCTGGACTTTCTCTTGCTAGTTGCTAGTGCTGTCTTATTAGTAAATGGCTGATTGCTTTCTCACTGGGCAGGCCAGGGGCCAGTATTCCCGCAGAAGCCATGCTAGCTCTCAGTGCTGCCTCCTTCATCTTTCAGCAAAGCCCCTGTTTTCATGGCCAAGGCCCAATGTGCCAGAGCCTGGATGCATTTCCTGACCAGCTGACTCCAAATTCAGCACCGTTCCCCACTCCACGTTCACGGACAGCGTTGCTAGCTGGTCACGGACTTCTTTCCTGCTAATCTGGTGTGGCTCCTGAAACCCTTCCAAAAGAGCATAGAGGAGGCCCCTCCCAAGCAAATGGAGATGTTCCTTGTATTTGTTTGCTTGGACTGCCGTCACCGAGAACTGTATTATGCAGCAGATACAATTCATCTCATGGTCCTGTAGGCCAGAAGTCTGACACTAAGGTGTTGGTAGCGTCGGTTCCTTTTGTGGGTTCTGAAGAAGGGGTTTGTTCCAGGCCTCCCTCCTTGGCTTGTGGATGGCTGTCTTTTCCCTGTGTATTCACATCATCTTTCCTTGGTACATGTGTGTGTCCAAGTGTCCCTTTTTGTAAAGATACCAGCCATATTGGATCAAGACTCATCTTACGGAGCTCATTTTAACTTGAGTATCTCTGTAAAGACCCCTTCTCCGAATAAGGACTGGGGGTCAGCACTCCAATATATCTTTTTAGGGAGGCATAATTCAACTCACAACAGTCCCCTAGGTGAGGCCCCCTCATCCTCCCTTTCTGTCCTCTGCTGCTCTAGACTATACTCGTGCCTTCCAATCTGAGCAGATACAAGATCTGGGGACCAGATGTAGGGATGGGGTTCATTTGCCTCTGGCAGGTATAACCACAGACTAGCAGCCATGTTCCTTCACTAGCTGGTGAGATGCGGTCCCCAGCCTGCTTCGGGTTCCATGGGTGTTTCTTTCCAAAGCTGCACATTAGCAGAAAGCACAATTATGAAATACTGAAATGTTGTTCCCAAATATTTACTGTCCCTCCTCAGGGAAGGATCCCATTGACATCAAGATTGGTTGTGCAACTTGTGTTAGCCAATGAAATGAGAGTGGAAGGGATGTGTGTGACTTCGATGAGGAAGTTGGGAGAGGCCGTCCCTGTTGGCTCATGGTCTCTCTCCTGCGCAAGACTGGGAGTGTTCTAGATGGAGGATGGTTCATCAGTCTGGGCCCATGTGAGCAAAGTTGGTGTGGAGCAGAGCTTATGCCAAACCCTGACAGACATCTAACATGAAATAAATTTTTCTTGTTAAAAGCCCCCAAGATTAGGATTTGTTTGTAATTGGGTATGACTTAGTCTATCCTGACTGATACAGCAAGCTTCCCAAATAGAAGAGGACTATTTGTTAGTTAAGAATATAAATGTGGGGGCCTTGGTTGGCCCAGTCAGTTAAGCACCCAACTCTTGATTTCAGTTAAGATCTCCATCTCAGGATTGTGAGATCGAACCCCACGTTGAGCCCTGCACTGGGTGCGGAGCCTGCTTGAGATTCTCTCTCTCCCTCTCCCCCTCACCCCCACTTATACTCTCTCTCTTTAAAAAAATACATATATAGGGGCACCAGGGTGGCTCAGTGGGTTGGGCCTCTGCCTACGGCTCAGGTCATGATCTCAGGGTCCTGGGAATAAGCCCTGCTTCGGGCTCTCTGCTCGGCGGGGAGCCTGCCTCCCCCTCCCTTTCTGCCTGCCTCTCTGCCTACTTGTGATCTCTCTCTCTGTCAAATAAATAAATAAAATCTTTTAAAAAATACATGTGTATATTATATGTATTATACATATGTAAAAATGTGGAGTGAACACAAGGATAAATTTCAAGTGAATCAAAGTTTAAATGTAAGCAATGAAGCCATAAAAGAAGAAAATAGGAATTACCTTTATAACCTTAGAGTGGGGAAGGGCTTTCTACCTATGACTCAAGATTCAGAATCCATGAAATTGTATTATATGAAAATTTAAAACTGTGTAGAAAAACAAACTGACAAGTAGTGACACCAAGATAAAGAACCAAAACCCAAAACGAACAAATCCCATAAGTGTGGTAGATTATTTGCAAAAATGGTCACAAGTTTCTTCCTTTTATTTGTTTTTAGAGATATATTATTATTCTCAAAAGACTTTATTTATTTACTTGAGAGAGAGCGAGCGAGAGAGAATGAGCGGGGGAGAAGGGACAAGGGGAGAGGGGGAAGCAGGCTCCCTGCTGAGCAAGGAACCCAATGTGGGGCTTGATCCCAGGATCCTGGGATCATGACCTGAGCTGAAGGCAGACGCTTAACTGATTGAGCCACCCAGGTGCCCCTCTTTTTAAAGATTTATTTTATTTTAGAAGAGAGAGAGAGAGAGAAAGAGTGCAGGTGGAAGGGAGAGAGGGAAAGGGAGAGAGAATCTCAAGCAGACATCACACTGGGCACAGACCCTTTCACGGGGCTCCATCCCAAGACTCTGAGATCAGGACCTGAGCCAAAACCAAGAGTAGGACACTTAACTGACTGTGCCACCCAGGTGCCCCAAATTTCTTGCCTTTATTCATACCCATGGGTATTCCTTTCCTACCCTGACTCTAGCCTTAGCCATGTTACTTGCTTTGGCCATCAGGACAATAACAAATATGACAAAAGTAGAAGCTTCAAAATACCTGGGCATTGGTGCTTTGCTCTCTTGCTATGTTTTGGAACCTGTGACCACCATGAATACTAGGTTAGCTTGCTGAATGGCTAGTGATCTCCATTAGCTCTACCGATAGTCAGTCAACCACCAGACCTGTGATTGAGGCCATCAACCATTGGGTGGCTTCAAAGCATAGGCGAGTCCAGCTGACACCTTGTGCTACAGAGATCAGTGGTTTCAGCGGAGGCCAGACCTTAGCATTATGAGCAAATAAATGCTTGTTGTGTTAAGTCAATATGTTTTGGGATGGTTTCTTACACACACACACACACACACACACACACACATACACAACTGATGCTACAAGCAAGATCAAAAGGCAAATGACAAATTGAGAAAGTTATTTGCAACTCATACTACAAACGAAGGGCTTCTACTTCTAACATAAAATTTTCCTTACAGAAATTTCCTTATTATAAATATCAAAGTTCAACAATCCAATGGAAAAGGGGCAAAGGATACGAACATACAGTTTATAGTAAATAAAAGACAAATAGCCTTATAAAATTATGAATGCCTAAAAAAATAAATAAAATTATGAATGCCTGCTTAAACTCATTTGTAGTAAGATAAATTCAAAGCACAGCTACAGTGAGATGCTATTTTCATCTGTCAGCTTGGCAACAACCCACGGGTTTGACAACAAGGGTTGTCGAGGGTTTCTGTGAACAGGCACCCTCAGGCATTGCAAGCAGGAGGATAACTGGTCAGAGGGCAGTTCGGCAGGTTGCCCTTCAGGTTGATTAGCTTAGGCAAATGGAAATTGGTTAACTTGAGGGCAAACCCAAAGTCAAGTTGGAACCTCGAGCTGAAACCATGGTTTCAAGTGACTATTGGTCACTCTCTGAAATCACAACCTTAGAGCATTTTCTTTTGTCCATCACAGCTGAGGCTAATGACCTCTGCTGGAACCTTGTAAATTGTTCTCTTACTTCAACAATAATGCCCATAGTTGATTTCTCAGCTTGCCTTTCATGAGCTACAGGAAAACAGACTCCAAGCTGACTCGCATGATGTCATTCCTCTTTGCAGTGGTAACAGTTAGGTGAGAGTGTCTGCTTGACCCAGCAGCTAGGTTGGCCAGTGACTCTCATCTCCTATTAATTAAAGAAGGGTGAGAGCAGGCATCACATATGGGGCTCTGGTAAGTATTTACTCAGATGTTTAAGAGGCAAGGGGTTGTGTGTTTATCATTAGGTTTTACTTCTGACGCTGATCTGCTGCATGACCCTGAGGAAGTCCCTTCAACTTTCTGGGTCAGTTCTTCATCTGTAAGGTTATCCTAGTGAAGATCGTTACATCGATCACCCTCCTCCTCTTTTCCCACTATGAGCACCAGTTTGTGCTACACATGGAAGTTAAAATACACTGCTTGGTGCCATGTATGTTTGTGCTTTTGTTTCTTTCTCTTTCTTAAGGGCAGGGGTCACGTTGCTTTTAACATTATACCTCACAGAGCGTCAGCACAAGGCATTCCTCACTGTAGGCAAATGGAGGACTTTAGGCATGGGGAATCATTGGCCTGGTTTTCCTTTCTTTCCTTTTTTACATGTCATGAACTCTCACCCCATCTATTCTTTTCTTGGATCTCAATGACTTTATTTGTTCAATTCATTGAGTCTTATAGTGGGTATTGCGATATGCCACCCAGATCTTCCTTCAGAAATGAAGGAATTATATCCTCAGCTCCTGAGAGTGTTGCTGGTAGTAAACACTCAGCTGTCAGCCCACAACTCAATTGCTTAGCTGAAGAGCCCTTCCTCCAAGGTCATGCCCCCTTCCTAGGGCAACCCCATGAATGACTGATCTATAGGGGCTTACAAAGACCCAGGCTTGTCACCCCAATTTTGTACAACTCTGAAAGACTGTCCCAGCTTGAGAGTTTCCCATTGGATTGGCTAAGGAACCTTCTCCCTCTGACCAACTCTGTTTCTTTCTTTTCCATTTAATAGCTGTTCATCCCAAGAATACTCCCTCATAGAAGTCATGCACACCAAACCCTATCTCAGAGTCTGCTTCCCAGGGACCCCAGTCTATAACAAGCACCAGATATTGTTCTAGGTAGTGGGTTTAGAGTGGTGAACATGACCAGGCCCCTGTCCCCATAGAGCATTCACTCTATGGGAACAAGACAGATGATAAACAAACATGCATATAAGAAGTTAGAGGGTGTCATGAATAGAATAAGGGAGTTGGAAAATGACTTGGGAAGTGGATGAGGAATACCATTCCTGATAAAAACTAAGGAGTCACTGGTGAGCAACAACCTGAATAAAATAAGAGAAAGGGACAAGATATTTTGGGAAAGAGTACTCTAGGCAGTTGGAAGAGCAACTTCCAAGACTTTAGGCCAAAGGAGCAGTGAGGAAGATGGTAGCAGATGAGAACCAAGAGTCAGGTCAAATATGTCCTGATAATTCATTGTAAGGATTTTGGATTTTACCCTGCATGAGATGGGAAGACATTGGAAGTTATGAAGAGAGAATTTTTGTGAGCTGACCAAGAAGAATCATCCCAGATGCAATGAAAATAATTGATTGGCTGGTATGCAAAAGAAGAAGCCAGGAGATCAGTTAGAAGACTACTTTGTAAGTCCAGGAGACAGCTGATGGTGTATGGGACAATTATAGTGATGGAGATGGTAAGGGGGGTTCAAGGAGAGTGCAGTGGTACAAAGATGGGATGGATGAAGACCACAGAGGATGATCTACATTATTGTCAACATTCTATTTTCTGTATTGGGCTGTGGGTTCATAAGTAGTTATTATATTATTTAAAACAATTAATAAAAATTTTAATGAAGGCCAAGCATTGACAAAACATGAGTGTGTCATCAACCGAAGGTTATGATTAATTCATTTCTATGCACCTGAAATTTAATAGAAAAAAGGAGAGAGAAAGAGAAATGTCCATTTGAAATCCAAGAGGAGATGTTGAATACATGAGTCTCAAATTTAGAGCTTGGATATAAATTTTAGTCATCAGTGTATAGATGGGATGTAAAATGTGGGAGTCAGTATGATAGAAAAGAGATGTCTGAAGGCAGAAGTGGGAATATTCTGAAATTAATTGCTGATTAGGAACCAGCAAATGTGATTGAAAAGGAGGGGCTAAAGAGGTAAAGGGAAGGAGGCATGATTCCCTGGGTCAAATGACTGCTTGACAGGTCAAGTAAGATGAGGTCTAAGAATTGAATTCGGCAAATTGGAGGTCATGACTGATCTCAAAATTGCAGTAGAGTGGTAGAGATGAAAGTATGATTGGAGTGAGAGCAAGAGAGACAAAGAGGATAAGAAGTGGAGACAGTAAGTATAGAAACAATGCTCTTCTGGATTTGGCTATAAAAGGGTGATGAGGAATGGGGTGGTAGCTGGAGGGATTATAGCCAAAAGAGGGACAATTTAAGTTGGGAGATATTATCCATTCCTCAGTGAATATTTATTAAACACCTGCTAATTGTCAGATACAAAATTATGCATTAGAAAACTTGTACTCAGCTCCTTTAGCAGATGCTTTGGCCGCCCAAAGGCCACCCAAAGGCTGTTCTGTTGGATGGCGCTGTGCAGGTTGCCAGCACCCCAGCACATCCCAAAGCATCTCTTTGCTTTCCTGCTCAGAGCTTTCTCCTAACCCAATCTGAGTGCTGCTGGGAACCATCCAGTTGAAAGGAAAAACTGGTGATGCAGGAGAGGAGTCAACTGCAGGAGTAAAGTCTATGCTAAGGGCTGGGAGACCATGTACATTTGGAAGAGTCGGCCTTGGATTGAAGCTGAGAGAAATTGTCCTTTGTGATAGTGGAAAGGAACAAATATGGGTAAGTTTATAAGGGTGTGGCTGCCTTTGCTATGGGAATAAGTGGATATTCTCCTCAGATTAATTCTATTTTCGCTTTTTAAAAATTTTATTTATTGGGGCGCCTGGGTGGCTCAGTGGGTTAAGGCCGCTGCCTTCGGCTCAGGTCATGATCCCAGGGTCCTGGGATCAAGCCCCGCATCTGGCTCTCTGCTTGGCCGGGAGCCTGCTTCCTCCTCTCTCTGCCTGCCTCTCTGCCTATTTGTGATCCCTATCTGTCAAATGAATAAATAAAATCTTTAAAAAAAAAAAAAAATTTTATTTATTTATTTGAGAGAGAGAGAGCACAAACAGGGGCAGAGGGAGAGGGAGAAGCAGACTCCCCTGCTGAGCAGGGAGTCTGACGTGGGGATCAATCCCAAGACCTTGAGATCATGACCTGAGCCGAAGGCAGATGCTTAACCTACTGAGCCACACAGGTGTCCCAATTCTCTTTTCTCAGTGAACTAAAAAGTTGAGTGTGAATTGCAGTCAAAGAGTCTGAGGTCTTTGGTATGAGGAAAAAGTGTGAAATACTTGTCCATAACATTCAATGTACATGCTATGTACCAGGGTCTGTTCTAGGCTCCTGGGATATACCAGTGAACAGAACAGAAATCCTTGCCTACTTAGAGCTCACACTCCAGTAAATTTACTAGAGAAATGTATTCAGACTGTCAGTTGGCACTTAGAATCCACCTGAGATTTGGCATCAGACTATAAATAAAAGAGGTCACATGATTGATTACTGGTTAGTTGTTCAAGCGCATTGTTGAATGGTCAGTGTAGGGGACAAAATGGCTTCCTTTACCCTCTTAGGTTCTGTTCCCAGAGTCTACAAATTAAAATGACAAAAGACAGATTAACAGGAAAAAGGTTTATTTAGTCTGTACATGGGGTTTTCCAGAAAAGAAGTGAAAACCCAAAGAAGGGGTTAGACCCAGGGATTTATATACCACTTTAACAAAGGGTGATAAATGGTGGTGAAGTGACTAGACAAAGGAAAGAAGGGGGCAGTTTGGGCTTCTCGGGGGCAGTAAATTGTGGGAAGTTAACCAGGAAATGTGTGGTAGATAAAGGCTGTTTACTCAATAAGGTTTGTTATGAAGACTGAAGTTAGTGTTGTCTCCAGTGATAAGAGTCATCTCCAGTGATTAAAAGTATCCTCTTCCTGGTGCTAAAAAGGGAGACATCTTTACAAATGGAAATTTGTGCTTCCTTTACAAAGAAAAATTTATCCCCTCCTGTTAGCCAGTAAGGGGAAGGCTGAGAGTTCCTCCTGTGTCTGTAATTTTTTAATTGCCTTCAGCTCAAAATAATCCTTAAGCCAAAGTGGCATATTTTGGGGTGTCATATTCTGAACTCCTTCACCAGCTAAGGAGGTCCTGATTTCCAACACAGTGGTGTGTGGAAACTATAAAGTAGGAATAGATAAATTAAACATAAAATGAACACTTTTTAATGTCTGTCTAAATGGAAGAAAACCCAGTTTTATTTATGACTCTACCTCCTACTCCCACCCTTCTTTATATCTCCATTGCCACTGCTCTAGTTCAAATTCTCCATTCTTGCCTGGACTATTTCAAGAGTCTCTTGACTTATTTCTCGTTTCCATTATTTTCTCCCTTCAAATCAGTCTACAAAACCTCATTGGATTACTTTTCTGTAAATATAACCGTCAATGTGTCACTCTCCTGCTCGGAATCCCAAACCACTTCTCAATCCCTGCAGGATAAAGTCTACACTTATTTTCACTTTCAAGGCTCTTTTCAGTCTGATTCCCAATTTATCCATGCTATTCCTGCTTCCCCTTATTCCCTTATCCACATATCCTACTCCATTTAGACTAATTGGCTCAGGGGTCCTTAAACATTGCATGATCTTGACACATATCATGCTCTTTAGTTGGAAAATACAACCTCTCTGTCTACCTTAAGCACTTCTCCACACTTCATGGACTGCTCAAATAGCATTTTCTCTTACCCCCACACCCCGCCTCACCTAATATTGCCAAGTGTTTATATCACTCTTGCAGCTCCTACGTGTTACCTAACTTGCTAATTATCTTTTATGCATCTATTTCTCACCTCTCCAGCTAGATTATAAGTTCTTAGTAAGAAGAAGCCATGCCTCATACTTCTCTGTCTGACCCTGGGTGCTTTTGTTCTTGGAAAGTCAATCCTTTTTCAGCATTTAATGTTGAATGCTGATCCAGAGACAAAAAAGCATTCCATTAGGGAGCCCTCATGCGACACCTCTGATTGGTGGTTCCAATTACAGGAAGATCGCATGAGAAGCCACCCCCCATTTGTTTTCACTCCATTAGGAAATCCTTTGTGTTAATTCAACATTTTGTCCTATGACCCATTAAGGAAAGTTACTTTGAAAGCAATTTAATTAAAACCCTTGTGATTTTGCAAAATTGCCAAAAATGCTAGTAGTTCTAGGCAGACCTATGACTTATAAAATGCAGCATTTTCAGATATCAGCATAGCGGTGGAGGAGCCCAGCAAATCAGACTTGTTCAAAGATGAAGTTCTGAGAAGTTCCTCCTACATCAGTTGAGGTCGTTGGCTGGTAGAGAGCTTTTGCAAATGTAGCTTACTGTCAAAAAGCTGCAACATCGAAAATACAGCCTCTTCTTCCCCACACATATACACACATACGCCCTCTCTTTCTTTGCCTAAATAAATATAATAGCAACCCGGGTGTGCCATCACAGCCCAAGCAATTATAGTTAAAAACAGCAATTACCACTTTATAGCATCTAAAGTTCTTGGTTCTCCAGGTGAAAAGTCACGCCGTTGGAAGCGAAATTTTTTCTGCACCCAGAAAACAGTCATTTTCCCAGCAAAGATCAAAAGTTTTTAATTCACCGAAGATAAATGGAGTTGCGGTAAGCAATACAAAGAAAAAAAGGACCTGGGTTCTTCCCTCAGGAGTTTATAATCTACTAACAGGAGGCAGGAGATATAAGATTGTTAAACTCAAGTTCAGGTGCTGAACGTCAGGTATTACAGTGGTAATACACAGAAGGAAGGATAACTTGGGTGGAAGGGGAAAGACAGGTCCAGAGAAACTTCAGAGGGGATTTCTTAAGAGATGCTCAATCCACTGTTAAACATAAAAGTACCATAGGGTTGGGACGCCTGGGTGGCTCAGTTGGTTAAGCGGCTGCCTTCGGCTCAGATCATGATCCCAGCGTCCTGGGATCGAGTCTGGCATCGGGCTCCTTGCTCCACAGGGAGCCTGCTTCTCCCTCTCCCTCTGCCTGCTACTCTGCCTGCTTGTGCTCGCTCTCTCTCTCTGTCAAATAAATAAATAAAAATTTTTAAAAAAGAAGAAGTAGTTCAATATGTGTAACATTTAATCTTTTTCAGAGTGGCCCATGAAATTAGTTTTAAGCGCCTCATAAAACGGGACACATTCCAATTTTGTGTTGTCATAAGATTATCTTTAAATAAAATATCATAAAGATGTTTTATCTTGACATAACAAACTACCTTCCGCCCATATTTTCATACAATTTCCGTACATGCCATACCTAATACAGTAATAATTCCTAAGCAGTCAATCTGCCTGTTCTATGCAGACCTACAATGGCACAGCTAATTCCATGCTAGAGTAATGCCCTGTCTGTTTTTAATGACCTTGAGCCAACAAGCTACAATCCTCCTTTGGAAAGCAGTTCTAATTTAAATACACTGTTAATCAAGAAGGATATATTTGCAGTTAATTTAGAAAGTTCTTACCAACCTTAAATCAGCAGTTCTTGACTACAGACACAGTCCGTTGGGGTGGCGGTGGGGGGTTGGAAATTCACAGAGACACTTTTGGTTGTCATGATGACTGGGAGACGCTATTGGCACTAGTCACCTCCAGTCTCCTGAAGGCTCCTACCAGGCAGTTTCAGGCCCAGATGTATTCGTGTGTTATTCCCTCTTCCTGCAACATCCTTCCCCATCCCTGTGTCAACTGTATGTGTGTGTTTATTATTGACTAATTGTGCAACTGTTATCACTACCTAGTTCCGGAACATTTTCATCACCCCAAGAGGAAACCCTGTGCCCATTAAGCAGTTACTCTCCATTTCCATCACCAGCCCCTTCCCCTGGAATCCATTTAGCTTTCTGTCTTTATAGATTTGCCTATTATAGATGTTTCATATAGATGGAATCATGCCATCTGTTACCTTTGTGTCTGGCTTCATTCACTTGCCATAATGTTTTCAAGGTTCATCCATGTCGTAGAATGTATCAACACATCATTTTGTGGGTAAATTATATTCCACTGTATGAACATATGATGTTTTATTTACCCACTTTTCTGTTGATGGACATTTGTGTTTTTTCTACATTTTGGCTCTCGTGAACAGTGCTAGTCTGAATATTTGTGCACAGGTTTTTGTTTGCACTGTTATCAGTTTGGGGGGTTATATACCCAGGAGAGGAATTGCTGAACCCTATGGTACTTTTTTTTTTTTTAAAGATTTTATTTATTTATTTGTCAGAGAGAGAGAGAGAGAGCGAGCGAGCACAGGCAGACACAGTGGCAGAGGGAGAAGCAGGCTCCCTGTGGAGCAAGGAGCCTGACACGGGACTCGATCCCAGGATCCTGGGATCATGACCTGAGCTGAAGGCAGTTGCTTAACCAACCACCCAGGCACCCCATATTGAGCTATTTCTTTAAGGTTCTATCCACCAAGTGATAATGGATGCTGTTGGTTGGAATGCGGCAAGCCTTTCACAACCATATTTTTGGACCAAAATAGTTCAAAGAGGGCACAGATGGGTGGGAACATAAGGCCCACCTCCACCTAGAAACACACTTGTGAGAAGGGCAGTCCACCAATATATCAGTTAGGAAGTAACCTCAAGCTCTTTTGAAATACACTTTATATCACAGGAAAGGTAATGTCCACTTTCATTTGTTAAGGCATGACAAGGGTCAGAATTCCTTTATTCCGTTCTTGATTACCAGGGCATTTAAATTCTAATCTTTTTTCAAGGAAGCATCTCAGCTCATCGATTCAAGGTCTCTAAAAACCTGCCTCGAAGAACGGGAGAAAGCGAGGAATGAGAGAAGGAAGAAGAGAGGGATGGGAGGAGGGGAGGAAGGGAATAAGGGAGACGTTGTTTTAGCAACTGTACTTTGCTGGCACAATTATATATCCCTGTAGATATGAACATGCTTTCCTCCTAACAGATGCTGCTCTTGTGAATCCAAACCCCCACAACTGTGTAAGCACGAACACTCACCTACACATATTCACACGCTTCCCTAGAGGAGGTTGAAAAAGAATCATTTAGCATGTAATTATGACATTTCTTCCAGTTGTCAGTCCTTATTCAATTGTCTTCGTACCACCCAAGACATAAGCTCCTCCCTTCTGTCATCTGTGTTGGCTCAGCCCTACCAAGTCCATTCTGCACAATTGACCTTCTTGGTTGCCTCCATCCACTCTTATTTCCTGGCCCCCAAACTGCAATTTCCTCTATGTCCCTCACCTGGTTAGTAATCCACTCTCCCACCTGCCTTCCAGCAAACTCTTAACTCTGCCATCTAATGGCTTTTTCTAGTCCTCACCTTCTTAGCTTTTCTGCAGCAGTGAGTCTTTCAGTAATTCAAGAAATCTTTTTAAAAAGATTTTATTGATGGGTTGATTGATTGAGAGGGCGCAGGGGTAGAGGCAGAGGAAGAGAGAGAATCTCCCGCAGACTCTGCGCTAAGTGCGGAGCCTGGAGCCTGATGCTGGGCTCTCTCTCATGACCCAGAGATCATGACCTGAGCTGAAACCAGAGCCAGACATTTAACTGACCGAGCCACCCAGGTGCCCCTCATTCAAGAAACATTCGTTAAGCTCTTACAGTGTGTCATGATGGTTCAAGGCATTAGGGATACCAAAACCAAAAAGACCTGGCAGCCCATTTCCCCTTTATTTTCATACTATGTCATCTTCATCTCTTAAATTTTAATTGTTTCTTCTACCAAAAGCCAAGTAAAAACCCCCACACCTAGAAATTTCCCTCAGATCTCACAGCTAATCCCTCAGCAAGTTATGTCATTCCTACCTTATGACATATGTCAGGTTTGCCCTCCTCTCACCGTCTCTGCTGCCACCATCCATGCCCCAACCACCATAACTGCCACCTGGACCCCTTCAGTAGCCTCCTTGCTGGGCTCTCGCTTCCACACCTGCTCTCTACACTTCACAGCAGGCCGAGTGAGACTTCCAGAAAGCAAGTCAGCTGCTGTCATTCTCCTATTCAAAGCTTCCAGGGAATTCCCCCCCCACACACACCCTCAACTCCCAAATCCTTGCCCTGGTCACAAGGGCATGACCCGGCTCCTGCTTGCTTCTCTGTCCTCATCTCCTACTACTCCCCCACTCACTCACTCTGTGCCAGCCCCACTGTACCCTGGCCCCACAGCCATTCTCTGAGCACACCGAGCTGCTCTCAGCTCCTAATCTTGACACATCTGCTTTACACATCGTAAGCTTGACACATGTGCCTACAATGCTCTCCTCCCAGAGCATCTCAGGGCCACCTCCTCTTCTCAGCTTTCCACTCAGATGTCACTTTCTGAGAGCTTTTCCTTATTGAATCAGAGAGTGCTTCCCACACTATCCTTCCAGCCTCCCTTCACTCCCCCCAACCTCATCACTCTCTAGCCCTCCTTCTGCTTCATTTTCTCCATGGCTCTATTTAAAACCATTTAATTTCTGTGTATGTATTCTTTTACTTTAGAAGCTCCAAGAAGGCCCACCTTTGACCCCAGGACATGGAGAAACAAGTGGCATGTGGTAGGAGCTCGAGTGGGCAGATTCTCTGCCTCATTTCCTTAAATAGCCATCCTCAGAAGCCTTTTATTTGTTGCACACTCTCCAGGAAGTCCCTAAGTCCACAGCACTGTTTCCTCAAGTGTGATCAGTACACCACACGCATCCAAATTGTCTAGGATGTGACTTGAAAACACAGATTCCTGAGTCCGAACTTAAATCTTCCTAAATTTCTATATCCACAGGGCAGAGCCAGAAATAAATAAGCTTTCCTGGTAATTCTTCTGCTTAGTAAGCTTGGGAACCACTATTCTATTATTTCAATAATTACCTGCACTGATTTCCAAATCTGTGTTTCCACTCTTGTCTCTGAAGGATCCCCTGGGCTTGTTGACTTGGCTTCCTTAGCATTTCTCGAATCTGTGTGCTCTGTTCACACCAGTCTCTTATGGTTCAGGCATGTAAAGTTCATTTGAATCACTGTAGTTGTTGTTGAGCTAGTGTCTGTCTGCTTTCTAAACCACTCAGCTAACCCGTGTCACTTCCCCTTTCTAAAACCATCATTCCATTCCCTCCTCCTTGGGACCCCTTCCCATCACTTTCTGGGTCTTGATTCTCCAACAAGGAACAGCTCATGCACCAATATCTCCAAGAAACTTCTCTTGTCTCAGATGAATATCTTCTTCCCCTCCTTTGTTGCCCGAAGGACCATCATCTCTCATATTACTCATTCATTCTACCTTTAGCAGGGTTATTTATTTATCTATTTTATTTGCTGTATCTCATAATGTCTGTGAATGCAGGAAAGGTGGTTTATTCATCTTAGTATACTCCAGAGGATTCAGCCCAAAAGTCGGTACACAATAAATATTTGTTGAATGAATGATTGAGCTCGTGTGTGGTTCGGTGTATGTGCTGCCGAAGTGAGCGCTCGTGTTTGGTTCAAAATACACTTTATCCCTGTGTGTGTTTTTCTTCTCTCTTCAAGTAGTTAAAAAGGAAACCCACAACATAATAATTAAAAAAACTTGTATCATTCATTTCTGTTAGAAGAAAAACACTGACAGCCAAATACCGACATCCATTTGTGACAATGATCAATTTAGGTATTACAATGAAATTCAAAAACAAATTTGTTATAATCAAGGTACATAAAACCACTTACTAATTATAACAAGGAGCAAAAAAACCTTGGAGTTCTCAATCATGGTCCCCAAATGGGATTCTGAAACAAAGCAAAGACAAGCAGTCTGTTGTGAATATTCAGTTTATAGAATAATTTAAAAAATAAGAATGGGGAGAGTTGACATTCACAACTCCACCCTTCTAGGTAACTTTTCCTTGTTCCCTAGCTTGGAACAACTTTGCCTCCTCTTAGGCAGATGTCAAGACAGAATGAACTTGGGGTGGCTGGTACCACCTGTCCCCAACCATTCCCACTGCAGCAGATCTGTGTCTCCTGCTGGTCTGAGGGACGTATGTCCATGGTGTCCTATCAGGGAACACAGAATGGGTTTTTTTCCCCCCTAAGAAAATGGTTCTATAAATGAGACTAAGCATATCAAAATAAAGCTGTTAATTGTCCTTTTATATTATATTTTGGGTTAAATAGCTTTGGGGATCTAGCCTGAGAAACAACCATATAATGCTTTGGGCAAATGGATTTTGAATTCCAACCAACATATCCACTTTTGCAATACCCTCTTTCTTCACATTTTTAAGCAGATGAAAAAAGTCCTCTCCTCTCTTAATTTAGTCCTATTGACCTTGCAAAATGTCTCTAGAGCCTGTGGCCTCTACTTTGGGGGTGTGGGAGATACCACAAATACACACACCGTGTGCTGAGTGACAGCTGAAACCTCATACAAGTGGCATTGCTTAGAAAGTAAGAGAAGTAAGACAAAAATGAAACTGCACATATAATGAGGTGCTGAAGATAATTTTTGGAATGTTCTTTCTGAGATTTATTGCCATTGTATGCTATTTGTTTGTGCAATGAACAATTGATTTCTTACACAGTTCACTTGAAACCTATGCTGTTGTTCTCTTCTGCCCAGAAGTCATAAACTCACAGGTTGGAGGAACCCTCAGAGATCATCAGGTCCAATGCCTTCACTTTGCCTTACAATGAAATTGCTTCGGTTTTATCTTTATCATAAATTCTATATGCCACAAATGTTCTGAATGCTTCCTCTGGGTTCCAAATGTAGCCTATTGGTTTTTGTATTGAACCAGCTTTGTTTATAAAACTGTGTGTGTGGCGGGGATCAAAATATGGTAACTCTTTGGATACTACTAGACAGAAAATGGTATGAGAATCAACTCTATAAATTGAAATTCTGGAAATAAAAGACCAGAGACTCAAAATTTTAAATTAAGACTCTGCATGCCGGAAGAATAAATGGGAGGTGACCCAACAGCAATGGCTTATTTCCCAGACTCCTTGGCACTTTGGAGATGCACTTACAATTTCATGTAACTTTTTGGAAACTAGCAAACAGCCCGAGGCCTCTCTATAAGAATTTTCTTTGCGGTTAGGAATCTCTTTGTCCAAGAACATCTCCCTCCCCCAACCCCCCATGACCGGGAATTTGATATGGCACAAGAAGGTGCTGAGCAAGGGCACCTGGTAACACAGGGGAGTTGTCTCTTGGGGTCTTTTTGTGATACAGGAGGGTCAGGGATACTTCTAGAGAGGGCAGTGGAGTCTTCGTCAAGTGGTGGAAAAGATGTGGAGATGGGGAAGGTAGCGGGAAAGCACATCTCTTATGCACGGATGCAGATAGGAATAAAACTTGAATGACAAAATAGCCTCAGGATCAAACTCATGAATTTACTCATCAACCAGATCAGTTCCACCTTTATCCGAATTATAAGTTGAGATTTCTTGTAATGTTTTGTTTTTAATAAGAGTTGTATTGAGGAGTGTTCATGAAGACTTGAAAACCATTGATCTGTTTTGATTCCCTCAATTCAGATCAATTAAAAAACATTAATTAAGCACCTGCTACAATTTTGTGAATTGTGCTAGTTTCTGGGTTTATAAAGATGGCTAAGACGTACTTCCTGCTCTTCAGACGTTTATCGTCTTCTGGGAAAGACAGGACTCATCAATCACCACAGCAGAGGTGATAAGAGCTATAGGAACACAGATGAAGGAGGAATTAACTCAGCCTGAGAGAGCCAAATAAAGCTATAAAAAGGTAATATTTGGGGGCGCCTGGGTGGCTCAGTGGGTTAAAGCCTCTGCCTTCGGCTCAGGTCGTGATCCCAGAGTCCTGGGATCGAGCCGCGCATCGGGCTCTCTGCTTAGCAGGGAGCCTGCTTCCCTTCCTCTCTCTGCCTGCCTCTCTGTCTACTTGTAATCTCTGTCAAATAAATAAATAAAATATTTAAAAAATTTTTAAAAAAGGTAATATTTGAGTCAGACTTTACCTCTGTTAGAAGTTTGTCAGGTGACCGATAGGAGCACTCAAGGGCAGATATGCCTCGTGTCGCTGGGGTTAGCTGCCTGCCGGTAAGTGGGGGACACCGGAAGTGTTCTGGAGGGGGACGCGAGGGCCAGGCTGGGAGCTGCAGTGGGCAAAACGTTAAGTCATCACCAATTGTTGATACTATTGTTTTAAGAAGAAGGGATGGAAGGATCAGATCTGTGCTTTGAATATGTAACTTTGGAAACAATATGGAGGGTAGAGCCTAGTGGAGCGACCTGAAGAGTCTGACTGGAGAACGAGAGCTTGGACTCTCAGCAGGTCTGGATGGAAGAGAACAAGGGCAAGAAATGCCCACAGGTGGAACTGGTTGTACTTGGTGCTAAAATGGGTGTGAAAGGTAAGGAAGAAAAGGAGCCAAAGTGGAATCTTTGAGTTATTTCTTGGGAAGAAGGAGGCTGTGGTTCTATTACTCTGTCTGCAGAAACTCAGCTTGGGCAAAGTGATAAATATATTACCCAAAGATACAATTTTGGGTTAAGATACCAAACTGGAAATCAGCTGGGCATTTAGAACAGGAGAACCAGATACTATTTAAATTCACTCGTTCTCTTGTTTTCCCTCCCTCCTATGCATATGCCCTGCTTCTCTCTGTGTTAATTTTTCCTCTCATCTCTGCTTTTTAAAAAGCACCTTTGTTGAGTATTACTGACAGAACGAACTGTTCAGAGGCGCCTGGGTGGCTCAGTTCATTAAGCCTCTGCCTTCAGCTCAGGTCATGATCCCAGGGTCCTGGAATCGAGTCCCACACTGGGCTCCCTGCTCAGTGGTGAGTCTGCTTCTCCCTCTCCCTCTGCTCTTCTACCTGTTTGTGCTAGCTCTTGTTCTCTCTCTCTCTCTCTCAAAAACAAAAATGAACTGTATAAATGCACAGTATACCAACGGATAAGTTTTGAAATGTGTACCCACCCCTGAAACCATCACCACAATTAATATAGTAACATATCCATCACTCCCCAGTGTTCCATATTCCTCTTTGTATTTCCTCTCTCTCACCCCACTCTGCCTCTCCTCACCCTCCTTCTCTTGGCACTGACTGATCTAAGTTCTGTCACTCCAGACTAGTTTACATTTTTAAGAGTTTTGTGTAAATGGAATCCTATAGTAGGTTCTGATTTTTGTCTAGCTTCTTTCATTCAGGTTGGTTCGTGCTGTTGTGTACTCCTATAGTTCATTTCTTTTTATTGCTGAGTAGTATTCCATCATCTCTGACCTTTTGCTCTGTGTAATTTTACTCTTTCACTACTACCTTGCTATCTCCAGTAGAAGGAAGCCTGGCCCATGGAAGTCCCAGGATTTAACTTTAATGTCTATCTCCTCTAGGAACTGCCTGTTTCTTGTTCTGGTCCCAAGTTGAGATATGCCTAAGAAGGGCTTGGATTGACCAGTATTGGGTGAGATACTTAGCTCTGGGCCAAAGAACTGTGATTGGAAGGTCAGGGACACATGAAAAACATGGCAAAGCTATGAGAATCTTCTGGATGTTTTTGATTCCAGCTTTCAGCCCACATGGGATCATCCTTCTGACTTCCTTGTCCTTCAGGTTCACACTGAATTTGCAAAATAAATTATACTAGGACCCATACCAAATGAATCAAATATTGAATGTAAAAAAATAAATCCTAAAAGGAAAGTTCCTGTATAAACTTAGAGTAGAGAAGACCTTTCTAACTATGTTACAAAATCTAGAAGGCATAAAGTATTTAAAAATTTAATTTCATAAAAATAAAAATCTTTGCTTAGCAGAAAAATCCTTGAACAGAGTCAAAATACAGGTAATAAATTGGGAGCAAATTATTTGCAATTCATTTCACAGACAAATTTTGATGTCCTTCATATTTTAAGACAAGCATAAGTTCAAACTACAATGAAATACCATTTTTTACTGCCAACTTAGTAAAAATCTAAGTGTATTCATGTATGATATTAGCAAGGAAAGGGGAAATGGGCGTTCTCCCATGCTGTTCCTGCAAACATCAGTTGGTACCACCAATAGGTGGGCAATTTGATAAGAACCATCAGAACTGGTTATTCACTGTAGTACTCTTTGCTATGGCAAGAAATTGGCAACAACCTAAATGTCCACCAGTAGGGGATTGGTTATATCCACTACAGTGCGTCCGTGTAGTGGAATACTATGTAGTTGTAAAAAGAGAATGTGGGTAGTTCTTATGAATTGAATTCAAAGATTCCCAAAATGGATTCTGAAGTGAAAAAAAAAGTAAGCTACAAAATAACACATAGAGCACGCTTTCGTTTGTGTAGAAAGGAGGAGAATGCATTGTCAATTTGTATTTGCTTGTGCATGTATTTAAAATCTCTGGAAGAATGCATAGGAAATACTGACATGGTTACCAGTTTGGGGAGGAGGGATGGAACTGGATACATTGAGGACAGAAATAGAAAATAGACCTTGATGTATATATATATTTATTTAAATTTGAATTCTATAAATGTATTATCTACTTATAAGATTAAGTAATTTTTGAAAAATTCTATTGCTTGTCTTAAACTGAACCAAGCTATTTTCTCCTAAGTTGTCTTCTAAGGAATATTTAACCTTCAGATTTGCCTTAGTTGAGCAAGACAGCATGTTTCTTTTAGGTTTGGCTTCATGACTTCGGTGTAAGTCCCTGATAGCTATACATCTAGGCAACACAGATAACTCATATTAACAAGAACAATGGGGGTAGACACTATACATCGACACATGTAGACACTCATCTAGGTCGCATACACAGAACTCCAAAAATAGAGTTGAATGAGTGGACATCTCTATAGAGGAAGAATGCGGGGTCTCAGGAAGTGTGCTTTGGGAGGCTACTGGAGGGGGAAGAGAAGGTGAATAGGCCGAGGGAGGAAGGGGCTCAATAGAAATGGGATTCTGTCTCTTCCTGTCTGTTGTCTGGATTGCTACAGGTGCCTGCAAGCAGACGGTCTTCTCTGACTCAGCAGATCTCAGAGCTGAGTCACCTGGTTCTGCAGCATCGTGGGGCTCCTCCAGGAGTGCCCAGCCGGCCCCACCCTGATGAGTCCACATTCTGCATGCTCTTTAATTTCAAGCACATCTTCAGAGCTCCGAGGACAGCCAAAAACCTTCTGGGCACATTAAGACCTATGAGGACCTCTCCACTGTCAGCTCCTGATAACCAGAGCTAAGACCGGAAGAGAATGTCCACTTCAATGATCCCATTTCCGGAGCTAAAGGGATCACTGTGGCACTGGGCCAGATTCAAAGGGACTCTTCCCTTCAGATTTCCTTTGTTGGCTTTATGGCCTCAGGGGCTAGAATCTTCTTTCCTGGCTCAGGCACAGGGTGTGTCTCTTTGAAGCCTCCACCTCATTTTCTGAAACACCTCCCTTGTGTCACAACTGGAAAACGTTCTCAGCCAGGGGCTCTGCTCGCCCTGGAGTGGGATCTCAGTCCTGTTCTGGAACGCTTTCAGCTAAACAGGAGACATATGGACTTTTAGGTTCCTGATACTAGAGCTGTTAGGAGGAGAAATAGGGTCCTAAGTACTCGCTAACACTTACCGAGCACTTAGTGTGTGCTGAGCAACTTACCTCCATTATTTAACTTCCCCTCCACTACACGCTTATACTCCTCACATACCACTATTATCCTATTTTATAGATGAGGACACTGAGGCTCAGAGGTTAATTGAGTCCCCTGTGTTTGGAAAGTTGGTGACGAGGAAACCAGTATTTGAACTCACATTTGTATGAGCCCATGTATGAGCCCATCTTAAGTACCATGCTTCACCCGGAACATACATGTGGAAACACTTGGCAAACTCAGGTTCTGCACCCTTGACTTCTTGTTTTTCCTGTGGAACATGATAACGGCTAGCGATCTTTGAGTTCTTGCCACATGCCACATATTTCATGTATCTTATCTCATTTAATCTTAACAATAGCCCTTTGACTTTCTTACTGCCCACATAGGGCCTCCTTATCCAGGGTAACACACACAATGCACTTTCAACACTGGTAGCCTGACACCAACACCCGCTCTTCTCACCACTGCACTATGCTGTCTATGCAATTGCAACTATGTTGCAATTCTCCATTTGTTTCCAATCAGAAATAATAACATCTCCTTGAATATTTTTCCTTCATGAAAAATATTCAAGGAGATGTTATTATTTCTGATTGGAAACAAATGGAGAATTGCAACATCCCTGGCTTCTTGTAGTTCAGGACTTTGGCACTTGTGCCGATCTGCTTGGAGAAAGACAAGAGGGGGTGTGTAGTCCAAATTCTGGCCAAGTACCTTTCTAATTCCACCGCGGTTATGAGACTTAGTTATCACTGCTCTATACCCTTTCTATAAGACTGTTAAGAATCAGGTAACCAACACAATTGATCATTTAAGTACTCCTCTCCTTTCCTCTCCCCCAGATAGGTCATTTGTCCCATCAAACAGGTTGACATGTCTTTTTCCGGTGGGGTTTTCTTCTGACTTCCCACAGAAGAGATTTAAAGTAAGTGAAGGAATTGATTGCCGGCAAATTAAAAGGCTTCATCTGCCATTTCTCTGCTCCTTGGTCTTCTGCCTTCCGCCCAGAACAATAACAAGGGCGTTGTTGAGTTCAAGTGTGGAGGGCTGGCGCTCCTTTTCCAAGCTGCCTGGTTTAGCAGTTTGTGCTTACACACCTGGGGACCTGGAAATGTGATCATGAATTCTGCTCTCCAGAAGCACCTCGATTTCTTAAGGGACTGCTGGGGCTCCCCCATTGGGGAAAAAGGCTACTGCATACACTATGGGGTCCTGGAACAGAGGAAGTAGATTTCCTCCTGTTTGTGTCCTCAGCAGCTGGAATAGTGCCAGTTTATGTGCATACCTACCCTCAACTCAATTGTGTACTGATCAGCTTCCATTGTGATGTCCATAGGACATTCCATTGTCCTAGGGAAATGGTTCTATTTGTTCTCTTTCTGCCACAAACCCTTCAGTTTAGGCACCTGTAGGCATAGCCCACACAATGACTCCGGTATAATAGCTAAAATTAGAGATGGACGGATTGGGGGGAAGGAGGGAGAGAATAAGAAAAAGAGAGCAAGAGATACGCTGCTTTTCCTAGACATCAGATTTACAAAATTCTTCTCCTTAATTCTATAGTTACAGAGCTGACATAGTGTATATATCCCTCAAACTCTATTATAAGCTCCTTGAAGACTGGGATTATTTTGTATTCACTTGAATCTGCCACAGGGCTTTGCGAATAGTACACGCTTAGTATCTATATGCTGAATGAATGTAATTTGTAAATTCAGAAAACGCTGTGTCAATTAAGGAGTGTTTTATTTTTCTTAGAACTTCCTCTATACCATCAAAATTTCTATGGATCTGACAGTACTGATAGCCGGTCCTATGCAAAGCTCCTACTACGTGCTGGGCACTCTTCCAGCTGCTGAGGGTACAAATGGGAGGAAATCTACCTCCTGTGTTCCAGGAACTCACTGTCTATACTTTAGCCTTTTTCTTGGGGGAGGAGTCTCAATCACCCCTCAAGGAATTGAAGTGCTTCTGGAGAGCAGAATTCATGATCACATTTCCAGGTCCCCAGGTGTGTAAGCACAAACTGCTAAACCAGGCAGCTTGGAAAAGGAGCGCCAGCCCTCCACACTTGAACTCAACAACGCCCTTGTTATTGTTCTGGGCAGAAGGCAGAAGACCAAGGAGCAGAGAAATGGCAGATGAAGCCTTTTAATTTGCCGGCAATTAATTCTTTCACTTACTTTAAATTAAAATGTTCAGCCTTTTCCAGCCACTCATCAACAACGGTTAACATCAGTGTCTTTTCAGCATTGGAAGGCTCTGAGTATAAACAGCCCATTACCTTACAATGAAAGATAAATTGTAGAACCTTGATTAAGCAGAATGCTCTGGGAATGAGTTTTACCGGTTCATTGATTCTTCTACTTATCAAAGACTTAGCCAGAAAACTTTTTTTTTAACTTTTAGCATGCATTCATTCATTCATTCATTTATTCATTCATTCCACCGATTAATCAATGTACAGTGGGGGTACCAACAGTCTCTGGGTCAAACTGCCTAGATGCAGCCCCAGCTCCATCACTTGGTTACCTTGGGCAGCTTGCTTACCCTCTCTGTGCATCTCTCTTCCCTTCTATAAAATGGAAATGGTAATGGTACTTATTTCATAGCATATTTATGAAAATTTGATAGACTTACATTTGTAAAGTTCAAAGGACAGTGACTAGCACACTGTTAACATTATTATTGTTAATTTTATTGTTATTATTAATATTGTTGTTAATATTAATGAATAATTAATATTATTAATATATTATTTATTGTTAATATTATTGTTATTGATTGTTCCCTTATTTTATTCAACAAAGGGCAATCAGCAGGATAAGATGATCCCTGCCTCACAGTAGATTCCTATGATCATAAAAAAGTTCAAACAGTATAGAATTCTATAGAATAAAATATGAAAACCTACCCCTATCTCCCTTAATTCTATTTCCCAGAGGCAGTCATTGTCAATTATTTCATATGTATCCTTCCAGACTATTTTTCTAGGCATATGAAAAAAATATAAATACCAGTTTTTCACTTTAATAAAAAATACAATCATCTTGCTAACCATATATCATGTACATTTTTACAGGTCGATCCATACAGAGCCGTCTCCTTTGAAGTGGCTGCCTTTGCCTTCTACAGTATGAAAAGCTGTATATTTTTTATTTCATTTTTTTCGTATTGCTGCATGTTAGGTGGTTTCCAATTTTATTACTGATGCAAACAACACTAAAAAGAACATCCTTGTGCCCATAGCCTTGCACATTTATAGACTATTTATTTAGCAAAAGTTCCTTAAAATGGACATTTTAGTCCATTTGCCCTCAATATGAAAGCATCCACTTTGATAAAGTTGAACGGACAGCCTCAGACACATTATGAGAACTACCGATCCCACCACACCTGGCTGTGGATGCCCTTGAGAGAGTAGCCAGTGGGCTGACACTGTCATGGGCTTCGGAAATTGATTTTTTGAGTGAATCCATCACGACGCCTTATTTGGTTGCAGTTTTCTTTTTCTAAAGAGGCGGCAGAACATTCTCAGTAATAGAGAGCTGTGATTAGTCAAGCTGCAGGTAATTAAGGTCTTCTTCTTAATCTCAGAATCTCATTCACACCCCTTCTCTCTCCTAGCCCACCCGCCCCCAGGCACTGTGACCTGGCAAGGAAGCCCGTGATTCCATGACTTCCGTTCTTCTCCAAACATTTAGAACGCCTGCACCGTGAAAAAAGAAGCAAGTAAGCAGAGAAGGAGGGGTGGAAGAGTTAAGAGAAACGACAGCCAGAGAGGGATCATGATACCCTTAAACTGGAAAATCACTCAAGAGAACCTCATGTTGGAACTATGTACAGATGAGGACAAAGAGGAAATGCTTCTGTGGTCCTGAGCTAAGTTAAAGACCTGCCCAGTGAACCCTGGGCATGTGAGTTAGGTTATGGGCTTAAGTGTCCTGCAAAAAGATCCAAAAATACAGGGGCTCAAACAAGAGAAGTTGAACATTCCTGTGGGAAGTATCCACCGATAGACTGGCGATGCGGAGCAGACATACAGCTCTGTTCCCTAAGGTCAGCCGAGGGGTAGGCGCTGGGACAGCTCTTCCGTCCTCCGTGATGGCTCCCACCTTTGGTTTAAGGTGGCCGCTGCGGTTGCTGTGATGTAATCACATGTCCCTCCTACCTGCAAGGGGCACTGGGAGATGTGGTTGTTATCTGGATGACCGTTTGCCCAGATAAATCTTGGCATTTTATTAGAGGAGGGAAAGGTGGAGGAGGAGGAGTGAGAGGAGAAGGAGAAAAGGAAGGAGGAAAGGCTAAACGTGGGGGATGTTGTAGGATTTGGAGCTAGAAGGTAGACAAGAAAACATGGCATCAAGGGGGGGAACTAGTCAGCCAAACCAATAACCACCATGATTCATTAAGGTCTAGCTCCAATCTGCTTGTTCAAAGTGCTTTCACATAATAATCGTATTTGACCTTGCCAGAGATTCTATCGGACAGGCAGAGAAGATACAGGCATAGAAAGAGAAGATGAGTTGCGCCGGAGCGCTCAGCAAGGTTGGGCGGAGCAAGCAGTTGGGGGTGGAAGCCAACATTCTCTAAGAAAGGGACAACAGATGGAAGGAAGCTACAAAAAGGTCAATTTTCATTCAATTCAAGGGGAAGGTTCCTGCTCAAGAGGCAGGAAGGAACTGCCCCCGAGGTGATCGTTATTGGTGGGCTGCAAGGCAAGAAAGCTCTAGAGGCCACTGAAGGACAAAAATGGGAGTTTTTATACACGATGACCTTAGGTTTCTTCCATCTCTCATGTTTCTGATTCTAGGAAGAAATTTTATCAGCTTCTCCTAAAAGAATCTGAGACTAAGAAACAACTGGCCCTTAGCTTATCCCCAAATCCCAAGGCAAGGAATGGGGCTGTGAACTGCTCCTTTGCTCTGCAGGTGTGTGCTACCTGCCCGGCCTCCCTGATGTCCCCCCACCATCACCCCATCCCCACTCTGCAGCCCCAGTTCTCAGTAGAGCCTGATCTCACCTGGACGCTACTGTGTGCTGCTGGAAAACCACACAGCACCCTTTCTAGAGAACTTGTGCCACTAGGAGCACCCTGGCCAGTTTGCCCTGGGCTCATGGGTGCCAGATCTCCTGACTCAAACCTGCATTTAATACTGATGGGTTGGGGCACCTGGGTGGCTCAGTCGGTTGGGCCGCTGACTTCACCTTAGGTCATGATCCCGGGTCCTGGGATGGAGCCCCGCGTCAGGCTCCTTGCTCAGCAGGGAACCTGCTTCTCTCTCTGCCTGCTGCTCCCCCTGCTTTTGCGCTCTCTCTCTGACAAATAAAAGAATAAAATCTTAGGAAAAAAAAACCAACCCAACACTGACGTGTATGCACAGTCAAGACTGAGATACCTGCTCTAGGAGACCCACTGCTCTCACACAAGCTGCACACTCAGCTGACCCCAGATATGGAGGTGAGTGCTAGAAGAGCAAGCCCGTAGGCTCAGTCTGGGTTGACTTGGTTTCCTCAGAGGGCCTCAGAGAACCTCTGTTGGTATCCGGCTCTCTCCTATTGGTGCTCATACCCACCCTCAAACCTGCCCAGGCTTGCGGGATGCTAGGAAGTCATAGTTAAGATCAGATTTTCACACGAGCAACTAAACTTCAGAGTGTACATACTGCCTTTGCCAAAGAGCAAGTAAGGCTTACTCTAAGACCCCAGCAAATCCTATGCTCATAGGAGGTGATGGGCCCGAGGGAATGGTGAAACCCACAGACCTACGAAAACATATGTTTTTCCTGGACCCGTGTGTCATCTTTCGACTTACACCTTGATTTCCTTTAGGGCAGTCGTTTGGATATTTCTTTTCATGGCTCCTCTAATTTGAGAAACAGGTTCGCTTTGTTCTGGTAAGGTCTGTGCTTGAGAGGGAGGGTAGAAAATAATGCAGTTCCTACAGGTTCCTCTGAATGCGCTGCAAGATTGTGAAATTCGGGGCACCTGGGAGCTCAGCTGTTAAGCTTCTGCCTTTGGCTCTGGTCATGATCCCAGGGTGCTGGGATCGAGCCCCACATTGGGCTCCCTGCTTGACGGGTTGCCTCCTTCTCCCTCTGCCCCTGCCTGTGTTCCCTCTCTCGCTGTCTCTCTCTATGTCCAATAAATACAATAAAATCTTAAAAAAAAAAAAAGATTGTGAATTCTCTCTGAGTTCCCAGTGATTTTGTTGGGGTTGAGATGTTTGCCCTGGCAAGGACAGGGTTCAGTGGTTGTTATTATGGTTTGCTAAATAGAGAACCAAGGCTCCAGGTGACCCCCGAATGAACTTAAAGGATTTTGGCCCCCAAAATGGCCGCAAGGGCCCCAGCCACGGCCCTCCTCGTGGCTGCTCTGAACCTTGGCCAGCCAGAGCTCTTTGCTCCTTACCTGTTCCTTTGTAGTTACTGAGGGCAATTGACAAAAGACTCGTCTATGTCCCAAAGTCAGTCCCTCTCAGGTGAAAATCTGACTTACAAGCAGGAGCTCAGAAGAGTTTTCGAGCTGACATCTGCCTTCCAACCGGCCCACTTCACTCTCGTCCTCTCCTAGGTGCAGAGAAAGACTCAGCCTGACTCACACAATTTGTTTGCAGCAGAACACGGAACTTGGAGTGAATTCCAGGTTCAAAGTCACTTCCCAGCATTTTCCAAGCCACCTCCTCATCCTGCCATTCCCCCCACTCCAGGGGGGACCAACCCTCCAGGGGGTGGGAGCCTTTGGGACCGAGGGCCCGATATCGCGGAACATATCTATTCATAAAGAGTTACTAGAATTTTTTATGTATTTCTAAGTGAAATCACTTGCATGTTACATACTGGCTTACATTTTTTTTTTAAAGATTTTATTTATTTATTTGACAGAGAGAGATCACAAGTAGGCAGAGAGGCAGGCACAGAGAGATGGGAAGGGCAGGCTCCCTTCTGAGCAGAGAGCCCGATGTGGGGTTCAATCCCAGGACCCTGAGATCATGACCTGAGCCGAAGGCAGAGGCTTAACCCACTGAGCCACCCAGGAGCCCCCTGGCTTACATTTTTAAATGTCTTTTAAAACACCAGCAGATTGACCACTGTCCAGTTCCCAGACAGCCTCTGCAGCTTAGCAGGGGGTCAAAGGCAAACAGACAGACAGACCAGTGGGGATCCTGGCTCAGCCCCCACCTGTGACCTTGGGCTAGGCACTTCTCCCACCTTCAGTCTCCTCATCCATAAAGCAAGGGTAACGTTGGGCTTATTGCCCAGTATTCTTGGGGAGATTAAGTGACATAATGTAGCTGAAGCACTTAGAACGCTGCCAGCCACATTATCAATAGTCGATAAAAGTTAGCACTGCCATTATGACATCACTAAATCAGGTAGACCTGAAGCCTTGGTCGGCGCTCCACCCAGAAGGGTCTAAGGCAGAGACAGCACTCCTCACCCGTCACAGCCAGTGTCTGGAACAGCCCCCTCAATGGCTGAACTGTGCCTGCTGAGCGTTCTGTGTTAGGGCACCACAGCGCACCGACCTGTCCCTGGGGGAATGGATGGATGGAAAGAATGGAGGCAGCAGGCAGCTCAAACCACTCTGGAGAGTCTGGGAAGGGGCCAGGTCCTGGCGGGGTGCTCTGAGCATACACAGAGGAAAGCACGGCCTCAGCTATGAGGCCAGTGGTGTTTGGTCTGGGAGATAAACGCTCTTCCAGAAACAGCTCTGGTTATCTGTTACAAGAATGTGGGCTGTGACCTGAGGGAATTTTGTTCTGTTCCTTCTCATCCAGTCAGGCATACGTGAGTGATGTGGCTGAGATTGAGATCTGGCCGGCAGTGCCTAGTGGGGAACGTGAGGCATTCAAGGGGGTTGACAACACTTTGGAAAGCTGCTAACTGGTGCGTTGGCTGTTACATTCCCAGCAAGTTTGGGAAGGAATTGAGAACAAGAGATACTAATCTGACCATGGGCTTGGTTTAATGGGGGGTTGGTGCTCTTGTGGAAATCTGCTTCTGCTTCCTGGAGTCAGAGATGGGTTCTTTGGTTCTTTGGTGGACACAACAGCTGTGAGAGCAGGTGGGCCTTCCCAGGGCATTGCCCACGGTGGAGGGATGCAGGCAAGGCTCAAGCAGGAGGGACTGAAACACCGAAAATGGCCTGGAGAGAATGACCTGTCTTCTGAAGAGGTTAAAAGAAAATTCACTGTAAGTTATTTTTGCTTAACACTGTCTTCATAAACCCCAGAGGTCATTGAAATTACAGATAACCCCACACCTCTTGGACAGCAGATGAGGTCTCTTTTCAAGACGCATTGTTCTGTGGACACTCCTGTCCTGAAAAGCTGACTAATTCTGACGTATTCAAGTAGCGAGAAATGCATCTTAGTCTATTTCTAGTTCTTTTCATGGACATGGAAGAGATAGACCCAGAGAAAAGATTTAATATTTATGCAGTGCATAGCGTTCCTTTTTTTCTAGAAAACAGAGTATGTCTCCTCCCCCACCCAAGCTCTTTTTGCAAACCTGATTCTCCTCTTGGTGCCAGAAAAGAATTTATTATTTACAGGAATTATAGGGAAACATGCTGTAGCACAGTTTCAAGGGGTGGTATTGAGTGTTTGTGAATTAGCCTGTTTTTTGGACCCAGAAAGAATTGAGTTTGAAACCCACCGCTTCCTAGATGTGAACTTGGGCAAATTACTTAACCTTTCTAAGCTGAGCTCCCCACAACTCTAAAATGAAACTCATATTAGTATCTACATCAGAAGATTGTTCTGAGAATCAAATGGGCTGATGGATAGAAAGCACTTAGCAGGATCTGACACATAGTAAATGTAAATGAATGGTAGCTGTTGTGAAAATTGCTCTCCAATTTGACTTAAAAAAAATTCATGCCTACAAAAATGGTTTTTTCTTAAAGTTGGGTGTACCTACACTTGGGATCTATTTGTATTTCTGGAGAAAGAACGATGGAAAAAACCATTCCCTCCTACTCTGCATGGCTCATGTTGGAGCTGGGCTCACCCTGAAAGGGGTCTGGCCATGCTCTCTCAGTGAAGGTCTCCAAAGATTCCTCCAGAAGCTCTGGGCTGAACCTCAGGGTTTCAGTTTGGAGCAAAATGGCATGAACTTTATACGCTCTCCTGATCAGTCTTGGGCCGTGGGCCACCCTGAGACGGGGCTCTCCTGGGTGGAGAGGCTCCCTACAGTGGGACAGCGGAGGGTCAGCTGCCAATGGCATTCCCAGCAGTGGGGACAGCCAGCCCCTCACTGAAATGGAAGAGGCCTCTGGTGGCAGATTGCAGTTTGATAGTTCAGTTGAACTATTTTGTCTTTTATTTTTTTAACTGTATTTTGCTTCCAGACAGCTCCCAACATGTCACAAACTAGCACATTTTTCTCATCTACTCACAGAAGGTTCTCGAGGAGGGAAGTGCTCCCCTTCTCTGCTCTGGCCCACTTTTCATGTAACAAAAAGTGGTCTGTGTCAAGTGAGTGACAGGGACTCACACACAGCTCTCCTGTCATTCAGCCCGGACTCAGCTACCCCATCATTACCTACTTCTTATTTGGCCACCATAGCCAGCGGATGCACAGCCAAAGCTGAGCATTATTTTTGGTTTCATTTCCTGGAGTGTGATGCCTTTGCGGGGCTCTGCCTCCCCGCAAGGGCTTCATGAACGTTCTCCAGCATCTCTCACTCCCACATCTCAGTACCAGAACTAGGTTTAGGTGGGAGTGAATGAGGATGTCTCAACCACGGCCAACCAAACCAAGCAAGGAGTCTCAGGGAGATGGATATCAGGAAACTTTGCACACTTGACAACTTCCATACCCTGCTCTCTGAGCTCTGTCTAGGAACCCGCCTGGCTATTGCCAATTACAGCCGGCTCCAAGGACGTCGTCACAAAAGAGGCAACTATGTAGTCCAGGGTGAATCCCAAGTGCAATGCCTTTGGAGACCCTTTTTTTTTTAAAATAGTAAATAATACATTTATTTCGTAAATCTTTCCATACTAAAGTCATTGTTTCAAAGAAGTGAATGTTATTGCTAACATTTCAGACACAGGCAGTTTCATCTTCTGGCCAGGATGGACACCAGTTTTGCATTTTTTTCCTGGACAAAAGACTTCAAACATGTACCGGTTTTCACATCCTTGTTGTGGGTTGGGTATCCCAGCTGTGCCGTCTTTAGAAGTAGTGTGAGGCTGCCTCTTTGCCAGGACAGCATGTTTTGCTGAGAACTCAAGACAAACTGCCTTTGGGAGGTGGAAGGAGTACAGTATTTCCTTGCTGATGGCATTAATAATATTTATTTTTTTCTCCATTGCCCCAGGCAAAAAAGTGTCATCTCTGCTAAAGGGACAGACTTTGCAATTTTTTCCCAGATTCCCCTGGGAACAACGTGCTTTCTACAAAATGTGGTGGTCCATTCACCTTGTACCAGCCTTCTGATCCTCTGTCAGGAGCAGCAAGGAGAGTACCATCTTGTTCTGGAAGGCCAGGTGGTCTTGGGACCTCAAGACATCAAAGGCGGGACATTGCTAAACTGGTCGACAGGTATGCAATTTCTGGCTCTGGTAAAGTTGTAATTTCAGCACTCCTGGAAAAGTCAGCAATAGATGCTCTCTTTTTCCTACAAGGGAAACATTTCAAACATACAGGGTGTTAAATTCCCCTTCAAATTCAGCTGGCCTTTGGGGTGTTATTTTAACCTTTTGTTGCACATAAGGAAAGGAGCTCTGGGAGCCATCAGAGTTTTAGGCCAGAGTTTCCCAGATTCTCTCTTCAAACAAACACAAACAAAAAGAGAGCAGGCAATGGCTTATTTCAGACTAATAGACTTCATGTCAAAAAGCATGAAATGGGTCAAAGAAAAACATTTTATACCTTTAACCAAAGGTACAATCTACAGTAAAGATCTAACCACTGGAAACTTTCTGTGACAGTAACAAAGTAGTTAGAAATGTCAGAAAAAAAGTGCTTGAAATACAATATTTGTAGGAGATTTAAACACACGTATCTCAAATGTTGACAGCTGAAATAAACAAAAACTGTCAAAAACATAAAAAATTTGGATCACAGATAGAATTTTTCTTTTACAAAGAGAAAATATGCCATCTTTTTAAGCTTCTGAGGAACATTTACAAAAAGCCATCACAAATAAGACACAAAGATGAACTTGATAAGTTTCAAAACACGAAATTCATCTGAGCCATTTTATCATATAAGAATGTAATAAAACTAGAAATTATATAAGCAAATAAACCATGTACTTGAGGCAGAGGGCAAACTTCCAAACAGAATGATAAAATGAAATTATTAAAAATTAATAATTCTAAAAATTTAATTTTTCTTAATTTAAATTTTTTTTAAATTTAAATTTAAATTTTTAAAATTTAAACTGAGCCTCAGTGGCTCAGTGGGTTAAGCTTCTGACTTCAGGTCAGGTCGTGATCTCAGGATCCTGGAATCAAGCCCCGCATCAGGCTCTCTGTTCAGCAGGGAGCCTGCTTCCCTCTCTCTCTCTGCCTGCCTCTCTGCCTACTTGTGATCTCTCTCTGTCAAATAAATAAAAACTTTTTAAAAAATTTAAATTGAGGTATAATTGAGATATAACATTATACTAGGCTATTTTTGAAATCATGAAATGCAACCACTTTGAATGCATTCATGCAATTAATACTTATTGACCACCTACTGGATGCGAGACATTGTTCTACCAGCAGGATATATAGCACTGGAAAGGCAAACTCTGTTCTCATGGTCTTACATTCTACTCCTAGAGTGGGGAGAAACAGCTAATAAATGAGTACATGAATAAAGCAAGAAAACGTCAAGGGATGACACTTGCTTTAATAAAGATAAAAAAGAATAATGCAGCTGCCATGGGGGTGGGACTACTTTCGGTTGGCATAGCTTCCTTGAGATGGCATTTAAGTTGAGATCCGAACATCAGGAAGAATTCACCACATGAAGTTGTGGGAAAAGAACATTCCAGCAGAGAGACAACCTCCACTATGTGTTAGAGAACTGGATGCAGTGAATGCAAAAACTGATAACTCTAAATAGTCCAATAATTGAAGAAAGAATGGAAATAATTAAATTGTTAATTCAATTCAAGAGGTTAGAAGAAGGGTAAAAAATTCTTTAAAAAAGAGAAAGGAAAAATAAAAATAACAACCAAAATAACTAATATGAAAACAAAAACAAAAACAAAAGCTAGATTTATTTTTAAAAATCTGAGATTTATTATTTTGGAGGAAATGTATAAAAGATAAGCATCTAATCAAAAATCAAAAACATAGATAAAAAAATAAATATCAAAAGTCACCTGGCAGGATGCCTAGGTGGCTCCATTGGTTGAGCGTCTGCCTTTGGCTCAGGTCAAGGTCCCAGGGTCCTGGGATCGAGTCCCACATCTAGCCCCTTGCTCAGTGGGGAACCTGCTTCTACATCTGCCTGCTTCTCCCCCTGCTTGTGCTCTCTCTCTCTCGCTTTCTCTCTCTTTGACAAATAAATAAAATCTTAAAAAAAAAAAAGAAAAAGTGAATCAACCAGGCTTTCCAGGTGGCTCATTCGATTGAGCGTCAGACTCTTGATTTTGGCCTAGGTCATGATCTCAGGGTTGTGAGATTGAGCTCTGTGACAAGCTCCCTGTGCTCAGCACGGAGTCTGCTTGGGATCTCTCTCTCCCACTACCCCACCATGTGCCCACACAAGAGGAGGAGGAGGAGGAGGAGGAGAAGAAGATGAAGGAAGTTACCCATTTTTTAAACAGAATTAAGACATCTGGAATACAAAATCTGAACCCCCCCCCCAAAAAAAGAAAGAAAGAAAGAGAAGAGCATATCAAACTTTAGGGCAATTTTATTTATGCATCTGGATTCATGAACCCACTAAATTGAATTCACAGTAAGTTAAATGCCTCAAGCATCACAGCCCAGAAAACTTTATTGCAGAAATGAAAGAATAACTTAGAATTAGAAAAAAGTTAATATAATATGATGCATCTTTTTCAATGAGTAAGACCTATTATATAATCACAGTGGATGAAGTAAGTCTTTTGATAAACTTCAACACTCTCTTTGATTAAGAGTTATGCTGGAGGGGTGGGAGGTTGGGGGAGCCAGGTGGTGGGTATTATGGAGGGCACGCATTGCATGGAGCACTGGGTGTGGTGCAAAAACAATGAATTCTGTTATGCTGAAAAGAAATTAAAAAAAAAAAAGAGTTATGCTGGCAACTTGGGAAAATAAGCTACCTTGGATCTCTTTCTTCACTCAACATGGAGCAATGGAAGGTAGTATATGATATATACAATTAAAACACTAGTAGGGCTCCAAAGAAAGAAAAAGTTAGGTACATAAACAAGGAAGGAACTTAAGCCAGAATTATAAGCTAATGTAGTGATGATTTAGTAGATAAGAGGTTAGAGGTATCAAATCCCAATATTGCCTCTAACAGTCAAAAGTCAGCATTTTCTTGTCCATGAAGGGATAAGATAATGGTTTGGGTCCTGCATAAAATGGGAGGTTATGAATTTAGATACATAAAAATGTAAAAAAATGGTCTTTTTGTAGCATCTGTCTTTTTTAAAAAAAGATTTTTTTTATTTATTTATTTGAGAGAGAAGGAGAGAGCATAAGCAGGAGGAATCGCAAAGGAAGAGGGAGAAACAAGCTCTGAGCAGGGAACCTGACACAGGGCTTGGTCCCAGGACCCTAGGATCATGACCTGAGCTGAAGGAAGATGCTTAATCACCTGAGCCATGCAAGAGCGCCTTGTAGCATCTGTCTTTAATAATGTTTCATTTAAGCTAAATATAAAGTTAATACATTTTCCTTGCACACATACTCAGTGGAAATAGAAGGCAATTCAAAAGTATATTGGTTAGTAGGCAAAGCCAGTTTGGGATGGATTATTTCCTACTGACGATGTAAAGTTGTCTGTAATCTCTTTTTACAAAGCATCAGTTGAAAGAGGCTGAAAATTTATGATGGAAAACTGTTAAAATGCCATTATCTAAATTGATTGGGAGAAGACACTTAAGTGGATCTGTTTCTAAAACACAAGTAGACTTCTCAGCATCAAAGTTCCTTTATTTCACTCTTCCTAGGTGTCCTTCCTTGTAAAAATAAAGTAATAGATGTTCTGGTTCTACTTGATGGCCACTATGTATGATACTCTTGTTTTTCATGATTCTCATCTTTTATTGTGCTATTTCTGTTGATTGGCTTTTTTTCACTTTAGTGAACTACAAACAAACATTTAGGCCATTTGACCTAAACACTCAGTATGTGTTTTAGGATACATACTGAGGTGTAAAAAATTCTAAATAATTGAACAAAATAGCACAACGTTATATACAGTAATTGTATATGAGATGCTTGACCAGAAATAAGTTACTTTAAAACTGCTAATAAAATTTATTATTTGAAAACAAAACAAAACAAAACAAACAAACAAAAAAATCATTGCATAAAATTGGAACCTTTACAGGTGTGCACCCATCTCCCCCACCAGTGAACTAGGAACAAAAACCACTTCACTCTCTGGACCAGAGAAGTGATAAGGAAATTTGAATCTGCCTAGAACTCTGATTAGAGGAAAAATTCTTGCTGTAGAAACCAAACTATGGGGCCTTGGCATGAGTGTGGAGCCCAAATGTATATTCCCCAGAAGGTGTAATCATCCCCAAGTCAAGAAATTAATAAAACTTATTTGGGGCTAGCAAATCCCTGGGACCCCCAGCAGTTGGAAGCACACTCTTCCAATACCAATTATGGGAGTGGGCACACAAGGCTTGGAGCAAATACTGCCCATATTCTGTTTCTATATGGTGGCTTGTTAAGAATGGTGTTTGCTTTATCAAAGGAAAGAAGAAAAAGAAGGAGGAAGAGGAGGAGGGAGAGGATGAAAAGGAGAGATAGTGACTTTATGTCTGTATGTGACCTACAAAGTCTAAAATACAGTTCCCTCTCACCCACGGTTTTGTTTTCCACAGCTTCAGATACCCACGGTGAATCACCGTCTGGAAGCAAATGATCCTTCTGAAATATTCAGAATGTCAGTGTCAGCCTAATGTCTATGTCATTCACCTCACTTTATCTCATCAGTAGGCATTTTATCATCCTACATCATCACAAGAAGCCTGATATTCGAAAGAGAGAGAGAGAGACCACACTCACATAACTTTTATTAGAGTATTTGCTATAATTGTTCTATTCTTTATTGTTGTTGTTAATTCGTTACTGTGTCCAGTTTAGAAATTAAACTTTATCATAGGTATGTATGTATAGGAAAAAACAGGGTTCAGTACTGTCCATGGTTTCAGGCACTGACTGGGAGTCTTGGTACATATACTTTGTGGATAAAGGGGGCTACTGTATATATTGTCTGTCTCTTTATAGAAAAAGTACATCAACTTCAGCTCCAGAGCACAAAGAAAGCCCAAGGGGGGAAAATATCTGACTATATCTGAGAATATCCCCCATTAAAGATCAGCTTACAACACAGAACTACTGTGTGACAAAAAAAAAAAAAGTAGAATAAAATGTGATAACATCATCCACTACTTAAGAAAGTCAGTAAACTAAATAAATAGTAGGATAAACAGTCTCGCAAATTTTAGGCAAAAGTACAACCTGAAGTATAACCTGAAGTTGTATAAAATACATATTTCTAAATGATTAGGAGATAAAAGGGTAGATTTTTACAGGAATTTCTATATAAGAGAAATCCTAGCAATTGGAATTAAATTCAGAGGAAAAAAACCCAACAAATAACGGATTAAAACACAACTAAAGAAATAAGGGAAATCTGGGGAAATGAACCAGAACGTAATACAAGGTGATAAAGGGATAGAAAATATAAAAAAGAAGTTAAGAATCAGGAAAGATATATTGAGAAGGAGCAATTTAATTCCAAAAGGAAAGATTAAAGAAAATGACAGAAGAAAGTTTTGAAGAGAAAATTATTGTGAAACTTTCAGAATTGATAAAAACATAAATCTTAGATTCAAGAAGCATGCTGTCTTCAATGTGATAAAAAATATATGTCTATAGCTAAACACATTTTCATAAATTATAAAACACAAAAGAAAAAGAGGAAAAATTAAAAGTACAGAGAAAATACAAATTATTGCTGTGACAGAGTTTGCTATGTGTCCACCTAAACATATTCTAAATCTTCTGAAAAAGCAGAGTTGTAATTGGGCATATGGATGTTAATGATAGAATTCTATAAATAAAACATGCTTTGCAGATTTGACTTTAGAATCATGTAATATTTTACATAATTATGAAGCAAATTTAAAAATTTAAAAAGCCATTCCTTAAAGTGAAAAGGAAAAGGAAACAGTCCTAACTTGTATTTAAGTGGTGACATAACGGGGTGCCTGAGTGGCTCAGTGGGTTAAGTGTCTGCCTTTAGTTCAGGTCACGGTCTCTGATCCTGGGATTGAGCCCCAAATCGGGCTCCCTGCTCAGCAGGGAGCCTGCTTTTCCCTCTCCCTCTGCTCCCTCCTGTTTTCTCTCTCTCAAATAAATGAATAAAAAGCTTTAAAAATTAATTAATTAATTAATGGCAGCATAACCACATGGGAAGAAACTAGTCAAAGTGACCTGACTAATCACTAAGGACAAAAAAATTACATGAAGCATTTTTAAACTTTTTACAATAATCATATTAGTAGTGATAACAATGATATTATTGTGGGTATATTGTGAGATAAAGCAAATGAGTTACTGTGGTACTGTATTAGTCTCCTTGGGCTCCCATAACAAAATACCATAGCCTGGGTGGCTTAACAATAGAAATTAATTTTCCTAAGAAGTCCAAAATCAAGGTTCCATTAGGTTAGTTTCTAGTGAGGTCTCTTCTTGGCTTGGAGACAGCTGCCATCTCTCTGTGTTTTCACATGGCCTTTCCTCTGTGCACATGGAGAGAGAGAGAGAGGAGGGAGAGAGAAAGAGAAGAAAGAGAATCTTCTGTCTCCTTCTCTTCTGATGAGGACACCAGTCCTATCAGACTAAGGTGCCACTCTTGTAACCTCATTTAGTCACATCCCTAAAGATCTTATCTCCAAATGCATCACATTGAGGTTACAGTTTCAACATATAAATTCGGAAGGGACACAATTCTGTCCATAACAGTTACCACCAAGAACTGAATTTTATGATATGGGAGAAAGGAGACATGGGTGCAAGATGAATAAGGCTAAATAAAAACTCTGTGGTCCTGGATTTGAACGAAACTATCAGTATGAGCTCATGTTGTATTTTATATTCATAATTTATAATTAACATTATTTTAATATAATACATGATATATATTATGTACAATGTAATGTCTGTGTTGCATAAATATGTATTCCATATTTATACTCTATCTGCTGAAAAGGCTAGAAAAAAGGCCAATCCACTAGCAATGAGACCACTAGTGCCCAGATTATAGTCTCTAAATACCATTTCCTACGAAAACAAACCAGAACTCCTTCGAGAATGTCCGATTCCAGGGTTGACAAGAAAATGTACGAGCTGGGCATAAAATATCTTGTCATCCCAGGTAAGAAAGAAGTTATTGAAGTTATCAGTTCAAAGGACTCAGACGCTAACTTGAATGGTTTTTCCCTAGCCAAAAACAAAATCATTTGAATTTTGGAATTGATTTTGGCTACTGAATGTCTGAGCCTGCTTGCCCATTCTGACTAGCAATTCCACAAATGATCCAGTATCCTTTAAACAAATTCCTCTTCTGCTTAAATAGGTAAGCGTTGTTTTTTTTTCTTTTTTTTAAATTATTTTTTGTTACTTGCAAATAAAGAAAGCTGACAGATACTCTGAGGAACCTTCCTAGCACAATGTAAATCACAATAGATGTTCAATAGATGTTTGTTCCATTCTCAGGATTCAAAAATCTATAATGACTTCTTTTCAGATATTAAAACTGTATAGGAAATTTCCTTTCCATATATGAAAGAGATTCTGCCTCTGTTCATATCCCCTGTAGAGCTCCCCGATCTCCCCCACTTGAGGGAAGAGAATCTGTACACGGACTGGTCCCAGTCCAAGGTTTGGACTGGCCTCCATTTATTAGCAAGGACCACTATGTTGAAATGTCAGTCTCCATGCTCTGTTCTTACACTTTCTGCTTCTTATCTTCCTGGGATAGACATAGATCCTTTATCTCTTCCTCAATACGGTGCTAGAAGGGTAAGTGAATTTAATTTAGTTCTCCTTGTAGGACCTGGATTTCTCTATCCACCAACATGCCTTAGATTTCAAACTGAAGAGAAGTGAAAGATCCCACACAGACATCAAAGCTGAAGCCATGTCCCCAAGCGTTTACCAGAAAACTCTGCGCTGACAATTATCAGGTGCTGACCTAGCTATTGATTTGTATCTGCTACTGTTCCTTGCCTTGCGCAGAGGTCCCTTGTGAGCCTGCTAGCATGAAGGGACACTGAAAGGCAGGGCTCCTGTATTCCTGGTTTCTCCAAGAAGACAGGTCTCATCAGCAAGTAACACCAAACATCAAGTAATTCTCATTCTTACAGAACCACCAAGAAATGAGAGCAGAAAGTACAAGAGAACACAGCATGGGTGTTGACATTCAGTACAATAATCCTCAAGTTTATAATTAGGGACTCTGACGAGTGGGAATAGGGTAGAAAGAAGGAGAAGAGGAGGTGAGTGGGAGGAGAAAGTAGAAGAACGTGGCTTCCTCTGTGTTTCCCACTCCATTTTCCTTACTTTACTCTTCCTCCATTAATTCCCACCCACGCATCCAAGGCAGAGAGTGATAAAAAGGGTAATGAGGATGAGTCAAGTTCATAGGTATTTTATTGGCCACATCATTCTTTTGAATGTACGTCTTGGGAATTTCTCATTCGTACCTTTGGTGTGCTAAGAAGGGTTGTAGTCAGTAACATATGCCATGTGTATTCCAGATCTTTGGAAGAAACGCATTTCTTTCTCTTTTCCTTGACATGGCTTCCTTGGACTCATCTTTTCTTGCCATCAGAAAGTTAAAGTATGGAAGTCAAAGAAAGGTATGTGTGAAGGAGGTGTAAACTTAGGTGAAAAGATGCTGAGGAGGTCATCTGGTCTACTTTTAATGTAGAATTTCACCTTTAGGTTAGGCAAAAAGAATCCTTCAGTGGTTACCCTCAGCTTCTCAATGGCCCAGCGTGGTGTTTGAGGACAAAATACCATGATAAAAGGCGTGTGTTTTCCTGGCCCTGCCCTCTGAGCATGTCTCTCTTGTGGACCCCATGGGCGAGGGCACATAGGTCTGGGAAGAATGGTTCTGGGGTTTGGAACCTTGGGCCCAACCCCAATACTGCCCCCAAAGGAATAGCATGTCACCTGAAACAAGCAACATAAGTGATAATAGATTTGCCATTTTGTGACCATTTGTGGCTAATGCCATGGCAGGTGACTGCCTCCTCAGAGGGATCAGAGGGAGCAAACACACAACTTCAAGGAGGCCCTTCTCTTGAGAATTGTTGCTCTGATCCCATGTCTGCCTCTTTGCACGCCATGCCTCACTGTTCTCTGCAGTCTCCTTCAGTCTTTTCCTGATGGGTCTCCAGGATCTCCCCAACCTGTTTCCTGTGGGAGCGCTGGGAAATTCATATGGGCTTGAGATGATGGCTTCCAATAATGGGACCTCCCGTTCTGAAGGTGATATGGTTGAAATGTGAATGGGTCATTCTGCTTGGGAGATGATGCTCTCCAGGCAAGCCTCGACGTAGCTGCTTTATCTTAGGTGCTTGTTCCCAAGTCACCACAGGGGCCTGGGATGCCATCCCAGGTCCTCTGCTTCCCTCTTCTGGTCAATGGAAGGGAATCTTAAAAGCCATTTAGAGTTCAGAGAAAGGAGTAATAATGATGGGAGCTCCTAATCAAATCAAATCATAATCTCCAAACAAGCACTTTTCAGTTCACAAAAAGCTACAGCCAGGGTTGTTAAAGATAACATTATTACATTTCAAATACGCTCACACCAAGGCGGCCCTGACATCTACTGTACCATATAGACATAGAGGGAAGATGTTATTTAAACCAACAGTTCCTACATGTGATGACAAAGTGCATTTAAATCTTAGGTAGGTGAAGTAAGTTACACAGGTTTCTTTACTACAAAACTCCCCAGGACCTTTAAGTTGGTGATGTCCATTGGGAATCCCCTAGGGGGAGAAATATTACAGTTTTTGATCATTGAGTCCTTGATTAAGGAGCATCCTAAGGGCTAGTGATCCATCCTGCAGAATGCCCTTGGGAAAATGCAACACCAGATATCAAAGAGATGAGCTAAGAAAAAGAGATCTTCACAGTGTGAAATGACAGGTATTATCTCACCCAAGCCAACACCAGAACCAATGAAGCCAATGACCAATCCCTCGTGGGCCATTGTAAGACTCCGTTTTAGTCCCCAAGCTCAAAGTTGGAAAAGGATCCCAAAGGCCCTAGAGATCCCTTGCAGTCCAAACCCTTTAGTCTGTAGATAAGAAGACAGACTCAGAGCACCAGAGAGAATGTATAGCGTCAAAATCCACGAAGAAATACAATGATAATATCTGTTTGTGGGAGTCCAGGACTTAGGACCATTTTGCCCAGAGGAGCCATCCATTGCAGAGAGTCTGCATTTTTGCATGTTGGATTAGCAGGTAGAAAAAAAATACATAGTTTAAAAGAGCATCTATCAGGCCATCCCCTTCACTGGAAAGATTCTGCAGCATTGGACAAAACAAGATCAGATTTATTGTTCATTTACAAACTCAGAGGGTGCCCTTTCATAAAAGTCATCATCCTCATGCAAACATCGAATGGAAAGCCAGGAAATGGAGTTTGTGTTAAATTCCAAAGTGCTTTGATGCTTTTTCATAAATATTAGCACATTTGGGAGAGCACCATGCCTTCTATATTAGCTAAGAGTATTCTGGTTGCTTGTGACAAGAACCCAGATGCAACTGGCTTAGGCAGAACAAAAAGGAGTGAAAGGAGTAATTTTTTGGAAAGCTCTCATCACAAAAGGAAGAGCTGCAGAGTAGGTGAACGAGCCAGCAGGATTCTCCCTCTTTCTCTCCACATGTGCTTTTCTGTCGGTCAGTTTACTTTCTTCTACTGCGGATAGGATCTGCCACCCCATGGGGCTTATGGCCAACATTGGCTCATAGCCTCATGTCTTCCCCCTCAGAAAGGAAGAGTCTGTGCTTGGGAAATGTTCAAAAGTCTTGGAGAAGGGCTGTGACCGGTATTAGGTGTTGAGGTGTTCCTTTCTGAGACAAGGGCCAGAGGACCTTACAGGCAGATACCATGGTAGGTGAGAGGTCCAAATACTGACTCCCTTGCCTTCTAGCTGTATGATCTCGGGCAAGTTATTTCAGCTCTTTACCTCAGTTTCTTTATCTGTAAAATGAGGATAATAAGGGCATCTATTTTATAGGCTTTATGTGATAATTAATTGAGATAAAACACATAAAGAATTTTATGTGGTACCTGCCACAAGGTAAGCAATCAACTATTCCTGGTTTCTCTGGGAGTGTTAGGAGGTCACGCCACTTATTTAACTGCTCTGTTTCTTTGGTTTCTTCATCTATAAAATGGGGCGATGATAGTTCTTGCCCTGTCAGGGGACTTCAAGGAATAAATGGGATGAGAAAGGCCAATCATTTGGCATCTTGTTGGCCCATAGTAAGCATGGAACAAGAGATCTCATGAGGCTATGTGGTGATCTGTGAAAAGATCATAGCTCCCATTTGGATCCATGATATTAGAAGGAGGATTTCATTCGTTCAACAGATATTACTGAGTGTTTCTGCTGTGCTGGGCACTGTACAAATGTGGAGAATACAGAGTGTTGAACAAGACCCTGATCTCAGGAAGCATATATTGTAATAAGGCTTTTAGAAGACGGCTATTGTTTTAGACAGAAGAAACAATAGACATGCATTATGCCTGGCGTATGCCAATAACTATTAGACGAAGTATTAGACACTGACTTTTTTTTTTTTAAGATTTATTTATTTATTTGAGAGAGATAGAGTGAGAGTGTGTGTGTGTGTGTGTGTGTGTGTGTGTGTGTGTGCATGAGTAAGGGCAGGGCAGAGGGAGATAGAGAGAATCTCAAGCAGATTCCACACCGAGTGCAGAGCCTGCTGTGGGGCTCAGTCTCATGACCCAGGAGATCCTGATCTAAGCCAAAATCACGAGTAGGATGGTTAACCAACTGAGCCATCCAGGCACCACCTAGACACTGACTTCTCTCAGTAACCAGTCCTTTATATTTCTTGTCTTTTGCTTCTCTTGAAGCACAGTCACCTTTACCATCATATCTCTGTCTCCTTGCAAAGGGATACCTTTTTCTATTCTTGGTAGACGTTTATCACTGTTATTTTTTGTTTACGTGTGTGTTGCACATATTAATTGTATTATATGTATACATTCTTTCTAGCATTTTAAAGACCTGGTAGGTCACTTTACTGTCTAGGTATTTGGTAGACTTGACATCTTGATTAGCCTCAAATTTGGAGTATGTAGTATGTAGAAATGTGCAGAAGCTCAGTTTCACCAAAAGATAGAAGAATCCTTTTAAAAGTGATCAATAAAGTATACACAAAATTCATTTCCAGCTGGATCACAGATCAAATGGGAAAAACAAAAACTGCAAGGCTAACAGATAATATTAGAGAATATCTTTATGATTTCTGGATCAGGAATGATTTCTTACACATGGTACCAAAGCATTTGCAATTAAAAAAAAAAAAAGTTTGGAAAAGTTGACTGTGCTAGGAACTTCCATTCATTCAAGCGCACCACCGAAAGAGAGAGCGGCAAATCAAAGGGGGAACATTTTGCAATGAGTCTAATCAACAAGGGGTTCCTATCCAGCATCTATAAAGAATTCCTACAAATATGTAAATAAAAAACAAAAACAGATGACGCACAAGGGAAATGGCCAGAAGATGTGAACAGGCACTCCACAAAAGAGATACCTGAAGAGACAAACATGAAAGGGTGACCGGCCTCATTTGTTAGCAGGGAAATGTGCACCAAAATCACACTGATAACGGCACTACATGCTCACTAGAGAGCCGACACCAAGCGTTGCAAAGATATTGAACACCAAGAACTCTGATACACGGGGGGTAGAAGTGTAAACTGGCGCATCACTATGGAAAGCAGATTGACGTCATCTAGCAAAATGGGAGATATGCATAATTTATGACCCGGCAATCCTCTCCAAGTCATACGTCCCCATAAAACATGTGCTTATGTGTGTTAATATACATATTTATGAATGTTCATAGCATATTGAATAATAGCTCCAAACCAGAGAGAACCCAAATGTCTATTAAGAGTGGAGTAAACAAGAAATTGTGTTATATTCGTATTATGAAATACTACACCATGAGAGATGGGCAGGAACTATATGACGTACAGAAGACAAATCTTAAAGACAATGTTGAGGGAAAAGAGCCAAACGGTACAAGTCACTGTATGATGGAGTATGTATAAACATTTTTAAAGGAAAAATTAAATAATTTTTAGTAGTAAAACTATAAGGAAAAGTAAAGAAGGAAAGATTACAAAAATCAAGGGAGTATTTAGCCCTGAGGGGAGGGAGGGGTCATATTCAGGAAAGGCTTTTAGGGTGTCAGTAATGCTCTATGTCTTTTCACAAGTAGGTTCCACAAGGATTTGTTTTACACACTGTTAAGTCCTTTCTTTTTTTTTTTTTTTAATTTATTTGACAGACAGAGATCACAAGCAGGCAGAGAGAGAGAGAGAGAGAGAGGAGGAAGCAGGCTCCCTGCTGAGCAGAGAACCCGATGCGGGGCTCGATCCCAGGACCCTGAGATCATGACCTGAGCCGAAGGCAGAGGCCTAATCCACTGAGCCACCCAGGCGCCCCCCCCCTTTTTTTTTTAAAGATTTTATTTATTCATTTGTCAGAGAGAGTGAGCACAGGCAGACAGAGAGGCAGGCAGAGGCAGAGGGAGAAGCAGGTTCCCCACTGAGCAAGGAGCCCGATGTGGGACTCGATCCCAAGACCCTGGGATCATGACCTGAGCCGAAGGCAGCCGCTTAACCAACTGAGCCACCCAGGTGTCCCCTTTCTTTATTTTTAAAGCTTTCTATATGTTTGTTATATTAGACACACACACACATACTGGACAGAGACAGACATACTGGACAGAGACAGACATACTGGACAGAGACAGAAATTAACACAGCAAGATCAGGAGTGGCATCATTCAAGTCCAAAGTCACAGATCTCTCTCTCTTTTAAAGATTTTATTTATTTATTTGACAGAAGTCTCAAGTAGGCGGAGAGGCAGGCAGAGAGAGAGAGGAGGAGGAAGGCTCCCCACTGAGCAGAGAGCCTGATGCGGGGCTTGATGCGGGGCTCGATCCCAGGACCCTGGGATCATGACCTGAGCCAAAGGCAGAGGCTTTAACCCACTGAGCCATCCAGGAGTCCCAGAAGTCACAGAGATCTCTAAGAGACACCATCAGTTTGAGGATGATCACCATCCTGGAGCAAACACTGATGAGACTTGCTTCTAAATGGGGCCAGTGATGTCTTGCCCAACCCCATTACACATTCCATTACTATACCTATAGAAAAGGGTTTAGTTTTAAAGAAAACACGTAGCAAACATTAAATCCATAGGTTACAAATTATCAAGACTAACAGTCTCCTAGAACCTCCATCTGGAAGTGGGTGTCCTTGCTCCACAAATTTACAGTTGGTGGAGGGGAAACTCAAGGGATGCATGGAGAGTGCCGATCATCAGAGCCTCTGGCGACTGGACACACTCAGTTCCTAGCACATCCCTTGTTTACTGTCCCTGAGCAACTGACCTGCTCCCCAGCTGCCATAGCTGGTCCAGCAGGAGCTGCAATCATTTCTGCCTTGAGCTAGCACCTTCCACACTCTGGTGAGGCTGCCCTTTCGCACCCTCCATATCCTCCCCACAACTTTCATGCTACGAAGGGGGTTTGATGGTTGGTTGGTTGGTTTGGCTTTCACTAGGAAAGGAAAGTTCCTATCATGGGCACACTCCTCACATCTTCCCCATGATGCTCAGACCACGGACTCCTCCTGCATCATACTCATATTGTCCTTCACACCTCCCCAGTGCCAGTAAGCAGGGGATTCTCCAATGATTTACTGGGCTGTTGGCATTTTTAACCTTCATAATGACCTATAAGGCTGGTGCATTTTTATCCCCAAATGGGCTAAAGAAAGTGATGTACCTCGCTTTCATGTCTCTGCTTCCCTGCCCCCACCCAGACATGCCCACTAATTTTTAAAATATCTATTCTTAATTTTCACTGAAATAACACCATAAAAGTATTAAAAGTAACTTTGAAAGTAAATTTAATCTCTAATCTTACCATTCTAGCCTTTAAAATTTTTTTCCAAGGTTTTGCCACATATATGTAAAATTATTCTGAGCAGTAATCATAATATAGATGCACATTTGTGTTTTTTATGTATCAGGAATAATTTTCTGGTGCTTAAAAAACCTTCAACATTTTCATTTGAGGATGATATTCAGTATTCCGTTGAGAAGATAAATAATAACTTACTTAACCATTTCCATATTATTGGGTATTTTGATCTTTTTCCAGTGTTAACTGATAATGTGTGCAATGATACATTCATTAAAGCTAAATGTAAAACTGTACATTTATCCCTGTTACATTTAACTTTATTAGTTTTGGCCTGTTATTGCAACACATTAATACCTTTTTGAATTTTGACTTTGCTAACATACTAATGTGATGCATGGATTTGATGTTTATTAATTAAAGCATTGACATGGCAGACTCTAGGACAGAGAAGCTTTAAGAGGTATATGCCTAGGGCGCCTGGGTGGCTCAGTGGGTGAAGCCTCTGCCTTCGGCTCAGGTCATGATCTCAGGCTTCTGGGATCGAGTCCCACATCGGGCTCTCTGCTTGGCGGGGAGCCTGCTTCCCCCTCTCTCTCTGCCTGCTTCTCTGCCTACTTGTGATCTCTCTGTCAAATAAATAAATAAAATCTTTAAAAAAAAAGAGGTATATGTGCCAAAAGGTGTGCACTAGAATGTAAAGTGGCAATAGCCATGATCTTTTCAATCTACTAACAGCCCAAATGTCCATCAGTTGTAGAATGGACAAATTAATCATGGCATATTTACACAATGGAGGACTATACAGGAAGGAAAATAAGTGAATTAAACTAGAGCAATTACTCCAGTGAATCTCACAAACTGGTTGTTAAGCTAAAGAAGCCAGGCACAAGAGAATGTATACTGTATTTTTATAAAGTTTAAAAAAAAGATGAAACTAATTTATGATATTAGGTATCAATATACTGGTTATCTTTAGGCAGGAGTTAGTGGTTGGGAAAGTGTACAAGGTACACTTGAGGCACTGAGGAGTGTTTCACTTCTGATGATTACGTGAGTGCTTTTGGGTGGTGGTAATTCATCAAGATGAACACTCAGGGCTTGTGAATTTTTCTGTACATATCTTACATGTCAATAAAAAGTTTATTTTAAAAAAAAAGATTTACTTATTTGAGAGAGAGAGAGAGAGAGAGAGAGGGAGGAGAGGGGCAGAGAGAGAAAGGAGAGAGAGAATCCTGCAGCAGACTCCCCACTGAATGCAGAGCCCGACAAAGGCCTCCGTCTCACGACCCTGAGGACATGACCTGAGCCGAAATCAAGAATCAGCCGCTTAACCAACTGAGCCACAAGGTGCCTTAAAAGTTTAGTTTTAAAAATAGTGATAAGAATCATGAATTCAAGAATTCATAGTGATGCTAATGAGTATATATAAATCAATAAAATATACAGGATTAGAGCTATGTTGAAGTGGTAGACACTGTGTTCAGTTTGAATATATTGAAATTGGAAGGATACAAGGTACAAATGTTCAGTAAATAGTCGTATACATGGGTCCTGGGATCAAGGGAGGGAGCTGGGCTGGAGAGAGATATTTGGGACTCATAAGTGTATTGATAGTGATTGAAACTATGGGAGTGGATGAAGTCATCCATGAACAGGTACAAAGTAGTGTGATGAGAGAACTGGAGGATTGCCAAGACTTATAGAAAGAAAGCTCATGACAGAGGTGAAGGCATCCTAAGAGCACTGGTAGGGAAAGCATGGAAAGAGACTTTCAGAGGCGGGAATGGACCACAGGGTCTGAGAGCCAGAAAAAGGTAGTTAAGGCCTCAGAAGTCTCCACTGGGTGTGAGAGCTGAGTCACAAGTAACTTTTGTGAGAGCAGAATCAGTGGCCCCCTCAGGTCTGAGATGGATTGTCCACAAGGGTAGCATCTAGGAAGATGGCAGAGTTTGGAGAAGATAAATAAAAGAAAATACAAAAAATGGGGCGCCTGGGTGGCTCAGTGGGTTAAAGCCTCTGCCTTTGGCTCAGGTCATGATCCCAGGGTCCTGGGATTGAGCCCTGCATCGGGATCTCTGCTCAGCAGGGAGCCTGTTTCCTTCTCTCTCTCTCTGCCTGTCTCTGCGCCTACTTGTGATCTCTGTCTGTCAAATAAATAAATAAAATCTTAAAAAAAAAAAGAAAATACAAAAAATATTTTGGTGGGTGGGAGTAGTGGTAAGGAATGTGGGAGAACAGTATAGCCAAAGGGCATGAACATAGAGTAGTTCTGGTCTGGGAGAGGACTGACCACTCATATTCCAGCTCTATGGTACATGGGGCTCAGAAAAATTCTCAGCCTCTCTTCAGGAGGTCATAGAAGTCCAAGTTCATGTCAAGAGAGAGTGTGGTTTCACGCCAAATCAGGTGGAGGAAACATTGTATGAACTGGTCCAGAGAGTCTTCTTATCATGAAGGTAATTCTGCTTAAAACGGAAGAACAGACAACAGTTCTCTCCACCTGGCTGCCTAAGCTTACCTCTTGCGGTCTAAATGGCTGTCTTTGTGTGCCCAGTTATCCTTGGGCCCTCAGGCAACATACTACTCTCTTCTCCCCTCTGTCTGGTAACTTTCCCTACCCCTTGTCATTCAGTAGCTCTGAATTCTTGTTATTCCCAGTCTTTCTCTCATCCTAAACGTTTTCTTCCTCCAGCCCCGAATTTCAGATTCCCCTGGGACTTTTCAGTACCTTTCAAAGCCAAAGCCAGTTTCTCTTTCCTGGGGGAGGTTCAGGTGCATTCTGTTGACTTATAAACATGTCAACTACACAGAGAAAGGCTAAAGATTCAGAGGCTGTTCCAGACTCACAGGAAATTGGGGTTCTTAATTGGTCATTGAGAGGAAACCCGTCGAGGAGCCTGACGTGCGCTCTATGCCCATGACCTTCATGCTCAGAGGTTCCCTTGTCCATGGGACTTATCCTTCCATGTTACTATTCATGTGCCCTGATAGGGGGCTACACAGCACGAATGTGAGTCAGGGTTCTAGTCCTTTTCTCAAAGGCTTTGGTTTTATCCTCCACTTTCCCAGCAAGAGAAAAATGACCCCGGGCCACCTTCTAACTTACTTAGCTTGTTCTCTTGCCGTTCCTTCTTTTGAGGTTCAGTGCAGTGGGAGGTGGAGGCTAGAGTGAGAATTCGGGAACTCACAGGATCGGGAAAAGCCGGTCAGTGTCTCACAGGCAAGGTGTGTTGGTTTCCTTCCTCCTGAAGGGGGAAATCTGGTGTGAGGTCCTGTCCAGTGAGTTCACATGGGGTTCTCTTTCAGACTTCTGGGGCCCATTCCAATGGAGGTTTGATTCCATTAAAGAAATATTTATAAAGCGCCTGTTGTGTATACACAGAGCAACAGAAAATACAGAGAAGAAACCTGAGTCATAGGCCGAATAATGTCCCGCAAAGATATCAGGTCCAGAACCCTAGAGCCTGGATTATTACCTTGTTTGGAAAAAGGGTCTTTGCAAGATGTGGTTAAATGAAGGATCTTCAGAGGAGATTCTCCTGGATTCTTTGGGTTTGCCCTGACTGTAATCACATATATCCCTACACAGGTGCCCTCCTACAGGGAGGATGGGGAAGATGAGACACGCAAAGAAGAAGGTGATGACGACATAACAGAGATATGTGCTGGCCTGAAAACGGAAGCAATGCAGCCATAAACCAAGGAATGGTGGCAGCCACCAGGAGCTGGAAGAAGCAAGGAACAGGTTCTTCCATGGAGCCTTCGGAGGGAGTGTGGCCCCGCTAATGCCTTGATACCCAGCTCCAAAACAGTGCTAGAATAAATTGCTAAATGGCATTTGAGTTACTTGTCACAGTAGCCACAGGAAACTGATAAAGCCTGTGACAGTTTGGAAACGGTCCATAACTCTGCAAGGGAGAGGAGAGTGGAGTTCTGCTGGCTTACATGCATGCACGCACACACACATGCACACTGAAATAAAACAAGACAGGGTGACAGGTGAAACCCAGCGTTGAAGTGCATGCCATCCAGCAGCAGAATCTGATGTGCAGGTGGCCTCGTTCCCGAGGAGCTGGCGGGGATCACGAACTACTTCCCACTCGGCACTTGCACATAACCGCTTGTGGTGACAAGGCCCGGCACAAAGATCATGCAGAACCCTGAGCCCAACAAAGACAAGGGTTAGGCTGAGGCTCTGGGAAGGAAGCCATTCTTGGCAATATTGCAGGGGCTGGAGCACTTGTCAGAGGGGAACAGAAAAGGGGGGAAAAAAACTGACTTCTTGTTTGAAGAGCCCAGCTGGACAACGTACACAAGCACCAGCCAGGACCTCATTGATCTGCTGGCCTTGGGCAGAGCTGGAGGTAACCTGGCCATGAGGAGGGGAGTGGGCTCCAGGGGGGTCGACCTGGGGCCGAGGGCTCCTGCCACATGCTGGCAGGCCATAGACTCGATTTTTGTTACCATCAGAGCCCTGAGGAGAGGGAAGATTTATTTCATCTTTAAAAAATAAATATTTGGGGTGCCTGGGTGGTTCAGTGGGTTAAGCCTCTGCCTTCAGCTCAGGTCATGGTCTCAGGGTCCTGCGACCGAGCCCCACATCGGGCTCTCTGCTCAGCGAGAGCCTGCTTCCCCCTCTCTCTCTGCCTGCCTCTCTGCCTCCTTGTGATCTCTCTCTGTCAAATAAATAAATAGAATCTTCAAAAATATATATAAAAAATAAATAAATAAATAAAACATAAAATAAATATTACTTAACCACAGAGAGACTTCATTTGAGTTCATGAGCACTATCAATGAGAGCATGAGAAATGCTATGCTAAGTCAGGAGAATGAATAAACCCACTCGGCATCCCCAACTGGAGGTTTGTAGGTGGATACTCTCAAAAGGTTAGGAATATGAGACACCTGGATGGCTTAGTCGCTTAAGCATCTGCCTTTGGCTTGGGTCATGATCCCAGGTCCTGGGATCAAGTCCTGCATCGGGCTCCTTGCTCAGCGGGGAGTCTGCCTCTGCCTGCTCCTCCCCCTACTTGTGCACTCACTCTCTCTCTCTCTCTGGCAACAAATGAATAAAATTTTTAAAAAAGTTTAGGGATATGCACATCTTCCCCCAAACACTTCTAACTCCCTTGAAGGATTGCCCATTGACACCATTAGTATCCAACAGTCTTGGGATCCTTTGGTTTGAGGGTTCAAGGGGCAAGGACTCTGGCCGTTATATTTTCTGCTCAGACATTGGAAAAGGGAAGGCTTCCATTTATAATTCAGAATGGTCAGGGGTACCTTCATAAAGTACTGATCCAGCAGTCCTAGGTGAAGGTCTCTGTCAGCACAAGCCTTGTCCACGTGACAGCATGCTTCCTGTTGCCGTCTGCTGTTGAGAACAATGTGAGCCGTCCCATGACCAGTATATTATGCCACCTTTGATTGTGATTGTGCGGGCTGAATTAACCTCCTCATGATTTAGAAGCTGATGGGTCTGAATTTCATTATAGATATGACTTCCATGCTCTTCTCCTCCACCGGGGCAGAGGGATTCACATGGAGAAGTGTTACAATTACTATGCAGATTGCTTTCCTATCATTTGATTGGACCTTCAGGAAGAAGGAAGGTCATTAATGTACCTTCTTCCTCAATTTCTCATTTTAGGGAATCTGAAAGCCGAGCCAGGCATAATTCAGTATATTTCAGCCCACTGAGCCACTCAGCACAGAAAATATAAATAGAGCACAGAAGTTCTGCAAGGGATTGTAACCACAGAGAGAAATTCTCAAAAGACCCATTTCTTGGAAATAAGTCCACCAGGTAGGGCTGGATCCACGGCTGCTCCTCAAGGTCTGTATTCTTCAGAGGGCTGTTCTAGCAACTGTACCTGCTTTGTCATCTATCCAGCAGTAAAATGGAAAGGACGCCCTTCTCCATCTCACAGCTGGTGGACACTCCCGAGGCGAGTTCATGTAACATCTTAAGGATCTCTTTCGGAGGGGGCTGCGGCGTGGGTCAGACCCACAAGAAGCAAAACACGCCTTTCCAATGCCTGCCCACCTCCTTCTCACCCCCAGAGCCCATTTAGCATCAGCAGCCATCAGTAAGTCAAGTTTGCAGAAGGCGAGAGATGTGTCTGCCAGATGTCCCGCTGGGGCTCTGAGGTTCCAAGACTCTGAATTGGACATTGCACTGATTCTGTTTCATTCTCTTGACTGGAGCAATGTACCAAGAAAGACATAAAAGACACTTACTGAAGTATCAGAATCGTAAGATTCAGAAAGAATCTAAATATCCAATAACAAAAGAACTGGTCAAATAAACTAGATTATAATCTATGGAATGGGAAACCATACAGCCAGTGAGAACAAAGAAGCTGGTTAACTTACACTGATATGAAATTACTTCAAAATACATGTGAGGTGAGAAAAGCAAGGTGCAGAAAATATATGTAATAGGTATACTTTATGTAAATACAAAATAATATGTGAATATATATGTGTACGCATATATACACACTAGTACATTCATAAATTTTTTTCTAGAATCTTCAAGAAAGCCCCAACAGTGGTTTCCTTTTGGGAGCTAGAGATTTTTCCTTTGACTTCTTTCCATCTATTTTTTAATGCTAAGTATATATTGCTCTTAATTTTATCTTTATAACATTGTTCCAAAGTTTCCCTGACCATCCCTCGGAAAATCTTTCCAGGCTCTTCCTCTTGACTCCAGGGCAACCTTCTGTGGTTGTACAGGCTATACCTTGAACACAAGCACCCAGCCCAGGGGACACGTGGGGGCTGAAATCCAACGTGGGGTGTGCCTGCCTAGCTGTGAACCCTGGTGCATAAACCCAGGTTGCATAAACCCAGACACACATCTTTTCCTAATTCCCCAAATGCCACCCTATGGGCTAGTGGCAGCTCCACACAGTTCTGGATGTTTCCTTTCACTGCTGGCAGCCATTTCTTTCCAGCACAGTTTAACTAGGTTCTTGCTCCTAACCTGTGCCCCCCTCAACCTACCTCTTCAGACCATCCTTCACATCCTGGTCCTCCGCCCCCTAAAGTAGGTTCCAGTCAAACTCCAGATCCATCCACTGCCATGTCCAGCTAGACCTGAATTCACACAACCCACTTGACTTCCCTGGAGTGAAGCCAGGCAAACGTATTCATGATGCTCCAACTCCAGCATATGTATGTGCCAATATTTATCATGCATCGTTTATGAACAGTTGGCCCTTGTTTAACTGCACAAATGGCAGTGAACGTTGGCACATAGCAGCCAAAACCACAGGCCACCTCAAAATTAGGGCTTTGGATAGTTGTCCTTAGAATGCGATTTTTTTTTAAATTTATTAACATATAATGTATTATTTGCTTCAGGTGTACGAGTCTGTGAATCTTCAGTCTTACACAATTCACAGAACTCACTATAGCACATACCCCGCAAGTGTCCATCACCCAGCCACCCTGTCCCTTCCCTCCCACCCAGCAGCCTGCAGTTTTTTTCCTGAGATTAAGAGTCTCTTATGGTTTGTCTCCCTCCCTGGTCCCATCTTGTTTCATTTTTTTCCCTCCCTTCTCCCCACGACCCCCCACCCTGCCTTTCAAATTCCTCATATCAGAGAGATAATATGATAATTGTCTTTCTCTGATTTATTTCACTTAGCTTAATACCCTCTTGTTCCATCCATGTCATTGCAAATGGCAGGATTTCAATTTTGGATGGCTGCATAGTATTCCATTGTGTATATATACCACATCTTCTTTATCCATTCATCTGTTGATGGACATCTAGGTTCTTTCCATAGTTTGACTATTGTGGACATTGCTGCTACAAAACATTCGGGTGCACGTGCCCCTTCGGATCACTACATTTGTATCTTTAGGGTAAATACCCAGTAGTGCAATTGCTGGGTTGTAAAGTAGCTTTGTTTTCAACTTTTTGAGGATCCTTCATATTGTTTTCAAGAGTGGCTGCTCCAGCCTGCATTCCTGCCAACAGTGTAGGAGGGTTCCCCTTTCTCTGCATCCTCACCGACATCTGTCGTTTCCTGACTTGTTAATTTTAGCCATTCTGACTGGTGTGAGGTGGTATCTCACTGTGGTTTTGATTTCTATTTCCCTGATGCTGAGTGATTTTGAGCACTTTTTCATGTGTCTGTTGGCCATTTGGTTGTCTTCCTTGCAGAAATGTCTGTTCATGTCTTCTGCCCATTTCTTGATTGGATTATTTATTCTTTGGGTATCGAGTTTGATAAATTCTTTATAGATTTTGGATACTAGCCCTTTATCTGATGTGTCATTTGCAAATATCTTCTCCCATTCTGTCAGCTGTCTTTTTGTTTTTTTTTTTTTAAAGATTTTATTTACTTATTTGACAGACAGAGATCACCAGTAGGCAGAGAGGCAGACAGAGAGAGGAGGAAGCAGACCCCCCGCCGAGCAGAGAGCCAGATGCGGGGCTCGATCCCAGGACCCTGGGCTGAAGGCAGAGGCTTTAACCACTGAGCCACCCAGGTGCCCCTGTCTTTTGGTTTTGTTGACCGTTTCCTTTGCTGTGCAAAATCTTTTTGATCAGTGGTTTCTTAATATAGAATTTTTTTTCCCACCATAGGGTCTGATGGAATTAAAATCAATTTGTTTTTTTCTTTTTCAGATCTGTGGAATGTAGTCGGATTGAAGGAACATGCAGCAAATCACCAGAGATTAAATCAATCAGAGATTAAAGATTTATTTGGATAATCTGTATGGAGCACTGAGTTCACTCTATCAACAACCACACTTAATGTCTCCTTTCCTATTGTTACATAGCAGCCTTCCTGCAAAACTAAATATTCAGTCTAAAGCCAGAACAGCTTTTCTTGAAAATATTTTCTTACGTTTAATAAAATGTGCATGTGTGTGTTGGGGTGGAGTATTAGTGAATTGGATTTTACAAAGCATCCCAAACCTCGTCTTATTTTAGTAGTAACCACCTAACTCTCTAAGTCAGCTTCATCTGCTTTCTCTGGTCTAATCTTCAGAGGTGGGCATCACGAGCTTATGAACTTTTAGGATGATGGATCATATTACCATTAAGTAAGGCTCGTTGCATTGTCATAGCTACAAACACAATCAGAACTTCATGTTGCGATTGTCGGCTTTCAGGCTTAGGGTACCAGGAGAATGCGGTTTTCCTATATATTAATTATGTGCACTATGTTCACTCATCTTTTGTGATGGTTATGCATGATGTAGAAGAATGGCACATTGTATTAGAGTAGCACATAGCCAAAGAATTAAGTTCCCATTTTCACGGAAGGGCCAAGGCATAGGACCCCTCCTCTAAGAAGTACAAAATAGAATAGTATTTTCTACGCCTGTTGGAGCATGGAGATGCATTAATTTTTTCTGTCTTTTTCTTTTCCTTGTTTCCATGGGGGCTCCCCTCCCCCACACCTGGCAGGTGTATGTACTATAAGTGACCCTAGAGTTCATGCTGGGGACAGTAGATGTGGCGTTAGCCCCGCCCACTCACGGACACGGGGCTGTAACGGCAAAGTGCAGCTTGGGGCTCACCAGATACATTCATCGGCATAGAAATGTCAGTTGGAGCAGATGTGTTTTCTGTTTTTATAATACAATTTAAGGAGATGGAATGGTTGTCATAGTGTAGGAGTTTGAGTGAGAGTTTCAAATTCAAGAGGGAACTAAGCAGGCACTGTGTACACAAGCAAGGAATGAGCAAGGCATTTCATCATCTAGCAAGAAACCGATGCTTCCCCCTCACCCTGGCCTGCAAAGAGTTTGAAAAAGCAGCGATGACAGTTCCAACTGTGAACGGCAATGCCACGCAGAGGTGACCCGAGTTGTTTTGCGATTAGCGAAGCCTGGCTTATAACCAGCTTGCCGTTTCACACTTGAGGGCAGGAGTAGCTGCGTAGAGTCTGGCTGGGTTTGGAGGGGGGACCCGCCCCTTCATGGCTGCCTGACCTAAGACAAGAGTCCCATCTCCTTACCTCCAAACTGGGGCTGATAATAGCTCCTCTCTAAGCAGGTGTCTAAGAGGATTATGGGTAGTAATCTATGTAAAGGGTTTAGCGCCATGCCTAGCACATAGTAAGTGCTTCATACAAATTGACTTAGGATTCTTAAGTATTTGAAAACAGTATGTCCTCTTAAACAGGCTAATCCACCTTGAATATTTTTCAGCAAATTCCCTCTTCGTAGAATACACATAAGGAAACACTCATCAAGCCCAGGTGAAATTATCATAAATTCCAAATTAGCGGTGACTTAAATAAATGCAGTGTCGCTGTTTTCTATTATCTGTGTTAATACACCCCTCCATTTGTACCGATAATTGAGAGCTGAATGTAGTCTAAATAAAATGTAATGCCCAAGTGGAACTTATTTAAGGAGTGATTATGGCTAGAAAATTGTCTGTAAAAATAGCTCCTGTCCTTACATCACATCTCTTGTTCCCAGCGGTGCCTTCAAGCCTTCCTGACAAACAGGCCTGGCCTCCCGCAGACCCAGGCTTCTATTCTGCCTCACACATCCCCAACACAACAGCCAGCTGAGTTCTAATTGCAGAATCTTCATTACCAGGGATGATTGAAACTATAAAAAGAACCCAGCTGAATTTTTCACATCCTGCTGGGTGAGCCCAAGGACCAGCTCTCCTGTGCCTGCCCCCTGCCTCTCCCCAACAATTATGCTCGGTCCATGTGTGGTCCAGCTTCTGCGGGAGGCTCTGAGTGGTTGATAGATGTTACCTCGCTTTTCCTCTGAACCTCGCTCCATGGAAGGGGGTCTGATGACCATGATGGATGTGCCTGGCCTTCCTTCACGACTGCAGAGACTGGAGCGTCACTGCTTTGCCTCCCTGACTGTGTCTTGCCTGAAGTCACCCAGAAGTGCGTGACCAGCAGGAGACTGCAATCATTTCTCTCCGCCTCTTAGACCCTCATGACAATATATTGGTAACCCTATCTGCAAATGAGCCTTTCTCTGTTACATCTTTTCTTAGTTTAGTCCTTCAACAAGCATTTATAAAACACCTGCTCAGTGCTCAGTACTGAGTTCATTGCAGTGAAGGGAGATACCGAGAAGCAAGAGGCTACCAAGGAATTTAAAATCTAGTTGGAAGGCAAGACTAGACAGGTCTGCTCCTGGTTCTATCGCTAATAGCTTTAAGGATCCAGGGAGTGATTTATGCAAATTTTATATAAAATGCATGCAAAACCTTTTCTAACTACAAGTGTGTGTGTGTGTGTGTATGAGAGAGAGAGGGAGGGAGAGAGAGAAGGGCACATATGTCTGTATATCTAGAAAGAGAAAGACAGAAAAAGAAATGTCTAGAAGGATGTTCACCATAAAGTTAGTCATAGCCGTCTCTGACACCTGTGTAGCAGAATGATTAAGAGTATAGTCTCTGAGGACACAAAATCCATTCAAATCCCAATTCTGCCACTGACCCTGGAAACTCGTGCATGTTATAGTCAGCCTCTTTCAAGTTCTAGTTTTCTTTCTTTCTTTTAAAGATTTTATTTATTTGACAGAGAGAGAGAGAGAGACAGAGAGAGAGGGAACATAAGTAAAGGGAGTGGGAGAGGGAGAAGCAGGCTTCCCGCTGAGCAGGGAGCTCGTTCCCAGGATCCCGGGATCATGACCTGAGCCAAAGGCAGACACTTAACAACTGAGCCACCCAGGCTCCCCAAGTTCCAGTTTTCTTACAGTGGGGTAGTAATTAGAGCATCTCACAGGGTTGTGGTAGGATTAACTAGGATAATGGATGTATGGAGAGCATTTTGCAGGCCTTGTGCCTGGTACTTTAATGTAAGTACTCAATGGATGAAAATGTTGACAGTGATGAGATGTTGGAGAAGGAGAGGCCCGGGAGGGGAAGTCTTGGGGAAGACTGGAACTGGTTGGGGTGCCTGGGTGGCTCAGTGGGTTAAAGCCTCTGCCTTCGGCTCGGGTCATGATCTCAGGGTCCTGGGATCAAGCATCGGGCTCTCTGCTCAGTGGGGAGCCTGCTTCCCCCCCTCTCTCTCTGCCTGCCTCTCTGCCTACTTGTGATCTCTGTCTGTCAAATAAACAAATAAAATCTTAAAAAAAAAAAAAAAAAAGACTCGAACTGGTTCCCGGAGGATGGTGACGATTCAGAGAGCTGGAGGGGAAGGCTGAGAGATTCTGGGTTAGGGAAACGTTCTCAGCAGAGGCAGGGGCAGAGGCAGGAAGGAGCCTCATCTGTTCTCCAAGTAAGAGAGGGCTGTGTGTGAAGTGACAAAGTTACCTAAGAAAGAGACCGGGGACAGTGGAGAGGGCCTCAGGGGTTTGGATTGTTGTCCTATTGCGGGAAGAAAGCTCTTGAATGTATTTGAGCTGACAGAGAGTCTAATTAGCTTAGTGTGTCAGGAAATTGCCCTGTCGATGAGAGTAAAGGGTGGACCGAGGTGGAGGAATTGAGGCAAGGTGGTGGCTATGATGTGTGAGCTTTAATCTCTCCCATTGCCCCCAGCAGAAGTAAAGACAGTAACTACGATACCAAACAAACAAGAAGGAGGCCGCCAGACCTGAAGGCAGCGGAAGGAGGACGGTTCTAAGAGCCAGAGAACGTAGAGATTACTAATAAGGACTCACCATGGAAAGGAGGGGATTTCACAAAGGTATTGAAGCTCAACAGGCCCAGCTTAGCCTGTGAAAGGTCTACGCAGGTCCCGAATGGGGCTTTGTAGTTGGCGTGTGGCCAGCTCCTCTTTACAGGGAGAGCCAAAACTGAAAAAGACTTCAAAGATCTAAAGAGAAGTGCCCGAGATGGATCATTACACACCCTGACATTACTGCAGGACCAGAAAATAGAGTCCCCTCCCTGCCTCCCCGGGCCCGCAGAGGGTTGGTCTATCAGCATTATGTGAGTCTGGAAGCCCGATGTGTGGAGGAGTGAATGGATGCTCGCAGAAGCAAAGGTTACACTGGGGAGATTCTTCTTCCTGCCTTCCTGCCTTCCTGCCAAGGGAGTAAAACTCCTAAGAGAAAACAGGGGGCCCAGGGGAACAAGGTCGTCTTATGAGGAGACAGTAGTCAGGGATGGTCAAACCCAAACTCTGATACATTGAGTCACCTCCCTGGCGAGCTCTTTCCATCTCCATTAAGGCAGCAGGAATGACATAAATGAGAGGCCGACTTCAGGCTTCTTCCCACACCTGAGGGCACACAAACAGCCAGGAACCTGACACCTATATGGAATGAAAAAAAAAAAAAGATAAAATCATGAAGAAAATGCCAGATAGTGGAGAAGTGTGCCCACTGATAAAGGAAAGGGGATCCACTGAGTTACCCATGCTAGATGGGGTAGACAGAAAAAAGAAATTGAAGTAAGTACAATATATATTATCAAAGAGGATATTGCTAACATGAAGTGAATATGATAATTTCTGTTTAAAGCTCAAGTGAAAAATACCAGGTAAGAAAAACATAACCCTTTAACCAAGGAACTGAATCCAAGAGATAAATAACAGAGTAGATACAGACAAATTTGAATTGGTGAGCGAAAGATGAGGTTAAGGAACTATCTTCCAAAGCATTGGGAAGAAAAAAAAAGGTAAAGAATGTAAATGTATTATAAAGCGAATGTATTAGAAAAGGTAAGAGTAATGAAAGCCAGAAGTAGAAATTTTAACATCCACGTAATAGGAGTTCCAGAAGGAAAGGGAAAAACAGCACAGAGGGAAACATGGTGGGTTGTAACACCATGGCCCCCTTGGATGACAGCTCCCACAACAATCTCTATCCTCTCACACTGAGCTTGATGGAGTGCCCCCATTTTGACTAGTGGGATCTCGATAAACAGGAAGCCAGCAGAGATGTAAGTACATGGGCATTGGGGGGGGGGTGCGGGCAAGTGTGATCACGTGACTTACTTTGACTAATGGGACATCAGCAAATTTGAAGGGGTAGATACTGCCCTGACCATGTGAGGCAGCCTCGTGTAGCCCCCCGGACGGTGAAAGGCAAGCCAGCATGAGGCCCAGTCATCCCAGTTGTCCAGAGGAGCCCAGCGCCCTGGATTCTCTTCTGCTGGGTGAACACCAAAAACAAACGGAGCCCAACCTTGAGAATTGCCTGAGCAGCAAAGCTTTATTTAGCTATTTTGCAAGGCTAACTTGACCTGGGTCATTTCTGGTTGTGCCTCTGAATCAGAAGCAAATCTTACTTTGTTTCCCAAGGTTGATAGGAGGTAATCACTGACCAAAGTGTTTTTGGTCTGTGCCCTATAAACTTTTGTTAATTACTGCTTCGGGGACTCATTGGCTTTACTTGTGTTATTTTTTTTTAATTTTTTATTTTTTTAATTAATTAATTATTTTATATTTTATATATATTTTATATATAATTATAATATATAATATATTTTTATCCCCAGGGATACAGGTCTGTGAATCGCCAGGTTTACACATTTCACAGCACTCATCATAGCACATACCCTCCCCAATGTCCATATCCCCACCACCCTCTCCCGTCCCCCCTCCCCCCAGCAACCCTCAGTCTGTTTTTTGAGATTGAGTCTTTTATGGTTACTTGTGTTATTTTTGAATATCGGACAGCTGAAAGCAGCCACACGAGTGTGACCGATAGAACAACCAGCCAACTCACATACACAAGAAATCATTGTTGCTCTTTTATGCCATTATATTGGGGGTAATTTATCATTTTGTGTAGCAATAGATAATTGATATGAGGTACAGAGAAATAATGACCTAAATTTTTTGAGGGTGTAAGATTTTAGACTAAAATAAACAAATACTTTTTTGACTGTAAGGCTAGTCCAGTGTGAAAAGGAGGAACAAAAAAAGAAAAGAAAAGAAAAAAATCAGGGATATCTGGGTGGTTCAGTTGTTAAGCATCTGCCTTCGGCTCAGGTCATGATCCCGGGGTCCTGGGATCGAGCCCTGCATTGGGCTCCCTGCTAGGCAGGAAACCTGCTTTTCCCTCTCCCATTCCCCCTGCCTGTGTTCCCTCTCTAACTCACTGTGTTTCTCTCTGTCAAATAAATAAATAAAATCTTTTAAAAAAATCATCATCTAGGATTTATTAGTGTAACACAGTAACTTCAAATTCAAAAAGCCAATCTTATAAGCATGTAGAAAGTTCATAATTAATTTGACATCAGCTTTCTCAGTTGTGATACTGAAATCAATGCAGTATTAGTTTCAAGGAATTCAAAAGAGCATCTAACTAGAGCTAAAGAATCCCATTTAAAGATGAGGATTTAATACAGACATTCTTCAGTAGACAAAGCTACGGCAGCCTTAATATACAAGAACCGCTCCTAAAAATACTGCTGCACCAAAAAAGGAATGAGTCAAGCTAATCAACTCAAAAAGTTAAATATTATAAAGAAAACCAAATATATGCATACGTTTTTCAGCATACTTCGAATAGTCAGTATATTCTTTATTTTATTTAGTCTGTTAGGAATGCAACACAATGTAATAGAGAAGAAAAACAAAAGCTTTCCTTTGAAAAGGTAGATAAGTGTACTGTTATACAAAGAGGCAGCCATGAGTGTATACTGGGGGCATTGTAGTCATCTGCAGCCCCCAGTGGTGGCCACAGAGCAGGTAGAGTATGAAGAGGCTTGGTGCTCTCTTGGTAGAATGGCAAAGGTGGTTATGAGGCAACTTTCATAGAATGACAGGAGGAATTTCCGACTCGATGAATGTAGGGGTTGAGGAAGAGAGAAGAATGGACTGTGTTGGGAGGTGGAGCCGGCCAGATGGACTAGGGATAGACTGTGCAAGCCTTTATAGGAAATTAATCATACAAAGGCAGGATGAATCAGAAAAGAAAGAGGCCAATTAAGCTCACTGGAGAAACACCCATTAAATTATTACAATAGTCAGGCTGAAGTACTGAACCAAGACTGTGGGTATTAGGACGGGAAGAGAAGAGTTAGAGACAGGAGATGTTAAAAGTGTTGAATCTGAATGACTCGGTAGGTTTGTGAATGGTGAAGGAAGGGAAGGGTTCAAGAAAACAGTTGTCTGGTTTTGTTTGGAGATGAATGGTAGCAGCATTACCCAAGATAGGAAATTCAGAGGGCACTGTTCTAGTCAGAAATTAGTTTAATTTCAAATATGCAAATATGGATGCTTTCAATTACACACGTCCATTGGGTAATTAGAAGTGTAGTCTGGATGGGAGCCTGGGTGGCTCAGTCTATTAAGCATCTGACTCTCGATTTCGGCTCAGGTCATGATCTCAGGGTTATGGGATTGAGCCCTACGTCGGGCTCTGAGCCAGGTGTGGATCCTGCTTAAGGTTCTCTCTCTCTGCCCCTCCTCTTGCCCCCCACCCCTGTTCATGCACTCACACACACAAACACTCTCTCTGAAAGAAAGAAGGAAAGAGAGAAAGACAGAAAGGAAGAAAAAGGAAGAAAAAGAAATGTCGTCTGGACTTGAAAGGTTAGTGTTGGGATATAGAATCAGGAATCCATATGATCTCCCTGATATGAGGAAGTGGAGATGCAACATGGGGGGTTAGAAGGGTAGGAGAAGAATAAATGAAACAAGATGGGATTGGGAGGGAAACAAACTATAAGTGACTCTTAATCTCACAAAACAAACTGAGGGTTGCTGGGGGGAGGGGGGTTGGGAGAGGGGGGTGGGGTTATGGACATTGGGGAGGGTATGTGCTATGATGAGTGCTGTGAAATGTGTAAACCTGGCGATTCACAGACCTGTACCCCTGGGGATAAAAATACATTATATGTTTATTTAAAAAAATTAAAAACAAAAATAAATAGAATCAGGAATCACCAGAGTTTGGGAATGTAACTGATGTGCCTAAGACCATAAAGAAAACGAATATGGAATGTAAGTGGCAGGTGATAGAGTACTCCAGGAGTCTGTCATCCAAAGGCAGAATCCAGTCTTGCCTTTGAGAGGCTCAGGGTCTGCCGGAAAAAGGGAGAGCCACATTTGGCAACTGTCAGATCACATCTGTTTTCTGTGGCATGGTTTCCTCACTGACTGACAATCAGAATACAAAAATATATGTAACACATCAAACAGGCAAATCCACTCTGCACAGATCTGCCTAAATATTTAGACACAGGCAAGCAGTGACAGAAATTATTAAGAAATTGAAATTCCAGGGTGCTTGGGTGGCTCAGTCGTTGGGTGTCTGCCTTTGGCTCAGGTCATGATCCCAGCGTCCTGGGATTGGGCCCCACCTCGTGCTCCCTGCTCAGCGGGAAGCCTGCTTCTCTCTCTCCCACAACCCCTGCTTGTGTTCCCTCTCTCTCTGTGTCTCTCTCTGTCAAATAATAAATAAAATCTTAAAAAAAAAAAGAAATTGAAATTCCAATCACTGAAGGTGATCAGTGAAACAGAGAACAGTTCTCATTCCAACCTGACTCTCTTTATCAGGCTGTGGTTGATTCGTCACTTCTGGAACAGAGAATAGATAGTTTGACAAATATGGAAGGTTCTCTATTTAACTGATCATGTCTACCTTATCCCTTATTCTCCTTTGGTGAATTTTCTTCTCTTGGTATCTCCCACACAAGGAAACACTTGCTGGGAAAGTGAGCAAAGAGCAAAGGGTTTAAGATTTAGTTAAAAGAGTATTAAATTTGGAATCAGAAGATTTGAGTTCAAGTCCCAGGGCCACTGGGTAATACCTGGGTGACACAGCCTTCCTGAACCCGTTCTTATATACAAAATAAGAATATTAATTTCTGACCTGGCTACTTCACAAGGCCCCGAGCATCAAGAGTGAATGTCTGTTTTTCCTGTGTTTTTTGAATTGTGTTCTTCAGGGTTCTGGGCTTTCACAGTGCTCCCTTGGAGGCCACAGCTACAAGGGGGACTTACCCCCTGTCCCCGTGGGACTTACCACGGGGACAGAGCTCTGACCCCCCCACCCAACCAGAGCAACTCCACTTTTATATGCTGTAAATACTGAGCTGCCAAGGGAGATTTTTTTAAAAAGATTTAATGTATTTATTTGAGAGAGGAAGAGAGAGAGACAGAGTGAGAGAAAATGAGATGGGAGGTCAGAGGGAGAAGCAGACTCCCCATGGAGCTGGGTGAATGATGTAGGACTCGATCTCAGGACTCTGGGATCATGACCTGAGCTAAAGGCAGTCGCTTAACCAACTGAGCCACCCAGGCACACTGCCAAGGGAGATTTTGTTTGAAACTATGTATCTGCTGCTGAAAACATCCTTGAAAACCACTGATATATGCGAAAGGGCCATACATAAACATGATTTTTTTATCGAGGTGTAATTGACACATAACATTATATTAGTTTCAGGTGTACAACATAATGGTTCTATACTTGGATACACTATGAAATGCTCCTCACAATGAGTCTAGTTACCATCCATCACCCTTCATAGTTACAAAGTTTTTTCTTGGGAGGATAAACGAATTATTATCATTACAGGGTAAATTCACTTCTCTCGTTAAATGTTGGATGAAAAAGAACATGTATCTGAAATGAGCTTTTTGGATTATCTGTGCTCTGCAATTTCTGGTGTCCTCTATTGAACTTCATTATCAGATAATTAAGAATTCATTGTATGCGAATTTTTATTATAATAATTATAACTTGGCTCCTTGTACTGCCCTGAATTACATCTCCTATAAGACCACAGACTTACTCATTCTGATGATATCTGTGGGTGGGGTGTTGAGTAGCTGGCTAAGTACTGCTCCCATCTTACACTGTTCCTGATTTAATCATGATTCCCCATCCTGCAGCCCACTGGAATTACCTAGAAGGGGCAGTGTCCCCAGGTGTCCCTGCTCCAGAGACATCATTCAAGAGCCTGAACTGCACCTCAGCCCAGAGTCCCTTTGGGAGAATGCCATATCCCTCTGAGTTGAGGCACATTATGTCACACCATTAGACAAGGTCCTAGCACAAGGGAAGACGCCAGGGAGGCGAAGAAGAGCTTAGGTTTTCTGCAGACGGATCATTAATGACTTTGTTCTGGTGTGCCTTAATAGGATTCCCAGGAGCTCGGGAGCTGAGTGGTCTGTAGTGCTAATCTGCCTAGTAAAGGGAAATGGGTTGACAAAGGAAAAATTTCAGACCTGCTCTAGTTTTAAAAGGAATGGCATAAATCCCAATCAGGTAGTGCCCATGGAGGCTGGAGGTAGTTCATTACTATTCATGTATAAGAACATCATGCATTACCCACAAGTCTCTCCTTTTCAACCGTAACACCCAGGAAGTGCCAGTCAGAAATAAAGGGGACATTTAATTTAAGAAAGCTCTTAAATTCTTAATTAGCTTAGCCTCTGAAGACTGCAGACCTCTCCAGGCAGCGGCTTTGTAGTCAACTTACTTTCTCCAAAGTCAGCTTCCTCAGGGATGTATCACATGACAGCTTGTCTGCCTTCAGGTGTGGCTTTCTCTAAAGCTACCTGGTCATCCAGCCAGGACACTAGGAGGAGGAAACTGCGGATTTTTCTGTTTCTACTCAACCGGGGGAAAGGGAGGATTGGAATGGTTTCCTAAAGTCATGTTCAAGGTCCTGGTAGCATCTATCATGGTAGGAAAATGAGAAAAGTGGGGGGGTCTCTAAATGGCAAGTAACAAGATCTTATGCAGGGGCTACAGGGAAATTCCAGAGGCCTTCATTTGCCCCAAGTTGGAGTAGGAAGAGACCAAGAACACTTTCAGAAACTAGGAGAACTATGGGGTCCCGGCTCCCATCGCCTTGTATCACAGAGGTCTGGAGTATGTGGTCCACACTGTCATGCCTCATTTGGGACTTCCAGAGCCCTACCAGGAAATTTTAGTTGCTTCCTCAGCTAGCTTAAGAATGTGAGAATTGCCACAGGGGCCAAAACAAGATCCACGAATCCTAGAAGTTGCTTTATGGTGAAAACTCTGAGATGTATGATGGGAAGGCATGCTACCCCCCAAAGCCTCAAACCCCAGATGGTCTTCATTCTTAGTGTTCAGCATGAGTATCTCTAAGAGCCAATCTTCATAGTTCAGAAGAGCCTTTCTGCTTTATGGCCCGAGGAGAAGAAAAAGAAGTGAGACAGAAAACCAGCATTTGTGGAAAATCGGCTTTGTGTCAGTCCTTGTATTTAGTGCTTTCACAGGGAGCCCTTTTAAGGATCTTAACCCCGTGAATTTGGTATTATTACTCCCCATCTTCTAAATGAGGAGACTGAGAATCGGAAAGGTCAGGCACTGTGCCCAAGGCCATGTCACTAAGAAGGGGATGGTGTCAGGAGTTTCTTTCTCTCATCTATTACATTCAATTGTTAAATCCTGTGTGTTCTGGCTCTTAATTAAGTCTCCAAGCTGTCTCCTCTTGGCCAGTCTTATCACCCTGAGTCTTGTTGAGATCATTGGAATGATGGCTTTCCTTGCCTTCCCACCCATATGACTTGATAGCAGTGACCACATTACACCATAATTGGCTCTTTAAGGGTGTGTGTGTGTGTAGCCTCATAGTTTTCGAAGGATACTTCATTTGAACTTAACAGCAACCTGAGGGGGAGACAGAGGAGGTATTTATTGCCTCTCCTCTTTTCCGGTGAGGAAATTAAAGATTAAAGGTTAAAGGTTAGCGTGATCCAAAGTCATCCAGAGGCAGAGACGGAGCAGAACCTGAGAATTTGAAGGCAAGTTCAGCATTCTTTCCAGGGGAGCCCAGGTGACCTCTGATAGCAGGCTTTGACTGCGCCATTGACAGTGGAAAGGTACTGTGACTTTTCTAGTTTACCACTCAGGCAGACTTCTCACCACCCTCTCTGACGACAGGCTGTAGGGTCCCAGGCACCTCCAGCCCTCAGGCAGGCAAACGTCACGGTCAAGACTCCATACCCTCCATTTCCCAAGCAAACAGTTGACACTGTGATTGCTTCGGTTGCTCCAAAGTCTCAGCCTTTAGATTCACCTCTCTCAAAACTGTGGCCAGAGAGGGTGGGGAGGGCAAGGACAAGGCAAGGGTGGGAACACAGTTGTGCTGAAGGGAAGCAGAAAGAGGCAGACAGACCCAGGGTCAAATTCTAGCTCTATCCACTTCTTTTCCATTTAGATACCCAGTTGTTCCGGCACCATTTCCTGAAAACATTTTTCCTTCCCCATTGGATTGTTTCAGTGCCTTGGATGAAAATAATTTGACTGCATGTATAAATGGTCTATTCTTAGACACTCTGTTCAGTTTCTTTGATTGATTGATTGGTCTGTCCTCACAGCACACTGTCTTGATAGCATAGCTTTAAACTAAGTCTTGAAGCCAATGCAAATCCTCCAACTCTGTTCTTTCTCTGTATTTCTTTGGGCAGTCTAGGTTGTTTGTTCATGAATGGGAGAGTGAGCCTGAGAATTTCTACCAAAATCCCTGGTAGGATTATGATAAGAACTGCTTTGAATCTCTAAACAGATATGGAAAGAATCCATGTCTTACCAATACCGAGTCTTCCAATTCATAAACATGGTATATCTATTCATTTATTTAGATCTTCTTAAATTTCTCTCAGCAATGTTTTGTAATTTCCACTGTAGAGGTCTTGCACATCTTGGATTAAACTTACTCCTGAGTATTGTATATTTTTGCTGTTATTGAAAATGGAATTATAGGTTTTTTTTTTCTTTTCTTTTTTTTTTTTATTAAATTTTTTTATTTTAATAAACATATAATGTATTTTTATCCCCAGGGGTACAGGTCTGTGAATCGTCTGGTTTACACATTTCACAGCACTCATCATAGCACATACCCTCCCCAATGTCCATTTCCCCACCACCCTCTCCCATCCCCCTTCCCCCCCGCAACCCTCAGTCTGTTTCTTGAGATTGAGTCTTTTATGGTTTGTCTCCCTCCCAATCCCATCTTTTCATTTTTTCTTTTCCTACCTCCCCCCAAACCCCCCCACCTTGCATCTCCACTTCCTCATATCAAAGAGATCATATGATAGTTGTCTTTCTCCGATTGACTTATTTCGCTAAGCATGATACCCTCTAGTTCCATCCACGTCGTCGCAAATGGCAAGATTTCATGTCTTTTGATGGCTGCATAGTATTCCATTGTGTATATATACCACTTCTTCTTTATCCATTCATCTGTTGATGGACATCTAGGCGCTTTCCACAGTTTGGCTATTGTGGACATTGCTGCTATAAACATTCGGGTGCACGTGCCCCTTCGGAGCACCACGTTTGTATCTTTAGGATATATACCCAGGAGTGCAATTGCTGGGTCGTAGGGTAGCTCTATTTTCAGTTTTTTGAGGAACCTCCACACTGTTTTCCAGAGTGGTTGCACCAGCTTGCATTCCCGCCAACAGTGTAGGAGGGTTCCCCTCTCTCCGCATCCTCGCCAGCATCTGTCATTTCTTGACTTGTTAATTTTAGCCATTCTGACTGGTGTGAGGTGGTATCTCATTGTGGTTTTGATTTGTATTTCCCTGATGCCGAGTGATGTGGAGCATTTTTTCATGTGTCTGTTGGCCATCTGGATGTCTTCCTTGCAGAAATGTCTGTTCATGTCCTCTGCCCATTTCTTGACTGGATTATTTGTTCTTTGGGTATTGAGTTTGATAAGCTCTTTATAGATTTTGGATACGAGCCCTTTATCTGATATGTCGTTTGCAAATATCTTCTCCCATTCTGTCAGTTGTCTTTTGGTTTTGTTAACTGTTTCCTTTGCTGTGCAAAAGCTTTTGATCTTGATGAAATCCCAATAGTTCATTTTTGCCCTTGCTTCTGTTGCCTTTGGCGATGTTCCTAGGAAGAAGTTGCTGCGGTGGAGGTCAAAGAGGTTGCTGCCTGCATTGTCCTCAAGGATTTTGATAGATTCCTTTCGCACATTGAGGTCCTTCATCCACTTTGAGTCTATTTTCGTGTGTGGTGTAAGGAAATAGTCCAATTTCATTTTTCTGCATGTGGCTGTCCAATTTTCCCAGCACCATTTGTTGAAGAGGCTGTCTTTTTTCCATTGGATATTCTTTCCTGCTTTGTCGAAGATTAGTTGACCATAGAGTTGAGGGTCTATTTCTGGGCTCTCTATTCTGTTCCATTGGTCTATATGTCTGTTTTTGTGCCAGTACCATACTGTCTTGATGATGACAGCTTTGTAATAGAGCTTGAAGTCTGGAATTGTGATACCACCGACTTTGGCTTTCTTTTTCAATATTCCTTTGGCTATTCGAGGTCTTTTCTGGTTCCATATAAATTTTAGGATTATTTGTTCTATTTCTTTAAAAAAAATGGATGGGATTTTGATAGGGATTGCATTAAATGTGTAGATTGCTTTAGGTAAAATAGACATTTTCACAATATTTGTTCTTCCAATCCATGAGCATGGAATATTTTTCCATTTCTTTGTGTCTTCCTCAATTTCTTTCATGAGTACTTTATAGTTTTCTGAGTATAGATTCTTTGCCTCTTTGGTTAGATTTATTCCTAGGTATCTTATGGTTTTGGGTACGATTGTAAATGGGACTGACTCCTCAATTTCTCTTTCTTCTGTCTTGTTAGTGTAAAGAAATGCGACTGATTTCTGTGCATTGACTTTATATCCTGACACTTTACTGAATTCCTGTATAAGTTCTAGCAGTTTTGGAGTGGAGCCTTTTGGGTTTTCCACATATAGTATCATATCATCTGCAAAGAGTGATAGTTTGACTTCTTCTTTGCCGATTTGGATGCCTTTAATTTCTTTTTGTTGTCTGATTGCTGAGGCTAGGACTTCTAGTACTATATTGAACAGCAGTGGTGATAACGGACATCCCTGCCGTGTTCCTGACCTTAGCGGAAAAGCTTTCAGTTTTTCTCCATTGAGAATGATATTTGCGGTGGGTTTTTCATAGATGGCTTTGATAATGTTGAGGTATGTGCCTTCTATCCCTACACTTTGAAGAGTTTTAATCAGGAAGGGATGCTGCACTTTGTCAAACGCTTTTTCAGCATCTATTGAGAGTATCATATGGTTCTTACTCTTTCTTTTATTAATGTATTGTATCACATTGATGGATTTGCGGATGTTGAACCAACCTTGCAGCCCTGGAATAAATCCCACTTGGTCGTGGTGAATAATCCTTTTAATGTACTGTTGGATCCTATTGGCCAGTATTTTGGTGAGAATTTTCGCATCTGTGTTCATCAAGGATATTGGTCTGTAATTCTCTTTTTTGGTGGGATCCTTGTCTGGTTTTGGGATCAAGGTGATGCTGGCCTCATAGAATGAGTTTGGAAGTTTTCCTTCCATTTCTATTTTTTGGAACAGTTTCAGGAGAATAGGAATTAATTCTTCTTTAAATGTTTGGTAGAATTCCCCTGGGAAGCCGTCTGGTCCTGGACTTTTGTTTGTTTGGAGATTTTTGATGACTGTTTCAATCTCCTTACTGGTTATGGGTCTGTTCAGGTTATCTATTTCTTCCTGGTTCAGTTGTGGTAGTTTATACATCTCTAGAAATGTATCCATTTCTTCCAGGTTGTCAAATTTGTTGCCATAGAGTTGCTCGTAGTATGTTCTTATAATTGTTTGTATTTCTTTGGTGTTGGTTGTGATCTCTCCTCTTTCATTCATGATTTTATTTATTTGCGTCCTTTCTCTTTTCTTTTTGATAAGTCTGGCCAGGGGCTTATCAATCTTATTAATTCTTTCAAAGAACCAGCTCCTAGTTTTGTTGATTTGTTCTATTGTTTTTTTAGTTTCTATTTCATTGATTTCTGCTCTGATCTTTATGATTTCTCTTCTCCTGCTGGGTTTAGGCTTTCTTTGTTGTTCTCTCTCCAGCTCCTTTAGGTGTAGGGTTAGGTTGTGTATTTGAGACCTTTCTTGTTTCTTGAGAAAGGCTTGCACTGCTATATATTTTCCTCTCAGGACTGCCTTTGTTGTGTCCCACAGATTTTGAACTGTTGTGTTTTCATTATCATTTGTTTCCATGAATTTTTTCAATTCTTCTTTAATTTCCTGGTTGACCCATTCATTTTTTAGAAGGATGCTGTTTAGTCTCCATGTATTTGCGTTCTTTCCAAATTTCCTCTTGTGATTGAGTTCGAGCTTCAGAGCATTGTGGTCTGAAAATATGCAGGGAATGATCTCGATCTTTTGGTACCGATTGAGACCTGATTTATGACCCAGGATGTGGTCTATTCTGGAGAATGTTCCATGTGCACTAGAAAAGAATGTATATTCTGTTGCTTTGGGATAGAATGTTCTGAATATATCTGTGATGTCCATCTGGTCCAGTGTGTCATTTAAGGCCTTTATTTCCTTGTTGATCTTTTGCTTAGATGATCTGTCCATTTCAGTGAGGGGAGTGTTAAAGTCCCCTGCTATTATTGTATTACTGTCGATGTATTTCTTTGATTTTGTTATTAATTGGTTTATATAGTTGGCTGCTCCCATGTTAGGGGCATAGATATTTAAGATCGTTAGATCTTCTTGTTGGACAGACCCTTTGAGTATGATATAGTGTCCTTCCTCATCTCTTATTATAGTCTTTGGCTTAAAATCTAATTGATCTGATATAAGGATTGCCACCCCAGCTTTCTTCTGATGTCCATTAGCATGGTACATTGTTTTCCACCCCCTCACTTTAAATCTGGAGGTGTCTTCGGGTCTAAAATGAGTTTCTTGGAGGCAGCATATGGATGGGTTTTGTTTTTTTATCCATTCTGATACCCTGTGTCTTTTGATTGGGGCATTTAGCCCATTAACATTCAGGGTAACTATTGAGAGATATGAATTTAGTGCCATTGTATTGCCTGTAAGATGATTGTTACTGTATATTGTTTCTGTTTCTTTCTGATCTACTACTTTTAGGGTCTCTCTTTGCTTAGAGGACCCCTTTCAATATTTCCTGTAGAGCTGGTTTGGTGTTTGCAAATTCTTTCAGCTTTTGTTTGTCCTGGAAGCTCTTTATCTCTCCTTCTATTTTCAATGATAGCCTAGCCGGATATAGTATTCTTGGCTGCATGTTTTTCTCGTTTAGTGCTCTGAATATATCATGCCAGTTCTTTCTGGCCTGCCAGGTCTCTGTGGATAGGTCCGCTGCCAATCTAATGTTTTTACCCTTGTATGTTACAGACTTCTTTTCCCGGGCTGCTTTCAGGATTTTCTCTTTGTCGCTAAGACTTGTAAATTTTACTATCAGGTGACGAGGTGTGGACCTATTTTTATTGATTTTGAGGGGCGTTCTTAGCATCTCCTGGATTTTGATGTTTGTTCCCTTTGCCATATTAGGGAAATTCTCTCCAATAATTGTCTCCAATATACCTTCTGCTCCCCTCTCTCTTTCTTCTTCTTCTGGAATCCCAATTATTCTAATGTTGTGTCGTCTTATGGTGTCACTTATCTCTCGAATCCTCTCCTCGTGTCCCAGTAGTTGTTTGTCTCTCTTTTGCTCAGCTTCTTTATTCTCTGTCATTTGGTCTTCTATGTCACTAATTCTTTCTTCTGCCTCATTTATCCTGGCAGTGAGAGCTTCCATTTTTTTTTTTTTTAAAGATTTTATTTATTTATTTGACAGATCACAAGTAGGCAGAGAGGCAGGCAGAGAGAGAAGGGAGGAAGCAGGCTCCCCGCCGAGCAGAGAGCCCGATGCGGGGCTCGATCCCAGGACGCCGGGATCATGACCTGAGCCGAAGGCAGCGGCTTTAACCCACTGAGCCACCCAGGCGCCCCGAGAGCTTCCATTTTTGATTGCACCTCATGAATAGCTTTTTTGATTTCAACTTGGTTAGATTTTAGTTCTTTTATTTCTCCAGAAAGGGCTTTTATCTCTCCGGAGAGGGTTTCTCTAATATCTTCTATGCCTTTTTCGAGCCCGGCTAGGACCTTGAGAATTGTCATTCTGAACTCTAGATCTGTCATGCTACCTATGTCTGTATTGATTAGGTCTCCAGCCTTCGGTACGGCCTCTTGTTCTTTTTTTTGAGGTGAGTTTTTCCGCCTTGTCATTTTGTCCAGGTAGGATTTGCTTTCTCCTGCTGTGGAATTCCGCTGTTCTTGGTGACTGAAGTTGGTTTTGGATGGTTTCTTGTTGATCTTCTGGGGGAGGGGCCTGTTGTAGTGATTCTCAAGTGTCTTTGCCGCAGGCGGAATTGCACCGCCCTTGCCAGGGGCCGGGCTAAGTAATCCGCTCGGGTTCGCTTTCGGGAGCTTTTGTTCCCTGAGCGCTTTCCGTAGAGTTCCGGAGGACGGGAATGAAGATGGCGGCCTCCCAATCTCTCGGCCCAGAGGAGCCGAGAGCTTGGGGTTCCGCTCCTCAGTGCGCTCTCAGAGCAAAGCGCCCAATAGCCCCGCCTCCCTGGCTTGCGGTCGCGCCTCGAGGAAAGCAGTCAATTGTTGGAGCTGGAGAAAAGCGCCGGGTCGCTTTTGTCTCCGTGGCCTCCGGCCGCGCTCCGAGCCCACCCAGCCTGCGACCTGCACAAGGTAACCCCGGGCTTAGAGCTCACTCCTCGGCTTTGTCGCTATAGCCGGCTTCCCCGCTCTAATACCTGCGAGCTCTGCGGCACTCAGACACCCCCAGTCCTTCTGTGACCCCGCGGGTCCTGGGGTTATGCTGACCCCGCCTGGGTTTCCCCCCAGTTTAGCCTCTGGAGCGATGTCTCCCAGTGGAGCCGACTTTTAAAAGTCCCGATTTTGTGCTCCGTCGCTCCGCCGCTTGCCGGGTGCCGGCCCCTCCCCCCGGGGTCTATCTTCCCGTCGCTTTGGATTCACTTCTCCGCAGGTCCTACCTTTCAGAAAGTGATCGATTTTCTGTTTCTGGGATTGTTGCTCTTCTTCTCTTCGATTTCCCGTTGGATTTGTAGGTGTTCACAATGGTTAGATAAGCTATCTAGCTGATCTCCTGCTACCCGATGTCGTCTCAGCCTGCTACTTCTCCGCCATCTTGACTCCTCCCCGGAATTATAGGTTTTAATCCTTTTTTCATTTTCCAATTCTATCTCCTAACAGCAAATATGAACTTAGCTAGGAGTTAATAAAGCCTAAGCTTCAGACTCCTCCATTGCAAAGATCCTTTCCAAGAAAACTTGGAAGGACCCTAACAATTTTGTCATAAAAATTTTGTATTATTTTTCTTAAATAGGGATCCCCAAATTGTAAAATACATAGACCACCCAAAACTTGGATCCATGCCCTGTCTGATGGTATGGTTGTTGATCTCTATTAGACCTTCAGTCTTCTGATCTGTAAAATTGGAATAATTATGCGTACCTTCCAAGATTATATTCCATTTTGGTAAAATATGCATAACAAATTTTACCACTTTAACCATTTTAAAGTATGCTATTAAGTGTCATTAAGTTCAAGGAGTCATGCCACCATTACCACTATCTAGTTATAGGGCTTTTCATCAGCCCAGAAAGCAACCTGTCCCCATTAAGTGGTCAGTCCCATTCTCCCCTCCTGCCAGCCCCAGGTGACTACAAATCAACTTTTGGTCTCGATGGATTCACCCATGGTGGATAATTCATAGGAATGGAATCTGTTGATATACATGTGTGTGGTTTCCATCTTTTGGCTATTGTGAATAGTGTTGCTCTGAATACGGGTGGGCGATTTTTTGTTGAAGCACCTGTTTCCAATTCTTTGCGGTGTGTACCCAGGAGTGGAATTGCTGGGTTATATGGGAATTCCAAGTTTAACTCATTGAGGAATAGCCAAACTCTTCTCCTCTCAGGGTAATTTCCAGGATCAAATGAGCCAATGCCTTTGTAAAGCTTTTAATACAGTGCCTGGCACATAGAACTCAATAAATCATTGCTAAAAGGTATAATTCAAATTACTTACAAGCTATCAGCAATGGAGTACATCTGTCATAAAACATGTCACGCGTTGGAGGGAACAATTAGTCCCTACTCTTCTATAAGAATTGTTCTATAAGAACAATTCAAGACTCTCGTTCCAGCCCTTTCCTTACCTCTTCCAGGAAAAGTGGAATGAGTTTCTTTTTGTCTTTTAAGCTTTTAAAAATGTATTTGACACAGAGAGAGAGAGCACAAGTAGGCAGAGTGGCAGGGAGGGAGAGGGAGAAGCAGGTTCCCCAGGATGGGGAACCCAATGCAGGGCTTGATCCCAGGACTCCAGGATCGTGACTTGAGCCAAAGGCAGCCGCTTAACCGACTGAGCCACCCAGGCACCCCATGGAGTGACTTTTTATCTGGAAACTAAAGTGGTTGTGCCTATACCCTTGGATCTGTATGCCTGCAGGGAGCATGTACGCAGCCTCCTACAGCTGCCATGTCATGAGATTTTAAAGGGCCGGTCCCACTAACAGGTTTGAGGCTGTTCAGTTCCAAGCAAGGCTGCTGTAGGGGGTGGCAGTGAGCTTAATTTGGGGGCAGAGTACTAGCAAGCACACTTGTTAACTGATTTAAACCACCTTCTCTAAATTCCTTCTTTATGAATAATAAAGATAATATATTTGATTTACGTCTCTCTGACCCCTCTTACACAATTGGTTCTCTCCATGGGAAGGACAGGGATATTATATATCGCCTATTCCCTCTCTCCCCCCAAAAAACCACATTAAATTGAGATCAGTTGTAATGAATGACTATTTGTGTTTTTTTCCTAGAGTTTTTTGTTCTCAGCTTTTGGACAAGTTGGAATGAAAATAGAAAGGCTCTGGGCTATTCCGTGGTATTGTCATAGTAAACCTTGATATAGAAAGTGCTTGGCAAGCAATTCTCCATCGTGGAGAGGCTTTATTTCAGAGTCCTCACATTCTTAAATTACCAACCTTGAAATGGCATTTGTTTTCATCTCTGCACTTAATAGAGCATAACATCACATTCATTCTTTTCTCTCCTGGGGTGAGTGTAGAATTGATAGGTAGCAAATGTTTGCTTTTTAATTCAATTCAATAACATTTATTGAGCACCTGCTATGTGCCAGGCTTCTGGGGGGATACCAAGATGAGCAACCTTCAGTTTCATATACAAGGCGTTTTTAGTCTCATGGCAAATGAAGGAAGACACTTACATAAGCAAATACACGGCAGAACTTTGCTGATCTGGCTTTCCATGGGTTTCAGCCATTTGGTTTCGATGATTAAAATCTAATACATCTCACCAAAGGAAATTGGATTCAGAGTTTTCATTTTTATTACCATTCCTGTGTTAGTTATCCTCCCTCCTGACGGGATGAATTCCTCTCTCCCTTTGGAAAATGACTTGTTTTCTCTAGTTGCAAACATATCATGGCCTATTCACTAAATAGTTTATTTCGTCGCTAGGAACCCATCCTTTTAAGTAGTCTAATTGTTCGGTTTCTGCTGCTATTCCTAAGCGAGTAGCAGGCAGCACCAGGCTGATGAACAAACCGATAAATAAATAGCAACCCAGGCTCGGAGACTCAGAAAACCTGAGTTTTAATTTCATCTCGTCTATAGCCCGTAGAAAAAATTCCTTTCTCCAAAGTCCCTTCCCAGGGTCCCAGCCCACGCTGTCTAAATTCACACGGCAGGCTGAAAGAGTAGAGAATGATGCCAGCCACATTCAGGCAAACCTGGGTGAGAGCGTATCCTGAAGGACAGAGAGAGGTACGTACGTTCAAGGCCTAAATGAGAGGCAGCTGGAGCCGATTGATTGAGGATGGGGCTCTGAAGCCAGACTGCCCAGCTGAGAATCTTGGCTCTTTCCCGATCAGCCATGTGACCTTGGGCAAGTAAGGGGACTTGGTTTTCTCATCTGTAAAATGAAGATAATCATAACGTCTGCTTTCCAGGTTTGAGGTGGGGAATAAAAGTGAGTTAGTATTTGTATGCAGGTGGACCGGGGTCAGGTACATCTGGTGAAAGCCCGTCACATATGTGGAACCCAGCAGGAGGGATGAAAGCAGAGCCCCCCCACAGGACATGGCGAGGGCAGAGTGAGGTGGAATGGAGTGAAATAAAAGAATGGGCACAATGAAGGGAAAGCCATAAGGTGGAAAAGAATATGAGGCAAACACGTGGCTCAGAGTGAGGCTGTGACTCCATGGCAGAGTGGGGAGCGACAGAACTGAAGCCCAGTGATGTGGCTCTGTGTGGCTCCCTTGACCTCTCTGCACCTTGGGACCCCTTCCCTGCAGAAAGATCAGAGGCATTCAAGCACAGTGATTAAATTCCAGCGTCACCGCTGTCCAGCAACGTGACTCTGGGCAAGTCACTTAACCTCTCTGGGACTTAGTTTGAAAGTCTCCATGGGGATGCTGGTAGTTTCTACCTTATCGGTACTATGGGGTTGGGGAGCACAAGCACAACACACGAGGTCTCAGAATACCAGTTCGCATATACGAACTTTTCCCAAACTTCCAAGGGACCCACCCCCATAACCATTAGGGATTATTATGGCCTTCAAACTGACATGCTGTTTGTCATTTAGACAGTGACATGGCCTAAACATTTTCTTTCTCTCCTCATCCCACTGATCTTGGAAACTAATTGAGAATCTCGGTCAGTAGAGACATTTCAGATCTTCTCTCTCTCCTCTCTGTGGGCTGACTTCCTAGCGATTTCTCTCCCTCTGGATAGCTATAAAAGCAAGAAGTCCTGCCAGGACAGCTCTTATCAAAATATTTTAGCACTTCTGCATCTGGTCCTGGCCATAAAATAGAAGTGAAGAAACACTTATGTAAAGCTTTCAGAGCTGTGAAGGAAAAAGAGAGCTCTTATTTTATTGGCTCTGGTTCATCTATCTCCAGGACAGGAAGGAAAAAATAACTTAAAGATTTAAACCAAAAAGGCATCCAGTGAAAGAAACTGAAAGATATGACATGAGCACCCAGCAACTAAGATAAACAAGAAAGGAAGAAAGAGCGAATGTTGTGGAGTCGATTATCTTTCCCCTGGGCTCTGTTCAGCTCCGCGTACCGAGTAAACCAAGAGCTGGGCCAGTAGGAGGGGCGAATCGGCTTTCCTTGTGATCCTTCCCGAGCCTTGCCCGACGGCTGCGCTGGTGGCCCACATCTAGACCAGCGAAGCTCCGGTGTTCCCAAACCTCTCCCGTTTCCTTCTCCAGCCCAATCTTGTCTGTCCCAGCCCTTCTTGTGACCCAATAGGAAGTGGGTAAGAAAGACCGCATTCATTTCCTACGGACGGGGCATCTCCCATGTCCTGGGCATGGGGCTAGGATCGGGGTAGGAAGATGAGTAGGACTAAAGCCCTGCACTCAAGGAGCTCTGTGAGTGATGGGAGAGATGCCTGCCGCCAAGTGGTGAGAAACAACAGTGGGGATGCACTGGGGGCACAGGTGGGGGGCGGGGCTGTCACTCCCTCTGAGGGTGGTGAGCAAGACAAAAGCTTTATCTTGGCATTTCTTAGTTCAGTTGTGTCATTTAGTCCTCATGATCTCCCTTACGAGGGAGGCACTGTTGTTGCTGGCACGATTTTTTTTTTTTTATCACTTTATACATCAGGATACAGAGGTTCAATGTAATTATGTAACTTACCCAATGTCGAGAATCTAAATCTGACTTCTTTCCAGTAACCCTGTGCTGCTGGTATCAGATAGATGGAAAATGTCCGTGAGATTCAGAGGTCCGCAGGAAATCCTGGGTGTAACTGGGTCAGTGCGTGGCAGAGAGGGAAGGTGACTGGGACAAGCAGGGAGGAGTGAGGAAGACAAAGACAGGGAAGCGGTGGTGTGTTGAAGGCTACGCTGACCCTCTCATATTCAGGAATTTTGCTCCCTGGTTATCAAGCTGCAGGTAACTCCATCTGCCAGGGAAGAATCTATAGGACAGACATTGCCAAGTGTTACAAAGCAGCATCTCCCCCCTACCCCACGCCCCCTTTGAGAATCCAGTTTCCCAGCGCACCACCGCTAGAGGGAAGGCAGGGGAGCGAGTGTGGGCGGTCATGGAAACATTTACAAAATAGTAAGTTTCTTCATGGCAGGGGAGAGGGCCGATGTCTCCAGTTGCCCACATATCTCCATTTCTAGTGATGGGAAGAACGCTGCAGAGAGCCCTGGGCGTGTCAGTGTTAACCCAGGGGGTGTCTGTGTTATCTGACTCGGCTTTTCCCTCTTCAACCTGCTGTAATTGTCAGAATTCTTTTTTTTTTCTAAAGATTTTATTTATTTATTTGACAGAAAGAGATCACAAGCAGGCAGAGAGGCAGGCAGAGGGAGAGGGGGGGAAGCAAGCCCCACACCAAGCAGAGAGCCCGATGCGGGGCCCGATCCCAGGACTCTGGGATCATGACCCGAGCCTAAGGCAGAGGCTTTAACCCACTGAGCCACCCATGCGCCCCAATTGTCAGAATTCTTAGGGCAAGAGACAGAAAGTGGAGTCAAACGACCTTGAGCAAAAAGGGGCACTGTAACCAGGAAGACCAGGAAGGAGTTGGCCCCAGATTCCTGAGAGTCAGAAAGTGCTGCCAGGTGCCAGCACTACATCTTTATTTCCCTCTTTGTCCTTCAGCTTTCTTCTGGGTATTTGCCTTCTTGTTTCCAGTTGCAGAGGATGTGGGAGCAAGGGAATCTAGAATGGGAAAGGGAGGAGGTGGCCAGAGCATGTCACGCTTTCGTTTCCCAGCGCAGTGACCTCAGAAGGAAGAGACCACTTCTCCCTCCCAGCAGCCAACTCTCCAGTTGCTGTTTTCTCTGCCAGAAATGTGCCTCCCCTAGATATTTCCATGGCTGATTGATAAGTTGAAATGCAGAATTTAATTATTAGAGATAATCAGTAAATCTTTACATCCACTAATGGGATAAAATATAAATTACACAGTCAGCACAATTGAGGGCTTACAAGCTACGAGGATAATACAAAACAATGAAGAACAGCAGCCAAGTTAATTGACCATTTCCATTTCTATTAATTGGAGAACTATATGGCAATCGCTTAAATTCAAAAGAACTGTATTTTGTGGGTAATACAGTAACCATTCCAGACACTTTCTTCAGTAAGGCATTTTCATCCTGTTATCAGATTATTTTCTTTCTTTCTTCCTCTCTTTCTTTCCTTCTTTTCTATTTTAAAACATTTTTTAACTTTATTTACTATATGTGTTATTTTTAATATTAAAAGCCCAAGCAATGCGCGATACCTCTAGGCTTCATTTTCTCGTCTATAAAATAAGGGTGTTGGGACACCAGTTGTAATACTTGATTCTATAGTACCAGGGCTCCAAGAGTTCATAACATGTTCTCCCATTTCATGGAACCTGGTGTTGACACAAGACTGTGATTACCATCCATGTCCTTGGAGGTCCAGTTCCTCTCAGACAGCCTTCAGGGCCTTCTTGATAAGCTTTACAACAAGCAAACATTATACATTTGAACTTATAAATTCAATTTATGTTTTATGATTGCTTCAACATGGTTTCACTTCCTGTATAGAACGTCATAGAAGATTTTGTTGGGGGAAACATGGCTTTGCTGTTGAAACCACAACAACATCTCGAAAATTATCGAGCTACAACGGAGGTTTCAGTGTTGTGTTCAGCAGTCAGACTCAGATTACATACAAGCAGCATTTCCAGACTTGTAAGTTCCAAGAAGGCTTGCTCCAACCTTGCTCATCACTTTGAACCAATACCCTTGCAGGACCACCACCCATTCCCTACATTACTTTTTACTTTTGGAAAATCACTCAAATTATCTAACAGTCTCTTTGCACTTTTAAAACTGTCATATGAGGGAAGAAGTTCATGCTATATTATTAAATGAAAAAAGCAAGCTACAAAGAAATGTGAATATTTCCTCCCTATCTTATAAAAATATATAGTTGAATCTAGGTAGTCAAATGTTAGATATAGATATTACTCTTTTTTTTTTTTTTTTTTTAAAAGGATTTTTTTTTTTTTTTTTTAAGATTTTTTTATTTATTTATTTGACAGAGAGAGATCACAAGTAGGCAGAGAGGCAGGCAGAGAGAGAGAGAGGGAAGCAGGCTCCCTGCTGAGCAAAGAGCCCGATGCGGGACTCGATCCCAGGACCCTGAGATCATGACCTGAGCCGAAGGCAGCGGCTTAACCCACTGAGCCACCCAGGCGCCCTAGATATTACTCTTTAAGATCTTACCAGGCACCATTAATATTCTGAACACTTTGTGTATATTACTCATGTTTTGCCCTCAATCACTCCATGGGGTAGATAATACTATTATTTTTATCTTATAGATAAGAAAACTGACACACAGCCATTGATTATATAGCTTACCTGAGGTTATACAAATATGTAGAAAGAAATTTCTGGAAGTGTTTGTTCTAAAAGTTGTAAGACTATTGTGGGTGATGTTTGCTCTTTTGCCTGCGTATCACTTCTAAAAATGAATATCTATGACTTATGTAACAAAATGTAAAGGGAGTCTGTCAGAATTTTATGTTCATCTCTCCTGGTGATGCTCTCATTTGGAGTCTGAATGTTGGAGGTCTTGGGATCATACACTCTGCTCTATTTGGGAATGGGGCAATGATCCGTTAGGATTTGCAGATGGTTCTGCGGGTAATATGGGATCGTAATAATTTTTATTCGGTTGGTGGGAAGAAGTGGTTACGATAAAATGTCCCTTGAAAGAACCCTTGCCCTTATGGGCTATCTCCCTCTTAGTAAGGGTGAGTCTGCGAACTGCCCAACCTGGGTAGGTTAATTCTGTCAGGGCCCAGCCCTAGATAAGACAAGCTTGCAGGAATTACGTCTTCATCCACTCGGATCCATGAGAATTGGGAATCTGGCACTTTTTTCTTTCACCAGTATTGTGTTGAACTGCTGTTTTTGATTTGTGTTATTTATCTGCTTTAAGTCTCTGTGCTTCATTTCCCCAGTGAGATCATAAACTCCTGGATATCTCTGATGGCCTGGGAAGTATGTCCTTACACATTTCTTTAAGCACAGCAAGTGTGTGCTGAAGGGTAGTTGAATGGAATGGAATCCGTCCTATATGTCATGGTTTGGCAAAAATTGGAATTTATTTTCTCTTGCAACCAATGGGCAGTGGGCTGTACAATGGGCACTACATTGATAATTTAATCCATCACTTTAAGGTAGTGTCCCATTCAAAATAGATCACTTGGATCTGTCTAAAAACAACAACAAAAAGCTATGTTTGGAGTGTCTTGGTTATGCCGGGTCACACTATGATGCTGCAAAGTATGTATTTTTTGTGTGGGACTTAAACTACCAAGGTGAACCCCACTGATACATACTTAATAAATAAAGAACAAAAGGGTCTTCTCCTCTTCCTTTCCTTTCCTCTTCCTCTTCTCTTTCTCCTTCTGAACAATGCAGTCCTAAAGCCGTTATATGGCACAAAGCATTATTCAGATGGGTGGTCTGGTGTGGGGTGTCAGAGCCCAAGTAGGTCAAGAAGGACTCTATTCAGGGAAAGAGGCAGCCAGCATACAGAGAGTTGAATGAATAAATATGTTAAAAATAATGGCAGCCAGGGACGCCTGGGTGGCTCAGTTGGTTAAGCCACTGCCTTCGGCTCAGGTCATGATCCCAGGTTCCTGGGATCGAGTCCCACATCGGGCTCCTTGCTCGGCAGGGAGCCTGCTTCTCTCACTGCCTCTGCCTGCCTCTCTGCCTGCTTGTGTGTACTCTCTCTCTCTCTCTCTCTCTCTGGCAAATAAATAAAATCTTAAAAAAAAAAATAAAAAAAAATAATGGCAGCCAGGTTTCTTACTGTTATATAAGAGAATTAGAAATAAGGAATGGGAAGAATGAACCCTGTGGTATTGAATTGATATTAGAGGTAGCAGTATAAGCTCACAGATTAATAAATATACAGAGAAATGGAAATAAATTTAGACACAACTGTGTTTATGTCTATCCAAGTCTACATACATGTACATATACTTGTGTGTGTATATACTTAGATACATACATACTCGTCACCTAAAAAATTTTCCAACTGTTTTATATTTTCAACTCAACATTTACATCATTGGGATTTATTTTTGTGTACTCTGTGAGATGGGGTGCCATGTTTTTTTCTGACTGAATAGCCAGCCAATTTCACCAACCCTATTTATTAAATAATTCATCTTTCCCCATCAGAGATGCTTCTATTTCCATATATTATGTTGACTGGAAACATCTTAGGAAATCAACCTTGATCATCTCATTAACGAGGAAGCATTATTGACACATCTCCATTTCTTCCGCTCTAATATCTTTTGGGATGTCAATCGCTTTTTTCTGGCAAAGCATCCAAAAGACATCCTTAAGCTCAACATTTCTGAGACTAAACTGATCCTGTCTTCCTCATGTATTCTTTTTTTTTTTTTTTAAAGATTATTTATTTATTTATTTGACAGAGTGAGAGATCACAAGTTGACAGAGAGGCAGGCAGCGGCGGGTGGGGTGGGGAACAGGCTCCCTGTTGAGCAGAGAGCCCAAAGCGGGGCTCCCAGGACCCTGAGAGACCATGACCTGAGCCGAAGGCAGAGGCTTTAACCCACTGAGCCACCCAAGCGCCCTTCTTTTTTTTAATATAAAGATTTTATTTACTTATTTGAGAGAGAGAGACAGGTAGAAATGCAGAGCATGAGCCGAGAGGAGAGGGAGAAGCAGGCTCTGGCTGAATGGGGATCCAGATGCGGGGCTCAATCCCAGGACCCTGGGATCATGACCTGAGCTGAAGACAGACACCCAACCAACTGAGCCACCCAGATGCCCCTTCCTTATGTATTCTTGACATCAAGAAACAACATCACCGTCAGCATAGTGGCCCGACAGACTCCCAGCTGTGTAAGACCCTGACTCCCCTCTCAGTATCATCTCTCCTTCTTTCCCTCTCCTCTGCAACTCCTTACTTTATACTGTCACAACTTTTCCCCTGAGCTGTTACAACAGCCTTTAAATGCCTCTCCCCTTCTGATGCGTTCTTCATACTGATTTCTGCATAATGAATACAAATAATAAGTAATACATAATATTAATAATAATCTGAGCCTGCCTCTAAGACTCTGCAACTCAAAAACCTTCCAGTTTATGTGCTGTCTTAAACACCACGGCAGAACATTCCAGATCGTGGTAATTTACCTTCCAGCTATTCTTTCTCCTACTGGACTCTGGACTTGCGCTCTTATCAATTATTCTAAGCTCTGGTCCTGGAATATGCCAAATAATTTCCAGATTTTTGTCTTTTTCGCCCAATCTGGAAAATCTATTCTAAGAAAATCTATTCTCTTTTAAGTTCCAGCTTGAACATAACCCTCTTCTATGGAGTGTTTCTACTTCTCCAGTTGGGATTTTCTACTTCCCAATTGCCTTCAAAGCCCTTTGTGCTTGCATTAAATGACATGTTTCATTATACCTCATATGTAAGTGCTATAGTCCTTCGTTTTCAGATCTAGATTATATGTCCTGGAGTCAGGACCATGTCTGCTACCTCTGCCCTATGCCTCTAGTTAACTTGGACACCTTGCCAAATACCTTAATTCCTTCCTTTCTTCATTCATTCGATACTGATTTACTAAGGGCCACCTGCACACTAGGCACTGTTCTAGTGCTGGAGATCTTGTGATTCACAAGACAGATTTCTCATGCTCATCCAGTTTGCTTTCCAGAAGGATTCGTATTTATTCTGTCAAGACCCTATGCATAAGGGCTATTCTCTCCGTTTAAATTACTCCTCAAGAATGGCCACGTATTTGGTAAGTGACAGAACTAGAATTCAAACACAAATTTCTATGGTACCCCTTATCCCTAGCATCCTGCCTTGCTAAGATAGTTGTGGAACTGAAAAGGAGAAGTTTGGTACCTCAAGAAGATTAAATAGGGTACCTCTCCAGATCCTGACCAGAGAAGAAAAAATTATGGTCACTGTTGAATTAGGCATGGCCCCCTTTGCTATTCCTATACACTCAGGAAATAAATGTAGAAACCTAGTCTTACGCCCAAGTTGGATCTTTATTCTAACTGAGGGTTCATGTTGCTTTATTACAGAAAATTGGACAGAAAGAAAATCATATTTATGAAGGTAGATATATCTACATACTTCACTTAAAAAAAATATTTTATTTATTTATTTATTTATTTAGAGAGATAGTGCAAGTGTACTCATGCACACACTTGTAGGGGTGGAGTGGGGCAAAGGGAGAGGGAGAAAGAATCTCAAGCAGATTCCACACTGAGCACAGAGCCTGATGCAAGCTTGATCTCACCACCCTGAGATCATGACCTGAGCTGAAATCAAGAGTCAAACGCCAACCGACTGAGCCACCCCATACTTTACTTTTTAAAATCCTCACAAGAACACTGCAATTAGATACTGTTGTCTTCATTTTTATGGGTGGAGAAACAGACCTGGGGAGCAGGGTTTAAACAAGTGTCCACAATCACACAGCTATTTCTGGTATTATGTTTTAAATAGAACTTTTACGAGTGTATATTGAGATTTTTGTATGAATTGAATCATATTTAAAATGTATATGGAGAAGTTGCTTTTTAAGGGGCTCCTTTAAAAGGTAGATTATTCAATAAATGGTAATTGGATTTACTGATTTGCCATTTGTGGAGAAAAAGGCAAATAAAACTGGATCCTTATCTCACTTCTTATACCAAAATAAGTTCCAGATGGATCAAAGATTTACATGTAAAACATGAAATCACAGACATCCTAGAACACATGGATGCATATTTTTATAATCCCAGAATGGGCAAGACTTTTTAAAATATAACACAAAATCCAGAAGTTATAAAGGAAAAGATTGATAATTTTGAGTACACCAAAATTAGAGTTTTGTATAACAGACTTTATTCCCTTAAAAAGAAGGCAAGAAGGGGGATCTGGGTGGCTCAGTCGGTTGGGCATCTGCCTGCCTTCAGCTCGGGTCGTGATCCCAGGGTGCTGGTATCGAGCCCGGAGACGGGTTCCCTTGCCCCGCTGGCAGCCTGCTTCTCCCTCTGCCTCTGCCTGCTGCTCCCCCTGCTTGTGCTCTCTCTCTCTCTCTGTCAAGTAAATAAATAAATAAATAAATAAAATCTTAAAAAAGGAAAGAAAGGAAGAAAGAAGGCAAAAGGTAGATCTCACCAACGGACTGCATTAAGGTTTGGCGCCAAATCCCTGCTGGCAGTACAGGACTGCATAGCCTGGCGTGTCCTCTGTGTATCAGTCTTGCCTGACAACCTCAAGTAAGAGACGACAGCCAATCAACTACCAGGATTAGCCTCAGTAAACTGCATCCTGGACTATCTGTTTCTTCCTGATTTTCAGTAAAGAGTAATTCACAGATTACCACCTGGGGACCTTAATGTAGGGAGACGTGAGGTCTGAGGTTTCAAAGATGGATAGAATGGACACAAAAATGCACCCTGTGGCCTGTTTGACACAGGACTCAGGTGGTGGCTTTGAGTCACCCAATCCCTAGAGCTCCCGGTCATTCCTTCTCAGAGGTGGGTCTCAGGCACAGAAGAGGGAAGAAAAGCCAGCATAAGAAGGCAGGTGAAACCTATTTGACTTCCAGTGAAACTGGATTTTCTGTGCAAGGTACGGCTTTGCTATTTTTAAGAGATGTTTAGTTGAAGGGAAGCTGTGACTGAATTTATGTGACTTCCCTTCGCAAAATTATGGAGTATATCCATTTAGGAAACGTTAGGAACTGGGTTAGAGGTCTACAGGGGAATTTCTTTGTGTGTTACATTTATATTTGCACAGTGTGTATCCTCTGATAAGCTATTTTTTAAGCATGACAAAACTGAGTTCATTGGCAATGAGCAACAGACTTTTTTTTTTTTTTTTATGGCTGTGCTTTTTATTCTCCGTAGTCATTTGGTTCTTTTTCTTTTTAAAAAAGATTTATTTATTTATTTGAGAGAGAGAGAGCAGGGGTGGGGCAGGGCAGAGGGAGAGGAAAGTCTTAAGCAGATTCTGTACTGAGTGCGGAGCCTGACTCGGGACTCGATCTCACAAGCCTTAGATCATCACCTGAGCTGAAACCAAGAGTCGGACACTTAACCAACTGCACCACCCAGGAGCCCCTCATTTGGTCATTTTCTACTGAGACGTTTTGAATCATGCTGTGGTTTACAGTAGGAAGACACGTATTCAGGAAGGTCGCTGACCCAACCCAGTCTAGTCACTCTGCTTTGTGATGGAACCTCAGTGTGTGTGTGTGTGTGTGTGTGTGTGTGTGTGTGTGTGTGTGTTGAAAGAGCAGCACAATCAAAGAACTGTAAGACTTTGGGGCCCAGGCAGCTTTGTCATGGAACATTCTTATCTGAACATGACCCTGGGAAGATGGCTGAGGCAATCTTCTTCCTGCTTCCAGAAAGATCCCTGTCCTACCCTGACAATGACACACGATGAGATGAGGAGGAGACGATGAGGACAAGGTGATCATTACACCTGGAACCTTGAAGAAGGCAAGGGAGAGAGAGACTCAAGCATGCACTATCAAGGTGGGCAGTTTCCAAGGGCCTGTTTCATTAGCAAGCCAGAGAGGAAGCATGCAGAAACTCAGAGGAATTCATGGAAACAGTTAAAGAGCAGAATCCAGGAGAGATTGGACTAATGGCAAATCAGGCAAGAGATAATGGCAAGAAGAGCGTGCTCAGAACCATTGCAATTTGGGTATAAATACATGAGGCCGTGCAGGTCGGCGAAGTCTGAATACTGTTACCTTCCTGACTTCCTTCCAGGATTTTTATGAGTCCCAGTGTCGTACACATATGTACCAAGGACCTCGAAGAGTTTTAGTTCACTGGTATTTGGAAATGGCAATGATATTGTAGGAGGCTAACACGTGAATATAGGTGTGGCTTCTCATTTTGTTTGTGAATGCCAGTGAGTGGCGAGGAATCTGAAATTAAAAACACCAGACGGGCTTCCTGAAGGACCCTGGAAAGGGATAAAGTGCTTGGCAAGTTTTTCAGGAAGGAAGAGAAAGTCAATGCTGCCTTCCTAGAGCTTAATTATTTTGCATTCACTGGGGAGGTAAGTATCTGGAAAGTAGGCTTTCAGCCCTGTCCTCTCTACCTTGAATACTGAACTTCTGTAGAGACTGAACTAAGTCAAGACAGGCCACGAAAGTCAGATGGGACTAGAGCCTTGGGTAAAAGGTCACCCAGTGGGTTTAACCCTCAGCAGGCTGCCTGCTATAAATCCATAAGCTCCTGGTGGAAACAAACCGTGGTGGGGGTGGGGGTGGGGGTGGGGGGAGGGTGGGTCAGGGGCAAGAACTGGTGTGTTCCTCAAGGGTATTAGCACAACACAAGAGGAACAAACATTTAAGCCCTGGCGAGGAAATCCACTTAGCACGGCAAACATGGCAGGTGCCAGAAGTGAGGTAGTAACATCACACACAACCAGGACGATGGGTCCCATTTCCTGATGGCTTACTAGGTGTCGTGCGTTGTGCAAACCACTTTACAGACATTACGAGAGATTGAAGGACGTTAATGGAGAGCCTAGAGCCTCGACAATTGAGGTCTCACCTATATCTTCAGGCATGTGGTACTTTGGCAAGAGTGGCTAAATGTTTGAGAACACTTGAGCAGGTATTTGGGGATTTTATCAACTAAAGTGCTTCATGGTGAAATTGCTAAATTGCCAGGGAGCCAAACAAGAAAAAAAAAAAAAAGCTTCCTTATAAAATTGGAGGACCCTTTGATGGGAAATGGTAGGGAAGAAGGAACAGATCGGGCTCACCGCCAACAAGCAATTATTGGGGCTGCCTTGATCAGAATATTTCCACCCAAACTGCCAGTCGAAGAGTAGGCTCCGACTTCCCTCCAGCTGCTGAAGCTAGAGACAGGAAGCAAGGAGTCATCCAGATTAACTGGAACAGCCGCTGAACTGCCAGGAAGCCAGGGGCTTCACCTCAGACCCAGATCCGGAGAAGACCTATGGGTGGCCTCTTGCCAGTCACAAGGCTCCGCCGTCTTCCAAGAAAAAATGCAGGAAGCAGTGCCCAGAAAAGTACAAAGTGAACCGGCCCTTCAATGGGGCTATCAGTGTGGGGAGCAAGGCTATATGCAAAAAGGCTGTGATCAAAAAAGGACACCAGTCTCAGGGGCGCCTGGGTGGCTCTGACAGTTAAAGCGTCCAACACTTGGTTTCAGCTCAGGTCATGATCTGAGGGTCTCAGGGTCGTGGGATCCGGTCTGGCGTAGAGCCCCGCGTCAGCCTCTGCACTCAGCATGGAGTCTGCTTGACATTCTTTCCCCCTTCTTCTCCCTCCCTGTCTGCTCCTCTCCCCGCTGACGCTTTCTTTCTGTCTAAGACAAATAAATAAATTAAAAAAAAAAAAAAGAACACCAATCTCTAGTATTCCCAAGGTAAAGAACACCCCCAGAGAGTCAGACATGGCCAAGCAGCCCCAGGCAGGAACTGGCCCTGTCCCCACAACAGCAGTCACTAGGCAGGCAGGGATTTCAGGACATCAGGGGTGGAGGAGAAATGTATAGGACGGATTTGGAGTTCAGGTGGTACAGAACAGTGGGTCACAGTCATGACCTCTCAATCACTCCATGCCCTACACCCGATCCACTTCCTATGACAGGAATTGGGGAGATTAGGCTTGTTGGTTTAGCCTCCCTAGATCCCTACTCATCTTGGAAGCGTGAGCGCAAGGTCTGAGTTTTCCTGAAGAAAGGAAAGGGGGTAGACGTGGGTGCCAGTGGGTGTGTGTCTGAGATGAGAAGGCAGAACCAGGGAGAAGCTGCTTGGGTAAGAACCTGCTCCAGTTAATCAAAGTGCTTGCCCCACACTGTGGGCAGCTGGCTGGAACAGAGCACACGTTCTCCTCTGCAGCCCGGCAGACTGAAGCTTCCGGGCTTGGGAAGGAGCCAAAGGGACCTGCTCTAGATGATGTGCCGACTGGGACCCCAAGAATAAACTGAGGAATCTTAGAGCATGCCACGCTGGGTGAGAGGAGAGGTTGAGGAAATGTCTTTCCCTGAGGCCCAATTTTCCCTTTTTGTGAATGGGTGTGAGGGGTCTTCAGGGAAAACAGCGTGAGAGAGAGCTGCAGGATCCTTTTCCTTTTTGAGAGCGTTTGCAATAATTGCATTGCTTGGGATTAATGAGACCACCTTGAATAATTACTCATTAACACAGGCCCAAGTCTTAAAGTCCCATGGCCTATCTGTCTCTTCATGGCAGTGGGGTGGGGGGTGGGGGGAACGGGTCAACAAAATTGGTGTAGACTTTAGCACTCTTAATAGATTCATTGATTCAGCCCACTATACGTAATACTTTCTCCAGACTGTCGGCTGGAACTTCAGTGATTTTCAGCGTCTATTTGAGGACAAGCTTATGAAAACCCTCTGACTAAAGGGAATTAAAAGACACTGTGAAATAATCTGTGTATAATTTTAGTCAGAGATATTGGGAAGTAGGTTGACTTGTGTGTAGGCCTAGACATTGTTAACAAACATGCTTTGAAAACTAACATATAGGGGTGCCTGGGTGGCTCAGTTGGTTAAGCGTCTGCCTTTGGCTTTGGTCATGATCTCAGGGTCTGGGAATGAGCCCCATGTGGGAGCCTGCTTCTCTCTTCCCCTGGCTGCTGCTCCCCCTGCCTGTGCTCTCTTTCTCTCTTTCTGCCTGTGCTCTCTCAGTCAAAAAAATAAATAAAATCTTTTTAAAAACCCCATATAAAACAGTAAGAAAATAACAAAAGTTGATAGAGTTGTTCTAGGCTTCCAAACTTCGGTCATTCCCGTGCAAGCATTCTCAACATTTTTGCCATTTACTTAAACTTACTTCATGTAATGTTTTCCTTTAAACTGATATGTACCTTAAACTTACCTATGGCTTTTTACAGAAGAAACTTTATATTAGGACTATAAAAAGAAAACCAGGATCACTTGCCATAAATAGGAGGCAAAAATAAAAACAAGTATTTGTGTAATAAAAACCAAAGTAATGCTATAAAACTGTAGCTAGATTCAATTACACGCCAAAGGCTCTCAGCTAAGGCCTGCTCTCTCTCTTTTCAAAAGGAACATTAGTGAGTGATGGACATATAAGGACCAAATGGAAACTCCTCCCTTGAAGGAATCAAGAAGACAGAGAGAGAATTGCAAAGGGAATGACTCTTTTGCTATGTGACTCAGTGTTATTTCATGTTGGGGTCTGGGTAGCAGTGCTAATCATACCCAGGGCCACGTGAGCCCAGATCACAGTTCATGTGCTGGACTCTTTAGGAAACATCGTTCTATCATTCTTTAGATGATAGAAACCCCATCTGCGCCAAATGGAGTAGAAGTAAGATGGGGAATCAGAGGAGGAAGGTCTGAAAAAGGTCTGCAGAGGGGATTATAAAAATGATGAAGGGGAAACAAAGCCAAAAGGATGAACTTGTGTTTGAACGTCAGCAAAGACAACTAGCAAAAGAAGCCAAGCTCTTTAAAGACTGAAAGTGGCTATGAAATGATAAAATGGCGTCTCATCCAGTCGAGATGAGCACGAGCAGAAATGCAGCAAGTTATCCAAATAAGCCCATGTGCCAACTTCGTGGGCTGTGCCAGCTGCTCCTCATTGACCTCTGGTCTTGCGGGAAAGTGGAGGGGGTGTGGGAGCCACGGCCAACAGAGGCCTCTCATCCTTCATGGTTAGATCACCATCTGATTGAACGAGCTGGCTCGGGGAACAGAACCAACTGGCAAGTCAGGAATTTCAGATACTTGAAAACAAACATGTTCTTCATCCTGCCTCCCCCATCCCCCAGAAAATAAAAGAGGGGAATTTGTCCAGCCAGAGTTTTACTTCTCAGAAAGCTGTTTTGCATGTGGAGTGTGAATTGCCCATCACTTAATTTGTTTTTTCTAGAAGGTAATAAAATATAATTTATAACTGGTAGGTTCAGTGGCCAGAGAGAGTGATAAAATTCGAAACCCAAAGCATTGATATTCAGTACCTTTTGCTTTTCCGCTGCATAATCTAGTTTAGAGCAAAGCAAAGATGGGTCACTTGGGGCTCCTATGGTTACCATTTATGCCTCAGAAAATAATTTCTAATGATTGGGGCAGGGTAAATAAATAGAAGAGCAATAAAGCTCAAGGTAAATGCAATGTTTAGATCACATCAGAAGCTACACATATGCTAACATAACACTGTATTTTGTTGCTTTAAAAAATTCTACCATCTGCATCGTAACAGTGACTCAACATAATAAACATAAACATGTAATAATATACTTAGTATATGCATAATGAGAAAATAGATCAATATATAAAAAATTTTCTGAATTCTCGAAGTCCCTTCCAAGTGTGGTCTGTTCTCACATTCATTGACAGAACGAAGCAGTTGATAAGGCTCCCTAGATTTTCATGTAACATTTCAGAGAATAATAGTTTACTTTTATATAGTGCATTGCGGTCTACAGCTTATTTTCCCACATGTAACTTATTTCCCACTGGTCTTCACCATGTCCCTCCGAGACAGGTAGACTTTATGGAGGCGTTAACTGGCTCAACAGGATGAAATGACCTGCCCAAAATGAAGTCGACATCCAAAATGGCGGTGGGTTGAAGCCCGTGTGGTATCAGGGGAGGTGAGACTGGCTGTCTCCTCAGAGACCTTATTGCACTAAGTTGTCAGGTTGCAAGATCTGTCCTTAGCTTGTCAAAGCCCCAGAATTTTGCTCTCAAAGTCAATGGAAGCCCCGGAACCAAACCCGTAAAGGACTGAAGTCTCCACCAGCGGGCTGGTAAATTTGTTGTGAGAAACGTTACTGCTACGTGAACCAGGCAGAATGCAGCTGCTGGCGTGCCAGCGTGCTCTCTCCTGGTGGGCAGGATAACATGGGGAGACAAACACAGTCGTGAGATTGAATGCTGGGCATAAAGGGAGGGGGGCCAATAGTGAGGACTGGGCAAGGAGGAAAATGACATGTATTGACACTTACAGTGGGCCTACTGGTATTATTAGCAATTCCATTATTACAAGTACTTATTACCATTTTCTGGCCTGTTCTAGAAGGAGGAAGTTTAGTTACAAAGGGATGAATTAACTCACCCAAAGTTGTGCAACTAGTATGAGAGACGGGTTTGCAATCCAGGTCTATCTACTTTCAAGGTTCTTGGACCTTCTTGGAGGGAGCATGGTAGCCATTATATGGGATGATGGGGATGTGGGAAAGGGGGAAGAGGAAAAAGAAGGTGAGGGGAGGAGAGGGGAGAAGGAGAAGAGGTAGGATGGAGCAAAGGAGGAGAAAGAGACAGAGGGGATGGTGAAAGGAGGAAAGGGGAAGGGAAGAGACAGAGGGGAAGGAGAGGGAGGGCCAGGATACAGACTCTAATTAAGGAGGATCTCAACACTTTCGGGGGCACCTCATATAATTCAAGGTGAGAAATTTCCAGGGCAGGACTGAGGCTCTACTGCCCTGCTTGGTCTGTGTTACTCCGGGGAGTAGGGCTGTTCTTCTGGGGGAAGAGGTGGGAGGAGTGAGGCAGCGGGGAGAGCCAGGCAGGCATCCCAGCAGCTTCCCTTGTGTGATTGAGCTAAATCTGCCATTTGGGGATTTGCAGACCAACCGATGACAAGCAGTGAAATCTAGCCCATATCACTGAAAAGTGCCTACTGACTGTATCACAGTGAGGATCCTGGCCTTACTGTTTATTTTCTAACGTCAACACATTATCACTTAACTTCTCTGAGCCTCAGTTTCCCCATCTGTAAAATGCAACTAAAACTACTTGTCCACTTTCCTTATAATATCTCATATTTCTTTTTTTAATCAAGTATCATTAACATACAGTGTTATAACAAATGTCTTTCTTCTATTTTTTTTACTTTCAAGTGTACAATATAATGATTCAACAGTTCTATACATTTCTCAGTGCTCATAAAGATGTTTGCTCTTAACTCCCTCTATCCATTTCACCAACACCCCCCCACCTCCCCTCTGATAATCACCAGTTTGTTCTCTGTATTTAGGAGCCTTTTTTTTGTTGTTGTTGTTAAAGCAGGCTCCACACCCAGCATGGAGCCCAACATGGGGTCTGAACTCACAACCCCCAGATCTGGACCTGAGCTGAGATGAAGAGTCAGTGGTTCAACTCACTGAGCCACCCAGGTACCCCCAGGAGTCCGTTTTTCACTAGTCTCTTTTCTTTGTTTTGTTTCTTGAATTCCACATATGGATGAAATCATATGGTATTTTTCTTTCTTTGACTTATTGTCCTTATCATAATATGCTCTAGGCCCATCCATGTTGTTGCAAATGGCAAGATGTCATTCTTTTTTATGGCTGAATAAATATCCCATTGTTATATATATATATATATATATATTACTTATTATATTATAATATATTATTATATATAATAATATATTATTTTTATATATATAGCACATCCTCTTTATCCATTCATTTATCAGTGGACACACAGCCTACTTCCATATCTTGGCTAGTATAAATCATGCTGCAATAAACATAGGGGTGCACCTATCTTTTTGAATTAATGTTTTCATTTTCCTTGGGTAAATACCCAGGAGTGGAATTACTGGATCATATGGTAGTTCCATTTTTAATTTTTTGAGGAACATCCATACTGTTCTCCACAGTGGGTGTACCAATTTACATTCCCACAAACAGTGCACGAGTGTTCCTTTTTCTCTACATCCTCACCAACACTTGTTAGTTCTTGTGTCTCTGATTTTAGCCATCCTAATAGATATGGGGTAATATCTCATTATGGTTTTGATTTGCATTTCCCTGATGATTAGTGATGTTGAGTATCTTTTCATGTGCTGTTGGCCATCTGTATGTCTTCTCTGGAAAAATGTCTATACAGTTCCTTTGCCCACTTTTTAATTGGATTACTTGGGTTTATTTTTTTATTTTTTATTTTTTTGGTGTTCACTTACGTAAGTTTTTAAATCTATTTTAGATCTTAGCCCCTTATTGGATATATCATTTGCAAATATCTTCTCCCATTCAGTAGGTTGTGTTTTTGTCTTGTTGATGGTCTCCTTTGCTGTGCAGAAGCTTTTTGTTTAATTTTGCTTTTGTTTCCCTTGCCATGGGAGACATAGCTAGAAATATTTTGTTATAGCTGAAGTCAAACAGATAACTGCCCATATTTTCTTCTAGGATTTTTATGGTTTCAGGTCTCACGTTTAAGTCCTTAATCCATCTTGAGTTTATTATTGTGTATGGTGTTAAGAAAGTGGTTCAATAAGAAACACCATTTGTTGAAGAGACTGTCTTTTTCCCATTGCATATTCTTGCCTCCTTTGTTGAAGGTTAATTAACCACATAATTGTGAGTTCACTTCTGGGTTTTATATTCTCTTCCATTGATCTATGTGTCTGTTTTTGTGCCAGTAACACGCCATTTTGATTACCACAGCTTTGTGGTATATCTTGAAATCTGGAATTTTGAAACCTATGGCTTTGTTCTTCTTGATTTCAAGATTGCTTTGGCTATTTGGGTTCTTTTGTGGTTCTTTCAAAATATTAGGATTCTTTGTTCTAGCTCTGTGAAAAATGCTGTTGGTATTATGATAGGGATCACATTAAATCTGTAGATTGCTTTGAGTAGTATGGGCATTTTAACAATATTGGTTCTCCCAATTCATGATTAGAGAATATCTTTACATGTTTGTGTCATCTTCAATTTCTTTCAGTGTTTTATAGTTTTTGGAGTATAGGTCTTTTATACCCTTGGTTTATTTGTAGGTATTTCATTATTTTTGAGGCAATTGTGCATAAAATTGTTTTCTTAATTTCTCTTTCTGCTACTTCATTGTTAGTGTATAGAAATGCAACAGATTTCTGTACGTTCATTTTGTATACTGTGGCTTTACTGACTTCATTTATCAGTTCTAGTACTATTACTGGAGACTTTAGGGCTTTCTGCAGATAGCGTCATGTCATCTGCAAACAATGAAAGTTTTACTTCTTCCTGGCCACTTTGGATGACTCTTATTTCCTTTTCTTGTCTGATTACTATGTCTAGGACTTCCCATAGTATGTTGAATAAAAGTAGTGAGAGTGGGTATCCTAGTTTTGTTCCTGGTCTTAGAGGAGAAGCTCTCATTTTTTCACCATTAGGTATGATATTAGTTGTGGGTTTTTCATATACAGCATTTACTATGTTGAGGTATGTTCTCTCTAAAACTATGTTGTTGAAAGTTTTTATCATGAATCGTTGTTATACTTTGTCAAATACTTTTTCTGCATCTATTGAAAGGCTCATGTGGTTTTTAACCTTTCTCTTGTTAATGTGATGTATCAGTTGATTGATTTGTGAATATTGAACCACTCTTGGACTCCATATCCGGAATAAATCCCACTCAGTCACGGTGAATGATTTTCTTAATGTATTGTTGGATGTGATTTGCTAATAGTTTGTTAATGATTTAAAAAGTATCTTGCCCAACGAGGTGTTTTTGTTATAGTTTTGTTATTGGAGTACTTTTGTTATAAAAAGCTGAAAGATTTAGCTTAAGAGTCTCTTGGCTCAAAGAGTAACTTAAAAAAAAAGATCCTAGCCCATGGGAACACTGGAACCTCACGACAAGTAAATCATTTGTTTGATTTCATCTAGGTACCGCCTCTTCAGCTGGTGCAAAAAAATCTACATTAAAGTCCAGGTTGGTTCCCTTGGAGTATGGGTTTCCTAGCAGAGGCAGTGAATTTATGTAGGTATTTGAATGATACTCTCTGGAGTGTTGCCCTCTCTAGAGGTGACCCGCTGGAGTGGAGTGGGTCTGCCAGACAAGGAGAGGTTCAGGACTTGGATTTAAAGCTCTAAGAAAACTTTCAGAAATTCTTTTTTTAAGGGTGACATAAATACCCTCTTACTAATGTATAAATTGATGAGCAGTCATAGGGGGCCCAGATCCCTTCTCCTTTTGTAATTTTACAGCTTCCACATTATGTTTTAGAAGTTTAAATATATCATCTCTTCAGGACCCTGTAGATTTTAATTACCAAAGCAGCGACATCAGTTTTTTTTTTTTTTTTTTTTTTTTTTAAAGATTTTATTTATTTATTTGTCAGAGAGAGAGAGGGAGAGAGAGCGAACGAGCACAGGCAGGCAGAGTGGCAGGCAGAGGCAGAGGGAGAAGCAGGCTCCCTGCGGAGCAAGGAGCCCGATGCGGGACTCGATCCCAGGACGCTGGGATCATGACCCGAGCCGAAGGCAGCTGCTTAACCAACTGAGCCACCCAGGCGTCCCGCGACATCAGTTTTTACCAAAAGCAGAGTGACCTTATTTTATAGCTGAAACAAAGCCCAAAGCTGGGTCCCCGCAGCAGGCAGTTAATAGGTCATTTCATAAAGATTTATATGTACTTTGTGGACAGAGAAGAATTTCAAATAGGGGAAGTCAAACTATAGACTTACTTATCTTTAATCACTTTAGGCAAGTTAAGATTTACTTCAATTAGGGGCTGTATTCTGGCTGAATGAGGTTTGTTTTTATGAAGACTCCAAAAAGCACTGCCATTAAACAACTTAGAGAATAGGAAATTCAGTAACTAATGTTACTATACCTGCAGGGGAAACCAAACAACCACGTTTCCTTTTGTTTTAGGAGAAGGTAGCTTCGCTGTGAGACTAGGGAAGCAAGCAGTGTTTCATAATTGTATTTATGCACCTGACGGAAGAAAATATTCCTCCGAAGTGAAAGCAAAAATCTCGGGCAGAAATAGCTGGGTGTTGGAGGGAGGTGGGTATGCGTGTAGGAGAGGGGGAGGGGCGCTCTTCCATTATCTCTTGGATTTAGCAGCAGCAACATCAACCTATCTTTCAGCCCACTTTGCTGTTGTGCAACTCTGAAGAGAGAAAAGAAAATCTGTGATTAAAATCCTCAATCTCTGCGTCCCTATTCCCACACCCCATACCCTGTTCCCTAAAAAAAAAAAAATCTGTTGTTGGTGCCTTTGCTATGATCCTTCCTTATGTGGGTTTCCTCTCTGGAATAACAGCTAAATCAGGAAAAGGTCTTGGCCACAGCTCACTGCTTCTGCGACTACCTTGAGGCCAGCTGGGGACCGACAGTCTCAGCCACAGGCCAATTGCTACAGACGCAATTGCTTTGAAAAGCAGGTTCCCGTCACCGCTAACCTCATGCAGAAAAAATGAAAATGGGAAATGCAGTGATATTTTATTCAGTTTCCTCCTGCTCGTCCTAGGAAATAGAACCGGGGCAACCTATGATTGGAATGAAATGAGGTTTTTCTTAGCAAATAAACATTCCACATGCAGAATCAGTACACACCGTGGCTTACGGAGTGTTCTTAAAACATTAAATGGCCATTCTTGTCTTCCCATCAGGGGGGCCTGGGGAAGGGCGGGGAGTGTAAATGGTTGATATTTAGAGAACCGGCCTTCTTATTCTTGTTTTTGAAAATAGCCTTCAAATGTGCAGAAGCTTTACAAATGTATAATTTTGTCAGGACAGACAGAAGTATCATTTAAAAGTGTTGTGGACGAGATAGAAGAAAATGGGGTTGTTCCGATGTTTTGAGAGCTCTTAATTAAGGTTCCTGGAATTTCTGCAAAATAAGGTTCATCTGCAGTATGAAATCCAGAGCACCTTTCCTCTTAGGGAGGGAGATCAGGAGTGACTGGGCCTTTAAGTAGGGAAGACCCCGTGCCCAAGTAGAATGAAGTGGCAGCTTAATACCAAATACAACCCACATCTTGTAGCCGGATGCAGTGAATACAGGTCCCTAATAGCCCGCCTTATTCCTGGCGCGCTCTCTCCCCCAGAGCTCATGCTGTCTCTTAATAGACTCTCGCATCTGCCTGAGTGGCTGACTTCCCTCCGTGGGGGAGCTCGCTGGGGCCTGCGTGCCTAAAGGAGTAGAGAGAGGAGTTACCCCATTGTAATCTTGCCACGAAATCACAGCACTCTCTTCCCTGCGGGAAGGGCAAGGGCCAGGCTCCCTACAATTTAGATGTTATGCGAACTGCAGTAAATATCACCCCGGTTCATCAGACGGAGAGAGATGCTGCTTAGTTCGGGGACTAGAAGAGCTATGCCTCAGGAAACCAGAATGAGATGAGAAGTCAGGATGGGGCCAGACCTGCCAGGCCATGGGAGGGAAGGCTGGCGTCTCAGGCCACAGGTCCGTGGCATCACGTGCAGGCTGTGGGCCCAAGACAGCCTGGTTCCTGCTCACCCCTTGATCCTGAGCACATTTCTAAATCTCTGCCATTTCAACGGCAGACTTGAGTTTCCTTATCTCCAAAGTGGAAATGACTGTGTTCTGACAATTACAAGAGATAACGTGTACCAATTGTCTGGCAGGCAGTAGACGCTCAATAGGTGTTAGCTATTACTGTCATCAAAAGCAAAACAGATCCATGATATATGCAGGCCAAACCATCATGCTGTATACCTTAAAATTTTACAGTGATGTGTGTCAATTATATCTCAATAAAACCAGAGAAAATGAAATGGATAAACTTGAAAAATAGGAACACATTAGTATTATTCTTTTTTTTAATCCAAATACAGATTTTTCAAATGTCATCTGAGATGGAACTGATGATTCTTTTGTTCCGGAGTCCAGGTTCCTGGGTGGGGTGGGGCAAAGAGAGGGGCCCATGTAGCTGGACTTTCTGACTTTTGCTTCAGCTCTGCAAATGTTTGATTTTTGTGTTGGATTAATTTCTGTGTGGAGGACTGGCATGGAGGTAGGCTGAGCTCTCAGCTGACCATTTTCTCTTTACGCTCTACCCGGTCTGTATAAGTTGTCTAATGAATATTAATGAATCAGTGTTAATAAATGTCTGCCTGAGAGAATTGCTGAGTGGTACCCTCTGACCTTTCATCCCGTCTCCCCTGTTTTCTGGGGGTTTGATAGTGACAATTATGGTTGTAGCATCTATTTTTATTGAATAAGGAAAGAGACAAAATTAGGAAAATGAAAGACTTGGGTGCACTTGGCTGTGGTTCTTTTTTAAACAGTATTAACTGTTAGCATTAGCTCTGCTCTGGGCACGGTGCCAGCTGCTTTCCTTGGGCTCCATCCTTTAGTCACTGCAAGAACCTCTGAGGAAGAACTGCTTGCGCTGAGGATCAGAGACGTCAAGTAGCCTGCCCCAAGTTGCACAGCTGCAAGTGGCCAAGTCCTGTTCCATCCATAGTGAGATCTCACTGTTCACTCCTTGCATGTTTGTGGAGTGCCTGCTCCGTGTCCTCACAGCGCCCGGTGCCAAGGACATAATGGTCAGCCAGGCAGACTCAGTCCTGATCCTCACAGAGCTTCCAGCCTTGAGAGAAAGGATGACAAATAAAAAGGCCGTTTCAAGTCCTTATCAAAGAATACAGGGTGTGGGGCACCTGGGTGGCTCAGTCCCTTAAGCAACTGCCTTAGGCTCAGGGCGTGATCCTGGGGTCCTGGATCGAGCCCCGCCTCAGGCTCCTTGCTTGGTGGGAAGTCTGCGTCTCCCTCTGCCCCTCCCTCCTGCTTGTACAAACTCTTTCTCTCACTGTCAAATACATAAATAAAATCTTAGAAACAAAACCACAGGCTGTGGGTTGGCAAGGTCCTCTGCTAAGGCCGGGGGCTGAAAAGAATAAGGCATGTTGGGGGAGCTCTAAGGAATTTACTGAAGTGTTAAGGGTTATATAATAAATAAACGCACAGGCAGAGGACTGGGGGCTCTCGGGGAAGGGGCCCGCTAGAGGTAGACGGAGTTTGAGTTGATTTGACAAATTATGTTGTCAGACTCTGGCGATTCCCAAGGCAGTAATAATAGGGCTCTCAGGATGATAATGTTTCTTTTCTCTATTAGAATTTCCAAGAAAGGGTAGGACTCAAGGTTTCTCCAGGGTTGGTCCCCGTTCTTATGGCTCAATATAAGCTGAGGGGCAGTGCTGCCTGGGTCACAGCACATCAAATTCACTAAAGAAATGATCAAAACAAGACAGAGCGTGTGTCTCTGGCTCAGTGCAAAGTCCTGCTGTCTCAGCCAGTCTCGGGGGTGGTGGGGAGTAGGCAAAACATCTTCCCTGAGTAAACCCCCTTGACCCTGTACACCTAATACTTTGTACCAGGCTGTGTTCTTGAACTGCACAGGTACCGACTTACTGAGTCTTTGAAATGAACCCATGAGGTAGGAACAATTACGCTAAGGCTTCAGATGGGGAAACTGAGGCACAGAGCACTTAAATAAGGAAGATACCCAGGCTCATACAACGAGTAGGTAAACCTGGAGCGGCATGACCCTAGGGTCTGTGCTCTTATTCCCAGTCTTTACCTCCTCCTCCCTCCAACTGTTGGAATTGTATTAGACTTGCCAAAAACTCATGAAATCATCTATGCAAATTATGGAAGACAAGCCATGATTCCTTTCTTTGGCAGTACATGAATTGAAACCATTTATGGGCAATCTCATGGATGAATCTTGCACTGCCCACACCCGCCCCCAGTGCTTTTGACTCATCACCTCTATACCTTCACCAAACAACCAGACGTCGTAAAGCTCATTACCTTCAGTGGAGCCATGAGCAAAGACATCTTGCTGGAACCCTGTAGGTGTTTTTTTCTTTACCTAAGCCTGAACCATGGGTCCTCCTCAGAGAGCTCCAGAAAGACTGAGCCTAAGGTAGATTGCCGGGTTGCTGTAGCAGGCTTTTGTTCCCAGCTTAGCTCCTTAGGGTTCATTACATGACCACATCTTACCCCAGGAGACTTTAATTTAGTGGCCCAGGGAAGGGGCTGGGGCTCATAGATTAAAAACAACATTTCATGGGTGATTATGATATACGACTAGAACTGACAACCACTGGAATGGGTCAGTCAAATGTGGGGCATTAATCTGGTTAACAGAGAAAGGTGGAGAATGTCTGACATCAGTGATGATGATGACAATAATAAATTAGATTAGTTGAATGAATGAATGAATGAATGATGATGTGATGATTCCACAAAGCTTTGGGATGTAAGTGCCTCTAGACTATTTGGCTATTTCCTTAGAAATAATATAGTTCCTTGCCTTTGCAAGCCATGGTCTCTTTAAGACACCCATCTCTATTACGGAAAGTTACAACCCAGAACCTCTGTGTCGCTTACTCATAATCGACTTCATGTTCTATCTTCCCTCCAGATTGTATTCAGATTGCTCCCCAGTGTTCTTTTTTCTATATTTATGCAGTACTTAGTTTGATGGCTTACCTTGGGCTAAGAGGTAACTCCCTAGCCCTGTTTCCACCTAGATGAGGAATTTCTGCTTCTCCTGTTATATCAGCCTAAGGGAACCCGCGGCCCCAGAGATGCTATGGCTTTCATGTTCCCCACTGCCTACAGAAATCACTGTTAGAGAAGTTAAGGCAGGAGAGAAGTTTAGTTTAGATGCAGAGAATGACTTTGTATGAAATAGCAAAACAGACATTTGAGGAATCTTCATTTTCCCCTAAATCATAAAATAAGATAGTGTCTTCTGGGGACACTGTGGGTATTTTGCTTAAAAAATGGGAGAAAATCTTTCCAAGTTCCTTGCTGTTATGTTATTATAATGATTAACATTACTGCTGTGGAAATGATACAGTTACTTTTTTTTCCTGTTAGGTGCTGATTCTATCTTCAAATCTTGATGAATCTTTCTTTCTGTGCACTGTGTGTAATTTTTGAGCATTATTCACATCTACTGGTACATTAGTTCCTCCACTTCCTCACTTCCTTGGTCTGTTCCTTCCTTCCTTCCTTCCTTCTTCCTTCCTTCTTTCCTTCCATGTATGTTTCTAGGAAGTACAAAGATTTGAAGAAAAAGCTTACCATCAACATGAAAGCAAGAAAAAAAAAACCCTCATCTTAAACATATCTGGCTCAGCTGGAAATATAAACTATAATTTTATTTCCATGTCCTAATTATTTCCGTGCTGTTTAAAACTAACAAGTAGTTATAATTTTGCAAAATATCAGAGAAGTATCATGCATCAGTTCTTTCAGCTTCTATGATAGGGAAGAAGAATACTCCAGCAGCATGATAGCAGGACCTCTGAGATTTTAGCATTTCTCCATGAAGGGGAGAGGTGTCCAAATAGCATAATGGTAACCAAATCATGCTGGAAGTTGAGTGATATACCAGTTGCCCTTAAAGGAGAAGCGCCCACTTCACTGTTTTGCTTGCTCTGCCCCTGAATACAGAGGTCTGCATTTGAAGAAGGAATATGGTCTGAAGTGAAATTATCCAATAATGGCTTGTAATAAAGAGCAGAATCCATGTGTGAAATTTAATGTAATTTTTGCCCTCAAATAAATAAAGTGTTAGCTTTAAAAATCGGACACAAAAAAAGGTTTTGTCTTTTCAAAACACATCCTTGCCATCATTTAAGAGGCAATGCTAGAGTCACAAAGCTCCTTATGGCTCTATTACAACCAGGAAACTTCCAATGTGCAGACACCCAGGCAGATTCCATGTAGGACTCCAAAAGGTTTCTTGGCTGTTGGAGCAACCCTGTGGTGGATTACAGGCTCAGACTTAACTCCGTGTGTTAGGATGTTAGCCTGAAATCGCACAGCATGTTTGTAACTCTAAAATTAAATCTCATTTGCCTTTCACAATGGCTGTAAAGTAAATACAAAATCCTAAAATTCATAATTGGAAATCTGTAAGTCCTTTAAACCTTTTTCATGCTTGAAGCTACTAAATTGCCTTTGCAATAATAGCTCCTTAATTTTCAGCATTTATAAGTAACTTCAGTTTGATCGTATAATATATACACCCGTCCCAACTTCTGTCAATGCAAAAATCATTGCTCTCGGAAGGATAGACACACATTGTAAACTGAAACATTAGTTTAAGGTGATTAACAACAACCAGGGAAAGGAAAGGAGTTATGTGCCTTGAAGCCTCTAACTTCGTGTAAATATTCACAGGTCAACATATCGGATTTACTTGTTTTTAATACCAGCTGTACACTAAGGAAAGCCATGACTGCTTTACCACTTCAGTAGTTAGGCATATAGGTGTGTTTGAAAACCATTATGTATAGAAAAGTAAGAAAATCTGCAATAAAAATATAAATAATCCTAAAGGACTATTATCATGTGGAAAATGATTATTTAAAATATATACACATTTTTCTGGTATTGTAAAGTGTTGTTTTTCCCCCAGATTATTGAAACATTCCCTAAGCACCAGCAGTTAAAAGCAGAATACTTTTGGATAGATGTTATTTAAAATTGATTTGCGTATTCCCCATAGGGTGAATCTAATCTATTTTTTTTTTTTTTTTTTTTTTTTAAGTAGGCTCCATGCCCAGCATGGAGCCCAATGCAAGGCTTGAATCCATGTCCCTGAGATCAAGACCTGAGCTCGGATCAAGAGTTGGGTGCCCAACTGACTGAGCCACCTAGGCACCTCAAATATAATTTAACTTTTTAATGAACCATTTTGAATGTCTACATTGATGGGCTGAATGTTAAGTGGTATAATCAGAAAGAAGGAAATACTATCTCCCCCATACCAAAAAACCTCTTCTTCTTTTTCAGTTTCATGCATCAAGTTTTCTAGGGCAGATATACAGACGCCATCTTTCATCTCTCTCCTACCACCCAATCAACTATGCTATCTGAACGCTTCTTGTAATGCTTCCTCTTGTTCGTCACCAATACCACTATGTAGTTCAGGCCATTAATATCTCTTGGCTAGACGGTAGAGAGAGTTTTCTAAAAGGTCTTCCTGCCTTTATGTAGTCTGACCACCCTGAAGTCCACTCTTCATTTTATAGCCAGAGCGATCCTTCTAAAAATGCACATCTGATCTAATCATTCCCCTGCTTAAAACCCTTTAATGGCTTCCTATTGCTCTCAGAATAAAACCCAACTCCTTAATGTGGCCTCCTTAGAGGCCCTTCATGATACCATCTCTAGTACCTCTGTTTTTTGTCTGCTTGATGTAGCTGTCTGATAGGTCATTAAAATCTCCCACTCAGACACGGGGCTTGTCAACTTCTCTTTGTAATTCTGGTGGTTTTGCTTTCTGTAATTGAAAGCTATGTTATTAGGTACATTCAGCTTCTTGGTAGTGACCCTCTTGATTTCATTTGGTTTAAAAGACTATTTTGTCTGATATTAATAATGCTTCATCAGCTTTCTTTTTGATAGCATTTTGATAATTTATCTTTTTTAACCTTTTATGTCCAGTATTTCTGTGGTTTAGTTAGTATGTCATTTGCTAGCATTACATACCCGAATGTTATTTTATTTAATTTTTAAAAAAGATTTTATTTATTTAGTTGACAGAGAGACAGAGAGAGAGCACAAGTAGACAGAGAGGCAGGCAGAGAGAGAGGGTGAAGCAGGCTCCCCGCTGAGCAGGGAGCCCAACACAGGACTGGATCCCAGGACACTGGGATCATGACCTGAGCCAAAGGCAGCTGCTTAACTGACTGAGCCACCCAGCGCCCCCTGAATGTTATTTTAAACCAACTTGATAATCTGTCTTTTGATAAATAATTTAAATCTGTTTAGTTACTGTACTTGCTGATATATTTGTGCTTAATTTTACTATTCTATTCTGTGTGTGTTTCTCTCCCCCCTCATTCTCCTTCTATTCAATGATCAGCTTTCTATATTGAATTTCCCCAACCTTTGGTCATTCTTTTCTCTCTACAGGTTTAGAAGCTCTAGATCAGCTTTTTATTAGTATAAAATATCCTATAGACAAAGCATTCAAAGTCATTATTTCTATACATCTCCCAAGGGACTTAGCACACTTTAGTCATCCATTGTACATTTCCTTTCTTCTTGTCATTTTTTTAAACACTAAAGTAGTTATTTTTAATTTTATCATCACATTTTATTAATTCCCTCCTTCACCAGTGTCTTGTATGCTGTGCTTTCCCTCTGGGCTTATTTTTCTTATTGGGAAAGGATATTCTTCAGTAGTTCTTTGGATGTAGGTCTGAGGGTGGTAAATGCTATTAGTCTTTTAGGTTGGAAATATCTTCGTCTTGACCTCTCCCTTAAATGGAAATCAAACTCTTGCTTGATGGTGTTCCATTCAACTTGTAAGATATTGAACTGTCTTCTCGTTTCTGTTGTTGCCTTTGAGAACTCTAGTTATACTCTCTTTGTAGATAACCAATGTTTTCCCTTTGGTAACTTGTAGATAACAAATGTTTTCCCTTGGTAACTTGAGAGATTTTATCATCATTATTTTTTTTTAAGATTTTATTTATTTATTTGACAGAGAGAGATCACAAGTAGGCAGAGGCAGGCAGAGAGAGAGGAGGAAGCAGACTCCCCGCCGAGCAGAGATCCCGATGCGGGGCTCTATTCCAGGACCCTGGGATCATGACCTGAGCCGAAGGCAGAGGCTTTAACCCACTGAGCCACACAGGCACCCCTATCATCATTCTTATAGCCCTGTAGTTTCTCTATAATGCCACAAAAGTGTGAGTTTACTTTTATTTATCTTGGTTGCTACACAAGGTGTTCTGATATTTTGGTTAGAAAACCTTTGGTTATTTCTCATTTCTTTTAAGTAGAGTTTCTCCATGCTGCCCTTCAGTTTTTCCTTCTGGAACTCCTATTAGACATATGTTGGAGCCACTCCAAGAATTCCCATGAATCTAAACATTTTTGCTCCCATTTTACAATCTCTTTATTTTTCTATACTGTGTTCTGGGTGAATTATTCAGTACCTCCCTTTAATTCATTATTTCTCTTCAACTTTGGCCAGCACCAGACTTAATGCCATCTATTATTGATTTTCTCGTTTCAGTGACCATGTTTTTGTTTTTAAGATTTCTATTAGTTCTTTTTCACATTCATCTATTATTTACTCAGCTTGTATTTGTTCCCTAATTTCTTGTCTATTTAAGATGTTTCTAATTCCTTGTCATTTATCATCTTGAGAATGCAAAAATATTAATTAAAAAATCTCAGTCAGTTCCACAGAGTTAATTTTATCTGGCGTAAATTCATGTTCTGCGTGTTCATTCTGTTGATCATCTATCTCTCTTAGTATTAGATATCAGTATGTGTTTGGAACTTGGTGGTCAGGCTCATTTTGAGTAGGAAGTTTTCACTTGCTATTTTCTGTTTTGTTTGAGTTTAGTGCTGGTTTTTCTGCGCGTTGTTGTTTTGTTTTGTTTTTCCCTCTCACACACTCTGTGCTCACCCCTCCATGGTCAGTGATTTTCATCTCTACCTGCCTCCCTGAATCTCCATTTGAGAATCGGGTCTCATGTTGGCATTTTGAGGATTCGACCCCACAGTGATATTGGGGATAGTGCAGAAAACTGTCACTTGGCCAGCTGTTTGGCTTGGCTGGCAGTAGTTTATTTTCAGCCTCCTTCCGGGAGCTCCTGATTTCAAGAACCAAGCCTGGTTCCTGCCTTCCACCTTATCTGGAGTATCTTTAGTTCCTGTCACCTTGCAGGAGACACAAATCAGCTTTCAAACCTGAGACCTCAGTAGGCCTGTGGCTTCAGACTGCTTCAGGCTTTTCTTCCATTTCTGATCTATGAGAAGGGCTATTTGTTTTTGAGCCTGGTTGTGTCTTTTTTGTTTTCTCTCTCCATATGTTAATTATCATTACTAGTTGTGTGGAGTAAAGGGAATGGAGCAAATCGTGACCTTACTGTGCCAACCACTTGAGCAGAAATCCTTCCATGTTTACCTCTCCGGTTTTATCTTTCACCATCCTTCCCTCTACCATCTTTGTTCTGGCCATAATTAATTACTTTAGAGGATCAATAAATTGCATGCTCTTTCTCCCCATCCCATCCCTGAGTTTTGGATGAAATAAGACATAGAGGACAGTCAAGAGGAGATTTTTTAAAATGTCAGCTTTAGTATAGATAAGCTAATAAAGAACAGGGTTCTGGATCTGTAACCCAAAAGGGCTTGCTGATTTTCTACGCCAGCTCCTAATTCCTGCAAACGTAGCCTCAGAACAGCCAACCACAGGGGACGCTTGGATCTGCAAAGCAGACTTGTTTACCCAAGATCAGTGTCTGAATTGCTCTGGGGCAGAAAAGGAACAAGAGATGAATCCTCACTAACTAACTAGGGCCTTTTAATAGATTAGCTCCATCCAGTTAAGAACTATGAGCCAATGAATGTAATGGTATTCACCAATCAAGAAACTCACCCCTGAGTGTGAAGGATAGTGGTGTAAGGAGACAAAAGTCATATTCTAATGGAACACCCTCCTACCCATGTCCTGGAAAAATGGGGCCAGAGGAAAGGAGGTGCCCCTAACACACACCATGTTCTTTGTTATTCTTCCAAGTCTTTCTTTCACCTGCCAACACCTTCTCATCCCAATGCCTATAATAAAAACTGTAGTTAACATTTACTGAATCCCCACAATGAGGAAGTACAACCTATGAGGTATGTACTTTTATTTTAATCTTATGGATGAGGAAACTAAACATAAGGGAGGACTCCAATGTTTCCAAGTTCACACAGGTAAATGGCAGAGGCAGGATTACGCCCAAGATTCTCTTAGTTCCAGATCCTATGTACTTTTCATTATATGCAGCTGCCCCCACCCATATTTTATTCCCCATTGGATTATTTAGAACATGCCATAGCATCAGTAGAGAGTGGATGCTCGATAATATTTAGTGAATGAACATATAAGTCAATGAAACATGTTCTAAGTTAACTGCCTTGAGTAGATTGAAAACAACTTTAATATGAGTATTTATAAAGAATGCTTAGCTTCGGGGCACCTGTGTGGCTCAGTGGGTTAAGCCTCTGCCTTCGGCTCAGGTCATGATCTCAGAGTCCTGGGATCGAGCTCTGCTCAGCAGGGAGCCTGTTTCCCTTCCTCTCTCTCTGCCTGCCTCTCTGCCTACTTGTGATCTCTGTCTGTCAAATAAATAAAAAAAATCTTAAAAAAAAAAAAAAAGAATGCTTAGCTTCCTTTAGCATCGGGCTGCTTTATTATAAAGGTGGATGTGAGGGGCACCTGGGTGGCTCAGTGGGTTGGGCCTCTGCCTTCGGCTCAGGTCATAGTCTCAGGGTCCTGGGATCGAGCCCCGCATCGGGCTCTCCGCTCAGCGGGGAGCCTGCTTCCCCCGCCCCTCTCTCTGCCTCTCTGCCTGCCTCTCTGCCTACTTGTGATCTCTGTCTGTCAAATGAATAAACAAAATCTTTAAAAAAAAAAAAAGGTGGATGTGAGCATCCATTGGAAGGTCTCTGTAGGGGGCTGCTAAGGTCTGCTGTCACTTGTGTCCAGCCCTTTTAATTTTAGGTCTTCTCCTCCTCCTCCAGCTGCTCAAGAAGACAGTTGTTCTCTCTTGATTCTATCCCACTTTTGTCCCTGGCCTAAGCCTGTTGGCCCCCCGAAGAGTGGTTCTTTACATTGGTAAGACTACTGATGCTTCTTTGCATACTACAGGCAGGCAGAGCACCTCCATGCAGACATGCTGTGTATCAGACAACACTCTTCACACTAAAAGCTGCAGAAACTGATTCTGATGAAAAAAGAAATCTATAGGTTCGTGTAACGGAGAAGTTCAAAGGATGAACTAGCCTTGGATATGGCTGGATTCAGAGCAGAAGTAATTTATATGAGCTCAATGAAGTTTAAGCTTCTGGGTTTCTCCTTGCTTGGCCCCGTCTCGGGCTCTGGGAGAGGCCCTAGCAATTTATGTAGGAATAGGTTTTTCTAAAATTTGAAAATTTCTACTTTTCAGTTGGAGAGTATTGGGGGATTAGGGCCAGGCAGCTATTTTTTGGAAGAGCAAGCAGGGAAGGGTTCTAGATAAGTGGCAGGAAGAAGCAGCAAGGGGTTCCTGTGCATAATCTGCTCCCTAGGTTGGGGCACCCCCCTTCTCTCCTCCTGGTTAATTAAAGGCTCAGTTTCAGATGGCACTTGATTCAGGAATCTTCCCCTACACACTCCCAATCTCCCTCTCCTTACTCTGGTGCCCTTTCCGTGTTCCCAGGAAACCCTGGGGCTTTATTCTGACATTAACAGCCCCCCCCCATTTGTAATCATCTGTGTTCAGCTCTCTCTCCACACTAGACCATGAGCTGGTTGAAATAGGGATTCTGACTTCTTTTTCCCAAACTCTAGCACCTCGTAGGGTATGTCACATACTAGTCTTTCAACAAACGTGTCTTTTATGAGCCAAAGAACCTCAAAGACTTTGGTTCAGTGAGACACCCGAAGCTTTTATGGCTTTGCTGATTTTCATGGAGCTAACTTGAGAGTTTCATAACATTGAACTTCAGTTTATTCCTGCCCTCTGAGGAAGAAGGCTTCAAAGAATAATGTGAAAACAGAGAGACCAGGGCCAAAGCCTGATTCTCTATGCATTTAGTGGTCATGTCTGATAATTTCTCCTCTAACATCTCTCTTGGATATTGCGGAACCAGTTGAAACTAAGAAGGAATAGGTTATGTAAGTAAAACAAAAGCTTTTTTTTTTTTTTTTTTGGCATATCAGCTGTGTATCTTTTTCTCTAGCTTATAACTTCAATTTTACTGCAAACAGAGCTAGATGATATGTTTGTGTGTGTGTGTGTGTGTGTGTGTGTGTGTGTGTGTGTGTGTGTAATAGGTGTTAAAATTGTTTTGGTAATGGAAAAGTTAACATATGATTGAACACAGTCAAATAACCTTTACGTTGTAATATATAAATGGATCTAAGTAATGGTCCTATAAATCCAAAATATGTAGAGGTAAATTTTGTTTTGTTAGTAATTTAGTAAGTCATATTTACTGAAATATCAATTAATGTATATGGATTTATAAAAGGGAAACCAACACTTTATCTGCCACTTTGGAATCTTATCCATGCCTTTGATTAAAGCGTAACTACTCTTTAGAAATGAGATATTCTCTTTGCACTCTCTAGAATGAGATCCTTCCCTGTTTTATATATACTCTCTGCTTTGTTGATAGCCCCCAGATGTGTTTTCACCTTAGTACAACTGAATCCACCTATTCGAAATACGACCTCAACTTTCTCAGTTTCTTTAATATTATTTATTTATTTAATTAATAATAAAAGGAACACAAACAGAACACATGGGGAAAATCAAATGTAATATCAGCCTCTTAACAACAGCCATACTTCTTTTTTCAAATCTTCCCCTTTAATCTTTTATATGCATATTTTTATATATTTGTAATCATATATATGAATATACTTGCAACTTGCTTTAAAGAAACCCAACAAAGCAATGCTGATTCTTTTACAACTTATTTGAAAGGGACCTAGTCTCTAGAAGAGACTATATGCACACACTACATGCTACTTTTTTACATGCTACTTTGTGATGCTTGTGTAAGATTATAATAAACTAACTGATAGCATCAATAGCTTTAGAATTGCATTTAGACTGCATTTAAACATCTACAATAATCCAAATTTAAATAATGAGGTTTTTACTCTTGTGAAGGAAAAACAAATTTTGCAGACAGGCAAGAGCAAGAAAGAAGGATCACATATAATATAAGCCTTTTCCAGAAGCTATGAGGTTGAGCTTGCCAAAGTCACACTAGGTTGTGGCAGGTTTCCTATGATTGATCTCTCTGTGGTTAATGATTTGGTGTCAACTTAAGATACTTACTTTTCAAGAATCACGTAACTTGCTATGTCATTCACAGCTCAATATTTATTTTCCCTCATCTTTTTATGGGAAATAATGACCTCACCAGCAGGAAACCCATGTTTCTTCTCCTTTGGCTTCTGGAGAGGCTCAGGATTAAAAACTTATTCATAAAATTGGCACATTTTATAAAGACACTTCTGAAAGGCCGGGCCTTTCTTATACATATTCTTCACAAGTGTCCAACACAAACCTCATTTTGGATTGAGCACACTTTACTGCCAGCATGAGGGCGTGAACTTGTGAGAGGGGGCCCTCCCTTAACATTTTTATCTGTTTGACTTGGTGAAGCATGGTCAATGACAATGACTTCTTTTGTCATATGGTAGGTAGTTAGATATGCAGAGCTTCTGAAAATAGTGCAGACTGGAATGTACTTTGAGTTGTGCCAGTGAGCATGAGGTTTTTTTTTTTTTTTTTGCTTGATTTTTGAGCTAAGACTGTCTTTTTCTTCCCTGACATTTAAGGGCCTCCTCTCCAATCCCCAGCCATCAATAAGGATGCATAGAGGGAATAAAAATTTACCTTAATATTAGAATAAAACTCAATTCGAAAGTAAGTTGCAAGCGACAATGCATAGATACATTTTTTTCAGACTTAATCACAACATGGTTCTCAATATTATGGATGAAGGAATCGACTAGATTGTTTTTAAGCCTTAACTTAAACAATACTGCTCTTCTGGGTTTTAGCACCTCCTCGATCATACTTATCTTTTTTTTTTTTACAAAAGTGGTGGTGGTGAGGAGTGGGATGACTGGAAAACGTACTGCAGTATTTGAATCACGAGGAGGCTGCTTTCATACAGGATCATATGGGGCTGGTGTCACCCATTCCTCAGAAAAGAAACCTAATGGAAAGGCCAGGTCGCCATTTTTAACACAGAGCCTGGCACATGCTTGATGCTCAGTATTGATGATCGAGTCTCGGGTGCCCAGCAACGTGCCCGTGGGCTACAGGGAAGAAGCCTGAGATCCAGCCGTTGGGCCCTAGGGGCCGACGGTCTGTACCAGAAGCCAAGACTCCCACGGAGCAAGATTAAACGCCAGAGCCCGTTAATTCCGTTAAGCCTTAACTGCGGCTAAACCTTCGCGACCCGAGCCCTCCCCCAGCTCCCCAAGGCCGGGTCACTGCCAGCAACTGGCGATAGCAAGTCGCCTGGCAGCGGCAAACTTGGTAGCCGGGAGCAGGGGGCGACCCGCGCCCACCGCACGCCCAGAGAGCGGCAGCAGGACGTTTCCGGGGGGCGCGCGGGCGGCGGGCGGGCGCCGGAGCCCGCAGCGGCGCGAGGCCGGAGCGCGGGCCGGGCGGGGCGGGGCCGGGAGCGTGCGCGCGCACCTCACACTCCGGCGCCCGGGGACGCCCACTCGCGAGTCGGGGCGGTAGGCCGGCCCGCGCCATCCACCCCCCACCCCCGTACCCCCGGTCCCTTGCAGGCGTGTGCTCAACGGGCGTCGGCCTTCTGCTGTTTGCGCTCTCCGGGCCTAGGAGGCAGGGGCTGAGGACCGGGCCGCAGCCCCGCACCGCGTGGACGCGTCGCCTCTCCCGCACCCGCCGCCGCCAGAGCAAGCCGCTGCGAGCGACCGGAGGCGGCGCCGAGGAGGCCCCCACGGCGGCCCGCGGCCGGCGAGGACGGAGACGGAGCCGACCTCTGCCCGCCCGAGGCGCGGCCGCTCCTGCGCGCCCGGGGCCGCCGCCTCCCCAGCGCCGAGCGAGGAATGAGCAGGCGCCTGCCCCGGGCTCTCCGACTGAGGGGCCGCGGCTCGTCTTCTTCCCACGCTGCGGAGCCGCGGGGGCCCGGTCACCGCGGCCGGGCGCGGCGGGGTCACCGGCGGCCTCGACCGGACAGCAGGCGCCGGGGTTAACTGCGACGGCGGCGGCGAGCGGGAGGAGGAGCCGGGCGGGGGTGGCCGCCGCGCCTCCCCTCCCCCCCGCACACGCCGGGGCTTCTCAGTGGCCGCCGGAGGAGGAAGTTCCGCTCCCCGCCAGACCCGTGCGCTAGCAACAGCGGCGGCGGCGGCTGCGAGGGCGCAGGCATTTGGGGCGCGAATGCCCTTCGCGCCGGCCGTCGAGGGGGCAGCGGCGGAGCTCTCCCCGGAGCCTGGAGCCTGGGGGCGGCGTCGGGAGGCGCGGGCGTGCGAGACCCCCTTCTCGCGACTTCGCCGGGCGCCGCAGCTTCGCTTTCCCAGCGAGGCGGGAGACCGCGCTCCTTCCCTGTTGGCAGACTTCCGAGGAGCCCCTTATTTTTCCATCACCGAGGTGAAGAGGTCCTGGAAGTGGAGCACCAGAGGTGGTTAAGTGAGCCTTCTGCAACTCCTCGGATCTGGGCAGGCTCCCTTTTGGGGCGAGAGACCACATTGGAGCATCTCGCTGGGGTGCAGGAATGGAAGACCCCACCTTGCATCGTTTCTGCAGTGTTGCCTGCCTCATCCACTCTTAGGAATGAAGAGGAGACTTGTGATAACCCGATGAGGTACTGAAAACCAAATGGCAGCGAAAATATCACAGAACACAAACTAGTGATCCTGTGGGGGCCGCACGTTTCTGAATGTAATTGGACGAGCGTGAAAGAGGTGCCCTATTAAAAAGCACAACAGTACTTTAAGGGGAGCAAAATTGAGGGTTTTTTTTTTTTTTTGGCCAAGATTTTGGAGACTGTTCAATGTATTGTATATTGGATATAAGATGAGAACTTTATAATATATTCTGTCCAAGAGCGTAAACGATGACTACCCCGGCCCTGCTGCCCTTATCTGGACGAAGGATACCACCTCTGAACCTGGGGCCGCCTTCTTTCCCACATCACAGGGCTACCTTGAGACTTTCTGAGAAGTTTATCCTCCTCCTTATTCTAAGTGCCTTCATCACCCTGTGTTTTGGGGCATTTTTCTTCCTTCCAGACTCTTCAAAACACAAACGCTTTGATCTGGGTTTAGAAGATGTGTTAATTCCTCATGTAGATGCCAGCAAAGGGGCTAAAAACCCTGGAGTCTTCCTGATCCATGGACCTGATGAACATAGACACAGGTTTGTTTATTTCAGAAGTTTTGTTATTAACATTTGGCAGAGCAAATTGTGGTTTATTGCACCAAATGTGTCTTACATTTTTTCTTTTCAGTAAGGTGTAGTTTTCCCTAAGTCGTTAGAGTTATGGTTATTTCAAAATTTTTAGAATAGAACCATGGACTGGAAGGGCTCCTCGAGCCCAGTCTAAAGTGCAACTCCTTTGTTTTATATAGGAGAAACATTTGGCTCAGAGATGTTAGGTCTGATGTGAGCAGTTGGGAGGTAGGAAAATTTAAAGTAATGATCACATAAGCTGCTCCTTCATTTATTAGAATGTATTGCATTCAGTCATAGTGCCACCCTGTGAAATAGACCCATTGAATCCTGACAGCTTCTGTGAAGTTTTTTCTCTCCCAAAGGGCTCTTATTTTCTAGCTTGTAGTTAAAGATTAGTAGTGAATCTTAGATTTTTAGGAAGACCAACGATGGGTAGAATGTACCTGTCCTTTCTTAGCATACAAAAATACCTTGATTTCTGTTATTTTCAGGGGATCTGTTTTGGTGCTCCATATGGAAATCAGTTATGTTAAAAATATCCTTGAATCTTACAGGCATTTCACTTTGTGTGTAGATTTGGCTGTGTTTTTAAATTTCTTATTTTTTTAATATGTGGGTTGGAGTGTGTCAACTAACTTTTGCAATTTGATTGATGAAAGGTTCACATTCTTTCAAATCACCAAATTTGAGGAGAGCTTGGGTGAGTCTTGCCAAATTAGGATAAAATAGGAGCTTTAGTAACTATTTCTTTAAATCATTTATGCAATTTGTGTCAAAAGAAGAGTTTGGGAAAGTATTTTACTTTTCTCAAACCTATATATAAATATATATATATGTATATATATATATTTTTTACCTGCTAAATCCCCTCCTTTTCCCGTTTATTAAAATAATTTTTGAGTATGTGAAAAAAACCCATAAACTTGAATTCTGTTTTCAGCTGACATTAGTTTTCACTTTTTAAATTAAGCACGAGGTGTTTGAAGAAGCTTAGGTTCAGGTGTGAGCCTGAGTTAAATACTTGGGATAAGGTGGTGTTGTAATGACAGCTGGTTTTTCCTTTTTCTCAATCTTGTTAATTCATTATTTGCTTCCTTATTCTTTGACTTTTGGCTGAACCTTATGGAGTAGTTCTAAAATTGTTTCAAGCCATTATTTTGTAACTAAATTTGGACTTTTTGCCATCATTTTCAACTTCTGTACTCTTTCGCATCAGTTACTTTTATTTTTGCCCTTTGCTCTTTGTGACTTTGAGAAAATTGTGATGTGATCTGTGAAATATGTTGCTGAAAAATTAACACTGCAAGTACTGTTTTCCTGGAGAACCTTATTTCCCATGATTTTTATACAAGCTATGATAAAGATTTGAAAATAAAGGGTGGTAATACTGGCTTCAGATTTCTTTGAGAGCCACACGTTATTTAACTATTATTACACTAATCTGTCACATACTAAACAGTTTATATCTTAAGTGTGGTCTAAAGGTTAAAAAATATACAGTATATGGCAACATTCTAGTTTAAAAACATTCATTAGAAAAATTCTCAGTTAAGTATAGTTGAAATGTAAGATTTGGAAAAAATAAGATTTGGATGAGAATACAGGTATGTCCATCCTATTTACATTTTAAAATAGCCTATTTAGATCTCTTAAACAAGAATTCTTAAATTGAATGCATATGCTTCGTGTATTGTTATCCAAAACTATTGGGTTCCTGAGTTGGGAGCTTTGGCTGGTTTTGAGTTCTTGGTTTGAGGGATTGTGAGCCAGATCCTGAGTTTTAGAGTAAGAGCCTAGGTAGCAAATGATACATGTGAGAATTTATTTGAATCTACTTAGTTCCTGAATTTTAGAAAGCAAGGATTCAAATAGTGAGGGTCTAGGTGAAGAGGGATCCCTGTGTTACCTCTGTACATAATTTCTGTGGCTATATCAGTTTATTATATTTGCTTGGTATATTATCTCTTGTTGCTTATCATATCTGAAGGCACAGTCTGCAGCAATTTCTAATGTGGGCGATGAAATACATTTCAAAATAGAGATCATTCAAATATAAGTTTAAAATATGAGACATTAAACATCAAGCTAATGTAGACACATTAGCTCATTTAAAAATCATTCAAAAAAGATAATATTTCAACAGAACTGGTTGGTGCTAGAATCATACCTATTTTGGATGTGGTTCAAAAATATCTTAATTTGAAAAATACAAATTCGTAATTTATCTTTATTTTGTGTGTATGTAGAAGGGAGCAGGGTAGAGGGGTGAGGAACCTTTAATGGATACGTAATGGAAAATGAATCATGGCCATTATTTCTTATTCAAAGTATTTAAGGGGTACTTGTTGAATTGACTTTTCTTTATTAATGAGTTAATTTAGTGTTATAGTTAGGTGCTTAAGTTCTGGAGTCTTGACTGCATGGATTTATGGCCTAGTTTGTCACTGATTAGATGTATGATCTTGAAATTTTTAAACTCTGTGCCTAAGCTGCTTCGCCTGGATGACATTGGCATCTACTTGACAGATTGTTGTAGTGAATGAGATGGTACAGGCAAGTGCTCAGAATATTTCCTGGTGTTTAGTAAGTGCTCAGTAAAGATGAGCAGTTATTGCTATTGGTGATTGTAGTTTTAATGGAATTATTTTAATTTTGAGGCTACTTTATGTATTGTACATGTTTCTGAAAAGTTAAGTACAGAGTAATATATATACATATCTTTTTAAAAGATTTTATTTATTTATTATAGAGAGAGTGCACAAGTAGGCAGAGCAGCAGGCAGAGAGAGGGGGAAGCAGACTCCCTGCTGAGCAAAGAGATGTAGGGCTCCATCCCAGGACCCTGAGATCATGACCTGAGCCGAGGTCAGAGGCTTATTAACCCACTAAGCTACCCAGGCGCCCCCAGATTAGTATTTTGAAAGCATATCCGAACCTTGTTGTCTAAAGGAACATTTTATAACCAAAGTAGTTAGCAACAAATGTGTATTGCCTGTCCACTGGGTGTCAGGCCCTGCTTTAATAGAGTTTCTCATCTAGGGGGATGATGGGCGTTAAATACATACCTTTATTTTCAAAGAGTGATAAGTATTATGAAAGTGTACTCAGTGCTGTCAGAGCACATGATGGTGTGATTTATCCTGTGGATTGAGGTTGGGGGGAGGTGGTGGGCAGGCTGTGGGAGTAGGGAAGGCTTCATTGAGGAAGCAATGAATGACTCAGAGATTTAGAACAAGTAGATTGCTAAGTGAAGTAGAGATGCGGGGAAAAAAAGTAGTCAAAGCCGAGGACACCACGTGTGTGAGAACCCTAAGAAAAAAGCCTGGCATCGTGGAGGAGCTGACAAATGTCCAGTGTGGCTGGTGTAGATTTAGCAGTGTGGGGCTAGGCGAAGAGACTACACAAGAGGTCAGATTTGGCTTCCGTTGTTCAGAAATTATGAGTTAGTTGCTAGCCTTCACATGTCAGTAGATTTCACATGAAAGTCTGGACTTCTGATTTCTCTTGAAAATACCGGAGGATCTGGCAACACCCGAATATGTATTTTCTGATGGCAGCCCTGAGCTGGATCTGGGCAGGAGCTGCTCCTTCTAGAGGGGCATGTGCTCTTCATTTTATGCCACTCCACTAAGCTGCCAGTTAAGGAAATCTAATGAATCAGCATTTCACCTGGTTGTTGTTGAGTTGGGAATCCCTGGGCATGATCCTGGAGAGTCCGTAGTCAAATATTTTGGTCTTTATCCTGAGTACTATGGAAAGTCAGTGAAGGGTTTTCACTAAAGCAAGGCAATGACATAATCATTTTTTAAAAATTTAAATAAAAATTTAAATAATCGCTATGGTTGCATTGTAAACACTGGATCGGAGAGGAGCAGGAGGACATGTGAAATTAGGAGAGTCTAGGTCACAGAAGAGATTGGCTTAGATCACGGTGGCGATAATGGAGAAGGAGAGAAGTTAGTGGAGAAGAGTGGTTGATTGAAGAGATGTTAGTCAATGTGTTAAGTTTCACAGAAGATGATAGTTGATTGAATATGGGTCTAAGGTAGGAGGAGGAGAGAGTCCAGGATAACTCCCAGTTTCTGGGTGACATGGCTATGGGTTACTAAGAAATATACACCATATGGAATTAATACTTTATATAATTGATATTACATGAGTTTAAGATAAAGCTTTTTTTTTTTTTTTTAAGGATTTTATTTATTTGGCAGAGAGAGGTCACAGGTAGGTGGAGAGGCAGGCAGAGAGAGAGGGGGAAGCAGGCTCCCCGCCGAGCAGAGAGCCCGATGCGGGGCTCGATCCCAGGACCCTGAGATCATGACCTGAGCCGAAGGCAGAGGCTTAACCCACTGAGCCACCCAGGCGCCCCTAAGATAAAGCATTTTAATGAGAAAACCTGTGTGTTCCCTTCAGTTAAATGGTTCACAAATAATTGGTAGTTTTCAGATGATAATAATGTAAAATGCATGGTTTGATGTTGATGACTGTCATTTTTAACATCTATGATTTCAAGGTAACCAAAACAGGTATTGGTCATAAAACACATGGATGTTGTTATAAATATACACTGATATACATAAAGTATCATGTTCACAATTTGTGTACGTAATAGACCTATTCCACTGAAATTTTACTTACTAATTTCTTTCATTTTTAAAACTGACATTTGTAGGGGCACCTGGGTGGCTCAGTGGGTTAAGCCGCTGCCTTCAGCTCAGGTCATGATCTCAGGGTCCTGGGATCGAGTTCCGCATCGGGCTCTCTGCTCCATGGAGAGCCTGCTTTCTCCTCTCTCTCTGCCTGCCTCTCTGCCTACTTGTGATCTCTGTCTGTCAAATAAATAAATAAAATCTTAAAAAAACAAAAACAAAAAACTGACATTTGTTTTATATACTAGCATTATAAAAATGGGCTTCATTTTTTTTTTTTAAATACTTAATTGAATTGCCAGTAAGTTTCATCTTCTAGTCAGGATTTTGTTAGTATAACTTGAATACTTGAAGTTATGTTAACTTCTGGTAGTTTCCTCAAACAGAAAGAACAGGCTTTGGAGTTAGAAGGACCTAAAGTTGTGTCTTAGTTTTACTAAATAGCTGTGAGACATTGTACTAGTCATAATCACTCTAAACCTGTGCTGGCCAGTGTGTTTAGTCATTAATGACACGTCACTTTTTTTTTTTTCTTTTTTTTTTTTTAAAGATTATTTATCTATTTATTTGACAGACAAGAGATCACAAGTAGGCAGAGAGGCAGGCAGAGAGAGAGGAGGAAGCAGGCTCCCCGCTGAGCAGAGAGCCCGATGCGGGGCTCGATCCCAGGACCCTGAGATCATGACCTGAGCCGAAGGCAGAGGCTTTAACCCACTGAGCCACCCAGGCGCCCCAATGACACGTCACTTTTGAACTTGAAATGTGTCTAGTCCAGATTGCAGTGTGCATTAGTGAGAGTTTTTCAAGATTTTCAGGTCATGATTTGCATTTTTTGCTTGATTCAGTTTTGCTTTTTATTGCAGGAGTAGAAATTTTAAATCTCACTATCATCATTTTAATTTTAATATCCTTCCTTTTCTCATCCCTCTTCCATGCCTCCCCCCCCCCCCCCCCGCCCCTTATCCTGTTAGGGCATTCTGCTCCTGTTTGGGGGAGGTCACATCATTTTATCCTCTTAAGTCGGCTGGGCTTCCCTTGTAATGTATTTACCCTCTTTGGCCCAGGGTTGTTTTTCCCACTTCCCTTTACTCAGATTATGAATAAAGTAATGTCTGTTTAACAGTCTGATATAGATGCCTTGATTGTATGGGTATATATATAGTATATATAGTATAGTATATAGACTTTGTTTACTTTTATTGAGTGAAAAACCTTTCATTTCCATAGTTGGAGAACAAGTTGATCTTTACCTCTCTTTACCTCTACTCTGCTGTGGTAGTAGCATCTTTAGTCCTCAACTGTTTTGGTGCTAGAGTACATTTTTGTGTGATTCCTAAATTCAGTGTACAGTTGGCTGTATGGACAGCTACTGAGATTGTTCTTGTCTTGTCCATTACCATTTGGAAAGCAATTTTTCATTGTTTCCCATGCACTTCCCCCATCCTCCAGGAATTGCTCTCTCACTGAACCTGAGTAGTTAGATAATAAGGTAAGAATTGGGATGAGATGGTGGGGAAAGGCTCTGACTTTATGGAGGTCTCTGTCCCATTTTCCTATTGGGACAGACCCTTGGTCTCTGCGATCAGTTAAACTGGGGTGGAGGTAAGGCTTGATTCTCTACAATCTAAGTGTGGTTATCAGTAAAGAATTCTTCCAAATTCTGAAGTAATAGCTCTTCTTTCTTTTCTTTCTTTCTTTTTTTTTTTTTTTTTTAAGATTTTATTTATTTATTTGACAGACAGAGATCACAAGTAGGCAGAGAGGCAGGCAGAGAGAGAGAGGGAGGCAGGCTCCCCACCAAGCAGAGAGCCCAACTTGGGGCTTGATCCCAGGACCCTGGGATCATGACCTGAGCTGAAGGCAGAGGGTTTAACCCACTGAGCTATCCAGGCGCCCCATAGCTCTTATTTCTTTGATAGTCTGAGTTTTCATCATTTTCTGCATCTTTCATAAGTACTGATAGTGATTTAGAAGAGGCTGTATTTTGCACTGCTAACCAGATGACATTTGGTATATTCTTATTTAAAGTCAAATTTTGATCCTAGACCAAGTGATGGTGACCTTGCTTTTGTTGGTTCAGCATTATCAAATCACTATGTCAGTATATTTTTAATTCTTCTCAGAGATGAATAAAGTATTAGAATGGTATGGTTAAAATGCAGAATACCAAGGCATAAATTCTCATTTTCATGTTGGTCAGTGAATGTTGGGAATTCCAGGAGATGGTGCTCCGGAAATTGAATGTTAATATATTAAACAGCATTTATAGGATCAAGTTAAATGTTTTTAGGAAAATCAAATTTGTTCAAGCATTAGTTTGTTTATTTGCTTGAAGAGCTATAATAGCCTTTCCAAAATTTCTCTTGGGTTTTATAGGAAGTGTTCTAGGGCTATGAAATGTTTCTGTAATATTTTTGGATTTTCTTACTTTAAAGAATCAAACAATCTAAGAATATTTCTTCTAAATTATTAACATTGTCTTATGTAGGTATGTAGTCTCTGTAACATGGAATTTGAAATTAGATTTTATTTTTTATCAGCATCATTTATTGTAATTCCATGCTTCAGTTACTTTGAGTGATTTGCATTTAATCTTATTTCCTGATAGTGTTTTCTGATCTGCAGGGTTCTTGTTAATATTAATTTATCCATTACAGCTGAGATTGCCCGAATCCACTTACGGGTTTATTCCCTTACCTCCACTGTCTGTAGGTAGTGTTTTTCCCTTGTCCTGTATCTTTCTCATGTGTGTCTGTGATTGCATATTTACAGTCTATTTGCTTGCTTCTCTTTCTCTCCTAAAAGAGCATGGGCTCCTTGAGGGCAAATAACTGTCTTTAATTTATCTTTTATGTCTAATGCTTGAAGTACATTTGGCTCTTAATAAAAGTATATACCTGCTGAATAAATGATGTCCATGGCAAGGTGGCCAATTCCCTGAGAGAAGGTATAAACAAAACATAAGAATCGAGAGGTAAGATGCAGAAGTAGGAGGAATGATGTCTTACAGTGAGAAGCATAGTCTTTAATAAAGGCCCTTTATAAAAAACAATTTAAAAAAATTAGGGAATAATTCCTGCTGGCCTTATCTATAACATACTTACTCCTATAAATGTATCTAAGTTATTTTGCATGCCCCTACACTGAATTTCTCCTTTAGGAAAAAAGGAAGAAAACAATAGCGTGTGATAAATGTTTTCACACATTTAACCTTTAGTCTTTATGTTAGACCTGTAAATTAGGTTTTACTAACCTAATTTTTAAAAATATAGCTATAAAATTAGATCATGCTGAAAGAAACTAACATCTCCAGTAGTCCCCCCACATAGGCAGTTTCACTTTCCTGGTTCAGTTACCTGCGGTCAGCTGCGCTCAGCCGCCCTCTGGAAGCCAGTGATGCTGACTCGTGAGGTCAGTAGCAGCCTCCTGCTAGGTCTCAATGCCTCCATTCATCTCATCATGTAAGCATTTTATCATCACACATCATCATCGTCATAAGAAGGGGGAGTGCAGTACAACAAGGTATTTTGAGAGAGGGAGGGCGACCACATTCATGGATATTGTTATTCTAATTTATTATGAGATGTTGTTTATCTCTTACTATTTCTCACTTATATATTAAACTTTATCATAGGTATGTATAGGAAAAAATGGTGTGTATATATAGGGTTTGTTATTGTCTGTGGTTTCACACATCCTTTAGGGGTCTTGGAACTTATCTCCCACAGAGAAGGAGGACTTTTTTTGAAATCAGTAGTTCATGGTAAACATTAGCTAACTGGGCAAATGTTTTGTTTACTGTTGTTTGAAAATTATTTAAAAAATTAGTATATGATTTGGGCTGACGCTACATATTGATTGGCCGGGACAGTCATTTGCTGTTCTTATTTTCCATAATTGTGCAAATTCTGTCAGAGAAGTTTATTTTGATTGCCATTGAACCTTTGCTGGAACTTTTTCCTTTTGGAACATGGCTATAATGAAGAATGCACTGGAGATTTACCTACAGATTGGTTTTAGGATTTATTGTAAGAAAAATCTCCTTCAAAAGGGCATTTATTTCAATGGTCTATCTTGGAATTTTATGTAGTCCAGAAGGAAAACATCATTGTATATTTAAAAGAACCTTGGGCTCAGTGTTAAGAGATAGGGGCTCTAGTTTCAGCGTTGTCCTTACTTGCTGGAGTATATTTAGATACGCTGTTTAATTTCCCTGTGCCTTATTTATGAAATGAGGGAATTGATTGAATCTTTAAAGATTCCTTCCAGCTCATACATATGAAATACTAATAATTTCATGAAGTAGGGAACTGAAAAATGTGCAGTAATTTACTTCAAGATATTATAAATACTGTGAAAACAAAATGTGTTCTAAATAGGAATTAGCAGTGTCATTTTTATATATAAAAATAAAGGTTAAAAACCATTTCCTGTGTGGCTATAATTCACTTACATGATTATATAATGAAATTTGTACCAATTTAAAAAGTGTAAATGAATAAAATACTGTTATATATTCTTGATTCTCGTAAGTTTGAAAGTATAATTTATTGAACATTTTAAGTGCTGGCCTGAATGAAGGTAATAGATATATTTGTGAAAGTATTTCCAGGTGTCATTTTTGAGCCCAGTTAATAATTCCATCTCTTAATTTGCTAAGTCTTTAGTATAGATGCTGAGGGTAACAGGAGTCCCTGAGTAATTGAGGCCTCAGATCTGTGAAGGCTTTTACTACTCTTGATGCAAAATATTCTTTGATTTCCTAACCATAATATTGAGAGATGCCATTGAAAGTGTCTGTTCTCTTTTATTCTCCATATCTTAACAAGAACTTTAGGGACAAGTTATATAATGAGTTAAACAAAAGGATATGAAGTAATCTGGAGACCACAAAGAACAATGTCTATTGTTTTTCCATTTACACTTTTGACATTTACATATTTATAAAATCAACCTCTATCACTTGCGCAGATCTGTTGGCCTCTTCTTTGTGATAATAATTACCATTAAAGAATATTGGTACATTCGTTAATTCAGCAGGTGTTTTTGAATATTATGTGCTAAGCATTATATTAGGTATTGGGGATTATAGGAGATTAATTTTGACTTGGACACTACTGAAAAATTTAAATCTTAGATTCAGATCTTAACATCATTCTTAAAGTATATATTACCATCTTTGGAGTCAGATTCTATGGGTCTTAGACCTCACTTAGATGAGGCTTGGTGTATGTATTTAGGTCATTGGCATTTTTTTGAGAACTACGGGGTTTGTAAAGTTGATGTGTCATTGACTCAAAATTTTTTTGCTAAATTGTCTGTAGAGTGGTTGTACCAATTTGCATTCCTACCTACATCTTCATAAAACATGGTGGTGTTAGACTTTAAACATATTTAATAATCTCATGTCAATTTTAGTTTTTATTTCCCTGTTTACTAGTGAGGTGGAACTTTTTTTTTTTTTTTTAAACATTAGTTGTCTGGATTTCCCAGTTTTTGAGTTGCTTGTTCACATTTTTTGGTCAATTTTTCTTTTGGGTTTTTCTTCTTTTTCTTTTCTTTTCTTTTTTTTTTTTTTTTTAAAGACGTTATTTATTTATTTCACAGAGATCACAAGTAGGCAGAGAGGCAGGCAGAGAGAGAAAGCCAAGGAAACAGGCTCCCTGCTGAGCAGAGAGCCCAATTCAGGGCTTGATCCCAGGACCTTGGGATCATGACCTGACTGAAGGCAGAGGCTTTAACCACTGAGCTACCCAGGCGCCCCGCTTCTTTTTCTTTTTCTTTCTTTCTTTTTTTTTTTAAAGATTTTATTTATTTATTTGACAGACAGAGATCACAAGTAGGCAGAGAGGCAGGCAGAGAGAGAGGGGGAAGCAGGCTCCCTGCCGAGCAGAGAGCCCGATGTGGGGCTCGATCCCAGGACCCTGGGATCACGACCTGAGCCGAAGGGAGCGGCTTAACCCACTGAGCCACCCAGGCGCCCCCCTCTTCTTTTTCTTATTTGTATGAATTATTTCTACATTCTGACTGAATTCTTTGTTATATGCATTACACATACATTCTTGAAATGGATGCCTTATTTTTAAACTTTGTTTATGGTTTCTTTAATGTTTCAGAGGTTTAAAATGTTAATGTAATCGAAATTGTTAATATTTTTCTTCACGGTGTTGCTTTTTGAATTTTGCTTAGGGGAATGCTTTAAACCCTGAAGTTATAGTGACCTATATTTTCAGTTCTGGCAGTTTTTTTTTTTTTTTTAAGATTTTATTTATTTATTTGACAGAGATCACAGTAGGCAGAGAGGCAGGCAGAGAGAGAGGGGAAGCAGGCTCCCTGCGGAGCCGAGAGCCCGATGCGGGGCTCGATCCCAGGACCCTGAGATCATGACCTGAGCCGAAGGCAGAGGCTTTAACCCACTGAGCCACCCAGGTGCCCCTGGTTCTGGCAGTTTTAAGGTTTTGTTTTTCACATCTAGGGATTTAATCTACTACTTGGTTTTGATTTTTGTCTGTGATGAGGTGGGGATTGAGTTTATATTTTTTTGTACAGGTGTCCAGTTTTCCCTGTGCTACTTATTGAAGAATCTGTCTTTTCCCATAGATTCATAATGCTGTTTCTTCCATAAAACGATTTTTCATATTTTCATAGGTTTTTTTCCTGGGCTTTGTGTCCTTCTGTGTATTTCTTTTGGATTAGCATGGTGTGCTGTTTTAGTAAGTGTAATAACGAGTGTAGCTTTACATAAGTCTTGATATCAGGTAATGCAATGGACTGAATGAATGCTTGTGTCTTCCCAAAATTCACATGTTGAGATCTGATTTTCAGTGTGCTGGTATGAGGCGGGTAGAGCCTTTGGAAGGTAATTAGGTTATGAGTGTGAAACCCTCCTGAATGGGATTAGTGCCTTTGTAAAAACATGTGAGAGAGCTTGCTTTCTTTCTCTATCATTCCACCATGTGAGGAGTCAGCAGTCTGCAACCTGGAAGAGGATTCTCACCAGAACCTGACATACTGGCACCCTGATCATGGATTTCCAGCCTCCAGAACTATGAGAAATACATTTTTGTTGTTTAAAAGCCACTCACTGTATGGTGCTTTATTACAGCCACACAGAGACAGGTAGGGTGGGTTTACCTTGTTTGTTCAAATTGTGCTTGCCCTTCTTGAATCTAAGCTCTTCATAAGTATTTATTTCTTCAATCAAGGTAAATTTTGTGTGACGTAAAATCGGTCATCTTAAAGTGAACAATTTAGTGGCACTTTAATACATTCCTGATGTTGTGCCTCTGTCTAGTTCCAAAACATTCCATACCCTAAAAGGAAGTTCCATACCCATTAAGCAGTTACTTCCCCAGCCCCTGGTAAACTGTCTGCTTTCTGTCTCTAAGGATTTACCTGTTCTGGTAAATGTTATGACCCATGTGGTATGTATTTAACATAAAGGGAATCATGCTATGTAAGACTTTTTGTGTCTGGCTTTCACTTACCATAACGTTTATGAGACTAATCCACATTGTAGCATGTGTCAGTACTTCATTCCTTTTTTATGGCTGAGTTATACTCCATTGTTTGTATAGACAATTTACAGTTTGTTTATGCATTCCTCTGGTGACAGACAGTTGGACTGTTTCCACCTTTTATTCTACCACTATTCACCATTCATCTGTAAACATGTGTGTATTTGAGTACCTGTTTTTAATTCTCTTGGGTATAAACCAAGGAGTGGAATTTCTGGGTCATATGGTAATTCTGTGTTTAACTTTTTGAGGAACTGCCAAACTGTTTTCCATGGGAGCTGAATCATTGTACATTCCCATTAGTAACGTCTGAAGGTTCCAGTTTCTCCACATCCATGTCAACATTAAAAAAAAAAATCATATCCATCCTAGTGTGTGTGAAGTGGTATCTCATTGTAGTTTTCATTTGGATTTCCCTCAGGGCTACTGATACTGAACATCTTATATCATGTGCTTATTGGCCATTTTAGAGAAATGTTCACCCAAGTACTTTGTCCCTTTAAAAAAATTGGGTGGTTTCGCCTTTTGTTACTGAGTAAGGTTAAGACATAATCTTTTCCATACTAGATCCTTATCAGATTGATGGCTTGTGAGTATTTTTGCCCTTTCTGTAGATTATCTTTCCCTTTTTTTTTTTTTATCTTTCACTTTCTTGAAAGTGTTCTTTCATGTAAATGGTTTTTAATTTTGACAAAGCCCAATTTATTTTCTTTTTGTTGCTTATGCTTTTGGTGTCATTTAAGAATTTATTACCAAGCCAAGATCATGAATATTTTACTCTTGTTTTCTTAAGACTTTTATGATTTAACTTTTATATTTAGGTTGTGGATCCGTTTTGACTTTTGGTGTATGGTGTGAGAAAGGGGTCCAACTTTGTTATTTTGTGTGTGGCTCTTCAGTTGTTCCTGCACCATTTGTTGAAGAAACATTTTTTCCCAAATATTGGCACCCTTTTTGAAATCAGTTCTCTGTACTAGTATGAGTCTTTTTCTGGACACTCAGTTCTGTTCCTTTCATCTATATATGTTTGTATGTTTGTCTTTACGCCATTACCACACTTTTTTTTTCTTTAAAATTACATAGCTTATACCCATTTAGTTCCACATTATCATGAAAAGCAAATCATTACTTAATATATAAAAAATCAAATAATGGGCCTTCTTTTGGCATCAGTCATAGGTATAAAAGGCCATCTGTTCTGAGCTTAATAGGACTTAAAGTACTCAAAAAATGTACATACATTAGAATGGGGATAAGGGAAAAAAAGAGGAAGAGCAATTAGAAAACATCAAAGAGATGCAGACAGAGGGAGAGGCATTATTTTAAATAGGTATCTCTTGAGTCTGCACCACTGGGTTTGCACACACCTCACGTGGAAGAGAATAGAATAGAACATAATCTCGAAAATGCATTCACAGACAGGAATTTATGACCTAGAGTAGTACCACACTGTTTTGATTACTGAACCTTTGTAGCAAGCTTTAGAAATTGAGAGTGTGAGTGTGCCAAACATTGTTATTCTTCTTCAGGATTGTTTTAACTATTTGGGGCCACTTGCAATTCCTTATGTATTTGAGGATCAGCTTTTGAATTTCTGCGAAAACAGCTGTTGGAATTTTGATAGTGATTTTGTTGAATATGTACATTGGTTTGGGCAGTCTTATCTTCTTAACAACATTAAGTCTTCCAATCTATGGCTATAATATTTTTCCATCATTTATGTCTTCCTCAGTTTCTTTCAGTAATTTTGTAGTTTTCAGTACACAAGTATTTTACCTTTTTAGTTAAATTTATCCCTAAGTATTTAGTTCTTTTGTATGCTATTATGAATGGAATTGTTTCCTTAACTTCCTTTTTTGGGTTTTTCATTTGTGATACATAGAAATGTAACTGATTTTTGTGTGTTGAGCTTGTGCTCTCAATTTTACCAAGTTCATTTGTTGTCTCCAGTAATTTTGTGAATTCTTGGGGATTTTCTGTATATATAGGATCATGTCATCTGTGAATAGAGATAGTTTTACTTTTGCCTATCCAATTTGGATGTTTTTGATTTTTTTTTTTCTTGCCTAATTGCTCTGGCTAGAACTTTATAGTTTAATATTGAATAGCAGTGGTGAAAGTGGGCATCTTTGCCTTATTCCTGATCTTAGAGGGAGAGCTTTTAGTCTTTCACCACTGAGTATGATGCTAGTTGTGAAGTTTTCATAAGTGCCCTTTGTCATGTTGAGGGAAGTTTCTTTGTATTCCTAGTTTGCTGTGTGTTTATCATGAAAGGGTGTTGGATTTTGTCAGATGCTTTTTCAGCATCATTTGAGATGATCATGTATTTTATTCCCTTTGTTCCATTAATGTGGTGTATTACATTTTATGATTTTCTTGTGTTGAACCACGTTTGCATTTCTGGGATAAAATCTGCCTGCTCATGGTATGTATAGTCCTTTTAATATGCTGTCGGGATTAGTTTGCTAGCATTTTGTTGAGGATATTTGCATCTATATTTCTAAAGGGTATCTAGTGTTCTCGTGGTATCTTTGGCTTTGATATCAGGGTCATGCTGGCTTTATGGAATGAGTTAAGAAGTGTTCTTGCCTCTTTTTTGTTTTTGTTTTGTTTTGTTTTGTTTTTTTTTTTTTGGATGAGTTTGAGGAAGATTGGTGTTAATTCTTTAAACATGGTAGAATTTACCTGTGAAACCATTTGGTCCTGGGCCTTTCTTTGTTGGGAGGTTTTGGTTCCTGATTTAAGATCTTTACCTGTTACAGGTCTATTTAGATTTTCTGTGTTTGCTTGAGTTACTTTTTGTAGTATGTGTGTTTCTAGGAATGTGTCCAATTCATCTAGGTTTTCTAATTTGGTTGTGTACACTTGTTTATAATACTGTCTTTAAATCTTTTTTTATTTCTGTAAGGTCGGCAATAATGCCTCCATTTTTATTTCTGATTTTATTTATTTACATTATCTCTGTTTTAGCCATTATTGGAAGTGGAGTATGGAAGTCTCCAGCTATTATTGTAAAATTGCCTGTTTCTTCCTTCAGTTCTATAGGTGCTTGCTTCATATATTTTGGGGTTCTGTTGTTTGGTGTTTATAATTATTACATGTATGTTTATAATTGCTACATCTTCTTGATGAATTGATATCCATAAGTATTTTAGAATTAGGTTACCAAGATCCCATCCTCCTGCTTTCCAGTCTCCCTTTAGTACTGCTGAACCTAGTAGGTTGAACCTAGTAGGAAGCCAGTTGATAAAAGAGAGAGGTAATTTGCAGAGGCTAAGCCCCAGTATCATGAAGGAAAGTATAGAAGAGTAGATTTGCAATTGAAGATTTGGGTTTACCCACTGGTACTGTCTGGCTTCCTTGTATGGACTTTTTAAAAATTTTGATTTTTGATTTTTTAAAAGATTTTATTAGAGAGAGCATGAGTGGGCAGAGGGAGAGGGAGAAACAGGTTCCCCACTGAGCAGGGAGCCCAGTACAGGGCTTGATCCCAGGATCCTGATATCAGGGCCTGAGCTGAAGGCAGACAGTTAACTGACTGAGCCCCCAGGTGCCCCTTTTAGTGTGTGGACTTTAATTAGGGCCATATGAGCCATCAGTGGAGCATCTGTAAGGGGCCTCTTTTTTGTAGACTTGGAGTTGAATAGCCAGCAGTTCACCTGAGGCAAAATGGATCCCTTTTGGGATGGGCCTTTTCTCTGGAGAGCCTTCTAGTCTGATGGTTTTGAACTCGGCAGATGATCAGGAGGACCTCTTCACAGGAGTGACTGAGGCAGGCCCTTTTAGCCTATGCTGGAAGTTATAGTAGTCGGCAACTCAGGATTGTGGATAGCTTTGCAGGAAAGCAGGCCATATAGGTTAGTGCTCTGCCACGTCCCAGGTCTCTTCCCAGATTCCTGAAAGCACTTTCTATATCAGTGAGTAATAGTAACTAGGAATTATGGGTTGGTTGACTGCCTTCCTACTCTCCAACTTGTTCTCATTTATGCCATATTCAGAATAACTTGGAGTTTTAAGCATTAGGTGGAACTCCTCTGTTTTTTGATGGTGGTGGTTGGTCAGAATTTTTCATTCTGCATTGGTTGGAATTGCCTTAGCAACATTTGAGAGTGATTGAGTCAAAGGCATGAGCTTAGTTCATAGTACCAGAATACCTCTTCCATCTGCACTAAAAAATTATAGTAGAGAAATTTTGGATACAAACAGTAGAAACCAAGTGTAATGCACGTTTAAAAAGGTATTTATTGGAAGGATAATGGTTGGCTTTCAAGGCTAGAGAACTAGGTTTAGAAAATAGGCATTAAAGGAAGCTGGGTATGCAGAGCCATGGTGAGAGTTAAGAAACAGTGTACCACATCACTGCTGCTGGTCACTGAGCTTTGGTTATGGCTTTGCTACCTTTTGCTACCTTATTTCCAGAATTGAGTCCTTGTTTCTCTGTTTCACTTATTTCAGCTCTGTAGTCCCAGCCAGAGCATCTGATTGCCTAAGTGTGGGTCACAGCCTCTTGTCTTGTTAGATGATAGACAAACTATCTTGAACCTTCTGGCTTCTATGGGAAGAGAAGGGATTCTGCTTTCAGTATAATGGTGGATTCCTCATTTTGGTTAGGGATTACATATTAACATAATAAGAAACAAAGTAAATTGAAAAGAGCTGTAAGTTTTATTACACTGACTTGTATTGTAGTTGGGGATGAAATTTTTACTTGTGCTGTGCTATTTGGAAATGTAGATACAAACAGTCTTTCTAGACTCTACCCTTTCTGTACTTTCTGTGCAGTGGTTTAAAACAGGGGGCAGTATTTTCCCCTTAGAGGGTTGTTGGAAACACGGGGGCATTTTCTGCTTGTCACACTCATGGAAAGGGTAGCATTATTGGCATTTAGTGGATGGGGAACAGGAATCCTAACCACTGCAGTGCCCTGGTATTCTGCACAACAAAGAATTGAATTATCTTGCCCAAATGCCCATAGTGCATTTGAGAAACACTGGATTATATGGATTATTTTAATGAAGGGCTGCAAATTGTTACTGGCCTCTTTTACTTTACCGTCTGCACCCTCTAGTTTGAGTTTTATTTCTTACTTCCTTGTTTTGCTTCTTGGTACTTTTCTTTAGTTCAGGGATTTTATTCCTTTTCAAGCCAAAAAAATAAAAAATAAAATCATCAATACCACGTATAAAGATGAACTCAAAATGGATCAAAGACTTAATGCAAGAGCTAAAACTATGAAACTCTGAGAAGAAAACTTAGGGGAAAAGCTTCATGATGTAGGATTTTGCAATGATTTCTTGGATAGGACACCAAAAATAAAGGCAACAGAAGAAGAAAATAGGTAAGTTGGACTTAATTAAAATTAAAAACTTTGGGGGTGCCTGGCTGGCTCGGTTGGTGGAGCGTGGGACTCTTGATCTTGGGGTCATGAATTCAAGCCTTACAATGGGTGTAGGGATTACTTAATGAAATCTTAAAAAATTAAAAACATTTGAGATATCATTAGGGCTTGGAGGTGAGGACAGGGGATGTCTGTATTTGTGGGCTGACATAGCAAAATGCTAAAGTGGATGGCTTAGATAACAAATCTATTTCTCACAGTTTTAGAAGCTAGAAGTCCAAGATCAAGGTCCAGCAGGGTTTGATTTCAGGTGTAGACTGTTTCCCTGGCTTGCAGGTAGCTGCCTTCTTGCTGTGTCCTCACTTGGCCTTTTTTTTGTGCTTAGGGTAAGGGTAGGGTAGGAAGGGTGGGTAGAGGAGAAAAGAGATTTCTCTCTTTCCTTATAAGGCCTCTAATCCCATCATGAGAGCCTTACCCTTATGCAGTCTAAACCCTCTTTCCTTCCCAAAGTGTCCATCTCCAAATTCTGTTATGTTCAGGATTAGTTTCAGTATACAAGTTTTTAGTGTTAACAAACATTCAGTCTCTGTGAATTTTTAGGGACACATTCATTTCTAAGATGTAGTGTCTTTGGGAAAAACCAAATAAACTTAGATCACAGAAGCAAGTTGTCAGTTTGAAGAGGCTAGGTGGAGAAGGAGTATATGAGCCAAGAGAAAAATTAGAGAAGTAGAGAAGGAAGGTTCAAAAACTAAAAAAATGGAAAGACAGAGCTACCAGGAACGAAGAGAGGTGGCTACAGCATTTGTTTCTGAATATTATATTTTAGGTGTAGGCAGGGAGTATTTGGTAAAAATGCTTATTGTGAAAATAGCAGCTTTAGGCCAGGAACTGCACTAGAATCTGAATGGATAATGTTTCACTCCACAGGAAAGTAATGAGTAATTTAACAAAACCTTTTTAAAAAGAACTTTTAGAGTAAACTCTCTTTATGTTTTCACAGATGACCTATAGTGACCTATAGTTTTGTTTTGGACACATGATTTCTTTCTCTCTCTCTTTTTTTAGGTATGATTGACGCACAGTGTTACATTAGTTTCACAAGTCCAACATAGTGATTATATGCTGGCCATAAGTGGAGCTGCCATCTGTCACCATACAATGCTATTAAAGTACTATTGACTGTATTTCTTGTGTTGTGCCTTTCATCCCGGTGACTTACTCCTTCCATGACTGGAACCTGTACTTGCCACTCTGCTTCATTCTGCTTCATTCTGTCTATCCCCCTCCTCCCCTCTGGCAGTCACCAGTGCTCTGTATTTATGGGTCTGTTTCTGCTTCTTGTGTTTGTTCATTTGTTTTGTTTTTAGGTTACACATATGAGGGAAATCATATAGTATTTGACTTTCTCTGTCCGACATATTTCACTGAGCATAATACTTTATAATCTAGGCCCATTCATGTTGTTGCAAATTGCACGATCTTTTTTTTTTTTTTGTGGCTGATTAATATTCCATTGTATAGTTATACTACATTTACACATTTATTTATTGATGGATACTTAGGTTGCTTTCATATCTTGGTTTTGGAAATAATGCAGTAAACATAGGGGTGCATATATGATTTGATGATTTCTTATAATCAATCTATCATATTAGTGTTGTCTCCAGCTTCTCTCCGGTTAATGGTTACTTTTTGATGATAACGATTTTTTGTGGAGAGGATCTTTATAATAGTCAGAAAACCATCAACTTTTATTCTTTATACTTTTTCAGCCGGTTATAAGGACTACTTAAAATACTAAGTCACCTTGTAAGACAAAAGCACATTATGAAATAAAAGTCTTATAAAATATTGAAGCTGAAAGAAAGAAGAGGCTGTGAGTTACTGTGTACATAATAGTTTCTTCTTTTTCTTTTGAGTTTTATACCCGTTTTCGGTTTCTGATTCATTGCAGGATGACCAGGCTTTGTTGTATTTAGAACCTCTATTCTGGATAGAGATTTTACTATTTCTTTATTATATACTTTTAAATGATGAGAAAACACTTTGAATTTCTTATAAGGTTTGTTTTATAGTGGATTTTTGCATATGTGGTTTGGTTGTCTGTGTGTCCACACTGTGCCTAGATTATAATCTCAGTATAGCAAAACCTCAAGGGAGAGGTTTGTAAATTGTCAAAATGTGGGGTTTTTTGGCCTTCAGAATAAATCGTGAAAATTGGTTGGGTTAAAAACAAGCTACATGAGAGAGAGATGGTAATCAAAATGATCACATGAAGGAAACAGACTTACACAGCACTGTATTGTTGAGGGATGAAATAGTATGATCAGCATAGATGACCAGCAGGAAACAACAGGATCTGAGAAACATGAAGATTACGGTGGCTTTCCATGTGATCATTCATTCATTCATTTATTCGTCAAGTATTTATTGAGTAGTGTGTTTCAAAGAGTGGGAATATAACACAGAGTAAGATAATGCCGTAGACTTAAAGAGTTTAGTAAACTTAGAAAAAATGTAAATATGAAAATAAGATTTATAAATAAAGGGGTATGGGAAGAGTGATGTTAGCTCATGGCTGCAGAAGATGTCCGTCATTTTTGTCCTCCACCACCATCAGCATCTATCCATGAACAGAAGTGCCTTTGTGGGGGCTTTGCAGTTAGCATTATACACCAAAGGAACCAGGAGGAGTTTTTCCCACCCATGCATCAGATAATAGGCAAAGAGACCTCTGTCCTGGCTGTGGACCCTGCCAACTGGCCTGTGACCTGGCTCTAGCCTTCCTCAGCTGCTGGCTGAAGCCCCTGGAGAACACTGAGACAGTCGCCCATGGACAAGAGAGGCTTGGTGGGCATCCAGGTTTCTAGAAGAGAAGTTCCAGCACTCTGTGGGAGCAAAAAAATAGAGGAGTTTGGACTTACTGGAGTGGGTAAAAGGAACAGCTTGGCCTTACCTGAATCAGCCCTCCCGCAAAGTAGCACAGCTTCGGACCAGAGCCCATCTCAGCCTAGGATTTTTCCCTCGGGGGAGAGGAGGAACGGGTAAGTGAACATCCAGCTTCCGCAGCCATGCTGGATGCTGCCCAAGAGGTGCATTTCTCTCTCGTCCCATCTAGAGTGCTAAATTGGGAGCTCCCTGGCTGAGATGTGACGAAGGACTGGGAAAGTGGCAGATAGGACTCTTGGACGTTCAAGGGATGTAGATTCTCTTAACTGCCTCACAGACTCCCATCAAGAACATCCCCCCCGAGTTGCTGGAAAAGCCTTGCCTGTAGATTCCCTCAGCTGGCCCATGGGAAGCCCTTAACATCCCCTGTGCCTTATACTTCCTCCCACTAGGCAGCCAGGTCTTTGAGCTTCTGAAGGCAGCCCAAACCTATGGCTCAGGGAGAGAGCACACACTTGCGCTGTAGTGCCACCCTTAGAAAAACGAAAGAGGCAGTCAGCACTCCGCCTGGTGCATTGTAGGATTGAGAAAAGGCATACAAAATGAGAATTCTGCCACAAATGGGAATAAGAAATATGAAGCAGGTATATCCATAGAAAGTCTGAGAAAGCCTCAGAATTTCTAACAGGGCTGATGGAAGGTATATTTGTTTTCCCCAGAAGGCAGCTGGTACAGACTAGAGGAGGTGACTGATACTTAAGCTGCAAAGAGAGCAATGCAGAAACTCCCAAAGAACATGAAGAACCAGGGAAACACGACACCACCAAGTGATCACTATAGACTTCCAGTAACTAAACCCAAAGACATGGAGATCTATGAATAACCGATAAAAAATTCAAAAAAAGCTGTTTTAAGGAAAGTGAGTGAGCTATGAGAAAACAGAATGAAATTGAACAAAATCAATACATGAGCAAAATGAGAAATTTAACAGAGATAGAAATCATAAGGAAGAACCAAATCTGGAGCTTAAGACTTTAATGAGAAGAAAGGAAGAATGCAGTAGAGAGAATCAGTATCAGAATGGAAGACAGAAGCTTTGAAATTATACAGGCGAAATAGAATAAAGAAAGATGAGAAAGTGAAGTAAATCTATCTAATCTTTGGGATACTATCAGAAGAACCAATTTGCAAATTATTGATGTTACAGAAGAAGAGAGAGAGAAGGGGGCAGAATACCTATCCATCTCAAGTGTACATAGAACATTTTCCAGCATGGATCATATGGTAAGTCACAAAACAAGTCTTAATAAGTTTAAGAATATTGAAATCATACCAGGAATCTTTTTACAATAACAGTGGTCTGAAACTAGAAATCAATTACAGAACAAAAGCTGGAAAATTCATAAATATGTTGAAATTCAGCAACACTTGGTCAGTGGATTAAAGAAGTCCAAAGGGAAATCCAAAAATACCTTGAAACATATGAAAATGGAAACACAACATACCAAAAACTTACGGGATGCTGCAAAAGCAGTTCTGAGAGGGACATTTATAGTGATAAGCCCCTACATATTAAGGGAAAAAAAGAGATTTATAAATAAATAGCCTAACTTTACATTTCAAGGAACTAAAAAAAAACAATACAAATGAAGCCTAAAGCTAGCAGGAGAAGGAAACAAAAAGATGAGAGCAAAAGGAACTGAAATGGAGACCAGAAAACCAATAGAAAGGATCAGCAAACTAAGAGCTGTGTTTTTGGAAAGATAAAATGGACAAGTGTTCAGCTATACTGCTAAGCACAAAAGAGAAGGCACAAATAAAATCAGAAATTAAAGAGGGCACAACTGATACCGCAGATATACAAAGGATAAGGGAGTACTAAGAAGTAAATGCCGTCACACTGGATAATGGAGAAGAAATTGATACATCCTGGAAACATACAACCTATCAAATCTGAATCATGAAGAAAGAGGAAATTTGAATCAGTAATAAAGAAACGAAAAACCCAGGACCAGAGGGTTTCATGGGTGAGCTCTACCAGACATTTAAGGAAAAATTAAGGTGAGCAGTCCTTTTCAAACTCTTCAGAATATTGAAGAGGAGGGAGTACTCCCAGACTCATATAATAAGAGGAGCATTATCCTGATTTCAAAGCCAGACAGGGGCATTCCAAGTAAAGAAAACTGCAGGCCAATATCCCTGATGAAAAAACTGCAAAAATCTCAATAAAGTATTAGCAAACCAAATTCAGTCTCACATTAAAAGTATCACACACCATGATCAGATGGGATTTGTTCCTGGATGCAAAAGTGGCCCCCACAATACAAATCAATACATGTGATACACTGCATTAATAGAATGAAAGATAAGTCATATGATCATCTCAATAGATGCAGAAAAAGCACTTGACAAAATACAGCATCCTTTCATGATAAAAACTCGCAGTAAATTGGGTATAGAAGGAACATGCCTCAGCATAATAAAAGCCATATATTATAAGCATACAGCTATCAATTCAACAGTAGAAGATTGAAAGCTTTTCCTCTAAGATTGGAAATAAGGCAAGACTGCTCACTCATCACTCCTATTCAACATAGTACTGGTAATTGTAGCCAGGGCAAGCAGGCAAACTAAATAAAAGGCATCCAAATTGGAAAGGAAGAAATATAATTGTCTTTGCAGATGATACCATCTTATGTATTAGAAAACCTCTAAAGACTCCACCATAAAAAAGTTAGAAATAATCAGCGAATTCAGCAAAATTGCAGGATATAAAATAAACATGTAGAAATCAGTTATGTTAAAAAAAAACAAAAAACAAAAAAAAGAAATCAGTTATGTTTCTGTACACAAACAATCTGAAAAAGAAGTAAAACAGACCCATTCACAATAGCATCAAAAAGAATAAAATACTGAGGAATAAATTTAACCAAGGAGGTGAAAATCTGTTGGTGAAAACTACAGGACTTTGATAAAAGAGATTGGAGAGGTACCCCTGCTCATAGATTGAAAGAATTAATATTGTTAAAATGTCCGTACCACCTCAAGCCATCTATAGAGTCAGTGCAATCCTTGTCAGAATTCTACTGGCATTTTTTCACAGAATTAGAGAAAACAATGCTAAAATTTATATGGAACCACAAAAGACCCTGAATATCCAAAGCAATCCTAAGAAAGAAGAAAGCTGGAGTTATCACACTTACTAACTTTAAACTATACTATAGAGCTATAGTAATCAATCAAAACAGTATGATCCTGGCATAAAAATACAGACATAGACAAATGGAGCAGAATCAAGAGAAGTAAACCCTCACAATATTTTACAAGGGAGTCAAGAATATTCAGTGGGAAAGGATAGTCTCTTCAATAAATGGTGTTGGGAAAACTTGATAACCACATATACCACTTATAAAAATGGACTTACACCACTCATAAAAATTAGCTCAAAGCGGACTGTAGACTTAAACATAAGACCTGAAACGAACAAACCTCTAGAAGAAAACAAGAAAAGATCCTTGACATTTTTGTCATTGTCAGTGATTTTTTTGGAAATGACTCTAAAAGCACAAGCAACAAAAGCAAACATTAATACCTGGATTATATCGAACTGAAAAGCTGGACAGCAAGAGAAACATTAATCCAAAATGAAAAGGTGACCTAAGGAATGGGCAAAAATACTTGGAAATTATATTGCTGATAAGGGAATATCCAAACTATATAAAGAACTCTTACAACTCAGTAGCAAAAAAGCAAACAATGCAACTAAAAAATGGGCAGGGGAAAGGAATAGACATTTTTTTCCCAGAGAAGAAATGCTTAATATCACTAATCCTTAGGGAAATGCAAATCAAAAGCATAATGAAATACCACTTCAGGTGCTAGAGGTTTATTATCAAAAAGACAAGATAACAAGTGTTGGTGAGGATAGTGGGGAAAAGGGATGCATTGTACACTGTTGTTGGGAATACAAATTGGTATGACCACTATGGGAAATGTTATGGAGGTTCCTCAGAAAAGCAAAATGACCTACCATAAGAAGATCCAGCAGTTGCACTTCTGGGTGTACATTGACGGGAAATGGAAACAGGATCTTAAGATATTGGCATTCCCTGAAAGAAAGAACAAGAACCATATGATACTCTCAATAGATGCTGAAAAAGCATTTGAGAAAGTACAGCATCCTTCTTGATCAAAACTCTTCACAGTGTAGGGATAAAGGGTACATACCTCAATATCATCAAAGCCATCTATGAAAAACCCACCACGAATATCATTCTCAATGGAGAAAAACAGAGCTTTTCCGCTAAGGTCAGGAACACAGCAGGGATGTCCATTATCACCTATTCTGGTACTATTCAACATAGTACTAGAAGTCCTAGCCTCAGCAATCAGACAACAAAAAGAAATTGAAGGCATCCAAATCGGCAAAGAAGAGGTCAAACTATCACTCTTTGCAAATGATATGATGCTATATGTGGGAAACCTAAAAGACTCCACTCCAAATCTGCTAGAACATGTACAGGGATTCAGTAAAGTGTCAGTATATAAAATCAGTGCACAGAAATCAGTTGCATTTCTTTACACCAAAAACAAGACAGAAGAAAGAGAAATTAAGGAGTCAATCCCATGTACAATTGCACCCAAAACCACAAGATACCTAGGAATAAACCTAACCAAAGAGGCAAAGAATCTATACCCAAAAAACTATAAAGTACTCATGAAAGAAATTGAGGAAGACACAAAGAAATGGAAAAATGTACTGTGCTCATGGATTGGAAGAACAAATATTGTGAAAATGTCTGTGCTACCTAAGCAATCTACACATTTAATGCAATCCCTATCAAAATCCCATCCATTTTTTTCAAAGAAATGGATGGAACAAATAATGCTAAAATTTTTATATGGAACCAGAAAAGACCTCAAATAGCCAGAGGAATATTGAAAAAGAAAGCGAAAGTTGGTGGCGTCACAATTCCAGACTTCAAGCTCTATTAAAACCTGTCATCATCAAGACAGTATGGTACTGACACAAAAACAGACACATAGATCATTGGAACAGAATAGAGAGCCCAGAAATAGACCCTCAACTCTATGGTCAACTAATCTTCGACAAAGCAGAAAAGAATATCCAATGGAAAAAAGACAGTCTCTTCAGCAAATGGTGTTGGGAAAATTGGACAGCCGTGAGCAGAAAAATGAAGCTGGACCATTTCCTCACACCACACACAAAAATAGACTCAAAATGGTTGAAGGACCTCAGTGTGAGAAAGGAATCCATCAAAATCCTTGAGGAGAACACAGGCAGCAACCTCTTCGACCTCAGCTGCAGCAACTTCTTCCTAGGAACATCGCCAAAGGCAAGGGAAGCAAGGGCAAAAATGAACTATTGGGACTTCATCAAGATCAAAAGCTTTTGCACAGCAAAGGAAACAGTTAACAAAACCAAAAGACAACTGACAGAATGGGAGAAGATATTTGCAAACGACATATCAGATAAAGGGCTAGTATCCAAAATCTATAGAGAGCTTATCAAACTGAACACCCAAAGAACAAATAATCCAATCAAGAAATGGGCAGAGGACATGAACAGACATTTCTGCAAAGAAGACATCCAGATGGCCAACAGACACATGAAAAAGTGCTCCACATCACTCAGCATCAAGGAAATAGAAATCAAAACCACAATGAGATACCACCTCACACCAGTCAGAATGGCTCAAATTAACAAGTCAGGAAATGACAGATGCTGGCAAGGATGCAGAGAAAGGGGAACCCTCCTACACTGTTGGTGGGAATGCAAGCTGGTGCAGCCACTCTGGAAAACAGCATGGAGGTTCCTCAAATAGTTGAAAATAGAGCTACCCTACGTACGACCCAGCAATCGCACCACTGGGTATTTACCCTAAAGATACAAATGTAGTGATCCAAAGGAGCATGTGCACCCGAATGTTTATAGCAGCAATGTCAACAATAGCCAAACTATGGAAAGAACCTAGATGTCCATCAACAGATGAATGGATAAAGAAGATGTATACACACACACACACACACACACACACACACACACACACAATGGAATACTATGCAGCCATTAAAGAAATGAAATCTTGCCATTTGTGACGACGTGGATGGAACTAGAGGGTATTATGCTTAGTGAAATAAGTCAATTGGAGAAAGTTATCAGTATGATCTCCCTGGAAGTTGAGAGGCAATGTGGGGGTTTTGGGGGGGTAGGAAAAGAATAAATGAAACAAGGTGGGATTGGGAAGGAGAAAAACCATAAGAGACTCTTAATCTCACAAAACAAACTGAGGGTTGCCAGGGGGTGGGGAGTAGGGAGAGGGTGGTGGGGTTATGGACATTGGGGAAGATGTGTGCTATGGTGAGTGCTGTGAAGTGTGTAAACCTGGTGATTCACAGACCTGTACCGCTGGAGCTAATAATACATTATATGTCATAAAAAATAAAAAATTATATTAAAAACAAGATATTGGCATTCCCATGTTCACTATAGTGTTACTCACTATAACCAAGATATGGTAGCAATGTAAGTGCTTGTCAGTTTGGGTATATGGGTAAAGAAGATGTATGTGTACATACAGTGGAATATTATTATCCCATGTGAAAGGACATACTTTCATTCAAAGGACATACTGCCATATGCTTAGTGAGGTAAGTCAGACAGAGAAAGGCAAATACATGACTTGTAAGTAGAATATAAAAAGGCCAAAATCATAGAAACAGAAACTTAAAATTGTGGTTGTTGGGGGCTGGAGTGGGGGAGATGGGGAGATGTTGGTCAAAGAGTACAAACTTAAAATTATAAGATGAACACGTTCTGGGGATCTTATATATAGTACGTGATTATATTTACCAGTATTACATACTTGAAAGTGTTAAGAGAGTAGATTTTAAATGTTCTTATCACAAATAAGAAATGATAATGTATGACATGATGGAGATGTTAGCTGATGCTGGGTGGTTATCATTTTGCCATATATAGTTCTATCAAATCAGCATGTTAATACACTTGAAGTTTATACAGTGTTCTGTGTCAGTTGTTGTGGGGAGTATAGAGAATGCTGGATATCAATAGTGGGATTTTTACAAATGCATATGAGCTCATCAGGGCAGAACAGAGAATATTCCAGAGGAGGTATAGTTAGTGTGTGCATAGTCTGAAAGGTGCAAAATATGATTAGAGTTAGAGTTATAGTTTCTACAGTCCTGTCCGTGAATAAATGCAGTTTTACTTCCTTCTCTGTGAACTGGTTGCTTATTTTTTCTTGGCCTTTTGCACTGCCTAGAGTCTCTAATGCATTTTTGAATTGAAGTAGTGAGAGTGGGCATGCTTCCCTTGTTCCTTATCTTCAGGAGGAGGCATTTTGCCTTTCACCATTAAAGATGATGTTAGCTGGGGCACCTGGGTGGCTCAGTGGGTTAAGCCTCTGCCTTCAGCTCAGGTCATGATTTCAAGGTCCTGGGATTGAGCCCCACATTGGGCTCTGCTCAGTAAGGAGCTTTCTTCCCCCACTCTCTCTGCCTGCCTCTCTGCCTACTTGTGATCTCTCTCTCTCTCTCTCTCTCTCTGTCCAATAAATATGTAAAATCTTAAAAAAAAAGTTATTTATTTAAAAAAAAAAAAGGATGATGTTAGCTGTAGGTTTTTCATAGGTGCCCTTTATTGGATTAGGAAGTTGCATTACATTCTTAGTTTGCTTGGAGTTTAATTTTTTAATCAGGAATAAGAATTGGATTTTGCCAAATTCTTTTTATCTACTGAGATGATCATATAGTCATTTCTCAAAAGTCTGTTAATATGGTGACTTGCATCACTTGATATTTGAATTTTAACTCCAGTTATTACTATTTTTTAAATCATAGAAGTGCTTTTCTGTGTTCACGAGGAGTGGTTATTTATTATTTTTATCTGGTTTGGTATCAGAATAATGCCCTCATGAAATGAGTAGAGAAGTATTCCCTCTTCAGTTTCCTGAGTTTCTGAGGAACTGATACTGATTCTTCCCTGCTTGGTGGGGTTCACCAGTGAAATCATCTGAACTGGTGGGAGTTCTCTGGAAAGTTTTATGTGCATATTCAGTTTCTTTAATAGATATTGGCTGTTCAGGTAGTAGTCTAGGTCCTCTTGAGTCCACTGGAGTATTTTTTTTTTTTAAGCAAGGAATGTAAATTACAGAGTTTTTGGTGTAACCTTGTGAAAAATAGTCCCTTACTATAATTTTAATATTTGTAGTATTGTAGTTATGCTGCTGCTTCTGTTCCAGTTATTATAATTTGTGGCTTTCTTTTTCCCTTTTCTTATCAGTGTTGTCAGAAATTTATCTTTTTTTTTTTAAATCTTAGAGTAAAACTCTTTGTTTTATTGGTTTTGCTCGATCTTCAGTTTTCTCTTTTATTTCTTTTCACTTTTGTTATTTCCTTTCATCTGCTAACTTTAGGTTTAATTTTCTTTTTTTCTATTAAGCTTGAACCTGAGGTCCTTCATATGAGATCTTTCTAATTTGGATTGGTTATGCTAGAACTGTTCCTGTAACCTTTCTTCTTTTCTTCATGCTGGCATTTAGTGCTGTGAATTTTCTGTAAGGATTCCTTGAACTTCACCTACAAATTTTGATGTTAACATTTTCTTTAAGTTCAAGCCACTTTCTAATTTAATTTTTTTTACAATAGCTTTATTGAGATCAAATTCACACACCATACAACTCAGCCATTTAAGTGTACATTCAGTAGTGTTTAATTTATACACACTTATATGCAACCACCACTGTAGTCATCTAGTGTCACTTTGATTTCTTTTTTGACCCTTAATTATTGAGAGATGTATTACTCAGCTTTCAAATATTTGGAGATTATCTGGATTCCTTGTTATTGATTGCCACTTTAATCTTTGTATAGCAAAAAACATACTCTGTATGGTTTGAATCCTCTTAAATTTATTAAGGCTTGTTTTACAGCTCAGAATATGGTCTGTGTTGGTGAATGTTCTGTTTGCATTTGAACAGAATGTGCATTTTGCTGTTGTTGGGTAGTGTGTTTTTATAAATGTTATTTAGGTCAGGTTGGTTGATGCTGTGTTGTTTGTCTTTTATGTCCTTACTGATTTTCCTTCTTCTTTTATGAGTTAGTGAGTGAAGGGTGTTGGATTTGCCTAATATGCTGTGGATTTGCCTAATATGCTGTGGATTTGTCTGTTTTTCCTTTTATTTCTGTCAGTTTTGCTTCATATATTTTGAAACCCTCTGATTAGATGTGTGATGTTTACATTCTTTTATATTCTCTTGCTATATTCTCTTGATGTATTGACCCTGTTATTATAATAAAACCCTCTTTATCCCTGCTCTGCAAACTACTATCTGATATCTGCATAACTCCTCCTGCTTTTTAATAAACATCTTTATGACGTTTACTTTCCATACCATAAAATTCACCCATATAAGTGGATAGTTATGTGGGAGCCGGCTCCTCCTATAGGCTGATGATTTTCTGAATGCATGTCAAAAGCCCTGTAGATCTTAATCTGCTTGCTTTGTTGGCTTTTTTTTTTTTTTTTAAGATTTTATTTATTTATTTGACAGAGGTCACAAGTAGGCAGAGAGGCAGGCAGAGAGAGAGGTGGAAGCAGGCTCCCTGCTGAGCAGAGAGCCCGATGTAGGGTTCAATCCCAGGACCCTGAGATCATGACCTGAGCCAAAGGCAGATGCTTAACTCACTGAGCCACCCAGGCGCCCCTGCTTTTGTTGGCTTTTTAAACATAGCGTGTGTAAAACCATACTTACTCATTTCTTTGTCACTCTTTCCCTTTACTCCAAGTCAGCTTTTTCTCTAGTTTCTGTTAACGCTTACCCCTTTTTATCCAATCAGTAGAGTGAAAAACCTGTCCTATAACTCCCTTTTCCCATTCATGTTTAATCACTTACTTAACCTTATTATTGGCCCTGCCTTTCTAAGGTCTCTGATATTTGGTCCCACTTCTCCATATCTACTTTATTTTTTTTTTAAGATTTTATTTATTTATTTGACAGAGATCACAAGTAGGCCGAGAGGCAGGCAGAGAGAGGGGAAGGGAAGCACGCTCCTTGCTGAGCAGAGAGCTTGATGCGGGGTTCGATCCCAGGATCCTGGGATCATGACCTGAGCTGAAGGCAGCGGCTTTAACCCACTGAGCCACCCAGGCACCCTTCCATATCTACTTTAGATGGATTTTTGTTAGGTCCTTATCATTTTTTGCTTGGGTGACCTCCTAACTCCCATTTCCTGTTTCATCTTCCTTCCTAACTCCCTTTCCCCATTAGTCCTCCGGAGGCATTGTTTTTTTGTTTTTAAAATTTAAGTTAGAGGTATGCCATTTTCAAGTAGAAGTCCTTCAGTGGCTTCCTTTTGTCATCAGGACGCAATGCAGGCTCTGTTCATGATTAAGATTTTGTCCTCTCCAGCTTCCTTGTTATGTCCAGTCTGTTTTATTCTACTGTACCATACCACCTCCCACCACACACACTGTCATTTAGTGGATACAGCAGCTTATTTGCTAACTGGGGTGTTGGGTCACTTCTTCCATATCTTTACATACTATCCCTTCTATGCCTAGCATGCCCTTATTTTCTTGATCTGCCTGGCAAACTCATGTTTTTCCTTTTAATTTGGATTTGGAGATCTTGCATTTCTTTTTTTTTTTTACTCCCAATATATGTTTTTATTTATTTTAGAGAGGGACAGGGAGGGGCAGAGGGAGAAGGGAGAGAGAAACCCAAGCAGAGTCACCTCTGAGTGCAGAGCCTAATGTGGGCCTCAGGCCCAATCCCACGACCCAGAGATGGTGATCTGAACCAAAACCAAGAGTCAGGATGCTTAACCGACTGAGCCACCCAGGTACCCTGAAGATCATGGATTTCTAAGCTATTTTCCTATGTAAATCTTCTCAAGGCATACTTGTGTGCTTAGAGAATACCTTTTCTGTGGATATCTTACTACTTCAGTCTAACCTACAGTCTCTGGTACACCACCTGTAGTTATTTACGTTTTTGTGAGCCACTCATTTTATATTTACTTTGTTTGCATTTTTATTGGATTGTTAACTCCTGTGGGCAAATAATATTTTATTTTTCTTTGTATTCCCTATACCTAGCTCATTGCCCCTCACATTTGGTAAATGTTTATTATTATTGAGTTAAGCTGAAATTAATTCAGTGATTGATAACTAGTGATTTAATCTGAAATTACCATTAACTCAAACTAAAATTCCCTAAAATGTAGTCAGATTGATTTATAACAGTTCTCTGTTGTAAACAATTTTTTTTTGATGACCATATGGATGACCTATATCTGACCAAATTTAAGATAGAGACAGTGAGTTGTGTTGATGGTTCATGAGCTGCATTATTAAAATGGGAACATGAAAGAACTTGGTATTATATAGGGTGCACATGACCAAAGTAAGTGGATTTGGTATGGAGACTTGAGAGTCATTGGATTTCTTGGGGAATTTTGTTTCACTTTGAATCTCTTTCATTTTTTTCAGGTGACTGACCAGTTGTACTGATGAACAGTTGGGCTTTCCTTTTAATGTGTTTTCTTAAGAATTGATTCACTCTTATGGAATAGGGAACCTAAATGTGATAGAATTCATGCTTTTTGGTTCTTGACTACAAAGCAATACACCAGAAGGTACATGGTTTAGCTTAAAACAGTAACATTCAGAAAGTTCTTTGTCATTTATATGATAGTGTGTTCTGTGCACATAGAGTGCATTCATTTGCTGTAAAGATTTATCCTAGACCATATTTGTGAATAACCCTCAGAAAATAATTAGCATGGTTTTATCTCTTGGTTAGCTTGAGTTTAAGGAGTTCATCCTTTATGACCTTGAAGCAGTGGCATTTCTTTTTGGAAGGTCTTAAATTCTTCTAGGCACTTGTCACTAAGCCCGGTAGAATATTGTTTTTCTAGTATATTTTGTACCTCTTGCTGACTATCTTGTGGTTGTTTCCTAAAACCATTCTTGGCCTATGATTGTGCACAAATAGCTATTTACAACTACCTCACAGATTTTTGTTGTGCTTTCCTGGATCCTGAAGTTTCTTTAGAGTGTTTTTAAAATATAGGATGTTTTTAAAATATAGGATGTTTGAAAGGTTAATATTTTATAATTAAGAACAAAGCCATCATGGGATACATGGGTGGCTCAGTTGGTTGGGTGGCTGCCGTGGCCCAGGTCATGATCTCAGGGTCCTGGAATCAGGGTCCTGGAACTGAGCCCTTCGTTAGGCTCCCTGCTTAACAGGCAGTCTGCTTTTCCCTCTCTCTCCGCCGCCCCCCCCCCTTGTGCGCTCGCTCTCTCTCAAATCTTAAAATTTTTTTTTTTAAAAAAGGCCATCATATAGGTCATCGTCATTTATCTTTTGGAATATAGCATTATGTTTTTGATTCGTTCAGCACATTTTTTAGTCAGCTCATAGGGTTATTAAAATTTGGAGATTAGTAAGAGTCAGTGTGGTAAAATTCCTCACTTTTAAGGCTTTAGAAAAGTTATCTGACAAAGTCTTTAAGGGCTTTTATGCTTCTTAAATCTAAATTGGAAGACAGGGCCTGGAAATCTTAGCAGTGAAATAATGGGTGTGAATGAAGGCTGATGTAAACAATGGCTTTACCTTAAGAGAAAAGAATGTATCAGTGGAAGTTTGAATGCTTGGAGTCTAGAAAGGTGAGACCCAAAAAGGGTAGGAAGGAAAGGCAGTGATGTTTATTGGGTGCCTGCTTTCTGTTCACTTCCTTCCCTTCCTTGCTGCACTCTTATTTCTGATAATTTGTAGGTTCTTTGGGTTTCCTATGTATAAATCATATTATCTGTGACCGAAGACTTTTAGCTTTTTCTTAACATTTTCATCATCTTTTACTTTGCTGGCTAAGACATCCAGTACAATCAAATAAAGTTTGGATGGTGAGCTTTCTTACGTATTTCCCTCATTCTGAAGGGACTCCTTCTAAGGTTTCACTGTTAAGATTGCTATTTGCCCTAGGTTTTGGATTAGGTTGAAAAAGTTCTCTTTTTCTCCTTTTTATAAGGTTTTATTTTTTTAAAGATTTTATTTTTTAAGTAATCTCCTCTGCCCAAGGTGAAATTTGAATTACTACTCTAAGAACAAGAGTTGCAGGCCTTACTGACTGAGCCAGCCAGGCACCCCTTGCTCTAAGGTTTTAAAATCAGGAATGGATGTTGAATTTTATCACTTCACTTTTCTGTTTCTACTGAGTGATTTACATAATTTTATTCTTTAATAATAGGTAAATTAATGGATGAAATTTTCTAACGTTAAGCTATTGTTTCTGGGGTAAGTTATGATTATAACTGATCATAATTAGTTATGATGAATTATTTTTTCCATGTTTTATTATTGTTGTTAACTTTGCTATATTTTTAAAAAGAAAAAAAAATCTGTGTTTGTGAATGAACTTAACCTGTGATTGTCCCTTTTCCATAGTAATCATTCAGTTCTGTTTTGGTATGTCGAACTGGCAAATAGTCGATGGCAATGTCTTACATATTGTTAGAATTTGGATTTGGGGTACTTAGTAACCTGGGAAAGGCTGGCTGTGTGTATGTGTATGTACATATATATGTATATATACACACACACGTGTATATATAATAGTTGTGAAAATACGGTTGGTTGATGTTGACTAGGAAGAGTACATAGAGTGAGAACAGAAGTGGGGATGGAATACGACATTTTTGGGGCCAACTGGTCGTGGTAAAGCCAGTGACTAGTTTGTTGGAAAGACAAGTGTGAGGAAGAGGTGGTTTCAAATGATGGATAAACTTGGTTTTCAGTTTTTAACTGTGATGGATAGAAGCGTGATGTGAGGTTAAGGAAAGTAGAAATGGCAAGTGTAGTGCTTTTGAAAAAGTATAGTGATAGAAGGAAGGGGGGCACCGGTAAAGGTGGACACAGGCAGTTTTGAGGGAAGTTTTTATTGATTTATTTTTAAGGATGAATGAGACTTCATGTTTCTTAGGTGAAGCATAGAGAGGGAGAGAGTATTTGTATATCTGCCTCAATCTTTGCCAAACAAGACTTCAATGTAATATTATGTATCCTTATGTAATTGAGGATTGTATTTGCCCTTCAGAATGTTTCCAAACATGACTTATTTTAGTACTCTAATTGGAGAGGGAAATTTATCACCTGGTTAGTTTCTTTCTGGCAAATCAGCCCTCAGATACTAATGAAAGCCTCAGGGAGAGAGAACATTTAGGTTGGAGAGTGAGTAGTTCAGTTAATATTAGGTCATTTTACCAAGCATAAAAGTCACAAAACAACAGTGGCTTAAGCAAGATAAAAGCTTATTTGTGATCACACAAATTCTATAGGGCAGTTTCAGTAAGGGAGGCTGAGAAATAGATTTTATTTTTAGCAGGAGCATGTATTTAGCTAAAAAGTGAGGGCTATAGGATGAAAGAAAAAGGGAGGAAAGACTGAGAAATTGTGTTTGTATCTACACAGTAAGAGGCAAAGTCTTAAATATAATTCATCTCTTACATGAAAGGTGATATTTGCATAAATGTTTAAGAAGTCAAAATGCATATGCTTGTGTCTAGGCTCTACTTACTAGCTCTATGACCCTGAACGAATTACTTAATTTTTCTCTTTGTGTCATAGTATTTTTCTAATAAGATGGAGAATAGTACTTAATAGAGGGTACCTCATAAATTGGTGTGAGAATTAAATAAGATAATCTAAGTCATTGACTAAACCAGTGTCTTACATGATTTAAGCCACAACGGTTGTTGTCATTTGCCTTTGCTTTTCAAGGACCGAGGGTGCATGGAAGGACAAAACAAAAACAAAACAACAACAACAAAACCTTATATTATGTACAGGGTATCAAAAAGTGAGTTAAATATTACACATTAAGATGTAATTGATAAAAAGCAATTTCAGATTTCATAAGAACCAGTGTATGTAAGACTGGATTTTATTGGAAGCCTTGGAAGGTGCCCAGAGTTAGCCTAACTTCAAAGTTTAAGTCCCATCTCTCCACAAGACCACCTCACTTCTGACACCGCCTGCAATTTCAGGGATCTCCCACAACCACCCTCAGGTTTGGTAATTTGCTAGCAGTCATAGAGCTTAACTGAAAGCTGTTATACTCACAGAAGGATTGTAGATTATAGGGAGAGGATAGAGTTTACAGTCAGCCAAAGGAGAAAGCACATTGGGTAAAGTCCAGGAAGGTTCCAGATGTAGAGCTTCTAGTGTCTTCTCCCCCCAGAGTGTGCCAGTACATATTGCTAACCAGGTATTCAGAGTTTTTATTGAGGCTTTGTTAAATAGGCATGATTAATTGATTGCCCACATGATTGAACTCATTCTCAGTGAAACTGTTTTACCCAGAACCCTCACCTGAAGTCATATAGTTGGTGTTTTCTAGTGTGGCCTGCCCTAACTCTAGGACTCTCAGATGTGGCCAACCCCACGCTAAGATTGGGTATGGCTAGCAGTCACCATGAAGAAGAATGCTTTAGTCAGATATGAAAGATAACCTCCCAGAAGTTGAGGATAAAGGCCAGACTTCTCTTTGGACGGGGCCAGATTGTTTACTGCACAGAAAGATACAAGGCACTGATGGAAAGGTAGAGGAAACATACAGGTGCAAGCTCAACATTGATATCTGTTGAAGATCTCAAAGTTACAAAAAATCTTCAAAATACATAAGTAAAAGATGAACTAGGTGAAAATAAACATCCAAAAGAGTTGATTTAGCTGGTGTAATGGGAAATCTGAAAATTTGGCCACTAAAAATTTGAGGAACCCCTTGAAAGGAGACCAAAATGAAAATAAAAATTTGATATGTGTATATAGAGAGAAGAAAACTATCAGAGAGATTAGGGTGTTTGATATAATTAATGGTTACATTTTATGAAGTGCTTCTACTTACCTTGGATACCAGTAGCCAAGTGGTGTAGTCGGGGTAGTATTAATATGTGTTTACCCAGAAAGTACTGATCTTGTGGGTTTTTAATGATTTGTGTCAGATTGCAGAGTAAGTTTGGGCAGAGCTGGAAAGAGAATTGTCTCCTGGCCTTTGGATTAAGTACTTTTACCTTAGGTGCTTTTTGTCCTCAACTATAAAATGACTCTTCTCGGCACCCAGTTAATGGGAGATCTAGCTCAGTTCCTTGGGACTCCGGAGTTCCTGTTGAGGACTAGACTGGTCTTTCTTTAAACTCCAGGTTATGGTGGTTATTCCATGCTGAATGTATTCACTAAACTGCTAAACAAAAAATTATTTTGAGGGATAGATGCAAATCTACAGATCTTTTGGTTTTCAAAATATTTCTGAATGAGACCGCACAAGTATTGCAACAGTATAGGTTCTGCTGAACAACGTTTGGATGCCATAACAATAACGAAAGTGGGGAAAAGTGACTGGAGGCTTTCTTCCAGAGTACTAAAATTTAGATGGTTCAGTTTTTTAATTTTTAAAAATAATTGTCTAATTTGAAGATTGTTTACATATACGTGTTGCTCTCAAATATACTTCTTTGTTTTTAGAGAAATAATTGATATTAGCATTTAATTAGTAAAAATAGTAAATGAAAATGGGCTTCCCGGTACTCATGCTCATTATGTCTTTTATTTCTAAGGTGATCTTGAAGGCCCCAGCTGCCATTACGGGCATATGGGCAAAGGAGTCAGGGATGGAAAAGAGAGGGCATAGCTCTCTGCTAGTTCTGCAGGAGGCTCGCCACATTTTAAGAGCATTTGATGCCCTCTAAATCCTTGTAGGTTTGCCCAGAAGCTGTTATGTCATTCAGTGCAGGGATGCTGAAAAGTTGCAGGGTGTCCCTGGGTATTGGTCCATGGTGTCTGAGGACACTGATATTATCCCAGATCATTAAATGGCTGTGTGTGTGTGTGTGTGTGTGTGTGTGTGTGTGTGTGTGTGGTGAGGAAGAGGATAGGTGGTAAGGGAAGGAAGGAAACTTGAGTTGGTAAGGACTTCTCTGTACTCTCAGACTCCTGTGTCATCTCATCTGCTCCTCACAACAGTCTTGCAAGGTTGGTGGGAATACTCTTCACAGATGGGAAAAGGAGCTTCAGAGAGGTGATACACATCTAATGTCACACAGCAAAAAAGTGGCGGGTTCTACCAAAGCCTTAGTTGGTTGATGGCATAGTTTGAGGACATTCATCTATGACAGTGTTTCATGGCATGCTAAAAGGGGTGTGCTAGAAGGGGGATTGTGACTAAAAAAGGTTGGGCAGTATTATGCTAGGTACCTTTATTGCAGAACTTCGCAGAGCCTTTGAAATACCCATGTGCATTGTGAAGCTTTGAATGTATTGTGGCCCTTAGGGTGGGCTCGAGAAGGCGGCATGTAATCCCCAGCTGTTTGTGGAGGTTTGCTGGTGCATGAGGGTGCTTCTAAAGTGATGCTCAGGGGGCGCCTGGGTGGCTCAGTGGGTTAAAGCCGCTGCCTTCGGCTCAGGTCATGATCCCAGCGTCCTGGGATCGAGCCCCGCATCGGGCTCTCTGCTCAGCAGGGAGCCTGCTTCCTCCCTTCTCTCTCTGCCTGCCTCTCTGCCTACTTGTGATCTGTCTGTCAAATAAATAAATAAAATCTTTAAAAAAAAAAAATAAAAAAATAAAAAAAAAAAATAAAAAATAAAGTGATGCTCAGGTGAGCCATTGCAAACATGGTTGGGGGCCTGCATGTGCCTTTCAGTGGTAACATGGTGCTTGGAGCTAGAAAGGGGAAGCACTGTTCCTGACGGAGTCTCTCGCACTCATCAGGACAGAAACTGCCCTTGAAAGAACCAGTCCTTCCTGTTTGATGGTACTCTTCTTTGGGACTTAGTCCCAGGCCTTCTGCTTTCCTCACTCTGTGTGCATTGTTTGCTCACCGAGTGAGGGAGTTGGGAGCATTCTCAGGTGGAAGTGACAGAACACTTAACTGGTTCAGCTCCACAGTGCCCGAAATCTGGAGACTGGCAGTTGAAGGCCCTGTTGCAACCTAATGATAGCAGCAGCACTTTACGTCTTTCTTTTCTTTTCCTGAACCATGTTGGCCATTTATTCCTAGGCCTTTTGCCTGCAAAATGGCTGTCACAGTTTTAGGCATCACAACCACAGGTGAAGATAGGAGTAGGTATTTCTGTAGGTTTGGTCTTAGTAGCTAACAGGCCCTTTTCTCAAATGGTTCTGTCCATTTTTTAATTCCAAAAGGAAATTATTTCCTAGTAGCCCTCCTTTACCTCTGTGGTTGGAATAGGGTTGTGTGATCACCCCTAGCTGCAGGGGCATTTGAGAAAGACTTGGTTGACGTAGACGCATTATTTGTGGGCTGGGCACAGTGTTTCTCTGTTGGTAAGGAGAGGGGGGCGGTTTGGAAGGCCGATGATGCCCTTTTTTGCCTGAGTCTCCTGAATGGAGCAGCCCAGGATTGCTCACGAATTCACCCACGGGCCAGCTTTGGCTTATCCTTGCTGCAGTCTTCCCACCTCCACTCTGTCTGGAGGCCCCGTGGATTCTTTCTCCCTGCCTTCAGGTGCCTCTGTGTTTGCCCTGTCTCTGGTGTTCTCTCCTGTTTCCCTCATCCGCTCCTTTTTACTGCTAGCAATCCAGTTTTTTCTCTAAACATTTAACATTTTATGTTTAATATTAGACTGTAAACTGATACTTTTCTCTGGATGTTCTGTGATTTTTAAACACATGTATGTATTCCCATAATCACTATAATTGGGTTACATAACAATGCTTTCATCCCCCAAAACTCTCTTATGTGTTATTCCTTTATAGTTAATTCTCCCCCATCCATACTTCCTGGCAACCACTGACCTACTCACCATCCTTAGATTTTTGTCTTTTTGAGAATGTCATGTAAAAGGAATAAAGTGGAATGTAACGTTTAGGGATGGGCTTCTTTCATTCACGGAGTAATACCTTTGAAATTCATTCAAGTGTGTATGAATAGTTTCTTTTTATTTTGAGTAGTATTCCATAGTGTGGCTAGACCACAGTATAAACAGTGGTTTGTTTATTTACTTGGTGAAGGATACCTTGGTGGTTTCCAGTTTTTGCCTATTATGGGTAAAGCCGTTATAAACATTTCTGTATAGGATTTTCCCTCCGGTTTTTTTTAGAAATTGTGGTAGAATACACATAACACTTATTACTTTAGCTAATTTTAAGTGTACAGTGCATTGGTATTAAATGCACTCATATTGTTGTGCGACCATCTCCAGAACTCTTGATCTTGCAAAACTGAAGCTCTACCCATTAAAACAGTAACTTCCCATTTCCCTTTCTCCCCCCATCCTCTGACAACCACCATTCTACTCTGTAGGATTTTGGTTATCCTAAATATCTCACATAAGTGAAATCATATAGTACTTGTCCTTTTGTGATGGACTTATGAATAGGTTTTTGTATGAACATACACCTTCACTTTGCCGGGATAAATTTCCAGTGCTGTTGCTGAATTTTGTGGTAGTTACATATTCAATTTCTTAAGAAACTGGCTGTACCATTTTCTGTTTCCACCAGCAATGTTGTAGGTCTGGCAGAGTTTGAATTGAATTTCTAGAGAGTTGACTCTGGTGACTACTGAGATATTTACCCTTAGAGCAGTCATCATTGGCTGATGTAGAAGACAGTAACTACCACTCCTGTATTCATTCATGTAGATGGGGGTAGAAGTGGAGAGAAGATTGAGCTCTCACAAAAGTAGGCCAGGGTAGAAAGCCCTGTAGGTGTCCACTGCGGTTGTGGTGTTCAAACCTGTATGCATACCAGAATTCATCAGAGGAGCTCTTCATAAAACACAGTCATGGGTTTCATACAGACCTACTGAATTGGAATCTGTACTCTCTTAATTCCCACAACACTTGGGAATTGTGTTAAGATCTGTAGGATTTTCAAAATATAAAAGTTTTCGAAGCATATCATGTACTAATAGTAATAAATGAAAAATTTCCCTAGATCTTCTCTTTTCTACTTATCTCTTTCCTTGACCCTGTATTTATATTTTTGTCCCTTCCCCATACTTAATTCTATTTTTAATTTTCTCTCCCCCGTCTTGTTTTTGCTGTTTTTTTTTTTCTCTTTCCCCCTTCCTTTTCTTTCTTCAAGTCTTCTGATAAGTTATTGATTGTTCTTTGCTCTGTTCTCACTGCTCCTGCAATTGTAACTTTCTTTCTAGGTTCCCTCTTCTTCCACCTTGTAAAGTGTTTGGTCTTCAGCATCCAGGGCTCATAACAAGTTATATTTATCCTATTTGGGCAGATATATCTAAGTCTCTCTCACATATCATCCTTACCTTTTAATGGCTGGAGTAGGAAACATCTAACAGGGTTTGGCTCAGGAAACTGTAAATTTTAGGTTCAAAGATTGAAGTTCTTAAGGATCATTCTTACCAGACCCTTTTTTATTCTCCTCTTATAGGGAAGAAGAGGAACGTTTGAGAAATAAAATTCGAGCAGATCACGAGAAGGCCTTGGAAGAAGCAAAAGAAAAATTGAAAAAGTCGAGAGAGGAAATTCGAGCAGAAATTCAGACAGAGAAAAATAAGGTAGTCCAAGAGATGAAGGCAAAAGAGAAGAAGCCACTGCCACCAGTCCCTATACCAAATCTAATAGGAATAAATGGTGGAGACCCAGAAGATAATGACATAAGAAAGAAAAGGGAAAAAATTAAAGAGGTAATAAAACAAGATTTATGATGTGGAGAGGTTATGGTATTTGACTGGATTTAAATGTATATGCATTTGTATCATCTATGGTGTCATACTTTCTTCTTGTTTGTTTTGGGGTCATGCTCATAGTTCAGATTCCAAGTTGGCAATAATCTTTCTTAATAGGAATTATAAGATAATTATTGGACACTTGAAATTTTGATATAATGTTGTTTGGATCATTATACCACTCCGTGTTGAGGGAGCTTTTGATATTCAACATTTTATAAATAATGTAGAATAGATCTGTAAATAATTTATCATTGAATAAGAAATTTCTGAAGTGTTTAGTTACAGGGGACTCTGCTAGATACTATGCAAATCTCCTCATAAACATGCCTCTGAAAAATTAGCATTTTATCTGCCATCTTTTAAAGAACAGGTCATCAAACCCTTCACCCATACTGCAGATATCTTCCAAAGAGTCTCAAAAGATTAAAGAATGGGGAACGATTGACTTCAGGATTCTTTAAATGTTTAGTCTCAGAAGTCTTTCAAATTGTTATTCTAGGAATTACTTGGAGGTAAAGAGAATGCCATAGTATGTGTGTGTGTGTAGGGAGGGGGCGGAATTTAGTGAATACTACAGTTAAGTTTTGTTAATTAGAACTCCGGCTGATTCTTGGTAAAGTACTGCCTGTGAAGAAAAACAGGTTGTAACAGCATCAGCAATATTTCAGAGGGATTATTTATCATAAAAGAAGATGGTAAGTTTAGTTCGAATAGTTAAATATCTATTTGGAAATATTCTAGTAATGATTATGAAAGACTTAGCAGGTACTTAAAGCTTGGCCTTATGAATTATTATGAAACCTTGACCTTGATGGAATCAAACTAGAGCTGTACTCTGATGTTACCTCAGCTCTGGAGACTCTTATGTGCTGGCTGCTATAGGCACTTTCTTTGGACTGTATTGAGAAACATTGATAGATTTTTTTTTTTTTTTTGAGATGACTGACCTAGTTTTTGGATGTAACTAGAATTTATTGAAACACTTTCTTATGTACATAATAATTCAAATAATAGTGTGTGTTTAGGGGACTCCCAAGACCACCACAGCCTCAGTGATTTGCTAGAAGTATTCCCAGAACTCAGCAAAGCTGTTGTATTCATGGTTTGGGTTTATTGCAGCAGTAGCATGCAGATTAAAGTTAGTAATAGGAAAGGCCCATATGACAGAACCCAGGAGATACCAGATGCAAGTTTCTAGCTGTCCTCTTTCAGTGGAGTGGTATGGACAGTGTTTAACTGTCCCAGCAATGGTGTATGGTAAGGAAGTATCGTAAACCAGGGAAGTCCACCTGAGCCTTGCTGTCCAGGGCTTTTGTTTGAGGTTCATTACGTAGGCGTGGCTGACCTTAGTTCTCTAACACCTCCAAGAGGTCAGGCTGATATCATGTGACCCAAGGCCCCCACCATAAATCACATTGTAAAGCAGAAACTGTTCACATGGCCCAAGGCTACGCTTAAACGAAGGTACTCTAAAAGGCAGGATAATAAGATTTAGTGGTTATTTTCTAGGAGTCTGGCACAGGGCAAATCTTTCTTTGGGATGTACAGGGTTTGGACAGCCTATACTTGGTGAGTTAACCCTTTAATATTCATATATCCAGTGTTCTTACAAATCAACATGAAATATATTAAGACCTCCTGTACAGGTAGGCTCCTGTTAAACATTATGGTCACTGGCTTAGCAGGCAGAGAAAGTTGAACCTTAAGCTTATAGGGGAAGAAACTAACAAAAGGCAAGATGATGTGAACTGAGGAATATCTGCAAGTTTCAAGGATTAGAGACATTGGTTACTTCTGAAGGAAGGGGTATAAAATGACATTAGAAAGGGATTATTTGAACATTTTAAAAAGTGCTCGTAACTCCTAGATCTCCAGTTCTCCAGCTTAGGCATCCTAGCTGCTGCCTTCCCTTCCCCAACCGAAGACTAAAGTATACTATACCTTTTTGAGGGATAAATTAGAAGAGGTCTGGATTTGGGGAGTACCAGTTATGGCTGAGGGAAAACACAAAAAAGGTGGTCAGGGTGGAGGGAATAAGTGAAAAGTGTTCTGAATATTGAGACCACTTTCTCCTGCTCAACTCTCCGAATTCTGGCAGCCAGGTTTTCATATTCAATAAGCAGAAGACGGGCGGACTTCTCTCTGGGGAGACTGGCCCAAGAGAAAAGATCTACAGTGTTCCTCAGTGAAAACCCCTGGGTTTCACCTGTGGTCCCTAAGGTGAGGCTCAGCTCAAGTTTGGCTTATTCACTGACAGCATTTAATTATCTTGTAAGTGCCTCCCTCTGATGTGAAGAACAAACCAAAGATCACCAGGCATTTCAGGAAAGTTACTTACATTAGAAAACAAAACAGATGGAAGAATTCAGGAATTCAGAGAATATAGAAACAATACGGGGAGGACCAAAAAAGAAAAAAAAAATTGTCATTGGCCTGACAAAAAATGGAACTCAGGAGAATAGGAAGTTATGAAAAGGAACATTTATAGAATATGAAGGAGCTCTTAGAAATTAAAAAATATAATTTTAAAATTCAGTAGAAGAGTTGGAAGATAAAACTGAGCGTATCTCTCAGTAGAACAAAGAGATTGAGCAAATGAGAAGGTAAGATTAGTCAGGAACATTTAACAAGTGATTAGATGAGGAAAATAGATGAGAAGAAGTCAATTTAAGAAAACTGGCTGAAACTAAAGAATGTGGGTCTTAGGGATTGAAAGGACCTACCAGACATGGAACAACAATGAGCAAAAAAAAAAAAAAAAAGATTCCTACTGAAATTTTAGAAAAATAGGCATTCAAAAACAGATCCTAAAAATTTACAGAGGAAAAAAAAAAGGTTCCACTCAGAAGATGGGATTGTATATAATGGCACCTCAGATTCCTCAACCATAATATTGGAAACTGGAAGAGAGTGGAGCAATGGCTTAGAAAATTATATATTCAGCCAAATTGTGAATCAAATCTGAGGGTAAATTTAGTCATTTTCTCAGATTGCTACTGGAAAATATGCTTCAGCACAAAAATAGGAAGAGAAGAGATTTTGGCAACAAGGGATCTGTCACTAGAGAGAGAAAGGAAGGGCATTCTCAGGATTCTGAATAAGGGACTCAGCAGGGTGACTGCTGTGCTTCAGGCCAAGAGAACAGAAGTCGAGGTCAGAGCAAGAGGGATAGAGAGCTTCAGGAAGGATATATCAGAATAAAATGGAACTCTTAGTTTATCTGATGTGTTGGATTATATACTGAGACAGGTTTTGAAGCTCAACTATAATTTGGAAATAAATTCAGAATTGTTACATTAAAAACTTAAGTAAACAAACAAACAAAACCCCAAGCCCTCAGATAAGTAATTAAAAGCGGGACAAACAAAAGTTGTGTAAGGTAATATAATAATTACAAGAAAAACATGTTAATTACATTGGGAGGATGTGGGTCAGAGAAATATAAGTGGGGAAGTATATGTTGAGGCAGTGGCATAAAAGAGCTAAATTATCGTTAACTGTAGGGGAATATGGTGCATACCTAAACCTTTTTTAGAAATTAAGAACTAGCCCTTATAGACTGTATTTCAAAATACAGTGATAAATAGAAAAAATAGGTGAAGGGCGCCTGGGTGGCTTAGCTGGTTAAACAGTAGCCTTTAACTCAGGTGGTGTCATGATCCCGGTCCCATGCTGGGCTCTCTGCTCAGGAGGGAGCCTGCTTCTCCCTCTCCCTCTGCCTGCTGCTTCCTCTGCTTGTGCGCTCTTTCTCTCTCTGCCAAATAAATAAAATTTAAAAAAAATTGAGCTTTTTGAGACATGATTTTGTAAAAAATAAAATGTACCTATTTTAAGAGTACTGCTTGTTGATGAGTTTTGACAGCTGTATATACCTGTATAACAACTATTATCAAGATATTTATAATCTCAGAACGTTTTTCTTGTGCCCCTCTCTGGTCAGTCCACCCGATTCCTTGGTCACAGGCAAACACTGATCTACTTTTAGTTATTATAGGTTGTTTGTCTTTTTTAGAGTTTCAGTCAAATGGAATCATAAAGTATGAAAGTATGTGATATTTTATTTCTGGGCTTTTGCGTGGCATAATTTTTTTGAGATTAACCTATGTAGATTGCACATGAAGGTCATTTTTTCCTTAGTAGTATTCCATTATATGGATATACTATAACTTGTTTTATTTATTCACCTGTTGAACATTTGTTCAGCAGTTGTTCCAGTTTTGGGCTGTTATGGTTAAAGTTGCTGTGAACATTTGTGTACAAGTATTTGTATGGGTACATATTTTAGTTTTAATTTTAACCTTTTTGGCTGTGATCTGTTGCTGGTTAATTTTTTTGTTTATTGTCTGAAGTAAGGGCCGTGCTTCAGTTTTTGCCCATAGGGCATTCTAGTTGTTTCAGCATCATTTGTTGAAAAGATTATCCTTTTCCTATTACCTACCTTTCCAATTACCTTGGCACTTTTGTTCAAGATCCAATGATAAAATCAGTAGGTGTTGAGCCTCTTTCTGGACTCATACCTATTCCATAACCCTTAATGCCAGTAGGACCCTATATTGAATTCTTAAACTTATAGTAAGCTTTGATGTCAGGTTAAATCCTCTAATTTTGTTCTTTTTAAAAATTGCTTTGGCAAAAAAAAAAAAAATGCTTTGGCATTTCTGGGTCCTTTGCCTTTCTAGAATAGCTTCTTTATGAAAATAGATGGTTGCTGGATTTTGATTGGGATTTTATTGAATCTGTAGATGTATTAGGAAGAATTATTAACAATAGTGTTCCATGAACATGTTACATGTTTCCACTTATTTAGGTTTTCTTTGGTTTCTCAGCAGTGTTTTATAGTTTTATAGTTTATAGTTTATAGTTTTATAGTTATAGTTTTATATATGTTTTATAGTTCTCAGTATATAATTCTTTTACATATTGTTAACATATGATGATGCTAATATAAATGGAATTGCTTACTACTAGCATATAGAAATATATTTGATTTTAGCTTTCTGAACTAGTTTCCCTGGTACTTTATTGAAGTCATTCTTGTGGATTTTTCTTTTTTAGATTGCTTAGGATTCTCCTTATACATAGTAATGTCCTCTGTGAATAGAGGTACTTTTCCGTTTTCCTTTTTGATTTTTATGCTTTTTATTTCTTTTTCTTGTATTATTACATTGGCTAGGACTTCCAGTACATTGTTGAAAATAAATGGTGAGAATGGACATACTTGATCTCAACTTTAGGGGTTAAGCATTTAGTCTTTTACCATTAAGTATGATGTTAGCTATAGGTTTTTTGAAGATCCCCCTTTTTAGGTTGTAGACATTTCCTTGTAGTTTACTGAGAGGTTTTTTTTTTTATCATGAATGGGTGTTGAATCTTGTCAGGTGCTTTGTCTACCGGTATAAAAATGATTGTTTGATGTTTTTCCTTTTATATTATTCTGAATTATATTAATTGATGTTTGAATGTTAAATCAGTCTTCTGTTTGTAGGTTAAACTGTTCTTGATCATTACGCAGTATCTTCTCTCTCTTGCTGATTTTCGTTAAGGAATTTTGTGTTTTGTTTTGTTTTTTTAAAGATTTTATTTATTTATTTGCCAGGGATAGAGAGAGAGAGAGAGAGAGCAAGCGAGTGCGCAAGAGCACACAAGCAGGGGAGCAGCCCACAGAGAGAGAAGCAGGCTGTCTGCTGAGCAAGGAGCCTGATGGGGGAGTTGATCACAGGACTCTAGGATCATGACCTAAGCTGAAGGCAGACCCTTCACTGATTGAGTCACTCAGGCATCCCTCATTAGGGAATTTTGAATCTGTGTTTTTGAGAGATGCTGGTTTTCAGTTTCCTTGTAATATCTTTGTCTGGTTTTGGTTTCTGAATAATGCAAGCTGCAAAAAAACAAGTTGAGGAATATTTTAATGAATAGTATACTGATAATTGAATAGATTTTTGATATACCACAGTCCACTGTTAAAAACTGTTATATAATTAAATACTCTGCTGTTACGTAGCTTGGAGCTCCTTGGGTTGTGAGAAGTGCAGTTCAAGCTAGTTGATAAAAAAAATATTTATTAGCTTAGTGGCTCTAAATGAGGGCTTCAAGCTTGGCTTAAGTCCACATCTTAGATGTCATTGTTAATAATATACTCTTCTGTCCTTTTGTTGTTTAGTTTCTCCATATTGGGTGAGTGTTAGCTTCCATCAGCTCCACGATGATATATTATGTACATCTTGAGATTACAAATCGAGAGAGTCCCTTCCTTTATGCGTAAAGGGACTTGATTGCTGCTACTTGAATCACACCTAGTCACTTTGTTTAGGTCAGGAGTTGGCAAAATACAGCCTGCAGGCCAAGTTTTTGTTTTTTGTTTTTTGTTTTTGTTTTTGTTTTTTTTTTCCTGTTGTGTAGACTGAGGTTAAACATGGTTATGTGTGTTGTCACACTGGTACAAATGGTAATAGAATAATATCCTAATGTAGGAGACACAGGAGAATAGGTAAGGCTATACATACATGATCTAGATAGATGAAATAACAGTCTGTGAGTAATGTAAATTGCTGGATTATAATTTTTCCTTTCTCAGATGATGAAACATGCCTGGGATAATTATAGGATATATGGATGGGGACATAATGAACTCAGACCTATTGCACGGAAAGGACACTCCACTAATATATTTGGTAAGTTTACTTCTTCTAATTATACATCCACTGCTATATCCATTTTCTACCTCCATCTTTAAAATAGAATCTAACTTTTTAAGTATTTTATAAAACCTGAGTATTTCTATGTAACAATAATTTGAATTATAACAAGTACATAACATGTACCTTTTTTTTTTTAAGTTTCAGTCAAGATTTAGTGATAGTTACTTTGGAATATACAGATGATGTGGTAGATTTTCTATATATATATATAGATGCCATTCATTTATTTGAGTATTTTGCAGCTTTTTCTGCCATTTCTTTTTTTAGTATCAGGGAAGTTTGGTACCTATTTGTAATTTTTCTTCAACACAGTTCTAATACTCCTCATATTATAGAGGAGGAGGGGATGCAGAAGAAAGCAGCAGTCCTCATTGCTTTGTGGATGCCCCATTGTGAGACATTAGTGCAGGAAAAGGCATTATATTTAATGGTTAATTAAAATTAGATCCTCTCTTCAAGTAAGTATTTCTTTATATTAAATTCAGTGGTAAACTGTGAGTCCTTTTAAAGGATTGGAGTATAAATGTGTACTGAAAATAAAGGTTGGGTGTTAATTTTCTACTCATTTCCTTAAACCTGATTTCTCAGAACATCTACTGTATTAAAAATTATCAAAGAGATACGGGTCCTAGGCAAGGTAGTAGGTAAATAACATATATTACGTCATTTAATCATCATAGCAATGACTGTCTAAGGAAGGATTGTTTGCTGAATTTAAATTCAGAATATAAATGAGTTTTTAGGTAACCAAAAATTCCATTTCTTGTAAATCAATATAAGTCTTTTAACGAGCAAAAGGGTATTTCTTTCTTAACTGAACATTTTATTAAAATCCTAATGGAGCAGTTTTGACTTAATGTTTTTTTCTTTTAAAAAATATATATATTTTATGGGGCGCCTGGGTACCTCAGTGGGTTAAAGCCTCTGCCTTCGACTCAGGTTATGATCTCAGGGTCCTGGGATTGAGCCCCGCCTCGGGCTGTCTGCTCAGCGGGGAGCCTGCTTTCCTTCCTCTCTTTCTCTGCCTGCCTCTCTGCCTACTTGTGATCTCTGTCAAATTAAAAAAAAAAAATCTTAAAAAAAAAAATATATATATATTTTATGAAAGGTGGTTTGACTTGTAATTTTGTCAGACTTCTTCGAATGTAAACTTTGTGGATCACTCTTTGGTTAGGTTGGTAAGTGACTGGGGCATGGCAAGTTCAAATAATTGTCAGGTGAGTTCTTGCCAGCTGGTTGGTTATTAGAGCACTTAGGCTGATTTAGTGGGTAAACTGAGAGTTGTCTATAAGATCCTAAAAGTTAAAGGAAGTTAGAGTTGGAAAGGGAAGCTTTACAAAGTGAGCCCTTTCATTCTGAGTTAACTAGGTACAGAGGCAAGGTTTTGCCAGTGGTCCTCCATTTCCGAGGGATTGCCATGTAAAATGAAAGCAATTAAATACATTTCAATAAAAAGTTTTATTTTCCTTGCTACCAGTCTGGCAAGAGATCAGTAACTTTAGGGATTCTATAATTTGGTTAGTGAATAAGACTATTTATTTTCCTTTAGAACAATAGTCATATGCACATTAATAGAAAACTCAATAGTATTTATATAGTTCATATTGCTGTGGACTGAATTGTGTCCCCTATAAATTGATATGCTGAAGCTCTAACCCCTAAGTCAGTATATATGGAGGTGGAGCCTTGAGGAGTTAATAAAGTTAAATGAGGTTATAAGTGTGGGGCCCTAATCTGATCGATAGGGCAGGAGCCCTTAAGAGAAGAAGAGGAGGCACCAGAGCTCACTCTCCCCATGCACATGCACCAAGGAAAGGTCATATGATGACATAGTAGGAATATGGATGTCTACAAGCCTTCACTGAAATCCAGAACCTTTATTTGGACTTTTACAGCCTCCAGAACTATGAGCAAATAAATTTCTCTTGTTTAAGCCTCCTAGTCTATATATTTCATTATGGTTGCCCAAGCAGAGTAATAAATGTACTATATACTGCGGGCTGGTTTTAGAGATTTATGTGAATGAATTTATTTTGCATTCAAAACAACCCTAAGAGGCAGGTGCCGTGGTTACTGTTTCCATTTTACAGATAAGGAAATTGAAGCACACTTATGGTTAACTAATTTGCCCAGTGTCACCCAGTTAGTAAATAATGGAGGCAAGATTTGAATCCCAGCAGTCTAGTGCCATGGTCCCTTTTTCTAATCACCATTCCACAGTTTCAGTAGACTCTAAAGACAGAAAAACATGAATAGTAGAACACAGGGAAAAAAACCCCACCATAAGAAGAAAGTGGTAGAAAAAGTAAAAATGCAACCTATAGAATTTTCAGTAATGAAAATTAGGTGCTTGTGTCTTTAATTAAAATTTTTGAGTGGTTACAAATAGTTTCAAGTATACAATATAATGATACAGAAATTCTATACATTATTTAGTGCTCATCATGGTAAGGGTACTGTTAATCTTCTTTACCTATTTCACCCCCATCCCCACCTACCTCCTCTCTGGCAACCATCAGTTTATTCTCTGTAGTTAAGAGTTTGTTTCTTGGTTTACCTCTCCCCCCCCACCCCCCGCCCCGCCACCATGTTCATTTGTTCTGTTTCTTAATTTCCACGTAGGAGTGAAATCATGATGTTTGTCTTTCTCTGGCTGACTTATTTCGCTTAGCATTATATCATCAAGAGCCATCCGTGTTGTTGTAAATGGCAAGATTTTATTCTATTTTTATGGCTGAGTAATATTTTATTGTATATGTACACCATATCTTTTTTTATCCACTTATCTGTCAGTGGATAATTGGGTTGCTTCCCTGTCTTGACTATTATCAACAATGCTGTAGTAAACATAGGGGTGCATTTATCTTTTCAAATTTGTTTTCATTTTCTTTGGGTAAATAGCCAGTAGTAGAATTACTGGATCATATAGTAATTGTTTTTAATTTTTGAGGAACCTTCATGCTGTTTTCTACAGTTGGCTGCACCAGCTTGTATTCCCACTAATAGTACTTGAGGGTTCCTTTTTCTCCACATCCTTGCCAACTCTTGTTATTTCTTGTGTCTTTGGTTTTAGTCATGATAGGTGTGAGGTGATAATCTCATAGTGGTTTTGTTTTGTGTTTCCCTGATGATGAGTGATGTTAAGCATCCTTTCATGTGTCTGCTGGCCATCTATATGTCTCCTTTGGAAAAATAGCTATTTGTTGATCTTTTTTCTATTTTCTTTATGTTTTCAGTTTGATTTTTGCTCTTTACTATTTTCTTTCTTCCACATACTTGGGTAGATTTAGCTTTAATTTTCTTCTTTAAGTGGAAGCCTAGAGTATGGATTTGAGATCCTCTTTTCCAGTGTAAGCATTTAATGCTATAAATTAACTGTGAGATGTTGCTTTTTTATATCCCAAAGATTTTGATACATGTGTTTTAGTTTTCATTTAATTCGATATGTTTTAAAATTTCCTCTGGGGAACCATCTTGCACTGTTTGCAGGAATACAAACTGGTGCAACCATTCTGGAAAGCAGTATGGAGGTTCTTCAAAAGGTTAAAAATAGAACTACCCTATGACCCAGCAGTTGCACTGCTAGGTACTATACGAAGGATACAAAAATACTAATGTAAAGGGATACTTGCACCCTACTGTTTGTAGCACGATTATTTGCAATAGCCAAATTATGGAAAGAGCCTAATGTTCATCACTTGATGAATGGATGAAGAAGATGTGGTGTAGATAGTCCAAGGTGGTGGAGGAGTAGGAGATCTTAGTTTTGTCTGTTCCCAGGTTGAGCTAGATAGCTGTCACATCATTCTGACCACCTGTGAACTCAACCAGAGATCTAAGAAAAGAATTGCTGCCATTCTGCCACTAGTAAAGTGACCACTTTCTGCAAGGTAGGAGGTGTAGACAAATGAATCTGAGGTGATACCTGGGAAGATAAACCACAGGGGGAGGGATCCTCTGTAAGCCAGCTATGGAAAGTAATATAATAGTGGAGTGCAAAATCAGAACTTGTGCAAGTTTGCTCCACTGAGGGACATCCCTGCCTGAAAGGCTGTCAGGTGGTGAAGCAGGGTGGAATCCTAGGTGGGACAGTGTGGTCTCAGGATCCCTAGGGTCACAGAAAGACTGGGGTTGCCTCAGTGCAGCAGAGTTCCCAGGTGTCCAAGTGGGGAAGCTGGCTGTAATCAGATGAGCCCAGGAGTGGGCTTTTAGCTTGCTCTTGTAAACTGTGAACCTCTGAACAGTTGGGTGACTGCTCTCAGAGCAAGGGCCCAGCAAGTGGCAGAACCACGGCGAGACCCCCTTCCCTCCCTTTCCCTTCCCTGGGAAGAGCGGCACAGATGCACATTGCAGGAGTCAGCAAGGTTTGGAGACACAAATGGGGCTTGCATGACTGAGATAGAAATGCTTGGTCACAGGCTGGGTGAGCACAGAGTGCAGATGGAGTCCAGGAAGATAGGGGAGTGATTGACTGTTTTTCCCTGAGAGGGCCTGAAGAGTGGGGGCCTAAGCTTTCAGCTCTGGGTCTAGTGATTGGGAGGCCGCCATTTTCATTCTCATCCTCTACAGTGGCTCGGAAAGCCTTAAGGGAACAAAAGACACATAGAGCAATCCTGAGGACCTTCCTTAGCCAGGCCCCCTGGCAAGAGTGGTGCAGTTCTGTCTGGGGGAAAGAAACCTGAGAATCAGTGCAACAGGTGCCTCCCCCAGAAGATCAGCAAGAACATCAAGCCAAGACCCAGTTCACCAGTCACACAGAACTGTAAAACTCCAGTGCTGGGGAAAATACTATATAGAATTCATGGTTTTTTCCCCACGATTCTTTAGCTTTCAATTTTAGTTTTTTTTCTTTCCTTTTTCAACCAATTTCTTATTTTATTAACTCTTTTTTAAAATCTTTTAGAATTTTCTTTTTTTTTCTTTTTTTTTAATTTTTATTTATTTATTTGACAGAGATCACAAGTAGGCAGAGAGGAGGAAGCAGGCTCCCCGCTGAGCAGAGAGCCCGATGCGGGGCTCGATCCCAGGACCCTGGGATCATGACCTGAGCCGAAGGCAGAGGCCTTAACCCACTGAGCCACCCAGGCGCACCCCTCTTTTAGAATTTTCATCTTGACATTTACATTCTATCCTTTCATTCATTGTATTTAATTATATATATATATACACATATATGTATATATATATATTTTTCCTTCTTCCTTTACAATTTTGGGATGCAGTTTCTTCTAACAAACAGACCAAAATACACCCAGAATCTAGTGTATTGCTCTGTTTTTGTCACCTGTCTGATCATATTTTCTTTCTTCAAGTCTTTTTAAATTTTCCTCTTTACAGTTACATTCTATCCTTTCAATGTATTTAATTTTATTTTTGTATCTATATGTTTCTCTTTCTTTACAGTTTTGGGATGTAATTTCTTCTACCAAACAGACCAGAATATACTCAGGATATAGTGTTTTGCTCTGGTCTGTTCATCTGTCTATTTATAGTCCTTCTTTTTTTTTTTGGCTTTTAATTTCCATTTTTACGGTTACATTCTGTGCTTTCATTGTATTTAATTGTATTGTACATATGTAAGTTTTTTTTTTCTTTGTAAATTTTGGGGATCTAGTTTTCTATCAAACAGACTGAAATATACACAAGATCCAGTGTATTATTCTGTTGTGTTCACATGGCTGATTATATTCACTCTCTCTCTCTTTTTTAAATTTTTATTTATTTATTTTTTCTTGTTTTTGGGTCTTTTCTGACATGTTTAGTGTATATTTCTCTGGGGTTGTTGATGCCCTTTAGTATTTTATTCTCTTGTTCATCTGTTCCTCTCTGGACAGATGACAAGATGGAAAAACTCACCTCAAAAAAAAAGAGTAAGAGGCAGTAGTACTCACTGCCAGGGAGCTAATCAGTATGGATATAAGTAAGATGTCAGAACTAGAATTCAGAATAATGACTATAAAGATACTAGCTGGGCTTGAAGAAAGCATATAAGACACTAGCGCATCCCTTTCTGGAGAAATAAAAGAATTAAAATCTAATCAAGTCAAAATAAAAAAGGCTATTAATGAGATATAATAAAAATGGAGGCTCTGACTACTAGGATAAATGAGGTAGAGGAGAGAATTAGAGGTGTAGAAGACAAAATGATGGATAAGAAGTCAAGGATAAACAACTACTGGACCATAAGGGGAGAATTTGAGACATAAGTGATATCATAAAGCGAAATAATATTAGAATACATTGGTTCCCAGGAGAACAGGAAAGAAAAGACAGAGGGAGGAAGGCAGAAAATATATTGGAGCAAATTAGAGCAGAAAACGTCCTTCATCTGGGGAAGGAAACAGGCATTCAAGTCCAAGAGGCACAGTGAACCCCCTTCAAACTCAATAAAAAGAGTACAGCACCTCAACATAATAATGAAACTTGCAAATCTCAGAGACAAAATCCTGAAAGCAGCTCGAGATAAGAGGTCCATCCCTTACCAGGGTAGACACATTAGACTGATAACAGACCTGTCACAGAAATCTGGTAGGCCAGAAAGGACTGGCATGATATATTCAGGGTGCTAAATGAGAAAAAATATGCAACCAAGAATATTTAATAGGATGTCATTCAAAATAGAATGAGTGATAAAAAGCTTCCAGGACAAACAGAAACTAAAAGAATTTGTGATCACTAAACCAGCCCTGAAAGAAATATCAAAGGGAATCCTTTAAGCAAAGAGAGAGCCCAAAAAGTAACATAGACCAGAAAGGAACAGACATAATCTACAGAAATAATGACTTTATAGGTAATACAGTGGCACTAAATTCCTATCTTTCAGTAGTTACTCTGGATGTAAATGGGCTAAATGCTCCAATCAAAAGACACAGGGTATCTGGTTGAATAAAAAAGAAAACCATCAATATGCTATCTGCAAGAGACTCATTTTAGACCCAGAGGCACCTCCAGATTGAAAGTGAGGGGGTGGAAAACCATTTATCATGCTAATTGACATCAAAAGAAAGCTGGGGTAGCAATCCATATATCAGACAAATTAGATTTTAAGCCAAAGACTAATAAAAGATGAGGAAGGACAGACACTATATCATAATTGAAGGATCTATCCAACAAGAAGATATAACAGTTACAAATATTTATGCCCCTAACATGGGAGCAGCCAATTATATAAGCCAATTAATAATGAAAATAAACTCATTGATAGTAACAAAATAATAGTAGGAGACTTTAACACCTCCCTCACTGCAGTGGATAGATCATGCAAGCAGAAGATCAACAAGGAAACAAGGGCCTGTTTTATATATATTATATATAACAGATATATCTATATAGCAGATATGTTTTATATATATATATATATCAGATATATTCAGAGCATTCTGTCCTAAAGTAACAGAATATACATTCTTCTCGAGTGCTCATGGAACACTGTCCAGAATAGATCACATCCTGGGTCAACAAATCAGGTCTCAGCTGGTACTAAAAGATTGGGATCATTCCTTGCATATTTTCAGACCACTGTGCTTTGAAACTTGAACTCAGTCACAAGAGGAAATTTGGAAAGAACTCAAATACTTGGAGGCTAAAGAGCATCCTACTAAGGAATGAATGGGTCAACCAGGAAATAAAAGAATTTAAAAATTCATGGAAACAAATGAAAATGTAAACATAAATGTTCAAAATCTTTGGGATGCAGCAAAGGTTGTCCTAAGAGGGAAGTATATAGCACTACAAGCCTTTCTGAGGAAACAAGAAAGGTCTCAAATACACAAGCTAACCTTACACCTAAAGGAGCTGGAGAAAGAACAGCAAATAAAGCCTAAACCCAGCAGGAGAAAAGAATTACTAAGATTAGAACAAAAATCAATGAAATAGAAACCAAAAGAACAGTAGAACAGATCAACAAAACTAGGAGCTTGTTCTTTGAAAGAATTAATAAGATTGATAAATGCCTGGCCGGACTTATCAAAAAGAAAAGAGAAAGGACCCAAATTGATAAAATCATGAATGAGAGGAGAAATCACAACCAACACTGAAGAAATACAATTATAAGAACATATTATGACCAACTATATGCCAACAGATTAAGTAATCTGGAAGAAACGGATGCGTTCCTAGAGATGTATGAACTACCGAAACTGAACCAGGAAGAAATAGAAAACCTGAACAGGCCCACAACTAGCAAGGAAATTGAAGCAGTAATCAAAAAAATCTCCTAACAAACAAGAATCCAGTGTTGGATGTCTTCCCAGGGGAATTCTACCAAACATTTCATTAATAAATTCTTCTTTCAAAAACTAGAAATGGATGAAATCATCCAAATTCATTCTCTGAGGCCAGCATTACTTTGATCTCAAAAGCAGACAGAGACCCCACCAAAAAAGAGAATTATAGACCAATATCCCTGATGAACATGAATGCAAAAATTCTCACCAAGACACTACCACTACGCAGTAGGATCCAACAGTACATTAAAAGGATTACTCACCACGACCAAGTGGGATTTATTCCTGGGCTGCAAGGGTGGTTCAACATCTGCAAATCAATCAGTGTGATACACTACATACATAAAAGAAAGGGCAGGAACCATATGATCCTCTCAATAGATGCAGAAAAAGCATTTGACAAAGTACAGCATCTGTTCTTGATGAAAACTTCACAGTGTAGAGATAGAGGGAACATAACATATCATAAAAGCCATCTATGAAAAGTCCACAGTGAATATCATTCTCAGTGGGGAAAAACTGAGAGCTTTTCTCTAAGGTCAGGAACACAGCAGGGATGTCCGCTGTCACCACTATTGTTCAATAATAGTACTAGAAGTCCTAGCCTCTGCAGTCAGACAAGAAAAAGAAAAGGCATCCAAATCAGCAAAGAAGCCAAAGTCTCACTCTTTGCAGATGGCATGATACTTTGTGTGGAAAACCCAAAAGGCTCCACCCCAAAATTGCTAGAACTCACACAGGAATTCAGCAAATGACAGGATATGAAATCAATGCACAGAAATCCGTTGAATTTCTATATGCCAACAATGAGAAGAAATGGAAATTAAGGAATTGATCCCATTTATAATTGCACCCAAAAGCATAAGGTACCTAGGAATAAACATAACCAAAGAGGTGAAGGATCTGTACTCAGAAAACTATAGAACTTTCATGAAAGAAATTGAGGAAGACACGGAGAGGTAGAAAAACGTTCCATGCTTATGGATTCCAAGAACAAATATTGTTAAAATGTCTGTGCTATGCAAAGCAATCTATACATTCAGTGCAATCTCTACCAAACTACCATTAACTTTTTTTCACAGAGTTGGAGCAAATAATCCTAAAATTGTATGGAATTACAAAAGACCCTGAATAGCCAATGACATACGGGACCAGATGGACTTAACAGATCTGTTGAATGTTGAAAAAGAAAACCGAAGCTGGTGGCATCATAGTGCTGGACTTCAAACTCTATTACAAAGCTGTAATCATTAAGATAGTATGGTACTGGTACAAAACCAGACATAGATCAGTGGAACAATATAGAGAACCCAGAAATAGACCCTCAGCTTTATGACCAACTAATCTTTGGCAAAACAGGATGGAATATCCAGTGGAAAAAAGTCTCTTCAACAAATGATGGAAAAATTGGACAGCCACGTGCAGAAGAATGAAACTGGATCATTGTCTTACACCATACATAAAGATAAACTCAAAGTGGAAGAAAGACCTAAATGTGAGACAGGAATCCGTCAAAATCCTAGGGTAGAATACAGGCAGCAACCTCTTTGATCTTGGCCATAGCAACCTCTTGCTAGAAACTTTTCCAAAGGCAGGGGAAACAAAAGCAAAAATGAACTATTGGAACTTCATCAAGATCAAGCAAAGGAAAGAGTCAAGAATACTAAAAGGCAACCTGTGGAATGGGAGAAGATATTTGCAGATGATATATCAGATAAAGGACTAGTATCCAAAATCTATGAAGAATTTACCAGACTCACCACTCAAAGAACAAATAATCCAATCAAGAAATGGTCAGAAGACATCAAGAGACATTTCTCCAAAGAAGATATCCAAATCGCCAACAGACACATGAAAAAAGGCTCAATATCACTTGGCATTAGAGAAATACTAATCAAGGGTGCCTGGGTAGCTCAGTGGGTTAAGCCTCTGCCTTCGGCTCAGGTCATGATCTCAGGGTCCTGGGATCGAGTCCTGCATGGGGCTCTCTGCTCGGCGGGGAGCCTGCTTCCTCCTCTCTCTCTCTGTCTGCCTCTCTGCCTACTTGTGATCTCTGTCAAATAAACAAATAAATTCCTTAAAAAAAAAAACAAAACGCAATGAGACACCACCTCATGCCTGTCAGAATGGCTAAAATTAACAAGTCAAGAAATGACAGATGTTGGCGAGGATGTGGAGAAAGGGGAACCCTGATACACTGTTGGTGTGAATGCAAGCTGGTGTAGCCACTCTGGAAACAGTATGGTGGTTCTTCAAAAAGTTGAAAATAGAGCTACCCTATGACCTAGCCATCATACTACTGGGTATTTACCCCAAAGAAACAAGTGTAGTCATCTGAGGCACCTGCACCCCAGTGTTTATAGCAGCAGTGTCCACAATAGCCCAACTGTGGAAAGAGCCCAGATGTCCATCAACAGACATTCATCCCGGATGTCCATCAATGGAATAGTACACAGCCATCAAAAAATGAAATCTTGGGGCGCCTGGGTGGCTCAGTGGGTTAAAGCCTCTGCCTTCAGCTCAGGTCATGATCCCAGGGTCCTGGGATCGAGCCCCATGTCGGGCTCTCTGCTCCGTGGAGAGCCTGCTTCCTCCTCTCTCTCCCTGCCTGCCTCTCTTGCCTACTTGTGATCTGTCTGTCAAATAAATAAATAAAATCTTTAAAAAAAAAATGAAATCTTGTAATTTGTAATGACATGGATGGAACTAGAGGGTATTATGCTAAGTGAAATAAGTCAATCAGAGAAAGACAATTCTATGATCTTCTGGAATTTAAGAAACAAAACAGGATCATAGAGCAAGAGAAGGAAAAATAAAAGAAGACAAGATCAGAGAGGGAGACAAACTGTAAGAGACTCTTTCTTTTTAAAAGATATTATTTATTTATTTGACAGAGAGAGACACGGCGAGGGAGGGAACACAAGCAGGGGGAGTGGGAGAGGGAGAAGCAGGCTTCCCGCTGAGCAGGGAAGCTGATGTGGGGCCCCATCCCAGGACCCTGAGCTTGATCCCTGAGCTGAAGGCAGACGCTTAACAACTGAGCCACCCAGGCTCCCCATAAGAGATTCTTAATCGTAGGAAGCAAGCTGAGGGTTGCTATAGGGGATTGGGGTAAGGGGATGGGATAACTGGGTGATGGACATTTAGGAGCACACACTTTATGATGAGCACTGGGTATCATATAAGACTGATGAGTCACTGACCTCTAGGTCTAAAACCAATAATACAGTATATGTTAATTTAATTGAAATTAAAAATAAATTTAAATGAATGTGTATGTATATAAGGGGATATCAATCAACCATAAAAAAAGAATGAAATCTTGCCATTTGAAATGATGTGGTTGGATCTGGAGAGTATTACACTAAGCGAAATAAGTCAGTCAGAGAAAGACGAGTACCATATGATCATCAAGTACCATGATGTGAATATTAAGAAACAGAACAAAGGAACAGGGAGGAAGAAAAAAAGAGGTAAACCAAGAAACAAGCTCTTAACTATAGAGAATAATCTGATGGTTACCAGAGGGGAGGTTGTTGGGGGGATGGGTGAAATAGGTGATGGGGATTAAGGAGTGCATTTGCTGTGATGAGCACTGGGTATTGTATGTAAGTGCTGTATCACTATATTGTACACCTGAAACTAATAGTACACTGTTCACTAACTGGAATTTAATTTAAAAAAAAATGGAAGCACATGGGAAAAAACATATTTTCCATTAGTAAGTTGTTTAATTTTCAAACATTTAGAGATTCTCTTTTTATCTTTCCATCACTGAAATTTATTTTACTTCTATTAGGGTTAGAGAGTGTGCTATATTTCAGGGTCTTTTTTTAAGATTTTATTTATTTATTTGACAGAAGGAGCAAGAGAGCACAAACAGGGGGAGTGGCAGAGGGAGAAGCAGGCTCCCCGCTGAGCAAAGAGCCTGATGTGGGGCTCAATCCCAGGACCTGGGATCATGACCTGAGCCGAAGGCAGATGCTTAACCGACTGAGTCATCTGGGCACCCTTATATTTTACTTTCTTTAAATTTTTTAAGGTTTACTTTATGATCCAGAATATGGTCTATCTTGGTGAATGTTCCATTTGTGCTTAAAAAGAACCTGTATAAATGTCATCTGCTGATACTGGGTAGAATGTTCTATTGATGTTAGATCCCATTGGTTATTAGTGGGGTTGTTCAGGCTCCCTCTCTGCTTGCTGAATTTCTGTCCAGTAGTTCTATCACTTCCTGAGAGAAAGGTGTCGAAGTCCTCAACTGTAATTTTGGATTTCTCTCTTAGCCCATTCAGTTCGGCCAGTTTTTGCTTCTTATATTTAATTTATTCATATATTCTTGTTAAGTGTTTACACATTTAGGATTATTTTATGTCTTCTTGGTAGCACCACCAAACCCTTAATACCAAAACCAGACAACAATATTACAAGGAAAGGAAAACATAGACCAGTGCCTGTCATGAATATAGACACAAAAATCTTTAGCCAAATCTTAGTAAATCTCATTCAGGAATACCTCAAATGAATAATACCTTATGACTATTGCATGGTTCATTTAATATTGAGAAGTTAACCAGTGTAATTGAAAATATTAAGGGGGAGCATGTGGGTAGCTCAGTCAGCTAAGCGTCTGCTCGGCTCAGGTTATAATCTCGGGGTCCTGGGATTGTGCCCAACATAGGGCTCCCTGCTCAGTGGGAGCCTGTTCCCCTTGCTTGTGCTCGCCTGCTCTCTCTCAAATAAATAAATAAAATCTTAAATAATATTAGGGGAATCAAAGAAAAACCTCTATGATCATTTCAGTAGATGCAGACAACTGGTTTAGCAACACTCAACACTCAAGACTGATGCATGATTAAAGTTCTCAGGTAACTGTCATAGAAGGGAACTTACTCAATATGATTAAAGAAAGGCATTAAAACACACAGACACACAGATACCCAAAAATAAAACAAATGGAAAAAGTTTGCCACATTTTAATATTTGAACATGAGATGTTTTCCCCTAAGATTATGAACCAGGCAAGGATGTCTGCTCTCTTACTTTTGTGTAGCAGTGGAGTTGAGGTCCTAGCCAGTACACTAAAGTAAGAAAAAGACAAAAGAGGTGTAAAGATTGGAAATGAAGAAGCACTACTTGTAGCTAATGAGATTGTCCATGAAGAAGATCTGAAGGAATCAACACCAACAAAGTACTCGATTGAATAAAATTTAGTAAGGTCGTGGTACAAGTTCAATGTACAAAATAAATTGTATTTCTATATACTAGCAATGAACAGTCATAGTGTCATTTAAAAATAATATTATTTGCAATCGCATCAAAAAATATGAGCTGCATGTGGATGAATTTAACAAAATAGGTTAACACTTAACCTATACACTTAAAACTGATTATTGAGAGAAATTTCAAAGTACTTAAATAAATGGAGAGAAATGCCATGTTCATGAATTGGAATACTCAGTACTGTGGGGATATTAGTTCTCTTAAAATTCATGTTTAAATTTAAAGAAATCCCAATCAAAATGACTTTGCATAAATTAATAGGCTGACTCAAAAATCTATATAGAAATGCAAAGCATGTATAATACGGTAATTTTTTAAAAGAAGAACTAAGTTGAGGGACTTACATTACCTGATTTTATGGTTTACTGTAAAGCTGCAGTAATGAGGACAGTCTTAATGATGTAGTCTTCTTATTTTAGCCTAAGGACAGAGAGATCAGTGGAAAAGAACAGAACTAGGTTTGCACAAACATGGTTGATTCAGAGGTGCTCAGGTAATTCAGTGGCTAAAGAGATAGTTTGTCCAGTAAATTGTGCTGGATCAGGTACATATTTGTATAGAAAATTAACAAAACTCGACTTTTCATTGTACATAAAAATTAACTTGAAATGGATCATGGGTCTAAATCTGGAAGCAAATAATGTAAAACTTTTTGGTAGGAGGCTTTGGAGAAAATCTTTGTGACTTTGAGGTAAGAAAAGAGTTTTTAGGGCACCTGGGTGGCTCAGTCATTGGGCATCTGCCTTTGGCTCAGATCATGATCCAGGATCCTGGGATTGAGTTCTAAACGTCGGGCTCCCTGCTTGCCGGCAAGCCTGCTTCTCCCTCTCCCACTCTCCCTACTTGTGTTGCCTCTCTCACTGTGTCTCTCTCTGTCAAATAAATAAATAAAAATCTTAAAAAGTTTTAGAATACAAAAATCATAAACCTTTTATAAAAGGGAAAAAATGGATAAATCGGACTTCATAAAAATTAACAATTTCTGCTTTCCAAAAGATATTAAAGTGAAAAGTAGAGAATGTTTGTTGTATACACACATGAATATATTTAGAATATATAAGTGATTTATATACCAAAAAAGATTTATGAATAGCCGGTTAGCATGTCAGTTGCCAGAGAAGTTAAAATTCAACCCATAATGCAATATCCTACACACTCATTAGAATGTCTAAAATTAAAAAGGGTAGCAATATCAAATGTTGACAAGGATTGTAGAGCAACCAGAACTCTTCTTCATTGTTGCTGGGTGTATAAAATGGTATACTCTGGAGAGCTGTTTGTCAGTCTTTTGTAAAGTTAAAAATAACCTTACCATACAGCTCAGCAGTTTCACTCTTAAATATTTCCATGATGCTCACAAATGAGATCAGAGAGTAGTTTTATTTTTCTTACTGAGATTTTTACATCAGTGGCATGCAGAATCTGTAAATTGAATTTTAAGATCTCTTCCTATGTTCTATAAAAATTTATGTAGGAGTTACTGTTCTTAAAATTAAAGTAGATTCTAATGTGTGGAACTTCCAGAGTCTACTTTTATGGTTGGTAGTTCTTTGAGAACTTCTCAATTTCTTCTGTTTCTTGGCCTTTTTTGTTGTCTAGATTTTATGTTTCTTTCTAAGTCAAAATTTCTAAGTCAGAGTTTCTTTTCTAAGTCAAAGTTTTCTTCCAAACTTAGAAAAGTTTCTTTTCTAAGTCAAAGTTCATTACATATAAAAATAAGTAATTATTTTATGTGATACTATATATAGTATTAAATATATGATATATATTCATAGAAAATCATCAGTTGCACTCATTTTTTCAAATTTATTGGTATGGTATGACTAAAATGGGCTTTTTATAGTTTTCTTAGTTTCCTCTCTGTTGATGCAGTCATTTCTTATTTTGTGTTTTTGCCTTTCCTGGGTACTTTTAAAACTTTGGTTAGTGGTAGATTCATTATGTAGTTCTTCTAATAGAACTGTCTCTTGAATTTATGTTTTTGACAGTTTTTTAAATTTGTAATTCATTATTTTTTGCCTTTAACTTTTCTGATTCTTTGAACTTTTTGCTCAGGTTTGTCATTCTTTTTTTTCCCCCCTTGGTAGAATGTTGTGAATTCAATTATTTTCATTTGTTCTCATTAAATAACATAACATTTTCAAGTTATGAGTTTCTGAGAACTGCATTAGTTGAATCCTGCATTCTCATAAAATTTTACTAATATTTTATAGATTCTTCAGTATTGTGTTTCACTTCTTTGACCCAAGGGCAGATTGGCTAATTGATTGAAGATTTTTTTTATTTATTAGAGAGAGAGAGAGAGAGAGAGAGAGAGCATGAGCGGGGGGAGGGAGTGGTAGAAGCAGACTCCCATGCTGAGAAGGGAACCTGATGTGGGGCTCCATTCCAGGACTCTGGGATCATGACTTGAGCTGAAGGCACTCACTTAACCCACTGACCCACCCAGGAGCATTGTCCCAAGGGTAGTTTTAGATCTTTTAACTTTTTCCATTTGAAATCTTGAGTTGTCTAGGTGAATAGTCATAGGGATAGCCAGGAACATCAGTTTTGCTTTTCTCTTCTTTGGTCTGTTTGCCCATGGCACAAACCTTCTTGTGAAACTAACCGGAATTAGTACAGAGCAGGTGGGTCAGGCCTTTTTCCGTTCCAGAGTTGTCTGCACCTTAGAGGAATATGCATTCCCAGGACTCCATAAATAACTAGAGAACTGAAGCATAACTACCTATAAAAATTGAAATAAGAACAGAAATAGGTACTTTTAAGGATTTAAAATAAGCATGATAAATATTTTGGATGGAATACATAAAAAGATACATATTTAAGTGATTATTGGAGAGAGAGGGATATATGGGTGATTAAAGGCTTGATAAAGTATTTGTCATCTTAATAAAAAGCTGAGGAACAAAGAAAAGTAAAAGGAAAGTATGTCTGTAATAACCCAGAACAAATATTCTAGTTAATGTCTAGGGAACTTAAGTGGGGAGAAGACCCAGGAGCTTATCAGAGTGTGATGGAGTGCTTGTCTTTGTAGTGGAAAGATAATACTTATTGATAAGTTGAAAAATTTATTAGAATCATGTGAAGAAGAAAATGTGATGTAAGTTAAGGACATTTTAAGAATGAATTTGTATAGCTTTAAAGTCTCAGAAGAAAGCACTGTTTACCCAGTGGAAAAAGGGATGGAAGAAAAAAGAAAGAATAGTAACTAAGCAGTGTCAAATGTGACTTGCTGATAAAACAAAGCTGAGTTTAATGCTTTACTGTGGTACAGTAGATCACTACCTCACCAGAGCCTTAGTAGCCTGTCAGATGGAGAAGGACAAAGTTGGGTTAAGATGGGCCTTTCATTTGGGGTAGGAGTACTTGGTTATGATTGGGTAAGGACCATAATATAACACTTTAGGACTGGTAAGCAGAGAATTTGGAGATATGCAGTTCAGAGTTTTAATAGGTCTTTCAGGAAGTTCCTGGAATGAAAAGTAAAATTATTTTACAACTTTTATCCTTCTGGGCCAGGGTAACAGTAAACTCATATTGATGAAGACAGTAATAAAGCCCTTTCAATATAGATGATAACAACTGTGGATAATTTTCATTCTCAGAAGGTGGAAATAATTGTGTTCCTGGGGCTGGGGACGACTCATCTGCTCCATGTTACTTATTCTTCTACATGCTATTAGATTTGTTTTAGATTGTATTCAGGATTTTGCAGTTCTTTTCATTAGTAAGATTGACCTGTTTTCTTGTCATGTGTTTATAGTGTCTAGTTTTGCTATCAACTGGTTTTGTTGAATTAAATTTTTCCCTCCTGAAATTGTTTCCTTTAACATCAGAATTCTCTCTCTTGAAGATCGGTGTAGATCTTACTATTTTGATTTTTTCTGCTCATATTTTGTTTCATACTTACTTTCTTTTTCAGTATGGTTAACCTGCTTTTGATTGGTAAGGTTTTTATAGTTTGTTTTACTGTGGTCATCTAGGCTTATTGTACTTTTACTATTATTTCTAAGTATATTTTTTGCCCTTTCTATGCATTTATACCAGAACAGCACAGTTGTCCTACGACTTGGTTTGACGTCTTGAACCACCCTCCCCATTTCTTGAATTAATTCCCCCCCTTTTTTTTGGACTTAGTTAAACAGGTAGATATCTCATTACTGTGACCAGGAAGAAAATGAAAGGAGAATTACTATTTTAGTTTTCCTTTACCTTCCTTTTAGTTGTCAACATGTCATCTTTAGGAAAATATGTTGAAAATATGTTGAGGATTATTTTTGGTTCTTATATTTCTACTTTGATTTTTTATATATTAAAAAGTTAAAACAGACCTTATATGAAGGGCATGTTATTAATGAGTTTTCTCTCTACCCCAAATACAGGAAGTTCGCAAATGGGTGCTACCATAGTAGATGCTTTGGATACCCTTTATATCATGGGACTTCATGATGAGTTCCGAGATGGGCAAAAATGGATTGAAGACAACCTTGATTTCAGTGTTGTGAGTATACAATTGATGACTTCTTTGATCGACCTTGAAAAGACAGTGTCTAACTGTAGTAGTTTTGAGTGTTACACTCCCAGTTTAAGGAAATCCTAAATTTCCTCTATTCTTTCGGAATTAGGATTGTCATTTAACTTTTGTGTAAAATACATTCCTTTCTCACAATCTTCCTTTCTCTCTCTCTCTCTCTCTCTTTTTTTTTTTTTTGGAGGCAGTGTGTTCAGTGTGTTAAGGCATAGTTACAGAAAAAAACAGATGGGGGTAGAAATACCAGGAAAACATGAACTAGTTTATAAACAATAAGTGTTTCATTATTTTTTAAAGATTCAATAATCTGGTATAGCTTTGATGAACCTTCATAACTAGGCCAATGCCCCTTCTTCCAGCATTTTGGTGTAGTTATTAAGTTGTGTGGCTAAAGTTTGAAGCCCAGCACAGCTACATTCTCACTGTGGGACTTGGGAAAGTTCTTTATTTTTTCTAAACCTGTCATTAAATTACTATCGCACTGCAGTATTGTAAGGATTATTTGACATAATCTGGTACATATTAAGTGCTCGTAAATGGTAAGAATTATTTTCATTATTACCAGTATTCACCCACAAGTTGTATGGGCTATTTTGTCATATTCATTATCATCTCTGATGATATCTGTGCTTGCTCTTCTTTCTTGCTGTGATCAGAAGTCGCTCTTTCACTGTGTGTTTTTCTCTTTGGCAGACTGCATCACTCAAGTTGTGATTTAAATCTGTAATTTCTTTTCTCATGCTTTCCTGATGCTACCCACATGAAAATGGATTATTTATATGATTCTAGCATTTTGGACACATATCAGTTAGAATAATTTTTATCAGTTAGATTTAGGTTTGTCTGTGAGTGGCAGAAAATCTAATATAAAATAGCTTAAACAAGATACATGTTTATTTCCCTTTCGTGTAAACTAAGTGCAGAGATGAACAGTTTAGGGTTGGCTTGGGTAGCTCCTTGTTCCTCAAGGGTCTGGGATCCTTTGTCTTGTTGCTCTGCCAACTTCAGTGTATAGCTCCAGCCTCATGGTCCAAAATGGTTCCTCAATAAGGCGGATAAACTTTCCAGTTTCAGAAAAGGGAAAGATACATGACTGTCCTGTAATACTTTACAGGTGTCGGTTATCCCAGTTTTGCTTGTATACTGTTGAGTGGCTCAGAGTCATACAGCCCAGCTTTCGTGTAAAGGATGGCTGAGAAATAGTTGTTTTCTTTGTTTTTTTGTTTTTTTTTTTCCTCTTTGGCTATGTGGTCCTTATAGGATGTGCTTTTTGTATCTTATTTAAGAAGTCCCTACTCTTATTGAAGATACAGTCTTATATTTCATTCTGAATGTTTTAAAGCTTGGCTTTTGCATTTAGGACTTTAATCCATATGAAATTGATTTAGGGTGAGATAGACAACTATTAGTTGATCCTAGAGCAATTTATTTCCCTGCTATTTGTGCATGCCACATTAGTCATTTGGGCTGTTTCTTTTCTGTTCACTTTTTTTCTTTATGCTTACATCAATACTAAACTGTCTTAACTACAATATTTTTATAGGAAGCTTGATACCCGATTTTGTTCTACTAGGAAATTATCTTAGCAGTTCTCAACTCTTTGTTCCTGTAAGCTCTGGAGTACTGTTGACATTTTGATGAGGATCGCGTTCAATTTACAGATTAATTTGGAGAGAATTGGCGTCTGTAGAGTCTCAAATACTCCTGTCCATTAACATGTCAGCTTTATTAGGCCTAATAATCCATCCACTGGTATATCATTGTATCAGTTCACTCAATCAGGAACCAGAACTGTATGTACCGTTTATTTTAATTAGAGGATTTAATGTTTAGAATTGTTAACCAAATAACAGGGAACTGAAAAGGCAGAAAGAGAACATTGTGGTATTACAAGAGGGAGTAACTACAGTAAATATCTACCTCCCTGGGACTGTCAGAAGAGTGGGAAGAAGTGGGGATTAAAAAAATTTAGTAATTTGGAACTCTGCTGCTTGTATGTATGAGCTCTTAAAAGGGCTTTTTTAGAGCTGGGACTCAGACCTCTGAGGAGAGGGTCCCTAGCTGGTGGGCCACAGTAAGGCTGATTTGGAGAATGTGTGTGTGTGGCAGCGGAATTGTAATGTGGAACCAACTGCCACTGCCAGGGCAAAGAACCATGCCTGGTTTGACACTGTCAGAAACCAGAAGTAAATTGGAAGGAATAAGTCCTTTCTCCTTCCTCCAGCCTTATATTATCTTTGTAAAACCTCCTGTTGGCATGGCCCATAAGGGAGCCAGCTGGCTAATGAGACACACATTTGTAGAGTCCAGTTCCAGTTTACCAAGTAGACTATAGAAGGATAGATTTGAAAATCTGAGGAAAAAAGAGCTTAATAATCAGCACAATTTTACCATCCCTTTACTTTTAGCCTTTCTGTGTCATATATTTTAGCTGTATATTTTGCATGTAATGTGTTTTTGGATTTTGTTATTTTTATCCAGTCTTGGAGTCTTTTAACTGTCAAGTTTGGAATGTTTACATTGTTTACATTTGTTGTGATAACATATATTTGGAGCTGGGCCTTCCATCTTTGTTTTTCAACCTGTGTTGTTATTGTACTTTCATTGTTTTTATTTTCTGCTTCCTTTATTTTAGATTAAGTTATTTTATGTCTCGTTTGCCCTCTTTTACATTGACTTTTATACTTGTCATTTCCATCCATTCTGGGGTTATCCTTAAAATTTTATATTTATACTGTTTAAGTTTAAAATTAATCAGTTTCTTTATCCTTCTGAAGAACATAAGTCTCTTAGAATGCTTTAATTTAGCTCATCTCCCTCTTATGTGTAATTGTTGTCTAGCTGGTTCCAACTTGTATTTGAAACTTCCAGATTAATGAATGAATGGATGACTGAATGAAGGAATAAATAGATACATTTATTGAATATCTTCTCCGGGAAAGGCACTGTTCTGGCTTTTGTGGATACAGTGATGAGCAAAACAGTCTTATTTCTCCTTGAGTTTTTACTCTAATTTTGGGAGGAAAATAAATAAATAAATAAAATAAATAAAGTAAATAAATCTTCAACTCATATATAGTATATCAGGTGGTGATAAATGCTGTGGAGAACTGTAAAGAAGAACAGGTAGGATTGGAGCAAGTAGTGTGGGGTTGCCATTTTACATGGGGTGGCTAGTGAAGGACTCTTTGCTACGGTGATGTTTCTGAGAAGAGACCCAGTGGAAGCCATGTGGATGTAAGGCTCTCTCATACTGGATATTATAGTTGAGTGTAGGATTGGAGGTTGGTTATTTTCTCTTAAGCTTTGAAAGGTACAGTTCCGTTGTCTTCCTTTTCCTGTTATACTATTGGACATCGTGCTGTCAGTCTAATTTTTCACAAGTAATCGTGCTTGCTTCGGCAGCACATATACTGATTTTTCACAAGTAATCTATCTTGTTTTCCCTTGTTTTAATCCATCCCCCCCCATCAGTTTTGGAAGATTTGCCATCACTATTCCTTTGAATAATGCCTGTCTTCTGTTTTATCCCTTCTCTCCCTCTAGAACTCTTATATTACCTCTCTTGTGAGGGAAGTTCTGAATTTTACAAATAAAGAATTATGTGTAATTAAATGGTGGTAAGTGTTAATTGGGGAAATAATGCAGGTTAAGAGAGATTAGTGATGAGGACTGACTTCATTATTTTGTACGGTGTGTTTGGAAAAGCTTCCTATCCAGAGACCTGTAGGTAAAGGGTAAGACTGACATACAGGAATGAGTTCGGTAATTCTAGAACAGCAGGTAGACCCATTTGGTAATAATAAAGTAAGTTGGGAGGACTCCTGTTGGTAGGAGATGATGTCAGACAGGTAGTGGGGAATCTGATTACGTTGGGTCTTACAGTTATTTTGCTCTGAGTGTAACCGGAAATCGTAAAAGTTTGCACACAACAGCATCCTAACCTGACTTAAAATGTAGGAGGTTCACTCTGCCTGCAGGGTGCTGCATAAATGGAGTGTAAGGAGGAGAGTAAGGCTGAAATCAGGGAAACTGATTAGAGGGTTATTTTGGTGAGTGATAGAGGCCTGCTCTCTCTCCCTCTTTCGCGGCTTCTCTGTATTTAGTGAATGTCTGCTCTGTGCCCTGCAATATACTATATGTTGGAAATATATGAAGTGATATAAAGCATTTTGCTGTCGTGGATGGGGTGAGATGATAGATGTGTTACTAAAAAATTTCGGGAAGTAATCAGAGAGGGAGATAAACCATGAAAAACTCTTAACTATAGGAAACAGAGTTGCTGGAGGGGAGGTAGGTGGGGTGATGGGGTAACTGGGTGATGGGCAGTAAGAAGGGCATGTGATGTGATGGCACTGGGTGTTATACATAACTGATCAAGTATTGAGCACTATCTGAAACTAATGATGTACTATATGTTGGCTAGTTGAATTAATAAAAAAAATTCCATTGTGAAAATTCTATATCAGATACACACTTGGGTTAGCAAATTATGTGTTCTGTCTGTGAATGTTAGAAAGACTTCTGGATAATATATATTTCCTTCTAAATTTTGTTAAAAAAGTTACGAATGTTACCTTTATACTGGTCAATTGTATATATCCTGTGGATTCTTTGGTCATGTTCTTTGCCACTTCTACTTTTCTTTCCATGTATTAGAATTTTTCTCAGCAATATCTGTATCTTTATCTGAATACAAGCATATAGACTTTATATGCTTAGGTTATTAGTACTACTGTATTTGTGCCAAATTTCCTTTTATTTATTTTTTTTGTTTGCCTTTTAATTTTGTTCATAATTGTTTTTCTTTATAGGTAATTCTCATTTTGGGGAAATTCAAGTCTTTCTATCATCATTTGTTGTCAGTATAGTTGATTTTATGATTATAAAGTACCTGTTTTGTCAAGGAAATTTATATATGTTGTCTACATTTTCTTCTACTTTTTTATTGTAATTTTCTCTGCATTTATTTCTAAGTTATTTGGATTTCATTTTGAGAGAAAGAGATATCTGAAATGAATATCCAAATTAATTTCTAACCTAGGAGTCCATTTTCTCAACATTATTAATTAAGTAATGCATCATCCTATCATTTTTGGTCCCTCTTTTAACATTTATTAAATTTTTATATATATGAGGAAAAATTTTTTAAATTCATGAGAAATATAAGTAAAAATGGGACAGTATGCTGTGGTAACTAGAACAGAAGAAAACGGACCCAACAGAAAGACTTGCTGTTCCAGAATTCAAGAAGTGGAGGGTTTCATGAAGAGAGAATAGTCAAGAGCATCAAATATATTGACAATTTCACAATGATAGGTAATATACATAAAAATGATTTTGGCCAATAGGAACCTGTGGTGGCATAATAGAGGAGTTTCAGTAACATTAATAAATGGTGAATGAGATTGCAATTGCATGAGAAATGAAGGTGTGGAAAATGGAAAAAAACATTCTCTGCAGGGTGTTTGTAAGAAACGTAGGAAGTACTGAAAATATTTGGAAAATTCGGAAGTTTTATGTATATGTGAATATTTTCAACATGTCTTCACAGAATTCAGAGGTGTCTGTGTTTGAAGTCAACATTCGATTTATTGGAGGCCTGCTTGCCGCTTATTACCTTTCAGGAGAAGAGGTGAGCCACTCAAGTGAAACACTTTGTTTGGGGGGGAAGGGGCTCTGAAAGGACTTTAATAAAATGAAAGATTTCCCTAACAGCATATTGTTTTTCTTAATTGTCTAATAATTGAACTCTTGTAAAGATTTGCTGAGAGAACTGGATGCTTCAGGTAGAACTGTCCTTGGGAATAATGATTTTTCCATTTTGAGAATTTTAGTAAAACATAAATTCATCACAGATTCTATCTGTGTATACACCACTTCTCCTTTGTAGGAGCTGTCCTCCAGGATTTTGCCACTGCGATTAATTACATAGTTGAAACAAGGTTGGGGGGCGATTAATAAAATCAGAATTAGGAATGAATCAGGAAGAATTAATATGGATCCTCCTAAGACCAAAAATTAATTATGAAAACTGCCTGTTTGGAAATCAGATGAGATTTTTTTTGTTATAAATTAAAAAAAAAAAAAAAGAACACAGCAACAACTCTGAATTCTCCTTTCTGGAAGTCTTAGTGTATGTAATATAATTGATTGATTTGAGACTTGCTGTGATGGGGAAGCGGGTGTGGGGAAATTCCTTTTTACTGCTCAGGTGTGTTTAAAGGATGGATTTGGAGAGTGGGAGAAAGAGAAACTAAAGCAAGAGATTATAAGTCATTTCTGTTTGTTTCCTGAGGAATTTCTATATTTGACTGCTTCGTTGGTCTAAATGATTGTAAGAGCTCTTTGTAAATTTAAGAAAATTCATCTTTTGTTTTATGTGTTGTAAAGATGGGTTTCTTTGTTGTTGGTATTTAGGAAATGTTTGCCTAATCCAAGTCACAAAAATGTTCTTTTATGTTTTCTTCTAAAATATTAAGGTTTACTTTTACTTTAAGTCTGTAATTCATTTTGAGTTATATTCTATATATGCTGTGAGGTATAGATTAAGCTTGCTTTCTTTCTTTCTGGATATTAAAAAATTCTAACAACATTTGTTGAAAAGCCTCTCCTTTTCTCTGTTTAACTGACTGCACTTTTGTTGAAATCACTTGACCATATATGTGTTAGTCGACCTCTAACCTTGCTGTTTGTGTCTGTCCTTTTGCCACACTCTGTTCATTATTGTGGCTTTATGGAAAGTCTTGAAATCAGGTTGTACGAGTCTTCTAACTTTGTTCCTTTTCAAAATTGTCTTGACTATTCCATTTACCTTATTTTCTATTTTAGAATCAGTTTGTTGATCTCTACAGAATATTCTACGGGGATTTTGATTGGGATTACCTTGGATCCATAGATGACTTTAGAGAACATGGGTTTCTTAACAAATACGGACCCTTCCAAACCATGAACATGACATACCTACCCATTTACTTAGTTCTTTCATTTTCTTTCTTGGCGTTTCTAGTTTTATCATGTAGATATTTTACATATTTTGGTAGATTTATACATATTTTATACTTTCTGGTCCTATTACAAGTCGTATTTTTTATTTCAATTTCTAGTTGTTTATTGCTAGTATATATAAATACAATTGATTTAAAAGAAAGTTTAAAGACTTAAATTTTCAGCTGGCTTAGTACATCTTGTTTATCACAGAATAACTTCCTGATGCTGTCATTTTAAAAAATATTATAAAATGTACATAACAAAATTTTTCATTTACCATTACATTTCAGTGATATTAAGAGCAGCGTTCACATTATGCAATATACGGTTGATTTTTATATTGACCTGTACTCTGAGATTTTTCTAAATTCACTAATTCTAGTTGCTTTTACTTATTTTTTTTAATTTTCCTTATATATTTATTTGACAGAGAGAGAGATCACAAGTAGGCACAGAGCCAGGCAGAGAGAAGGGGGGAAACAGGCTCCCTGCTGAGCAGAGAGCCGGATGCGGGGCTCGATCCCAGGACCCTGAGATCATGACCTGAGCCAAAGGCAGAGAGGCTTAACCCACTGAGCCACCCAGGTGCCCCTCTAGTTGCTTTTAAATAGGTTTTAATAGATTCTTTGAGATTTTCTTTTGTAAATGATCATGTCATCAGTGAATAGTTTCATTTCTCTGTATGGAGAACAATTTTATTTATGTAGGGTTTTTTTTTTTTTTTTCCGGTTAAAGATTTTATTTCTTTGACAGAGAGACAGAGAGACCGAGAGAGAGGTGAATACAAGCAGGGGGAGTGGGAGAGGGAGAAGCAGGCTTCCCACTGAGCAGGGAGCCTGATGCGGCTGGATCCCAGGAGTCTGGGATCATGACCTGAGCTGAAGGCAGATGCTTAACAAATGAGCCCCTTATGTGTAGTTCTTTTATTACTTTGTCTTGCCTTACATCTTTATATGTTTCGTGATCTTACAGGAAAACATTTAGTCTTTCACCATTACATGTAAGTGTTAGTCATAGGCTTTTTTGTTCTTTTTTTTTTCTTTTAGACAGAACATGCCTGCACGTGTGTACACAGGATAGGTAGGAGTTGGGTGGTGAGGGAAAGGGAGAGAGAATCTTAAGGAGGCTCCACGCCCAGCATGAGGCTGATGCAGGGCTCAATCTCACCACCCTGAGATCATAACCTGAGCTGAAATCAAGAGTCTGAAGCTTAACCCACTGACCCACTCAGGCACCCTGTTAAGCCATAGGTTTTTTGTAGATGCCCTTTATCCTCTTGAAGAAGTCCCTTTCCATTCCTAGTTTGCTGAGATTTTTTTAATTTATTGTGGATGGATGTTGAATGTTGTCAGATGTTTTTGTTTTATTTAATAAGATTATATGATGTTTTTTCTTTCTCTGTTGATTTGCAGATTATATTGGTTGATTTTTGAATGTTAAACCAACCTTGCACTTTCAGGAAGAAACCTGACTCCCACTTAATCATGGGGTATTATCCTTTTTATATTGCTGCTAGGATTGATTTGATAATACATTGTTGAGAATTTTTTTGCATTTATATTCATGTGGCATATGGATCTATATGTAATTTTAATGTCTTCACCTGTGTTTTATATAAGAGTTATGCTGACTTCATGAGTTGGAAGTGTTTCTTCTTCTTCTTCTTTTTTTTTTTCCTTTTACTGGAGAAGTTTTTGTATAATTGGTATTATTTCTTCTTTAATTGTTTGGTAGAATACCCTTCTGAAGTCATGTGCTTGTGGAGCTTTTTGTTTCTGTTTTTTCAACTAAGTTTTAAAACTGTTTAATTTCTTTGGTAGATATAGTACTGTTCAGTTTATGTCTTCTTGAGTGGATTTTGTAGTTTTTGTAGCTTGTGTATTTCTAGGAATTTGCCTGTTTTTCTAGGTTGTATAAACTGTTGACATAAAGGTTTTGTAATATTCCCTTATTGTTTTCATATCTCTAGGATCGTTAGTAATGTGCCCTATTTCATTTTCTCTTTTTTTGTCAGTCTGGATACAGGTGTATTGGTTATTTTTGTTTTTTTCAGATAACTTGTTTTTGGTTTTATTGATTTCTCTCTATTTTTGTGCATTCAGTTTCATTTCTCCTTTTATACTTATTTACTTCCTTCCGTTTGTTCCTTTTTTTCTATTCTAGGTTCTTAGGTTTGGACCTTAGATCATCAGTATGACACCTTTTAAAAAAGAACAGTGTCATAAAGTTGCTTCTTGGCCCTTCTTTTGCTACATCCTATGAATTTTGATATATTTTCATTTTCCTTTAGTTCAAAATATTTTCTGATTTTTTTCTTTCTCTTTGATTCCTGAGTTATTTTGAAGTATATGTGTTATATATGTATTTTTAAGTAGCCTTCACACCCAGTATGGGACTTGAACTCACAATCCTGAGATTAAGACCTGAGATGCAATCAGGAGTTGGATGTTTAACCAACTTGAGCCACCCAGGTATCCCAGAAATACATTTTTAAATTTTCAAATATTTCACAGATTTTTCTGTTATTTCTAGTTTTAAGTTTTTGGTAGGCAGTGATTAGAGAACAGTTCTACTGAACTGTTGAGGTTTGTTTTATGATCTATTTTAAAAAGAATGTGTGCTTGAAAAGAACATGTATTCTGCTGTGGTTTTGTTAAAATATCAATTAAGTCAAAGTAGATAATAGTGTTTGCTCAGATCTTCTGTAATTTTACTAATTTTGTATCTATTTGGTCTGTCAAATACTAGGTGAGGAGTCTGTCTGTATTTTGGAGGCCTATTCTTAGGTATGTGTACACTTAGGATTGTTAGGTCTTCTTGGCTGATCCTTTTATTGTTTTACAATTTTTCTCTATCTTTGGTCACATTCCCTGTTCTTTTTTTTTTTTTTAAGATTTTTTTTTTTTAATTTGAGAGAGAGCGAGAGCCAGAGTAAGCATGTGTGCCTGCACAAGCGCACGAGAGGGGAGAGGCAGAGGGAGAGGGAGAAGCCGACTCCGCTCCCTGCTGAGTAGGGAGCGGGACACAGGGCTCAATCCCATGACCCTGAGATCATGACCTGAGCCAAAGGCAGATGCTTAACTGAAGTCAGACACTTAACCAACTGAGCCACCCAGGTGCCCTCACATTCTCTGTTCTTAAATCTAGTTTGTGTGATACTGACATAATCACTCTGGCTTTCTTTTATGTAGTGTTTGCCTGGTATATCTTTTAACCTGTGTGTTTCTATATTTAAAGTTGGATTTCCTGAAGAAAGCTTGATAATCTGTTTTTAATTTGTGTGTTTAGACCCTTTACATTCAGTAAAGTTATTGATAGAGTTGCATTAAATCTACCACATTGTTAGCTATTTTCTGTTTGTCCCATCTGTTCCTCATTCCTCTTTTTTCCCTGCCTAATTTTATATTATTTTTGTGATTGTTTTATCTCCATGATAGACTTATTATTTGTTCTCAATATTTCTTTTATATTTTTAGTGGTTGCTCTTTTTGTTTACTGTGTATCTTAATTCATCCTGGTTCTACCATGAGTCAGTATTATGCTGCTTTGCTTGTACTGTGAAAACTTTACAACTGTATATTCTTAATTCTTATCAGTCTTCTTTTGTGCTGTTTTTTGTTACTGTACATTTCTTACGTTACAGGTCCATAGGGCATTGCTACTAGCTATTTTTGCTTTAGGTGGTCAGTTATTATTTAGAGCTATTCAAAATAAGAAAAAAATATTCCTTTTTATCTTTCAGTCATTTTTGTTGGTCTTCATTTCTCTGTTGATTTAAGCTTCTATTTGGTATGTATTCCTTTTGTGTGAAGAGCGCTCTTTAACTTTTTCTATAGTGCAGGTCTCCTGGTTGTAGATTCTCTAAGTTTCAGTTGGTCTGAAACTTCCTTCTTCAGTTTTGAAAGATAATTTCTTTGTATTTTTCCTTGTAACACTTTATTTTTATTTTTTAAAAGATTATTTATTTATTTGTCAGAGAGCGAGCGAGCGTGCGCACATAAGCAGGCAGAGTGGCAGGCAGAGGCAGAGAGAGAAGCAGGCTCCCTGCGGGGCAAGGAGCTGTTATGTAGGACTCGATCCCAGGACCCTGGGATCATGGCCTGAGCCAAAGGCAGCGGCTTAACTGACAGCCATTCATGCGTCCCCCTTTTAACACTTTAAAGAGGTTACTGCATTAGCTTAAGGTTTGCATAGTTTGAGAGATGTGCTTTAATTCTTCGTTCCTCTATATGTAATGTGTCTTTCCCCCCTCCTTTGGCTGTCTTTAAGATAATCGGTTCATATTTTATTTCATATGAGGAATCTCAGTGGTTTTACTTTTTTGCATTTGGAGGGGCGAGTAGGACTTAATTATCTTGCTTGAGGTTCTTGAGCTTCTTAGATGTATGGTTTGGTAGCTTTATATTTGAAAAGTTGTTACTATCTTTTAACATATTTTTTCTCCTTCTTCTTCTGGAATTCCAGTCACACATACATTAGATTATTGGAAATTGTCTCTTAGCTCTTAAATTCACTATTCTTTTTTATCCCACCCACGCTTTTTATTCCTTGTGTTTCAGTTTGGATAATTTTTATAGACCTGTCTTTGAGTTCACTGATTTATTTTTTATGTCAGTTCCATTGAATCTACTTTTAATTAAGCCTGTTGAAGACTTTTTCTATCTCACTTTCTTTGATTTCTGAAAAATTATTTCTAGTATTCATTTGACTTTTAATAATTCCTATTTCTCTGCTACAATTTCTCATTGTCTTCATGTTTTCCACTTTATCCACTAACAAGGTCTTTTACCATGTTAATCAAAATCATTTCAAATTCTCAGATTGTTTTAATCTCACTGAGCTTGGTTTGCCACTTGCTTTTTCTCTAGAAAGTGGATTTTTTTTTTTTTTTTGCTTTCTTAGGTATTTCATAATTTTTGACTGAATGCCAAATATCAAGTATGGGACAGTAAAGACTGAGGTTGATACTGTTTATGCCTGTGCTGTTAGTGTCAGGGGTTCAGTCAGTTTATTCTGGAGTTGAACCAGGTTTTGGTTTTTTACTGCTGAGATTACACACAATTTACCACTAGTTTCAAATTCCTCTAACACCACCTTGTAATTAGAGTGCACCTGGCAGGCAAGTTTTTGTTGACATTCTGGCTCTTCCCTCCACTTCAGGCATTTCCTGTGTTCCTGCTCCTCAGAGAGGGTCTCTTTCCACCTTGCCTCCCCCCAGGCATGGACTGTTACTTCATGCTTCCTAAGCTTTATGTCCATACTCTTTTCTAATTTATCTCTAAATATCGGCAGCCATGAATTCACACTAATAACTCTGATTTCAGCCCAACACCATAAGGTTTATTTTGGCTTTCTGCCTTTTCATATTTCTCTTTTGTGGCAGTGTGAAATCTGCTCACTACTATTCCTCCTACTCTGTGAAACCACTTTCCTGCTCTCACCAAGGTGCAGCCTTGTTCCGTGCATCTTCCTCACATGGACCCCTCTGGGATTTTAGTCCCTTTTGCCCGGCTGGCTTCACCTTCCTCATGTTGGTCTTAGGCCCTCTCCAGACGGTACCGCCCACCCTAGGCATACTGTCTGGACACAGACCCCTGACTTTAGGAGCTTCTGGATTGAAATATTAAATAATGAAAGGAGGAAGGAAATGGAACTATTTTGATGTCTTCAGTTTCAGATTTATTTCCAGATTAGACATTATAAGATGTCCTTGAGAAAGGAAAGCATTCTTTTTTTCCTACTTTCATGCCTATCTGGCTATGTAGAGGAAGTACTAAATTTTTTGAGTGTAGTTGACAAACTTGATTAGTTTTCATACCAAAAGGCGTATGATTCAAAGTTAATTATGAACAGCTTATGAAAGAGATGTGTCAGCCTTGGCTGTTTCACATTAGACTCCCCATCTGAAGTTGGAAACAAAATGTTGAAATTTTGGTTTTTTGGAATTTTGAAATTACTGTCTTAGGAAAACATTAAAATGCTGAAAAAGTGTATAATGTCACCAGTATTTCCATTTTTGCTGTTCTTATGCATCATACTTCAAGAATAAACATTTTGAAGTAGAGGAAAGCACATATGCTTTGGAGTTTAGAGGCTTGGGTTCCTACTCTGCCTCCTTTTCATAATGATATTTGGCAAGCTATATATCTCTATAAGTTTCTTCCTCTATGAAAATATGAGAGTTCACTTGAGAGTTGTAAGGATCAAGTTATGTGAAAGTGGCTAACACAGTACCTGACTCAACAGATAGTACTTTACCTTTCTTCCTCTTTTGACTTTTTTCAGTGTGGTAAATACTCTGTTTCTAATGGGTGGGGAATCCTTTTATTTATTTATTTTTAAATTTAAATTCAATTAATTAACATATAATGTATTACTTGTTTCAGGGGTACAGATGTGATTCATCAGTCTTACATAACACCCAGTGCTCATTACAAGGCATACCTTCCCCGATGTCCATCACCCAGTTACCCCATCCCTTCATCCTCTCCCCTCCAGCAACCCTCAGTTTGTTTACTCTGATTAAGAATCGCTTATGGTTTGTCTTCCTCTCTGGTTTCATTTCATTTTCCTTTAACTTATTTAAAAATAGACATCATAAATTAATTTCTTAGAATTTAGTCTAATCAGGTAAGAAGTATAAAGAGAACATCTTTTACTTTTCTGACTTTCTCATACAGTAGAATTTTGCTGACCTTTTTTACTTTTCTTTTTTATCATTTTATGTTGAAATATGTGATCCATATCTATTCTGGGAAACCAATAATAAATCTCAGATCTGCTAAAAATAAATTAAACATGGAAAAATAATTTGAATATGACATTATTATAATAGAGGATATACAATAAATTTCTACATCTCAGCATAAGCCAGGAAATTAACTCTAATTTATAACTTGGCAGAGTGCCTTTTTTATATTAAGATAGTATATAGATAGAATAAAGAACATTTTACATGCATTCTGTTTTCTGGTACGGGAAACCAAATGAGGGTTACATGCCATCCTAACAAAGTGTTCCTCTCACCTATTGATTTATTAATATAATAAATGTGAAACTTTATCATTTTATTTTCTCAGAACAAGGCTATTTATATTAAATATTCACAAGTTAAAAAAATCCTGATGATTTATTATGTTTACTTGATGTTAGCCTCTAATATATGGCATTTCTGTTACAGGATTATCTAATTTTTTTAAATGGTTATCAAAGTGATATCCCTTCTTTAGTAAGATAATAACATAATTTGTGTAGATAACTGCCTCTGAAATCTGTCAGATAAAATAGAGAAATGAATATGTGGAATTTAATACATGTTTTACAGATAATAAAGTAAAAGCAACAACAACAAAATCTTTCTTTACTAAACACAAATGTACTCTGTTGCCTGTAGTGTAAGATTGTTTCTGAATAAGTTAAGGTATATTTTCTAAGACAAGTAGAATAGTCCTTTTGACCCAGATATTTCCTGGTTTAAATATCAGTTATTATTGCCCTTACTGCACTAATTTTCATTTTATTTTTGGAAAACCTGATACTGCTCCATAAATTGCTGCTATTTCCATTGACGGTTCGACCTCTTCATTCTCTAGAGGTGTGCTGGTAATTGGGCAGAAGAAGCTTTACTGCTTTACTGACTCAGATAACATTTTCATTTATACACACACACACACACACACACACACATATACATATTTGTTTACGATTTTATTAATTTGACAGAGAGAGACATAGCGAGAGAGGGAACACAAGCACAGGGAATGGGAATGGGAAGGGGAGATGCAGGCTCCCCGCTGAGCAGGGAGATTGAAGGTGGGACTCTATCCTAGGACCCCAGAATCCTGACCTGAGCTGCAGGCAGACATTTAACGACTGAGCCACCCAGGTACCCCTCACATAAGATTTTTAAATGCACTCTCCAACATTTTCCTATTAAATGTGTGAGTTCATCGCTACATCTGTACACATTCTTACAGGTTTAAAGTTATAGCCAGTACCAGTCATAGTTGTTAATTATAGTTACGATTGTTGGTTTGTCAGATCAGAAGACAGAGTTTGGAGCTAACACAGAAGCTAGAAATTAGAAGTGAAATACAGTATAGGAGGGATCCATAGAGGAGAAGCTCAAAATTCTGCATACATGAAACTGTATTTAGACCACATTGATTTATTTCCTGCATGTTTATAAACCTCTGCCATAATTTTCTGCCTAAAGTAGACCCTTCCACATTCTCTGTCTGATAAAGAACTTCAAGGTCCAGCTCAAAGGTTATTTTAAGCAACTCTCCTTAGGCTAATTTACATACAATAAAGTGCATTCATTTTAAATAGGATGTAATTAAATGTGTAGTTTAAATTTTAACAAATGTGTGATAAGCTGTTGGAGGGAATACAAATGAGAATACAAAAGGTATTTCCAAAATACCTTTTGGAAAATAATTTGATGGTGTCAAGAAAACATTTCATATGTAAAATTCTCTTTGACCCGGTAGCCTGCCTCTAGGGATATATTATCTAAAAGTAACAACGTGGATACTTAAGAAATATTTAGAAAGATATTTTTTTGCAATAGTGTTTTTAGTAGCCAATATTTGAGAAGACCTGAATATTCATCTAGAGTGGAATGTTTGAATAAATTAATTCATCTCTCACTTATACAACTGTGAACCTAAGTTTGATATATTTTATCTAGGAAAAATATGCTTGATATATTCAATGACAAAAGCAAATTATAGACCTATAGTTGTAGCGTGGAGGGTGTGTGTGCCTGCTTGCGTGCGTGTGTGTATATATTCTGTTCATCTAGTTAGTTAGCCATTGCAGTATTTGGGGCAAAAAAAATGGCAGCTTGAATGCAGATGGTTGTAGAAATGAGAGATTAAAGAATTTCAGGAGATTTGGGAGGTAAATTCCAAAGGATTGGGTGATACTTTATAAGGGGTTATGAGGCAGAAGAAGGACTTGGTCCCGTCTCCAGTTTCAGGATTTTGGTACTGATGGCAGGACAGTATTAGAAATTGAGCACTTTAAGAACATTGAATTGGGAGTGGAAGATCATCAATTCATTATAAGTATTTTGAGTTTGAGGGGATTTTGCTATATTTATGTGGAAGTAGGTAGTAAACAGATGTAACGGAGCTGGTGCTTATTGGAGAAGTCTTGATGTGAAATATAAATGTGAGAGTCAGCTGCTGTATACCTCATAATTGAAAGCAAGCACATGTGAAGTTGCTCAGGGAGACAATTTAGGATAGGAAGATAGGAAGAGGTAGGAATCGAGCCTGGAGGAACACAGCATTAAAGGTCAGATAAAAGGAGGATGAGTCAGTGAAGGAGGTAAGGAGATTGTGGGATTACTGAACACAAGGGAAGGAAGTATTTTAAGAAGGAACTGGTCAGTAATTGTTATACCCGAGTTTTTGTGTCTGAGAGACCACCATGGAGCCAGCACCGATGCAATCACATGAAGGTTTATTTGACAAGCTTAAACTTGGGCCCAAGTATACCAGACACAGCAGAGTAGGGACTTGGACCCCGAACCAGATTACAGTCAGAGTTTTTAAAGGCAGGGTAGGGGTGGACTTGGCGGTAGGTTAGGACAAAGGGGGTGTTCAGAAGGGCTATCAGGGTAAAGAAGACTGTCAGGATATTGGAGGCCTGGTTATTGTCAAGCCAAGGCCGTTCTTCCCTCTAGTGAGGCACCAACATGGAGACAATTGGGAGTTTCCTGGTGGAATGTCACATTTCTTCTTCTTCTTTTTTTTTTTTTTTTTAAAGATTTTATTTATTTATTTGACAGAAAGAGATCACAAGTAGACAGAGAGGCGGGCAGAGAGAGAGAGAGAGGGGGAAGCAGGCTCCCTGCTGAGCAGAGAGCCCGATGGACTCGATGGACTCGATCCCAGGACCCTGAGATCATGACCTGAGCCAAAGGCAGCGGCTTAACCCACTGAGCCACCCAGGTGCCCCTGTCACATTTCTTTTATCAGGCGTCCTTGTTAGTGAGATTTGGGTTTAACTTTATTTCCATTTTCTTCCGCCTCAGCCTCCTTCAGTTTTATGGAGGGGAGGGCGATATTAGGGCTTGAGGAACTGTTACTTGTCTCTGGAAGTTGGGCTATTGATAAGATAGCTTCTTTGTTGTAAATCAGTAGGACATTTGTAAACCAAGGGAGACTCCTGTCTTGCAGGTTTGTGATTTCTGCAAGTTAACCATTTGTTTTTCTTTTAGGGCAGCCAGGGGTGCCTGAGGAATGTCACACATATTACCGAGGGGAGCGGGTGGGGAGGGGGTGCAAGGTGCCAGCTTTTGCTTTGTCCTCAGCCAGCCTTCTGCTCCCTCATCATAATGATCTGTAATCAAGTGTGTGACTAATCATTAGCAAGATGCAGTTCAATGAAATGAGGGGGACAGAATATTCCAGTAGGATGTTGGAATATTCCAATAGGATGTTGGAATAGGATGAGGAGTGAATGGGAGGAGAGGAAATGGATACAATAAATTGGACAGTTTTGTGAAAATTGCAAAGATACTTACGTTATTATATTAGTAGCAGGAAAAGACAGAATAAAAATCTACTTAGCAATTGTATGTTCTTAGAGCAAAAAGGTTGGAAATATATCATAATACTATTTGGTTCAGAATATAGGAACTGTGTATGATTTTAGAAATTTTCATTTTCCTTATTTTTATTTTCCTAATTTTTAAATATGTAACAAAATATGGATTATTTTTTTATCCATCAGGATCCAGTTAAGAGACAAACCATGCCAATATTTGAACAGAGAGAATTTAATATACAGATTATTAACTGGGCACAAAGTCACCTAGGTAAGTGCTAGATTAAAAAGAATATTGTGAAGTATCATGGAGGTGCCTCCTACAGGAAGCAACCAGGGTTGAGGGAACATGGGGAAGAGTTTTTAATGACTAAATGTTAGAAACTGTAAGAGGAAGGGCTAAGCAGTGCTGAAATTCAGACCTATGATGAAAGTGTGCTGGCAGGTCGGTGCTCTTGCTGCTGTCTTTCCAGTGAGGGCTGAGGGTCATGAAGCTGGTTCTGCTAGCATCAGAAAAAAGTGGATTTAGCTGCTGCTACAGGAAGGCAGCACTGCTGCTGATGTGAAGGGTTAGGAAAGCAAAACACCATAGTGCCTGTGTCCCTGCACACTTCTGCCAGGAACACCGAGGGTACAAGGCCTTGACTGCTCTTTACTTAGGTTGTTAGGGTTATGCTTGCAGGGATGAATTAAGGTCCTTAAATGGGCTTGCTTTCACTTACTGTAAAAGTGATTCTCTAAGCTCAATGTTCTTTTTCTGCAACACAACCCATCATGTGTGCAGGGATCCACCACAGACTCTTTGAAACATCTCTCCTGAGATTTAGGTGGGGGTGGAGGTGGGGCAAGTACAGGCGGTGTAGATTAACTCAAATCTTTGGCTGATACTTTGCCATGAATAAAATAGTCCTCTGGTCTCTGACCCACTAGTCAGAGATATTTATGACTCTATGGGTATTCATGAAAATGTAGTATGCTAACTTGTTAGTTTGTAAATAGAATAAATTTTACATTTCATTATGAGTTTAGATACTGTTTGCAGGCTCATTTTGAGGGTGAGGTGTGTGGGACTATGTTAACGTGCAGTTTTGTAGTAACCTTCACTTGATCCTGATGAACACCTGTCTGGCCTTTAAGGATGTTCGTGGTGATGATGAAAATTCATTCAGAATACAATGTAGAGAGTCAAGAAGAGAAATTAAGAAAAAGAGTTGAGAGATATAAAATAATGAGAGGTTTCAAAGAATGTTTAGAAGTGTTAGATGAGTTTAATGGAATAAATGATAGAGAATCAATATTTGAAAAGATATAAAGAATAAGGAGGAAATATCAAAGCTTCTAAAGAGAAAGGGCTGATTAGTTACAGAAGGATGACAGCTGACAGCAGAGTGTCCAGTAGCAATAGACACCTGAAGATGCTGGGTGATAGCTTTAGATCGCTAAGATAAAATAACTGCCAACTCAGATTTTTATATTAGCCAAACTATCATTCAAAAGGAGGGATGTAAGATACAGGACAAAGAGATGTGCAATGAATTAGTCAAATACCTTGAGGAATTTAATTGTTGACTACAAAAAATAAGATTAAATAATGCGAGGTGTAGGAATGTCTTTGTCTACATTTGTGCCTATATCAAGATGTCAGTAATTTCTGTCTTTAATTAGTGAAATTGTCAAGCAAGAACATGGACTCTGGAGCTAGACTGTCTAGGATTAAATTCAGGCTTACCATTGACTGGTTATGTGACCTTGGGCAAATTAACTTACTTGTGTTAAACCTCAGTTTCCTACTCTGTAAAATGGGAGTAATGGTATTTATCTCATTGGGTTGTTGTGAGAATTAAATCGGTTAATATATGTGTGTGTCATTATCATCATTGTTATCATCCCAACCTTTCTGTAGAATATCTTAAAAGTCTTAAAACCTTTGCATGTTGATGTCAGGTATTTTGGGGATATGAAGTTGGTATGGAAGAGAAATAGTTACTTGTTTATTATAAACCTCAGGCATTCAACAGGCAACGAACAGAGTAGATATGTGAGAGCCCACATACACGCACATGCACTGTTACTGAGAAGCTGTAAGGAGAGAAGTAGAGCATGGAAGGGGATCAAGAGGCTTTAATTTCAAATAAGATGGTCAGGGAGTATGTGCAAGGTTTACATTTGTATAGGGACCTGAAGGAGATTAAGAGAGGGCCATGAGAATGGCTTCTCCTGAAGGAGAAGAGGGAGCCTTTTTCTAAGAGCATTTAGTTGAAAGGAACAGCAGATGAAAAGCCACTGAAGCAAAGCGCAAAAGTATAACTGGCATTGTTAGAAAACAACTAAAACAATTAGTAGGGCTGAAGTAGTTGTTGGAAGGGAAAGAAAGGAGAGAGTGAGGCATAGAAGTCGTAGAGGTTCATCGCTTGTAAAGATTTATAGCCTCTTAAAGGACTTCTCCTCTGAGTGAGATGGGGAGTCATTTGGGCATTCTGAACTCTTTACTTCTACATTCTCTGCTAGGTTGAAAACAGGCTGTGGGAGTATTACATTAGTAATTTAATTCAATAAAGAAACCAAAAGCATCCATGGTTCTTTCTTAAAAAAATTTAAATTCACTTAATTAACATAAACTGTATTACTGGTCTCAGAGATAGAGGTCAGTGATTTATCAGTCTAGTATAATATGCAGTGCTCATTACATCACATGCCCTCCTTAATGCCCATCACCCAGTTGCCCCATCCCCCCACCTCCTTCCCTTCAAGCAACCCTCAGTTTGTTTCCTGTGATTAAGAGTCTCTTATGGGGGGGGAGGAGTCAAGATGGCAGAGAAGTAGCAGGCTGAGACGACATGGGGTAGCAGGAGATCAGCTAGATAGCTTATCTAACCATTGTGAACACCTACAAATCCAACGGGAAATCGAAGAGAAGAAGAGCAACAATTCCAGAAACAGAAAATCGATCACTTTCTGAAAGGTAGGACCTGCAGAGAAGTGAATCCAAAGCGAAGGGAAGATAGACCCCAGGGGGAGGGGCCGGCTCCCGGCAAGCGGCGGAGCAACGGAGCACAAAATCGGGACTTTTAAAAGTCGGCTCCACTGGGAAACATCGCTCCAGAGGCTAAACCGGGGGGAAACCCAGGTGGGGTCAGCATAACCCCAGGTCCCGTGGGGTCACAGAAGGATTGGGGGTGTCTGAGTGCCGCAGAGCTCGCAGGTGTTAGAGCAGGGAAACCGGCTCCAGCGACAAAGCCGAGGAGTGAGCTCTCAGCCCGGGGTTACCTTGTGCCAGTCGCAGGCTGGGTGGGCTCGGAGCGCGGCCGGAGGCCACAGAGATGGAAGCAACCGGGCGCTTTTCTCCAGGTTCCAGCAATTGACTGCTTTCCTCAAGGCGCGACCACAGGCTAGGGAGGCGGGGCGGTTGGGCGCTTTTCTCTAAGGGCACACTGAGGAGCGGAACCCCAAGCACTCGGCTCCTCCAGGCCGGAGACTGGGAGGCCGCCATCTTCATTCCCGTCCTCCGGAACTCTACGGAAAGCGCTCAGGGAACAAAAGCTCCTGAAAGCGAAGCCGAGCGGATTACTTAGCCCGGCCCCTGGCAAAGGCGGTGCAATTCCGCCTGCTGCAAAGACACTTGAGAATCACCACAACAGGCCCCTCCCCCAGAAGATGAACAAGAAACCCAGCCAAGACTAACTTCACTCACCAAGAACAGCAGAATTCCACAGCAGGAGAAAGCAAATCTTTCTGGACAAAATGACAAGGCGGAAAAACTCACCTCAAAAAAAAGAACAAGAGGCCGTACCGAAGGCTGGAGACCTAATCAATACGGACATTGGTAACATGACAGATCTAGAGTTCAGAATGACAATTCTCAAGGTTCTAGCGGGGCTTGAAAAAGGCATAGAAGATATTAGAGAAACCCTCTCCGGAGAGATAAAAGCCCTTTCTGGAGAAATAAAAGAACTAAAATCTAACCAAGTTGAAATCAAAAAAGCTATTAATGAGGTGCAATAAAAAATGGAAGCTCTCACTGCTAGGATAAATGAGGCAGAAGAAAGAATTAATGACATAAAGGACCAAATGACAGAGAATAAAGAAGCTGAGCAAAAGAGAGACAAATACTGGACCACGAGGAGAGAATTCGAGAGATAAGCGACACCATAAGACGGCACAACATTAGAATAATTGGGATTGCAGAAGAAGAAGAAAGAGAGAGGGGAGCAGAAGGTATATTGGAGACAATTATTGGAGAGAATTTCCCTAATATGGCAAAGGGAACAAACATCAAAATCCAGGAGATGCTAAGAACGCCCCTCAAAATCAATAAAAATAGGTCCACATCTCGTCACCTGATAGTAAAATTTACAAGTCTTAGCGACAAAGAGAAAATCCTGAAAGCAGCCTGGGAAAAGAAGTCAGTAACATACAAGGGTAAAAACATTAGATTGGCAGCGGACCTATCCACAGAGACCTGGCAGGCCCGAAAGAACTGGCATGATATATTCAGAGCACTAAACGAGAAAAACATGCAGCCAAGAATACTATATCCAGCTAGGCTATCATTGAAAATAGAAGGAGAGATAAAGAGCTTCCAGGACAAACAAAAGCTAAAAGAATTTGCAAACACCAAACCAGCTCTACAGGAAATATTGAAAGGGGTCCTCTAAGCAAAGAGAGACCCTAAAAGTAGTAGATCAGAAAGAAACAGAGACAGTAACAGTCACCTTACAGGCAATACAATGGCACTAAATTCATATCTCTCAATAGTTACTCTGAATGTTAATGGGCTAAATGCCCCAATCAAAAGACACAGGGTATCAGAATGGATAAAAAAACAAAACCCATCATTATGCTGCCTACAAGAAACTCTTTAGACCCGAAGACACCTCCAGATTTAAAGTGAGGGGGTGGAAAACAATGTACCATGCTAATGGACATCAGAAGAAAGCTGGGGTGGCAATCCTTATATCAGATCAATTAGATTTTAAGCCAAAGACTATAATAAGAGATGAGGAAGGACACTATATCATACACAAATAAGAAGACCTAACAATCTTAAATATCTATGCCCCTAACATGGGAGCAGCCAACTATATAAACCAATTAATAACAAAATCAAAGAAATACATTGACAATAATACAATAATAGCAGGGGACTTTAACACTCCCCTCACTGAAATGGACAGATCATCTAAGCAAAAGATCAACAAGGAAATAAAGGCCTTAAACGACACACTGGACCAGATGGACATCACAGATATATTCAGAACATTGCATCCCAAAGCAACAGAATATACATTCTTCTCTAGTGCACATGGAACATTCTCCAGAATAGACCACATCCTGGGTCATAAATCAGGTCTCAATCAGTACCAAAAGATTGAGATCATTCCCTGCATATTTTCAGACCACAATGCTCTGAAGCTAGAACTCAATCACAAGAGGAAATTTGGAAAGAACGCAAATACATGAAGACTAAACAACATCCTTCTAAAAAATGAATGGGTCAACCAGGAAATTAAAGAGGAATGAAAAAACTCATGGAAACAAATGATAATGAAAACACAACAGTTCAAAATCTGTGGGGCACAACAAAGGCAGTCCTGAGAGGAAAATATATAGTGGTACAAGCCTTTCTCAAGAAACAAGAAAGGTCTCAAATACACAACCTAACCCTACACCTAAAGGAGCTGGAGAGAGAACGACAAAGAAAGCCTAAACCCAGCAGGAGAAGAGAAATCATAAAGATCAGAGCAGAAATCAATGAAATAGAAACTAAAAAAACAATAGAACAAATCAACGAAACTAGGAGCTGGTTCTTTGACAGAATTAATAAGATTGACAAACCCCTGGCCAGACTTATCAAAAAGAAAAGAGAAAGGACGCAAATAAATAACATCATGAATGAAAGAGGAGAGATCACAACCAACACCAAAGAAATACAAACAATTATAAGAACATACTACGAGCAACTCTACGCCAACAAATTTGACAATCTGAAAGAAATGGATACATTTCTAGAGACATATAAACTACCACAACCGAACCAGGAAGAAATAGATAACCTGAACAGACCCATAACCAGTAAGGAGATTGAAACAGTCATCAAAAATCTCCAAACAAACAAAAGTCCAGGACCAGACGGCTTCCCAGGGGAATTCTACCAAACATTTAAAGAAGAATTAATTCCTATTCTCCTGAAACTGTTCCAAAAAATAGAAATGGAAGGAAAACTTCCAAACTCATTCTATGAGGCCAGCATCACCTTGATCCCAAAACCAGACAAGGATCCCACCAAAAAAGAGAATTACAGACCCATATCCTTGATGAACACAGATGCAAAAATTCTCTCACTAAAATACTGGCCAGTAGGATCCAACAGTACATTAAAAGGATTATTCACCACGACCAAGTGGGATTTATTCCAGGGCTGCAAGGTTGGTTCAACATCCGCAAATCCATCAATGTGATACAATACATTAATAAAAGAAAGAGTAAGAACCATATGATATTCTCAATAGATGCTGAAAAAGCATTTGACAAAGTGCAGCATCCCTTCCTGATTAAAACTCTTCAAAGTGTAGGGATAGAGGGCACATACCTCAATATTATCAAAGCCATCTATGAAAAACCCACCGCAAATATCATTCTCAATGGAGAAAAACTGAAAGCTTTTCTGCTAAGGTCAGGAACACGGCAGGGATGTCTGTTATCACCACTGCTGTTCAACATAGTACTAGAAGTCCTAGCCTCAGCAATCAGACAGCAAAAAGAAATTAAAGGCATCCAAATTGGCAAAGAAGAAGTCAAACTATCACTCTTTGCAGATGATCTGATACTATATGTGGAAAACCCAAAAGGCTCCACTCCAAAACTGCTAGAACTTATACAGGAATTCAGTAAAGTGTCAGGATATAAAGTCAATGAACAGAAATCAGTCGCATTTCTTTACACCTACAAGACAGAAGAAAGAGAAATTGAGGAGTCAGTCCCATTTACAGTCACACCCAAAACCATAAGATACGTAGGAATAAATCTAACCAAAGAGGCAAAGAATCTGTACTCAGAAAACTATAAAGTCCTCATGAAAGAAATTGAGGAAGACACAAAGAAATGGAAAAATATTCCATGCTCATGGATTGGAAGAACAAATATTGTGAAAATGTCTATTCTACCTAAAGCAATCTACACATTTAATGCAATCCCTATCAAAATCCCACCCATTTTTTTAAAGAAATAGAACAAATAATCCTAAAATTTATATGGAACCAGAAAAGACCTCGAATATCCAAAGGAATATTGAAAAAGAAAGCCAAAGTCGGTGGCATCACAATTCCAGACTTCAAGCTCTATTACAAAGCTGTCATCATCAAGACAGTATGGTGCTGGCACAAAAACAGACGTATAGATCAATGGAACAGAATAGAGAGCCCAGAAATAGACCCTCAACTCTATGGTCAACTAATCTTCGACAAGGCAGGAAAGAATATCCAATGGAAAAAAGACAGTCTCTTCAACAAATGGTGCTGGGAAAATTGGACAGCCACATGCAGAAAAAGGAAATCGGACTATTTCCTTACACCACACACGAAAATAGACTCAAATGGATGAAGGACCTCAATGTGAGAAAGTAATCTATCAGAATCCTTGAGGAGAATGCAGGCAGCAACCTCTTTGACCTCAACTGCAGCAACTTCTTCCTAGGAACATCGCCAAAGGCAACAGAAGCAAGGGCAAAAATGAACTACTGGGATTTCATCAAGATCAAAACCTTTTGCACAGCAAAGGAAACAGTTAACAAAACCAAAAGACAACTGACAGAATGGGAGAAGATATTTGCAAACGACATATCAGATAAAGGGCTTGTATCCAAAATCTATAAAGAGCTTATCAAACTCAATACCCAAAGAACAAATAATCCAATCAAGAAATGGGCAGAGGACATGAACAGACATTTCTGCAAAGAAGACATCCAGATGGCCAACAGACACATGAAAAAATGCTCCACATCACTCGGCATCAGGGAAATACAAATCAAAACCACTATGAGATACCACCTCACACCAGTCAGAATGGCTAAAATTAACAAGTCAAGAAATGACAGATGCTGGCGAGGATGCGGAGAGAGGGGAACCCTCCTACACTGCTGGTGGGAATGCAAGCTGGTGCAACCACTCTGGAAAACAGTGTGGAGGTTCCTCAAAAAACTGAAAATAGAGCTTCCCTATGACCCAGCAATTGCACTACTGGGTATATATCCTAAAGATACAAACGTGGTGCTCCGAAGGGGCACGTGCACCCGAATGTTTATAGCAGCAATGTCCACAATAGCCAAACTGTGGAAAGCGCCTAGATGTCCATCAGCGGATGAATGGATAAAGAAGAAGTGGTATATATACACAATGGAATACTATGCAGCCATCAAAAGACATGAAATCTTGCCATTTGCGACAACGTGGATGGAACTAGAGGGTATCATGCTTAGCGAAATAAGTCAATCGGAGAAAGACAACTATCATATGATCTCTTTGATATGAGGAAGTGGAGATGCAGTGTGGGGGGGTTGGGGGGAGGTAGGAAAAGGAAAAATGAAAAGATGGGATTGGGAGGGAGACAAACCATAAAAGACTCAATCTCAAAAAACAGACTGAGGGTTGCTGGGGGGAGGGGGTACGGGAGAGGGTGGTGGGGAAATGGACATTGGGGAGGGTATGTGCTATGATGAGTGCTGTGAAATGTGTAAACCTGGCGATTCACAGACCTGCACCCCTGGGGATAAAAATACATTATATGTTTATTAAAATAAAAAAAATTTATTGATAAATATAAAAAAAAAGAGTCTCATATGGTTTGTCTCCCTGTTTGATTTTATCTTGTTTTATTTTTTCATGTCTTCCCTTACGATCCTCTGTTTTGTTTCTTAAATTCCACTAGAGTGAGATCATGTGATAATTGTCTTATCTCTGATTGACTTAATTTCGCTTAGTATAATACTCTCTCATTCTATCCACATCACTGCAAATGGCAAGATTCCCCTTTTTGATGGCTGCGTAATATTCCACATCCCTCCCTCTCTCTTTCTCTCTCTCTCTCTCACACACACACACACACACACACACACACACTCCATATCTTCTTTATCCGTTCATCTGTTGAGGGACATTTGGGCTCTTTCCATAGTTTGTTATTGTGGACATTGTTGCTATAAACATTGGGGTGCAGGTGCCCCATCAGATCACTGCATTTGTATCTTTGGGGTAAATACCCAGTACTGCAATTGCTGAGTTGTAGGGTAGGTCTATTTTCAACTTCTTGAGGAACTTTTGTGCTGTTTTCCAGAGTGGCTGCTCCAGCCTGCATTCCCCCCAACAGTGTAGGTGGGTTCCCCTTTCTCTACATCCTCACCAACACCTGTCGTTCCCTGACTGGTTGATTTTAGCCATTCTGACTGGTGTGAGGTGGTATCTCACTGTGGTTTTGGTTGCATTTCCCTGATGCTGAGTGAAGTTGAGCATCTTTTCCTGTGTCTGTTGGTCATTTGGGTATCTTTGGAGAAATGTCTCTTCATGTCTTCTGCCCATTTCTTGATTGGATTATTCTTTGGGTGTTGAGTTTGATAAATTCTTCATAGATTTTGGATACTAGCCCTTTATCTGATATGTCATTTGCAAATACCTCCTCCTATTCTGTTGGTTGTCTTTTGGTTTTGTTGACTGTTACTTTGTTGGCACCCATGGATTCTAGTATTACTTCCCTCCTCAAGAATCTACAGTGGCTCTCTGTGTTTTCGTTTATGTTACTTTAAGTTTCATTTTAAAGCTCTTTGTAATTTTGCCACATTGTATCTGTTTAACCCCGTTTCTTCTGATTCTTCCACACCTAGGAATAGTTCTTCCAGTATTAATTCTTCTAAACCTAGAACTAGTTTTAGTTCCATTGCCTACCATTTTTTTCTGGTAAAAATAACTGGGAGATTTTACATAATGTACATTGAACACGTAAAAGTTTTTTCTGTGAATAAGTGAAATGTTGTAGAGTCTTAATACAATCGAGCCTCTTAAACATGAATAATTGAGTTGCTCTCATTATCTTATCCATTAGGAATTATAGTAAAATTGGCAGAATCTGTTTTACCTAGCCGTTTATTACAGGGTAATGATAGTTAACTGAATCTTGGGGCGGGCCATGACATGAAACACTTTTTTCTTATATACCTTAGAACCATACAGTCAGGAGAAATGCCCAAGCATGCCATATCTTGTATCTCATCCATTGCCTTTATTGCCTGCATGGTCTCTATGAAGATGGGGACCAGTCACGAGAACTTCAGTTAGAGCAACCACAGAAGAGTCAGATGCCTTCACCACGATGCTTGCAAGGCCACTGCCTCAGATCGCTTACTTCTTCCTTCCAAATGCTGCATATTTAAGTATGCTCGGCAGTGGCTTTGAGATATGTTGAACTGTAGGTGGAGTGGACTCAGGGAAATGTTATGTAGTTTTCCATCCTCTGCAGTGTTTGAAGGTGTGCTTGAAAGGAGATTTGAATGAGTGTTGAGTTATCTACTGCATTTATAATAAAAGAAATGAAAATAAAAATGACACCAGAGTCTCCTTTTTCAACCACAGATTTTCCTTGATTCACAACAGGGTTACATCCTGATAAACCCATTGAAAGTTGGAAATATTGTAAATTGAAAATGCACTTAATACACTTAATCTACTGAGCAGTATAGCTTAGCCTAGTCTACCTGAAATGTGATCAGAATACTTCCATTAGCCTACGGTTGTGCAAAATCATAACACAAAGCCTACTTTATAATAAAGTGCTGAATATCTGCTGTCGTTTATTGACTCCTATACTGAAAGTGAAAGACAGAATGGCTGTCTGGTGCAGAATGGTTGGAAGTACATTGGTTGTTTACTTTCATGATCCCATGGCTGACTGGGACCTGTGGTTCACTGCCTATGCCCAGTATCATGAGGGAGTATCCACCACATTTCTCTAGCCTGGGGAAAGATAAAAATTTATAGTTGGTTTCTACTGAATGCATATCACTTTCACACCATTGTAAAGCCGAAAAATTGTAATGTGTCCATCATTTGGTTGGGCCATTGTAAATTGGGGACTGTATGAGATGGGCGGCAGTTAAAATTGCTAACTTTTGTGTTAACAAGAACACAGGGAAATGGCTACTCATACTTCCAGGTAAGAATATAAATTAGTAAAACGCATGGAAGGCAAATTGGCACTAACTGTCAAAATTACAAATGAATACACCCATTGATACTTCATTTCCCATTTTGGAATTTATCTTATATAGTCACATAGTTTGGAGACATATATCTGTCACATAGGGGACTGACTAAAAAATTCCAGTATATCCATACAAGGAGAAATTCTGCAGCTACTAAAGAAAAGGTTGTTACTTTAGTGGACAGATTTGGAAAGATCTCCAAGGTACCATGAAGTGAAAGAAGCAAGTTCAGAATAGAGCACGTACTATTCCATGTTTGAGAAAGTCAAAGACAAAAACTCTGTGTGTGTGTGTGTGTGTGTGTGTGTGCGTGTGTGTGTGTGTGTAAACTGTAACAGGATTTCCACTTATGGGAGGGTCAGAAAATGAGGATTTGATGTGACAAGGCTAGGAGCCATGCACATTGTGGAACTGATTTAGCACAAAATATTTACTAGATATTTAAGAACCTGAAGCTGTTTGTATTGTCGAAGGAACTGTGTGGTTGAGAAATAGGACTGGAAAAGAGACTTATTTTCTTACCTCGATGCATTTTGGATTTTGCATGCCAAAAAATAATGTGTTTTAAATTAGCTGTTGCTTTTGCCTTCAAAATATGTTTCTGAAAATAGGTTATGTAGGGCAATGATTTATTTAACATTGAAGAGTTTGTATATTTGTGAAGAAATTAAGACAAGTACACTATATAAGGAAATTGTTCTCGGTGATATTAATATTAGGGTTTGGAGGTGTTGTGTATTATAACTGGTTACTATATATGCTATCTGTTACTAATAGTGCAAAGAAGGTGAAAATTAGAAACTGTCTTTGGGAAATTTACTCCTAGAAGTGACATGAGGATGCTTTCTACTTAGAAAATGTTTATGTTTGTAAGTCATTTTACCATTTTGACTATCATATATATATATATATGTATATATATGTGTGTATATATATGTTTTATATATATAAGTTTTTATATGTAGAAAAGGTGTAATATAAAATATGTGTAATATAAAATATGTAATATAAAAATATGTGATTAATAAATCTGTGTTATTAATATTAGGTAAGACCTTAGTCCTTTCATCTTGATGGTAAACATAAGCAGTACTGTTCACTATATAATGTAACTTGACTTTTGTAGCATATAAATGTTAATATAAAGAGAACAGTTTATATTTGCTTTCCTGAATTAATGAGATGAATATGAGAAAATTATTAAAACTTTAACCTTAAATTGTTACATTTTTCATTGAGACTTTTGTGTCAAAATAGGTATTCAAGGAAATGGTAAATTGTTGATGTATGAGAATATCTAATTAAAAGTTGTGCAAAGAGGTTTTGCCTTATTTAAGGAACCTTGCAAAACATCTTAAGGTCATATTTCTTTGTCAGCTTGCACATATTTCTAATACCTTCAACCCCCAGTAATGTTGGGGTGCTTTGTTCAATGTAACCTCAGTGTAGAACTTTGATCCATTCCAGACCATCAACTACTTACTTATTTGAAGGATCTAATATATTATCAAAAACATTTGACTGCAGTGAAGAGATGGGAGCTTAAGTATCTGATCAGTTTGGAATCAACTGGAGAAAAGATAGGCTTGAAACATATAGAAGAACATACTCCTTTTCCTAATTGGATATTACGACCCAGTCTCAGTTTGGAGCCTCTATGTCAAAGGTCTCCAAAGTAATCTCTGTGGGTATTTCAAGAATATTAGAAATTTTACGATATATATTTTGGTGGTAGTACATGATTTTAAAAGTTTGGAAATCACTGATATTAAGGCAATTTATTGTTTTGGTACCCAGAATAACAGTAATTAGGACTGAGGGGTGAAGCATTTATTACTCTTCAAGTAAATTTGGAATTCGAACTGAAACCTTTTCTTTTTTTTTTTTTTTTTTAAAGATTTTATTTATTTATTTAACAGAGAGAGATCGAGATCACAAGTAGGTAGAGAGGCAGACAGAGAGGAGGAAGCAGGCTCCCTGCTGAGCGGAGAGCCCGATGTGGGGCTCCATCCCAGAACCCTGGGATCATGACCTGAGCCGAAGGCAGAGACTTTAACCCACTGAGCCACCCAGGTGCCCCGAAACCATTTCTTTTTAATAATGTGGACAAACCTTGACAGAAAATGTTGAGACAACATGCTTTTAGTAATTCAAGAACATTTATCCAAATTGGTTACATCTTTTTGTTTTAATATTTGTACTAAGCTTAAATACCATTGTATGGATATTTTATAACCTGACATTTTCTCTAAGACTTTTGCCATCTGAAAATACAGGTAATATTAACACCAAAACCATATCCTTCCCTTTCAGTAATTATAATTTCAGGATATTACACACTGGTAGTTTTCCTCAGTATCTAGTTTACAAACATCTTCTTTGATTGCTCTATGCTCCATGGTATGAAAGAGATGCCATTATTCCCCCTTGGACTTCTTCCCTATAGTATGCAACCTGTGAGAGATCAGCAGATGATAATGGCTATAATTTATGAATGGGTGGCTCTAATTTTTTTTAAAAGATTTTATTTATTTATTTGACAGAGATCACAAGTAGGCAGAGAGGCAGGCAGAGAAAGATTGGGGGTGGGTGGGGGAAGCAGGCTCCCTGCCGAGCAGAGAGCCTGATGTGGGGCTCGATCCCAGGACCCTGGGATCATGACCCGAGCCGAAGGCAGAGGCTTTAACCCGCTGAGCCACCCAGGTGCCCCAGCTCTAATTTTTTTTTTTAATAAAGAATGTTTTTATGTTTTCATCTCAGATATTCAAGATTAAAGCAGTTCAACTGGCTGAGAAACTCCTTCCTGCCTTCAACACGCCTACTGGGATTCCTTGGGCAATGGTGAATCTGAAAAGGTAAATTTTTTATTCCTGTTCTGAAAGAATTAGATTAACTTAATGTTAGAAATTTCTAACAATCTTTTGCCACCGTACTTTCTAAGACTTAAGTTGTTTTCCTCTCTCTATATATGCAGAAATATTTTTCTTTAAAGCATCCTTTTATTTTTTTCTTTTGAGTGCTTTACTTTTTCACAGTTCACTTGCCATAACTCTATTCCAGTTTCTCCAAGGCTATTTCTTTTCCTCACCTGTTTGTTTCTTTAATTTGCTTATTCATTTCCATTTCGTGCTATAATGGATTCAGAATGCTTTCCCTCTCTAATTTTTTGTACACTATCTGTTGATCTTCTTCTAAGTCAAATGGAACACAAATATACGTTAAATTCAGGGCTTCCTATTGCTGAATGATAAAGACAGACATAATTCATGATGTTGACTATACGTTCCCTATTATGGTATTTGTACTATTGAAGTTCAAAGTGAACTCAGCATTCTTTGCACTTTGTTTCATTCTGATAGAAAACACTGTTTTCACTTAGATGAAAAAATTTTTAGGTTAACTTTATAAATCATGCAAAGGTATACAATTAATATTTAAAAAATTGAATAATGTCAACATATTTAACTTGCATTGAAATAATTTATGCCGACAGAAATTTTTGCGACTTTGGTTTTTCTCCAAATGAAATTTATTATTGCTCTTAATGTTAGAGCTTGGGAATTACATGAAAATTTGACTCTTGTTCTCCTTGCCCGCAGGCCCTTTAGAATGAAAGTTAGGAGAATTTATTTTTCTGGAGTTGTGATTCTGTGACAGCCTTATCTGAAAAACTGATCTATTCTAGTCATTTCTTTGTAATGGAGAGTTATAGAGTTTAGATTTCCACTGAGAAATTAGTATTTAATACTGAACATTAAATTTAACTTTACTCTTCTTCAGTTTCATGCACTATAATATAAATTACCTCCTTGCAAGGGGAATAAGTTGGCTGGAATTCCAGAGCAACCTGCCCAAAAGGAAATGGCCAAATGATGTAAATGCACCTGTTCTCATTCTTAGTTTTATGACAGATCTTCTGATGTTTCCTTCAGTACCATTGCCGGAATCCTATAACTTTCTTACATAAGAAATTTAATTTAGGGGCATCTGGGTGGCTCAGTGGGTTAAAGCCTCTGCCTTTGGCTCAGGTCAGGATCCCAGAGTCCTGGGATCTAGCCCTGCTGAGCAGGGAGCCTGCTTCTCTTCCTCTCTCTCTGCCTGCCTCTCTGCCTACTTGTGATCTCTGTCTTTCAAATAAATAAATAAAATAAAATAAAAAAAGAAATTTAATTTAAAATTTAATTCTGAGATGAAAAAAGGATGCAGGACTACTTCTTTTTGCCTCTGTGGAAGAAAAAAAATCTAGCTTACATCACAAAACTTCAAACCCAGATTGAGATGAAAGTAGAAAGGTATTCAACAGTCATGTCTTGAACATTTTTATACATTTAATTTTCATTTAGCTTCTTCATATGTATTCATACAAATACATATCTTATTTTCTAGATCATAAATGTAATTATTTACCTGTTTTTTCAGAGTTTTTTTCTTTCTCTTTTGTTGAGGTCTGCCGATGTCTTACACATAGACTTTCCTCCTCTCTTGCTGCCTGAAAGCCAACCCATGTTAACAACCAGGCATATTTATCTTCTATAATATGATACAGCATACAAAACACAAGCATGTTCTGGTGAAGCTTTTAAAATTCTGAATGGGTTTTTTGGATGCTTGTTTTTGTGCCTCTTATTTTTCTTAAGTTATTTCTCATTAGTATTTTTTGGAAGTACTCTTCCAGATCATCTGATACAGATCTGAATCAGTCTTTGCAATGACTACATAGTGAAACATACTGTAATACATTGGTTATAATGCTATGTGTAGTTTATACCATAATTTATTCCATCATTTCCATATCAGTGATGTTTGTTTGTTATTTTGCTACCATAAACATTGTTACAATAGTATCCTATTAAATATGTCCTTGTATTAATGGGGATTTTTCTCTAAAAATGATTCTCAAGAATATGATTGCTGGATCAGAGACTGTGTGTGTCTTTTTATTCTCAAGTGTGGGATTGCTGGATCAAAAGGTATATGCATTTTATGTTTAATAGTATTCCCAAAATGTCCAAAAAGACTTTAGTTCATCATATTTCTACCTACAATGTGTAAGATACCTAAATGTCTGTAGGTGTTTAAGTTCTTTTTAATTTTTAATAGATTGATAACTCTGAAGTGTTACTCATTGTTATCTTCATTTATATTTTCTGGTTAGTGAATTTGAACATCCTTTTCATAAATATATTGGACATTTAAATTTACTTTTTTGCTTTATTTATAATTTTTTATTCATAAGTTTTAAATTTTTATATATTCAAATAAATCTTTTATAACTTTCGGGTTTATAATTTTTGTTAAAAAGATTGTCTCCATCTGTATTTTATAAGTCTTCTGGATTTCCGTTAAAGGTTTTTATAATATGCTTTTTACAGAAAATTTCATCAAGTATGGTGTTAGCTGTGGATGTTTCATTAGTTGCCTTTGCCAGGTTCAGGATGTTCGGCTCTCTCCCTGTTTCACTTAAGTTTTTGTCATGAATGGGTATTGAATGTTGCCACATACTCTTTTTCTTCATCTGTAGAGATGATAACATTTTTCACCTTTGTTCTGTTAATGTGGTAAATTACTTGTTAGATTTTCAAATGTTAAACCAACTTTGAATTCCTGGGATAATCCTTGGCCATAAAGTATTACCCTCTTTATATTTAGCCATATTTGGTATTAGAGTTATCTGTCTTCATAAAATGAAGTGGAAAATAATCTTCCTTTATTTTCTGAAAGCATTCGTGTTGTATTAGTGTTACTTCTTAAATGTTTGATAGATTTACCTAAGCAATTACCTGGGCTGAAAATTGGCTTTGTGGGAAGGTTTTTAATAGCAAATTCAACTTTCATATATGATATATATGTATATATGGGTATTCAAATTTTATTTACATTTTGTATCAATTTTAGTTGATAGTATTCTTAAGGAATTTCTCCATTTCATGGAAGTTATAAAACTTCTCGGTGTGCAATTATACATATTACTTTCTTATGCCTCTCATTTTCTAGGCTTTGTAGTGCTAATCCCTCTTTCATTCCTGATACTGGTAATTTGTTTTCTCTTTTTATCAATCTAGGTAGGCATTTATTAATTTTGTTAATCTTTCCAAAGAACTAATGTTTGTCTTTAGCTACATTTAGTAACATTAACTCTGTTAGTTTTCTGTTTCATTATTTTTACTTTTTCCTTCCTTTTCCTTACTTAGAGTTACTTAGCTCTTTTTAAAAAGCTTTTTACATTGGAACTCTAGGTCTTTGATTTTTATATTTTTCTTTTTTTCCCTAATAAGCTTTTTTTCCTATAAGAATTTTGCTTATTTGTTTATCTGTTGTTTTCTTTTCCTATAAGAATTTTAAAACTGTAAATTTCCCTCTAATGACTGCTTTGGCTGCATCCCAGATATTTTAATATTTTTTTTCATTATTACTCAGTTAAAAAATTTTATAATTTTCCTTAGGATATCTTCTATGAAAATCACATATTTTTTTTTTAAAGATTATTTATTTATTTATTTGACAGAGAGATTACAAGTAGGCAGAGAGAGAGACAGGAGGAAGCAGGCTCCCTGCCGAGCAGAGAGCCCGATGCGGGGCTGGATCCCAGGACTCTGGGATCATGACCTGAACCGAAGGCAGAGGCTTTAACCCACTGAGCCACCCAGGCGCCCCGAAAATCACATATTACTAATTGAGTTGTTTAGTTTACCAAATTTTAGAAACAGGAAGATAGCTTAGCTATCTTTTTTTTTTTTTTTTTAAGATTTTATTTATTTGAGAGAGAGTATGTATGCGTGTGTATAAGGGCAGGGGCAGAAGGAATGTGGAGAAGCATACTCCCTGCTGAGTGGGGAGCCCAACATGGGGGTCATTCCCAGGACCCTGAGATCCTGACCTGAGCTAAAGGCAGGTGCTTAACCAACTGAGCCACCCAGGTGTTCCTTAGATATCTTATTGTTTTGATTTCTAATTTAATTTAATGGTGATCATAAAGGATACTCTGTATAATTTAAATCAATTTAAACCTCTTGTGCTTGTTTGTGGCTCAGCTTGTGGTCTTTTTTGGCAAATACACTTGAATCTGTATTTTGCAGTTGGTGGGGTAATGTTTTATAAATATTAGGTTAAGCTAGTTGATGATGGTATTTAGCTATCTGTCTTTCCTGATTTTTAATTACTTTAATTAACTTAATGAAGTTAATGATATACTTTTTTATGAGTTGCTGAGATGAAGTATTAAACTATTTCCAATTGTGATTGTGGAGTTATCTACTTTACTCTTTATTTCTGTCAGATTTTTGCTTCCTGTATTTTGAGGCTTTACTTTTTGGTACTTACATGGTTATGATACATCTTTCTGATGACTTCATCCTTTTATCATTATGATGTGCCCCTCTTCATCTCTGGTAATATTTTTACTTGGGAGTTTGTTTGATCAGATGCTAATATAGCTACTCCTCCATTCTTATGGTTACTACTTTTTTGGTGTATCCTTTCAATTTTCAACCTAACTGTATCATAGTTTTAGTCCTTTTGGAGACAGCATGAGTTGGATTTTGCCAGTATGAAAATACTAGACCATTAACATGTAGATTGATGCAATCTGATTTAAATTCTGTTTTCCCTTCCCTTCTTCTGTCCTAATTTTTGAATTGGTAAATGTTTTAGAATTCTCTTTTGGTTTATTTATTAGTGTTTTTATTTAAGACATTTTTGGAGTGGTTGCTATAGAAATCACACCGTACATAATTAATTTTCCATTTAACAGTTAATATTGTACTACTTATGTGCAGTAATATTTCAGCTATATCTGTCCATTTTTATCTTCTCTCCCATCCTTTATATGCCATAGTTGTGAAGTGAATTGCATTTAATACACTCTAAATCTCAAAATACATTGTTAAAATATTAGTTTAAATAGATCTATTTACTGGGGCACCTGGGTGGCTCAGTGGGTTAAAACCCCTGCCTTCGGCTCAGGTCATGATCCCAGCGTCCTAGGATTGAGCCCCGTCCTGGGATTGAGCCCCGCATTGGGCTCTCTGCTCAGCAGGGAGCCTGCTTCCTCCCTTCTCTCTCTGCCTGCCTCTCTGCCTACTTGTGATCTGTCTGTCGAATAAAAAATAAAATCTTTAAAATAAATAAATAAATAAATAAATAAATAAATAGATCTATTTACTTTATATGGTGGGTATTAGCCAGTGCTCTTCGTTTCTCTTTGTAGATCTGACCTTTAATCTGGTACCACTTCATTTCAGCCTAAAGAACTTTAGTTAGCATTTTTTTGTAGTGCTCATCTATAGGAGTGATTCTCACTGTATTCTTTGAGAAGTTTTTACTTTGCATTTATTCTCAAAGAATTTTTTTTTTTTTTTTAGTGAATGTTAAACTTTTGATTGGCGAATTTTTCTTTCTACACTTTAAAAACGTTGTTTTTCTCTCATCTGTTTTCCATTGTTTCTGATAAGTCAGAATTTAAATGATTTTTGTCCTCTGTGTGTGTGTATGCATATCGTCTTTTTTTTCCCTTCTGAATACTTTTAAGGTTTTTTTTTTTCTTTATTCTTGGTTTTCAGCGTTTTGACTAAAATATGCCTCTTAGTGTTTCCTCAAAAAGGAAAGTTCCTTTTTGTTGTTGTTTCTTCTGTGTCCTCCTAAGGCTTTGCTGACGAGCATGTTGAATCTGAATGTTTGGGTATTTCATTACATACAATGGTAAAATTTTGGCCATTAATTCTTCAAATGTTTTTCCTGCCCTATTTTTTATCTCCTTCTGAATTTCATTTACTTGTATTTCAGAATTTGTATTTCTGTCTCACAGGTACCTGAAGCCTTTGTTTATATTTTTCAGTCTTTTTTTTTTTTTTTCTGTTTTCTTCAGACTGAGTAATTTCCATTAATCTATCTTCATATTCACTGACTCTTACGTTGCTCTAATCTGCTCTTAAGCCCATCTAGCAGAATCTTTAGAATTTTGATCTGATGCTCTCTCATTCTGAGATAGAAATTTTGTCTTTTCATTCATTGTGAACACATCTTCTCTATTTCATGAAGTTTAATTAGAATATCTGGCTTAAAGTCTTAGTATTTCTAATACCTGGGTGATCTTGGAATTGGTCTTGGTTGGTTATCTTTTCACTTGAGGCTAGGTAACATTTTGATTAATCCTGGATATTCTGAAAGTTCTGTTGTGGAAATTCTGGATTCTGTTATAATTTTCGCAGGGGTTGTGTGTGTTTGTGCGTGTGTGTGTGTGTGAGAGAGAGATATTGAGATTAAGTAGTCGTTTTACTTCTTAGTTGGATTCAAACGTCAAACAGTGTCTCAATTCATTTCATTTCTTTATCTTTAACTGGTTTGCTTTGAGTCTGTTTGCAAGCATTAAGGATTCACTTGGCAGCCAGAGACAAAGACTTCATATTACAGAACTAGAGGCTTCCTTTCTCTTGCTCTCTCTCTTCCTCAGGATTTTTTCTTCCTTCTTTTTTTAGTAGCTGTAATTGCTGCAAAGACTTCTGTCTGATTCTTTAAGACACCAATTTTCTATCAGATTTTCACTCTTCTGCCTATATGGGCTTTAGACTTTGGGATAAGAGCTATGAGAAAATGTGAAACTTAATCTCATGCTAGCCTGTATTTGCTAGTTTCCACTGTCCTTGGAATCTGACCACTTTTGTTTATTCTTCAGGGACTTTAGGCCGTTGTCATTTTGTATTTTGTTCAGAGGTTATAACTTTTTTCTGCAGGAGAGACTAGTTCAGTCATTAGATTTCAGGGGTCACAATGAGAGCAGAAATTAGAAAAATTTTGTTAGGTTTATGCATAGATTCTTTGTTATTAAAAGTGCTGTAGGGGCATCTGGGTGGCTCAGTCAGTGAAGTGTCCAGCTCTTGATTTCAGCTCAGGTCATGATCTAATGGTCCTGAGAGCAAACTCCATGTGAGGCTCCATTCTCAGAGTGGAGTCTGGTTGAGATTCTCTCTTTCCCTCTGTCCCTCCCCCCTGCTTGTTCTTGCTCTTTCTCTCTCTCAAATAAAATCTTTTAAAAAATGCTATAAAATGGTATTTATAAATTTTCATTCTCTACTGCTAGAATATAGAATATAGTTGTTTTGTAAACTTGTTCTGAATTCAGGGGTGCCTGGGTGGCTCAGTGGGTTAAAGCCTCTGCCTTCGGCTCTGGTCATGATCCCGGATCCTGGGGTCAAGCCCCACATCGGGTGGGGTGGGGGGGGGGTCTCTGCTCAGCAGGGAGCCTGCTCCCGCCCCCACCCTCATCTGCCTCTCTGCCTGCTTGTGATCCCTGTCCATCAAATAAATAAATAAAATCTTAAACTTATTCTGAATTCAGCAATCTTGCTGAATTTGAATTCTTTCCTTATTATCAGTAATTTATTTGAGATTATTTTTTATTTTTTTCATATAAAATCATCTGATCTGTGAATAAGGATGGTTTTAGTTTTATCCATTCTGCCCCCCACCCCCTTATCGTACTGGCTGGAACTTACAGCACAGTATTGAAAAGAAGTGGTGACCAAAGATAGTCTTGTCTTAGTGGAAAGTGAGTTTTTATGATTAAATATGATGTTACTTATAAGACATTTCTATATGTCTAATATTTTAAGAGGTCTGTTTTAAAATTTTATATTGTTGAACTTCTTTCCAAGCAATTTTTCTGTAGTTATTGAAATGTTTTTAAGAATTTTGTTCCTAGATCTTTTTATTGCAGGCATTTACATTATTTGTTTTCCAATGAGAAGCCATTATTGTATTCAAGGAATAAATTCAGTTTGACCATGTTATACTATTCTTTTTATATATTGCTGGATTTTGTTTGCTGATTTTTTTGGGGGATCATTGTATCTTTTTCATACATGAGATTTGTATGAACTTTTTAATACTCTTGCTAGGACTTTTTCAACTTCTTTAAACCTTTAAACTTCTTTAAACTTTAAACCTTTAAACCTCTAGCTAGGTTGTTCTCCTTTAAGAAAACATGTTGGATAGTGATTCTTCTTTTTCTCTTGAAGAGTTTTTAAAGGTTTTTTTTTTTTTTTTTTTTTCTTCCCCCGCCCTGAGATGCTTGATAGATGCTTCTGGTAGTTACTTGGGTCTACAATTTCATTTTGAATAAGTATTTATACTTTTAATTTAATATCTTTTATCACTTAACACTTGTTATGTTAGATAATTTGTTTTCTGTTTAAGTAAATTTTAATAATTTATGCATTTCTAGGGCTCTGTTCATCAGGCACAATAAAAATGTCCTTGTGTCACTTGTTTACTCTCTGTTTTATCTGTTATGTATCTTTTTATACTGGTATCATATATTCAGTAAAGGATAGCATTTAAATTTTTAAATTTTTGCTGAACACTCCTAAGCAACATACTATAGACATTTTGGGTGAATAACACACATTTTTAACTTTTTTTTTTTTAGTAGGAAGCACAAAAAATTATTTAGCACCAGCTACATTTATAAACATGATCTTATTTAATTCTAACAATATCCATTATCCATCCAATATCCGTATGAAATAGATATGAAGGAAATGTTATCTTTGTTTTATAGATAAGGAAATTGAACATCAAAAGGTCATACCTGGGTCTGTCTCCTGACAATGGATCAGTCTGCTTCTATCATTTGAGTTTTTATTTATTAAATTCCAGTTAGTTAGCATGCAGTGTAATATTAGTTTCATGTGTACCATATAGTGATTTCATAGAACATCATCTGGTATTCATCACAACACATCCTTAATTCCTGTCACCTATTTTAACCCATCCCCCTACTCACCTCCCCTCTGGTAACCATCAGTTTGTTGTTTCTGTAGTTGAGAGTCTGTTTCTTGGTTTTCCTCTCTCTCTTTTTTCCCCCTTTTGCTTGTTGGTTTTGTTTCTTAGATTCCACATATTAATAAAATCGCATCGTATTTGGTTTTCTCTGACTTATTTTGCTGAGCATAATGCTCTCTGGTTCCATCCATGTTGTGTGAATGGCAAGATTTCATTCTTTTTTTTACAGCTGAGTAATATTCCATTGTGTGTGTGTGGTGGTGGGGGGGAGCTGTTTCCATAAAATGACTATTGTAGATAATGCTGCTCTAAACAGTAGTAATTAGTAATTTTGATTTAGTAATTTGAATTAGTAATTTTGTGCTTTTTGGGTAAATACCCAGTAGTGCAATTGCTAGATCATAAGATAGTTCTGTTTTTAACTTTTTGAGGAATTTCCATACTGTTTTCTAGAGTGGCTGCACCAGTTTGCATTCCCATCAATAGTATATGAGGGTTTCCCCTTTCTCTACATCCTCGTCTACACCTTTTGTTTCTTGTGGTGTTTATTTTAGCCATTCTGACAGGTGTGAGGTAACATCTCATTTTAGTTTTGATTTGCATTTCCCTGATGCTAATTGATGTTGAGCATCTTTTCATCTGTATGTCTTCTTTGGAAAAATGTCTATTCATGTCTAATGCCCATTTTTAATTGGATTGTTCATTTTTTGGATGTCAAATTTTAGAAGTTCTTTATATATTGGATGCTAAACCTTTATCACATGTCATTTGCAAATACCTTTTCCCATCCCTTAGGTTGCTTTTTATTTTTGTTGATTATTTCCTTTGCTGTGCAGAAACTTTTTATCTTGATGATGTGCCAGTAGTTTAATTTTGCTTTTTCCCTTGACTTGGGAGATGTATCTAGAAAGAAGTTGTGTCAAAGAAGTTACTGCCTGTGCTCTCTTCTAGGATTTTTATGATTTCAGGTCTCACATTTAGGTCTTTAACCCATTTTGAGCACAGATTGCATGGAGCACTGGGTGTTATACATAAACAATGAGATCAAAACTACATCAAAACTAATTAAAAACTAATGATGTACTGTATGGTGACTAACATAATAAAAAAATGAATTCAATTTTGTATATGGTATAAGAAAGTGGTCCTTTTTCTTTCTTTTGCATGAGCTGTCCAGTTTCCCCAACACCATTTATTGAAGAGACTGTCTTTTTTCCATTGGATATTCTTTTCTTCTTTGTGGAAGATTAATTGACCATATAGTTGTGGCTACATTTCTGGGTCTTCTTTTCTGTTCTGTTGATCTGTGTGTCTGTTTTTATGCCAGTACCATACTGTTTTGATTACTACAGCTTTATAATATAACTTCAAGTCTGGAATTGTGATGCCTCCAGCTTTGCTTTTCTTTGTCATCGTTGCTTAGGCTATTCAGGGTCTTTTGTGGTTTCATACAAATTTTAGGATTGATTGTCCTAGCTCTGTGAAAAATGCTGTTGGATTGAATGTGTAGATTGCTTTGGGTAGTACAGACATTTTAACAATATTTTTTCTTCCAATCCATGAGGATGGAATGTTTTTCCATTTTTTGGATCATCTTCAATTTCTTTCATCAGTGTTTTATAGTTTTAAAAGTATAGGTCTTTGAGCTTACTGATTAGGTTTATTTCTAGGTATCTTATTATTTTTGGTGCAATTATAAATGGGATTGATTCCTTAATTTCTCTTTCTGCTGCTTCATTATTAGTATTTAGAAATGCAACAGATTTCACTCAGTTTTTACTTTCAGAGGACAAGCCAGGGCTGGATTGTGATATTCAGTGGAATGGCACATGGCAGTTACCCAAATATTATGTTATAAAGTAGAAGGCATTAGTGTGCAGTCAACATGGTATGAGATCATCAGAGAAAAGGAAGTTTCTGTTTATTTAGAAAGATCAGGAAGTTTTCATGGAGTGCTTTGAATTGAATTGCTATTATAAAGGAGTGAGATACTAATAGGTGATACAGATGGGTAGGTCATTTTGAATGGAGGAAATAGTTTAACCAAAAAGAGATGTGGAGATGAGAAACTGTAGGGGAGAAGATTGAACTTTTAGAGGAAGGGCTGATGATGAAATACGGGGAACCAGTATATATGAATCTCCAAATGCCTCGGCTAATCCTTTAAGTAAGAAGATTTATGGAAGGGCAGAAGTGCCATTTTGTAAAGAGGCTTAACCTTTAACTGGAAAGCTTTCCTTGGAGTTATGGAGATAAATCTTATTATCAGGAGATTGAAGGAAGATCTTGAGAGTATATTTGAAATTCTTTGCTCTTTTCTGAAAAAGTAGCAAGACATACATAGGGCATGAGTAAAGAAGGTTACTTTATTTCGGGGGGGTTAACTCGTGGAACAGATCGGAAGCACTTTCTTGGAGTTAAAAGCCCTCCTGAAGGCAACAACATTCAAAGGCAATGTTGCTTAACCCCTACATTAGATTGAATTGTCTTGCTGTGTACATCTGTCCCACAGAACCATGCCTGTTTTGTTCACCACCATATTCTTAAAACTGAACATGGTGACTGCATTCAGATAACACCTATCCCAGACAGAAGTCTCATAAGCAATGGTATGATTCTTACATGGCTGGCAGAAGCACAGTAAATGAAGCTAAACCGAATATGCAAAATAAAAGCTGAGCCCAGCAGAAAACCATACATGGAAGACTCCATTAAAAAGAGAGCAGAAGGAACCACACAAAGATGAAGTTTCCTGGCCAACAGTTTTGGTATCCTCCACATAACCCTTAAACCGGTATGCCACTGAAGGAAAGAAGGAAGTTGTGTTATCACCCAGGGTTCAGTAAAGGGTTTCTAAGAGGAATTGTCTGCTGTGATTTTGGATAAATTCTTAGCTTGGATTGCTCTCTCATTATTGAGGAAGGGGTAAGTAGTTAAAAATTAGGACCTTTATAACACAAAGAGAGAATGAATAAGAAAAACAAACAAAAAACAGACTCTTAACTAGAGAACAAGCTGGTTATCAGAGGAGAGGTGGGTGGGCTGTGGGAGAATTAGGTGATGGGGATTAAGAGTACACTTATGATGATGGACAACTGAGTAATATGTAGAATTGTTGAATCGCTATATTGTATACCCAAAACAAAGATAACACTGTACGCTAACTGTACTGGAATTTTAAAACAAAAGATTGTGTACCTTAAAATTTGCAGAGCTCTGTCAAAGAGGCAGAGAAAACAGGCATTTAACAAAACTTTTTACTTCAGGAAATATTTAAATTTAAAGCATATGCTTGTTTCTCTTGAATTTTTCAATCATGTTGAACTTAAAGCTATTATAAAAATACATCAGGAATAAAATTTAAGGGGAATAACAAACTAGAATAATGTTAACAGTACTGGTATTGATAGCATATGAGTGTCATTCTTAATATATAAATAGCTTTTACTGACTTAAAATTATTTAAGTCAGTAAATTATTTAAAAAGCTGCTAAATACATGAATGGGTAATTAAAAAACATAAAAAATCTTCAGCCACTTTAGTAATCAGAAACATTTATATTTGAATAAGATTGTATGTTTTTACCTAGAAAATTGACAAAAAGAGAGTGGTATTATTTAGGACTGGCAAAGTGAAGAAATGAGAAGTACATAGAGTTGTTGGAATTGGAAATTTGAGTAACTTGGAAGACAGCTTGGCCGTAGGTTTTAGAAACTTTGAAATATACCTGCCTTTTGACCTTGTAATTTCAATTCTAGAAATTTATCTTAATACAAAGTAATTGTAAGTGTTTACAAAGCATTAATTGTAAGGATGCTCATAGCAGTGAAGTTTATACTAATGAATATAGAATGTAATTAAATTCAGAGGAGTGGCATGTTTATAGAGTGAAATGTGACACAGACATTTGAAATGATGTTCTGGGAAGTGAATTTTTGAAGAAAGATAGTACTTATGATCTGTTAGGTGAAAAAGCAGTATATACAAGAATATGACCCTATTTTTGTTAAGCAAACCACTATCACTTCTAAGTAGGAATCAGAATTTGCTTTCTTACTGTATCTTCTTTACTTCCTTCTCCTAAGACTACAAAAGCAACGATAAAATAGATTCCTTCTTCCTTTTTCTGTCTCCCTTCCCACTTCCTCCCTCTCTCTCTCCCCTTTTCTCCCCCCCACCCTTACTTTCTTGTCTCTTTTTATTTAGCTAGATATTTTAAGAAAAAGAACTACTGTATTGGGTAAATATACATGTATTGAAGTAGCATATACTCAGCTGTAAAGTAAACTTTCAGTTCCAAATCCCTTGTTCTTTAGGGAAGCCACTATTACAAATTAAGATCTTGAGTATCCTTCCAGACATGTAAAGTATTTATATATGCATTCATACCCTTGCATATATGTGTTGTTTTCTTGTCATTTTCGTTTATCAGTAGGTCTTGAAAATTACTCCATATCAACTCTTAGGGTCATTTACCTCATTCTTTTTGTTTGTTTGTTTTTTTTAATTTGACAGAGAGAGAGATCACAAGTAGGCAGAGAGGCAGGCAGAAAGAGAGGGGGAAGCAGAGAACCTGATGCGGGGCTTGATCCCAGGACCCTGGGATCATGACCTGAGAGGAAGGCAGAGGCTTAACCCACTGAGCCATCCAGGCGCCCTACCTCATTCTTTTTAAGAACTTTATAATAATGATTATGAAGGCACCATAGTTCATTTAAAATCAGTTCATAGATCTGATATTAATGAACTGTTAGATTATTTCCCAATTTTTGCTATTAAAAAATGCTAGAAGAAAGGTCCTGCATATGTTGGGAATCGTGTGTGTGTGTGTACATATGTGTTGGTATGTCTTTGGTAGAAATGCTGGGTCAAAGAATTACCTAACGTTTTGCAAATACTCTTTATTATTATTTATCAGGTATAAAATGAAACATTATTTTAATTTTCATTTCACTGGCTTTTGAGTGAAGTTGGGTATATTTTATTCAGTGCATAGCTTTTTTATATCCTTTCCTGTTTTCTAGTGGATATTAAAAAAATGAATCCTTAAGATCTTTTTGTATATTAGCTGAATCAGTACTTTGTTATGTATGTTGCAAATACTGTTTGCTGTTGCTATTATTTATGGGAGGTTTTCCTTCAAAGATTTATAATTTTCTAGTATAATAATGGTTTAACTTTTCTTTTATACCTTTGATCCATTTGGCATTTATTGTGGTATAGGATGAAAGATAAAAATCAAGCTTTATTTTTTTTTAGATACTTAGGTAGTGCTCTGACATTACTTACTGAGTAACTTCTCAATGCCTACTGAAGTAATAATTTTATGATAAATAAAATGAAATACAAAAAGTATTTCCAAATATATGTGACTATTTTTTAGACTTTCTTCTGTTGCATTAATTAGTATGTTTATTTTAACTCTGCATTGATTTAATTACTTATAATTGCTTTATTGTGTGGTTGGACTGGTCCCTTTAGTATCCTGCTTCTCAGTTTCAGCTGTTCTCACATACTCATTTTCTTTATAAGAAATTTTGAATTACTGTGTCTAGTTTATTTCTTCATCTTTTATAGTTTAGTTGGGTTTGCACTAAATTTAGAAATTAATTTAGGGAACATCTTCATGAAATCTTCCTTTCCTATAATTTATGTCTTTTCATTTATTTAAATTTTATTCTCTGTCAAGCGAGTAGAGGTATACGGCTTCTTTTAAACAGATTCTGAAGTTCACATAAAAAGTTTTTAAGTTCACTTAAAAATGCTTAACCTTTTACATTTTTACTGGTACTTTTTTGGGGGGTGTAAGTACTAGAAGAAAACAGAGAGAATGGTTTTATTTATATCATCTAGGTACCAAAAGATTTCTAACATGAAAAAAAGCATGGAAGTTGTACATCTTTAATTAAACAAAAGAATTAGTGAAATGTTGAAGACATCACATTAAAATTAAGAGCAAGAAAGTATTAAACATTTTTCTGGAGGTTTTAACAAGTGTAACCAAATAAGAAAAAAGAATAAAGTGAATGTATGGATTGGAGACAAAATTATAATTAATAACAGATCATATGATTGCTTTCCTGGAAGAAAAAGAAAGTGATCAGTTGAATAACCATCCGAATAATAAAGGAATTGAATACATTGGCTAGTTAAAAATTAAAATACTTCTTTGAACACTAGGGATATTAGGTTGAAAGTACAGAAAGGTCATGCCTTATTAGTAAAGAACTGAAGTAGCCACAGAGTAAAGTCAAATGTAAATCTGTCCTAGCAAAGCCTGAAAACAGCCTTTGCAAGAGCTAAGCTGTCCACAAGTTATATAACTGTCAAAAGAAAACTGAAAATGCTTTAAATGAAGAAAATAAAATTCAGAGATTCAGGAGAATTTAACCTAAAATCAGGGGAAAAAAATTATCAGTAGAAACATACGCGAGTAACCAGCGATGGAGATTGCAATAAAGGATTTTAAAATGGCTATCATAAAAGTATGCTTGGTATTTAAAGGGAAATATGAACATAATTAGAAGAGAGATTTTATAAAGGACTAAATGGAACTTCTAGTGCTGAGAAATACATGAAGTAAAAAATTCACTTGATCAGCTTAACAGCACATTCTTCATTGCAGCAGACAAAATCCATGAGCTTGTAGACATAGCAGTAGAAACCACCCAAACTGAAGCACAAAGAAAAATGAAAGGAGCAAAGCCCCGTGACCCGTGGGACGATATTAAATGTTTAGCGTGCATATAAGGGAGTGGTTGGGGGCGGGGAGCAGGGAGGAGTAGCAGAAAAACTGTTTGAAGAGGGAATGGCCCCAAATTTTCCAAGCTGATGAACAGCTGTAATCCCATAGATTTCAGACACTTGAAGAAACCCAAACAAGGTAAAATAAAGAAACATAATAAATGGTTAAAAATCGATGAAAAAAATTTTTTTAACACCAGAGAAAAAGACATTATATACAGGGAACAAGGATAGAAGTACCATTTGCTTCTTGTCTGAAGTGGTACAAGCCAGAAGACAATGGAATGCATCTTGAAAGTGCTGAAAGAGAAAAGTCGATCTAGAATTCTGTAATCACTAAAAATATTTTTTAAATCTGTAGGTGAAATTAAGACGTTTTTATTTTTATTTTTTTAAATGATTATTTATTTATTTATTTGACAGAGATCAGAGGCAGGCAGAGAGAGACGGGGAAGCAGGCTCCCCGCTGAGCAGAGAGCCCAATGTGGGGCTCGATCCCAGAACCCTGGGATCATGACCTGAGCCGAAGGCAGAGGCTTTAACCCACTGAGCCACCCAGCTGCCCCGAGACATTTTTAGACAAACAAAATCTTAGAGAATTTATTGCTACCAGGCCTCTATTACCAGAAATGTTACAGGAACTTTTAATGACACTACATAAAGAAATGTAAAGCAGGCAAAAGAGTAAATATATGAATATGTATCAAAGGCATACTTACTTTCTTTGGTCTTACAGTTTTCGTTAAAAGATAATTGGCTGTTTAAAGCAAACGTGAGTTTACATTGGAGGTCTGTAATATATGTAGAAGAGAAGTGTGCGGCCACACTAGCACCAAGGATGGTATGGGGATATGAAAGTATACTATACTGTTGTCATGTTGTTAGTTTACATGTGAAGGGGTGTGTTACTTGAAGGTATACTCTGATATGTTAGTTGTACATACTCTAATCCGTAAAGCGGTCACACACACGAAAATAAGCCAGTGGAAATACTAAAGAATACTCGATCCAAATGAAGGTGGGAAAGAGGACTAAAGAACTAATCAGAAAAAGTAGAAATCAAGATAAAAAAAAATCAAGATAATAGACCTAGTAGTGGACAGCCTTTTGGAGAACAGTTTTTACAGTTAAAATAGAGTTATTACTGTTATGCCCCAATAATGGGTCTGTGATTAAAGGAGCGAGACTGATACAAAGCGAAGGTCAAGCAAAGCTTTATTTCGCGCCAAGCGTCAAGAATCTAACCGAGGGGCGCCTGGGTGGCTCAGTGGGTTAAAGCCTCTGCCTTCAGCTCAGGTCATGGTCCCAGGGTCCTGGGATCGAGCCCCACATCGGGCTCTCTGCTCCGCAGGGGGCCTGCTTCCCCCCCCCCCCCCCCCCGCCTGCCTCTCTGCCTACCTATGATCTCTGTCTGTCAAATAAATAAATAAAATCCTTTTAAAAAAAAAAATCTAACCGAATGTTCAGGGACGCACCTCTTACAAGAGAGGGCGACCCTTCTCTGTTTCACAGACTAGCTTTTAAGGGCAAAGGCCATGCGGTCGGGCCTGGCCACGCACAGGTGACCAATGAGATTGTAACACACACAGGAAACTCCACACTGATGCTAGGTGACGAATTGAATTACAATTTACCCTAGTAGACATTTGAATCAGCCTATTACACCTTGATTAGGAGTGGCGCCCAAAAGGCTCCCGAAGGGCAGGGCCCATACTCCTTGGTAACCAGGGAGACAGTATGCATCCCCCCACTGATCAGATGTCTTCACCTGGCCTGAGCCACCCTTGTATCTGGGCTTTGTTACCTGGAGCTGGTTTCCGGGACTAGTTTTTAAGTGAATCCCATGGGGGAAGGGGAGCAGGGACAGTTTAAGGATTAAAGAACAAAGTTTTTGTTTAACCTCAATGAAAGCCTCTTGCTAAAATATAAAAATATAAAATAGGTCCTTACAATTACAGAACCCAGAAATTGTATTTCCAAAGTATTCACATGCCCAAGAGAAATGAAGCCTATGTCTGAACAGAGGTTGTGCATAACAGCCTTACTCATAATAGCTCCAAACTGTAATCAGCCCTGGTGTTTATCTAACCAGGTGCATAACTAACTAGTTGCTGTATTCATACAATGGACTGCCACCTTGTAATAGAAAGAACTGAGCTACTGAGATGGCAGTATGCATGAATCTCAGGGATAGGGTGCATGAAAGACTCAAATGCAAGAGAGTATATATTGTGTGATTATGTTCACATGAAATTCTAGAACATACAAAACTAGTAATAGAGAAAGTAGATTGTTTGAGACTGGGTGGAGGAGAAGTATGATTTGACTGCAAAGGTGCATGAGGACAGGTTTTGGAGAGATTGGCTTAATTCTTATAACTGGTACATTCATTTCTCAAAACCCTTGGAACTGTGTGCTTGAATTGATGCATTTTTGTATTAAATTATACCTCAACGTGTTTCTTTGAAAAGGAAAATAAACCAGATCCTAGGGTTGGCTGAGGGGCTATGTTTTAAAAAAAAAAAAAAAAAAAAAAAAGCAACATCAACATGGACGGGACTGGAGGAGATTATGCTGAGTGAAATAAGTCAAGCAGAGAGAGTCAGTTATCATATGGTTTCACTTAACTTGTGGAGCATAAGGAATAACAAGGAGGACATGGGGAGATGGAGAGGAGAAGGGAGTTGGGAAATCGGAGGGGGAGATGAATCATGAGAGGCTATGGACTATGAGAAACAAACTGACGGTTTGGGAGGGGAGGAGGGTGGAGGGATGGGTAGGGCTGGTGGTGGGTATTATGGAGGGCACGTATTGCATGGAGCACTGGGTGTGGTACATAATGAATCTTGGAACACTGAAAAAAAAATTAAAAAAAATTACCATTGACCTGTAATTGAAAAATACTCTTAAATTTGAGAAATTTTAGAAAAAAAAGTTTGGAAAAGTACAGAATTAAAAACATGACCAGAAAAATCAGAATAAAAAAAAATGACCAATCAACATATGAAGTGAAGTTAAATACTAATGTAATGATTCAAATTATGCTTATATAGGTATGAAATTTTCCTCAAGGGTAGATGAGAAAGTGAGAAGAAAGGTTGGCTTTGGAGCTGGGAACTGATTGGAAGAGTAATGGGCTTAGAGGGAAAATTTTTACTTTGTGCAGTTTCCTATATTTCTTTTTAAAGTGTTCATTTAAATTCCAGTATAATCAGCATCCAGTGTTATATTAGTTTCAGACATACCATATAGTAATTCAACAGTTCCATGTATTACTCAGTGCTCTTTGCAAGTGCCCTCCTTAGTCCCCAATACCCATTTCCCCCATTCCCTCACTCCTCTTTGTTGTTTGTATTCTGTTTCCTGTCTTTTGAATTTTAAATCATTGACAATATGACCTTTCCCTTCTCCCCCAATTAAGTGAAAATGTAACAAAAATGAGATTTCATATTAAAAATTAAAACTGTTGCATTTATTTTCTGTCAAAAAGGGAAGGTTTTAATTTTTTTTTTTTTTTATAAAGTTTTTTGGGGTCTGTTGAATTTTTTTTTTTTTTTTAAGATTTTCATTTATTTATTTGACAGAGATCACAAGTAGACAGAGAGGCAGGCAGAGAGAGAGGAAGGGAAGCAGGCTCCCCGCTGAGCAGAGAGCCTGATACGGGGCTCGATCCCAGGACCCTGGGATCATGACCTGAGTTGAAGGCAGAGGCTTTAACCCACTGAGCCACCCAGGTGCCCCGAAGGTTTTAATTTTTAAAAACAACGTAACATTTCTTGTGGATAAGGATGTAGGAAGAAGGTCCTTCTTACATCACATATCTTTCCTTGTATCCAGCACCCTTGAAGAACCATCTATCATTATCTACCAAAGCTCTTAAAACATGTTTCTTTTAATCCAGCAAATCCAGGCAGCTCTGGCAGTTTAAGTCTAAGTCTAAGGAAACAATTGGAAGCATGGACTAAGCAAGACATACATGAAATGGTATTTATCATAGCATGTTTCATGAAAACATAAGTACATATTGAATGTCCAAGAGGAAGGTGATTGGGTAGGCAAATTTTGGTAGCACATAAGATAAAAACAGTGTGCTGTCACTTAATTGCTGTCATAAGGAAAATACTGACATTTCACAAAATTAAAAAAATGTGTTACGGTAACATTCATATAAAGAGGGTAACCACCAAGTGTATTATTTATTTAAGAATGAATGGAGGAGCTAAAATAAATTAATTTAAATTCTTTAAAGACTGACAGATTAGTTTTATTTTATTGGGTGACCTTTCAGATAGTTCTATTCAAAAATGATTTTTCAAAATTAAACCATTTCTAAACAGATACATAAATATATCCTTGTATATTTATCCAGGTTTGAAATTATTGATACCTTCAGTTGACACTTGTGTACTTCTAAGAAAGTATTCTCTCTATAGTTGCTCAGAGTACATTCTGCTCAAAATTTAGGATATTATCAATTCTAAATTTTTGCATATCAAAATGCGTGAATATTTTGTCTGGGTATTTTCACAAATGCCATTCTATTGCTTTCATTCAGAGTACTTTTTACATAAAATTCATGGGTTTTTTTTCACTCCAGTATAATGAGCATACATTGTTAGTTTCAGGTATAATGATTCAGCAGTTCTATACATTTCTTGGTGCTCATCAACCCATCTGCCCACCCACCTCTCTTCTGGCAGCTACCAATTTGTTTATTTAAGAGTTTTTGTTTTTTGTCTCATCTTTTTTTTGTTCATTTGTTTTGTTTCTTAAATTCCACATATGAGTGAAATCATGTGGTGTTTGTTTTTCTCTGACTGACATAATTTCGCTTAGGATAATACATGTTAGCTCCATCTACGTTGTTGCAAATGGCAAGATTTCATTCTTTTTGATGGCTGAGTAATATTCCATTGTATATATACACACCACATCTTGTTTATATATTCATCGATCAACGGACACTTGGGTTGCTTCCCTATATTAGCTATTACAAATAATTGCTGCAGTAGGCATAGGGGATGCACATATCTTTTTTGAATTAATGTTTCTATTTTTGGGTAAATACCTGGTGGTAGAATTACTGGATCACAGGGTAGCTCTATTTTTAACTTTTTGAGGAACCTTCATACTGTTTCCACAGTGGCTGCACCAGTTTGCATCCCCACCAATGGTGCACAGGGGTTCCTCTTGCTTCACATCCTTGTCAAAACTTGTTATATCTTGTGTCTTTGGTTTTAGCCATTCTGACAGGTGTGAGGTGATACCTTATTGTGGTTTTGATTTTCATGATGATCTGTGATGCTGAGCATCTTTTCATGTTGTTATCATTATATTTCCTTTGAAAAAGTGTCTCTTCAGGTCCTCTGCCTTATTTTTTGAATTGAATTATTTGGAATTCTTTTTGGTGTGAAACTTCTATTTTTTTTAAGGTTTTTTTTTTTTTTTTTTTTTTTTTTTAATATGAGAGAGCGAGAGAGAGAACCTGAGTGTTGGGGCACAGGCAGAAGGAGAGGAAGAAGCAGGCTCTGTGCTGAGCAGAGAGCCCTATGTGGGTCTCAGTCCTAGGACCCTGGGACCATGACCTGGACAGAAGGCATACACTTAACTACTGAGCCACCCAAGTGTCTCTAAAACTTCTGTTTTTAATTTACTTCAGTATTTCGTCCAATTGAGCTGATGCAAAATCATAGGTGGTCTCAATTTTTTTTCACTGAACTATATATCTAATTAAAAATAGGAGCTCTGTCAAGAGTCTTCCTCTAAGTCAAGATATTCCCATTTAAGAATTAAAATTGTTTGAAGTTTTGTCATTTAGTTTTTTATTTCCCTCTTTGCTTTTTCTGAGATAAACGTCAGTGTCAGCCTCTTCGTGTGCTTTGTTTTTAATAACTGCAGTATACTGAAAACTTTACTTTATTCCTTGAATTCATCCATTAGAGATTTTCAACAGACTTTGAGCAAAATAAAAACAATGTTCAGATAACTCATTAAAAAAAAAAATACAGTGTAGGACACTTAGGTTGATTTGTCTTGTAAATCACCAGGAGTTTTTCAGACATTTCTAAAATCCACTTGCTGGTGGTCAGTCAGGAGAGGTCATGCTTATATATGTGTACATTTTAATATCTATACCTTTTATTTTTGATCAGTTAAAAATTACACCATTTGCATGGAATTATGATCTGGTTGTTTTTGTCACCTCATCACCTTTGTATTGTTGGAGCTGTTCTGTTCTCATCAGTGTTATATCTTCTTCTTAGGAATTTTTTTTTATTTTTCTGAGTTGTTGAAATGTAGACAGGTATCAAATTTAACATTTTAGATTGTTTCCGTGAGTTGTGTCTGAAGTACGTGAAAAATCTTGTTTAGCATTTAGTGTTTTGAAAACTGTTTAAAGGTACTTTGAATGAAACTTTCCTTTGGGACCTTCGCACAGGACGTTTTTATAGGGAAGGGTAAGCTGTTGGACTTCCTAGGGACTTCGTGTTTATACTTGACCACACTGTAATCCATTCATCATGCCGATGCCTGGGTAATCTTTCTAAATAGTATGCTTTCTTCCTTAAATACGATGTTACGTTTCTTAAAATCCCCCGTGACTTTCCATCACACTTAGAATAAAAATGGTTTAAATTTATCATGGCCTTAGAGAATTCTTGTGTAGTTTAGATTATACCTAGCCCTCTAACCTCATCCTCTATTATTCACTTCCCCTTCCTGCTCTCTAGCCACATCAGCCACCTTCCTTTTCCTCAGGGTCATTGCATTTGTTGTTTCCTCTACTGGAAATGCTCTTCTTCCAGGGCTGTTCATCACTGGCTCCTTCTCTTAATGTAGATTTCAGTGCAAATTGTGTCATTTCAGAAACTATTTCTCTGTTATACATAAAGAGCCTTTCTTTTAACTTCTGTCACTAGTGCTTAATGTTCTGTTTCTCTAGTAAATTTTCTTCATAACAGTTATCACTATTTCAGATGGTTTTATTTAGTATAGGAGTAGGAATGTTCTAGGTCAGGTTCACTACTATATCTCCCAGAGCATGATAGGCTCTTAATATTTGGAAATGAATGACTGTATAGTTACTGTATCCATATTTCTTCCTTGATTCTGACTTCTAGCTACAAAAGAATCTGTGTGTGGTATTTGCCTTCCTATCATATTTTCTTTTCTTTTTTTTTTTTCTATCATATTTTCAAAGACAGTGTAAAATTAGCACCAACCAATTAAGGAACTTTAAGCAAGGTAGTAGCGTCTTAATATTTATTTTAATATTTTCTTAAGACAGATTAAATAATAATGGTGTATTGAATTGTCAGTATACAAGTGGTTATAAAATAAGAGAAAGACTTATATTTTTACTTCCTCCTAAAAGTAGAAAAGACCCTGAAGAATGGTTTAGAGCTCTCATAGGAATAACCCATGAACAATGCTGCTTGAAAAATTAATCTAGACTTCCAGTTCCAACCATGGAATTCTTTGTATCAGACCAATCCTCCCACCAAAATCAGTCATAGAAGCTAGACAACATGGTTCAATGGTCTTGGAGAGCAACTAACTCAGATAGGACTTCCTAGGAGAACATTGTCTCCATATAAACATTGGCCTTTTCCCTGAGAGCATGTTCCAAATCATGATGCAGGCATAAAGGCCAAGCCTGAAGTGGTGGTCATTTGGGTCAGAGGGCACTATGGTCAGGTCTTAGAGTTGCCAGAGTGGCTGAGGCATGAGGGACAAAAATCTCAAGGCAGGAAGAAATTGCAGAGGAGAAAAGCCCAGTGGTTTATGTACAAATTTCCCTCAAATTGTTGACTGATTCTACAGTTTTACATGCATAGGGCAAGAGTCAAGGAAAAAAAAATTAATAGCCACATGGTACGGAGGAGGCAGAAGTTAGTGTTTAAGGCTGCAAAGGTGAAGGGCCCTTGGGAACACCTCAGGCTTCCAGCTGAGATCCCAGAGGGAACTCCCTAGAAGTAGCAGGTAAAATGGAAATAGACTACCCTTAGCAAAGCCTGACACCTGAGTAGTCTGCCTGTACTCACCCTGTGTTTCAGAAGAAACTTAACCTTTAGAAAGGATGTAATGCTCAAAGGGTCTATGCTTTTTCACTTATATTGTATAGCTTCCAATAAATTATGAGGGAGACTGAAAAAGGCAGGAAAATACCCTAGAGATAAATCTACACAAAAGAAATGTACATAAAATTATTCACTGTGGAAGTTGTTATTAATAGCAAAATATTAGAAAAATGCAAAAGGACCACCAGCAGTGGATTGATAATTATGTTGGTTCATAATTTACTTAATTTTTTACACAGGTCCTATCAGCACGTGGGGCAGGGCAGTTCTTTATTGTGTGACACTGTGCTGACCATTGTTGGACATGTTACATCTCTCGCCCTAGCACAATAAATACTAATTGCACCTTCAAGGTTTGATACAACTCGGAATGCTCTCACACACACATTTTCATATGCCCCTAGGGTAGGGTATTCCAGTTGAAAATCATTAATATCATGGAATTCTGTGCAGCTGTAAAAAAGAAAATCATTTATGAACTGATACGGAAAGTCCACTGCAGTGCATCTTAAGAGTAAAAGGCAGGATAACGAGCTATATGTGTACTTTGCTGTATTCTGTTTAATGAAGGAAGAAAATAATAATATTTGGATTGCTTATGTGTGCATAAAATTTCTGTAGTAATACATAAGAAACTAACGAAAGTGATTATCTGTGGGGCCTGGTGGGATGAAGAGAGATGAGATTTCTGGGGTAAAATTTATTTACTGTATGTACTTTTCTATATTGTTTTGATATTTAAAACATTACCTATTCAAAAAATTTTAAAGTAATAAACTAGGCTTATTTTATTATTTGATTATTATTAATATTATTTTATTAGCTACAAATAAGCTGTTGTGTTAAGTATAATTAAGAGAATGAAAGTTTGTGTATTCATTAAAAAAATGTTTGGTCTTTTTCCTATTCTGTCTCCTCTTACCTTTGCTTTCATTCAGTGGAGTAGGGCGAAACTGGGGCTGGGCATCTGCGGGTAGCAGCATTCTTGCTGAATTTGGTACGCTGCACATGGAGTTTGTCCACCTCAGCTACTTGACAGGGGACCCAGTTTACTACAAAAAGGTTGGTCTTCTTGCCTTCTTTTCTGTGTTTGTTATAAAAGAGTTCTTTAAGATTTGCCAAGAGACTTGATTATTGCTCAGAAAATTTTACCTTTCTAGAAATGTCTTTATCAGGATTCTGGCTCCCCGTTTTTTTCTTTTTAAATTATCTAAAGAAATGTCCTTTCTATTTAAAATATTTACTGTTGTCTGAGAAGTTGTAATCATTAGTGGGTTTTCAAAAATTCCATTCTGTTCAGCATTGTGCTGCAGTGTTCCTAGCCTGCATGGTAAGACAAGAAAAACAAAATGAGCAAGAAGTTAAAGAATTGAATTGGATTGAAAAGGAAGAAAGGAAAGAGTAATTATGCATAGATTACATCATTATTTATCTAAAATATTAAGATAATCTGTATTTAAATTATTAGAAATAAGAACATATATGTAGTTCTGAATAAAAGACCGATGTAGATACGAAACATCAACAGCATTTCTCTGCACCAGCTACAACCAGCAAGAAAGTATCACTTTGCAAAAACATGTGGTTGAAACAAGAGTTTATGTTTCCTACAAATAAACTTAACAAAAGATGAATGAAGTTCAAAACAATTAAATGACACTGAAGAGGACCTAAGTAAGCAGAGAGGTATGTTCACGTAGAGCTAAGGAATATCGTAAAAATTTTAGTTTTATCCAGATAGATCTATGGTATCAATTCAGTGGCAGTCAGAACTCCAGTGGCTTCTTTTACAAAAATGAAACTTGACAAGACCGTTGTAGAATTTATATAGAAGAGGAAAATTTCATGGCACTCCTGAAGAAAAACATGTGGAGTGGGTTTGTATTACCCAGTTTCCAACACTCACAGTTGGTGCATAAAACAGACTGATGAATGGAATAGACATTCCGTAAGTAGATCTTACGTGCAACCATTATGACAAGGGTAGCATTGTGGATTCTAACAATTCTAAGAGCATTAAAGGCCTATATTTAAAAGACAAATGTAGTACAGTTTAAAATACATATGCCCTGTGGCCCAGCAGTTCTACTCTGATGTGTGCATTTATATTATATACATAGAAGCGTTGTTTGTATTAGCATTTTATATAATAAAATTCAATACAGCAGTTAAAGGAATTATAGTTACATTTATCAGTTAGAATAATATACTGGGTGCCTGGGTGACTCAGTCAGTTGAGCATCCGACTGTTGATTTCAGCCCACATCATGATCTCAGGGTTAGGAGATCGAGCCCTGAATTGGGCTCTGCACTGGACATGGGAGTCTGCTTAAGATTCTCTCTCCGTCTTTCTCTAGCCCTCCCCTGCACATCTCTCTCTCTCTTCTTCTTAAAAAAAGAAAAAAAAATGGGATACAACTTTTAAAAAAAAATTCAACACAAGCAGAACTGATTAATATACTTTGTTTAGGGATTCAGAAATGACTTCAGTAGAGTTAAGACAATGGTGGACATAAAATTGAGGACTGTGAATACAGCCAAGGCAAAGACAGTGATGTGTGAATGTATAAGCAGAGCAGCAAAGGTATTTGTAGTGTTGTATTTCTTAAAGTGGGATGTGAGTAGAATCTATATATAGTCCTTTCTATGTATGAACTATTTCTTCTGTTGAGAAGAATTTTCAGGTAAAGACAGCAGTGGAGCCTGATCACAGAGTTTTTCTTTCCCTGATGAGATGAACAGTAACAACAAAAACAGTATATAAAAACCAGCAAAAATTTATCAACAGCAATGAAAGGAGGAAAGGCTGCAGTCTCATGTCCCTAGTATGTGACAGCCCCCCCACCCCCAAAAAATGAAAGTAAAAAATTTCTGGTATGGTACTTAAGTCTGTTTCTCACCGAATCCTTATGGGCCAAGAAAGCAAGTCAACAAATTCTTGGTACTCCCCATTAATCTCACAGAGGAGATCAGTGCCAGGGTTTGTTGAGTACACGACTGTCCACAGCTCAGGTGGGGGTGGGGTGGCTTGTCACCTCTATCCTTCTTGAACACTAGTACTCCAGATCTCAAATTGTGTCCAGCGGGGGAGGAATACCTCTCTCTCCCCAGATGAACATTAGGAAGGAATTCAGGGACAGTTCAGTACAGCTGTGCTATGCCATATCAAATCAAAATCTAGGTCAGAACCAACCCTGTTCATTGTGAGCAGGATGAAAAGGGAAAACATGGGAAGTATGCAAACAGTACTGCAACTTGGAGGTAACAAAAGCATGGTGGTAAATAGCATGTAAAAGAATCCCATCTCAAATTACATAAAGTCACCATGAGTAATTTATACAATAATAGCAATTGAACTCAGTAAAATTAGAACTCAAAACAAATCATAAAATGATACAAACATATTGTGGAACTGGAGAAGGAAATTGAGACCTTAAACGTTGTGTTTCTGTAATGAATACATAAATGGAAAACAGCAAAAGTGACTATACGTGATTGAAAACCAATTTACTGACATGGAATAAAAGCAAGAGACAATCATGGTGGAAACAAAGAAAAGCATAGAGAGTTTGAAAGGGTGATACATTTGCAAAGTGAAGATGATCTAGCACAGTATTTCTGAAGTGGAGGACCTGACACATAGGAGTCCCCTGAAAGTGACAGGAAGGAGAAACAGAACTGCAAACTCCATTTTTAGCAAAATTAAGTGATACTTGGTTTATCACATTACAAAATAGCAAGAAGGATTGGCACAAGCCAGCAAGCCATCAATGGCATAACCCATCAATAGCGAGGTTTGGGAAATAAGAGAGGTTTTTTGTGGCCATAGATTTCAAAAATAAGAGAGTACAGTTCTCTGAAATCACTCATATGCCTTGAGGTACAAAATCAGAGTCCTTATGAGCAACACTGCGAGCAGGGTTGTGGGCTGATGATGGTGCTTTTTTGGACCCCACTAAACATGTGGTATGTTGAGAAGCTGGGATAAAAGAATTCTGAGGAAATTTTGGTGAGGGAAGAGAATGAGGGACAGATTTTCTTTTATGAGCAGTGCTGCATGGCTAGTGTCAGTTATTGGGGAGAAGCAAGGCATCTTGACTCTCTTTGGGCTTTTATGTCAAAACTCTTGTGTGACTAGCTGGTTCAGGGAAAATAGTAGTGAGTAATTCATCGAAAAAGAACAAGCGTACAATTTATACAAAGATATTATCAGAAAAAAAGAGGGAAGGAACATGATATGTAAGTAATAACAAAAAAACACCTCTCAGAAAATAGTAGTTAAATCCTGACCAAACATCACCATGAGGAGGAAGATAATAGAGCCCTCATCTCTGTAAATCAAGTTATAGGAGCAGAAATACAAGTGCTCAGAGACAGTAAGATGTGCTGTCAGTAACAAATTACAAGAAAAAGTTATCACCAAAAATGAAGGCCAAATTGGAAGCAATACAAAGGAGGTGTTGAAAATACAGTGATGGACTTAGAAGACCAAATCAAAACAAGCTAGTAGAGGTATAGACATTAGAAAAGAGATGGATAGAAAGATTCTGAGAAAAAATGATAGTTGTGGAAGAGGTACAGAGGATTCAACATGTGGATAATTTTTAGAAGACAAAAGAGTGCAATTTTTCATTTTTCTTAGCAGCGTCAGTTCAAACTGACTAACCTTGGTTCACGGAATTACTCAGATTGAGACTGTTGTACATAGAGCTGGTCTCAGCCTTGAAAGAACAGGGGGAACACAGCATCCCTGAGCCCGTTCCTAAAACCGCCTGATTTCAAAGTCCAGCCAAACGAGAGATGACTGGGACATTGTCGTCAAAGGATGCATGCTGTGTTCCAGCCCCCAAAATAGTGAAATAGATTTCCCCAAGACATGGATACCAAGCGGGTTATCTTTCAGATGTAAAGAGAACATTCTCAAATAAGAATACCAGGAATAGAATACATATGTGCCTTTTTTAGTAAGCACTGACAAAATCCATCCAATCTATAGATGAATGCAGATAAAGTCCTTGGAAAAGTTTCCAGCTTTTTAGTATATTTTATGATTTTTTTTCCCCTTTTTAGTATTAAGGAGATCTTTTAGGGATCAGAAATTTTGGGATTTTAGGAATTCAGGGATAGCTTTTGTGCAATCAATATTTAGAGTTCAACAATTTAGTTTACTATGTCATTTTATGTTTCCATTTCTATGAAATTATTTCTGTTCTTATATTTAGATATGTACATAGTGAATATGTCTTGAATGATGTTTATCACTGATGTTTCTGATGGCTATTTCTGGATAGTAAAATGTTGGCATTTAAATTGGTTTTTCTCATGCTCTTTTCTTCATGTTTTTAATTGCTGCTTGATCTTTAATTAATGGTCATATATAATCTTATAAAAGTGATGAATCAGTTATAAAGTAGAAGCCTTTCCTGACCACACACAGAAAAAAGCAGAGGGGAGATGGTGTAGGTTCTGAGTGAGGAAAACCCACAAAACTTAGGTTAATATAAAGCCTTGATGACATTTATTTTATTAATTGCATTCTTTATTTGTGTTAAGGTAATGCACATTCGGAAACTACTTCAGAAGATGGATCGTCCGAATGGTCTTTATCCAAATTATTTGAACCCAAGAACAGGTCGCTGGGGTCAGTGTAAGTATTTCTTGTACAGCCGATGCTATGTTAAAAGATTATTCATCTGAAAACTTGCTTGATGTGGTGAAAAGTACACTACACGAAGGGCAAGAATCCCTCAGCATCAAACCCTGTGGTCTGCTAGTGCTGTTACCTTTGACAAATTTCTCATCTTTCTGTAGCTTCAGTTTTTCTACCTGTAAATGCAAACAGGAATAACCTGTATCACAAGTGGTATTTTATTTCATGTATGTGTAAGTACTTTGTTAAAATATAGTGCGGTCTTTGCAGAGGGTCGCCCCTATTTATAAAGCATATCTTCATGTAAATAAGAGCATGCTTGGGATAGGTATTTATTAAAGGAATCTGAAGAACAAATGAGAATCTTGAATGATTAAAAGGGAGGGCAGTTGCTCTTGGGCAAGCTTTGTTCCGTCATTTTAACAGAGGGTATCAGGGTCTTCTATTTATCAGGCTCCGTGCTAAGTTTTTGGATGAAAGTGGAGATCGGGAAAGACCATATAGAACTTGGTGGGATTTCAGGGAACTCACAGGCTAGAAGGTTAAGCAGACACTGTTAAATGTAGTTGGAATAAGATGTGGTAAATGTTATGGTAGAGGCATGCGCCAGTTGTGATGTGAGACTGACAGAAGCAACTTTCCTCTGTGAGGAGAAAGTGTTTTTTGTTTGGGGAGAGAGTGATCTTCTTATTAGAGCTTTAGAATTGATCTTTAAAGGAATAGATTTTTAAAAAATAACAAATATTTATTAAGAAATATGGAATGTAAAGAATTGAAATAAAATAGGGGTTTATGAATAGTATTCTCTCTTAAAAGATAGGAGAACTGGAAGAAATACTAGAAGGTGTAAAATGTTTCAGTTATTTTTGAGACTAATAAAAACATAATGAAATAGTAAAAAAGCGGTAAAAATAACAGTCATTTAATCTGTCAGTGAGAAATTATGCTGATGTTTTGCTACCAAGAGGAGGAAAACATTTTTCATGGAATTAGGGACTCCTCTCAAAGAAGTTGTCCTTTATTTTGTGAAAGGAGCAGTTTGGTCAATACAGTTATGTCTTTCATGGACCTGGGAATAGATCTCAATCTTTGGCTCCTCTTATATCCTTTTTTGAAATTCTTTACATACAGCTTATTTTTCTCTTTATTTTGAGGAAAATACAAGAGCTGTGCCTAGACTGGGTGAAAATGATACTTGGAAAAAAACCAAAGCCTAAGGGCAGCATTTCTAAAATATAAAAATATACTATTCTTATTCCAGATAAGGATGACTAGTTTAGATGTCTGCTTAGTAATTTGGGTGAATTTTATTGTATACTTCACCCCCTAGAGTTTTATTAAGATTTGGGAATACTCTAACAGGAAAAAATTATATTTGGTCTTTATGTCGTATGCCAGTGTATATTCTATGAGGTAAAACTTAAATTTAACTGTAAAAAAAAGGTATGAAAATACTTAAAAAGTGTTTTTTTTAAATAGTCAGGAAAGCCCTCTCCATAAAGAAAAAGATTATCCGTTTTTACTATATATAAACATTTACCTCTTAAATTTCATAACAAAGGCAAATAACTAGCTAAGGAAATACATTTGAATGTATTTGGAAAACAGAGTTTTCATATCATCTTTCAAGAACTCTTATAAGATCATAAGAAAAAAGATTATCATCTCAGTAGAGCAATACACTGAGAAAAGTTGGTTCATGGAAAAAAACAGATATAAATGGGAAAAAGCATATGTTCATTTTTAACCCTGAAAGTGGTATTACTGAAGATAAACAGTACATGGAGGCAGTGTAATGTGGTACCACCCACTTTCTGTACAAACCGGTGCTATGCCACTGTAGTAGCATGTGCAAACACTGCCATCTTTGGTATCCTTTTGGTAGCGTCTCCATAGACTGGTCACCGGAGATCTTTGTCCCTCTCTTGTCCCACTTCACCACCCTAATCAAATCAATGCAGCTTTTATTTGATTTATTTTATAGAGGTGTAGTTGACATACAGCACAACAGTATAATACAGTTGACCTTTGAACAGTGTGGGGGGGTTGGGGCACTGACCACCTGCACAGTAGAAAATCTGCATATAACTTTTGACTCCCCACCCAAAAACTTAACTACAAAGAGCTTACTGTTGACTGAAAACCTTACTCATAACATAAACAGTTGATTAACACGTATTTTGTGTTATTCTCATACAAAAAAAGTAACTAGACAATATATTAAGAAAATCATGAGTTGGAGCGCCTGGGTGGCTCAGTGGGTTGAAGCCTCTGCCTTTGGCTCAGGTCATGAACTCAGGGTCCTGGGATCGAGCCCCACATCGGAGTCTCTGCTCAGCGGGGAGCCTGCTTCTCCCCTCTCTCTCTGCCTGCCTCTCTGCCTACTTGTGATCTGTCTGTCAAATAAATAAATAAAATCTTTAAAAAAAATCATGAGAAATAGAAAATACATTTACAGTATTAGACCTTGTTGAAAAAATCTGCATGTAAGGGGACGATGCAGTTCAAACCCATGTTGTTCAAGGATCAACTGTATTAGTTTCAGGTTTACAAAATAATGATTCTCAATGCAGCTTTTAAACAGAAGACACTACTCTTTATCTATTGAATTAGTAGGGGATTGGACACATCCCTGTATCCGGAGCTTCAAAGGGGGTGAAAATTTGTATGCCATTTGAACCTGTGACTCATTTCTAGGTATTTACTCCAAAGGAATTTGCACAGCTGTATGTATAAAAAGTTTATGTACTGTACCTTTGAAGTTTTTTATAACAGGAAAACTTTGGAAACATTCTAAAGCAGTCTTGTCCAATAGAACTTTCTGTGATGAGGAAAATGTTCTGTATCTGTGCTGTTGGTACAAGCGTCACTAACCACATATGGTGTTGATCATTGGAAATGTTGTTGGTGCAGTTGTAGAATTCCATGTTAAATTTTATTTACTTTTAATTAATAACTGCTTGTGCCTAGTGCCTACTGCCTGGACACTGTACCTATGAAAGAGATTTGGTTAAATAAATTACTGCACCTTCAGTGGCAATATACTATGCAACCATTAAAAATTATGTTACAGGGGCACCTGGGTGGCTCAGTGGGTTAAGCCTCTCTGCCTTTGGCTCAGGTCATGATCTCAGGGTCGTGGGATCGAGCCCTGCATCGGGCTCTCTGCTCAGCAGGGAGCCTGCTTCCTCCTCTCTCTCTGCCTGCCTCTCTACCTACTTGTGATCTCTCTCTCTGTCAAATAAATAAAATCTTAAAAAAAAATGATGTTACAGAATACTTGACATAGATAAATATATGTTGTATTTTCTCCTTAATGTTTGTTTTTATTTTCTCCTATTTGTTTTCCTTTATTAATCTAAATTTGATAATGAACATCTATCACTTTTGAAGTAAGAATAAAAACATTCTTTTAAAGCAGTTTTATTGAGATATAACCCCTATACCATATATTTGACCCAGAGTATGCAATTGAATGGTTTTTAGTCTATCCACAGTGTTTTGTAACAATCACCAACATCAATTTTAGAAGATTTTCATTTAACCCCCCCCCCCAAAGAAATACTGTGCCATTTAGATATCACCTACCTATTTGCTGGTTCTCCCACCCCTTGCAGCCTTAAACAACCACTAATCTATACTGCATCTTTATAGATTTGCTTGTTCCGAACTTTTCATATAATCACATATTACGTGGTCTTTGTGATTGGCTTCTTTCATTTAGCAAAATGTTTTAAAGCTTATTCCATATTATAGTATGTATCAGTGTTTGCATATATTTTATGCCTGAATAATATTCCATTTTATGAATCTACCACTGTTGTTTATCCATTCATCAGTTGATGACTTTGGGGTTGTTTCTGTGGGTTTTGTTTTTTTCACTATTACTCCTTTTTTAAAAATTGACTTGTAATTGACATTCAATATTATATTAGCTTCAGGTATATAACATAGTGATTCTTTCTATATTTTATATCACCTTGGTAGGTCTGGTTACCATCTGTCACTATACAAAGTTATTACAATATTATTGACTGTATTCCCTTGCTGTGCATCACATCCCCATGACTTGTTTGTTATATAACTGGCAGTTTGTACTGCTTAATCCCCTTCACCAATTTCTCCCATTCCCCCAACTCACTCCTTTCTGGCAACCACTAGTTTGTTCTCTGTATCTATGAGTCACTTTTTATTTGTTTAGTTTGTTTTGATATTTAGATTCCACATATGAGTGGAATTATATAGCATTTGTCTTTCTCTGACTTACTTCACTTAGCAAAATATCCTCTGGGTCCACCTATGAAGTCGCAAATGGCAAAATTTTATTTTTTACGGCCAAGTAATAGTCCATTGTTTATATGTGCACCACAACTTCTTTATTCATCTGTCGATAGACACTTAGGTTGCTTCCGTATCTTGGTGATTATAAATAATGCTGCAGTGAACATAGGGGTACATACATTTTTTTGATTTAGTGTTTTTGTTTTCTTTGAATAGGATTGCATTTTTTGAGAAATCTTCATACTGTTTTCTATAGTGTTGTACCAGTTTACATTCCCACCAGTAATGCACAACGGCTCTGTTTTCTCCACATCCTTGCCCACACTTGTTATTTCTTATCTTTTTGAGACCAGTCATTCTGACAGGTATAAGATTATGGTTTTGATTTTCATTAATTTTCATTATCGTTTTGATTTGTATTTCCTTGCTGATTAGTGATATTGAGCATCTTTTCATGTGTCTGTTGGCCATTTATGTCTTCTCTGGAAAAATGTCTGTACAGGTCCTTTGTATATTTTTTAATTGTGTTACTTTTTTTTTTTTTTTTTTTTTTTTTTTTACTGAGTTGTATCAGTTCTTTTATGTGTTTTACATATGAAACCCTCATCAAGTATATCACTTGGAAATATTTTCTCCCATTCAGTAGGTTACCTTTTCATTTTGTTGATGGTTTCCTTCCCTGTGCACAAGTGTTTTTAAATAAAAAGAGGATGTCATCTCCCACATCAAAATCTTAGAATACCTAAAAAAATTAGTCGGTGTTTGTGAATTGCTAGCTTTTGAAATGAACATAGAGCATTGATAGAATCTTAATTATTAACAATGTAACTTTTTCTCATTAAATAAACAGTATTATGAAAACTGGATAGCTACATGGAAAAGACTGAAATTGGGTCCTTATATCATATATAAAGCTTAACTCAAAATGCATCAAAACCTCTAAATCTAAGAATGAAAATTTAAAAACCCTTAGGAGAAGAGAGGGAAAAATCTTTATGACCTTGGGTTTGGCAATAGTTTCTTCAGAAGCAGAGGAAAGGAAAAAAAAATAGATAAATTGGGTTTTATTAAAATGAAAAACTTGTGTGTCAAAGGGCTATCATGACAGAGGAAGACAAGCCACAGAATGAGAGAAAATATTTGCAGATCACATGTCTGATAAGGGTTTAATATCCAGAATTTACAAAGAACTTCTACAACTCAACAACAAAAAGATGGTTAAAAAATGGGCAAAGAACTTGAATAAATATTTCTCCAAAGAAGATATGTAAATGGAAAATAAAACACGTGGAAAAGATGCTCATCATCATTAGTCACAAGGGAAATCCAAGTCAAAAGCCCATTGAGATTCCATTTCACACCTACTAGGACAGCTATAATCAAAAGACAAAAGACATCATTTTCTGGAGCCCTTGTACATTGCTTTGTGCAATTGTACATTGGGAATGTAAAACGGTGCACCACTATAAAAAAACCATTTGGTAGTTCCCCAAAAAGTTAAATGTAGAATTCCATACAGTCCGGTATTTAACTCCTGAGTATGTACCCCAAAGATTTGAAAAGGCAGGGACTCAAGCAGATACTTGTATGCTAATGTTCACACAACGTTATTCGTAGTAGCCTAAAGGTAGAAACAACCGAAGTGTCCGACGGATGAATGGATGAACAAAATGTGGTCTGTCCGTACGATGGAGTATTACTTAGCTGTGAGAGGAATGAAGTTTCTGACACATGCTGCAACACAGATGAACCCTGAAACCATCATGATAAATGAGAAAAGCCAATCACAAAAAAGGACAAATACTGTATGATTCCACTTTACCCAATCTGAAGTAGTCCTGACACAGAGTGGTTTAAGTGAAAGGGGAATGGAGAGTTTAAGTGAAAGGGGAATGGAGAGTTACTACAACTCCATAGTCTAGGGATGATGAAAAAGTTTTAGAAATAGTGATAGTAGTACAACCCTGTGAATAATTAATGCCATTGAATGGTACATTGAAAAAATGATTAAAGTGGCAACTTTAATGTTACATATATTTCAGCACAATTAAAAAATTGCAAAAAATAGTACTTTCTTCCTTGTTTTTCTTCTCACAATAAATTTAAATTACTTCTTCAGAATATATTCGCTCTTAGCAGTTGTTAATTTTGAGAATGTTACAGAAAGAGCTCTTTACTGGTTATCTTGGCAAGGGACTTTAAAATCCTAGGGAAGCCATCCTGATATTCTTTTAGCAGCTGTAGTCTTGACTAAATTGTCCAATTTGTTCCTTTTAATGTTTTTGTATATTTTATATCAGCTTCTGAAAAGTATATCAGATCCATTATTATCTTTGAACGCTATACATCTGTCATATCTATAAATAGTCTGCAGAACAAACAGTGAATTGAACTGAAATTTAACAATCCAGCTTTGGCTAACCGTATTGTAATTAGAATAATGGTAATGTCTGTGACATGCACATAGCGATCACAGAGAATAATTATTGGTAATTACCTTCAGGAAAAGTACTTGGCAACAGATATAAAAGAATATAGAAAAGAACCTAGATTTAAAGGCACATTATTAATATTTTCTCTCTTTTTTCCTTAGTTTTCTAAGCACAGTGCTTAGCCTATGCTATTTAATGACTAAAGTGAAGAAAACATAGGAAATTGGTTATTACTGATTCATTATGTTTTATACCACTAAATTAAAAGATTGTAGAAAAAACGAGGATGGGTATAATATTTGGAGTTAAAAGACTAACCCTGGCTTTCCTGCTTAATAATTTAACATAATAACATAGGTGAGTTATTTAACTTCTCCGTGCCTTTGTTTCTTTATGTGTTTTAATTGACCTATTTAAGAGGATGATCATGTAGATCATATTTATGACACACTATATTTGAAAATGTTTCATAAACCATGACATGATACAAATAGTAGCTTTTATTCTAGAATTTCCTGTAAGAATGCTTCAAGAAATAGCTTCTGTTAGAAACCAGCCATTAACTTGCTGAGACAGATCATATGAATCATTGCTGTTTAGTAGTGCTTTATAATGTGTTATCAATTTCTGCATCTCCGAAGGACCTTGGAGTGACATGGTTCATCAGATTTGACACTGGGACAGGCATGATTCAGTGGTTAAAGTAAGGAAGTCAGACTACTGGGTGATAAATTCCACAGTTACCATGGATCTCAGGCCTCTGCTGCTTATTTATTAAGCATATAATCTTCTACTAGAGCAATAGTCTAGAAGAGCTGGAAAGAGAACTTATTGTCCTAGTACTCAGGTAACTTAAAACTAAACCTATAAACCCTGGCAATAATTCACAGACCTAAACAACATTTCCCCTAAGCCATGATGACAAAGACTTTTGCCTTTCCCTGATACTTACCCTGTTACTTCACCTCTTTTAATTCTGTTATGTCTTCGTTATCTTGTTTTCGTTCCTGTTCATTTGTTAATCCCTTTCCGCAGGTCTGTACCATGCCCAGAAATATGTGTGAGGCCAGAGCAGAATAGAAAATGACCTATGTGTTATTTTAATGACTCTTTCTTCTATAAATGTCATGTTCCAAAGTACCATTTGTATTCTTTAATCATTCCATGAAAATGCTCATGGCTCAAATCCATTTTGTATATCGTTAATTCCGAAGTGTATACCCCCAGTCCCTGGATTTCCACATGTCTGATTGCCTATTTGTCATATCCATTCAGATAACCATCTGGCACCTCCAGTTCGACAGGCCCCCAATTCAGACTCCTACTTTAAACCATTTCCTCCTCCAGTATTACCAGTTTCAGTGAAGAGTACCATGCATTGGTCCCCCATTTGCCCAGCCAGAAATCTAGACGACGTCTGTGATTCTCTTTTTTCACTTACTTCGGTACACACTTGATAGGTATCAAACTGAAAGAGTATAGTATTGTCAAGAAAGATTATTTAAGATGTTAGTTCACTCTCCTTAGCAATGTTAGCAAAAGATTCCCAACTATGAAGTCTGTTTTATCAGTCTGTTCTTTTATGAATTATTCCTTCATATCATATCTAAGAAAGCTTCGCCCAAGCCAGGGTCACAAAGATTTCTTCCTATGTTTCTTCTAAAAGTTTTAGAGATTTAGGTGTTTTTGTTTGTTAGGTGTTTTTTGTTTTGTTTGTTTGTTTGTTTTAGATTATTTATTTATTTATTTATTTGACAGAGAAAGAGAGATCACAAGTTTTGCCTCGCAGTGAGGCAAACAGAGAGAGGAGGGGAAGCAGGCTTCCTGCTGAGCAGAGAGCCTGATGCGGGGCTTGATCCCAGGACCCTGGACCTGAGCAAAGGCAGAGGCTTAACCCACTAAGCCACCCAGGCGCCCAGAGATTTTGGTTTTATATTTAGGTCTGTGATCTTCTCTGAGTTGATTTTTATATAGGTATCACAGTTCTTTCCTCCCTCCTTCCTTCCTTTCCTCCTTCCCTCCCTCCCTACTTCACTTCTTCCCTCCCTCCCTCCCTGTATCGATTATTCCAGCACCCAGAATAATTGTTGAAAAGATTATCTTTTATCCACTGCATTGTCTTTGCACCTTTGTCAGAAATCAGTTGTACATATAGATATAAGTTCTTGAATTCTATTCTGATCTAATGATCTATTTATCTGTTATTATGCCAAGACCATGCCGTTTTGGTTATTGTAGCTTGAAACCAAGTAGTGTTAGCTCTCTAAATTTTTTCTCAAAACTGTCTTGGTTATCTAGGTTCTTTGCATTTCCGTATTAATTTTAGAGTCACTATGTCATTTTCTACAGAAAAGCCTGCAGGTATTTTGGTTGGGAAGTATATAGATCATTTGGGGGAATTTGACATTTTAACACTATTTGACAGTTGATATCTTCCAGTCCTTGAACAAGTTCTATTTATGTCTGCATTTATTTAGGTATTATTTATAATTTTTCCTAAAAATATTTTGTAGCTTGCTATGTACAGGTCTCACACATGTTTCGTCAGATTTATCTGTAGATATTTCTTATTGTTGATGCTGTTAAAAATGATTTTTTAAATTTCAATTATATTTTGTTGGTAATATATAGAAATAAAATTGATTTAGTTTATTAAGCTTGTATCTGCAACTTTCTATACTTCTTAGTTCTAGCAGTTTTTTTGGTAGATTCCATTGAATTTTCTTTATAGACAATCATTATATCTAAGTAAACATAGCTTCCTTCTTTGTTTCCAGCACGAATGCCATTTATTTAAATTTAATTCTTTTTTAACCTCATTGCACTTGCTAGGAACTATGGTGCAGTGTTGAAGAAAAGTGATGAAAATGAACAGCCTTGTCTTGTTTCTGATCTTTGAGAGAAAGCATTTAGTCTTTTACTAAGCATGCTGCTAACTTGATTTCCTTGTAGATGCCCTTTGTGTATTTTTCCTGGTTTGCTGAGAGTTTTTATCAGGAATGGATGTCAGATTTTGTGTGTGTGTGTCTGTGTCTATTTTCTTCTTCTTTGGTTTATTGAATATAGTGAATTACACTAGTTCGTTTTAAATGTTAAACCTGCTCTGTATTTCTGGAATAAGTCATACTTACTCATGATGTGTATTAGCCTTTCAGTATGTTCTTGTAATTGATTTGTTAAATGAGAAATACTGCTCTGTAGCTTTCTTTTTTGTCTTTTTCTTGTTTTGGTATTATGGTGCTGGCCTCAGAATGGGTTGTGAAGTATTCCCTCCTTCTCAGTTGTTTTTTTTTTTTTAATAAAAGTTTGTGCAGAATTGATAATTGTTTCTTCCTTAAATGTGTGATAGAGTTTGCCAACATAACCAACTGGGCCTGGAGTTTTCTTTTGGGAAGGTTTTTTAAGTATAATTTCAATTTCTTTGACAGATAGAAGATTGTTCAGATTGTCTGTTTCTTCTTGAGAGAGTATTGGTAATTTCTGTCTTTCGGAGTATTTGTCCATTTCATATAGTTTTTCTAATTTGTTGGCATAAAGTTGTTCATAATATGCCCTTATTGTCCTTTTAATATCTGTAGGTTTGGTTTCATTGATTTTTGTTCAGTCTAAGGCTAATTATCTTCTGCATATTCTACTCTGATTGCCCTTGAAGTATGAATTTTTCTTGTCTGGTTCGCGGGAAGAGGCATTATTACCAGTAGGGTCTTTGTGAGCCCTCGGCAGTGTCCCCTGCAGACCTTTCCTGTGGTTCTTTTCCCATTCTAGGTAGTTTCCCACACGTGTGTGCTGCTCAGTACCCCACTGGATACTCAAGGGAATCCTTTACGGATATCTGGTTTCTCTTTCTGTGCAGGTCTCTTTTCTCTGGTATCCTTTCTGGGAATCCTAGCTGCCTTGGACTTTCTGGGCTGTGCCTTATTTTCTTCTCCCTGTGCCTCTGCCTGGAAACTTTCTGGGGGCAGTCCTAGAACTCCCCTTGTTTATTTTCCATATCTCAGAGATCACTGTCCTTTATTGCCTGATGCTCAGTGTCATGAAAACCATCATTTCATGTATATTGTTCAGGTTTTTCTTTGTTTGTTTGTTTGGCTTTTTGGTTTTTTGTTTTTGTTTTTGTTTTTTTGGCTATTTTAGGTTACAGGGTAAACTATTACTTCATCCTACTTTAAAACCCAAGTCTTTTTCAAAGTCTATTTCTTTTATTTTATTTGTTTTTTTTCCCCTATTTATTATGCATTCTTAAAATATCCTCCCCATGTTGCCTTATGTCTTTTGTTTCATATTCTTTTTCTCTACTTGTTTAAAAATTGATATATATTTTTTCATCTTTTCTAACAATTGCTCTTGAATTTTAACTTATGCCCTGATTATTTATATTTTTCTAATGGCATTTAGAATTAATCATTACTGGATCTTCCTTTTGAGCAAGATGAGAACTCTAGCATACTTATATTGCTCCATTGCCTAACCTCATCATAACCTTGTGGTTCAAAGTGTTAATTTCTTTGTTCACTATTGCTTCTTGTATGACCCATTCTATGCTCCTAGTTTTTAAGTATTATTATTATTCACAGACTGCCTCTTTGGTAGTTTTTAAAAAGTTGGTCACCATACCCCTTCACCTCACTGCTACCTAGACGACCTTACTTCCTAAGTAAGAGTGAAAGTGAAGATCCTTATTTAGGATATCTTTTTACCTGTAAGTTCATTTACTGAGTCACTGGACTTTATTTCTATTTTCCAGTCTCAGATCCTGTCCAGTATTTTTTCTTTGACCTGGGTCCTGTATTCTCTCCTCTTTGAATTCCTGAAGTCTTTCTTTTTTGGTATTCCCACTGTGATTATACCATGTGTTAAACCTTCTGGTTCCTTTCTCATTGCCAAAAAACCCTTTATTTCACTCTGCTGTTCTTCATTGCCATAACCCCCTTTAGCAGACACTCCAGCTTTCTTCTTCCTATCATGATAAAGTCTTTTGAAGAAATGTTTATATTTGTTGGTTTTTCTTATTTGCCTTGTGTTCACTCCATTTATTTATTTATTTATTTAAAAAGATTTTAGTTATTAAATTTGACAGAGAGAGAGAGAAAGACAATACAAGCAGGCAGAGCAACAGGCAGAGAGAGAGGGAGAAGCAGACTCCCCATGGAGCAGGAAGGCCCGATACAGGGCTGATCCCAGGACCCGGGGATCATTAACTGAGCTAAAGGCAGCTGCTTAACTGACTGAGCCACCCTGTTCACTTCTTTTAATGCATTGCCTTCTGGGCTCTGCTTTCTACCACTCTACTAAAAGTAACTTTTTATGTGGCCCAGTGACTGTCCTATAGACTAATCCAAAAAAGAACAATGTGTTAGTTATTTCTGTATAACAAACCACTCTAAAAGTTAGGGACTTAAGAGAATATATTATTTCTTCAAAATCTGTGGATTGACTGAGAGGTTCTGCTGGTCTTGTCTGGACTTACTCATGTGTCCAAGTGAGCTGGCAGGTTGTCTGGACGCTGGCTAATCTAGCACGGCCCCACTTGGGAAGATTCAGCCCTACTTCCGGTCTCTCACCATTTATCAGGCTATACACCATGCTTATTTCCTTTGCAGTAACAAGGTCCCATAAAAAGAAGTGAAGCACATAAGTCCTTTAGAGGATCAGTCTTGAAACTGGCACGATGTTACTTTTTAACACATTCGGTTAGATAAAACAAGTACAATACCAGTCTACTTTAAAAGGGATGGGAATTGGTTTCATATTCTTCTTCACTTAGCTTCTTAAATGTTCATATTCCTAGGAATTCTTCTTATCTTTTCCATTTTTGCCTCACATACCTCCTCTCTTTTTAACAGGACAAACCGTGTCCTATATATCTGTGAAATACGAATCAGCAGCTGGCCAACTAGGCTAGTCTCTGGCCTGCATTTATATGGCCTACCAGTTAAAAATGTTCTTTTACATTTTTGAAGGGCTTAAACAATCATCATCAACAACAAAATAGGAGCATGCAACCAAGGTTATATATTATCTGGCTCTTTATAGGAAAAATCGCCCCTCCACTCCCACCCCTGATGTAAATCAGTATTTCATTACTAATTTTGCTTGGGTTTTAAACTTATATCCCCCCTCCCCACATACAGGATATTTGTCTCCTGGTTATTTATAGGTATCTGAAACTCAGTAGGTACAAAATTGAGCTTATGATATCTTCTTTAAAATTTATTCTTCATTGTGAATCCGTATTTTACATAGTCTGGCCTGTGCCAGAAACTTCACAATCTGGCCAGATTCCTGTCCTATTGTTTTTACCTTCTTAGTAAAATCTGTTCCTTCATTTCTTCTTCCCTTTGGTTAATTTGGGCCTTTCGTTCTCTCCCTCAGTTCTGTATCACCCTTACTGCCTCACCCTTCGCAATGCTGTTTTATGGTCTAATCATCTCTTGCACGTACTGTTTATTCGATGTATTGGGCTTGTAGAAGGCCATTTTGGTTTGGCTATGTGCTGTAGGCCAAAGCCAGAATATAGGGGAACAAGAAGCAAGTAGGTGAGGAGGAAAGAAACAAGAGTAAATTTAAACTCTTTTAAGAGAAAAGAGGAACGGGGTTTAGGTATTTGGTTATTTTTGGAAAGTACATTCTTGGTTTGTCTCCCTCTCTGATTTCTTCCCTGTTTGCCCTCCCTTCCCCTGTGGTCCTCCGCTCTATTCCTTATGTTCCACATATGAGTGAAACCGTATGATAATTGTCTTTCTCTACTTGACTTCACTCAGCATAATACCCCTCCAGTTCCATCCATGTTAATGCACATGAGAGACTCTGGACTCCGGGGGCAGTAAACTGAGGGTTATAGAAGGGAAGTGGGTAAGGGGATGGGGTGACCAGATGATGGAATGGGCACTGGGTGTTATATACAACTAATGAATTGTTGACCACCACAGCAAAAACTTAGGATGGTACTATATGCTGGCTAACTGAACATAATAAAAAAAAAAGAAAGAAAATACATTCTTACTACAGTCCCCTGAGTAGTTAAAATATTATATCTGGATGCTGAGCTATAAGAAAATGAAATATTAAGGAAAACCTTAATATCAAGACTTTTGTGTATATTTCTGATAATTCACATGAATGAAGTTTTGTAAAGTTTTTAAAATTATATTTCAGTGGATAGTTCATATAAGCAATTGAATATACTACAATTATAGACATCTTAGTATTGGAATTAGGAAAGTTTAAAAATGTACACATGTAAGTTTTATTAAAACTTGAAAGAATGAGTATTTAAGGTAGTTAGTGCATTCATTCTATAAACTTTGTTTTGTTGGACTTGTAAATATTAAGTGTTAGGTATTATTATTTATCTCATAACTATTTGTTGCCCTAAACTGAAAAAGAGTGAGAGATTTTGAAAATGGAATCATTTTTTTAAAAAATGTGATCTAATTCATTTTAAAAAAGAAAAAGTGCCCTTTTTAAAAAAAGGTTTACTTATTCATTTATCTATGGAGAGAGAGTGAATATGTGCATCAGTGTGAGAGGGTGAGGGAGAATCTCTAGCAGACTCCCTACTGAGCATGGAACCTGACATGTGGCTCGATATCATGACCCCAGAGATCATTATCTGAACCAAAACCAAGAACTGGATGCTTACCTGACTGTGCCAACCAGGCGCCCACCCCAAAAAGAAAAAAATTCAAGTTATTAATTGTGAAATACTATTCATACTTGAAAATGGGAAGTCAGCCATTTAATAATTGCTTATTGAGCACTCTCTAAATAAGAATTGCGCAAAGCATTGTAGGGTATTATATAAAGAAACAAGCCAGTGAATGTCTCTTCTCAGGCTGCTTGTAGTTTTGCAGAATCTGCTTTCCTTTAAGGCAACTCAGACTTAATCAGCATATTAAACAAGACCGTTATCAGGCTCATTGTCTAATTTTTTTTTTCTGATCTATCAGTTTTCAAATAGTTTTATTAAATTCTATGTTTGCCAACTTTTCAGTGCAAATTGATCAGTTTTGGCTTTATATACTTTTTCTCTTGGTACATTTTTTTTTAAAGATTTTATTTAGTTATTTGACAGAGATCACAAGTAGGCAGAGAGGCAGGAGGGGGGGGGAGGGAGGAGGAGGGGGAGACAGGCTCCCTGCTGAGCAGAGAGCCTGGTGCGGGGCTCGATCCCAAGACCCTGGGATCATGACCTGAGCCGAAGGCAGAGGCTTTAACCCACTGAGCCACCCAGGTGCCCATCTCTTGGTACATTTTTAAAATATACTTATTTTAAACTTGTTTTCAGAAGGTAGCTGCATTATTTATTTATTTATTTGGTTTGAAGAATTCCAAGTTATTTTATTGAAAAAATTTTTTAATTTACATTTTATTTTTTTCTATTTTATTTATATTTTATTTTTTCAGAGTTCCAAGATTCATTGTTTATGCACCACACCCAGTACCCCATGCAATATATGCCCTCCTTAATACCTACCACCAGGCTCGCTCATCCCCCCTCTCCCCTCCCCTCCAAAACCCTCAGTTGTTTCTCATAGTGCACTCTCATGCTTCGTCTCCCCCTCTAATTTACCCCAATTCACTTTTCCTTTCCTCCTCCTAATGTCCTCCATGTTATTTCTTATGCCCCACAACAGGTTAAACCATATGATAATCGACTCTCCCTGCTTGACTTATTTCACTCAGCATAATCTCCTCCAGTTCTATACATGTTGATACAAAAGTTGGGTATTCATCCTTTCTGATGGGAGGCATAATACTTCATTGTGTATATGGACTACATCTTCTTTATCCATTCGTCTGTTGAAGGGCATCTTGGCTCCACAGTTTGATGATTGTGGCCATTGCTGCTATGAACATTGGGGTACAGATGGCCCTTCTTTTCACTACATCTGTATCTTTGGGGTAAACACCCAGTAGTCAGTTGCCGGGTCATAGGTCAGCTCTATCTTTAATTTTTTGAGGAATCTCCACACTGTTTTCCAAAGTGGCTGCACCAAACTTGCATTCATTATTTACTTTTTCATGGTGTAGTACATTCTCCCATTTGCATAGTTGAGTTCTTTCCTGATGAGTTTTCCTTATGTACATTGGAGTTTTCATTTGTGAGCTCAGTTTGAGTGAGAGCTTCATGATGTGTTTGTTTTTCTTTCCACTCTCACTACTTACTGCTCCATTCCTCACAGTTTTATTAATGCTTCCACTGGCTCATCAGTTCAGAACTTGGGTCTTTTTTATACTGGAATGTCAGTTTTCCCTAGGATATAACACATCTGTTTGCTCAAATATGTAGCAGTTTATCCTAGTCTCAGTCTTGCAGTTGTTTCTGCTTCCTTGTGCTAGTCTAGGAAACTAATTTCATACCCAGAGTCCCACCACCATGAGTGAGTGCTTTGAATCCCATTATGTTGGAGGAAGTAAACTTCTGGATGTCTTTATTTGCTTACAAAAAATAGAAGTTCCTGCTTTTAACACTGAGTTTCTTTGTATTTCTTACCTACTACAATTTTTATTTTGTTTTCAAGTGTGGAATACCTTTTAAATAATTATTTCATCCTTTGTTGTTGGTATGTGCTCCAGGGGCGGGGTGGGGGTGTGATCTTGTATGAAGTTAAAATATCATCTTGACAATAGCCATTGTATAACTATGACAACTATTTTGGGGTGGGGGGAACAACAGAGAGAGTGGGAGAGAAACAATTTTAAGCAGGCTCCACACCCAGCGCAGAGCCTGATGGAGGGCTCAGCCTCACAATCCTGGATCACGGCCTGAGCCAAAAGCAAGAGTTGGACACTTAACCAACTGAGCCACCAGGCACCCCATGACTATAATTTTTTTAAGATTTTTCTATGTTCCCCCTAAAATCATCCTGAATTACAGAGTGGTAACAAGCTTACAAGTCCCACACCATCCAGAAATACTGGAGTAAACCAAGATGCCCTAAGTTCCTACCTTCTTTGATTTTTATTGATGATAGGACAACAATGAGAGCAGATCAGGAGACAGGGAAGGAGAAGTCATACATATATAGCACTAACAAATTGCAGAGTTATCCAGAAAGAACTCAAATTGAGAAAGTTTTATTAGGACTTCTGCTTCATGGTGGAAAATTGAACTATAACTTCACTACTGTGGCCAACCATCTTCCTTGAGACCACAGTGAAATGGAAGTACAGAAAAATGTAGAAAGCAGTTAAGTCAAGAGAGTAAGGAGATTTGGAGGTAAATGGGAGATCATAATGGGCAAGATTATTTAAACAAATTAGTGTAATACACTGTAGCTGGGAGTGTGTGAGTAGACCTGGGAAAGGCGCAACCTAGAATATAGTAAAAGAGCACTACAAAAGGGTGACTGATGAAATTCCAGAATGATTCAGAGTTCATAAACAATAGGTACACATAATTGAATAAATAAGTGAGGAGTAGAGTTAATAGTAGGTATTTATTCAAGGTCGTTATAGGGAATAAGTGTTCCACTTGAAATTCTTATGCACCAGCTCATCCTGGAATTTCCTTGTAGACAAAACTATGTAGCACTTCTTTTTAAAAAGTAGAGTGATTTCTTTGAGGAGAAAGTTAAAATTTTCCATGTGGATGTTAGTACCCCAGAATAAAGCCTCCCTTTATTCTAAAATTCAAGCAGATCCAGTTTCACAACAAATACCCTGTTCCTGACTCTAAAGCGAAACCTGGCAGTTGGCCCGCCTTTCCTCAACTTTGCCTACACAGAAGGCATCCAGTCAGAATTCCCACTCAGGAGAGAGACCTAGTGATGCAGAAGTCTGCTCAGTGGAAGAGTACCCCTGTTTTGTAGAGGAAACCCCCACTAACTACCCAGAATTTCAGTCTTAACACAGATAAATAAACAGTGGTTGGTTGATGCAGTGGGATATCAAATAGCAGTACATACATACAACAACGTGGTTGACTCTCACAGAGTATTGAGATACAGAAGATAGCCACAAGAGAATATATAACATTTATTAATTATACCAGTAGACAAAGTTAAACAGTTGTGGTTGGGAGAGGGTATTAGATGATAACCATATAAAAAAGTGATTACATTTTTTTTTTTTTACCAAAAATTAAGATAATGGTTATCTTTGGGGATCTGGGAATAATAATTGAGAAAGGGTACATGAAAGGCTTTTGGGCACTAGCATTCTTCTGAGTAGAGATTATATAAATATTCTGTATAATGAATTTTATATGCTTTTCCATGTGTATGTTAAATTTCACAGTGAAAAATATTTAAAGTTAAAAGGGGATCCTGGAGGAGACTGAAGCAATTCCATAAACAAGCATACCTAGTTTTTCAGAGAACTCTAAGAAGATGATGTACTCATAAAATAGGAATACAGTACTATGAAAAAAGAAACAATTAGAGAACAGAGAAGAGCTCAGAGGTCAAAAGTATCATTGCTTACAGTAAAACCACAGTGAAAGGACTAAAATATAAACAGATTTAAAAAAAAAATCCCAGGGGGGCCTGGGTGGCTCAGTGCATCAAGTCTCTGTCTTCGGCTCAGGTTGTGGTCTCAGGGTCCTGGGATCGAGCCCCACATTGGGCTCTCTGCTCAGTGGGGAGCCTGCTTCCCCTCCACCCCCCGCCTGCCTCTCTGTCTACTTGTGATCTCTCTGTCAAATAAATAAATAAAATCCTTAAAAATAAATAATTCCAGAATATAGAGGAAGAAGACTAAGACTAAAATTTGAGAGAAAAGAATAATAGAAAATCAATCCAGGAGGTCCAGTTTCCAACTAGTAAGAGTTTCAGAAGAGAGAAACAAGCAGGTGAAGTAAGGAAAATAAATAATGGAAGAGAATTTTCTCAGAGTTGAAAGATGCAGTTCTATTGTTGGAATAGTGCCCAGCACAATGAATGTAAGGAAACATTTGAGCAGTATCAAAATGAAGATGTAGAGCTTAGAAAGGCCAGTTGAGTGTGAGGAAGGGGGATGGAGAAAAGAGGACACATTAAGCCTATAAAATAGCATTGCTGATGTCTCTCACCCATGACACAATGTTACGGGACATTGGGGCAGTACTTTTGAGAACCTCTGTGGGAAGATGATTTCCAACCTTGAATTTGATACCTTTACAATATAAAATTAGGAAGGGGAACATAATAAAGGTATAGTTACAATCCACATAGTCCTTTCTGGGAAATTATATAAGAATATGACAGTAAAACAAGTGTAAACAAGACGACATGTTGAGCAAACAATGGTACAACTCAGGCAAGCAGGTACAGTACCCCTGAGAGAATAACCAGCTTGGGGAGGAAGGCCTCAAGGGCAATGAAATAAACATAGGAGGGACTCAGTGTACTTGGAAGTGACACACCTGAGGGGCTGGAAAGAAAAATGATGAAGGAAAAACAGGGGAGACCACAGACAGGCAAATAGGAGGACAACTGAAACAAGCACGTTTTTAAGCAGTTGATGAGAAGCCCAAGACAAGACTGGGCAGCTGGTAAGATAGTAATGGCATCCTTCACCAAGTGAGTCAAGACATCATGACATGACCACAACACTGAAGTAACAGTTTTGACGGGGTTATTTTGTCATAGTTGTTTTATGCAGCTGTTTTAACATAATTCCTCACCAAATAAAAAATTACTGTCTTCTGGTTCATTAGCAAATAATGTACCCAAAAGGCACCCCTCAACATTTCTGTTTTACATATATTCTCTGTCCCTAAATATGAGGGACTTTCCCTGTCTACTCAATTCCATTTGTTTTAATATTTTACAAATATGTGTTATCTTTCATGATTTCCAGTAACTATAAAATATTTAAATCTGTTGGAACTAATTTAGCATCTGAGTGTAACTTAGCCTCTAAACCCATTGTCATATATTACCATCATTATAAAATTCTTAAATGTAAGTATGGCAAGTATTGAAAGCTGTTAGAAATCTAATTGTGATCTTCTTGTGCACAAGAAGAGAGAAAACTGAGTTTTCTCTGAGAGAAAACTGTGTTCTTTTCCTCTGAGTGTCTTCCCTAATACCCAAGCACTTTAAATGTTAGAGATTCAGAAGCCTACATAAGGCAGGGGGCTTCTTCTAGATATTTAAATGGAAAACAAAGGACATCATTAAGCTCCCAAATCATTCTTGAAAGCCACTTCATATGAATGGCTATTTTATGTGAACTTGACAGATCATTTAGTGATAGAGGTCAGAAAAATGGTTATCTTTTGGAAGTTGGGGTATTGATTGGGAGGGCCACATGAGGGAGATTTTGGAATGTTGGAAATGCTCTATATTTTTATTTTGGTGGATTTGTGGGTGTATATATGTAAGAATTCACTCAAGTGTACACTTAGGACTAAAGGAAAAAATGTGAGAAATAAGAGCATTTGAGATACAGGCCGTTGAGGGTACAAGCGAATTACTGAAGTATTAGCAGATCACGTTTAAAGTGAATGGCGGCACTTTCCCCTGTTTATTTCTATAACAGAAGATGATTTAACCACACGAGTTACATGTATTCCAATAATGCATAAGTATATACAGTAAAAATTGGAGGGCTACTTTCTTAGAGGTAATCACTGTGCACGACTGTATTTTCAGACCTTTTCTATGTGTACAACAATATTCTTTAAACATACAAATTTTTAGTAGTATCAAACTGTGTTATTCTGAAACTTGCCCTCCCTCTATTTAACAGCATATAATAGATGTATTCCCAGTATCAGATTAAAGATTCACCTGATCCTCTTTAATGATTGCGTGTTCTCTTACAGTCTGTTTATACTGTATGGATACAGGGCTCTGATGACCTTTTTTTTTTTTTACATCTATATTTGTGTATTTGTGCAAGTGTTTGTTAGAGGATAATTCCAGAAGTAGGAAACCTAGTTACATTTTGATAGCTACTACAAAAATTGCCCTCCATTCCCAGCACCTATGAACCATAACTTTATCTACATTGGATGCTATGAGTTTTTAAAAATGTTTGCCAATTAAATAGACAAAAATGGAACCTGTTGTTTTAATTTGCTTTTCTCTGGTCACTAATGGAGTTGATCTTCCTTTCTTATTTTAATTATCAATTTGTGTTTCTTTTTTTAAATAACTTGTGTGTGCTCTAAAGCAGTTTTCCTTATTTAGTTATCAGAGTTCTTTGTATAGGGTATTAATCTTTATTTCTGTTATATATGCTGCAAATACCCTATTTGATTTCTTGTCTTATAAATTCATTTATGATAGCTTGCACCAGATGATGCTATGAATCTTTTCTTTTGTGGCTCCTTCATTCTGTGTTTTGCCTAAGAACATCATCTGCTTAGGAAGAGCAGACATCTTCTTGTATTTTCTTCTGGAATACTTATAGTTTTGTGTTTTACTTTTAAATCACTGATCCACCACATATTTATTTTTGAGCTTAGGCATTTCCCCCCAAACAGATAGCCAGCTGTTCCATAAACCACCCAGTGGTCCATCGCTTCCTCACTAAAGTAGGAAACCAGTGCTAGTACTCTGTGAATGAATGACAAGTCATAAAAATGTGCTGTTTTTCTTTTTTGGGCAGGGAGGATGTGAGTTTTTAAGCAAAGTTTAAGAATGTAGAATGGGGCTCATGGAAAGGGATAGAAGAATAGTGTTGCCTTGGGGGTTGTGCTGTTGCCTTGGATAAGATTAAAAGTATAGATGGGTAGAATAAGAATACACATAGGGCAGACATATGAAGTAAGAGTTATATAAATAGCAATCAAGTGTATCCATTCAATAGCTTTTTATAGTATGCAAAGTGTTACTACAAAGAAATTCTTGGGCTTTTTCACCTTTAGATTTATTTTACTTTACTGTCTATGGCACAGAAATCACTACTAACCATCCTAGAGAAAAATGGGCTCTTTTTAGTTAACATCAGATTCAAGTGTATCTTGTATTTAATCTTATAGCTTGTATAAGTTAAAGTCATTAATATATGAAAGTAATTGTTTTCACTTCTGGAAAAGTATGATTGTGTGACAGTACACAAACTCCATGGCTGAAGAAAGACTCCTACGTATGTGAAATACCCCATCCCCAGAAAGGGGTTTCTGGAAAGTTGGATTTACATGCAGAGGGAAGTGGTAAGGTCATATTTTTACTGGACTAAATTTGAAGTGTGCTGCAAATAAGGCTGTCAATATAATTTTTAAATTATTGACCAGTAATAGTCATTATACTTGAAAAAGATTATTTCATTTTCTTCTGTCTTCTCTCTCCTCCACCTTCATCCTTCCCTTTTTCTTTTATTACAGATCACACATCAGTTGGTGGGCTGGGAGACAGTTTTTATGAATACCTACTAAAAGCATGGTTGATGTCAGATAAAACAGACCATGAGGCAAGAAAAATGTATGATGATGCTATTGAGGTAATTCTTGCCAGAACATTTACCTGCTTAACATTCTTTGAATATACAGTGTGTTTTGTAGTGACCAGTGACCACCTATGTGCATTTGATTCTTTGCCCTCACTGTAGAGTTTTAGTATTTTAATCTAAAAGTCTTGTATTGTTTTCCTTTATTGTGGCATTATAAAGAAATTGTTGAAGAATAAATAAGTAATGGTTTATGTATGAACATTTATTATAATTACTTTTAGTTATTGTCTACACAGAGGGGAAAACTTCTGACTTCACATACATTTTCATAAACATTTCTTCTTTCAGCTGACATTGAACCTACTCGTGGAGAGCCTTATGGATCAATAATAAGGGCAAAACACTTACCTAGTATTTTCCACACACCAGGAGCTGTTGTAACCCGTTTTACATAAAATGAAATCATTTCATCTTTACTACCATTTTATGTTTGAGAACCTCATGGCACAAAGAGGTTGAGTAACTTGCTCAAGTTCACAATAGCTAGTAAGTGATAGAGCCTAGAACTGAACAGTCTGGCTCCAGGGCCTGTGCTTTGAGCCACTTTACTGTATCATTTCATATTTATATAAAATAGATATAAATGTCTATCACCTCTTACCAGATGTGACAGTTTAAAATGGGAAAAGGTTTCAGTCTTGGAAGCACTTCTATGTGATATTTCCAAGCAAAAACTGTGAAATTGAGAAGTGTGTCCCCCGCTTACTAAGTTATTTGCTTTCTGATCCAGTACAAACCCATAGCCCTTGAGTGATTTTAATCAATTTTTAAAGTTGTATTGGAGCGCCTGGATGGCTCAGTCAGCTAAGCGTCTGACTCTTGGTTTTGGCTCCGGTCATTATCTCAGGGATGTGAGTTCAAGCTCCCTGTTGGGCTTGGCAATGGCTGTGTAGCCCGCTTAAGGTTCTCTCTCCCTCTTCCTTTGTCCCCCTCCCCAAATAAATAAATAAAATCTTTTTTAAAAATCAGTTTTTAAAATTCTCTCTCTATATATATTTCTATATTTTTAAAAAATTTTATTTTCACTGAAGTATAGTTGACACATAATGTTGCATTGGTTTCAGGTGTGCAGCATAGTGATTCAACAGGTCCTTACTGCTGTACTCACTGCAGGCGTAGCCACCACCTGTCACCATATAACACTATCACAGTACCACTGACTGTATTTCCTATATCCCTGTGACTTACTCGTTCTATGACTAGGAGCCTATATCCAACTACTCTTCACCCATTTTGCCCATCCTCCCACCCTCCTTTCCTGTTCTTGATATTCTTAAATTTTGTTTTCTCTACATTTTTCTTCATCAGAGTTGTTTGGATTTTCAAAGAAACACATTTAGGCTTTGTTGACTTTGTATAATTTTGTGTATAACAACACCATTATGACTGTAGTTGATGATCAATATTCAGAGTTCTAGCTATTGTGTTTTTAAATTAAAGCAAGAATCTTACTCTTTTTATAGCCTTACTTTTGGGAGAACTAATTCCCTATAGTTTACAGAATGCACAGATGTTAGACTGATAATTTGGCATATAGTGTTTAGTCCATTGTAGGCATTCAGTAAATGTTTCTTGGGTAGGCATCTATTGAGTGCCTTTCCTGTGGAAAACATAGCGGATGCCATGAGGCCCACAAAGATGAAAAATATTGTCCTTGCATTCGAAAAACTAATCTTTCCATTTGTGGTGTTAAAACAACAATCAAAACTTATAAATCAGTGGTAGTCTCTTATTTTCCTTACCACCCAACTCCTAATTCCCCTGACAGCCCAAATACAAGTATTTACCATTTATTTATAAAATGACTTCTTAGTTAAACATTTATTGACTGCATACTACACTTATTGGCCTTATGGAGTATAAGATGATGAATGAGGCATAGTCCTTACACTTCTGTAAAACAGACATTATCATTGTAAGGAATACACAATAAATTTTTCCAAAGCTGATTGTTACCAAACTTGTCAGAGAACAACACCCAAAAATGTGGGTTAATTCTTATTCTTTTTTATTGTCCAAAAAGTGTAGTCTCTAATTGTATATAATCCTTTTCACCAAAGAGAACTGAATTAATGATATTTCTTATGCTTTTCCATAGAATTATCTCTAAAGGCAGAGAATTAATTTATAGCCCCTCCTAGCAAAGTCTGAGAACATAGTCCAAAGGAACAGAGCTCCTAAAAAATCTAATTTTTATAAAGTTAAATGTACTTGTTGGAGACTATGTTGTGTTACATTCAAGTTGAATGTAAAATATTTCTCTTGCCATCCCCACATCTTTTTTTTTTTTTTAAGGTTTTATTTATTTATTTGACAGACAGAGACCACAGGTAGGCAGAGGCAGGCAGAGAGAGAGTGGGTGAAGCAGGCTCCCTGCTGAGCAGAGAGCCCGATGCGGGGCTCGATCCCAGGACGCTGGGATCATGACCTGAGCCGAAGGCAGAGGCTTAAACCACTGAGCCACCCAGACGCCCCTATCCCCACATCTTTTGAGTAAAGTTGGCATTCCAGGAAGATGGACTCTGTTTTCACATGGCCTCTCATTGCCATGACACAGCACCCAAAACAGATACCTGAGTTTGCAAAGTAAGGGGCTGAGGGGTGACATTTAAACTTCTAATTAGTTTTGAAAGCTTTATAACATACAAGCTGCCTCACCTAATAGTGCCTTTTAAAAGTGCTTTGACAAGAGCTGTAGTTAACGAGGAAAAGGAGAGACCATTTTTACTAAATACCAAAATCATATTTTTCTGATTAACCTAGGTATCTTTCTCTTCAGCTTTATTGTATGAAATAGAAAATAGATTGACAGAACCTTTCAGGTTATAACTTGTCATCATGATCTCAACTGACTGATTCTTATGAATTCCATTTAGCACTGGAGGAAAAAAACCTGTAATGCAGGTCATGTTATGTCTTTAGGTCAGTCTTCTCTCTCCCACCTTGTCTTTATCCTAGTAGTGATGCGGTATTCAAGATTTTGTGTGACTTGTCTGCTCTCCAAAACTTACTTTTTATGAATTAACTCTTCCAGTTAGGAAAAGTTACTGATTTGTAGAATATCCTATTACCTATTAAGGTTTTATGATAACTGGAAGAATGTAGTAAGTTTGAATACTAACACTTTGCTTCTAAAATTTTGAATTTCTACTTTCTTACAGGCTATAGAGAAACATCTTATTAAGAAATCCCGAGGAGGTCTCACCTTTATTGGAGAATGGAAAAACGGGCACTTGGAAAAGAAGATGGGGCATTTGGCCTGTTTTGCTGGGGGAATGTTTGCACTGGGAGCAGATGGTTCCAGAATGGATAAAGCTGGTCATTATTTAGAACTAGGGGCAGAAATTGCACGTACATGTCATGAGTCATATGACAGAACTGGTAAGAGTATTAATAACACTAACCACTTAGATTAACAACCTCTAAGTTAAAAATATATCCAGGAATTAGAAGGAAAATATATAGGCATTTTTCACTTAAAAATAGTTATTCTAATACAATAAATCATTTTTTTTAAGAATTTTAGTTTTAATTCTAGAAATGTGTTCATCATTTTTAAAAATTATTCTGAATTCTACTGATTTTATTAATAAAGATTTTTAAGAAATTGTTTTAAGGATGTCAGGTGGGGCATTTGAGGATGTGTGGAATGACATTATTTATTTTAATATAGTAAGAATTCATTTTAGCCATTCATTTCAGCTTCTGTAAAACTAGTTACTTAAAAGAGCACAGAATTGGCTGATTGGGGTTACTTGCCTTGCATATCCTCTTGTGGAAATAAGAATGACCAAAAAATAATAGTAGTTATATTGAATGTATAATTGGTATCTGGGTCTTTTAGTAGTCTCTTAGTCAATTCACCAATAATTTTGGGGTTGATTGTGCCTTAGACAAAAAGGATCCTCTGTTGTTGCTTTAGGCAAATATGTAATACTATGTAATAGTTCTGGGTTGCAGTGTCCTTACCTGGAAAATGAGATGGTTCTCAGTGGTGAAAAAGATTGTTTTTGGGGGTGGGGAAAAAAAAATTCTTTTTTTTTTTTTTTAAATATATAAAGACTAGATATATATACAGTCATGGATAGATAAACATATCTGATCATATGCTGACCTTGTTGATAAACAGAATAGAAGTTCTCTAACAAAAAATATTGATGAGTTGTTGGTTAATCTAAATTTCATGGAGAGAGAAGGCAATCAGGGTTTTTAACAAGCTTCAAAAAGGATTGAGAAATACTAAAATAGACCTTCCAAGATTTTTTCTGGTTTTAAAAAAGTGTTTCTATATGAAATAATGGAAAATGAGTTCACAGAAAGACTAAAAACTAGTAATTTCTGTTTGTAATTTCAGAAGTTGAGTTGCTTTTATGAAATAACTGAGTTTCCATTTTAGGATTTATATAATAAGTAATTGAACTTATGGTGAAATTGACCTTTTAGTTCCCTCAGTAACTCAGGGATTCCAAAAGGACATTGAAGTGGATGTTATTTTGGAGTGGTTTAGTGTTTGTATATAGTACTTAAAAAGTTGATGATGTAATTATAAATAGAAGCTAAATTATATTAACATGTTGACCATATAGAGTATCAAGTATATATTTAAAATACAGCTAAAATCAGTAAAACACTGAGGACCACAATGGATATTTGGTATGCTTATTATGATAATGAGACTTGTTATGCAGGTTTTGACCACAAATGAAATAAAAGATGTAAAATTGTAGGGTTTTATAGAGTAGACATATTAAAAATATGATATACTATTGTTCTCATTAATTATTCACTCCATTAAACGTGAACACCTCTGATGTGCCAAGCCTTACACTGGATGCTTACAGATGAAAGTGTGAATAAGTCCTATTTCCTACCTTTGAGGAATTATAGAATACCGGAGTTAGGAGAGGATTCCCTGACTGTCACATTTCATAGACATTGCTGTTGCTGATACGAAGTACTATGATACTGTAGAAAGGAAATGTGCCTAGGATTGAAAAACCCCGTGTTCCACTATTTATAATCTGCGAGCCTTAGACAACTCGTTTAACCTGCCTAAGACTCAGGTGCTCCATCTGCAAAAAATTGGTACAATAATACCTGCCCTGTCTTCCGCAGTGTGTTGGTTCTCATGGTCACTCTCACATGGCAAGTCAGTGAGCTTGTGACCTTCTTTGCCGTGGTATGCCCCAAAAGATAACTGTTTGATTTGTGTCCTGTATTTTCAAGTCTTTCACTGTTTTTACATATCTTTAATCTCGACTTAAATCCTTTAATTAAGCGGTACAGTCCTAGTGTTGCTTCCTTTCCACTTGGTAATTATATCTCCTGTGTTTTGGTATAGCTGTGCTAGAATTTTTTGGCCGGCTTATTTAAAAATATCCATTCACTTTTTAGCAGTGATTCTAGCTGAATTCATACCATAAAGACTTTGGAATTTAACTTTCATTTATTATTGGAGTTAGAATTAATACTAATGCAAAATTTGGTAGTCCTCATATTTCATCTTCTTGATGAGCATGGTCTTCCGCTAAATAATTTAACTAGGTTTGTAGGAAACATTGCTGAATCTGTTCATGAAACTGAGTAGTAACTTAGTGTAGTTTCAGACCTATTGTATCTACATGGGATGCTAGATTGATACATTATTTTAGTTTATTCTGAGATATAAGGCAGAATTGGTGCCAAATGAGATCTTAGACTTTCAAAATAGAGTACTGTCCCCCCCCACCATTTCTAGATTTAAAACAAAAACAACCCCAAAACTCCTGAACATGAATAAAATAATGACTGTTACTTAATTTAATTTACTTCTTATTGAAGTTGGCTAAGGTCTTCCCTAGACCATGTGCAATATATTACATTTTGGGAGAAATTTTAATGTTTACATACGTATATTCAATGGACAAGAGATCCATTGGACATGGAGTTTTGGACATAACTCTTTACTTCCTTAAAGGAAGTTAATAGGGAAATAGTTTAAGTTCTTCCTTTACTGTTAGCCTTCTGAAACTGAAGTCCAATCACCTGTCCCAGTATATTCCTCATGCTTTTTTATCTTTTGCTGGTTTTCTTTTCTTGACCTAAGATGCTTATTTTTCCCATCTCTACAGACTCTACCTATCTGGAAGAGCTCTGTGCCTTACAAACTAATCTATGCTTTCTTTAAATGTATCTTTCACTGTCTTAATATTGACCTTTGTCACATTTGATATTTTATTCTGATTTTTTTTATTTGTGCATGTCTCTTATGTTTGCTTACATAACATGATTTTTGCATCCTCTTAGAGTTCTTTTTACCCAGGTACTACGTTATTTATGGTTGCAACTCATTTTTACTTGCTGGATTAGTTAGTTTCCTTCTAGAAGTGAAGTACAAATGTAAATGGGAAATTTAAGCTAGAAAATAGAAATTAAGTGCAAGATTATTAGGAAATTATTTTTTATAATTCTTAAACAAAGGAACACCTAAGAAATAATGCCCTCAGAAACACAAAACCAGTGATTTGACCAGCCTAATGGGTATAATTGGTACATAATTTAGGCTTGTACATTCTTATTTACCAACTTCTCACAAAGCGGATATGTTCTATTTCTGGTATGTCTTTTTTGTGAAGTTGTGAATGGCCAGTCAGAGAGAGAGAATTTTTAGTGAGAAGTTTAAAACATTAGTATCATGCAGCCAATTTCTACTTCCAGTTCAGGCAATATTATCATTATAGAAGTTATTGTCTAATTTAACATTAGCCTTAAGATTAACATTTGAAAACTCCATATGATCACCTCTTACCATTTATTCTTTGAGAAAGGAAAAACATAAGAAATTCAGATAAAATGACTTCCTCTACTCTTTATTGGATTGCCATCATCTCATTGCTTATGGTATTTGACTTTTATCATCATTTTAAAAACATTTATTAAATGCCAAATCATATTTGATCATATGCTGACCTTGTTAATAAACAGGATAGAAGTTCTTTAACAAAAAATATTGATGAGTTGTTGGTTAATCCTAACCTCAAATCCCATTGAAGAGCTAGCTGGTAAAAGCTTTATGTGCACACAGAGTTATGCATATGGTTTCACAGGTTTCTTGGCAGAACACTCTCTTCTTCCAGAGCCTGTCACAGAGTTCATGACCCTCAGGTTGAGAATTTCTTGCTTGAGTTCTGCTTTAGTTCTCTTAGACTTAGCGGTAAACACTTCTGGATCACATATTTTGCTTTTAGTAGAACTATCAACCATTGGTACAAGGCTTTTGGTTTTGTGTTTTTTCTTGGAGGTGATGGTTAGTGAGAAAGACTTGATTTTCACATTTGTATGGGATTACTTAGAGCTTATAGTGTCTCCCTTGTAGTGCTGAAATTTGCTACAGCAACCCATGTCGTGCCAGCAACTGTGGCATGGTTCTGTTTATGGTCTACCAGCATTATAGTTCTTGTTTTACCTTTTCTTTTCTGAGAAAATATAAAAATGTCTAGCATTTTTTGGAAGAGATGAGAGACCTTGAAACTACCCCTAAAAGGAAAGAAAAATGGCAGCTGAGAATGGAATTATGTGTGAGCCCAACATCCCAGTGGAAGATGACTTCACATTGATCAGAGTTAAGGTGCTTGGTGTGATTAGAAAGAGGTTATTGAAAAGACTTTAATGTAGTGCTGTATTCTAGCCTTAATGGAAATCATGTCATTCAAAAAATAATATGTAGTGTTGAAATATATATGTAATGACCCTGTTTTATTCAAATTGATAAATGGGCAATTCTGATGAAATTCTTGGTGATTGACAGTTTGAATCTCTTCCTTACTATATATACAGGGGCCATAGGAGAGAATAGTTTATCTTTAAAACTGCTTTAAGTTTGAAAATATATTGCTTTTTATATACTGTAGGATGCTTGAAAAGTGTATAATCTACACCTTAATCTAATTCAAGATCTGAGCTCTAAAATGTTTTCTTACATATGTGTGTTATATTTAAAAGGACTTTAAAATTGTTCTGACTTAAAAAAAATCTGCACAGTACAATTATCTGCCTCATTTTATTTTTGAACAGAACAGAATTTGTAATGTGCTTATGTCTAGCTTTGCATTTGTTGCCAGAGGATTACTAGACTCTTGTCAGTATAGTTGGATTTAGTGGTATGTTGATGTGCATTATGTATGAGAAATATTTCATGTTAGGATAATAAGAATATTTATAAGGCTAGTATAAGAAAACCAAATGTGGATCTTTTAAAGTCACTGATTTTGCAAAACAGCCACAATAAAAATAAAACAAAATGAACATAACTTTACATTATACCCCATTCTTTCAGGGGAAAAAGAAGCTCTAGCAAACAAACACAAATGGTTTATTGTGCTCATTTGTTTCTTTTGTCATGTTACAGCATTAAAGCTGGGTCCTGAATCATTCAAGTTTGACGGTGCAGTAGAGGCTGTGGCAGTCCGGCAGGCTGAAAAGTATTACATCCTCCGTCCAGAAGTAATTGAAACCTATTGGTACCTATGGCGATTCACTCACGATCCAAGATATAGGCAGTGGGGCTGGGAAGCAGCACTGGTAAATAAGCCAATATTTCATTTTATGTGCAAGAGCATTAAATCAAGCCTGCCCACAGAGCCACATGTCCTCATCCATGTTACCTCATGTTCAGTAATTGTAGTGTGGCTTTATTTATCTGATGCAAAAACTCTGTTACTCAATTTAAGTTGCACGTTTCTTTCTTTTCTTTTTTCTTTCCTTTCCTTTTCTTTCTTTCTTTCTTTCTTTCAAGATTTTATTTATTTGAGAGAGAGAGGGCGAGCAGGGGAGGGAGGGGCAGAGGGAGAGGCAGAATTTTAAGTAGACTCCCCACTGAGCACAGAGCCTGTTCCTGTTGTAGGGCTTGATCCCAGGACCCTGAGATCATGACCTGAGCTGAAGTCATGATTTTTTGCTCAACCAACTGGTCACCCAGGGGCCCCTTAATTTAAGTTCCTTAAGCGGTAGAAGTAAACCTTAGAATCCAGTTTAGTTCTTGATTAAAACTGTTTTCCTACTGATGTTCACTCATTATTCTTCTTGAATAATGAAAAATCATTTAAAAGACATTATGGGTTTCAGTATGATTACATGGTTTCTTTACTTGCCAATTAAGGCTTAATCTCTAGAAAAGAAAAAAAAATCCTAAAACTGCCCAGACTCACAGCTGGGGTAGATTACCCACTATTCACTTCAGCCTGTGTTCCAAGTAATTTCTTAGTGGACCATCGTAAGAAGAATCAGTGGATTGTTAAAATTTTTCTAGATTGAAAGACTGTTTATTATCTATTTATGAGACATTTTTACTGGTTAGTAAGTAAAGAAGTCAAGTGTTTTTTTCTTAAAATCCTAGCCTTCCAGAGAACTCCATGGCTGTCACTACCTAGAGAGGAAGAAAAATATTAGTCTTTTCATGAAAGTATAGCATATTCCTGGGAGTGAGGGAGTGTTTTATTCTTTGAGATATACTAATTATGACAACAGTAATTATGATGAATATTCATATTCCAATTGTTTAACTTAAGGTTGCAGCCTAGACAGAATTATGACATTGTAGGAGAGGTAAATAATGTTAGTAAATATCTTAGGTAAGAATGTGCAAGATATGTTTTAGGGCAGAATGTAGACCAATTTATGTAAAAAGAAGGTTTCACAACCAGAGTATAAAGAATGTGAACTGAAATAATTACGCTTTAAATTCAAGTTTCAGAAGATGCCATGATGAGGAAAGGCAGGGATGGAGATAAAAGAGGAAGATTCATATCTTAATTCACATTTTAAATAGAAGTTGCTTTCTTGTCCATCACTGGACATATCCGTGTTGGATATGAAGAAGGTAAAGGGAAGACAGACTGAGACAGAAGAATAGTATCTTGTATATCTTCTGTAGCTTTAGCTATTCCATTCATATCTTCAGACTTCCAAATTTGAGTGTATTTGCATGAAAACTTGCCTTCAAGAAATTATTCTAAGTGACTTAAAGATTTAGTCATGCCTCCCTGCTACTTTCACAGTATCCTTAAATTGCTCTGATAGTTTTCTGGTGGTAAAGACACATGATCGTTGCACAGAACATGGCATTTAAAAACTCTTGAATTCAAAATATGTTTAAAATATTTATATAAGAGGGGACCCTGGGTGGCTCATTTGGTTGAACAGCCGACTCTCGATTTCAGCTCAGATCATGATTTCAGGGTCTTGGGATCGAGCCCTGTGTTGGTCTCCATGTTCAGTGGGGAGTCCGCTTGAAGACTCTTTCTTCCTCTCTCTCTCTCTCTGCCCCTCCCCCTGCACGTGCACATGCACTCTCTCCCCTCTCTTTTTTTCTCTCTTTCTCTTAAATAAGTCTTTAAAAAAATATATTTAGATAGAGTAAAGTACCAAACTCTTTGGTAAGAAGACTTTTAAAACCCAGCTATAGTAAAAATGGAACTATATAAAAATGAACAGCTTGATTAAATAAAAACTTCCAGTGTTAATTAGCTTTTCATTAGAAAAGAGGAAAACCAGAAGAATAAGAAAGGTGACAAGATGAGGAAGAGGAAGCCATGGCGGTAATGATTAAATAACTGTACCTTCATATGACAGTGTCTCGGGGTTATGTAGAGCAGAGAAAGAAAAGAACCACATGTGATTCAACTTCTCGTGAATGGCTTATTTTTGTAGTGATAGACCTGCATAAGCAGGATATTTGCTTGCTTTGAATTAAAAACAGGTTTGAGTGGGTGGCATTTGATTCCATGTATTTTATTTAGACACGTTCAGAGATGCAAGAAGAGATCTAAATTAAGAATTTTAGCTCACAGTTGGGCAGTAGAGCACAGTAGTTAATAGTGTGGAGCAAATTACTACTCTTTGCCTTAGTTTTCCTGTCTGAAGTAGAGCCTATTGAGACAGCCTCATGGGTTGTTAGAGATTTTAATGTTAATACATATAAAGCCCTTACAAGACCCTCCAGCACATAGCAAAAACTTCATAATGGTTAGCTCTTAATATTGTAATTATTGTAACAGCTATGTGGGTGGGTACATCCTGCCACTTGGTACCACCTGTAATGCCTAACTTGTAGGATTGTAATATAATGTCTGTCATACAGTACACTTGCAGTAAATATTACCTCATTGCTATTACTATGGAGAGCTCCTAGGTAATACTTTTTTCAAAGCATGTTTTGGATTGTTTATTCTTAGAAGTGAAAAAAAAGTCTTTAAAATTTAATTCAAACTAACCTCCCCTGGTTTGTCAAAATTAATGAGGGTTTATTGTGCTAGACAGGTCTCTAATTCAGTGTGAGTAGTCCAAACTTGACTTTCCCAAGTGAGGAAAATGTAAGATGTTTTTAAAAGATTAAAGAGTTTTGGAGAGGGAAAAGTTCCACAGGAAACAGGATACCTTGGTTAATTTTTCCAGTGTGAGAATATTTCCATTTGATAATAAATCTTATTCTTAACCTGTCAAATTCTTACATAGATCTTTGTGAACTTTTGACTATGATTCCTTAATTTGTCGTTCAAAACTCGATATTCTATGGAGTTGATTGTTTTGTCTGATCTCTTTCACAGGCTATTGAAAAGTATTGCCGAGTCAGTGGTGGATTTTCTGGGGTGAAGGATGTGTATTCTTCTACTCCCACACATGATGATGTACAGCAGAGTTTCTTTCTTGCTGAAACATTAAAGTAAGTAGATGCTTTTAAAAAGTTTTTATTGTGGGCTTGTTTTGCTGTATGATCACTACATGATGAATTATGACTGTGTGGTGTGTTACACTAGGTTTTATTACAAATATCTTTTTATGTAATTGGGTCTTAAATTTTTAGCTGCATCTCAAGAAGAATGACTTTAACTATGAGGTAGATATTTTGTCAAGTAAGAGTTTAGTACCTTCATTTTGTACTTGGCTCTGTGGTGTGCATTGGAATCCCCTGGAAGATTCCTGAAAACATGCATCACTTGGGCCATACCCACAGAGTTTCTGATTTGGTAGGTCTAAGGCCAAACCTAAGAATCTGCATTTCTGATGGATTCTCATCTGATACTCATGATGCTGGTCCTGGGACCACACCTGAACTCCCTGCTCTGGCTAATGATATCAGTTCAGAATAATCATGGAGTTTTAAAGGTCCTAGAGGATATATGATCATAGTCATGCATCCTCCCTGTGAGGTTTCCTCTAAAGATATACATAAAAGGAAGAGTGAGGGGAAAAAAAAAGACAGCTATTACTTGAGTTTATTCAGAACTCCAGGCAGAGCTCTATAAACTGACCTGGAAGAAGGTGGAGACTTGAAATGTGTCTGCTTCCCTAAGGACCTACAAAGTAAATATCCTTTGAAACCCTCTCTTAAATTTCATAAATTTCCTGTCTGTCTATTCCTGAATGCTTCATAAACTGTCATTTCATTTGTTCAAAAAAATGTATTTATAACTTTATTTTTAACCTCAGTCTCAGATCCAATAAGGATCATTTGTTGCACTTGGTTGTCATGTCTCTCTGGTTTTCTTTAACCTAGAGCAGTGTTCTGTTTTGCTTCTGTCTTCTATGACATTAACATAAGTGTTCAGGCTAGTTGCTCTGGAGAATGTCCTTTAGTTTAGATAGTTGTGCTTTGTTTCTTCGTGATCGGATTTAGGTTAAATGTTTTGGGCATGATATTGTATAGATGATGTGTCCTCATTGCATCCTCTAAAGAGGCACATGATAACAGGTTAGCCCGTTACTGGTGACTCCAAGTTTGATCATAAGGTTAGATTCGATTAACGTAAAGAATCTTTCTTATTTTTGTGAGTGACAAGTGATCTGTGGAGCGGTAACTCCCTGACTGGGTAAATATCCTTTTTCCAATAGTCTTTCACCCAGTGTTATTAGCATCTTGCTCAACGAACTATTACTGTAGTAGTGGTCAAATGCTGATTTTGAGGCTTCTTCTAGTCTTAAAAAGAAATTACTTGATTTTCAACATTCGTATACCGTTTTCTTCACATCACTCTTCTGCTCAAAAAGCTCATCTCTAGCTTCATTTCTCATTTCTTTTACTGTAGATTCTATCCTTAAATCAAGCTATAGTCAAATATATATATATATATGAATATATATATGGAATATATATATTCCTTTGCATTTCATTGCCTATTTCATATTTCATTGGCTCTGGCAGGAATACCTTTATGATTTCTATCAATTCCCCTCTCTTATTTCTAAATTCAGATCTCACCTATTACAGATTGGCTTTCATAATTCCAATTCCTCATCAATATAGACCTTGAGTACTTTAGTACATGGGATAGGGCTGCAAATATGTGCCATGCTGACTTTCCCTTTCCAGTACATGTATGGAATATCTCCAGATCACCAGTTGACCACCTTGATACTTTCACTGCCAAGTTCAGAAAGAATCCATTTGAACACAGCACTCTAGGTAACTAGTTTATTTATTTATAAATATATATATATATATATATAGAGAGAGAGAGAGAGAGAGAGACACACACACATACATACACACTATACCATACACACACACACACACAAAACAATACTAACTACAACACTAACTATAATACTCAACTTCCAGAAAAACACATATATATGTTTGGATCAATAAAAATGAAAAAAATCAAACAAGGACAATCAATCCTACAGGTAATTATAACAACATCTAGACTGAGGAAGTTATCACAGTTGAATACTACATTCAGCACCAAGCTTCTTGGTAGTTAAAGCAAAAAGAAAGCATTTTGTTCAGTGTCATTCTCATCTTTGTGAGTTGGGAGAATGTATTACTTTAACAAATGAGACTGAATTTTTTTTAACCGCTAAATTATAAGATGACTTAATTTGATAGCTCATTATTAAAGACTGAACTACTAGATGAAGCATATAAAAATGCCCTTATTATAGGTCAAAAAGAGTTGAATACTGGCAATTTTACTTGGTTCAACCTAGTACAAAATGCCAAATGTCTTCAAACATTGATGTTATAGAAGATGTCAGACTCTTAATGTGACTTATTCTTTATAAAAACTTGTGGCATTTGAATCAAGACATTTCTTTGAAAACTAATATAGGTTTATGTTTTCTTACTATTAAGATAGAGCTTAAAACTCTATAGAGCAATGAAGACTAGTATGATTTCCTAGATTTTTCTCAAATACTAACTAAACAGGATTTTGTCAGAAGCTGAGTAACTGTTAACTGAAGATTGCTGTTCTATCTAGTGGTTCAGATTTATTGTTAATTCATTACAGGGCAATAATCCACTAGTTTTAGCTACCAGAGATGGCAGCTGATTAGCTTGGCAGTGGCAAAGTTAAGTGTAAAAGCCTGTGGTCTTGACCTAGTTGAGGGCCATTTAACCTTTTATATATTGTTGGGATGATATACTATATCTAGATGGACTATAGCTGTAGGTAGACATTTTCCTCCAGAAGATAAGATGCTGTGTCCTCTTTCCTTGCTTCCCTTTGTAGTTGACGATTTGTTTATTCCTATAGCATATATACTGATGGCACAATAGAAACTATGTAATCAGTAAGGTCAGAGATAGATTCCTTCAAAGCCTCTTTCCTTAAAACTCTTATGTTCTATTAGAGGAAATAAAACACGTGCAGATTTGTAAAAAAAATGTTAAAAATAGTAAGTGCATAAGAGAAATGTTAATAAAGTGAGCAAGTTTTCTGGAGGAGGAAGAGTTTACTTAACCTAGAAAACATAAAGGAAGACTTCATTAAAGTGGTGGCATTTAAACCAGACCTGAGAGCAAGATGAATAGAGTGGATGAGTTCATATTTGGGGAGTAGCTATCAGGCAGACAATGAAATATTAAGGATGAGATACAAGCACTCTTTAGTGTAACTGAAGGTTGCTAGTATCTTATGAGATACAGAGAGATTTGGAAAGAAGAAAGGGTAGGAGATAACATTAAAGTTTTTAGTGTGGGTAACTGTAAGGATTATGACACCAAGTTGCAAGAATAAATAGATTTCCAGAAAAGATAATGGGTTACTTTGCCATGTGTTCCCAAGAGACATTTGAAAATACAGGTCTGGAGCTAAAAATACAAGTTCAGGAAGATTTTTAAGGATGTAGAGAAAAGAAAGCATATATCTGATCCTTTGAAGATGCCTACGTGTTACAGAGGAGGTGTTCCAGGTTAGCTTGGTAGAGTGCATTTATCCTCCACTCTCTCTTGAAAACCATTAAAATGATTATAGAGGGCTAAGAATGTGTAAAGAACAAGCACAAAAGAAACGAGAAAGAAATCAACAGGAGACAAGAGATGTCTGCTTTTAGAAGATGGAAAACAGGAAGCTAAAGTACCTGCATGGGGAGACGTTAATGAAAACAAACTGGCGAGTGCTTCAGAACCTTGGAAAGACCAGAGACTGTAGGATGCGTGGTAGGGTTGACAACTGTAGAATTTTTAAGTAAATTTATGTAAGGAGTAGCTAGACCCCAGGTTCACCCCTGCTTCATCTCTACCATGAATGAAACTAGAGATTTCTTGTCTGAAGAGGTCGAATCATAGAGGCTGTGGACTTAGCGATGTCAGGCACAGCTGAAAACAGACAGGAGATTGGAGGGTTCCTTTCTAGGAAATGAATTAGCCTACAGGAAGAAAAACTAGAGCTACTGCTACATGAGGTTCCATCAGAAAAATGGCCACATCCTCCTCTGTTCCCCAGTGGTGCAGCCACCAGTAAATGCCAACATGCCTACGGTTTCTAATCCACATTAGGGGCCTGGCTTTTAAATATTAATGTGCACATTGACTTAGAAATATTATCAAGCCTGATGTTTATGTATATATACTTAGAGTTTTTAAAGTTTATTTAAAAAACAAAATATGACTACAACAAGATAATTAGAGAAGATATCCTAGAAGTGAAGGACGTGAGTTTCCAGTTTGAAAGCAGCCATCAAGATTCCAGCACAGTGGATATAAACAGACTCATACCAAGACACAATGCTGTATTCAGACCCCTTGGGGTAAAGGAAAGATCTAATGGCCTCCAAAGAGAGGGAGAATAAGTCTTGGAAAAATGATCTGACATCAGGATGGCTTCAGACTTCTCAAGAACAGTCGTGAAAGCTAGAAGCGGTGGATTGGTTCATTCAAAATTATGAGAGAAAATTAATTCCAACTTAGAATACCAAGTTTTAAGTCATGCAAGGTCTCAAAGGTCTACTATCTAAGTTAATGCCTTGGAGGATATATGCTATCAAAACTGAGTATAAACCAAAACAGAAGACATGGGATGTAGGGAACAAGTGAAAGGAAGATCAAGAGGGTTATTGGTCTAGACTGAATGTGACAGAAGACTCCGGAGGGATTTTCTCCAAATTAAATGTATAGGATGTTTCTATCTGAATATTTTAAAAGTAGATTTAGACAATTGAAGATTTTGTGTATTATTAGTAATAAATACAAGGCAGTCTGCTTTTTAGGTGAGGGGAGGAATTATGTAAGAAAGGAAAAGCCGTGAATAGCTTTCCGCTAAGGGGAAATTGCTTAACTTGAAGCCTTTTGTTTGGAGTCTGGATTGTTTTACAAAAATAGGTAAATAATACCACTGCTGCATTTGGTTGCAAGAAGAGAAATACATTCTTTGATAATGGGCTTGTTTTCTCCAAGAATTGTCTTTCATTGGTTTTTGGTGTAATAGGAGCTGATCCAAAGTCCCTTATTCTACAAGAATCCAAGAGACGTATCTGTACCTCAGTATCTACATCCATTAACCTAGGTCTAATTCAGCTCTCACTGAATCTTGGCTTGGTTCTGTTGCATCTGTATTGGAAGGTCTCAGAAATTGAGAAAAGTGTACATGTTGAAGATACATTTCTGTTTTTCTGAGTTCGGATGTATTGACATTAAATGGTTATGAGAAATCACAGGTTAGGTGGAATCCTAGTCCTCTTACTAAGTTTGTTATTGAAAGAGAAATACCATAAAGACCAAGTTTACTACCACAGTTTGTCTGCTTCCACTGGCAAAATACCTGGGGTAGAAACAATGTTTTGTGTGCCTTTCTGTGACTCTGGGTTGTGTACTCCCCCTCCTTCCTATCTCTTAAATTCAAACTTTGAATATAATAGCGAAATTCTGGAAAACTATATAATATGTCAAGGATCTTGGTCAAAGCTATGGAAAAAAATTTATGTACAAGGGTGTTTATTACTGTTCTAAAAATAGTTATTACATGTTCAGTAGTAGTTGGACAGTTAAATAAATTACGGCACATCCACATGGATATTAGGGAGCCAGTTATGAACTCCTCATAATAGAATATTAAGTAGGCTATTAAGGCTATTAATTTTAAGTAGGCTATTATGTGCACATACACGTAGATATAAATAAGATGTGTAGATAAATATCTCCATATGTATTTTAACATCAAAAACATTCTGTTTTTACTTTTGTAATCAGAAAAACAGTCTTTTAAATAAATTAAACTTTAGCCATGTTTTCCTGCATCAGATTTAGTGACTGTTTTTGTGTCTAGAATCAAAAGGAAAGCTTTTTGAGCTACAAGAAAATTTAGAGGTCATTCAGTCCGACAAAAACCACCACAATCCATTTCTTCCTCCCACACACATTCCCAATGCTAAAAGTCTCTTTACAACACACAGAGTATTTTGTCATAAAGTCTTTTCTCAGTCTTGTCAGTTGATGGGCAGCTTGCTGCCTCAGAAGGCCAACCCATGCCACTGTTCAAAAGCTTTTTTTATTAGAAAAAATCTTTCTTATTTTCAGTTAAAATCTGCTTCACCGTGAATTCCATTCAGTGATCCATGTTTTGCCCTTTGGAAATATACAATCTTCCGCATAAATGTTCACTAAAAATACTTGTATTTGCCAGGCTAAACATTGTAAGTTTGTGTCCTGTTCTTTCTGTGACAGCGGTCTCCTTCCCTTCTCTGGAGATGAGTGCTTGGTTTTCTAGACTGAACACTGTATTTAAGATGTGGTTAAACCGGGGCGGGTTACCAGTCCCTGCTGTGGTCATTATACTCCCATTAGTGCAAGATAATACTGTTTTCTATTTTCTGCTAGCCCCGTCTGTGTAGTTTGAAATTTTGTGGTAGGTCTTTCAGGGGCAGGGTTGGAGGGAGGGAATGCATGAACTAAGATAATTATTTTCTCTCTTATATTTGGAGTGGTTAATTTTTCTGAAATTTATTTTATTTTTATCCTTATTAACTTTATTTTGTTAGGTTTAACATACTCTAATTTGTTGAAATTTTGAACTCTTGAGATTTTCATTTAATGTTTTAGCTATTCTAGCTTTGTGTCACTCAGGGATTTAATAAATATATCTTCTCTCTATATACCCAGTTAATTATATGATACAAACATCTAGCCATGTATTCTCAACCAGACATATTTATCTGTTTAATCCCAGCTTTTCCCCTTAGTAGCTGTGTGACTTTGGACAAGTTACTGAATTTTCTGCCTCAGTTTTATCATATGTAAAAAGAGAATTAATAATAATGTCACCTGAAAGAGTTGTTACAGAGGTGAAGATAGCGAAGCATTTAGAATTATACCCGGCACAAAATACAGCATATAGGACAGTAGGGCTGGCAGCCAGGGAAAAAAGCTAGATGTGAAGCAAAGGAGAACAAGGACAAACTGGAACTCGCAAGGACAAAAGATCCCATATCTGTGTCTCACGGCCTCCAGCTTTGATAAGCAGCTAATTTGCAGAAGAAGCTGGCACGTTTTGCTAGAGGGCTATCCATGCCTGGCTTAGGAATCGGAAAAATTGCTGAGGAGCTCCAACAGGAGCTGCAGGTGCTGCAGGTGGGGCCACTGCCCCGCTCTCCAAGGTGAGCCAGACCATCCCTGGCACGTCCACAGTGTTATCAGCACACGGCTGTGCTGCACTCCCCAGAATGCAGAGTGCGGGCCGCTCTTATGGCAGCCTGCACATCATGTGCATGCACAAGCCGCTGTAGCCAGCCCTAACTTGGAACCACACAGAGAAAGTGGTTCTGACAAATGTAGCTCCAGCTTAGCTGTGTTTGGCAAAGTCCACAATCACTGCAGGAGACAAGCCCTTCCAGACAGTGAAAGAAATTAGAAGCTACTTTATATCCTATAGTATGCAATTTCTGTATATAAAAGACCATTGAAAACTGTTTTAAAGCTATACTAACTACGAGTAGTGGTATAAGAATAAATGGAACAGTAGAACAGAACAGAGTTCAGAAATAGGCCCCCTTATATGTGGGAATTTCATCTTTGAAGAAAAGCAGTGCAGATCATTGAAGAAAAGTTAAATTAGTTAATAGGTGATGTTAGGAAAACTGTTCACTAGGAAAAAGTCCTGGGAATTCAGCTGGATCCCTGGTAAATAACAAAACTGATCTTAATATAGATCATGCTTTGAATATAAAAAATGAAATAAAATCATGAAAAAAAAAAAAGGAAGTGTTTTTTCCCAACTCTGGGAGTGAAGATGGCATGGCACAAAACCCAGAAACCATAGAAGAAAAGATAAAATATTTTAGCCACTTGAAGTGGAAAACATCTACGAGGGGGAAAAAAAAAATCTGTAAAGTAAAAAATGGCACACTGGGAAAACATACTTGCAAAACATTTGGGTAGTCAATGGGTAAACTTAAAATCTGAAATTAAGAGAAAAATACTAAGTTAAAATAAGTAAAGGCATTTCACTGAAAATATAGATGGAAAATAGCATGAACAAATGAAAAATAAATGTTTGACCCACTCAGAGAAATGATGTAAACTTAATAATCAGATGCCATGTTTTACTGTCCACTTCAGATTTTAAAAATTTGTGTTTTGGTGTTGGCAATGATCTAAAGATCTAGTCATTTACACAGGAGGTGAGAGTGTGTGTTGTTTGATGTGAGTGATAGAATCTTTGGGGAAGAAACTATTGAAATACTGAGTTCACATAAATTTTGCTCCAGGAGTCCTGTTTCTGTTGTAGAACTGTCCTGCAGGTGTACTCCCCCAGATGAGGAAGACTGATGAAAAAGGTGCTCCTTGCTTCCACATTGTTGACATTCTTTGCTTCTGTACTGAATAATTAAGTGCCACATGTACCTTTTCGGCCACATCTCTTGTTAGACCACTTTCCCCAGGCATTTGATCTGTATCAGCCTGTTAGGCCTTTTCACTTCCATGTCCTTACTCTTGCTGTCCCTTCTGTGTGCAGTGCTCTTTTTTTTTTTTTTTTTTTAAATCCCTAACAAAATCCTATTACTTTCTCAAGGCCTTGTTCAAAGCCCTGTCTTTGAGGCCTCTCCAACACTAAGGCAGAATTAGTTCATCCTTAGGTATATTCACAAGACTTCCCTGGCCCTGATAGTCTACAGGAAACATTAATACCTTCAGGGCTTGGTTTCTTGTTTGGGTTGAGTATACACTCTACAAATGTTTGTTGAACCGTACAGAATTAATAGCTAATTCTTGCCATATTAAAATTGATTGTATAAACATCTGTCTCCTCTATATTGTGCAGCTCCTCAAAAATCAAGACTACTGTTGTTTTTAATATAGTTTTTTTAATTATAAAAATAATATGTGGATATGGCAAGGTGAATTAAATATTAGTGTGGAACATAAAAAATGAAAAAGGAAAGTTTCTATTTCCACATCCAGTTTCACTTCCCAGAGATAATTATTATTAAGCTGTTCTTGTTGTATCCCTTTTAGGAGTTTTCCGGGTATAACCAAACATATAAAAATTTATATTTATAATGTATATCTTTTTAATAGCCTTTTTCCCCCTACGGAGGCATAGTATACTTACTGTTCTGCAAGACTTGCTCTTTTCTTCTTACTCTTTATTTAGAGAAGTTTTCCATATGGACACATAAATCCAATGAGGATTGTCATTTGTTTAATCAGTAACTTACAGTTAGATATAGAAGTTGGTTCTATTCTAGTTTTTTGCTGTTAAAAACATTTAAATGAACACCCTTTTACATATAATTCTGCTGTTTGTATGAATGTAAATATTGGCTAGATTCCTAGCAGAAAGATGGCTGGGTCAAGGGGCATGTGCATTTGAGTTATGATCATTTTAGAGCGCTAACTTAACAAATAGATAGCTTTGGAAGTTCAGGGAGGAAAATGTTTTAGAAAATTAGCTGATCAGAAACATTAGGATCAAGAGAATATTCTGAGAAGTAACAAAACATTTAGATAGTACTTGATAGGTGAAATAAGCTTTGAGCAGGCTTTTTAAAAGTCAATCTTAAATTATTTTAATTTTTAAATAATTCATAATTCAGACGAGAATAAGTCACTTAAATTTTTTTCTATAGGTTAAGAACACAGATAAATCAAACAGGTTCTTAGGAAATTAATGGGTATACAAGTTTCAGCATTTCTCACTCTTTCAAGCTATCATTTCCTGGGATCCTTAATTCCACCTCTTTGCTCTAGGTGTGTCTGAGCTCTTTGTCCTTATCTACTAAGTAAATGGTGATCAGAATATACAAATGATACAATGTACTATGAAGTAATTCATCTAACAGATACTAAAGTGCCTCATATGTGCCTTTGCTACTTTATGTGCAGGGGATGCATCTGTGAATATAAGAGAGAACAGTCCTGACGTCAAGGAACTTAGAAATTTTTTTGAGTGCCTGCCCATAAAAATAGGCCCTTTGTGTGTATATCATCTGTACTTTCCATTATGCTCTCCCCTTGCCCTGCTTTTTTTTTTTTCAGCACTGTTACCACCTGATACATATGTTTGTTTTTTTATCTGTCTCTCCCATTAAGTAGAATGTAAGCATATAACTGCAGGAACTTTTCCTTTTAACTACTCTCACCTCCCTAGCACCCAGCACACAGTGTATGAGGCACTCAATAAATAGGTGTTACGTAAGGAAAAAGTTGGCTGTTTGCCTCTGTACGCTGACGCTCTTAAGTAGTAGTTTGTTTTTCAGCTTTATTGCGATCTAATTGACGTAAGATGTTGTGTAAGTGTAAGGTGTGCAGGGTGATTATTTAATACATTTATGTATTGCAGTGTGATTACCACCTGCAGTGTCAGCTGACATCATCTTTGTTGTGAGAGCGTGTAGGAGCTTTCTTAGCAGGTTTCAGGTATATAATACAGCATTGTTAACTGCAATCACAATGCTGTACATTAGATCCCCAGAACTTACCTTCAAACTTTATCCCCTGTGACTAACATCTGTGCAGTCCCCCAGTGCACGTAATCCCCATTCTGCTCTCTGTTTCTACACGACTATGGCCTCTGAGCATTTCACGTATGGATATCATATATCATATAGTCTTTGTCTTTTCTTTTCTGACTGATCTCACTCAGCATAATGCCATCAGGGTCTACCCATGCTGGAAATGGCAGGATTTCCTTCTTTCTCATGGCCGTATAGTATTCTCTGTGTGTGTGTGTGTGTGTGTGTGCATGTGTGTTTGTACACACCGTATCTTCTTTATGCATTCATCTGTTGGTGGACACTTAGGTTGCTTCCATATCTCGGCTGTCGTGTAGCTTAGTTAATGTTGCCGTAAACATGGGGATGCATATATCTCTTAAGATCCCGCTCTCATTTCCTGTGGCTATATACCCAGAAGCAGGATTGCTGGATCGTGTGGCAGTTCTATTTTTAAATGTTTGAGGACCCTCCATACAATTTTCCATAGTGGCTGTACCACTTCACATTCCCTCCAGCAGTGCGCAGTGTTACCCTGTTCTCTGCATCTCTGCCATTGTTCTCTTGTCTCTTTGATGAAGCCATTTTAACAGGTATGAGTTGATACCTTTGTGGTTTTGGTTTCCATTTCCCTGATAATTAGTGATGTTGAACATCTGCATGTGCCTGTATGTCTTTTTTTTTTTTTTTTTAAATGTCTGTTTAGTTCCTCTGCCCACTTTTTTTTTAAATTAATTTATTTATTTCAATAAACATATAATGTATTTTTATCCCCAGGGGTACAGGTCTGTGAATCGCCAGGTTTACACCTTTCACAGCACTCATCATAGCCCATACCCTCCCCAATGTCCATATCCCCACCACCCTCTCCCGTCCCCCCTCCCCCCAGCAACCCTCAGTCTGTTTTTTGAGATTGAGTCTTTTATGGTTTGTCTCCCTCCTCTGCCCACTTTTTAATTGAACAGTTTCATTTTTGTTACTGAGTTGTATGAGTTACTGAATATTTTCTATGTTAACCCCTTGTATATATGACTTGCAGATATTTCTCTGTAGGTTGTCTTCCATTTTTTATTGTTTTTGTTGTTTTATTGTTTCTTCTGTTATGCAGAAGCCTTTTAGTTTGATGTAGTTCCATGTATTTATTTTTGCCTTTGTTGTGTGTGCTTTTGGTGTCATACCCCAAAATCATTGCTGAGACACATGTCAAGGAGCTCTTTGTCTTTGTTTTCTTCTAGGACTTTTGCAATTTCAGCTCTTAAGTAGTTTTTAATCATATATTGTCACTTCTAATTGTATTTTTTAAAAAGATTTTATTTATTTATTTGACAGAGATCACAAGTAGGCAGAGAGACAGGCGGGGGCAGGGGAGCAGGCTCCCTGCTGAGATGAGAGCCCAAAGCGGGGCTCGATCCCAGAACCCTGAGATCATGACCTGAGCCAAAGACAGAGGCTTAACCCAGTGAGCCACCCAGGTGCCCCTAATTGTATTTTTTTTAAGTTTTTATTTAAGTAATCTCTACACCCCTTGTGGAGCTCGAACTCATGACCCCGAGATCAAGAGTCACATGCTTTTCCAACGGAGTCAGCCAGGTGCCCCTCTAACTGTATTTTTTAAAGCATTCCCTGCTCATCTTATATAAAATTTCAGTTTGTTCCCTTTTCCCCCCTCTCATTTCCCCTTTAACTTTTCTCCATAGCACCCAACTTCTAACATACTATATAATTTCCATAGGCATTCCCCAACTTATATAAATTTCATGAGGGCAGGGTGTTTTGTATATTTTAGTTATTGTTGTATCTCCAGTATTTATGGAAGGAACACATATACTTGTTTCAGAATGAGGTATTTGTTGAATAAAGGATTGAATTATTTGATTCTAAGAGAGACAGCTGAAAAAGGCAGTTTTATAAGATCTTGCAAAAATGGGAGCAGGAGGGCAAAGAGAATAATAGACCTATTTTGGGGGGTTGAGGCTCCGGGCTTGAACTCAAAATTAAGTTTGTGCTAGAAGATTGCTATCAGTGAATAGGTGAGGAAATTGATGAAGCAAGAAGAAAACGCCCAAGGCAAGCTGAGAAAAGTGGGGGAGTCGGGACACTGGATTTGTTTTCAGTAGAATCAGAGGTTCAGATGCCCACATGAAGGAGAAGAGCAGAAATAGTGCCAACTAGCTGGTGTTGGAAGATGGATAAAGTTGGTAAACCTAGGTCAGTGGTTCTTAAGCTTGAGCTTATATCAGAATCACCTGGAAAGGTTGGCAAAACACAAGATGGCTGGGCTCCATCACCCGAGATTCTGATTAGTACGTCTTGAGTGGGGTCTAAGAATCTGCATTTGTAAAAAGTTCCCAGGTGATGCTGATGCTGTTGGTCTTTGAGGAACTGCTGACCCCTGTGAGTCAGTCCACCATTTATGGCAGAAGCTAGGGGTCAAGGAATCACCTATGCTGACAAGGGATAGCCCGTACCCCATGCGGTCAGATCACTGCTGTTAGCTACAGTGTTTATGTTGTCTAGTCTCCTCAACTGCTGGTCCACTGGAGGACCAAAACCATGGTCTGCATGGTTTTTAATTTCTCTTAGAACTCACCACAGTGTCACAGTGCAATCCAAATATTAGTTGGTAGGTATACCCACATACACAGACAAAGTGAATTTCACTGGCACTCTTTAATAGAAGCATTTTTTTTTTAGTTTCAAGCCTGTTACTTTGAAATATCCTTGCCATTTTTTTTTTTTTGCTGCAGTAGAGGGAGCTACAATCCAAATTGTATTCATATAGCAATAACACATATTGGGGTTAATTTCCTTTTCCATCCTTTCCTTTTAGTCTTTTTTTAAAAAGTCCACTTTAATGAAGTACTTTAAATGTGCAGTTTATTGTCTTTGGGCAGATATATATGCCTGGGTAACTAGCACCCCAATTACTCTGGAACACTTCAGTTCCTAGTCTTGCAGTGATTTCTGCCCCACCTCCAAATACGTAGCTGCTTTTTGTCACTATAGGTTGCCTGCCTAGAATCTCATGTAATTGGAATCACGCAGTATGTACTTACTTTTGTACATAATGTTTTTTAGATTAATCAGTGTTGTTGCATGTATCAGTAGTTCACTTTTTTCTCTTGGTAAGTAGTATCCTGTTGTATGGGTATACCGTGTTTTGTGTATCTGTTATTCTCTTTTTGATGGCACGTGCCCTATGCTTTTGAAAGGAATCGGGGGAAAAAAAGAATTATGTTTGTTTACCATTTGACTACCTGTAAGTATTTTGCTCTTAATTTTTCCTTTCCAGGAAGTTTTTAATTCTTCCCTTAAAAGTAATGGTACCTCATTGGCTATTATCAAATAGTTACTGCCAAATAATTTGCTATTATTAAATAAAATTCTAAATGTTTCTGATCTTCTTCTTAAAGTAGAGATGGCGTAGATGAAACCATAGGAGCCAAAATTTGTAGCAACAGTCTTCCTCTCAAAACTTAAGTAAATATTGTTCCCTAAAGTTGTTATAAAAGTTCTGGTGAGACTTCCAGTTTTCCCTTTGCAAACAATTTTATTGACCAAGTTTTTCTTAACACTTAAGCTAGGTTTGCTAATTAGCTGTTCTTTCTAGATGGAATATTTTAGTATGATAAAGAAAACTAGTAATATAGGAAAAGGTAATAGTAATACAGGAAAAGTAAATAGGAAAGGGTAATAGACCTGTAATCAAGAACTATACCAAAATGCTAATTGTAGCGTCTAGGAGGTAAGCATGTATGGGTTTCACCGTAAAATTCTTTTGAAGTTTCTGAGCTTTGAAGGTTTTATAGTAAAATACTAGGGCAGGGGAAGAAGGGAAAGCTAGTAAATTGTTGCCCAGGACAGATATTGTTACTGATGTTGCTTTCCTGTCCTCCAGTAGTTCTGGTTCTCCTTTTTATAGCCCCTGTTATCTGTCTGTGCCTGTCAAGTTATTCTCAGCATAAGCAAATGAAAGCACAGTTAGCCAGCTATCAGACTATTAAAGCTAATCCCCTAGTGAAGAAGGTTTTGAAGTAGGTTCAAAGACAGTTCTGAGAATAGTTTTGTCAGTAAAGCATCAAGAGTAGCATGACTTCTAAGTTTGTAATCAAAAGCGTCCACGTAATATATTTGGGAGAGAGGGAGGAATCAATGAGATTTTTGGAGTGAGGATTCTTAGCCAAGGAAAAAACAGTTCAGGAGGGAAGACTGGAAAAACCAAGCCACTATTCCCTTCCATTTATCTTTCATCTTTTATCTTGTCTGTAACTAGATCCTAAAGTTAACCTCCTACCATGAGAAAATGACTATTTTTCCAGCTGGAAAAGTAGCATTAAATCTCCTGTTCTGTGCTGTTCTCTGCACCCTTACCCCTGACAGCTGATTTGCAAACTAAGTCAAATCCATAAGTATTTATTAAGTAACTGCTCTCTTTTCAGAATTGTGCTATTTGGAAATTAAAGTGTATGAAACATAACGCTGTATGAGGAGCTTGCAGTCTAGTTAAGAAATCTCTTATTTCTGGCCCTGGGCAAATTCAGTAAAAGTACAAACTGTATAGTCAAGTGCTAAATAGAATATAAATGTTTTAGAGATTCAAAGAAGGGAACTTTGGCGTGGGCTGGAGTAGTCATGAAAAAAGTTTGAGATAATGCTACATGTTAATAGGTGAGGTAAAGCAGAAAGTCATTTCATGAAAAGGGATCCAGCTTGAGAAAACAGATGCTGCTGTTCTTCAAAAAGACAGTAAAGAAACTGGACTTACTAAGGAATATTCATTAGAAGTAATGGGAGATAGGCTTCTAGAATCAAAATCAGGGAAGCAACAGTATGGATGAACATTGAGAACATTATGTTCAGTGAAATGAGCCAGTCACAAAAAGATAGTTATGATTCTACTTGTATAAAGTACCTCTAACCAAACTGATAGGAACAGAAAGTAGAAGGTGGTTTATCAGGCACTGGGGGAAGGGAAAAAGGGAATTGTTGCTTGAAAGAGTGTAGAATTTCAGTTTTGCAAGATTAAAGAGTTCAGGAATCTGTTTCACAATTGTGTGAACATACATAGCTCTACTGAACTTAAAAATAAAATGATAAATTTCTTTGTTTCTTTTTTAAACTATAGTTGACACACAGTGTTATTGTTAGTTTCAGGTGTAGCACATACTGATACAATAACTCGGTCTATGTTATGCTCACCACAAGTGTAGCCACCATCTGTCACCGTCTGTCACCACAGTGCTATTACAGTATCATTGGCCATGTTTCCTGTTCTATACCTTTTATCCATGTGGCTTACTCATTTCATAACTGGAAGCCTATGTCTCCCTCTTCCCTTCACCTATTTTGCCCATCCCTCCACCCCTGGCAACCATGTTTCTTCTCTGTATTTATGGGTCTGATTCTGCTATTTGTTTATTCATTTATTTTTTAGACTCCATATATGAGTGAAATCATATGGTATTTGTGTTTCTTTGATTTATTTCACTTAGCATGATAACCTGTAGGTCCATGTGTATTGTCACAAATGGCAAGATTAAGGGGATAAATTTTATATAATGTGTTTTTTTAAAACCACAATAAAAAATTGGAGAAGCAATGGCATTCCTCAAAAGGGAACCATAAGATAAAATGCAAAGCATCTACACGTCAACTCCCATCCCACTCCCCTCCTCCAACCCCTATAACTTATACCTGGGGTGAAAGGAAACTAAAGGAAACTAAGTGGAACTAAAGGAAACTAAAGGAATACAAGTATGGCTGAGAGAAAACTAGAGTCCCAAAGGGAGAAAAGTAACTTGTTATTTTAAATGATTGCCAGGATGCTAAGAAATTATATATCAAGATATTACTACACATGTAATTTTGTAATTAATACTCTTCCAGGAATGATGCAGAGAAACAACAGAATAGGTAGCTAATTTTAAAGAAGGAAAAAGTTGGATTGAGAAAAATAAAAGTAGATGGATTTAATGTTCATTTTCACAAAGTTCTAGAAAGTCGTAAGACTTTGCTATGAAGATAGGAAGACTTTGGAAAAAAATTAGTGATCAAGAAGAGCCAGAAAGGCTTCCTCAGAACAAGTTCTTGCTGGACTAACTCTAATGTTCTTTTTGGATTGGTTTAATAATAGAGGATTAAGTGATTCCATGAAAATACATGGTGTTCAGCAAATTGTTTGACAGAGTATCTCAAAATGGAAGAACCAACTCTTCTTCCAAGATGAAGTAACAAGGCCCAGAATTTACCCTTCTACCCAAAGCAGACAGATGAAATATATAGGAAACAATGGTTTTCAAAAGGAGAGGAGGCAGTGAAGGAATGTGGTCTCAGAGATGGGAAACAAACCAGCAGCCCTGGCTTTGCCGCAGCTTGCTGCCTTGGTAGAGCTTCCCCAAAGCACAGGGAAGGGGACCTGAGGCTGAGTGCAGCAGGCTCCCTGAGGAGATCGGAGTTGTGAGTCCAAGGAAATGAAAATAGCTGGTGTTTACAGGAGAGTAGCGGAGAGCAGTGAGCTACACAGAGAGAGAACCCCAGAGAATCCCTCTGGGAGTAGTCAGCAGAGGGAAGAAGCTATACCTGGGGGGAAAGAATCCTCTATGAGGAATTAAAAGGAACAGTTTATGGTGACCACACAGGGTCAGAAATAGTGCCTGTTCCCAAGAGCCTGACTGGAAAATCTTATAATTCACAGGGCATGGAGTAGAGTACTCAGAAAAGTCCTTCCTCAGTGGTGAGGAATAATCTCTTGCTTTGGATCTGCATAGTCACAAAAGCAAGACTTGAAGGTATCAAATTGTTTCCAAGTTAACTTAACTATGTACCTGAACAAAACTCAAGATTTATAGGAATACAAAATTATCTAGCAACCACAGGTAAAACTCAATGTCTGGCATCCAGCCAAGGATGCCATGTATGGTATACCAGGCAGGAAGGGATGACCAGTAGTGAAAATAATCAACTGAAACTGACTCAGAGCTCATATAACTGTTAGAATTAGCAGGGGACATTAAAACAGTTATTACAATTATATGCCATGTATTCAAAAAATTAAAGAGAGACATGGGAGATAATAAATTCCAAATCAAACTTCCAGAAATGGAAACTGTAAGGTCTGAATTGAAAAATACACCTTAGAGGATTAATAGCAGATTAGAACTTGCAAAAGAAAAGATTTGTGAACCTGAAGACATTGCAGCTGAAATCAAAATGAAAACAAGAGCCAAAAAAGAATCTTATAAAAATGCAAAGAGTATCGGTGAGCTGTGCAACAACTGTAGGTTGCTTAAAATATGTGAAATTGAAGTCTGAGTGGAGAGGACAGAAGAATGGATTAAAAATATATTTATATGGGCCAAAATCTTTCCAAACTTAAACCCACTCGAAGGAACTGAACAAAGTCGAAGGACAAGAAACATGAAGAATACGTCACCAAGGGCACATCATAATCACATTGCTTAAAACCGGTGGTAATGAAAAAAAGTCTGAAAAGCCATCAGAGGAGAAAAACGAGTTAGGTAGAAAACAACACATACAAGAATGACGGCAGGGTTCTCATTGGAAACAAGACTAATATCCCTCATGAACAAATATGCATAAAGCAGCTAAACAAGATTTTAGCAAATTAAATCTAACAACCTATTCAATAGATAACATATCATGACCAAGTAGATTTACTCTGGGCATGGAGGTTTAACATTTGAAAATCAGTGAACTGAAAAAGAAAAACCATATGATCATTTCAGTAGACACAGAAAAATTATTAGACAAAATCGAACATCCCTTCCTGATAAGATTCTTAGCAAACCAGGATTGGAAAGGAATTCTCTCAACCTGGTAAAGAGCATAAATGAAAAATCTACACCTAACCTCATACTGAAAAACTGATTGTGTTCCTCCTAAGATCAGGAATAAGACAAGGATTTCTGTCTGTTCTCTTCAGTTTAGCCTGAACTGGAGGTTCTAGCTAGTATAGTCAGACAAGATAAAGAAATAAAAGACATCCAGACTAGAAAAGAAGAAGTAAAATTATCTTTTTTTCATAAAAGTTGTGGTCATCAAAGTAGGAAATCCTGTGGAGTTACTGAAAAGTTACTGGAATTACTGAGCATTTAGCACAGTTGCAGATGCAAGATTAGTATATCAAAATTCATTATGTATGTATTAAGCATGAACTGAAATTGAAGCTGAAAAACACAGTAGTGCAACGTTATGAAATACTTAGGGATAAATCTTGACAAAACAGGTGAAAGACCTGTACACTAGAAACTAAAAATCATTGCTGAAAGAAATTAAAGACCTAATTAAATGGAGAGATTCAGTTTGTTGATGGTTGTGAAAACTCAGTATTATTCATTCTTTTCAGATTGATCTATAGATTCAGTGAAGTCCCAGTTGAAATCTTAAGAGACTTTTTTACAGAAATTAGAAAGCTGTTTCTGAATTTCATGTGGAAATGTGAAGAACCTAGGAAAACCAAAACAAGTTTGAAAAAGAACAAAGTTCAAAGCATAACACTACCTGATTTCAAGACTTACTGTAATGCTGTGATAATCATTACATTGTGATATTGGTGTAATGCTAGGCAAATAAATTGGTGGAATAGAATAGAGAGTCCAGAGAGGAAAAACCTGGTATATATTTGGACACCTGATTTTTTACAAAGGTACAGAGGCATTGCAATGAAAAAAGGCTTTTCAACAAAAGGTGATAGAATAATTGGATTTCTATATGCATATACAAAAAATCAATTCAAAATGTATCATAGACCTAAGTTTAAAACAAAGTACAGGGGCACCTGGGTGGCTCACTCATTAAGCATCTGCCTTTGGTCCTGGGATAGAGCCCCACATCAAGCTCCCTGCTCAGTGAGGAGCCTGCTTCTGCCTCTCCCACTCCCCCTGCTTGTGTTCCCTCTCTCGTTGTGTCTCTGTCAAGTAAATAAATAAAATCTTTAAAAAAAAAAAACAAAATGAAAAACCCAAAAGTACAGCTTGTAGTAGAGAACAGAGAAGAACATCTTTGGGACCTTGGGCTAAGCAAAGATTTTTTAGATAATACACCAGAGCATTATACATAAAAGAATGAGTTGATCAGTTGGTCTAAAAATTTAAAAAATCTCTCTGAAAGACATTTGAAGAAGAATGAAAGAAAATGAAGGGATGAAAAGATAAGGCACAGACTGGGATAAAATTTTTACAAACTATATAATTCTGGGTGATATGACAAATTCTAAAAACTCAACAGTAAGATGATATGCAACCCAATTTAAAACCTGGCAAAAGAATTAAACAGATACTTCATAAAAGAATATATAAGGATGGCAGGTAAGCTCATGAAAAAATGCTAGACATGATTAGAACAAATTGCAACTACAATGAAATACTACTTACTACACATGTATTAGACTATCAGAGTAGTCCCACACCTGCAGAGAGATCTCCCTTTACTTTTTGCTTTGCACTTGAGTGGAGATGTAAGGTATGGAGCATCTTCTAATTCTGAGAAGAAAGTCAAGAAAATCTTGAAGATCCTACTGACGGGGGGAAAAATTGGAAACCAGATCTTCTGCCAACCCAGAAAATCCTCTCCATGAATATAGCAGAGAAAGAAAACATTTTAGAAAACATTTTTATCGTTGGATAAGCATGAAACCAGGCTGCAATTTGCATCACAGGCAGATTGCAAAGACAGAAAGAAATTTCACCTTCCCATATAACCAGGCAGATACAATCCCTTACATACGTGTTCTGAAGATAAATTGTAACTTGTCCATATGTAAGAATAGTTCCTGCATGGCACCATTTGCTTTACATAGTTCATTCTAAATTCACGTTGCGGTGATTGGGGTGACCATCTGTGCTAATCAATTGTCTTTATTCAAAGGACAACTGACACTTCTGTCTCTGATAAGGGTTAGTTAAGAGCTTTAGAGAGAAAGCCACCTGAGCTAGAGTCCCACGGTGATAGGGAAATTGGGGTTCATCTTCCTTGATGATTACATTGCAAAGGCAGGCCACTAGGAGAAACTAAATTGTACAGCTGGCAAGAAGTTTATTCAGCTTTTAAAAAGATTTATGTACATTTCAGAGGGACAGTTAGTTTTCTCAAGTCAGTGAGCTAAGAAGAGGGAAGGAAGGATAAGGTGTTTTGGCACCAGGAAAAACTTAGTATTTTATTAACCTTTATAAAACCCAGAGCTCTGATAGCGTTTTACTGCTAAATGAACCAGCTTTTGTTATCATCTACCTCGGCTTTTGTTGTAGAAGCTAACACCCACTGTTCAGGTAGTTTAGGTATCTTGTGTCCTACAGGCAAAATCATCCTAACTTATTCAGCCCCTAAGGGCAGAGGAAAATGAATCCCTCCCAGCTCCCTTATATCACAAGACAAAGCCTAAACCATTGCAGTAATCAGAAATATCTGCTTTCTTCAGTTTATCTTAAAAAAGAAAAAAAGCATGTATATTTTGCATTTGGATTTGTAATATACCCACATTAGTTTGAAGATTTCTTCTTTCCCCACCTCTTCAACAAAACAAAACAAAAAACACTTTTAAGATTTGAGAAGAGATGTGGGGAAAAGCAGAGAGGGGCAGGTCCTTTTGGCGAGATTAAAAATTGTATGTTTTAATGCAATTTTTTTTTTTTAAGATTGATTTATTTGGCGGGGAGAGGGGAAGAGGGAGAGAATCTTCAAGCAGACTCCTCACTGAGCGGGGAGCCCGGGGAGCCCAGTGCAGGCTCCATCATACAAGCCATGAGATCATGACCTGAGCCAAAACCAAGAACCAGAAATGTAACCACCTCAGCCACCCACGTGTTCCAATGTGTCATCTTTTAGAATTTAATTTCCACTGAGTATATTTCAATTTAATTTGATTTCTAACCAGTCTGTTCCAAAGACATTGTTTAAACATTAGAAGTATAAATGAAATGGAAGTTTTAAGTAAGTTATTTTTCAAACAATCTAAGGGTTTTTTTTTTTTATGAGTTACATATACATGTAAATGCAAACCTTTTTAGAGTTGTAACATCTTTCCATGATACACTGAACATTGCCATTGGTAGTTGTGAAGAAGAATAAATGAGTCACCAAGGCTTGTTTGATAAGTCAGCATAGAGGCCCAAGTAAGTACATGTTAACTTGGCAGTTGGTTCTTTCAGCCTTACCATTTCTGTGTTGACACTTAAATTTTTCTCCTCAGATTTGGTTGACTTCTCTTGCTGAAAACTTGCCTTTTCAGTTACTACCAACACTTGTGTTGAGATGACTCCACCTTGAAATACCTTGTCTTTAGATGAGAGAAAGCTAAGAGAAACATATATGAACAACATTTTTAAATAGTTCTAAAAAGTAAGCTACACATCTGTTCAGACTGAGGTCCTTAATAGCACCTTTTTATATGCCTATAGGCTTTTGTCAGCACCATTTGTCATCTATTAAAACCTTAGTTTTAAGAAAATTCATACTAAAGGAAAAATGAGTAGTGCAGTAGCTAATTTAGACTGTAGACTTTTCTCAACTTTCACAGCAAAGATCACACTTCTCCAGTTCTACTTTTAAAATCCAGGTTAAAAGTCTTAAATCACTAATAGTATACCATGTCCTCTACATCTTTTTCTGAATGTGTAATCCAAAATCAAAAAGAGTTATTTAGCTATATTAGTTTAATTTCAGACATTGATTTTGTTATAAATTTGTGAGAATGTGTATGTGGTATGTGTTTATGTGAATGTGTGTGTATCTGTGGGAGTCTGTGAGAGTGTGTATGAGTGTGTGTTGTGGTATGTATGTGTCTGGGAGTGTGTGGTCTGTGTGAGGTTATGGGAGTGTGTGTGAATATGTAGTCTTGTGTGTGTCTGGGTATGTGTATGTGAGAGGGTGTGGTGTGCGTGTGTCTGGGAATGTGTGGTGTGTGTGTGGGTGTGTGAGAGAGAGAGAGAGTGTGTGTGTGGTCTTTGTGTCTATGGGAGTGTGTGTGGGGGGGGTCTGTGTGTTTCTATGGGAGTGTGTGTGAGAGAGAGAGTGTGTGTGCGTGATATGTGTGTGTCTGTGGGAATGTATGGTATGTGTTTGTCCCCATATGTCTAACCCCTGCTCTCTAGTCTTGCTCCAGGCCCCTTGGACCAAGCAGCAGTGCTTAAGGTCTAGAGGTATCCTGGAGGTTGGGGTGGAAGTTGTGTTAGTTCCTAGGGCTGCCTTAACAAAGTACCACAAACTTGATGGCTAACAGAAATTTATTCTCTCCTGATTCTGGAGACCTGAAGTCTGAAGATCATTCCCTCTTGTGGCAACATAGCTTTAATCCTTGTCTCTGGCTGCTCATGACCTTCCTCCCTGTGTGCCTTGGGTCCAAATCTCCCTCTCCTTTCTCCTGCAAATTTCAAGTTACTGGATTTAGGGTAGGCCCTAAATCCAGGATGATTTCATCTCAAGATCCATAATTGATGACATCCCCAAACACCCTGTCTCTAAATAAGGTCACATTCTGAGGCTCCAGATGGACATGAATGGGGGAGGCAGGCACACTGTTCAACCCACTACAGTAGTATTCAGTTAGGTTCCTTTTATTATTATTTTAGGGAGAGAGAGCTGTGGGGAGGAGCAGAGGGAGAGGGACAATCAGACTGGTGAGCACAGAGCCCAACGTGGGGCCTAATCCCTTGACCCGGATGAAATCACCACCCAAGGCGAAACCAAGAGTCTGAGGATCAACCGACTGAGCCACCCAGGCACCCTTAATTAGGATCTTTTTTTAAAATGATGGTTTAAAACTATTATTTCTGGGGCGCCTAGGTGGCTCAGTGGGTTAAAGCCTCTGCCTTCGTTTCAGGTCATGATCCTGGGGTCCTGGGATTGAGCCCCATATTGGGCTCTCTGCTCAGCAGGGAGCCTGCTTCCCCCTCTCTCTCTCTCTGCCTGCCTCTCTGCCTGCTTGTGATCTCTGTCTGTCAAATAAATAAAATCTTTAAAAAAAAAACCAACTAATATTCCTTAAAAAACTAAAAATAATGTCCCTTTTTGTTATCTAAAGCCTGCACATTCATTATTTTCTTTATTTTTATAATGTTTGTGTTTACATCCGGTACTTCCATAGCATCCCCCATGGAAAGGAATCATTTTGTGGGGGACTTTTGCATTTTCTCTCACTTCTCTTTCAAGAAGTGATGAAATTAGAGCAAGCCTGACCCATCAGCCCATATTTAACCAAGAAACATGGGATTGCACAGAACATAGCGCTTCCAGATATGTTTGTGCCCAGAACTCCCAAAAGCTTGTGCTTCCGGCCTCCCTACAGTAGACCCAGTAGACCCAGCAGACCCATCAGTCTCTTGCTACCTCCAGTCAAGTCTGTTTTTTTCAGTTCCAGCTTCTCTGCCCGTGACGTGGTGAATGAATTCGAGTCAAGCAGGTCTCAAGGTCTGGGGTCAGGGAGGTTGGAAGCCCTATTACTCTCCATTCCAGCTTTACCAGTTACAATGTTGCCTCAGTGCTGTCTGGTTTTACTCAGTCATTTAGGAACTGTAATGGTAATCAGAAAAGATATTAATGTGCTATTTTTAAGATAAAGGAGTTTCAGCAAAATCATTGTAAAGGAGTTCTTCACCAAATCCTAATGAAGAGTTAGAACCCAGATTTCCTGACTCTCTGGAGTTGGTTTTTTTATGATCACCTTAAAGACCCCTTTAATAGAATTTAGATTGGAAAATGCCCAGTATTATAGGTAACAATTATTGTTTGTGTCAGCTCTATCACCATGGCTTGCAGTGCCCACGGGGAGGTCGGGAATCCTTGCCTTCGTTTACACAGTGCTATTACCTATGGAGAGCAAGCACAAAATTCTTATAATCCAGAGTGTTTCTGAAACCTTCATTAAACAGTTTGCATTACCTACTGGAAAAACTACAAAAACTCCTAAAGTATCAGTATATAAAAATCCCTGCTAGGTCCAGATAATATGCTAGTTATTTCCTTTAGTGTCTGTTAATAAATGCGAATTAATCACCTTCTACTTGCACTATGAGCTCTGTAAGCTGCCAAAGTAGATGATTGATCTTATGTGTGACTTTCAAAAGAATGTCTGTGAAAAATCACGAAGTGGTTTGTTCATTCACGATGGGGCCATTTTACAGCTTTGTTGTCTGATGTGCTTCCGACAGGTGTGTGGACTTTGTTAACTGTCTCACATCGGCAGTCCACGGGTGCATCTTACTGGATTTTCTTATGCACCGCACTATTCTAGAACATGTTACTATGTTTTAGATCGTGTGAGTGAGTGAGTTTCATTCTGTGATGTGTTTTTCTTCAGAGCTCTTCAGAATAGGCTTTTGGTTTCCTCTGCTGCTGTAACTAGCTCACTTGATCTTGTTGAACTCTAATTGAAGCTCATTTCTCTCCCTTTTATTTTCAGATACTTGTATCTGCTGTTCTCCAGTGATGACCTTTTACCTTTAGACCACTGGGTATTCAATACAGAGGCTCATCCTCTGCCTGTGTTACATTTAGCCAACACCACACTTTCAGGAAATCCTGCTGTTCGATGAAAGCAGCTCCAGAAAGACCATTCTTCTCACCTGTGTTTTGTTTACATGGACCACTACAGAAATTAGTCTGGAGAGGGGGCTTTGGGAAACCTGGACCTCATAAGTCATCATGGCAGGGTAAAACATGACTGCGCCCCACAGGACTTTTCAACTTGTAGATATCTCAACTTTGAAATGATTCCATTTTATACCTGACCAAAACATATTCTGGTATGTGTAAGACAAAGACCTGGTGTGCTTGGATTCGTAAAGAGATGGTCACACGGGAAATTTTGCCTGTTACTACTATATTGTTTTTAGAGTCCTGGAGTCTCGACTGCCTAAGAATAAGCCAAGAATGTGGAGCACCTTGTGGGAGTGAGAAATGGCCTTGGGAACCAATTCTATATGTGTTCCTTCCAAAGCGGAGCAGCTTTCAAATCAAATATTTACTTACCGGTTCTCCCCCTTTTCTCCATTTTTAATAATGGAAGGAACTAGAACAAAGAACAGTGGAACTGCATCGAGAGCAATGAAGACTGGAAAAAGAAACCCGAGTACCTGTCCCTGTTTCAATTTTCAAGTTTCCCATTGGACGACCAGACTGGCAACCATTTCAGATCTCAGTGTATCCCATTGAAATTTCTTGGTTAAATTTAATTTTCTCTGGGGGCACGATCTCACAAAGAATACTCTTCAAGTCTTTGTCTCCATATGGAATCATTGAAACTGGTATTTATCATAACCACTACTTAATGAGCCTGGGTTTGGGATTTTGTGCATGTTGATCAGTCTAGTGTTGGTAGCATGACCAAAAGTGGGGGAATCGCTACAGTTTGTCGCCTTGGAACCTGTTCTAAGAGAAAGCCTTGGTTTTGTTGGGAGGAGATTTTTTTTTTTTTCAAACCAGCAAATCTACCAAGTGAACTTTATCCACTTTAACCTTGTTATAAATTTAGTAAAATCCCTCAACGACTTTACGTGGCTTGGCAAAATTCACCATACTATTATGCAGCTCTGAATTTACCCAAATTTCTTTTACAACCTATTAAATCAAAAAACAAAATACAATGAAACTTGCTTAAACGCTCTATCTGGAATGGGAACAGGGGATCCTTTATTATCTCATCAGATGAGTAAGCTTTTCACAAATACTTTATGTAAAAAATAAAATTCAGCTTTTATTTTCTGCAAGGGTATTTATAGAAATCCAAAGAAGAGCTTCAAAGTAATTTTTAACAGAAAAAAATGTGGTATAATTAATCATATTAACTAAATTCGGGATATATCTAAGGGAGTTTCTCTTACCATCAATAGATTTTGCAGTGATACTTATTTTTAAAGAAATTACTATTTCTTTATATTGGGGGGGAAGAACTTAAATTTTTTCAAGAACTGTATTGTAAGATAAGTATGCTTATAAATTTTCTGTCCCTTGAGTTTATGTCACGGTGCAAGACACTTTTTCTTCTTTACATTTAATACAAACAGCTTCCATTGACAATAAAAGTTGGGAGCAGTGTAACTAGTCTAATATTTACTCTGAATTTGGAGATTTCATGAAACAGTGTTTGGGGAAGAAGCCCACCTTGGAATTCTGAAGGCATATTTTCTTATTTTGATAGCTTTTCTGTGTAACCTTTTAGCATGTGGTAGATTTAAATTGGAGAAAAGATTTAATAAATTAGTGTAATTATTTTCTAAGGTTGATCATCTTATGCCACCAAGAGTCAGACAATCCTCACGATTTAGGAGATGACCCGTAAGTGGTAAATGTCCCTTTTTCTCAGTATATCTATAAAATAAGGATGTGGAGTCAGTGCATTATTTACGTTTTTAAGAGAGTTAAATTTTAGCACACATTTTTAAATTGTAAAATCTTTTACTATTTGAAAGATTAAAATTTTTAAATGAGAAGGGTAGATGACTAACTTGAGAAAGGGAGAGTATTTTTCTCTTAAAATGTGTTGGCCTTCCTCCTAAAAATAGCACAAGTCCACTTATGAGTCCTTAAAAAGTGTGAACAACTTGACGTAGCAAACAGCCACTGGGCGCCTGGTGGGAAACCCACCCACACTTTGTTCAGAAGTGTGCAGAGTAAAGGGGCCTCCTTGGGCTCCCGGGAGCCTCTCAAGGAAGGAGAAGACAGAGCCGCCTCCCCGCCAGTGCTGGGTTTCTAGGTCTGGGCTGACTGGGGCTTAAGAGGGGGCAGAGAGGTTCCAGAGCATGGCCAGTCCTCGTCCAAGCAAAAAATCCGAGAGGGGCAGGGGATGGGTGTTCTCCACCGCCAGCTCCCTTCCCTGTGCTGAGAGAAGACTAGTGCTTCTCACAATGTTTCCATTGTTTTTTTCTCTGAATACCAAAGGCAATTAAAGTCAGCTACAGATGACTTGCCAGTGTCATGTTTTGTTTTTGTTTTTTTTTTTTAACAGATTTTAAAAATTATTTCCTGCAGTATCAGCCCTTATCCCATATTCCACTTAGTTTCCAAGAGTATATTTACTTTCTACAGTCCCTTACCGTCCTTTGCATTTTGTAGACCTATTACTCAGGTTAAAATACTTGTTACATGTATAAGACCTTCACAAAGAGCCTACAGATGCTCCTTTCCAGGTGCCTCTTCAGAGAGCTGACACCTCACTTTGTGCCTTTGGCACAAATATGCTAAGTAGATAGATGAGTTGGTACATAAGAGAAAAGAAAAATAGAGGTGTTGAACACCCCCTCTACTTCCTGCATTTCTCTTTTACAATTTTAGAGTCATACTTTTTTGTTGAAACCGGTCTAAAGTTGTTTAAGCCAAGCGAATGCAGCCCTAACCAAAAAGTCATCTCTGCAGAAAAACAAGACCCCAGTCAGAGGGTTCTTGTTTTCTGGTGGGTTGCATGTATGTACTGTTTTGTGCCTGACGCCCACTTACGCCTGTGTTCGAGCAGTTGTTTGTATGTAAGAGTGAAGCCTGGGTATTGGAGGAATGTGTTCCTTTTGTGGAAATGTTGGCCCTCATTTCTTTGTGATGTCAGCTAAGGCACCCCTGGGCTGCCCTTGGTAGATCTTAACCAAGCAGTTTGGAACTGTGACCATCGGCTTCTCATCTCCACTCTCCTTTGCCAAAGTCTTTGTCCGAGCTGCAGATTTGTTGGTAAGACTGTGCTTGCCATTCTCGTTACGCAGTTTCTCCTTCAGCCTGAATTTCTGTGAATGAATGCATGAGTGAATGAGAGAATGAGTGAACAAACATGGAGTCCCTCGGCATGTGCCGAGCATCGTGCCAGGCACTCTCAAGCATTAGAACGTTTTGTGATTCCGCTGGCATTTTCTGTGTTAAGAGTAATTCATACCATTTTAAATGTTTTCCAGTATGAATTATGTCACAAAATCCTTAATTTTATATTTCATTTAAATTAAAGAGGAAAAAAATGGTTTATAATATATTTTAAGCAATGTGTCACTATATAATACTAACAACTGTAATTGTAGTTAATAACTAAAGTCTCTTGGAAAATGTCAAAGAAATACTTCTGATGCAACGTTGACTAAAATATTTACTTTAGAAATAAAAACATTCTTATTTTGCTATATCTCTTTAATTATATAATCAAAAATTAATGTTTTATAGAAATGCTGGTTATTTTCTATTCAAAAAATTTTGTCACATAAGTCATGGGTAAAATCTGCAGTTGTAAATTGTTTTTGCTCTTCTGAGGGTCCTGGTCATGGTCCCGTGCTGTTTAATATAAAGAAAAATATACTAAAATATGTCTAAGTTCCAAATAACAAGTTTCTAATAATCGTATTTTGAGTTCTTCTTTTTCATTAGGTCTCCTTTCCTTCAAATTCTCTAGCTTGTATCTTTTCCATTCTTTACATAGATATTATACATAAATACAATTATACACAGATTTTTAATATTGTCTGTGTTTGTTAAACACTAACAAACACAGTTGTTAACTAGTTTTGGCTACACAGATTCTAAGCAGAATGGTTGAGTAGCCAAATATGATGTGGAAATATTTTAATGTACTTTTCTTGTTCAAGAACACAGGTGAAGATGATCTTCTGTTACTTCAGCTCATTCAGATCATGATGGAAACATTCTTTGATCTGTAAAGGGTCAGCAAGCTTTTCTGTAAAGGGCCAGATAATAAATACTTTAGGCTTTGTGCACCGTACAGTGGCCTAGCTCTACTACTCAGTTTTGCTATTGGAACATGAAAGCTGGTATAGACGATACGTAAATGAAGGGGTGTAGCTGTGTTCCAATAAAACTTTATCTATAAAAACATAGCTGGATTTGGCCCATGGGTCGTAGTTGTTAACCTTTGATCCCAAGTTTAATTTCTGTAAGATCCTTATGTAATCTTTGATCTGCATCTTTTCTCTGTTTGAGTTACATAATTCATTTTCAAAGCAAAAAGACTGTGTGTATGTATGATTGTATGGGTTTGTGTAACCTAAAGCTATGTATTTTGTTGTCTTGAAAGTAGATCTCCTCTTGTGGCGTCTGTTCAGGTTTCAATCTGATACGACCATCATGAAAGAGGCATTTGTTGTTGTTGTTGCTGGTGGTGGTGTTTGGGGGGTGTGCTGTCAGCCAGTTTCCTTGCCTTGTCATTTAATGCTATAGTTCCAGACACCCCATATGAAAAGGAGGGTCTCTGTGGTGTCAAAATATTGTAGTTTCTCCAAGTTGGGCCTGCTCGTTGACCTTTGGACCAGGACTCTGGCTTGCTGGAGATGCAAGAGCTCCCCCCACCCCTTGAGGACTCTCAGGTCCCTCCAAGGGGAATATGATAAAATCTCTGACCTTTGTGCTGCAAAAGCCAATCTCTTGAAAAATTTGAAGCAACAGAAAATGGGTTATGTGCCTCATTTGCCATTTGGCAAGCCACTCTTCCTTTTTCCGACTGCAGAATGGTGCTGCCTGTTCCCTCTAGAACAACCTAAAGCTGAGTGCAAAGGAAAGAGAAATCCAGAAGGAGAGTTCCCTTTTCTCTTACTGGATAACTTGCCTCAGATCCTTAACAAGTTCATTGCATTATTTCAAAATGTCAGTATGCCTCATATCTAAATGAAAGCATCCCTCAGCGTCAGTCTATTTCCACGACTGAGCAGCTCATCTCTTTTAAACTTTGCTTGAGCCCGGCGGCACTCATGAAATTACTCCCAAGTTACATGACACCATAGTACTAGTATATATGTTGCGGTGCACCAGCCATCATGACAGAGAGATGTTTCACTAATGGGGTTATCAAATAGGCATTTCACTCTTTGGAAATTCTAGCAGAGGGGAAGCCTGTAGATGAGCTGCCTTTTTAGGTCCAGCCTATGCAGAGTGCTTCAGTTCCGTGGGTGTAAGTGTGAGCGCGCGCGCGCGCGCGCACACACACACACACACACACACACAGAAACCCACATCTATGCATGTTAATATGCACAGGGTTTTTATCGCAAATGTCTTGCTGCTACCGAATTCTACGGAACTCTATGGCAAATTGCTTTCCAGGACACTCCATGGAGAGAAGTTCAGCTCACTCTTGGGAAAAATTATTTCTTTGAAAACAAATTAGTTTTTGTTGGATTAATTAAATAAGGTATCCCCCATTTTAATTACTGGATTTGGAAATTGAAATGCCATTCCTCAATCTCACTGGTCTCAAATTCACTGATAAAAATTTTCCCTTAATTAGTAAGCGGGGTGAGTATAACCCCCTAGATCGGTACCCACTGGCCGCTCTTGAACTGATTTCCAGTCATGTCCTCCATATGTAATTTTTATAAATTAAAGATAATATTGTATATTAAAGATCAAATAAAGATGTTCCTTAAGTGAAAGTCTGTTTACTCCTCATTCGTACCCACTGATGTCAACTGAGTTCAGTCTTCCTACTTGCATGACAACTTTGGCTTTTATAGTAACTGGTAGTCTCCAGTTTCCTAGCTTCAGAGAGCATTTCTTTTGGTTCAGCTAATCATTAACATTTATTGGTTTATTGATTTTTTTAAAAAAAGATTTATTTGTTTTGGAGAAAGAGTGCATGTGGAGGGGAGGGGCTGAAGAAAAGAGAGAAATAGAGAATCTCAAGCAGACTCCCCGCTTGGGAGCCAGCCCAACTCAGGACTCAGTCCCAGGACCCTGAGATCATGACCTGAGCCCAAGCCCAGAGCTGGACACTCAACCGACTGAACTACCCAGGCGCCCCTGTAAGGGGTAGTTTTTACCCTATCTGATTTTGAGAACTGACAATCTTCCAGTGTTACCGTGCCTGGTACCGCTAAGATCCAGTCCACCCTCTGAGGTCATCAAGCTTAAATGCTCCCTTAATCACTGGATCTCATTACGTCACATTAAAATCTGACCTGATTCTTAAGCAAAGACGGGCTTCGGGGGGCTTGAGGAATAGGATCAGCTAGACTATAGTGGTTTAATCTCTCGATACCATAAAGACACAGGATATCTAAAACCCTGAGCCCGTGTGGCATCAAATAAAGTAGCAGTAAAACCTGAAACAACTAGTTTACAACCAGGGTCTCGTTCTTTCCAGCACAGTGGATTTTAGCTTGATCTAAATTTCAAACAGGGGAATTTACATTGTGGCCATATCAAAATTCATTACAGACTTACCTCTTCAAGAGCAACTAAAACAGGACCAGGAAGAGAAGGTCTCTGGGTAACTGGGATTGATAAAATCTGGGCCTCTGCCAGATACCTGAAATTTCCATCACCATTTTATTAGGTTAGAAAAGACTGTCAACATGCAGATAACATTCATGTTAAGAGAATGGGTTTGTCATAGAAACATCATAGATGAGTGATTACTGGGGGTAAGAGTGGGGGAAATGAAAATACTGGCCACAGGACACAGACATCTGTAAGGTAAGTTCTGGGGATGTAATGTACGGATGGTGATTACAGTTGACAGGTCTGTATTACATACTTGAAACTTGCTGAGAAAGTAGATTTTAATGTTCTCATCACACACAAAAAGTATGTAAGATGGTGGGTATGTTAACTAAGTTTATTGTGCTGGTCATTGCACAATACATACTGCATATCAAATCATAGGCAGCTTAAGTTTGTACCCACTTATGCCATTTCTATCTCAGTAAAGCTGTTTTTTCTTTCAGATTTTATTTATTCATCTGACAGAGACAGTGAGAGGAAACACAAGCAGGGGGAGCAGCAGAGGGAGAGGGAGAAGTAGGCTTCCTGCTGAGAAGGGAGCCCGATGTGGGGCTCGATCCCAGGACCCTCGGATCATGACCTGAGCCGAAGGCAGACACTCAATGACTGAGCCACCCAGGTGCCCCAGTAAAGCTGTTTTTTTAAAAAGCATGGAACCCATATGCTTTTTTAAAAAAACTTTACTGAGATGGAATTGGCATAACGTGTAAGATGAGAGCATCTTATTGTCCGACCTAACACAATTTTTTAAAATTTTGTGATAAAAAACATAAAATGTGCTGTTTTAACCAGTGTTAAGGGTACAGTGCCTTGGCCTTAATAGTTACTTTAATGATGTTGTGTGAACATCACTATTTCCAAAACTTCATCAATTCCAACACATCTCTGTAACAATTAAACCCGTTCTCCCTTCCCCCTCCAAAAATTTCAATTTCTTAACACCCAGAAAATCACAATTTTCTTGTTGGTAAAAAGAGTATAATATAGGATTTTTTTTAAAGGTTTTATTTATTTATTTGACAGAGACCACAGGTAGGCAGAGGCAGGCAGAGAGAGAGTGGGTGAAGCAGGCTCCCCGCTGAGCAGAGAGCCCGATGCGGGGCTCGATCCCAGGACACTGGGATCATGACCTGAGCCGAAGGCAGAGGCCCAAACCACTGAGCCACCCAGGCGCCCCATAATATAGGATTTTCAGGAGAATTTTCACTTGAGAAAAATCCATGTACCTGGTCTGGTACGAGCTCACAAGTTCTGTTACTGTTTCTAATTATTTTTATTAGCAGATCAGAGTAATAATTTCTAAAGGAATAAAAAAAAAATTTTAATGAAGAGGGGAAGGCATGGTTGCCTGGGTGGTTCTGTTGATTATGAGTCTGACCTTTTCTTTTTTTTTTTTACGAGTTTATTTATTTATTTGACAGAAACACAGCAAGAGCAGAGGGAGTGGGAGAGGGAGAAGCAGGCTTCCCACTGATCAGGGAGCCTGATGCAGGGCTCGATCCCAGAACTCTGGGATCATGACCTGAGCTGAAGGCAGATGCTTAACAACTGAGCCACCCAGGCACCCCAAGTGTCTGATTCTTGATCTCAGCTCAGATCTTGATCTCAGGGTCATGAGTTCAAGCCTCGAGTTGTAGCATTGTACTCCACTCAGGGTGTGGAGCCTACTTAAAAAAAAGAAAAAAAAAAAAAAAGGGAAGGGCAGTTAGGGCAGAAGAGACCCAAGAAAACCATCTAGTTCTACCTCCTTATTTTATACATAAGGAAATTGAAACCAAAAGAGGGGTAAAATGAAGGCATTAGATAATCTTTAAGATGGTTTTCCAGTTTTACCAAAACTGGAAATAAATAAATATATATTTATATATAATAAATATAAATATATAAATAAAAATAATAAATAAATAAATAAATAAACTTAAAATAAATAAAGACTTTAAGATGGTTTTCCAGTTTTACCAAAACTGGTTTCCAGTTTTACCAAAACTGGTTTCCAGTTTTGGTAAAAGTGGAAAACCATCTTAAAGTCTTTATTTATTTTAACCAAGCAGTTTAAAAACCATAGAAATATACACATATATATATATTTTTTTTGCTAAAACACAGCAAAAAATGTACACTGAACATGGCTATTATCTTTGTGGGGTAAGAGTATAAGAATTCATTTTTTGATGTTTGCTTCTTTTAAAAAAATACCAGCGTTCTTGAGGTGCAATTTACATCAGGCTTTCCCACTGCAAGTGGGAAGTGGTGGTTGTTGAGTGAGGTTACAGGGGAATACAACACTCTCAGTCCATAAAGACCCAGCATGCCCACTTAAAGTAAGCCTTCATTCCTATCCTGGCTTCTGACACCCGGTGATCTATGTTTGTCTTTATAGATTTGCCTTTCCTGGCTATTTCATATGCATGGAATCATTCACATGTGGTCTTCTGCACTCGGCTTCTTTAACCTAGCGTAACAAAGTTTTCAAGCTTGCTTGCTTCCTTGCTTGCTTGCTTGCTTGCTTGATGTATACTTTATCAGTGTTCCTTTTGATTGCTGGAAATAACTTGTATGGACATATCACTGTGTCTCCACTCACCAACTAATGAACTCATGGATTGTCTCCACTTTTTGGCTGTTGTAAATAATGCGGTTATGAATATTTGCAGACAAGTCTGTGTGTGGACATAGTTTTTCATTTCTCTTGGATACGCACTTAGAAATGGAACTGATGGGTAATATGGTAAAGTTATGTATAACTCTTTGAGGAACTGCTAGACTGTCTTCCACACCGTTTTTACATTCCCACCAGCTTCTCACAAGCTTCTCCAGATCCCCCCCAACACTTGCTGTTCTCTCTCATTCCTTGTAGTCGTTTGAGTGGCTGTGAAGTTGTCTCTCAGTGTCGTTTTAATTTGCATTTTGCATTTCCCTAGTGACTAACGAGTGAATATCTATGCTATTAGCCATTCCTGTATCTTTTGTAAAACGTCTGTTCAAATATTTTGCCCACTTAAAAACAAGGGTTGTTTATCTTAATTGCATTGTAAGAGCTCTTTTTATATTCTGTATTTATTTTCTTTAACATTGTGATTTGTCTTTTCATTTTTAAGGGTGTATTTTGAAATACAAAATATTTTGATTCTGATAATGGGCAGTTTGTCAAGATTTTCTTTTATGGATTGTCCTTTTGTTGCCTAATCCAAGGTTATAGAAACTTTAGACTTAACGTTTTCTTCTAAAAGTTTTATAATTTTAGCTCTAACATTTAGGTCTAGGATGCATTTGGAGTTAATTTCTCATGTATGGTAAGGGTCTAAAGTCACTGTTGAATGTGAGTAATTATCCTAGTACTATTTATTGAAAAGACTGCTCTTTCCCTATTAAATTGCTTTGACACCTTTGTGAACTATCAATGGATCATAAATGTAAGACTTTATTACTGGATTCTTAATATTGGTTCCACTGATCTATGTCTTTCCTTGTGCCAGTACCACATTCTGTTGATTAGTATTGCTTTAGGGCAGTGGTTCTCACTCAGGCTGCTTTTGCCCTACTTCCCCCAGGAGTCTTTTGGCAATAGAAGGTGTTTTTGGTTGTCATGACTGCGGAGGAGAGGGAGTGCTGCTGGCATTAGTGGAGGGGATGTCAGGGGCAGAGGTAGTATTTATTGACTTCTTTCTTTTCCCCCCGATAATAGTTCACTCTTAAGTTTGTTTGCATATCTTTAATTTTTTATTGAAAAATGGACATTTTAAGGGTGCCTGGGTGGCTCAGTCAGTTAAGCACCCAACCCTTGATTTCAGCGCAGGTGCTGATCTCAGGGTTATGAGATCGATCCCCGAATCAGGCTCTGTGCTCAGCCTGAAGTTGGCTTGTCCCTCCTGCTCTGCTCCTCTCTCCTAGGGGTCACCTTTCCCATTCATTCGCCACTGAGGAGACTTCTGTCTCTAACAGTGCCCAAGGGCATGTTTTCTGCACACCAAATCAAGTGTCCCCTCCCAGCTTCCCCTGCCTCTGTTACAACTGCCGCCGGCATGGAGCTGGAAGGAAGCAGGAGCAGGAAGCTAGCTGGACTAGAAAATTTGAATGTGATGCATAAGATAATTGGTATGGTTATTATATTCCACACACATTTATCGAGCTTCTACCCACTGTTTCCAGAGCTCTAAAAAGCTTCAAAGATACATAAATCAAAATAAATAGGGATGCCTGGGTGGCTCAGTTGGTTAAGCTGCTGCCTTCGGCTCGGGTCATGATCCCAGCGTCCTGGGATCGAGTCCCACATCCGGCTCCTTGCTCGGCAGAGAGCCTGCTTCTCCCTCTGCTGCTGCCTGCTACTTTGTCTGCCTGTGCTCGCTCACTCTCTCTCGGACAAATAAAACCTTTAAAATCAATAAATCAATAAATCACCCTCATCTAGGGAGAGACTTGGCCTGCTTAATATTATGACAAATGCTCTAGTAGAGGAAGTCATTGTGTGTTCTGTGTGGTAGGAGGAGCGTGTAATCAAGCTTAGGACAGGCTTGGAGGAGAGACGATAGTCAAGTCAAGATCGTTTCTTCAGGTCACTGATGTTTAAACTGAAGTGAAGCTAAGGGGGAAAGGAGCTATCTGATTAGGCAAAAATAGCTGAAGAAGCCAGGGGGTATGATTTCCAAAAGTGGGAAGATTAGCATCGAACTTGAGAAAAGACATCCATATCCCAGAGACCCATAAAACCCATAAAACCTTCCTGTCCTGCAATCCTTTTCAGACCCCGAGACTGCTCTGCCCATGGCCCAGGATAGGCCCATGGGGACCCCCCACCAAAGGTCCTGGCAGTGGCTCTCCCTTCTGAAAGCCTGGGTTCAGCCATCTGCAAGGAGAGAAAAAAAAAAAAAAGAAAAGAATGTATTTAGGAAGTGGTTAAAGGATTCCCCCGGAAATAGCTTTCAAAAATATTCATCAAAACTTTGGATGACTCCAAACTAAAAGAGCGTGGGCAGGTTGTTTTGAAACAGTTCAGAGGTAGAAAGCCAGAAATGCGCGCCACTAGAGGGCGGTCATCTCAATTTCTTTTCTTTTTCATTTGCTCTTCAGCTGGCCGGAGCTTGGGAGGCTCGGGCTGTAGTGAAACCTCTTGCTTATGTTTTTCAGTATACCCTAACGTTGGCTAACAGAGGATGCCACAGCTCCTGGCTGCGGGGCAAAGTGAGACTAAGGACTCGCTGGGACCTCCAGTGGCCCCGACACAGTCCCGCCAGCCCCAGAGCTCATGCCCCACTGACACCAAGCCCGCCACGGAATGTTTGCCAAACAGAAGACAGATGTCGCCCGAAAAACCCTTTAACATTTCCTGCCAAATATGACCCCTCCCTTCCTTTAAAGGCTTTGACCTAATAGGTACGAGTTATTAAAAGATGGAAAATATCTCCGATCAGAAGAGAGACCTAGAAAAATTCTAATTTGAACCCTACTAGTGATTTTAGCTCCCATAGGACACATTGCAGAATAGTATATGTAATGACCTTCTATAAGTCAAATGATAATTGCTTACCATGTTTCTTACTTATACAACTCCACTTAACTCCTTTTGGAATTATTTTTTCCTGAAACATTTGAGCATCTGTGTGCCAAGAATGATGTCTGGCGGTGGAGATCCCGCACCAACTCTGACGCGGGTGGATCTGCTGGACTAGAAGAAGGTGCGCCAGAAAGGCAAAAAGCATGCTTTCTAGCAAACCTGTGCACCTGCTGCCACTGGAGCTTGGAAGAGAGCATTTCCGGTGGGGGGCGGGTTGCGAAGGAGGCCCGTGAGCAAGGGAAGTGAATTTTCCTAAGCAAGGGGGAGGTCTGAGGGCAGGAATCGCACCCTTAGGAGTAGACAGGGCCGCAGGGAAGTGCGGAGGAACCCAAGCCACCCTAGTTCCTGCTCAGAGAGAGGAAGCATTGGACTGAAGTTGGAAGAGGGAGAAGCTTGTTAGATATGGTAGGTAGGAGTCTGGCTGCAGCAAACAGGGAAAGGCATTCTAGGGAAAGGGAAGGTCGTATTTAAGGCAAGGATGAGAGTGGCTTTTCCAGCCACCAGCCCTCCGAGGTGTGCCTGCCTGGCAGTCTGTGGCAGCGAGCATGGGGCCGACCCCAGTTACTCTGCCCATCACCTGAGACCTGCGATCTGCTGCAAAGAGCTGGGCTTTTCCTCCAAGCCAGATGGAGCCCTGGATGACTGAGCGATGGAGACGGGATGGCTCTATAGTTTTGAAGGGTCAGCCTGGAGAACCCATCGTTGGGGGCAGTTAAGAGTCTACTGAAATAATCCTGGTGAGGAACGATGGTGACTCAGACCCGCAGTGAGGGCTGTGATTTGGTCAGTCTTCTGCAGGTGAAGCCAACACGATTTGTTCACTCGTTGGTGATGACGGTGAATGGAAGTAGTCAAGGTCGGCTCATGTGACCCGAGCACCCAGCAGAATGGGGTTACCACTTACTGAATGGGAAAGCCGAAGATCTGGGATAGGCGCACCAAGGCCTCTGCTCTTTCGCACATGCAGTTCCTGCTGGACATGGAAGCGCGTGGGGAATGGGGAATGTAAATGGTGGGCGGCGCGAGCGTGGTGCACGCAGTGCTGGGTAGATGCGCTAAGCTCACCAAGGGCTGTGTGCTCACTGAGATCTCAGGGGCTGGGGTCCCCGGGAAGGCCCGGGAGAGCCTGAGAGCAAGGGAACACTGTGGCTGTATGGGGCGCCGCCGGTGAGATGCCACCCCCCGGGCAGCTCTAGGAAAACCGGGGCTGAGAACTGACCACGGGGCTCAGCAGCACGGAGATCATTGGTGACCTTGACAAAACCGTGTCTGTGGGTGGGTGGGTGGGTGGGTGAGGGACAAAAGCCAGCTCGGGGTGGGGTCCAGACGAAGTGGGAGGGGAAGAGGAGAACACAGCGTCAACAACTTTTAAAGGAGTTTTGCTTCAGTGAGGAGCCTGGAAGCAGGAGGTAGCCAGACACAAGAGGGACAGGATCAGGGACAGATTTTCTTTGAAGAGGAGATACTGTGACTTGTTCGTGTTCCCACGGAAACATCCCCACAGAGGGAGACTCTGATACAGCCAGGCTCTAGGTGGGCAACGACTGTGCGGTCATGGGTGCAGGGGGAGGCCGCAGCCTCCCTCCCAGGAGAAGGTGGAGGCCGGTCCTTGCGTCGGGAGCGCGGCAGGGGTGTCCGGGGCAATGTGGGCAGGAGACTGGGAAGCGAGGGTCGGTGGGGGCTGTCCTCCTCCTGCTTCTGTTCTCCCAGTGAGCCAGGACTCGAGGCCACTAGTCAGACTGGGGATGGGGAAGAAGGTGTGGGGATTTAAGGAGAAAGGAGAAAAGAGAAAGCACAAGAAATAGTTTCACAGAGAAGGGGGAACATGGAAAGTTAGGGAAACCACCTCATTTTATCATCTATGGTAACAGCTCCATCAACTGGCTTCCATCAGTGCTCACACCCACGACCATTTAAAATGCTGAGTGGAATTTTATAAAGGAAAGAAAAATCACTTTTAAAAGCATTTGGGAACTGAAAGCCAGCAGGAGATCATTAGACCCAAATCTAGGAGGTGTGAAGCCCTAAGAATCAGGCCCACACTCAAGGCCACCTTTGACCGCAGGGCATTTGGTGATAGGGAAGAAATAGCTGGGACACTCCTCTGCTGTGCCGGAGGGGGCATCAAATTCAGCTGCCCACCTGGGTTCCCTGTCCTTCGGGCTCCCCCTCAGTCCTCTATGCATCTGTGGGACACCGCTGGGCGCTGCCCTGAGCACGGAAGAGGCAGGATGAAGGCAAGATCTCTTCTTACAACCCCAGGCTGGGGAGGGGCAGCTCAGGCTGTCCTCTCTGAAGGTCCAGGAGAGAATACAACATGCAGGATGCTGGCTCATCCACTCCCCTCACAACCCCGCACCCCCTGGGGAAGCAGAAAGCCCTGGGGCATCCCAAGGAGGAGGGGGAAGAAAAGCACAGGCTCAGGTGGAAACAGGAGCGGGGCCTTCCAGGTTCTGCCTTGTTGACCTCTGGGATCCGGGAGCTGGCGGGGGCACCCCAGGGTCTCATGTCTGACCTTGCACTTCAGAGGCTGGCTGTGCTCACAGGCCAGACTTCAGCAGGGCATGCAAAGCCCCTCCATGCCCGTGCCACGGCCGCTCATTTTTCCAGCCTCTCACTCGCCCTGCCCTGCCTCACCCCTCCCACTTTTACTGGCCCCAGAATGGGCAGCTCAGTGGGCTGACAGGGGAGGGAAATAACCTGGGCCAGAGGAGCCAGAGGGACCCGGAACGGACACAGGCAGTGTGTGCCCGGGGATGGAGGAGACGATGTGGGGAAGTGGGTATCGTGCGTGCGGAAGAGCATGAGGTATATATGGGTAAAGGGGGTTGTTGACGTGGGGGTGGGTGTCCAAGGCTGGCTCCTAACCCCCCGAACTGCCATGTCTCCTGACTGCAGCGAAGCTCAGGGTACGGGGCCCAACAAGAACACCTTCGCTCCTGCACCTAGTGAAAGGCGTTTCCAGCCCGAAAGGACGGGGTCAAAGGCAGCCAACCACACTCCTGTCCTGCACGGAGGGCCTGACGTGGTCCCAACTCCTTTTCCGGGTCAAGGTAGGCAGACGTCCTCGAAGGGCCCCCTGATGTAGCTTTGGGCCTGTGTCTGTCAGTGTCCTTCCATGCAAGGACCAGGAGCTGACTCTGGCCACTTAAATGAAAGCATATTTTTGACAAGGATATGCAGGGACTCAGACCACCTGCAGGAAGCTGGAGGCACAGGCTAGGACAGTGGGTGGGAACCAGGCATTCAGGAAGCCAGGCCACCGAAATCCCCCAACAGGAGCCCCCTGGCAGACACAGCCCGCACTGTGGGGCCACCGCGACTCGTTCTTCGTGACCCCTTGCTCTGGAACCCCATGCGGGGTTTGAAGTCTGTGTTTGGGGTAAATAGTGACGAGGGGTCCAGTGGCTCACTCTAACTAAGCAGGGAGAAGGAGCCTTGCCCACTGGGACTCACATCTCAAGGGATTTCCTAAAATTTGGAAGGCTGTCTGGGTGTGGCAAGCAGCAACAATAGGAAAGACCAATAATCTTTTAAGTCAGGCCCCGCAGGTTCAAACCCCAGGTCCGGTACGCACTCACTGTGTGACCATGGGCCACGGATCTACCATCCCGAAGGCGGTGTCTTTGCATGTGAGAAATGGGATAGTAATACACCTCTAAGGGGTGGTGGTGGGGATCAAATAGCTTGTCCCACATGGCATCCCAAGGCAGGGCCGACGAGTCCTGGCTCCAGCCTTGCTCGACAGACTCCTTGCCTCCCAAAGCTTTCCCAGGCCAGGGCGGCCACCTCCCTCCTGTGGGGACAAGGAATCCCTCTGTCACTCGGGCCCCTGTTATTCAGCTCGACAGTTACACCCTTGTATCCCATGGCCTTCTGAAATGAGGGGCACCCCAATAATCACATCACAGGCATCCTTTTGTGTAATCCTCACAACAAAGCACAAGGTAGGTGCTAGGGTCACTCCCGTGTTCAGATGAGGAAGCTGAGACTCTGAGTGCCTAAGTAGTTTCCCCGTGGTCCTCTGAGATGAGAGCGTGTACTGCTAACCACTAAATGGGACCACCTCGACGACGGCTGACAGAACCTGCCTGTGGGCCCGGCTCCAGACACCTTAGCTCACACACAAAGTCAACCTGCCCCCAGAGCCAGTGCCCACTGGGAAGGTGACAGGGACCCTGCCATTTCCTTCAGAGCTGGGTGGGCCCCTTCTTCCCCATCCTGGTCCAAGTGTGTGGCCAGGGCTAGAGGAGTCCAGCTGGAGCTCCGGGCTGCCCAGCCAAGAGCTCAGACACCCGGCTCAGACAGCCTTCTTTGGGGCCTGGAGGAAGGAGCAACAGAAAAGGAGCCTTCTAGAAGCTACACTGAGCACGATGTGGTCCCCAGAGAGCTCTGGAATGAGCAGAGGACCAGAGGCCTCCCAGGCACGACAAGGATAACCTCTTGACAAGGGCAGCATGTGACACAAAGGCGTGCCATTTGCCCTGGGCATTCAGGGCCTGGCGCCCTTCAGCCCAAGTACCCAGGAAAGGCAGCCCTGGGCCTGCAGGATGGAGGGAAGCAGGTCACACCTGGCTCCCGCGGGCATGGTTTCATTTTCCTCCTCTAATGAAATGTTTCTAAGAAACATAAAATGAAACATTCTGAGGGTTGGGTAGTTTTCCACTTGGCAAACACCTGTGATTTATATAGCACAGGTTACTCCTTCCCTTACTCTAGTCCTTTCCTTCTTCCTCCCTGGCGGCAGCCCAGTGCAGGTCAGGATCGGCTCAGCTCCCCTGTGTTGTGGGGCCCCAGGAAGAGTGTCTGGAGAGGTCCGCCACCAGCGCCCTCAAGAGCCTGCAGCAGGTGCTTACTGCCCAGCACAGTAGGCTGTAAAGTAAGACAGGGAGTTTTGTGTCTCTGTGGTCCCTCCAGGAGCCAGAAGATGCCAAAAGAGATCTCCTGGTTCCCAGCAACATCAGGAGAGCAGAGGCTGCAAAGGGCAGAGCCCCCCAGCTCCCTTTAGCCACAGGGCGACTGAAGCTTCCCTTAGCTCTCACCTTGGGCCTAAGAACCAACAGCCTCCACTTAAAAAGGAACTAGAATTTTTTAAAAATTTAACTTGAAGGGGTCCTCAACTTTGTCATTGGAGACAATTTGCTAATAGGAAACAAACACACATACAAAAAAATGAGAGAGGAGAGAGAGAGAGAGACGGGAAGCTTTTGTCAAATTCATTCATGCAACCTTTGCTTATTTACAAAGCACACTGTGTCATCATTAATGCCGAGTTACTGGAGGATTTACAAAGATTGTTATATTTAGTCCCTGGTCTCAAAGACCTATCACGATATTGCCATTTCTACGTTGCTCTCAGATGATCTGAATCAGGGAACTCACCATTGAAAGGGTTTTATCCCATCTAGTCTTTTTGTCAATAAATTTTGGGTCTGGCTTGCTTTGGCACAGGTGCCTCGGCTAACAATTAGATGAAAGCCAGATTCAAGTAGACGTAGTGTAGCCAGTATGGGTTTCATCTGGTGCAGCAAGCACTGAGCGAGCTTCTGTCCTACGGTGTGGCTGGGCACCAGGGGTGCGGAGAGGAACAAGGTCAGTCCCCGTTCTCAAGAAGAGCCTAGTCAAAACACATCCAAAGGTAGAATAAATGCCATAAAAAGACATGACGTGCTGGGGGCAGCGAGGGTAAGACCCCTCAGCTGGGAGTCAGGAAGGCTTTCTGCAGGAGGTGGCCTTAGAGAGTTAAAACAACCCTTCCTCCCCCAACCCTGCACCCTCTTCTGTATCTCTGTCGTATCCCAGGCACGTCTATTTATTCACTCTTAATCATCCATGCACACATTCAGCAAATATTTATTAAGCTCCATGGTGTCCTAGGCACTGTGCTAGGCTTGAGAGTCCAGGGGTGAGAGCAGCACAGATCAAGTCCCAAGTGCTTGTAGGCATTCCACTGGGTGGGGATGGGCGAGAGACAGCAGCCAATGGAGGGATAAACATATCGCCATGTTGGCCATGGTGAGTGTTCTAAATTAAAATAAGGTGCGGGGGACACATAGCTGAGTGCATACAGGGGAGGCCTGTGTGTTCCATTTCAAGTACAGCATTAAAGAAGTCCTCTCTGAGGTGGAGACATTTGAGCAAAGACCTAAATAAAGCAGCAGAGTGAGCCTGGGAACTCTGGGAGGAAGAATATTCCCTGCAGAGAGAACCGGCAAGCACAAAGGCCCTGGGGTAGGAGCATGACGGATGGCCAGGTGGCAGGAGCCACCTGTGAATGAGGGGAATGGTGGGTGGAGAGGCAAGCAGGGGCCAGATGAGGAGTTTGGGTTGCATTCTAAGGGTGATGGGAGGCCACGGGAGGATTTGAACAGGGACTCGGATCATCTGACTTTGTGTATTGAAGAGATTATTGTGGCTGTAAAAAGGTCAAGGAGGGAAGCAAGGAGGACTTAGGGAGTATTTTCAGTTTGAGGAACAAAAAATAGAGTTGACCTTTCCGATACAGGGAAATAGCAAGAGGAGTGAGGCTCGGGGCGGGGATGTCAGGGGCTTGGGTATGGGCATACCAAATTTCAAGTGCCTGTTAGACAAACCTGAGTGGAGACACCGAGCAGGCAGTTGGAGCTGAACTTTAGGGACGAGTCAGAAACACCATGGCCAGGCAGAAGGCCAAGTAGATGAGCACTCCCAAGAGTTCGTTCAGGTTTGGTCTGTAGGAAATTATTAGAACTTCCTTTGCTGGAGCAACATCAGGAGCCTGAAGAGGTAAAAACCACATCGTGGGTGTAATACAGTGAGGATAGATCATGCTTCCAGAAGAACCAGCTTTGAGCTTTCCTCGTTCCCTTTTTCTTTGTTTTCTAGTTCATTAATTTTCACGCTTATCTCTATTTACCTCCTATTTTCTTCGGGGTTTCTGTTCTGCTATGGAGGGGAGTCTCACCTAAGTAATTCTCATCTTTTCCTCTTTTCTGAGGCAGGTGTTTCAGGTAGAAAAGTTTCCAAACATCCCACATGCGGCATTGCACAAGTTTTAAAATGTGGTGATTACACCGTCATTTCGTTCTGAGGATTTCTAAGTTTCCATCATGAATGGAAATTCTTTGACTCCCTCTTCCTGTCTTATCCCCGGCAAGGATGCAGTTACAAAGAGAAGTTTACTACAGAAGGGCCACAAAATTGACAGGCAGATCTGAAAAACAAAGACATGGAAATTATCGAAATAAAAAGTGTAACCACTGCAATGACAACCATATTCACTAAATTAAACAGAAGATGACATGACACATTGAAAGGGAATTTATTCAGAGCACAGCAAAGAAATACAAGAATATGGGGAAAACGAAAGAGAAGTTAAAGGCATCAAAGATAGAATAAGGCCTGTTATGCCTGATTGGAGTTCTGGAAGGAGAATCAAGATAAAATGGAGCAGAGGTGATCGCTACTGAGGAGATCCCAGAAATGATGCACACTGAATGATCTGTGAACCCACAGATCCAGGACACATAACATATGGGAAGCAGGATAAACTAAAACCAAATCCATGCCTAGACACACTGCACTGAAATGGCAAAACATCAAAGACAGAGAGAAGACCTTAAAAGTCACCAGAGAGAAAACACAGATCCCCTGAAAAGGACGGTTGGAAGGAAGCCAACTTCTCAGCAGAACAGTGGAAGTCAGGAGACTGACCATAACTGGTCGAGTGAAAAGAGCTGTCCACCTAGATCTGTGCCCTCTGCAAAAGGGTGTCTCAGTCGGTGAAGCATCTGCCTTCTGCTCGGGTCAAGATCCCCGCTCAGCGGGGAGCCTGCTTGCCCCGCCCCCGCTTGTGCTCACTCTTTTGCTACCTGTCTCTCTTTCTCTCTATCAAAAAAAAAAAAATTTTTTTTAAAGGGACTGTTCCAGAATAAGGGCCAAGTATCTACAAGATGCAAAACTGAGAGCATTTGCCACCAAGAGAACCATTCTAAAGAATAAACTTCAAGGAAGAAAATGATGCCAACAGGATGGTATGATATGACCAGAAAAAATGGTAAGCGAGTAAGTGGTCACTATATCCATAAACTCAAAATAGGTTTTTCCCCGGAGCTAACTATTCTGGACAGCAGTGTGAGAGTTCAGAGAAGGAGAAATGGGGTGGATGGGGAGGAAGGTTGAGCCCCCCGTCGTAAGATTTTGGGTTAAATACGTATAGTAAACTTTGAAGGGAACTACTAGAAGCATAGAAATAGCACGCGAGCATTCCAAATGTGGAGAGACAGAAAAATAGGAAATAAAGGGAACGGCTTGATTAATTCTTTTCTAAAGGCCGGAATGAGGAATGACAGGAATGGTCAGTTTCAACTAAAACAGGGATGGGCTATTTATGCAAGGCATAAATAAAGGATAAGGCATAAGTTAAGTGCCCCCATGGAGGGGTTTACTGTGAGACAGTGGTGGGTCAGACCAGAGCTTTGGGGAACGTGAGGTTGCCCAGCGTGGAGGGTGCACCCAGAGGGTTGGGGCAGGAAGCTTCACCACACTCTGGGCCTGAGCTGGGGCTGTGGCAGGGACAAGGGACCAGTGACCAGTGACCAGAGAGGGCCAGGCTGGGGAGATGAAAACGTCTTCTCCATCATCCTGACAGAAAGCCAACAGTGCCCATGTCCTTCCAGTCAAAATGACAGCAACAGGCCTCTGATCTCAAACCAGGAAGCAGAGTGCTTGTGCCAAAACCAGGCCAGAACGCAGAGCTCCACATCAAGGCCTCTGGACCTGTAAGAGGCTGGGCTTTTTTACGTACAAGTGACATAATGAGTGCCCCAGGCAGTCTGGGCCTTCCGATCCTGCCATCAAGGGAGGGGGCTGTTCAGTCTCCCCCGTTGAAAACCAACCTCTTGGCAATTGTTATTTGAGGCTGTGCTCTCTCGGAAACTAAATGAACACTGGAGACTGAGACACACACACACACACACACACACACACACACACACACACACAATTTTAAAAACACCGACTCCACTGTTACTGTAATAAAAATTCCTCCCACATGAACCAAGATTGGCTGATTCCAAGTCCCTCCTCTCCAAAGTTCTTCACACCTCACCTGAAAATAATAGGAGGTCCTATTATTTCAGTAGGCTGGGCGGGTATTATTTTTCACATTTCCTTTCACTGATGAGGAGACAGCAACCCAGAAACTGACGTGGCTCGCCGGAGATCACCCAAAGCTGAGGGCAAGGAAGCCGGCCCGTGGGGTGTGGGCTGGTTTCTCTTTCTGCTGGCAGGTGCGAGCTTGTCTGGGTGAAAAGAGGGAGTCAGTGGAAGAGAATGGGGCTGATTCCAACCTCTGTTTCCAATGTCCCCCTCCCACTCAGTCTTGCTACTTCTTTTTGTAAAGGGTTCCCCCCCCCCAACAAATAAGGAACAGTTTGAGTTAAACATAAAACCTTGCATTTGGATTTTCACGGATTTTCTCCAGGGTAGGCCCCAGTGGGCAGTGTAGACCCGGTGGCCCTGGTTTTTTCCTGAGAAAAAACCCAACATCCAAAAGACAGCCGTTCCAGAGAGAGAGAAAATAGAAGAGGAGGTTATCAAAGAAATAAAGAGGATTTCCCCAACATAAAAAACACGAACTTATACATTTGAGAGGATGGTCTCAGCCCCCATCACAAAAATGAAAGACTACTTCTCTGAAACTGCGACGTTTCTGAACACTGTAAACAAACAAAAAAACCTGAAGAGCTTCTAAAGAGAGGCAGAGTACAAAAGTCATATTAAAAGGACCAGGAATGGGTTTGGATTTCCTGAACGTCACCCTGGAAGAGAGAACATATGGATCGTCGCTTTCCAGCGTGTTCTGTGGGAAAGTGATGTCCAACCTAGAATTTTACATTTGGCCACACTGTCAAGCATGAGACTCAAATAAGGACATTTTCAGGACAAGCAGGGTCTTTAAAAATGTACCACTTGAGGAAATGACGCTTGCGAAATGGCGAAGTTAACATCGGCGTTTGGCCGAAGCCCAAAATCACCATCTGAGACACATGACTAAATCAGAAGTTTTATTGGTCAAGTTTATGTATTAATACAACTTTATGACAAAGAGCCTCAGAGGTCTTTAAAGTCTGGGATTATAATGCAGGGAGAAGGCTTTGTCAGCACTTCAAGCTGCTCGACTATTCTTGTGGTCATTATATCTGTCATACAAACAGATGCTCACTCTCAACTGAGTTTGGGTGGTGGAGAAAGCGAATTTTAGTGTCTCCTTGTCGGCCCAGGGTACCACTGATGGTGACGTTGTTCTCCAATGATTAATCTTTTCTTTCCTCTATAGTAACTCAAATAATGCTTGTCACCTTTTCAGCTCCTACTTGAAGATTGGGCTGCGGCTGAAGATGCTATTTCTTGGAAGCAGCCCAAAAAAAGGAAGTTTTGTACTGTCAGAATATGTTCATAAGGAAAGCAAATTTTTGCCCTCACACAAATGTGTATTTTCTTCAAAACCTTGGATAAACAGGTATGGGAATGAAATGACAGAACTAGATTTCAGAGTAACAAAGTCCATAAATTTTCACCTGTATCTAAGATTTTATTGTGCGTTGCAGCAATTTCAGCATCTTCCCTGGAGAAGAATGACAGGAGGAATTGAAACAGGCATAATTTAAGAAAAAGGTGTTCTCTGGGGCGCCTGGGTGGCTCAGTGACACACTGAGTGTCACAGTGTGTGTCACAGTGAAGTGTCCAACTCTGATTTCGGCTCAGGTCTCGATCTCAGGGTCGGGAGATGGAGCCCTCCATTGGGCTCTGCGCTGAGTGTTGAGCTTGCTTGGGATTCTCTCTCTCCTTCTCCCTCTGCCCCACCCTCCAATTTTCATGTGCATGTGTGAGCTCTCGAAGGAAGGAAGGAAGGAAGAAGGAAGGAAGGAAGGAAGGGGAAGGGAGGGAGGGAGGGAGGAAGGAAGAAAGAAAGAAAAGGAAAAAGAAAAAGAAAAAGTTGTCCTCTCAAGGTCTTTCATTTCCGTTACTTCTCTAGCAGAGTCTAGCAAATGAATTAATTTCTCTGCAATCAACCCGTGGGTGTGAGCTGATCCCACTAGGTTGGTATTATTACCTGACACCTACAAGATTAAGTCATTTTTTTAAAAAAATCAAGCCATCTTTTATAGGTAATAGCTGCTGTTCCATCTGTTTGACCATCTCCCGTAAGTACATGACAAAACAATTCCAGAGTCCATGCAGTGTCTTTTCTGCTGAAGACTGATGAAAATGGCCCATTATATTTTTGCTTCAGTCTGTAATTCTGTTAAAATATAGTTATACTTACATTCTTAATACACAAACTTGAGAATGTGTGCAAAATGTTTTGCTTGTCATTCCTAAGTCACTTACTATCTTCGCTGTGATTTTTCTACTGTCAACCTAAAGATCGGTTTTCTATTCCATAAACTCATCTTCTATCAGTTTTGCCCATCTCTTGGTAAGACCACCTCTCCCCACTCCCATGCCCCAGCCTTACTCCTTGAGAAGCAACTTTAAGTAGTTTAATTCCTGAAAGTCCTCACCTTATGAAAAGGAAAAACACAACAGTTGCTTCTACTATTTCCTTTTACTATTTGCACCAATACTTCTGGTCACCCAACGTGTGGATTTTTTTCTCCCACCAACCAATTCTCCAACACCAGCTGCATGTCTGTTGATTCCATCTAGTTCAGACGCCATCTGCCTGAAGTCAGGCCTCACAGGTTAAGGGCTCAGCCGCACAACACCGTTCTCCTTTCACACACCAAGAGCAAGCGTGAGACCTCAGGTCACCCACATTTCTGTTTGATGTGACTACAAATCAGGGGTTCCTCAACCCCCTCCTCAGGTTTGATAATTTACTGTAATGGCTCACAGAACTCAGGAAAACACTTATGTTTACTGGTTTATTATGTAATAAAGGATATAGATGAATAGCCGGATGAAAAGATACACAGAAAGGTTCAGAAAGGGCCCTGAAAGCAAGAGCTTCTGTCTCTGGAGTTGTGATGCACGCCCCTCCCAGCACATAGTTGTATTCACCAACCTGGAAGCTGTCTGAACCCCCTCGCTCGGGGATTTTTATTAAGGCTTCATCACGTAGGCATGATTGATTAGTAACTCAATCTCCAGTCCTTCTTTCTTTGCTGGAGGATGAGGGTAGGGCTGAAAGTTCCAAGCGTTTTAGTTGCTCTTGCTGACCCTTCCCCACCCTGAAGCCCACCAAGAGTCACCTTATTAGAACAGAAGATGTTCCTATCACCCAGGAAATTCTAATGGGTATGGGAACTCTGTCAGGAACCAGAATCAAAGACCAAATATTAGGACAGAAAGTGTTCCTAGCACCTTTATTGCTTAGGAGTTTACAAAGGGCTTTAGGAATGCTGATCAGGAGCTGGGGATGAAAGCCAAAATATTTATATATTTTATCATATCACAATACTATACAATATCTTGAAGTAGTAGAAATACTAATTTATGGAAGACTTTAATAAGTCTAAGGCTCCTGTTGTAAATTCTAAGGGTATTTAAAAAAGAAAAAAAAAAGGCTTGTGGAACATAAAGAAAAAATGATAAATATATATATGTAAATATGGGTGTGTGTGTGCGCGTATGTATATATATATATATATATATATGAATGACAGATTTAAACCCAAATATATCAACAGTTACATTAAATATAAATGAACTAAACATTATAATTAAAAGCAAAGATTGTCAGCCAGGATTTTAAAAAACAAAAATATTAAGCTATATGATACTGTCAGGAGACTCTACTGGAATATAAGGATAAGAAATGTTAAAAGCAATAAAATGGATTAAGGTACACCATGGAAATACTAATCAAAAGAAATATGGCATTATTATATTAATATCAGAAGGATTACCAATATTGCCTTTTCTGCATAGCAGACAACGAGAGGTAAGTATTTTAGTATCCTGTTCTTTTCATTCAACCTGGAATTCATTGCTTGAAGAAATCTCAAAAATATCTCATTTTTGATCATTGAAAATTGATGTCAGTCTATTTAGTTCTTTTAACAAGTATATTGTTTACATTTTTCTCCAAGGACTCAAAACTATGAGAAATTATCTTAAAGCACTCTTATGGTGTCTCCATTTTGAAATCTGATAAGTGAAAAGAAAATATGTTTTGTTTACCTCATTTTCTTTCTAAAAAATTTTCTTTTTTGTACATTATTTATATATTATGTCTAGAAAGAAGATGGTTTATTGTGGATGGTATTGTACATGGTTTGGGTTTTTTCCTTCCTATGAAATGTTGAGGGGACAAAATACTTCCTCAAAAGCCATAACAAGTATTCTTGAAATACCTTTGGCTTAAGTGGAATTAAATAACTGAAAGTTAAATATAGTTCTTAAAGTTTATTTTGTCAGTGTTATGAGTGCTAGTACATCAAGCTATTCTATAATAATCTGAATAATGCTCTATTTTTCTTTCTTGTGGTATTTAACTTTTTATTGACACTTTGGGTTATAAATTTCTTCTTACAGTTATCCTTCTAACCCATTCTATCTTACCCTTCATATCAACTGACATTCTATTTTCTATTTTCTATATATGTAGCTATTTGTTTTTAATAACTGTTTTTGTACATAAAATTACTCATTAATTCTTGTAGCATTTTAATTTTGTAATAATAGATATATATTTATATTTGACTTATTATTTGTATTATTTCTGGAATTATATATAGAATTATTACAGATTTATTTATAGAATTAAAAGATACAAAGTACACAAAGAGATACAAAATACATCTAAAATGATTACCCTCAAAGATGAATATTCTAATATTAACAATAAACTGAATGGCATAACTTATTAACATGACTGACATTTTTTCATGAATTGTATATGATGGTAACTCTCAAGGTCACATGATTATTGATTGTTACAAACTCATGGATGCCAGACGTGATGCTGGAGCATGGATTTGACTCTTTGGCCCTCTTAAGGCTGAGGCCTAATACCAACACTCAAATTGAACTAGTATATACCCTATGCATACTATTCTCCATTTTCGAGGAGGTCTTCTACTAAAAGAGAGCATGAACCAAGAGGAAGGAAACGTGAGATTCAGGAAATCAGAGTTCCTTTTTTTTTTTTTTTAATTTATCTATTTATTTTAAAGAGAGGGAACGAGCTGGTGGGAAGGAGCAGAGGGAGAGGGAGAGAAGCACACTCCCAGCCGAGTTGGAGCCCTACCAAGATGCAGGGTCTCGATCTCATGACCCTGAGATCATGACCTGAGCTGAAATCAAGAGTCGGGGGCTCAAGCGAGCCACCCAGGCATCCCCGGTGCCCCATCTATGGCGATGACAGTGAAAGGAGATTTTTAGGACAGCAGCTGTGTGTCAGTCTTGATTGTGGCAAGTTATAAGCATTCAGAGGCAGATCTCCAGGCAGTTGGAACTAATAGAGAACCTGATGTGTCTGAGTGATTGAGGGCAGTTTTAGACGGTTAGCTGAGAGCCTGGTTGCGTTAGTCATACATACAGACAACCGTATCAGGCAAGCTCTGTGAGCCTCGGCACGCCATTCCTGCAGCGGAGCCCAGCAGCCAGTCTCCCAGGCTTTGTCTCCTCTGTCACTTCCAGGGTTGGGTGAAACGCTACATCCCAGGCGGGGGGATCTGGCACCCCAGGTGGGCCGCCCATGAGGGCCGCCCATGAGGGCCGCCCATGAGGGCACCGGATCATGCAACCCGGAAGTTCAAGGGACTAGATTCACAGCGGGTGAATTTTACCGGATGAGAGACGGGAGACAAGAAGGGGGCGCGCAGATCAGTTTTTCCGTAGAGGACACCGGGGCACAGTTTCACCTGTCCGCTCCCCTGGGGAAATTACAGGTGCAGATGAACATGCCCGTGCAGCGACCTGCTCCGTCTGCTGGTGGTTCTCTGTGCTCTGGTGCTGCTCGCGCACCACTTTGCCCTGCTTCCCCCCCTCCTTCCTTCTCCCTTTTCCCTCATCCTCACTTCCCTGGATTTACATCTCCTGAATAAAGTTGACGCACTTTAATCCGCCTTCGGACTCTACTTTTTAGAGGATCTGGGCTAAGCTGAAAAAAACAAACAAACAAAAAACAAAAAACAAAAAAACAAAAAACTGAACAATGAACTTATATTTAAAAGCTCGAAGTAGTGTAAGAAATGACAAATAATAAGTCAAGGGCGTGGCTCAGCCCTTAATAGGGTGTAGCCATAACACTGTAAATACTAAATATCCAAGGAACGGAGAGTGAGAGCTGCCTTGGAAGAACCGCTGGGATAGAGATGATGGGTATGAGCGGCAGTGCTGGTTAGAGAGACCTATGTTCTTTTCTTCCATAGTGAGAAGTTAATTAGACTGAAAAATCTGAAAAACTGAATATTAAAAAAAATTAAAAGAAAAAACTAATAGGTTTGAAGAATGATTGTCTTTGGGGACAGGAGAATAGGAAGTCGAAGACAATTCTTTTTCAAGTCTCCCTGAATTAACCAATTCAGCCACTTACCTCTGTGACTTCAGTCTTCAAAGATACATTTGAAAATGCATCTCAAACACGATGAAGGGCCAAATTGCGGCTTTATTGTTGTTTACTGCAGAATCAGATTAGGGCAAATGTATGTTTGCTTTATATATATATATATATATATATATATATATATATATATTTTTTTTTTTTAATTTATTTACTTGAGAGGCAGAGAGAATGAGCACGGAGAGGGACAGAGGGAGTGTGATAGAAGGAGAGGGAGAAGCAGGCTCCCTGGGGAGCCCCGACATGGGGCTTGATCCCAAGACCCTGGGATCATGATCTGGGCTAAAGGCAGTTGCTTAACCAACTGAGCGACCCAGGTGCCCCGTTTGTTTGCTTTTAAAGAAACTTCCAGTTTTCTGAAATAACTAAACCATTTTTTATTGCCTCCGGGACTTGGGACTTTCCCCCATGATGCCTCCTCAGAAGTATGGGCCACCTGGGCAGAGCTTCACGGCCAACAGCAGTGGGTAGGAAGAGTCTGTGGGGCCCTGTGTCCCTCGGCAGTGATGTTTATGAGCCCGGTGTTGGTGCCGTATAAGTCAGACCCGATCTGCACCCGTCACCCTAAGGCCACTCCGACACCAGGCTTCCACCTGCCCCCGGAGGACAGCTGTGCCCTATACCCTGCAGGTACAGAGCTTCTTGCCAGCTCTGGCAGCCAAGCCAAATCAGAAGCCAAACAAAGGCAGGGGGCAGAGAAGCGTGAAAGCAGTCTTTATATAATGGGAGCGTCTCAAAAGCCAGTGAAGTAGCCTCACAGTGTCTCCGGACGTTATAGTTCAGTACCCAGGATGGCATTTCTCAGCGCATGCGCCATGTGAGAGGGAGAGAATCGTGTCAGACCGGGAGGCACCATCCATGCAGGAGGAGAATGAACCCTTGGGAAAACCCCACTAAGTGCCAGATGCCCCACCGGCTGTTTTAAGCCCGCTCTCTTTAAGCCCCACAACACCTCTGCAGGGCAAACCTTGTCCCATCATGCGGACGGACCTGAGGTTCAGCGAGGTTAAGAAACTGGCCAAAGGGCACACAGTCCTACGTGGAGAATCAAGGATCCATCTTCCTTCGGAGCCACGTGTTTCTCCACCAACATTCTCGGGGTCCTTACAGAAAGAAGCCCATGGCGGGCAGCTGCCAGAACTGGGGAACTAGCCCCCAGGGTGGAGTTTCCTAAGGAAAGCACTGCAGAATCTGCTGTCAGATCACTTGACAGTGGCTGACACCTGGGAATCTTTGGCAAATGGCTTCCGCCATCCTCACTGTCATCATCGTAGGGCATGGTGATGCTGCGCCGCTTGACAGCTGATGGTAACTTGCACAGTCTATCTTTGATTTGCACTTAACGTTACCCTGAGAAGCAGACGTTATAAATCTGCCCGTTTTTGAGATGAACAAACACAGAGAGATCTTTTTTCCAGGAACCTTCCTTTCCAGTGAGCTACCTTGGGAGCCCCGGGCTGTGGGGGCAGCGCCCTCTGAGGACTGGCGTGGGAGGGCACGGAGCAGGCTCCCCGGCCCAGGCAGTGGGGGGCCCTGCCAAACCTTTGTGGGTGTGAGTGAGGCAAGGGAGGAAGAAGCCAGTCTGAGTGGATTACTGAGCATTTGAACTCAGCCTCAGAACAGCAAATATTGATTCAAGAAGCTGCCCAAAGAAGCTGACATTTTTATAGTCAACAAATAAAACTGAGCCCCTCCCAGCGCCCCTTCATCAAAGGCTCTTTCTCTCTGCAGCTGCCAGGGGACATTTGTCATCTGCGCCTGGGAAGAGGAGGAAGAGCTGGTGGGAAATGTCCACAGGGGCCTGGCTGGTGTCAGCACTTCACCTTTAGAGAGACCCAAGAGCCCCAGGCCCCAGGGGTGGGACCTTGGGGAGCCAGGCTGCCAGCCCAACAGGTGCCAGGGTCCCCTGGGGCAGAGCAGAGCCTGGCACCTGAGTCCCCAAAGACAACAGACACGCCTCCCACACAGCTTCCTCCTGCGGTGGCTCTTGGGCTGTTTACCACGGCCCAGTGCCCCTCATTCATGAACTAGGAACCTGAGGCCCAGAGAGATAAATGGCCCTCCAAGGTAAACAGCAAGAGAACAGTAAGGTCTGCCCAGCTCCTTGGTTTCAAGGCCTAGGTGAGGGTCAGCTCTCGCTAAGCTGAAAATTTGAGGTAACCACACCTGGTCGACAACTGTCCCTGCCACCCTCCCCCGGGCCCCTGGCTCTGCCTCTGTGACCCAAAGCCTGGCCTTCGCGCCCCAGCCTCCAGACTTCGCTCAGACAGCTCCCCTAGCTCCCCTCTACCTGGAATCCCTCCCTCCCTGAAACCCTTTTGGGACACAGCTCATCATTCACACCTTGCTCACTTGTTACCTTTGCAGGAAATCTTCCCAATGCCCGCCCTCCCCATGCCTGCACCAGCACTTTTCAGCAGGCAGAGTCCCTACTTCTCTCAACGCTCCCAACGCTCAGGCTGCTTCCGGTCTGGTCCCCCTGTGGCTGTTTCACCTCAGGTGGGTCCTCCCTTGGGTGTTTATCTCTCGGTCCTTCCAAGCCAGGCACTCCATCACAGGCAGGAGCTGTGTTTGATCGCTTCCCCTCTATACTCCCGAAGAGCTTCGAAAAATGCCTAGCTTAGGACAGGTGCTCAATCAGCACCCGCAGGATTGAATTAGAAGAGTCTAAGATGCACAACAAAGAAACCAGAGAAGGGAATCCTATTGCCTCTGGGCCAGGGCAAGAAGGTGACTGTGCCCCAGGCAGGCCCACTCAGGTAGGAGGCTTCTACCCTTCATGGCTTTACTTGCCCATTCGCATCCTCCTCTCCATCACCTAGGCCTGAGCTCATTTTCTGGGTCAGGCCTCATTGGCTGCTAGGAAGGCCAAGGCTGCAGAAGAGCACGCGGCCTTGCGCTCTGTCTGCAGTGTCTGGAGCACTCCAGGGCATGGGGCCAGGGGAACCTGAGAGGCCTTTCCATCTGCTCGCGGGTCTGTGGGCAGCCTCTGTGAGCGGTGGCTCTAGGGTCTGTGGCCTTGGACTCAGTGCAGTCAAGGGCAGTTCTTCTCAGGACCAGTCCCAGGCAGACCTGCAGGGCAAGCTGTGGAGCTCCTCCCAGCTGCTCACCAAGGATTTCCGCCTTCTGGGCACCTTCCTAGGAGTCCAGGCACCGTCCTAGGCCCTGAGATTGGGTGTGAGCCAGGAGCTAGTTCAGGGCAGAAGTGGCACAGACCCCTTCTGAGATGGATATGCAAGCGGTCTATTTCATCACTTGCATGAGACCCATGAGGACTCTCTTGTCTCCCAAGGGGGCAGTTCTGTGCCCCAAGACCATCTGGGGACCAGTAGCGGGGTGGCTGTGCCTCCCTCCACACGAGGCTCCATACCTGGATGTGTCCAAGGCAACTGCCCCACGTGTCACCATCTCTTAAGCAGGGGGATAGGGGAAGAGGGCATGCAGGCCTGCGGCTGGGCTTTAGGGAGGGACCCAGAGGTGCTTTCATTCACATCGGCCCTCCGCTTAAACTTGGCCATACGGCCACGCCTACCGCAAAGGGCCATGGGAAATGTAGTTTTGGGTGCAGCAGCCGTGGGCCCTGCTTAAATTCTGCAAAGTTCATTATTGAAATGGAAAACGTAGTATGGACCCTGGGGATCCTCACTCACCATCTGGCTCTGCCAGTGCCTGGGGGATCCTGGACAGATCCTGACTGCCCACAGCCCGACCGCCAGCCTACTGGACCTGGGGACCTTTCCTCTCCACTCACCACCTACCTTCCAGCTCGGAATGACCCTGGGCAAAATGTGTCTCTTCCCGGGGCGTCCTTTTCTTCATCTGTAAAAGACGAGATTTAGACCAGTGATCACTGGGGTTCCTCCCAGCACTGACACTTGGCAGCTGTGGTTATGGGCAAGTTCATGAACCTCTTTGAGTTTCAATTTCCTCATCTAGAAAAGGGAGATAAATATAGTTCTCACCTCAGAGGGTTGTTGTGAAATCATCTAGGGTGATACCTGACATATAAGAAATAATCGATAAACGTTTGCTCTCTGAGTTCTGTTTGTCAGTTCCTTAGGAAGAATCTGGTGCACCTGTCCATGCGAACACAAGTGCTGCCACAAGTCCTGTCATTGTCCTCTCTTCGTCTCTCTGAGGTTGAGGCTGCTGTCTGGAGCGCTGTATGTGTTTGAAAATGAATTCTAGATCCTGTGGCTGGCAAGCGGTGGGGATATTTGGGGACAGGCGGTGGGCTACAGGACTGCCTTACAGAAGACCCTATTCCCTGCCTCTGCACGTTTCTGCTGGAGCCGTGGGGCAGGTTTCTCCAGCCAGACTTCTTCGACAGGCTTGTTGGACACTTGGAGTGAGCTGGGGCAGCCAGCACGCCTGGGGACTGAGCTAGGCCAGCAAACCCAGAGGATGCCAAGTTGGCTCCGAGGGAGCTGCCCTCCCCGGGTTCCACAGGGGTCTGCCTGCACCTGGGGCTCCAGGCTGCAGGACAACTTCCCACTTAGCAACTAGTAGACCTGGGAGAGTTCAGGCACCTGCTTTCCACTCTTGCAGACCAATGCCCTGCATCACCTTGGTGACAGAAGGGAGAAGGGGGGATAGGGAGGGCCGGAGAGTGCCATCTGCCAAGTTAGCCCCGGGGGGGGGGTGCCCGCTGCTGGGACTCAGGCAGGCCTTGGGGTGGGGACTGTGACCCCAGCTGTCCTCAGGAGTCCCTACTGAGCTGTGTGCAGCGCTCCCACACAAGGCAGAGGCACGGCAGCTGGAGACCCAGATTTCTAGTGTCCTGGTTCCTGGCCATACGGTGTCATCTAATTTGGGAGCGTACAGTATGGTTACCAGACATGAGTCTGATGGGGAAGCAGTATGTAACCTGAGGGGGTGAGGAAGGCCTATATTTGCCACATATCTACCCTGTGCCCTGTCACAGGCCCTGAAAGGCCAGAATCGAGATGAAACCAGTCACTTTACTAAGAAGACCCCTTGTCTCCCCAGTCTTTGATTGCAGCCATTTTATAGATGAGGAGCCTGACACTCTGGAAGGTGAAAGGACTTCCAGAGGTCACAGAACTTGGAAGCCAGTCTCTACCCTCCAGGCACCGGGTTTATCCCTCTGTCCTCCAGGCCGGGCAGCGAAGGTCTGTTCCTCAAACCAGCCCTTGAGGCCGCCACCCAGGTGCCGACACAGCTCAGGGCAAGGGTCACTGAAGAATGATAACTACTAATTATTAAACATTTAACTTTTTCTGTCACTGATCTCAGGTGATCAAACAATACCCCTGGGCCAGGGCCATGTGCTGGGAGTTAAGATAGCAGCAAGCCAGGGACTCTGCCCTCCAGGACTCAAAAAATTGCTTCGTGATGGTATCTACAGAGAGCCCCATGACGAGCTGGTTGTGTCTTCACGGGCATCCTGGGGTAAACAGCAGTAATAATATAGACCTATTCCATGGGAAGAAAATGTGTTGAACTAAATCGGTGGCCTTCCCTTTCGCCCCTTCTGTGTCTGCTGCCAACCTCCAGCTTCAGCCCAGGGCCATCCATTGCTTCTGGAAGGATTAGGATGGTCACTACAGGAATACAAAGGGGAGAACATCATTAAGCAGGCTTTTTTTTTTTTTTTTAATCATATGGTTCATTTTATTTGAAATATTCAGGGAAGGTAAGTCTATAGGGACAGAAAGCACATTGGTGGCTGCCAGGGACTGGGGCAGGGGAGAATGAGGAGTGATGGCTCCATAGGTATGGGGTTTCCTTTTAGGATGGAGAATATGTTTTGGAACTTGGTAGAGGTGGTAATCTACTAAAAGCCTCTGAACTGTACATCTTTAAGTGGCTAACGTTATGTTATGTGAATGTCACCTCAATAAGTAAATTTTAAAAAGAACATTATACAGGTTCTTCAAGGCCCTTTCAGAGGCAGAAACTGTGAAAAGTCCTCTGTTTTCGTTCACAAAACCCAGGAGTCTTGAGAGGAAAAAAAGGTTGTTTTTTTTTTTGTTTGTTTGTTTTTTTTTGCAAATCCGAGTTTGATCCCAGTCTCTTACTCAAGTATTTACTGGGAAGACATTTCACGCCACACACACTGTTGTAGACACTGAGACAGTCGCCGTCCATATCGGGAAATACTAGAGGGCTGGAGAAAGAATTAGTCAGGCCCCAGGAGGCGTTGGCATGACCCTACCTCGTGGGTTAGTGGGGGAGCAAGTCAGGTTGAGTGGGGGTGTGTGGAAGGTGGAGGCTGGGTCCAGTGGGGCCTCCGAGTTCAGCCTCCGAGTCATGTGGGGAGTCAGCCCTGCCCGAGCACCTACAGGCTCCTTGGCTGGCGCTGCCCAGGGAGCAGGCCTGCACACTATCTGTGCCCGGAGCTGTGCATGGCCCCTGGACCGTCTGCTGAGTCCTGGACCATCATATGAGAGGTACCTGTCCTCAGCACCTAAGCCTCAGAGTCTGTGTGGCAACCCCTTGTCTTGTGACCCAGGTCTCCTTAGCAAAGTGCTGATCTCCCCGAGCCCCAGCTTTCGCAGCTTGTGAAATGCAGTTAAGACCGTGCTTTGCCTGGAATGTCCTGTGTTCTCCTCTGTACTGACTCACAGGTTACTGGAAGGGCTTTAGCACTGTTAAGACTGGCTCTACGTGTGGCCAGATGGTTCTGCAGAGGTCGTACTGATGGAAACGTCCTCCAGCAGTGGGCAAAAGCCCTCCTTTCCCTTTGCCCTCTTCAACATGGAGGGATGGCCTTTCCTGACGTTTCCCATTTGCTGGGTAAAAAAATAAGCACCTCCCTGGGGAGATTAAGCATGGTATGCTGGTTCAAGTACAGGGGGTGGGAGCAGCTTCCTGGGTGTGGTTACAGCCCTGCCCCCTACAGGCCCCATGACCTTGGGCCTGCTCCTTGGCCTCCGCTTTCTTCATCTATACAGCTGTAGGATAGGGAGACATCACGGAATTTTTGCAAGGCTTAAATACGGTATCAAAGGCTAGGGTTTTCACAGGCTAGGAGAAACCCGGTACGTGTTTAATAAATATATTCTTTCCATTTCTTTGGCTAATAGTAAAGTTGAAATATCTTTTGGATTTCTTGTCTTTCTTCTCCGACAAATAAGATGTTTGTCTTTTGCCCATTCTTCAGTCGAAACACATGACCTCTTCTTACTGATCTTTGAGTAAGTCTTTATCTGTTTATTATATTAACACAGGATCTTCTAATTTTTTTTTTAAGATTGTATTTATTTATTTGACAGAGAGAGAGAGATCACAAGTAGGCAGAGAGTCAGGCAGAGAGAGAGAGGGGAAGCAGGCTCCCTGCTGAGCAGAGAGCCCGATGTGGGGCTCGATCCCAGGACCCTGAGATCATGACCTGAGCCGAAGGCAGAGGCTTAACCCACTGAACCACCCAGGTGCTCCCAGGATCTTCTAATTTTTAATACTAGGTCACATGGGAGTCACCTGGGAGCTTCTAAAACTTCAACCAACCTGTGAGTGCGGTCTGGGCTTCAGAACTGCTGGCAACCCCATCCTCCTCTGCCGCCAGGGTTCGGTCATGGTGGCCGATTTTAGTATCATTGCTTGCTTGCTGGTTTTGTTTATGTGTGGCTTCAGGTTCTATAGTTTAAGTGTTTATGTGCATAGCCGCATTTATCTTTCTTTTCATTTATGATTTCATTAGTATCCTTTATGCTGAAGAAGATCTTTCCCCCTCAACTAGTCACATATCTCTTCTGGTTTCCTGTGGTAGCCTCACCTCTCACTTCCTGTGTGATCTCGGCAAGTCGCTGAATCCGTCTGGGCTTCCGGTTCCCCAAAATGAGGGGGTTGGGCTAAATCAGACTTTTCCAAAGTCTTCTGAGCTGCTTTGTGGAAATATGGCTTCCTGGCCAATAAAGGTTGGAAAACGCCCATTTTGTCAAATATTCTGAGAAACAGTACAGTAAAGCCAAGTGACTCAGCAGCTCCACTCCTGGGTCTAAGCCAGAGAGAACTGAAAACATACGTCCCCACACAACGCGTCCCCGAGTGCTTGTGGCAGCATTGTTCCTGTCGGTCAAGAGGTGGGTCCATGAACTGATGAGCAGATAAACAAGGTATCCAGACATCCACACCATGGAATGTTATTCTGTGGTAAAAAGGAATGAAGTCCTGATTCGTGCTAAACACAAGCCTGAAGAACATGATGCTAAATGAAAGAAACTGGCCATGAAAGAGCACACACCATCATTCCATTGCACCCAATGCACAGATTGGGCAAATCTACGGAGACAGAGGGTAAATTAGAGGTTGCCCGGAGCAGCGGGAGCCCGTGGGGAGTGAGGAATGGTGGTGACGGGGACAGGGTTTGGATCTGGGGTAATAAGAATGTCCTAAAATTAGATTGTCTTGATGGCGTACAACTCCGTGAATGCACTAAAGGCCACTGAACCGTACAGTTTAAAGGGGCAAACGTTATGGCATGGGAATTATATTTCATAAAGCTGTTTAAAGAAAGAAAAGAAAGGTCAGGACTTTGGAAGAGCTGGGTTACCTCCCAGCTTCGTGCTCGCCTAAGCCCTGGACCTGGAGCAAAGCTTGTAAAATCTTTGTCTTCGAGTCTTAGTTCTCTCATCTGCATGACACAGACCGTAGCATGACTTTGCACTGTCATGAAGGAGTGAAGGGTCACTTCCACGTCCGCTCCTTGCAGCCCCTCCAAGAAGAGGCTAAGGTGACAAAAATGAAATAGGAGTCCTTCCAAGCATGACTTGCCTTCGTTCCCACCACGCCAAGCGGGGGTGTCTGAATTCCTAGTCCAGCCAGGGTCACGGGCTGCTGAGACCTTTGGGACAGGGTTGTCCAAGAGCATGCTCTGGGACTTGGAAGGGACTATGCAGATGTGAGCTGTCTGCTAGCTAGTGACCATGGCAGAGGGGTGGCCTGGGGGGAGTCACACCTACACCCACTTCCTCTGAGGCTAGACCAGCGTTTCTGTTTCAACCCATGGCCCCTGGTCAGCCTCTGTACTGCTTCGAGCTTTGTGTTCCTTCTTATCTAAATGGAAGCCTGGTCCTTAGCTCAGGGGAGCAGGTGGCCACAGAGGACAATAGCAGCCCCTTTACCAAGTGCCTGCTAGGTGGCCTGCACACCACGGGACTCCGCTCCTTGTTTAAAAAAGCCGTGAGTTAGGTGCGGTCCCTCCCCAGCCCAGAGGAGCCCGATGAGGCTCACCAGCCGGTTTATGGCCTCCCTCTTTTCCACTTAACTTTATGCCTGTTGTTTAACAGTCTTTAAACAGGTTATCAAAGGCTATATAATATTCCATCAGAGGCAGAAACTGTCTTTAACTATTTCCCTAGTATTTGACATTTCTTCCTATCTTAGTTTAAGCACAAACAGAGCTGTGGTGGATAAACCTACACATAAAATTTTGTACACCTCTCTGCTTTATTTCCCTCAGGCAGGTTCCTGGAAGTGGAATTAGGACTAGGTGAAAGGGTGTGAACTCATTTACTGCTCCTCGTATAGGCTGCCGAGCAGCTTTCCAGAAAAGAAAGGCCGAGACGTCTACACCTGCACGAGCAGTGTTGGTGACGCCAGGAGAGGCAGGTGGCTGACCAGCCTGGGCCTCTGTTCTTTCTCTCATCCCTCTGGATGATCCCCGGAAAAATGACCTTACCCAACCTCATGCTAGTTAAAAAGTATGCTAACTAGTAACTGGAAATAATCAATTCCACAGGTCTCTTCCGTGGGGCTGTAGAAATCCCCAGGGCACCTTTCCACAGAACACTAGTCGGTAAGGCAGACAATAAATTAAGAGCTGCTAATAGGCCTGCTCATGGTTGCAGGTGGCATTTGTCACACGAAAATGCCAGTTCTGGAAAGAAATACAGGGCTTTGACTCTGTCATTGCCAAACCAGGCAACCAGAACAATTCCTGACATTTACTGAGTGCCTACTGAAGAAATTATGTGTATTAATTAATTTAAACCTGATGAGAATCCTCTGAGGTAGACTTTATTATTATGCCCATTTTAACAGTGACATGAGGAAATGAAGGCACAGCAAGGTTGAGGAAATTGTCTGAGGTCACACAGTAAGCTGGCGGTGGATGAGGGATCTGATCTGAGGGGGGTCGGGCCTCTATGGGCCACGCCCTCACCTCCCACATGGTGTGGCTATGCTGTCTGTCCAAGGGGCAAATGGGTCCTGTCAGTCCTCTGGTCTTGAATTTACTGGAGGATGCAGGGGCCTGAGACCCCCTGACTGGGACCAGTTGCTGGTAAATTCTTTTGAGAACAGCACATGCAGAAGATTCAGGAACACCTGAGGTCATCTACTGAGATGCTGGTGTCCATCCGAGGCCTCGAGGTGTAACAGGTGGAAGATGGTTCTCATCCATTTTCCTTCGTGTTCAGTGAAGGAGGACATTCCTTGTAGCTCTTCCCTGTGCTTCCAAGAGTGGGCAGCAGTGGGAGTCCGGGTAGCCACCAAGATGCCCATGTCCTTCCCAGCCACGCCTGTCCATGCCCCCTCCAGCCTTGGCAAGAGGCCTGGAGTGGTGAGCGGCCTGATTCTCAGTGAAGGTCCTACCATGGTTTCTTCCCCGAGTCCCTGAGAGACTGTCAGCTCTGGGCGTCCACTGCCATGTCCCCAGGGCCCAACACCGTGGGGCGCTCGGGGGACAGTGACATGTTGGGGGAGGCGGAGCCGGGAGATCGTCAAACAGTTGCACGAAGGATTCGGTTATTTTGGAGTTAGGAAAATGGATATACAGTCAGAGGAAGGGTGGTCAAATGTGGTGGAGACAGCAGTGGGAGGAAGTGAAGGGCACGGCTGATGCGGGGACAGAGTAACAACAAGAAGATGGTTAGAGGCCTCAGCAGGTGAAGGAGGAGTACGAGGGCAGGGGGCGTGGGTGAGGGTGTGGGTTGGTGCAGAGGGAAGAGGTTGGCAGGGTGCATGGGGGAAACTTGCTGTCCAGGACGCCACTGTGGGGTACATCACAGTCCCTGGAAGGGCTTATTCGAATGGGGTGCGGGGCCTGCTCCCAGAGTTCCTGACTCGGCAATTCTGGGGAGGGCCTGAGAATCGGCATTACTGGCCCTTCCTCCTGATACCTGCACAGTTTTGGGCTCAGGCCCCCTGGCTGCCTATGGATACCCTGACCCTTCATCCCAGGCTGAGCCCAGGGCTCAGGAGCATCACAGGTTGAGAGGGGGTAGTGGGGGGTTTGGAGGGTGGGTCGGGGGTGGGCACACCAGGATGGGAGGCTTTACAACCAGAGACTCCTCCCATAAACATGTTCCCTAGAGACGTTGGACACATTCCCGCACACATCCGCGTGTTCTGGGATAAGAGAACCGAGTCAGAGCTGATCCCTGGAAGGGAACCCCTGAGGCCACTGCAGCACCCGCGGGCACTGGCCCCAGCTACGGGGTTCGGGGAGCAGGCGTCCTCACACTAAAGACCTGAGAAATTGGGGCTGAGACCGGGAGAAGCAGTGCACCTGTGGAATGAGTTCAAGTTCTGCCCCAGCAGCCAGGCTCCTCCTGTGTGGGAGGCCTGGGGTTCTTGTTCCTCGAAGGCCCAACCCCACATGCCTGGCCTGCCCTTGACCCAGCCCTCCGCGGGGATGCTGGGGGGCGGGATCGGAATCAGGGACCCCGAGAGGCCAGAGGTGCTCAAACTTGAGAGCGCGTCGGAATCACCTGGACGGCTTGTTACAACAGCCTGCTGGGCCCACACCCAGAGCTTCTGACTCAGTAGCTTTGGGGGAGGGCCTGCGCGGCTGCGTCTCTTAACAGCTCCTGGGTGAGTCGCACTTCAAGATCACTGTGTTAGGTTAGTCTCTGCCAGGCATTCTACCGATTCCGCCCCAAACAGGGTAAAGGTCTGGCACTGTTTGGACCTCATGTCAACAGCGTGGGGCTCTGGGAGCCTCTGCTGGCTGGTGACGGTCATGGGGCTCCGTGCGCAGGCCCTGGACAGCTGGCATCACTGCTGTGGCTGGTTTCTGTCATGGTTCTCTCACATGGGCCTTCCCTTCTGCCCTTCCTCCTGGAACCACCCCCACTTCCTTAGCCCTTTGCTCCTGAGCAGGTGCGCAAACCTGGACTGAGCTTCCGGGCTCCTGTGTCCCATGGAGAGAAAGAGCACACTCACTCTTTTCTCTTCCCTTTGTTTGCTCAGGACATAGCCCCATCAGCCTTTTGGGTCTCTGTAGAGGTCCCATCCCTAGGCCCTTCGCCACCCTCACTGCAGCATGCCACCCCTCCCCCCAGTGCCTCTTTTTGACAGGAGCCACCCTCTTCTGTCTCTGAAGCTCTGCCCCCCCCCCCCACCCTCACTTCAACCCTCTGGCCTTGGGCTTTATCGTGCTTGCCTCTGTTTTGGCCGGGGCCGCTTCTCCAGAACTTTCCTCCAGCCCCACAAAGGGGGCTGTCAGGGAAGGGCTGAAGGTTCAGGAATGTGTTGCTCCCGGTGGGAAATGCTTGCCTCCTATAAAGTACATATGAAGCAATTATTTAACAAAGGGAAAGGTAATAAAGGAGCTCAATAAATATTTGTTGAATAAGGGAACACAAAAGCTACTTTCCATGATGCACAGTCAAAACGTCCTGTTATGAAAAAGTGCTTTGATTGTGAGAGCCTTGCAGGTGTGCATGCAAAGTGGGGAACGGGAGCCCCGTTGGTGGGCATTTCTCTGGCACTGTGATTTCCAGTGAGTCCCATGGCAGCGAGTGTCCATGCTCATAAGTGTTACACACCCAGAGGTAATACAGTTGGCAAGCACTCAAGTGAGTAACTATCATCCGGTCCCTGTATTAGGGGGACTTCCCTGAGTCTGTCCTGGGAAGGGGGTTGTGTCAGGTCTTGAGGACAATCCCACTGGCCCTGGGGCCGGTGTCTGCTGGATATCTGTGTGGGAACATGGGGGATGTTAAAAGTGAGGGCGAGAAAATAAATTAATTAAAGTGAGGGCAGGAGTGAAGGTGGTTTTAGTTTCTCAGAGAGCCCCTTCCAGCCCAGGGGTGCCAGCATTTGTGCCCAAGAGGCAGAGGGTTGCCTTTGAAGCTTCTACCAGCAAGGCCAGAGAGAGACAGTTGCCTCCCCTGCCCCCCATCCCTAAGGGATGCTGGGGCCTTGGGGGTAACTGCTGAGGACCATGACTAGCCTGATGACCTGGGGTCATCGGTCAGAGGTCTCCTCATGCACACATGCATACACACATTTGTGCAAACACACACGTGCATGCACACACACACTGGGGTTGTGCATGTGGTGAGCCCTGCAGCTCTAAGTCATCCCACCTGGGACTCATGAGCCAGAAGAAGATTCTGGTAGGGATATGGGCAAATGGGTGGACAAGAGTTTGGAGGGACATTCCCAGCACCCTGAGCTCATGTTTTTCTCTTGCCCTATCACTGGATCACCAAGGGAGGGGCACAGAGCAAGGACGGGGTCTCTAATCAGAGGGAGAGCTGGAAGCCAGAGACTTCAGGGACGGCAGTGATCCTGAATCTTCCCCTCCTGGGGATATTTGGCAGCCAGTTCCTTTTGTTCTGTTTGAGGACCTATGTCCCCCCAGGGGCTTGGTCGAGGAGAAGGTGGGATGGCTCAGAAGGTCGACAGTGAGGGCTAGAGAAGGAGAGGGTGTCAGGTGGGGAGTTGGGTAAGGGTGGTGACTGTCCTAATGGTGCTGGAGAGAAACTGGATAACTGAAGATCCTGACGATGGCTCATGTGGGCCCAGAATCCCAAATGGCTGAGTCAGCAGTCATCCAACAGGGATTCACCAGGCCTTAAATGGGCCCTTACCTGCAGTGGAAAGCGGGCATATGGCCGTGAGGTTTCCCTTTGCTTTCCCCTTGGCCACCCTCCTCTGGGCACACTGTGGCCACAGGTTAAGCCTGTCCATTACAGTGGCCCCACCCCTTGACCCCTGTAGAGCCCTGCCCCTCTTTGTGCCCACCCCGAGCCCAGTGTGCTCTCACATCCACTTGCCTGCACCCAGCCCCAGGCATCGCCTCCTCTCTCTGCCTCCTGCAGCCCCCTCCACCTCCCATCTCCGGTCCTCAGCAGGCAGCCATCAAGCGTCCAGAATGAAGGGGGGGCGTTGAGTAGATGTCGGGGCTGGCGGGGGTGAAGGGAACGGCTCCTCCCACAACCACTGGTTAGAGTTTCCGGGTCCTTGAGGGGACATAGACACCTCATCACACAGACCTGGCAGGTACCCTAGCTTGCCTTCACAGCGGGGCCGGCCGTGAGGACCATGTCTGTCCAACAGTAACCACACTTCCTGTTGCCCTGGCTGTCACCTCAGAAAGCCCCGACTTATCACCATTTCAGACCACCCTTCCACGCCTGGTGGCCCTCGTTGCTTCAGCTGTGGCCTCCCTGAGCAGACTGTCAGCAGACTGTGGTGAGATGTCCACACAACCCGGAGCCCACGAGAAGCATTGCTATGTGAGGAAGGAAATTGCTCCTGGGTCTTTCTACACAGAGAATCCTTCAGCTCCTGGCCTGTCTACAAGGCAGCTCTGGGGCACGGGAACTGTCCTGGCTCCTGGAACGCTCCGGTTCTCCCTGGCCTGATGCCGGTCCTGGTTTCTAGGCTTCCATGAAGCTGTTCAGGCTGAGTTGTTTTGCAGAACTGAGGGGACCCAGCAACCTGCAAAGTGTCATTCTCCTGCTGGGAAACCGGGACGATATTGAGAGCCTCCCTCCTCCCTGACAGGTCCCACAAGGCAGGATTGGCAAGGCCCAGGAAGGCCCTCTGAGATGGGAGGGCTTCAGACCGTAAAATCTGAGAGCCAAATCTCAGACAGTTGCATGGATTCCTGGCTCAGCCCAAGAACCAGGCCAGGACTGGGAGGGACACAGCAAGAGGGATAGGAAAGCACCTACGCAAAGTTCCCCACATAGGACCGTACCCCAGTTTCCGGGTTCTTAGGGTTTGCTGGAGCCGCTGTGCACCGACACAGGAAAATCCCCAAAGTCCCCTGATTCCATTCACCCAGAGTGACTACAGATGGACCACATGTGCCATGAGACCTCCCCAAGTCTGGGATGCAGAAGGATGTCCAGCTGTGTGTGAATTGGGGTTCCGAGTGTTAGTGCCAGCTTCTTGGCAGTGGAACAGGGTGGCAGGCTTTCAGCACAGAGACTCCCAAGGGCAGAACCTCTTGGAAATATAAAGATGGGCTCCAGCCCTCTTGCTTGAACCCTCAGAAACGTTCCTCCCTCCAATTTTGTCACTCAGCCCCTTGCTGTCCCCCGAGGACCTGGGTCGGCCTCAGGCTCAGCCTCATCACAGTCCCTACTCCTTCCCTCTGCTCCAGCGACCCTCATGATCTGCCATTCCTCACATCAACCCTACTGCTTTGTACTGCAGGGGACTGTGTGGGGGCTGGTCCCTCCTTCTAGAATGATCTTCTTGCTCCTCTCTGCTTGTTACCGCCCACTCTTTTCTCAGATCTCCCAGTCAGGTCGAACCCTCTTTTTATGAGCGCCGTATCTTTATTCTCTGAAGCTTTTGCCATTGCTGCCACTTGTGCTACCTAGTTGACAACTGCTTCCCTGACTAGGGCCGCAAAGCTTCCTGATGGCCTGGTTGTAGGACCCGGCCCCAGGTGTCCCCAGTGTCCCCAGTGCCAAGCACTGAGCAAGACTCTGCAAACATTTGTTGGATGGGTAGATGGTTTTCACTCTCCACATGCTGGTCAGCCCTAGTGCTGAAAGGGATGTCCTTTGGGGGTCCCCAAACAAGATGACCATGACCAAACTTAGGACCACTTGCTTTGGCCAACTCAGCTGTGAGCCCTGGGGACCACAGATGGGGAAGGCGGTGTCATTCCTCCCGAGTCTGAGATCTGGCATCCTTGGCCTGGTCTGACCCTCTGTCTTAGTCCATGTAGGCTGCTAGAACAAAACATAACAGACTGGGTAAGGCCGTAGATTCTGTGCCTCTTGAGAGCCCCTTCCTAGTTCACAGGCCGCTGTCTTCTCTGTGTGTCCTCAGATGGCGGAAGGGGCGAGGGAGCTCTCTGTTACCAGAGGACACATTCCCTCCTGGGGGGCTCCACCCTCCCTACCCAATCTCCTCCCCAAAAGCCCCTCCTCCAGAAACTATCACACCGGGGATCAGGATTGAACATGGGAACTTTAGGGGGACACAAACATTCAGTCAGCAACCCCACCTGGTAACTCACCCCTTCCCCAGGCACAGATGGTTTGCAAAAGCAGGCACGGGGACGGACATGGCCCTCGGCTGGGCCTGCTCAAGCCCCAATTTGCCATGTACTTGCTGTGTGACCTTGGGCCCTCCTTGACTCTTCCAGCCTCCATCCCCTCATCTGCCCTGATGACCAGCAAGGCCGCTGGGGACGTGGACTGTGGTCACGTGCAGACACGGGAAGGCCTGTTGGAAGCAGCACACACCTTGTAGACATCAGAGCTCCTGCCACCGGTGAATTATAGTCATGGGGCTTTGCGGTCCTCACGCTGAAATTCAAGTCTCTCAGACTCCTCTGTGTTTTGGGCTTCCGTCTGCCCTCGGCTCAAACCCTCTTTTGGCGCCACTGTCCTTTCCTTGGGCTGACCCTGCTTCTACCCCAGGCCCTGCCAGGCTTACTTAGCCTGGGAAACATGGCTTCCCTGCCCTGAGCTCCAGGCCCGTCCCGTGGCTTCTGGCCACCGTGGCCCCACGCACCCCATCCCTTCAGCGACAACTTTCCTCACAGCGTCCCCCTCCTTCCTTTGCTTCTGAGGGGGTGCTGACCCTGGAGCAGGCAGACACAAGTTGAACCTCAGTTCTGCCACCCTAGCTGTGGGCAGTGAGTCAACGGCTCTGGGACTCAGCTCCTTGTCTGCGAAACTGCCATCCCGTCCCCCTGCGGGTTGCAGCGAAGATACAGTGAGGACATGGGTGCAGTGCTGGCTCAGTGCCTGCAAATATGGGGTGTGCTCCCCTCTGAAAGCCTCCCTTCTCTTCACAGCTCTGTTCTCCAGGCTCCAGAGCTGGGCCACCTAAACCCCAGTGACGCACACAGATAAGGCCTGGACTCCGCCTGGCAACCTCATTTAATCTCCTTTGAGTCGCTCACTAGGCTTTTTCTACCTTCCTTCCTTGCTCCCTAGGACAGAGGAGGCTGCTAGCTCAGGCCCCGCCTAGAGCCTCCAGGGTCAGGTGGAAGGGCAGGGAGCCTGGCATCTGCCAGGGTATGGAAGGGCACACGCCTAGCGAGTCATCTGCAGCGGAATCTGACTAACACATCCCCTCCTCACGCCCTGCCCTGGAACACGGGAGCCCCAGAGACAGGGCTGTCAGGGCCAAATCCTCAGTATGCTTTGCTGGGCCCCAGTCCCGCAGCTTGAGGGACGCCACTGCCACAAACAGAGCTTCAGATCCCTTCAACATGATTCAGCCAGAATCAACCCCCATGGTCTTCTGGGTGCTAGCCACCGAGGGAGGGATGCCCTGGGGATGCAGAGATGGGGAAAGCACAGTCCCTGCCTTCCACGGGCTTCCAGCCCAGGCAGAGAGACTGCCGCAGACAAGCACTGGCTGCACTGGCGGTGCTCAGGCTGGAGAAGTTTGGAAGAAGATCTACTCTGTCTCATCCATAACACTGAGCACAGGATTGCGCGCATGCGCGCAAGCATCCCCCTCCCCCCACCTCCCGTGCTTCAGCTCTGCCCTCTCCACTGTGGCCAGCTTGCAGCTCCTCCAACCCTGCCCAACCCCACCGGCCACGCTCTTGCCACCGCATTTCTGTTGTCTGAGACACTGTTATGACGTTAGGTTTATCGCGCTCTAATTTATTCATGTAAGATTCTCCAGGTTTAAGTGTACAGCTCAGCAGGTTTGGACAAATGCATACGATTGCATAACCCCGCTACAGTCAAGAGAGAAAATTTCCACCACGCTGGGAAGTTCCCTCCGTTATCCACATGGCTGACTCCTCACCCCCTGGGGTCTTATGTCAATCACCGCTTGGGGCACTTACTCCCTCTGTCCTGCTCATTCCTGACCGCACCCCCCAGCACTAAACCTCATGCACTTATATACTTATGCATACAACTTATATGGGTCTCAGATGCTTCCCATGCAGGATGGGAACAAAGCGATGTGTTTTGCTTGCTGTCCTATCCCTGGTGCTCAGTTATTGGAGCTCAGATTCTGAGTCTGAGAGAAAGGTTCAGAGGTGTGGAGCTGGAGCTGTGGGAACACTGGAGGGCCCCTTCTGCAGTCATCGGGGACAGACGGGCATGGCAGCAGGTGGAGAAGGAAGGAAAGGGCATGGCCTTCTGAGAACCAGAGTCCGTTTGGTGAGAGTGATGAGAAGTGGCTGGAGAGGCATGTGAAGGGTGTCAAGTCTGCCAGGCTGGGAGTTCTCGGACATTCGACCCCTTGCCCCATTCCCTACAGTTGCCTACTCCCGGGGAGGTGGGGGAGGTGATACGGGAGAGTCTTAAACAGGGTCTGATTTACACGTTACCAGGGGCTGTCTGGGTGCACCCCGGGGGAAGGCCTGGAAAAGCCACAGCCCCTGGAGGCTGGACATTGGTCACTAGGTGGGAGGCGGTGGTGGCTGAGATGGAGCCTGGGGCAGTGAGTCAGAGAGAAGACACTCAAGTGAGGGCTTGGTTTCTCCTTCAGGCAGCTCTTCTGGCTGCTCCTAGACCACAAGTGCCCACCTCTCAGTGCCAGCCACACTCTGCTTTCTCATTCTTCAAATCTCCACCTGCCGGGAGGTCTTTGTCATGGCAGGACACCAGTGGGGGACTCGGGAGTCCCTCTGGAAACTTCTTTCTGACTGCCCCTTCCTAAAGATGGGCATGTCCTAAGGCTGTGTGATGCTTGGGGTCTTATCTTGATATCCAGCCCCATAGAAGCCTTGGGCTGGGAGTTTCGATTTGCTTTGGCGGGGGGTGTGTGAACAATTAGCCAAAAAGATGGTGTTGTTGTTGCTTTCCATTTAAACACATTTTAGTTGAGCTTTCACTGAATGCCAAACTCCGTGATAGGAGCCGGGGATGTAGAGACGGATCAGACAGAGTTGGACGCAAAGTGCACTCACTGTGAGATCCCACAAAGGGTGGGATTGACTATGGGAGGGAGTGTTCGGGGAAAGCCTCCTGGAGGAGGTGACATTCAAAATGGATTTTGAAGGATAAATAGGAGTTCCCTCACAGTACCTAGTAGGGAGGGTTGGCAGGGATTTTAGCAGAAAGAAGAGCTCCACAGGGCCTGGGAGGGCTGAAGGTATGTGATGAGTAGAGAGCTATGATCACTGATAAAATCTTTTCTGGACTTGGGTGATGAAGAGTGACTTCTGGGAGGTGTTCTTCTTGGAGAACAGTGTGGACAATTCTTCACTGATTGCTTTGTAGCCTCATCCTAGTCTGACAGGCATTCTGTGTCACACCATCCTTTCCCCATGACCGCTTCTCTTTCCCTCTAACTCCCTTGCCTTGCTCCGCGTTTGCCCCTTCTAAGATGATCTGGTGCTGGGTACAAGGGTGCTGGGTGCTGGGTGCAAGGCACTGCGGGACTTTCACAGCCACACTGTGGGCTGTAGAGCTGCTCCAGCAGCTCATGGAGAGGCAAGGAAGAGGGCAGGGACCCCAGGAGGCAGTCAGTGCCCAGGGGACCCGTGGGGATATGTCTGTGGGTGGCAGGAAGCTAGGCATGGGAAGCCAGGCATGTGAAGCTAGGCATGGGGAAGGAAGGACAATCTCTCCCACCGCTCCCTAATCACCAAGTGGGGCTCAGAGCAGGACTCCACTTCGGAGGACACCTGGGTTACCAGCAGGGTGGCTGGTCAGAGCCAGGGTAGAGAAGCTACAGCTATGTGAAGGGGTTGGGGCAGGGGTTCTGATTAGGGGTGCCTGCCCAAGGCAGCAGCATAGGGGCTCAGAGTGGACAAGGAGGGAGGAAAACCAGCTTCATCACCTCAGGAAGGGGGGTGTGTCACACTGGAGTGTTGACACCTGGCCCAGTGTGGCAGACAAGCCGCCTGTTTCATACCCATACTTCATCTTATTTGGGGCTTCCCATGGGCCAGGCACTCTGCTATAGGTTTTGAAAACATTGCATCACCTGATCTTCATACTGGCTCTGTGTGGGAGGGGCCGCTACCATCCCTTCTCCAAGATGAGAAACCACAGCGAGGGACACTTACCCAACAGGGCACTCCCCCCACCAACAAACAAGAAACCTTAAGAGGGGGCGTGGCTAGGAGCTGTGCCCGAGGCGACTGCACCACTGTGCCACCTCATCCCCAGGGCACGGAGAGAGACAATCAGGTGGTACCTACACTGCCTGCCGGCCTGCCGGCCTGCCGCCCCTCTCTCTGCTCCCCACTTTCCCTATAGCATTTGCTGTTGGGGGGTGGGCCGCCTCAGGGAAGTGGCTGGAAGAACAGGGCAGCTGGAAGCTAAGCCACCCTGGTCCGCCCTCTCCCCTCCCCCAGCTAAGCGGAGGCCAGGGCCTGGGCGTCTGCAAATTGGGTTGGCTCTCCTGGGGCTGCGAAGCCACCCGGAGCTGAGTCACAGAGATTTCCTTGGGATTAACGATCCTCCGAGGTCCACGGTACCTGGTTGTGGTGGAAGCAGTTTGGCTCTTCCAGCCAGGCATTAATCCTAGTGAAATACTTGGTATTTCCAGTCATTCCGGCTGGAATTAAACTTAAATCAAGCCCCAAAAAAACAGAGCCAGGAGAATGTGAGCAAACTCGCCAAAGAAACCAGGCATCCACCCGGCCTGTTCAGATGCTGGTCTCAGTTCTCAGGAACTGTGGGCCATGCATGGCCTGTGCCTGGGAAGCAGGAGGGGAAGTGAACAGAGCACCCCACTGCCCTCCCAGCATCCTCCCCACCCTTGGGCACATGTTGTACACTGCCTAGCAGTCCAATAATAGGCATCTCAGCTGGGCAGCAGAGCCGGGCCGCCTGAGCAAGATTCTGTTGTGGTTGCAGGTCCCTTTGCCCAGGGGCACTCGAGTCTGGTTGGTGGCAGAGAGGCAGTCCAGCTTAGGGGCAGGAGCTCAGGGGCGGGAGCCACTGGGCCTAAACCTGACTCCATCGCCCATTGACGGATGACCCTCTGGGCCTCAGCTTCCCCTTTTGGAAAAACAAGAGACTAGGAGGCTCCCCGGGAGATTGTGAATAAGAACTGGGCTAAAACACACGAAAAGCTTATGTTGTGAGTGTTGGGAGTGCCGTGTGTTAGCTACTACTACTCTGGGGGCCTGGCTTCCTCACCAGCAGGGTGGGGCTAGGGGAAGGCTTTGACCGCCAAGGGCCCTCTTCATGTCCACGTTCTGTGCCTGTGAAGAAGGCCCTGCCTGTGGAAGGCACTCGTCCTCCATGGGAGGAAGTGGGTGGTGGACAGAGGGCATTCCCTGCCCCACAAACCACACCCTATTCGGTGCCACGGTAGGGAACGTGCCTATGTGTGTGTATCGATGTATGTTTACTTGTGTATATGTGTGCGTGTATGTGTTTGTGGGTATGTGTGTACATATCTACACCGGTATATGTGTGTGGGTGTGTTTGTACATATATGTGTTCATGTGTGTACGCATGAATGTGTGTCTTGTGTCTACATACGCGCACATGTGTGGGCTTTTGTGTGTCCATGTGGAGATGTGTATATATGCATGTGTGTCAATGTAAGCATGTGTGTATGAGTGTGTTTGTGCATGTGTGTACACATGAATATTTGTGCTGTGTGTATGTGTGTAGATACATGCATGTCCACGGGTACCTGTGTGTGCATAAGCGTGTACATGGGTGTATGTGTGTGTGTGTGTGCATGTGTGTGTGTGTGCCCATGTGTATATGGGTCCAGCTGGAGAGGACGGAGAACCAGCCCATTTTGGTTCTTTGCTGAGGTGTGGATGGGAAGGTGCTCCCAGGTCATCTCACACCTCGGCATGAACCTGTCTGGGCACTGGCAGTAACCTAAACCCGGGAAGGAGGGCTGCGGAGGCGGGCATGGGGACCAAAGGACACGAATGCAGGTGCTTTTACCAAAAAGACGCACCGGGAAGTGGAGCAGAGTAGCTGGAGAGGGAAAGCAAGACCGGTTACTCAGTGGTGAGCACAGCCTCCTCAAGTAAGTGCTCCTGCCACAGAGGGGAATGTGAACCTCTGACGGCATTGGGGACTGAACCAGGACTCAAGAGTGGGTCCACTGATCCCCAGCCCTGGCTTCCTAGCCACCTGGGCTGCCCCTTGGGTAAAGGGAGACAGACTGGACAGGGACAGTCCCTGGGGCCTCAGTCCACCAGGCTCTAGTGTGGGGAGTGATTGGGGCTCCCAAGTGCTGGATCCCCATGCCTCAGGCCTGGCCTTGGGGCGGGACTGGTGAGGAGGGATTGCTGAGGAGGGCAAAAGGGCTGTGGAGCCCCCAGAAACCAGGGCAGGCCACCGGGCTCCCAGATGGCATGAGGTGGTTAGAAAAGGGCCAGGCTAGGGTGCCCGAGTGGCTCAGATGGTTGAGCATCTGCCTTCGGCTCAGGTCATGATCCCAGGGCCCTGGAATCAAGTCCTGCATTGGGCTCCCTGCTTGGCAGGGGGCCTGCTTCTCCCTCTCCCTCTGCTGCTCCCCCTGCTTGTGCTCTTTCATGTGTGTTCTATCAAATAAATAAATAAAATCTTTTAAAAAGAAAGAAAAGGGCCAGGCTACTGGTATTTTAGTTCTCCTTATGAAACATGATATTTGGGCAAGTCAATTCACCTTCTTGAGCCTCTCTTGGTTCATCTAACACTTCTCTGCCCCCGGTCTCTGGGTAGAGCTGGGGGTAAGAGTACAGCCTTTAGTGCCCCCAGAGTGACTCCTGACCCTGACCCTTAGCCGTTGTGTGACTTTGGGCAAGTCACCCTGTCTGCCTGTTGTCTTATATGTGAAATGGGGATAAGAGTGGTCTCTACTTCCTAGGGTATTAACTTGAGTAATGCCTATAAAACACTTAGAACAACACCAGGCCCAAAGACAGGGGTTAGGGAATTTGCACATGATATTATTTCATAAAATTGTTAGAACAAAGCAAGCTTGCATGGAGGAGACTGCTGAGCTGTGGAAGCATCTGTTGGAAGGTGGACAGTGTTATCGTTTGCACTATCCATGGCCTCTGTCCCTTTGAGACCAACATATATTTTCACCCTCCTGATTTTGGACTTGACCATGTGACATGATTTGGCCTGTGGAATATGAATGGATGTGATGGTGTGCTCTAGGTTTCAGCAGAAGCTTTAAAATGCACTGATGAGAGCTTCTACTGTCATATTTGCTGACCCAGATGGGACAGCTTGGGCCCTGGAATAGGAAGTCATGGGACAAAGCCACAGGAGTCACAGTTGGTGGTCACCCACATGTGATGGGAGAAAGAAATGTTTGTTATCATTGTGAACCTCTCTGTGTTATCACAGCCAAACTGATACATACAGACAGTATTACAAAGAAGGGTCTCCAAGGAGGTGTCCCATGACCTACTGGAGAGGACAAGAGCCAAGTCTTGGAAGTTGAAGTTAAGGAAGGGATTCAAGTAGACAAAACACATAAATGCACCTGCAGGCATGCATACATACACGTAAAACACGAGGAAAACCTCAATATTGTCTGCCCTTCATGCCCATAAGACATCGTGGTACTTAGCAGGTCCTTGGAGCGAGCCAGCTCTCTCCCACAGGGTCTTCTTGCCGCCCCACTCCTCCCTCGCTCCTGGCCTTGAATTCTGGGCTGTTCTCATTGAGAGAGCCTAAGGAGCCCTTTGCATTGGCTTCTGTTTTGTTTGCTTTCACTTGTGCCATCCTGTTGTGGACAAGAAGGAAGCAAGCCAACATCAGCCCCCGCCACAGACCAAGGGAAACATTTTCTGGCCTCCGGTTGGATGTGGTTCCCTTCCCGTGGGTCTTCCTGCCAGAGCCAGGTCTATAAACTTGGGGAGCAAATGCTTTGTTGCCACCCTGTGTCTGGCCCAGAAAAGGTTTTTCTCACAGGGGACTGAAGTGGGAGGGGGCTGAGGTTGCCAGGCCTCTGTCCCAGCAGTTCTCCTAGTTCGGTGCGGAGGGTCTGGCGGAGGCCGCCATCTTGCTTTTGGAAGATGAGTTTCTCACAGATCTGACCTCACTGGTCCGGGAACGTTTTCCATTTGGAGTGCTTTCCACTCCAGGAGGCAAAGCAGACATCTGGTCACACAGTTCCCTTTTTCCCTGCCAGCTACCCCACTTGGGGATTCTAGACATTTGTTCCATCATTTCTTCATTTTCTTTCCGTACCATCGAGCTGAGCTCTGGCTGTTTCTATCTTTCCTCTCATCCAGGGAGCCATTCACAGTCTCTCTCCCCTTGTGTCTGCTCCTGGCCCTGACGGGAATTTTCCTGTGGCTTTCTGTGGTCTCCAACCCTGTAATTTACCACCCAGAGCTTGCAGGCTCTCCCTGCACTGAAGACTTTCCGAGCAGATCTAGGTCCAGTGTGGTGGCTCCGGGTGACTGTCACAGAAGACCTTGGAAAAGCCACCTCTGTGGTTCCAGTAGCACTCCAGCCCCCCACCCACACGGCAGCTCATGGCAGCTCTGTGCTCATGTTTGGTGTTTTGGAGGTGTGAAAGGACTAGAAGCCCCCTCAGGCAGCCTCAGGTGTCGCTGGTAGGATGTGTGGGACAGGACCTGTGTGAGAATGGCCTCTCAGCTCCTCACGGCTCAGCACAGCAGTCTCAGCAGTCTCAGAGGCCACACCATCTTTTCCTGTTCCTGGGTCTTCATCATCCTTGCAAGTCGGCTTTCTCAGCCACTGCCTCCAGGCCTGCTGCCCCAATCTCTCCCCTCCCCATCTCATCCGCTCCTGCTTGGGCACCATGTCTGCTGCTTTGTGGCTTCGGCTTCTGACGACCCTCTGAGGGTCTCTCAGCAATGCTGCATCCTGCTGACAGGCTATCTCTGTGTGTCTGCTACCAGACCCCCCGAGAGGATCTGGCTGGGACAGTTCTTTCTGTCTGCCATCTCGTCCTTGCTGGACAGAGTTCCATGCCAGGCCACCTCCCAGGTCTCTGGTGTCCTCATGACCAGGCTCTATGTGGCTCCTTCGGAGTCAGGTGCCAAGCCTTGTGTCAACTGCTTATTTATGGCCAGAGCTGCACGGTCACAAGATCCACAGCATGGCAACTGGTGGGTAAGGAACTGTTCGAGGCCACTATATTCAGCATGCAGCATGGGTGTCGTGGGCACTTGGGGACCCTGCAGCCATCCAACAGCATCCTCACTGCACCAGGCCTGGTCCACATTTCAAGAGTGCCACTGTCTGTCCTGCTGCACACTAGCCCACCTTTCTCCTCCTGCTGCTTGACACGCTACCCCTCCAATAGGGCAGTTCCTCCTGTATGTCCCCATGCTCCCATCCAGAGTCCCCCCGCCAGCCATCCCCTACTCAAGGGCCTGCTCAGCTGTTCCAGCTCCTCCTCGAAGTTCCCCCTCACACCTTCCAGGGTGTCTACAGGACCTGCCTTAAAGCCCGGCCCTCGCGCTTGCTTTGTCTTGCCCTCTTTTCCATGCGGCATCACCACACTGCTCCTCAGTGGGGCTGATGCTTAGCAAGGGCCACTGTGGAAGTGTCAGTCATCCCCACCATGGGCACCCCACAAACAGTCCCGCTTTCCTCCTGTGGGCCAGCTTTGGCAGACAGAAGAAAGAGACAGGAGCGCTCCTGGTGGAGAAATCAGGCCGCAACCCCAGGTTGCTTCACCAACAACAGCAGGATTTGTGGAACTTGGTCATGCCACTTCCTTGCTCAAAACCCTCCAGCGCTTTCTGTTGGCACCAGGAGTCCCACAGAGCCCTCCGTGGAGCCTGGCAGCACCCGCGTGACCCACTCCCCGCTGATGTCCTCAGCTTTCTTTCAAGCCACGCTCCCCAACCTGCCCTGCCCCGCCACCCTGGTTTTTCAGTTCCTCAGGGACACCAGTCCGTCTCCTTGGCTCGGGCATCAGCTCCATATAGCGGGGCGAGGCTTCTTCACCTCCACGGAGCCTGAGATGACCCATAGCCATGAAGGTGTTCAACAAATCTTTTAAAGCGACTAAGCGAGCAATGTATGCGTTGATGTGAATGGAGGCGAAACTCATGAAATTCATCTGAGGAGCAAGGAGGAGGCGGGCCAGGCCAGACTAGAGAGGCAGCAGTGGAGACAGGCTGAAGCGGGTTCGGGTCAAACTGTGAGGCCCTGGGTGCCAGGCCGGAAGTCTGGCCTGTCCCCATCTCCTGCAGCCAGCAGCTGGATGGTCCCGCTGGGGAATGAGGGTGAATGATTCTGAAGGAGGGCTTGGGCCTTCACTGGCAGAACGGCTTGAAGCACGAGAAACCTGAAAGTCAAGGGATAGATAGGGAGCCTTTGGAAATACCCCAGGGCCGGCTAAGGATGCACACAGACTTGGGGGGTGGGGAGCAAGTGTCCTGAGGCCAGAGGGCTCTGGAGACCTGGTTGGGGGGAGGGGCAAGACAGGACAGACATGCTTGTGGAGTGGAGAAGGAGCCAAGTCCAGGAAGGTGGAGACTTGGAGTCTCCACATGGGCCACAGCCTGATTTCTAGGAGGGCAAAAGAATGGTAGAGGTGGAGCAGGGGGCAGGAGATCAGACCAAGAGCACAGCGGGGCGGCCATGTCGGTCGGGCAGGGGCTTTGCCTGAAGTCCAACAACCCTGGTTCACTTCCCAGCTCTGTCACTGACTAGCTGGCTGAACTTGGCTAACCACTCAGTATCTCTGCCCCTCAGTTTCCTTTTGTGCTCCGGGGTGGGGGTGGGGGCAGGTGCAATCAGTAATGTCCGAGTAGCGGTGACTCGCTAAGGTAATGCAGGCACAGGGCACAGTGCGGGGCCGACGTGCAGTCCGTCCTGGGTTAAACTGTAACAAATTTTTTGTAGCTAATATTATGAATACAGTAATATTAATTCCACAAACTGGTGTCCCTGGAAGGACTCATGCTTGAAGATGGAGGCACAGGAGCTGTGTTGCAGAATGGGGCTGGCAGGAGAGTAGGAGAGGGGCAGTGGGAACCCCTTGGCCTGCAGGTGTGTTCTCAGGGAGGCTTCTAAGCCCCTCGGTGGGGACTGAAGCCCCAGGGTGGACAAGCCTGCCCATCAGGGACTGGACTCAGCTGGGAGGAGCTGGGGGGTGGAAACAACAGGGGTGGGGGTTCTCCTGTTACAGGAGCCCATGTTCCCATCTGGCGTCTGCCCTGCTCCTTGGGAAGGCTTCCCACAGAAGGCTTGACCGAGGCAGCTGCCGAAACGACTGTCCTCAGGTTTGGCTGAGGATTCAAGTCACCTGGTGCTCCCTGTCTGCAGGCAGAGAGGTGGCACAGCCATGCCTAGCGACTGAAGTGGCAGCTCTCTGGGCAGGAGACGTGTGTTAGGCTCCCCTCTAAGCAGGGTGGCACTCATGCTTCTGCAGAGGGTCTTGGCTCCATCCCGCTTTCTGGACTTCCGGCACCAACTCACCCCTGCATAGCATTTGTCCGACAGCAGCGCTTGGAAAGGGAGTCAACAGCTCTGACTCAGCTGGGCCCTGCTGCTTCTCCACGGTGAGTTTCTTGGTCACTCCTGAATAGCTCTGCACTCCTTTCAGCACTTCCAAAAGCTCAGAGATGATGCTCCTTGAGTCCTTAGTCTGAAAGCTTGATAAATGCTAGCTAGTTCTTAAAATTCATCACAAAGTTGTCACACCCGTGATCACGGTTCACCGTCACAATAAAGCTGCGGTCCAGGAAAGGCAGCTTCGGTTACCCTGCTTTACAGACCAGGCCCAGAGAGGTTACCTGGCTGGCTGAATTCCACAGAAGCCCCAGTCTTTCTACCTTGAAGCTAGTGCTCTGTTCCCTCTGCATGGAGTTTCTAAAGAGCCCCCCTGGCTGCTTAAGATTCTGATTTAGAAGCTGGGAGGTGGTTCAAGCAATGATTTTTAACAACCACAACAAAACCCTTCCCAGGTGGCAATGTGGGAGCATTTCTAAAACTCTGAGCCAAGTTTGTTGGACTCAAGACCCTCGGGGAAAAAGGAACATAACAGGTGGCCATGGGCAAACAGTGGAAAGTTCTTGAAAGAGAATTCTGCCTCTCCTCAGGTCACAGCACCAAGCTTCAAGAAAGAAGGTAGAAAGACAGTGTCCCCAGAGCTGCCCAGGAGCCGGAAGGATGCCTCTTGCCCTCAAAAATCCTAGAAAGGGGGGCGCCTGGGTGGCTCAGTGAGTTAAAGCCTCTGCCTTCGGCTCGGGTCATGATCCCAGGGTCCTGGGATCGAGCCCCACATCGGGCTCTCTGCTCAGCAGGGAGCCTGCTTCCTCCTCTCTCTCTGCCTGCCTCTCTGCCTACTTGTGATCTCTGTCTGTCAATACATGAGTAAAATCTTAAAAAAAAAAAAATCCTAGAAAGGCATGGTTCTTCAACAGTGGGCAGCTCTAGAACAAGATGATGAGAACCTGAATCCTTTCTCCCCAGCTTGCTAGCTTCGCGGCTTGACAAGTCCTTTAACCTCTCTTGCCTCAGTTATTTCCAAACAAAAGATCCTACGGAGGGAACAGCCCTTGGCACAGCTGCTAGCACATAGTGAAGACTTCATGGTCTGTCATAAGCTACTGCTCTGGGTATTGTCATCACTGACTTTGGCAGGCTCTCCTCCTCTTAGCAGCTACTTCACTGAAGCTATGGCCAGACCCAGCCAGGAAGAAAGAGGCACAAAGATGAGTGTGGAGATGAGGCCGACCCAACAGATGATCAGGTGAGCTTTGCTCCAAAGCTCTGTAGTCCCTGCTCAGAGCCTTTTCTCACATCGGTGTGACTAGGGGCCCATGGAGTGCTGGTCAGGTGTGGCGACAAACCCCAGCCCTCTGGCTGCCATTGCCCAAAGCCACCTTGGAAATGACAGCCACTGTAAAGCTAGGCTTGCTCTTCTGGGCATGCACCACAGGGAAGGGGCACAGCAGTTGACATAGACATGTGGTCTCTCAGCCACCCCTCAGAGCTGTGTCTCTTCTGCTCAAGACAAGTGGAGACTCTCATCAGTGTGGTGGCAAAAGGTACATGTCAGGCCAAGAAGTGGGTGCCCAGAAGAGCTATCCACTCTTTCTTTGCCTGTCCTGGTGTTACAAAGACTTGCCTAATGTTCTTAGGGCTGAGAACTGCGTCCTCATCTTGGGCTTTCTCCATTATCCCCAACCCTGCTCTGCTCAGATGGCTGACCTGGAGAATTTGTTTAGTGCAGAACAAATAGAACTGTATTTTGTATTGGATCATTGCAGGAAGGATGGGTTCTCACTGCCCTCGGGCCCGTGAAACCAGAAGCAAAACCAGGCACATTCTACGGAAACATGAAGGCCAGTTCCTTCACCCAGACATACAGACTGCAGACTAGAAGGGGCATGGGAACCACCCCAACTCACTGTGTGTTTGGGAACCCCAAGGCTCAGAAGCAATCCCACCAACGTACCCCAGCTTATTTTGTGTGGAACAGACATCACTCTTGGATGTTTGCTAGGGCTGTAAGCTTCATGAGGTAGAAGCTGGTTTATCCTGAACTGTAATTATGAAAAAGGATGATTTTAAAGTCACCTTCTAAGCTTCAGAGATTGAATTATGCTTAGTGGTTTGGGGATTGCAAGGTGTTCTGTATGAAACTGCCATCCTCAAACATTAATGTGTATAAAACCAACCAAATGACTTTAGGTGTGGTCCTTGGTCATTTGGGTCAGAATGATCAGGGGTACTTGTCAAAATCCAAGACCCCTTCCTCTCAGTGAGCCCAGATCTTTGGCCACATGGACTATCCCACTTATCTAATAGGTGGATACTAGTTCTTGGAATACTACTTGAAAAACCGGAAGGGTAAGATCTAAGAGTCCTTGTGGTGTCTGCATGGGGTGTCTACACAGTTGTGATGTCAGTGAGGAAACACACTTCCTGCTGACAGGTGATCTGTTTGGGGCCCGGGGAGTGGACGGGCAACAGTGGAGCACCGAGGGCTTCCAGGCAGAGGGTCTGTCCAGTTGCAAGAGAAAGGAGGCAGGTGTGAGTATGTTGGAGTGGGGGCGTGCTAGGGTTGACTTGCTCATCAATGAAGATTCTGAAAGGAAAACCCTAAGCTGCATTAGGATTAATTAATTCAGGGCATTAGAATTAACATTTGTTCCTGTAAAAAGTGTCCCTTGACAAATACAGTTCTGCAAGTGAGCTTCTGGTCAGACTCTGTCACTCTCTCCCACCTTCCCGTGCACTGAGAACAGCACCTCCTAATATTTCTTCTCCTCAATGCCCTGATGACGTGGATATTCTCTGTTCCCATTTCTCAGAAGAGGAAACGGAGGCACAGAGAGATGCAACAGCTTGCCAGGGGCCATACCGCCAGCAAGTGGCAGAGCAGGGCTACGAATCCAGGCCTGCCTGACACCAAAATCTTCCTCTTATCACCAGGTTTCTTTAGGTGTGGTGTTTGGTCATTTGGGCCAGAACTATCAGGTGTACTTGTCAAAATCAAAGACCCCTGGAATGGAAGGCTCTGGGATTGGGACATGGGAATATACCCCAAGTACCACCACGGGGCTCCAATGGTCTCGCTGTTTGAAGAACAAGGCCCAAAGCAACAGACAATGCCCACAGGTGGAAAGCCCTCTCTTGGCACTTCCAGTCAGGACCCCAGGGCAGGGCTTCCATCCCGGAAGCTCAGCTGTCTCCAGTGTGACTGGCACACTCTTCCCCCAGGGAACTAACACCAGGACAGATGGAACCCTGCGATGCGATCGTCCCCCACCTTATAGGGGGCCACCCTGAACCCCAGGTAGGTGCTCTGGGCTGACTCAGCACCATGGCCAGGCATCTTCTGGCCCTCAGTTACAGCAGGTCACTCCCTCTCCCTTTCTGCTATGACTCTCAGTTATCCATGCTGTTCCAGCCCCCACCAGCAAGATCGAGGGAGCCGTCTCAGCCATCTCTTGCCCAGATGTGAGCAAGATGGCTCCAAAACAGACCTCTAAGTGCCATAGCCATAGTAGGAAGTCTGCTCCCTGGGGGCTGGGTCATGGCAGGCACCTCACCCTCTGCTTTAGCTAATTTGTACAGATTGCGGCCCACGTGGTTATAAAATCTTCTCTGTACAGTCTGCAAGCACTAGGCCTGTGATTTTTTGAGGCTCTTTCATACAAAAACAAGGACTTTGGGAGACAGGCTATCACAGCTCCCAGGCTCTATTAGCACAATAACCCCTTTGCTTGGGGATGGCACCAGCTTGATAGGGAAGGGTCTTTGGCCTGGGATGGATGGGTCCAAAACAGAACAATGAGAACGGAGGGAGGAAAACGCCCATAACTGTATACTGCTGTGTCACACTGCTGCTTGTAGATAAGCCCACTGTCCCTCTAGCAGGTGGACCCCCCTTTGATCTTCCCAGAGAACCTATAGTCTGGGATTGCACCCATGTGGCCACAGCTGAGCACATCTGGTCCCGGGAGGCCAACCTCCCAGCCATCAGAGAGAAAACACATGACCACGTAGAGTTGCTGGTGCCTACCTGCCCCTCAGACTTCCTCTCTGGGATTTTATATTTTAGATAGCAACTGAGTTGGGGATTTGTGGTAGGAGGAGACTCTAGAAGGAAAAGAGCAAAGTCTTATTAATGATCAGACATCAGTAATATCTGTTAAGAGGGCAGGGAGAAAAGTGAGCCCCTGGAACATTTTAGTTCCCCAGCCAGGTATCAGCCAGGCATCAGAGCTGTGAGGTCAACTCTCCCCTGTCTGGGCTCCCTGGCAGCTTCCTGTCTCCTCAGTATCCCAGCAACGTTCAAATAAGCCTTGTTATCTGCAGCCTGGGGAGAGAGTTTCTTTTGCTGTCACTGCAGGTGGAACTCCTTCCCACCACTCACTGCAGTGGTGGACATGCAGTGGGCATGTCCCCAAAAGGAGGAAGGAAATGACTACTGACAAGGCACCATGGTGTGACAGGGGCTCTCTGACACTGAGTGGGTTGTTTTATATAACCCTCACAGTTACTTGGAGAGATGGTGGGGAGGAGTTTGACCCTATTTATGGATGAGCATCCTGAGGGCCCAAGGGCAGGGTGACAGTATCGTAGACTCTCGAGCTCCATATTCATGGCCCCCCTCTTCCTGCGCTGTATATGTGATGATCAGCAGGAACTGGCCCTGTGTTTCTCTGTTTCAGTTTCTATACTGAAAACAAAAACAACAATAAAAAACAAAACAGACATGGATATCCTCTCTGAGAGCCCTGGAGACAGACAGCCCCTGCAATGCTTCTGGGGACACTGTGTGTGAGTGAGTTCTGGGCACATCAGTCTGGAAGGGACCCTAGAGACCCTCCAGAGGATCCCCTCCTTTGTCGGGAAAGCGCACAGAGTCCCAGAGACAGGAAGTCTCTCAGACTGTCTCTAGCTAACATTTTTTTGGAAAACTTCCCGTTTGCCATACACACTCATGAGTATACATGAATTAGCTCATTTAATCCTCACAACACCCCAATGGGACAGGTTCTCTTATTATCACCATCACTTTTTTTTTTTTAAAGATTTTATTTATTTACTTGTCAGAGACAGAGCGAGAAAGAGCAGAAGCAGGGGAGTGGCAGGCAGAGGGAGAAGCTGAGGCAGGGAGCCTGGTGCGGGGCTCCATCCCAGGACTCTGGGACCATGACCTGAGCCAAAGGCAGACACTTAACCAACTGAGCCACCCAAGCATCTCTATCACCATCTTATTATCTTGAGATAAGGACACTGAAGTTCAGTGAGGTCAGATAAAACTCCCAGAGAGGGGCACCTGGGTGGCTCAGTGGGTTAAAGCCTCTGCCTTCAGCTCAGGTCATGATCCCGGGGTCCTGGGATCGAGTCCCGCATCGGTCTCTCTGCTCAGCAGGGAGCCTGCTTCCTCCTCTCTGTCTGCCTCTCTGCCTACTTGTGATCTCTGTCTGACAAATAAATGAATAAAATCTTTAAAAAAAAAAAAAAACTCCTAGAGAAACAGGCAGAGCTGGGACTTGAACCCAGCCTGTCTGATCAGGGCGCCCCTGCTTCCAACCACCACCTGAATCGTGTCCTTTGCGCTGCTGCTTTTGTCCTGCTACAGAGAACTGGTGCTCCAGTTGGCTTAACAAGGCATTACGATGCACACGGCGCTGCCCTCCCAGCCTCTGTTTTCCCTGACCCTGGAGAAAATTTGGTTGTTGAGGCTAACATTTCTGATGCTTGGTCACTACACAATAAAACAGGGAAAGGAGAGTTTTATTTGTAAAGAAAAACAAAACTGGAGGAGGACGTACCAGTGTGTAAGGTAGAGCAGGGGGACTGTGGGGCATGAAGATGTCATTTGGAAGATCGGCTTGTGGACAGGTGATGTAAAATCAGAATTGTCCTTAAATTGTCAGAGTTGACACTTTTTGTTGGGTCAACACGACAGCCTTTTTCTCTGTCACACAGCATTTGAATTGTAAAAAAAGTTAATTATATCAGATCTGTTGATTACTAAGTATCAGAAAATACAGTTAAACTAGCTAGAACACAGGGAGTTGTGGGCTCCTGAAGAGAAAAGTTGGATGGCAGTGTGGCTTTCTGACCTGGTTGTCTTGAGTTGTTGGTCCTGCCCTTGCTGGTGTGTGGGTATCATGACACGCTGGCTTCTCTCAAGGCAGCAAAACAATGGTACCGACTCTGGGACTCAGATCTCCCCATGATCTCACCGAGACGGAGATGACCATTCACCGCTTCCCTTTCTCCAACCACTAAAGCAACATCCTATCCCTAAATGATCCCAGGCAAGGGGGAGGAAGTACCCTGCTGGCTTGGGCCCATCGTTTTGGGATGCTGGAGCAGTCCACATCAACTCTACCCAAGCATTGCGGCAGTTCCTCAGTCAGGGAAGAAGAAATGGATATTGGTCACCAACCTAGAATTCCCAATACAGACATTTCCTATTTTCTTTCCACTTTTTAAAAAAGCTTATTAGTTTTTTAATTAAAGTATAGTTGACACTCAATGTTACGTTAGTTTCAGGTGTACAACACAGTGATTTTAAAAGTCCATACTTTATGCTGTGCTTACCACAAGTGTAGTTACCCTCTGTTACCACACAGTGCTATTACAATACCATTGACTATATTCTCTGTGCTGTATCTTTTATTTCTGTGACTTATTCACTCCATAACTTAAAGTCTGTGCCTCCCACTCCCCTTCACCCATTTGACAAAATCCCCAACTTGCACTCCTCTGGCAACCATTATATTCCATTATATTGTTCTCTGTATTTATGGCTCTGTTTCTCTCTTTTGTTTGTTTATTCATTTCTCTTGTTTTTTTAGATTTACATATAAGTGAAATCACATGACATTTGTCTGTCTGACTTCTTTCACTTGGCCTAATACCCTTTAACTCCATCCACGTTGTCACAAATGGCAAGATCTCATCCTTTTTTATGGCTGAATAATTTTTTTCACTTTTAAGCAAGGAATATCAATTATTTTCTACCATCCCTAGAGTTAGGTTTTAATCTTTGCCCGTGGTTGACTAAACTTCATTTGCTAAAATTCCCAATGCCCGTTAATTAAAAAGTAATTACTATTACTTACTCCCCATTTCATAGACTGAAAAAACTAGGCCATATTGCAATCATTTAATTATCTTGACAGATAATTAAAATTATACTATTCTACTGAAAATTGCAAAGCCTTAAATGTCCACTCCCTCTCACAAATAACAATTACTAGGGCCAAACTGGGTATTCTCAAATCTCCTGGAGAATTTCAAGCCCTGACCTGGGGTGGACTTGGCCCAGGGGTTCTGGATAAGATGAACAGGGCCACCCTGGCCACAGGCAAGTCCATGAGGAGACCAGGGGCAAGGAAGGCCCCAGCCCATCTGAAGCCATCTTCCCCAAAGTCAAGAAAATGGGCCAGATGGCTACTCTGGGTTCCTCTGCGCTCTATCATTCTCTAGTGTAGAATCTGCCTTACCTGGTCCTCTGATTTAGGAAAGGAAACTAGGGGTAATAAATCTGGTCCAGTAATCCAATGAGATCCCTCACTCTGACCATTCCCCCTCCCAGGTTAAGATTAACACAGTGCTTCTCAAACTTTTTGATCTCAAAACCCTTTTATAGGACCCCTTAGGATCCCCTTGAGAACACCAAAGAACTTTTGTTTAAGTGAGTTATTTCTGTGGTATTTACTGTATTAGAAATTCAAACCGAGGGAGTTTTAAAACACAAGAATATAGAGCACACATTCCATTAGCCTCAGACTGATGTCAAGACTGTCATGCAGCCTCCAGAAACTCCAGTGTCACTCCGGAGGGAACGAGAATTCAAAAGGCAAACAACACTTTAGAATAATGCTGAAGCAGTCTGGATCCCAGACTCACTGTAGTAACATATAGATTTTTGAGAAAATAGGCCTTTGAGTCACACTGTCTGGGTTCAAATTCTAGCTTCACTTATCGAAACTTCTCATGCCTCAGTTTCTTCAGCTATAAAATGGGGACAATACAACTTACCTCATGCGGCTGTTGGAAGATTTAATAATACAGATACCTACAAGGCACTTAAAACAGCGGCAGGATATAGTAAATACAATACAATAATAAATAATAGTAATACTGTTATTAATTAATATCAATTACTCCTGGCCTGAAATAGGAGCTTGTAAGTCACGAGCATAAGTGCAGAACTTCCTCCTGGGGCTTGTCTCTCTGCCTGGTTCATGGACGCTGATGTCGTGCCCCTCAGCCCCTGTGAGGCTGTGAGCTCTAGGCACCAGTCCTCGGACTCCTCTGTGGTGCCCAGTGCTGCGTCTGGTATCAGGGAAGAGGCCATATTGACTGAATAACGGTAGAGCTGACTGTCTCCAACGAGCGAGTAGAGAAGCCAGAGCTGGCAGCCGGGGCTCTTAACTCCCTGTGTTGAGGGCAACACCACAAAATAACAGCTCACCCACTCACTGTGGTCAAGGAGAGAATCAACTTAAAACAGAACACTGCATTTTCTGGATCTGGAATTCTAGAAATGGAAAACAAACTGTTGTCTTCATAAGTGCACATAGGAAAACATATTGGACGGCCTCCATTTGCCCATCCAGACCCTCTCTCCTCCCGCTCTGTGTCTTGAGGAGGCTGAGTTCAGGGGACGGCACCGACCTGCCTTCTGCTTGAGCTTGGCCACAGGGAGACACAAGCAGGAGATCAGCAGGCACAGGAACAAGCAGCCAGGTCTTTTCCCTTTGGCTCCCTCCCTGCTGGCCGCAGATCACCGTTCATCTAGAAGCTACGGCTCCCGTCAGGTAGTCCTCTCCTAGCTGTCCAAATACGTGCATGTGAGAGTGTGTACACGCATGCTGGTGGGGAAGGATAAACACAGAGTGTTAACAGGATGGTTGTTGTGTGGTTAGTAATGATTTATCTCTTCCTTCTGCTTCTCTATATTTTCTGATTTTTATACAGCATGCATTATTTCTGTTAAAAAAAACTGTAAGAAATAAAAGATCACACATTTATGAAATTGAGTTGTTTCTACCTAAGAGGATTCGGGCTCAGGGGAGACTAGAAGCGCTTGGATCCAGATCCTTTGAGGGTAGATCTGGGCCCCGATCCACTTTGGTTGAAGGAAACTAAAGACACTGGTCATTACCCCCTAGATCAGATGTCATGAGGATTAATGAGATAAACATGTCTGCAGCTTGGAATTCTTAATGTGATTAAAAAGAAAATAAGAGGCCCATTATCATTCCTCGGCTTTGAGGTGGCCCTTTGACCTTGGCTGCCTTGGTCTCGCTGCCATCCTGACTGCGAGGGTCACACCAGGTGCACAGTAGAAGCAAGAGGACAAGTCTACTGTGGGACAGGAGCATGGCTCAGCCTGGTGGCCTTCCAGCTTCAGCACGCACAGAATCACTGGGAGGATTAGCTAAATGCAGATTCCCAGGAGGGCCAACATGGGCCCCAGGAATCCCATCTCAGAGAAGCTGGCCCTCCTTCACTCCCACACACATACAATTATGACAAACGGAAGCGCCTTGGCCACTAAGTTTTGGGTACAAGTCCTGCCTCCTTTGGGCTCTCATCCCGAAGACTCAGTGAGCAGAGGAAGGGAGGAGGACGAGGGCGGGGAGAGTTGGGTGGCTCAGGGGGCCAGTCAGCAGAGGCCCAAACCAACCTGGTCATCACCAGGAGGAAACCCACAAGCAGGACATTGAATCCGCCTGGGCGATTAGGCTCCGGAAACCACGGGGACCCACTGGAGGCTTTGACTGATGCTGTGTTCTTTTCCATTTCTTCTCTGATTACATTGATCCTGTACTTTTGCTGATGTTGTGACAGTCTAATTATAGACTTCTAGGCTGCTGAGCAAACAGTCGTCCCCTCTCGGTAAATCTGCCTGTTACACAAGCGCCAGCCCTGGGACACTGTCATTATATGCAGCCAACCCCATGAAGTGCTGGGCAGCGCCGCCACACACCCATTACCTCTGTCATGCCACTGCTGGAGTTATAGGCGCAGCAGGTAAGCTAGGCCAGGTTCTTTTATTTATTTATTTTTAACAGGCAGGTAAACTGAGGCACAGAGCTGTGGTTAATCCATCACAGAGTCAGGGATGAAAACTGAAACATGGTGGGGAGTGGGTGTGGGGACAGATGTTATCCAACACCTCTTTCTTTCTTTTCTTTTATCTTTTCTTTTCATTCTCCCACCAAACATCCATGCAGGGCCCATTGTAAGAATTTTGATGAGGAAAAAGTGTCACCTGGCCGAGAGCAGAGAACACCGGCAGGGTTGTATGAATTGGATGGCCTCTGTCCTTGAAGATTCTCAAGAATCTACTTCCTGGTCCTCCGATGTGTAGGCTTCAGAAACTTGTCTGTGTCCCAGAGCTAGATGGATTAAAGGATGCTGATTTGTTCAAACACCACTCACAAGAGATGGGTGTGAAAGCTGTGCGGAAGGGGTACAAGTTCTGGCCAAACATCCTTCCTCTGTTTGGAGAATCCCCTATGTTAAGAGGTAGATCCCACTCACCAGAATTAAAGCTGAGAAGATCCCAACATCTGTTTCTGAGCCATCTTTGCAACCAGGACTTGGACCCATGATTCGGGCTCTGCCAATCAGATGCTCCCACCAATATTTTGAATCAGAAGCTCATGGAGGGAAGAAGCAGAGATGTAAAGACTCCAGTTATCAATGGGTGATGGCTGTGGTGGTGGTAGCAGTTATATCCGGTTTCCAGAGGCAGTCATGGCCTTTGACAACTTCATGGCATCTTCCCTGGACCAGTTCTGCAGTATGATCTTCGAGCTCCGTTCCTGGTAGCAGAGCCAAATGGCAAAGATCTCTAGCCAGCCTTCTGTGGGCTCCCCGGTATCTTTTAAGTCAACTCCATCTTGTTTAAATCTTTCAGAATCATTTTTGGATGCTTGCAACTGAAAATCCAGGCTGATGTGAGGACTGGGAGACCAATGTTTGAACTGAGAACTACAGCAGGCTGGTGAGTTAACCGTTTCTAGCAGTGGGGGTCCTCTTCGTCTGGCAAACTATATGGGAATGGTGGGAATCTCTGTCCCAAGAGGCATGGACGCCGGTGCCGGAAGTTTCAGGCAGTACAACAGCTGGTGAAAGAGACATCCGGGATCTAAATGTAAGTCAGCCTCAGAGTGGACATGGTTGGTCAGGAGGTATGAAATGATCAGCTAACAATTTACACTTTCACGGAATCCCTTTTCCCTGAAGGAGGATTTGAAAACGTTAATCCTCAGATAAGAAATCTGGGGCCCCAGAGGTGAAGGGAGCCACAACAAGGGGTTGAGAATTTCCCCTCCTCTGTTCTCGTCCGACTTGCTTGCCAAGTTATCCTGACGGTAAAGTGAGAAAGGGCCCATGGTTGGCAAAGAAAGAGAAGTATTGTAAAAAGACAACTGTTTTCACGTGTACTCACTGCCTCGTTTGACTGGGGCACACCTCCATGAAGCAGAGAGGCTAATTACCCTTCCCTTTTTTGGATTTGGAAGCTAAGACTCAGAGAGGTTGACCCATCTGAAGGGGGCACGAGCTGTCTGACTAAACCCTACCTCCTTTCCCCAGGGACACCGTCAAGGAGGTGGGCAGGAAGGGGGGTCTAGAGAACACCAGCTCAGAGAGCTACAGTCAGCACTCCTCATGTTTGGCATCTTCCTTTCTCTGGCAGTGCCAACACCACCTTCTCCCTCTTTCTGGGCCCCTATCTTACTCTTTCCATGCTGCCTCAGTTTCCCAGGGCCTCCACAGCCATGCTATGCTTGAGCCTACTGTAAGATCACTGCCCAAAGATGCAGCCAGCTCCCTCCTCCCTGCCCATCAGATCTGACTAGTCTCAGGTCCACTCCTCCTGTGCTTTGCTCTAAATAAATTTCACACCTTCTTACTCCAAACCCAGTTCTCTTTCGGCAACACCCCCAAAAAACATTGGCCTGAGGGAGCCCAAGAGGAGGCAGAGTTCTAGGTGGGAAGTGGGGAGCCAAGTCATGCCTTGGCCTCACCAGAGACTCGATAGGATGTAGACAATGTCGCTGTGGTGCCCCTTTGTTTCTCGATCTACAGGCTAGTGACCAAGGTGTATTCAGTTTGTGACAGTTCATTGAGCTGTGCTTTTATGATTTGTGTACTTTTCTCTACGTCCATATACACAATCAAAACTTTCCTTAAAAATCATTTTTTTAAAGATTTATTTATTTGACAGCGAGAGAGTGAGCCAGAGAGCACATATTGGAGGGTGAACAGCAGAGGGAGAGGAAGAAGCAGGCTCCCCACTGGAGCAGGGAACCTGATGTGGGACTCGATGCCAGGACCCGGGGATCATGGCCCGAGCCGAAGGCAGACGCTTAACTGACTGAACCACTCAGGCATCCCTAAAAATCATTTTAAGTAAGATAGTTAGAGGTGGGTAGTTTAATAAATGTTTATCATGATAATCCACCCTGAGATAAGGTACTACAAAAACTTAAGAAACTAATAAATGAGGGTCTCTGGGCACTAAATAGAAGTGGGTTTTTTTCTTTTTGTCTTATAAAAAATAATTGATGATAGAATGTCTTTCCTTCCCTAAGTATTTAAAATAAGATTTGGGGCACCTGGATCGCTCAGTTGGTTAAGCAACTGCCTTCGCCTCAGGTCATGATCCTGGAGTCCTGGGATCGAGTCCTGCATCGGGCTCCCTGCTTGGCGGGGAGTCTGCTTCTTCCTCTGACCCTCCCCCTTCTCATGCTCACACTCTTTCTCTCATTCTCTCTCTCTCTCTCTCTCTCTCTCTCTCAAACAAATAAATAAAATCTTAAAAAAATAAAATAAGATTCTATTGAGACATAAAACATTTTCAGGGTCATGGCCACAAGAGAAGCACACCTGCATTTTAAAAATGATTTCCTCCCTCTGCTCTTCTTTCCACAGCTTTTGTAGGTCTAGATAAGTGAACCACTCAGAACGCAAAGGTTTTTAAACCATTTTGATTGGATGTGTACTGGCAGGAGCTGGAATTTGGCAAGGAGGCTCCAGTAATCTTGGAAAGTTTCAGTACCTGGTTCTGTGTCCAATGGGCAATGACTTCCTGAGACTCCCTCCAGCTCTAGGATGCCAGAATTTTATGAGATAGAAAGAACACTTTTATGAAACAAAACAGACAAACAAACAAAATTAGAAACAAAATTCGAGAAAAGTCAAGTAATGTCCCAGGAATAAAAAGAGGACTATATATGTGTGTGTGTATATACACACACACACACACACACACATACACATACACACACACATACATGTACATATATACATACACATACACACACTTATGAATAATTAATTTCTTTTCTGGCTCTTGGTTCTCCCCCCACCCTAATGGTCAAAGTTACCTACCGGTCAGGAAGCTGAACAAAAGGTAGAACCAAACCATGGCAGATCAAATTCTAGATAAGAATTTCTGAACTGTGTTCTACCCTGAGGCTACTAATGCTAATGGTATTCACCAGATACTGAAAAAAATAGAAATGGTCCAAGAGTCAATGTAATACAAAATTTTGCATTAAGTTTATTGTGATCACATGTTCTGTTTTTTTCTGGACATTCTGGATTCTAAGTGGTTGCTTTGTTCTCTAAAATGAATTTTTCACTCAACAAATATTCATTCATTCATTCATTCATTCAACAAAACTGCTTGGCACTGGTGCTGAGCTGATTGGATAACCAAATGGGAAAAAAAATAAATCTTGACCTTTAACTGCAGAAAAAGTTAATTTGAGATGAATCATAGACCTAACTATGAAGGTAGCAATCAAGTTCCTAGAAGAAAACAAAGGTGATTATCCCTGTGAACTCAGACCAGGCAATGACTTCTTAAACAGGACATAAGAAAGCCCAAGTCCTAAGAGGCAAGATTAATAAATTACACTTTTTTAAACTTAAATAGTTCTGTTCGTCAAAAGATAACATTCAGAGAATGAAAAGAAATTTCACAGACTGTGAAAAGAAATTTCACAGACTCCCACAGACTGGGAGGAGATATTTGTAATATATATACTGGGCAAAGGACTTATACCCAGAATATGTAAGGAACTCTTACAGATCACTAAGATAAGACAACTCTCTGCAAATGGGCCAAAGACTTGAACAGACACTTCACTAAAAGGGCATCACATGGCCAATAGCATATAAAAAGTTGCTCGACATCACTAATCATCAGATAAATGTAAATTTAAATCATAATGAAATACACTCCCATTTTTTTAAATTAAAAAGACCAATAATACCAATATTGGCAAGGATGTGGAGCAACTGGAAGTCTCATATCACTGGTTGGTATACAAATTGTTATACCACTTGAGTAAGCTCTTTGGCAGTATATTTAAAGCTTAATGTGTATATATTCTGTGATCCTGCAGTTCCAATCCTGAGTATAAATCCAACATAAAAGACATGTCTATGTAGGCCTGGAGGTACAAAGCTTCAGTTATGCCCTATGAATAAGCTCTGAGGATCTAATGTACAGCATGGGGCCTATAAGTAATAATACTATATTATGTACCTGAAATTTGCAAAGGGAATTGATCTTAAGCATTTGTGCTACACATACACACACATTATCTATGCGAGGTAATCTACGTTAATTAAGTTGGTTGTGACAATCATTTTACAATGTGTATCAAAACATCGTGTATTACACCTTAAATATACACAGTTTTTATTTTTCAACTACATCCCAATGAAGTTAGAAAAAGGAGCTAGTTTGTAACAGCTTCATTCAGGATAGACAAACACATTTTTTTTTATTATGTTATGTTAGTCACCATACAGTACATTATTAGTTTTTGATGTATTGTTCCATGATTCATTGTTTGTGTATAACACCCAGTGCTCCATGCAATACATGGATACAATACCTATCACCAGGCTAACCCATCCACCCACACCCCTGCCCTCTAAAACCCTCAGTTTGTTTCCCAGAGTCCATAGTCTCTCATGGTTCCTCTTCCCCTCTGATTTCTACCCCCACTTCATTTTTCCCTTCCTTCTCCTGATATCCTCCATGCTATTCCTTATGTTCCACAAATAAGTGAAACCGTATGATAATTGACTTTTTTTGCTTGACTTACTTCACTCAGCATAATCTCCTCCAGTTCCATCCATGTTGATGCAAAAGTTGAGTAATCATCCTTTCTGATGGCTGAGTAATATCCCATTGAATATATGGACCACATCTTCTTTATCCATTTGAGGATAGACAAAAACTTGATGTAACTCAAACATCCACTAGTAGAATGAGTATATAAATTGCTGAATATTTACATAATTAAATAATATACAATGGAAAAGAATGAGCTGTTGTTACATGCAACAGAATGGATGAATATTATAGATACACTCTTAAGTGAAAGAAGCCAGATGCAAAAATGCACATCCATGTAATTCATCTACATCAAGTTCAAACCCTGGAAAATTAATATATGGCGACTGAGGTTGGAATAGTGTTCACCCTTGAGGGACACTGAGTGCAAACGGGCATGAGGAAGCTGGAGATGTTCTACATCTTCAGCTGGTTGGCAGGCACATGGGTGTACACATATGTAGAAAGTCATCATTGTGTACACACCAGTTTTGTGCATGCTACTGAATTTATACCTCAAAAAGTGAGAAAAAATCAGTCCATCTATCCTGATTTCATGTCCAATAATAGAATCACTGTGACTAGCCCTACAAGCAGGCATACTGAAATCCTATCTCATCAACGTTCCAGGAGACCTCCCCCTCCCCCAGAGAGCTCATGAGATCTTGGCAGAAACTGTTATTTCAGGCTGGGATGCAAGGAGAGGAATAGGGAAATACTGCATCTGGAAGGTAACCTTTTTCTCCACCACCCAGTAGAGGATCAGTACAAGCTCCATAATTTTTTTTTAAGATTTTATTTATTTATTTGACAGAGATCACAAGTAGGCAGAGAGGCAGGCAGAGAGAGAGAGGAGGAAGCAGGCTCCCTGCCGAGCAGAGAGCCTGATGTGGAGCTCGATCCCAGGACCCCGGGATCATGACCTGAGCCGAAGGCAGAGGCTTTAACCCACTGAGCCACCCAGGCGCCCCCATAAATGTTTTTGATAAATAACAACAGCTACTATTTGATATAAACAACACTTAACACACAGTTTGCATCGGACACTGCACTATTAGCTTCCATGTTCCTATTTAGTACTTATACAAGCCTAGAAAGCTGCTCTATCTTTAGTCTTGTCATACAGGTGAGGAAAGAGATTTATGGAGGATTGGTTAAGTTCATCGCCCAAGGCCTTACAGATAGGTGGCGAGTTGAGATCCCAACCCAGATAGATCTGAGTTTAGAACCTGGACTCTAGGCCTCTTGCTATGGGACGAGTGGGTGGTGTCCAAGCCCCTCTTGCATGTTATATAACATACGCGACATTTCCATTTCAAGCGGGGCCGAAGCTATCGCGGGTGCCCGCCTTGGCGACGGACGCCTTGAGGCCCGCGGTCCCACTAACCGCACACATGTGGTAACTGCGCCGGCCCTTTCCCCGATGGCCTCCAGGCAATCTGCTGGGGGAAAGAGGAAGGCTCCCTTGGCTCAGAAACCGTAAGTTTTTTTTTCAGACTTCGAAACACACGTCGGAGGTAGGTGTCGGGGTTTCATTCCCCAGTCCCGGAGAGAACCAACGCGAAAATCCCCAGAGAAGCAAAAGAAAAAAAGCAGGCCTGCGAGGGAGCTGGACGGAGATGGGAAGAGCTTGGGAAGAAGAGTTATATGATTGCAATGGCAGAAGAGCCTAGCGGAAAGTAGAGTCCCAGTAACTCCGAAGTTGGCGCGGGGTGGGGGTTGGGGGGGTGGTGTCAACCCAGCCCCTCTCTGTTACGCCTGCGCAGTGTTACCTCCTTGAGCACCCCCGCCCTTTCCCGCCGCGGAAGGTTTACTCGTCTCTCGGCAACCATTCACCCCAGGAGCCAATCAGAGGGCACCTTTTGCCCTGCCCTCGCCGTCAGCGCCCAGGCGGAAGGATCCCGTGGGCGCTGGCTCCGCCCCACCCCGCCCCTCGCTCCCCTGGGAGGGAAGGCTTGGGGCGGGGGTTGGGGGGGTGGGGGCGTGGTCATAGCCGTATAAGAACGGAGGGGGCGGCGGCGGGACCGCTCACTCGGTGCCGCTGCCTGGGGGCTGTAGTGACCGCGCCGCTCCTGCTGGGGGCTGCCCACGCCAAGGACCTGCCTCTGTCCTCTCCTCTTCCGCCTCCCAGGTGAGTCCTCCGCCCCCTCCCCTGAAGGTGCTAAGATGCGGCGGCCCCAGAGAGCCGCGCGCTCTGCCTTCGGGGGTATGTCTCCGCCGAGCGGAGCTCACGTCCTCTCAGAGCCGGGTGGGGAGCCAGAGGGGAGGTACGCACAGGTGCCGGGCCGCGGTGCTCCCTTCCCTTCCCGCGGCGACACCCCCACACGCATCCCCCGCCCCCGAGGGCCAGGCGAGATGCCCCGAGAGGGAGCTACAACTTTCCAGAGACTTCGGCTGGGGCTTGGCAAACTTGGGCGAGTTCCTGCTCCGCGCGTCCCGCGGGGCTGCGCGCTGGCCGGCGCGGGCGGAGCGGCAGAAGAGCGAGTGATGGGGGCCTTCGGCCCGGTCCCGGACTGACCGCGCCCCCGCCGCTTCTTCCTTGCTTGCGCTCCCGCGGGCACGCACACCTCCGCAGGCCAGCGGAGCCCGAATTCGAATGCGGCGGTTTCGGGAGACGCAGTTGGAGACGCAGCGGTCAGGGGCTCCTATAAGGCCGGGGAGGGGAGGGGCGCTTCCTCGGCTCGGCGCCAAGCCCTGGGTTTTGAGGTCAGGGCGGGGATCCCCAACTTTCTGTGGACTCACACTAGACTGTGGACACCGTAGCTGCAAAGTGGTCCAAGCGAGTGACTTCCGCGCGCTGCACTGCTCTTGGAAACTTCTTGGGAATACAGTGCCCGGTTCCTCCCCCTTTAGGAATGAAACTGGCTTACCGTGTAGACTAAAAGCCTTGACAGTGAGTTGGCTGGGCTAACGGTGCCGCGGGTGGCTGCCCTACGTCTCAGAGGTGGGAGGGGAGGAGGAGGAGGGTGACGAACCTGACCGGTACAGGTTGGTAGCCTGTACCCCTAAACACAGGACGCAGATAGGAGAGAAAACAAAACTGCGCTACCTCAAGTAAGGGAGGACTTCCGGAGTTTCTCTGGAGAAGGAGAGCTCGCCCATCCCGGCTAGAACCAACTGATAGATAAGGCTGGACCTCGCGGGAGGGATCAGATCAGTCCTCTTTCCCTCTTTTCTCCTGGAAAAAAGGCTTCTGCAGGGCTAAGTCCCTGTCTTAGGTAGCAATCTGCTACCTTTTAAACTTTTTTTTTTTTTTTTTTTAATGGAGTTGTAACATGCAAGCCATGGAGTGCTTTACAGTTCTCTTATTACAGTCAGCGTTTATCAAGACTGTTGTAATCATCGGTATTGTGACAGTTGGTATTCAGGATATTTGGTAGATGGGTCAGGAACCTGAACCTCCCCAAGAAATAAAGTAAAGATTATTAAATTCTTCTAAAGTAGACTCCAGGCTTGGCCCAGCTGCCCTTCAAGGGGGTGGGGAGGGGTGGAGGATGAGAGTGGCCATTGTTGGCTACACTAACATTTCCACGGGAGTAACTTGGCAAGGAAGCCCACAAGGAAGCAAGCCAGGCAGCCTGGGGCTGCTTGGGTGTGTGGGGTGGGGGGAAGAGGGTAGGAGCGCTTACCAAGAACTGTGCTGTGTCTTAAATCCCCAAAGGTATTATTGAGGGAGTGAGACCCACTCATGAGACCCTGCCATGGAAGGGGGTGGGTGGGGACTAGAGAATGCTGACTTTTCTCTTCGCTTTCAGGGAGGCAGTCTGGCTGGACCAGCAGGGGTTCTGTCCTTTGACATTCTTGTTTGTGAAGATGGAAAACTTAATATCTCTGGAGTCAAGCTTTTACTTGAGATAACTGAAACCTTGTGTCTTAAGGTATATCCATGTCTTTAGACTACATTTATACTCAATAAGGACTTTTTTAGAGAGAAGGCTTGGTATATTATATATAATTGTTCAGGTAGCTGTAGGGTGAGTCTCAGTAACATAATGTGAAAGTGAAGTTAAAAAAAAAAGCCCCACTTTTTTTTTCCTCCTCTTAGCCAGGAGGCCTCTAAATTGTTACCCAAAACAATGGTCCCTCATTTCATGACAGTGTCTGTACCTAGAGCTTACTGCTGTACTCTCTATGTGGGGTTTCTTCCACAATACCTCCCTTGCATCCAGAGATTAAGGTGGGGTATCTCTGAAGGTAAGGGCGTGGATCTTGCCTGTTTGTCAGATGGAGTGTGACTTAGCCGACCACCAGCGGATCTCCCTCATTGGTTTGCTCACCTGTGCTATGAGTCCAGCAGCCCACGGAGATCCCATCCTGGGTTATAGAACCCCTCACCCTTGCATTTCCCAGTATGCCCCACTTAGCCTACAGCCTCCAGTGTTCAAGGCCAGGGCAAATTGCACACATCTTGCACTACCCATCAAAGAACAGAGAAGTCCTCGTACTTCTGAAAATCCAAGGAACTGCCTAGCCATAAAGATAATGCAGAGTGGACTGTGGTGCCCTTGTTCTCCCAGTGCTGGTAATCGGACACATTTGCTACAAAGTTAGAAAATGACATGGTTTTTTAAACTGCTCAAGTAAGTAGTACCTTGTCTTCATCTTTCATTTCTGATCTATTGTGCGCCTGGGACAGGTCACCAGAGAATGACAAGCCAAGAGCTCTGAGTGGTAAATCTTTTTTGTATTCCCAAGAGAAGTTGTGGAAGCCCAAGCCTAGTTTCATGAATTTAAGCTAAACTTGGGTTGTTGTTTGAGTTTCTTGGTCTCGTGCCAGATCTCTGGGCTGTGTGCGTTACTGTGTGTGTGTGTGTGTGTGTTTAGGGGTTAAAGGGAAGAAAGGCAGAATCTGAGGGGTTACTGATGAAACATTACTCTGGTTTGATAAGGTCTGTTGCTTTTTTTGTGATGTCACTGACGTACACAGGGCAATACAGAAAAATGTGTTGTGCCATCCTGGTGTTTTGGCCATGGCCCGGCAAGCTGGCATAAGCTATATTATGATGAGGCAGCTTACGTGTTTAAACAAGCCAGTTGGGTCCGGCAGTAGAGCTGATCTCTTGTGATGCTTCCCAGACTTCTGGTCGCAAGCCTTTTGATCCTTTGACTGCATGCATTAGAAAGAAGCTCATATTTGGAATTTAAGTGGTTTAGATGAAACCTCTTTGCATAACCCAGCTATGTAGGAAAGAGCCTTATGAACTGTTTAGAATCAATAGACTTTGTACAGCTGGGCCCCTCTAGGCTGCCCTAGAACTGTTTGCAGAACTTCTTGGAACAACAGGGAAAAAGGAATATGAAGAAGTAATTGCCGATGTTAAGTTACTCCATGTTGGAGATTTTTTTAGTCTCGGCGGAGCCTTTTGGAGGCTTGGTCACTAAGCTGCATCAAGTATTGACCTCTTGGATGACTGTGATTGAGTCAGTAGTTAAGTGCTTCCCAGGCAGCAGTTGGTGCCAGGTGCCGAGGAGGCCAAGGCAGTGAGTGGTATGTAAAAAGGCCCGTGGAAGCACTCTGGAGCCGGGACAGCTTCCTAACGTGTGGGCAGTCGGGTTTTGCTTGTTTGTCTTAGTCTTCCTGTGAGCCCCAGGAAGGCAGGGCTCGGTGCTCCCTGCTGAATCCCTGGCGCCCTGAGCGGGGCCTGGGGCACAGAAGGTGCTCCTGTGAATTGGATACAGTTCTCTGCTGGCTTCAGCTGCCAGTCCTCTGAGCAAGGGAAGTCTCCTTTAGGTGGATTCATTCTGGTGGGCCTAAAAGCCTGGGAGCTTTTTGGCTGGGAAGGTCCCAGCCTAAGATGTCGGCTGTTTTCTGGGCCTTTTTCTAAATGGTGGCCTCCGTTTGGTAGGTCTGGAGCCGAGGGGCCGAGCCTGCAAATTGGCCAGCAGCTGAAGCTCCTTAAGCCCAGCTCCAGCCCTGCTCTCTTCCAGCATTCCCCATCCTGCTCTTCCTGCCCCTCCACTCCAACCCCAGCCTCACATGGCTCGCTCAGCCTTTCTCTCTCCAGTTCACTCAGCTGCTGGTTCTGCTGATCTTTTATCTTTTTCGCTTTTTGTTTCCCACTGCCATCACTGACCTGGTTCAGGGGCCTGTTGACAGCAGCTCCATGAGAGCAGCACGGGGCTCTTCTCCTGCCCCTGGCCAATTCCACATCCCATGCCCCTTAAACACCACCTGAAGAACTCCCGGAAACTGCCCATCCCTCCAGAAGCCAAGCTTCTTTTCAGGACCTGTCCCCTTCAAGACCTTCTCTTCATTCTCTACCTCCCCTGGACGAGTCTTCCTGACCACCTTCCTTTGCCTCACAAAATTCATACTCAAATGTTGGCACAAATCACTGCTCTTCCTTCCTTACCAGACTAGGTTTTGACCCAGCTTTACATCCTTCTGAGGTCACCCCATCTGCAGGTCCCCCATATCTCATTACCTATCTCCTTTTTTTGTTTTAAAAATTTTATTTATTTGACAGAAAGTGAGATATCACAAGTAGGCAGAGAGGCACACAGAAGGAAGGGGGAAGTAGGCTCCCCACTGAGCAGAGAGCCCAACGAAGGGCTCAATCCTAGGACCCTGAGATCATGACCCCAGCCAAAGGCAGAGGCTTAACCCACTGAGCCACCCAGGCGCCCCTAATTACCCACCTCTTCACGGTTCTGCCATGTACCTTGTTTTCTGTTTCTACTTTCAAATCTTCCAGTGGATGAACACACAAAGTCCCATATCTGTCTCCATATTCACTCTCTGTGGGCCCATTTTGAGAAGAAAATCATCCACAAGTCTTGAACTGCATCCACTCCCTCATGTTGCCGTGTGGTTCTCTCCCCTGGCTTAGCCTTACCCGACGAGGGTGGGAGAAAGGGTCATCCTCCCCCTTGCCTGGCTGTCTGCACCCTACCCCCAAACACACCCTGTTTATCCCTGACTTGTGCCTATGGCCAAGGAGGTGGGCACTGCAGCCGATGGACCCTGTGTGGTCTTGGCCAGTCAGGGCTCTCACATGGAGGCAGTGGCCAGGTGCCGTGGTAGGAAGAATGCAGATCCAGGAGGAGAGATGAAGTGGACATAGAGTGAGCGTGTACCCCGAGTCCAGGCCCTGGTTGGGCTTGCTCAGCTGGGACCTAGTGTCCCAGGGCTCTCCTGGTCTCTAGCTTCCCTCCTCCCTGCCTCTGTGGCCGTCTTGGGCTGTGAGGATATGCCCCCACCTCTTCAGGCTTTGGTTTCCTCATTGTTATAAGGCCAGTGGACTGGTGCCATCCAGGAGAAATAGGAGAGTCCCAGTTAAATTCCTAGCAGTTATCCCATTGAAGAGTAAAAATAAACAGGTGAAACTCATTTTAATAATCTTATTTAAGCCCTCATAGCAAATGTTAGCCTCTCCTATATAATCAATATAACAAAAGGATTAAGGAGATACTTCGCTTTTTCTTTTCTCCCCCTCCTACTGAGTTCTTGAAATCCAGAGTGTATTCCATGTTCACAGCATGTCTCCATGGTCTCAGTGTGGACTTGGCCCGTGTCGAGTGCTTAAGGGCCATGCGAAGCTTGTGGCTACAGTACTAGCATGGGTCCAGACCAGCTGCCCAGTGGCTCACTCTGCGGTTCTGATTCTGCGTGAGTGGGAGGCAAGCGTTAGTGGCAGCAGGTTATGGAAGAAGAGCATGAGTCTGGGCAGAGGTCTTTGTCTCTTGCTTACTGACGGGTCGTCAGCTCCTAAAACAGCAACGGGAACATAGTAGGGACTCAGATATCAGAAAGATCGAAAGGAAATTCTGTCATTGTGACCAACTTACTGCTAAGCATTCACCCTGTGAGTCAGGCCTGCCACTAAAACACAGGATATTTGATTCCTTTTCTGGTGCTCACTCTTACGTTTTTCTCTACTTTCATAGAGCATAATCACCAGGTAATAGAATTTCAAAGAATTGCAGATGAAATCTTTTGACACCGGCAGGGGGCCAGGGCTCAAGCAACTTATCAACAATTAAAATATATCAACAACTGAAATTTGAACATGCAAGAAGAAGAAACTTTCAAGTAACAGGTGTCTGTGAGCTGCCAAATGACAGCAACGCATGACTTGGCATGCTAATTTCGTGATAATTATTCCTAGAGGACCGAATCTGTGACCTGCACAGCTCTACACATGTAGGAATACCAAACACAGGGAGACTTGGCTGCCCTGGCGCAGCTGGTACAGAAATAGGACAGAAATAGGTACCTCATGGTCTTGCCCCTTCACTTAGACATATGTGACTGGGGTGTGTGTGTGTGTGTCTCAAGTGTGATAAGTGCTATACTTGAGCTTGGCCCTTTCCTGATAAGGCCCAGGGATGCTGCTAGGGATGGGACAGCAAGCTGAGGCCCGCCTTGTGGACATCTGATGCCTGCTCCAAGTTCTAAGCCAGAGGGTTAGGTGGTATGTGACCCTTGATAGACCCTGGGGGCCGGCAGCCCTTAGACCCTGTGGACTGTACGGAAATTTAGCCATCCTTACAGTAAATACCCTCCTAGGAATCGTTCTATTTTTCTCAGTCTCGTCAGTCTCAAAAATGGTGGGGGCCGGCTCTGACGATCTCTTTACATGAGTCAGACCAGTAACATCTCTGATTTAGAAAGAGGTTATTTCGTAGGAGGAAGTGGGGCACCAAATTGCAACAGGGATTCTTTCCAGTTCAAGTGGTGTATGTAGCACTTAATATTGCTGACACTCTGGAAAAATCAGGACTTCAGTGCTTAGCTTCCATCTAAAGATGCCCGTGTGGTGACCTGGTTAATGTTTACACTTGCGACGATTTCAAGGTATTCCTTTAAGCTTGTGTACTTCTGCGGTGCCCCGTTACGGCATCTGGGCCCATGTTTTGATTCTGTTTCATGCTGTTTGGCAGCCCCAGCATGAGCTCTTCCAGTGTTATCTCTCCAGCCACACTTGCTCAAGCATCCTATTTTGAAAGACGAGAAAGTGTTTTCTGTTTGGAGTTCTTGCAGGGCGGGTGTCTGCGGACAGAGCCCAATCTCTGATAACCATTAAGACTGTCTGTGGGCATCCGTGGGAAGTGAGAACTGGGGAGGGCCCCTTGAACTCAAAGCTGGCTGCAAAGCCTGGCGGCCCTGGGTTCTGGTGGCCCGCTTCTGCTTCAATCCGGGGTATCCCGTTCCTTCAGCTACCGTGGCAACCCAGCTGCCATGGGAATCACACCAGGTTTAGGGGCTGTGGCGCATGTGGTTATTCAGTGGCCGGGACACTCCTGATAACCCTGAGAAAATAGCTTGAGACCTCCAGCTGGACGTTCCCAAGCAGAGAGTAGGAACAGGCCAGCTGTGGGATCTCTGGTGTCACTGACTCAGGACTGTCTTCTTTGGGCAGAGCTCTGTGGCACGGTGCTGTTGTTTCTTTGAACGGAGGCAGAGTGTATTTGCGGGTGTTAGAAAAAGCTAACATGCAATATATGTTATTGGCCTTTTAATAAACAAGGCATTATTTAATCTGGTTCTATTGCCCTGGGCTGCCTGCTAATGCAAACTCTCGCATGGACATTCATGTGAAACTTAGATGTGTGTCTCCGTTATCCATACCATTTTCATACGTTTGGAGGCAGGGGAGTCTCCAGAATGTGGCCTCCTCCCTGGCGTGGGGGCTGGGCCCTGGCGAGGGGCTGACTGCTGGCAGACAGAGCCTTCCTCAGGCTGCCCCCTGGTCCTCTGTAACTCCTGGCCTTCCCCATGCATTCGAGGATGGAGGGAGGACTTCTCTCCAGAAAGCCACATCTAGATTGGAGCCTGGTCTTTCTCCTTGCTGCCCACTGGTCTGCTCCTGCATTTATCAAGTCCCTGGTCCTGCTGGGTGCCCAGTTTGTTTCTCGAGGACATAGGCATCTCAAGGGCCAAACTCTGTGCCATCGGGTAGCAGGTGTGCAGGCTCGGGTTGAGCATGTGCGTGTTTGTCAGGCTGTGCCAGGCGGTCCTGTGTTCGGCTCTGTTCCAGCTCCCTTTCCCGAGCCCGCCTGAGGGGTGCCCATCCCTGCTTGCAAGCTTACCTACCTTCTTTCTGCAGTCCCAGTTGGGTTATCAGTTTCTAGGATCTAGAAAGCTGCCCTCTTGTCTGCAGAGTGTCCTGTTCTGTTGCTTTATCAGCAGATCAACACTGCCGATCTTCCAGCCAGCAAAGCGCATCCCTGCAGCTGTCCCCGCACTCTCTGAGAACCGCTGCCTGGCAGCCTGGCTGGCATCCAGCCACTCCGTCCAAGGGAGCAACCTGGGCCTTCACCTTCCAGCCCTTGCTCTTTTAAAACAAACCCGAGCGTAATGAGCATTTCTGTACAAAATTACCTTCCATTCTGCTGGATTCCAGCCAGATCCAGCTATGGATCCTCGAAGCCATGATAATCCTGAGGGGGAGGGTCTCTGTGCTAACAGCTGTGAGGTACTCACGCTTGGGACTGCTTCTGCCTTGCCTCCGGCACCTGCCATCTAGCCTGCCTCACTTGGGGGCCTTAGCGCATCTAGCCACCTGCCTTCCTATCCCGCCATCCTATAAAAAACCTCCTTACCTTTCGGGGCGCCTGGGTGGCTCAGTGGGTTAAAGCCTCTGCCTTCGGCTCAGGTCATGATCCCAGGGTCCTGGGATTGAGCCCCGCATCAGGTTCTCTGCTCAGCAGGGAGCCTGCTTCCTCCTCTCTCTCTGTCTGCCTCTCTGCCTACTTGTGATCTCTGTCTGTCAAATAAACAAATAAAATCTTTAAAAAAAAAAAAAAAAAAAACCTCCTTACCTTTCACCTCTTTCCCTCCACTTATTGCTGGCTAGTTTTTACAACTACCAGAGCAGCTAGCTTCTCTTCCAACACACCCCAACACTTGCACCCAAACTATCCACCCCCTAGAAAGCCCTTCAGTCCCATTTGTGCCACTTCCCAGCAGGGCATCCTTGGACAGTTAACAACCTCTTTGTTCCCCAGTACCCTTTCCTGTCAAGCAGGGATAATAGTAGCATTGGTTGATCCAGGTAAAGCTGGATCAGATAGAGTTTGGTGGTTCATGTTAGGGCCCCTGGCTAGACCTTGAGTCACATTTGGTCTGTCCCCTCAGGAAGAGGGCCTGGAGGGCTAGGAACCTGCTGGCACCTGCTGGAGCTTCTGAGGTAGGCAGGCATTGGTTTCTGAGTAGATAGTGTTGGTAAGATGTTTATGTTATGAAACAGCCGATGTGCCTCCCCATTGAGAACTAGGATTTCCCAAACCATGGGCAATGAATTGCCTTTTCTGGTGCTTCTCTGAGAGGCACCTCTAAAGACACCTTGGGCGTCCTCGAGGATGAACGCTGACTCATGTCCTTTGCTCAGCTGGAATCTTCTCTAACGTGGGCTGTGAAGGGTGATTGGTTCAAGCTTTGCTGCTCTCCCTGTATGTGATGGGGATAAAGTGTCACTGTTATGGGGTAACTTTCTCCTTTTTCTGGGTAGGACAAATACAGTCTCTGTTTTAGAGGAGATCACTGTCGTCGCAGCAAGAACTGGTGATCTCAGGGCACCTGGGGCTTGTGACAGGAGACTCTGCCCTCTCCCCTCCTCCCACCCTGCCAGTGGCCGAGCGAGTTCGGTGGGAACTGTTGCCAGTTCCAAGTGTTTGAAATTGGCTCCAGAGTTGAGGATCCAGGGGTCAATTCACTTATATCTTTTCTGATCCTTATTCCTTAATTTGTGCAAAAGGGACAGTTGTAGCTTCCTCAGAGTGCTTGTGAGGATGAAACGGGAATGGACGTGAAGGGGCTTATGCTATATACCCTTTCTTTTGCACACACATCTGCACCTTCATTTTACCAGAACAGTAAGGCCCAGAGTTGTGGCTCTCATTCACCTGGGTTGCTGAAAGAATTGGTAGGCTCGAAGAGTATGGTGTGTGTGTCACCCTCCTTCACTTCTGCTTAAACTCTCCAGGTTTTTATGTGCAATAAGTAGTTTTTTCCCCCGCTGAAAATGCCCTCTGTGGGATACTGGAAGGGGAAGACTTTGTGTGGAAGATGCCTGCCTCAGGTGCGTGGGTCCCCTGTCAGCCCAGAGCTAGGGACAGCAAGTGTCTTTGTTGTGGATACACACCACCTGTAGTCTGTCACCAGGCTTAATCCATTGCCCACGGCTGGGTCTCTTACCTTGAGCCTCAGAAGTGTTCCTAGGAAAGTCCAGGCTTTTGAGGTAACATCCAGTAACCGTAAAAGGAAATGTCATCAAAGGAATGTTGAAATGTGTTCGAGTTTCTTTTGTATTCTTAAACCCCAGCAGAGTCAGAGGAAGAGGGTGGTGCTCAGTTGTCTCTGGAGAGGATGGAGGGCTGCCACAGCTGAGAGCCTCCGTTCACACCTCAGCATTTCCATGAAAGCTCTGGGACAGTAGCTTCTAGAGCTTTCTTGTGAAATACCGCAGACTGAGACTTACATACACATTGTCCTTAACTTCGCAGGTGGACATTTCCACAGGTACTGAGAACTCTTTGGACAGTGTCTATATCTAATACCTGGCACAAATAGGAATCAGTGTTGATCTGACCTAAGCCCTTGACCTTAAGATCCAGAAGTATTACATGGGCTCTTCAAGCTCATCTTCAGCTTGTCTGCCTGTCTGTCCAGCTGGCCCACCTTGAGTCCCCTCATGCTTTCATAGCCTCTGTCACTCTTATTTCTGGGCTCTAGACAAGCTAAGAAGCAGGACCAGAAATAGCTTTCTCTTTCTCTTTCTTTCTTTTTTTTTTTTTTTTTTCTATTTTCTTTTCAGTTAGGGCTTAATCATAGGTTTTCAGATCAACCTGCCTTTGAGGGCCTCGGTCCCAGGCCATGGGAATCAAAGGTAAGTTAGACGTGAACTTGTCCTTAGGGAGCATGGTTTATTCTTCTTTGGGCTTGGTCAGTCTTTTCTTCTCCCCTTTTTCTGCCATTCCTGCAAACCTGTCTTCTTTCAATGTGCACATTCTAGCCTTCTGCTGAGGCCAGATGATAGAAGAAAAGGGAATTCAGGGGGCACCTGCAGTGGTTAGTCGTCATGAGTCCAACTTTTTAGGAGATTAAATACTTGAGCTGAGTAGACAGATGGTCATCCTCACTTGTAAAATGGTGCCTGAATTTCCAAATCAGTAAGAAATCCTGGTTCCTACCTTGCCCAGTTTCTGCTGTGCAAAATAAAATGAATCCACTTGTCAGGCAGTTAAAGGAAAATCAAACACTAGTTTGAATTTACCAGGCTTCACATTAATTTTGTTTTCTAGTCATCATTTTGTTACTTCTGCTAACTAGAATTTGTCTTTGACCTGGGCCTTTCTTGAGTTGAGAATGTGTTCCACAGGATTCTTTTATATGCAGATTATAACGTTGTTGATCTCAAGTGGTTAATTAAAACTCCAACTGTTACACTAAGCTCTGGTGTGTTATCTAAGCCCTCAGGGCCTATGACTTGGATTTATTCTAGCAATACCAGTGTTTGTTGGAGTCACTAAAAAAAAATATGTACTCTTGATATTTGGAATTGTTTGGATGGGCGAGAGAGAACAAAGAATTCCTTTGTAATCATCATCAGTAACTTATTTGGGGCCCTTCTAATGGGCTAAGCGCTATGAACCCAGCCTAAATTTGAGCCTTCAGTAGCTTGAGCTCTTCCATATCTAAGACATAGTAAACTGGAAGAATTAAGAACTATACGACAAGATTTCTCATTTGTCATGTTCTACAACATGCTTTTATATGAGCTACCTTTTTCTAAAAGTGAACTCAATTGTTCATATGATTATCAGAAGGAGTTGGTACCCAAGAGGCCAAACACAGGCATCCTAGGTTCCTGGTGAAGTGCTGACTGCATTTATTAAGTTTTTTGCAATTGTAGCCAGTTATCAACATATCAGCACCACGAGGGTCACTACCATATGTCTGAACTGAGAAATAGCCATTCCTATAAACCTACAAAAAACCACTTTGGGATAACAAACATAGGGTCTAGATTAGACGGATTATCCGTTATTTTCAAAGTCTGGAGGATTTTTGACAGACAGTGGACATATTTTATTAAACAGTAGAGAAGTAGAAACTTGACCAAAAGCCATTCTAGGGGAAAAACAGGGACCAGTCCCTCCTCCCCGCCTACCCCCTAGAGATCCACATGGAAGTCTCAGAGGGGAAGCTTCTATGTTTATTTGATTTGGGGACAAAGAGTTGGGGGGGAGTGATAGGAAAGGCATTGAAAGAACTAAATAAGGCAGCAGATGAGTTAGAAGGCTTGTGGAGGGGAGGTTTTCAGACATGTTTCATAAGATTTTAACTATTTTCAATTAATATTAATATAGGTTCTCAATTCAGAAAGGATAATGTAAGTTTCCTTTGTCCCATCTCCCAGTCTAGAGGGGGTATTTGGTATAGGTTGAAATACTTGTGTTTCCTTCCAGAAATCTGTATAAATGTACAAGCATGGGTTTGTGCTTTTACACAAGCAGTGTTGGTTTTCTATGAATAAATCTCGATTAGCATTTCCCATTCTCACAGATAGAGAGCTGCCTCCATTCTTTGGGACAACTCCATGCAATCGTATACTGTTGTACACATGCATTAAGTCATTCACCTTTCACCGATGACTCTGTAGCTTTACAAATAATTCTCCAGTGACTAGCTGTGTGCATACTTGCAAGTATACCTGGAGGATAAAATCAGAAGTAGACTTCTTCAAAGTAGAATTGATATAAAGAGTACATTCACTTAAAATTGAGAGTCCCACACTGTTCTTTAGAGAGAACCCATGGGCAGTGTGCCAACGGGTGTCTGCTTCTTGATCGCTGCCATTCTGATAGGTAAGAATGATTCGGTGAAGTTTTAATATGCACATCCCTTAAGGTAAGGTTGAATGTGTTATGTATCTGAGCCACTGTTCATATATTTTTCCCCTTCTTCTGTTGGGATGCTGGTCTTTCTGACTTGTAGGAGCTCATTCTTCATTATTAAGATAAGTACTTTGCCTCATGCTACAAATAGTTTCCTAGTGTTGTCTTTCTGCCTTCTTTATGGTATTTTTACCATGTAGATATTTTTATTTTTCTGTATCAAAAGTTTGACTTTTATGTTTTATGTGATTCAGAAAAGACTGCCTGCTCTTCATTTGTATATATAAATTCCATGTTTCCCCAGGACTCTTAGGGTTTTTCCTCTTATGCTTAAGTCTTTAATTCATTCATCTAGATCTTAGTTTGGCACAAGACAAGGAGCCGTCTTGTTTATTTTTTTAAATGGAGATCACTATCTACATGTCTAAACTTTTTGTCTCTACTATTTTGAAATGCCTCCATTATTATATATGAAATCCCCCATGTATTAGATTTTATTTCTAGATTTTAAAAATTCTGTTCCAACAGTCTGTCTTTTTGTACCAATACCATGCTGTTTCAATTATTTTGGCTTCATAATATCTCTTATGGGGCTAATATGTACATCATTCTTGTTTCTCATAACTTTTCTGGCCATTCCTGCCCTTCCTCCCATATGAACCTTACAGATTTTCAATCTAAAACAGATTCTAACTTTGAACCTACTACAAGTTTAGAGATTCGAAAATATATGAAAGGTCTTGTGCTCTGGTCATCTTCTCGCCCCACTCCATCCCTGGAGAAGGAATGATAGCTTCCATCACATTCTCACTGGTATTAAATGTTCCTCCTCTAAGAACTACTGTTCTAAAGGTGGGAATAGTTCTGACTTTAATTTTTTTTTCCTGACTTTAATTTTAAAACTTTTTTTTTCCCTTCACAACTCCTTTATTTTTTTTTTAAAGATTTTATTTATTTATTTGACAGAGAGAGAGAGATCACAAGTAGGCAGAGAGGCCGGCAGAGAGAGGGGGAAGCAGGCACCCTGCTGAGTAGAGAGCCTGACGCGGGGCTCAATCCCAGGACCCTGAGATCATGACCGGAGCTGAAGGCAGAGGCTTAACCCACTGAGCCACCCAGGCACCCCTCTCACAACTCCTTAAAAAAAAAAAAAAAGATATGAGTCAAAAGTCATTCCTATAGTTATTTTCTTCTGCAGCGTTACTGAGGTTCTTCCGAGAGATACTCCTAAAATTAATTGTTCTTTCTCTTCCAAGTATTGATTCAATTGCTACTGCTCTGTCACTGTGACTTCTCACACCTGTATTGTAAATACGAGATTTGGTAGCATAATGTCAGGTGGTACACAGGGAGAGAAGGTTGTGTTCTTATGGGGAGATCAACATGCCTGATAGAAAGCTGTGTCACTGAATCATAGATAGTTTAGTTGTATCTCAAGACAAAGCTAGAGCCATACCTCTTTGCAGTCATTGGGACTTAATTGTGCAGTGCCCTGTGTAATAGGCACAGTGTACCGTATGTTGATCATAAAAGGGCCTACAAAGAACCAAATGTACATAGAGCACATTAAAAAGATGTTCTAAGTCTGACTTGAAGCCAAATGCTCGCCACAGTGAGCATGAAGTATTCTGCCACAAATTTTGCTTGTTATCCTTACCCTAGGCATGCTTTGGTAGAATGATCTAGAGAGCCTAGAGCTTTTTAACACTGTCCAAACAGGTTTGAAAGGAAACTTATCTGCCCCTTGGCAAGCATTTTTCCATAGCAAGCATGGGAGGGCTCAGCCCAAGATTGTTCTTCCTAGAGCCTACTGGGATCATGTGACCACCCTTCCTGTTGCTGGCCAAGCACATTCATCCCTTCAGCCTCCCTAAAGGGAGCCTGTGCTCTTGCTTGAGGGGTACCTGATGGCCATACTGGACAGTTTGCTAGGTCTTGGTTGCACGTTGCCTTCTGGCCCTCAATCCCAGCCCAGAGCTCATGTTGCCTTTGTGTCAGCTTATGTCCCCTCTTCATGTGTTCACTTATGAGTGAACTCTTCTGTGGCCTTCTTGTTCACCCTAATCAAGGGACACTCCTTTCTTCTACCTTTTATATTCCATTTTCTTTGTACCACACACTGCCTTTTATTGCTACATTGTGTTCTCACCCACTTTCTTAACTTCCAGCTCCTAGAAAGCTTGTCTGGGGATGTCCAGTGGTGCCCCCCAACACTGACTGACAACCATCACCATCACTGTGAGCGATTATGTCAGGCGAGGATCTCTGGGAGCAGTGCAAAACTTAAAACCCGAGTTGGAACCGCAGGATGGTGATGGGGGTTGTGTGTTCAAGGGCAGCGGTTTCCAAACAGTGGAACTGCAGTAGTGGTTGGGGATGGGTTTTGTGTGTGCCTAGCCAGTCAGGAAGGCTGGCTAGCGGCAAGACTCTGTGCTCACACCAAAGTGTGAGGATAGCACCTTGACATTTTATTTTGGCTCTTAACATCTGTCTAGCTCATGTTTGACCCACGTGGATCCACAAGCACCTTGACTTTCTAATACGGCAGTGTTTGTTTTTACATATTAGGATTTCCAGGGATCTGTTGTATTTTATTTTCTGAAACGTATCACTTGGTTGAAAATTACTTCGGTAGCTATGGCTCTGGCAAGTGAAGTGTGAGACGGGATGTTTTTCTCCTAGTACTGAGAGCTCTCTTGATTGTCCTTAGGTAGCCTTGAGGTGTACTAGATTTCAAAATACAGTGAAAAGATCGCACTGCCCTGAGGAAGTTTTCCATGTCCCATGGAGGGCCCTCTTTGCTGGCAGAACTGTTGCACCACAGAGCTGACCCACGCCTGTGTTGCCAGGAATCCTGTCATCCAGACGGCTCCCTGGTGTCCCACTCTGGATACTGGAGGTGCTAGTTACAGCACCGACTGCTCCCATGAGGGAAAAGGACGTGGGGTTCTTACTAACAAGATATTAGTGCACCTGGTCTAGCAGGACTGTTCTGACTTCCTGTGCTCAGTGTGGTTGTGGCCCAGAGCTGAATCTTCCGGTCTTCATGGGGTGAAGAAAGTCTTTTCCTGGGAGGGGGGCACGGGGTGTGTGTCTTGTGTTCAGGCTGTCGGGGTGGTAGCTTAGGTATCAGCCAGTTCAAGATGTAGGTAGGCATGCAAAGGCAGGAGAGGTAATTCTGTGAAGAATGAGAATTAGCCAGACTGCTAGGCCTTCTATTGAGGAAAGTGTGTAGGTTACTTTGTTTTAGAAATCTGTGTACTTCCTTTCACACGAACCACCCTCTTGCAGACAAAACAATCAAAACAAAGAAGCCGGCCCCACATTAAACAAAATTTCGAAGCAGAGGGTGGGTTTCTGTGTATGTCGTCCTCCCTCCATGCACAAAGCCTCTCCCATCTGTGAGCTGTACCCCTCACAGCAGCACCCAACCATGGGCGCCCGTTGTCGCTTTGGGTGGGAAAATGGTCAGAGAGCCTAGAGCATCTGCCCTGGTGCTTGGCCGTGTACGAGTGAGTCCTAACTCTGTTTCTCGCCCCCTCACTTTCAGTTTCGCTGCAAGCACGCCCCCCAAGATGGCAGAGGAGAGCAGCAGTACCAGGGACTGCATGTCCTTCAGCGTGCTCAACTGGGATCAGGTGAGCCGGCTGCATGAGGTCCTGACCGAGGTCGTCCCCATCCACGGACGAGGCAACTTTCCAACCTTGGAGATAACACTGAAGGACATCGTCCAGACCGTGCGCAGCCGGCTGGAGGAGGCGGGCATCAGAGTGCAGGACGTCCGGCTGAATGGCTCCGCGGCGGGCCACGTCCTGGTCAAAGACAACGGCCTGGGTTGCAAAGACCTGGACCTGATCTTTCACGTGGCTCTTCCCACAGAGGCCGAATTTCAGCTGGTCAGGGATGTGGTGCTGTGCTCTCTTCTGAACTTCCTGCCGGAGGGCGTGAACAAGCTCAAAATCAGCCCGGTCACTCTGAAGGAGGCGTACGTGCAGAAGCTGGTTAAGGTGTGCACGGACACAGACCGCTGGAGCCTGATCTCCCTCTCCAACAAGAACGGCAGGAACGTGGAGCTCAAGTTTGTCGACTCCATCCGGCGCCAGTTTGAGTTCAGCGTGGACTCTTTTCAGATCATTCTGGACTCCCTGCTCTTCTTCTATGACTGCTCCAACAGCCCCATCTCTGAGCACGTCCACCCCACGGTGATCGGGGAGAGCATGTACGGGGACTTCGAGGAAGCCTTTGACCACCTGCAGAACAGACTGATTGCCACCAAGAACCCCGAAGAGATCAGGGGCGGGGGACTGCTCAAGTACAGCAACCTCCTGGTGCGGGACTTCCGGCCCACGGACCAGGAAGAGATCAAAACTCTCGAGCGTTACATGTGCTCCAGGTTCTTCATCGACTTCCCAGACATCCTCGAACAGCAAAGGAAGCTGGAGACCTACCTTCAAAACCACTTTGCCGAGGAAGAGAGGAGCAAGTATGACTACCTCATGATCCTTCGCAGGGTTGTGAACGAGAGCACCGTGTGCCTTATGGGGCACGAGCGGAGGCAGACCCTGAACCTCATCTCCCTCCTGGCCTTGCGCGTGCTGGCGGAACAAAACATCATCCCCAACGCCACCAACGTCACCTGTTACTACCAGCCAGCTCCCTATGTCAGTGACGGCAACTTCAACAACTACTACGTGGCCCACCCTCCAGTCACCTACAGTCAGCCGTACCCTACCTGGCTGCCCTGTAACTAAGCTTGAGACCTGAGGGCTTCCACAGTGGGAACCCCTATAGGGCAAAGGCTCTCAGGGAAGGGAGCCTCCTTCTAGGTGTAGGTGTTTGGCTTTTAAAGGGGAACTCAGCTCTGATTCTGCTCTTTTTTTCTTTGTGCACCCATTGGAATGGGTCTACAGTCTATCATGAGCCAACCCTGAAGGGACCCGTTATTCCAGTGCCACTTTGGAAAATGCTATAGGAAGGACGACCTCTCCACATCTTTCCAGGATAGACACTAACACGCCATGTCCCCAACACATGCACGGGGAGATTGGAGCTCCGTGCACTAATGGAATCTGGGAGAAAGCTTGGGCAGTGTCTCTTCTCACTCAAGCCTAGAGTAGGCTCTGTTGGCCCTCACACGGGATTCTCAGCTGTTCTATGAGAGTTGTGGTTGCAGTCTATTTTCTTGTACCGATTTTAGCCAGGCAGCAAATGGACATGAGAGTGGTCTCGTGACTTCATTTTTGTTCAAGGGACTGAATTGCTTATGTTTATCCCCTGTTAGCAGAGCTGAGGGTTTCTTTCCTGAACAAACCAAAGCTGGTAGCTGGAGAATTGAGATCTGGTTGACAGTGGTTTATGGTTTAGATGCTGTGCTCTCACGATTCCTCGTGAGATATTGCTGAGGAAAAAAAAAAAATGACCTGTGCTTGAAATGTAACTTGAAAACAAAATAAAATGTGGAACATAATGTTGAAGCAGAATTGTGGTGGTGGTGGCAGGGTGGGGGAGGGGGTGATTGTAAATAGGAAATGTGAATGTTCAGTTTTTGTTTTTTTTTTTTTCTTTAAGGAATTCTTATTGAATGACACTTTCCCTCCCCTTCCCTTAGCAGCTCATCACTTTAGTTTTGCTCTTCCTAAGACTGAGGATTGTGCTGAGTCTAGAGTCCTAGTAGTAGCCGATGTGAGAGGGTCTTCCCATGTTTTAATTGGAAACCTGTTTTGGTCACATTCCCAGTATGACAAGCTGTTTTTCTGGAGTACCGTGGCTGATTCTTTTTTGTTTGTTTTTATTTTTTCTTCAAAAAATAGTGATTTCTTCTCCAGGCTGTTTTTGGGCTGCAGATGAATTCAGGATTTTCAGTAGAAAGGAATGACCTGTGGAATGACCTGCTATTGTGGGCAGAGTTCTCTGGCTCACGATTGGTTTAGAATTGAACCCGCTGTCCCTGTGCTGTGTGCGAGGTGGAGGGTTAGGGCTCATTTGGGCTTGGTGTGCACTGGAGCTGCCAGGGCTCCTTGAATGATTAATTCTGGGGGATTTGGGGAAGTAAATGGAGAATGGTCTTCTTTATTCTGGTAGACTTGACCATACTTGTGTCTGTTGTGCACTTTAGAAGGAAAACAGTGTTAATCTCCAGTCCAAAGCAAGCTTGGTAAATGGGAGAGTTCTAGGCTACTGCTTTCCCAGTCATTCAGATAAGGAATTTTTTGTGTTTTGAAACTTTTCTGGGATCTCTTAGGAAGCATTGCTCTAGGGTATTGAGGGCAAAGGAACTCAGTATGGCCAGCCAGCTTGGTCTATAAAGTGATTTCGTCAAATCCATGCTCCTGATTTTGTCCTTTCTCCCGTGGCCAGAAAAACCCCAAGCCCTGAGTGATTGCTTTCCTGTTTCCTTGCTTTATGCAATGAAGATACCTTAAAAAAGAAAGGCTTGGCAGAAAACAAGTGGTTTCCCTTTTTCTGAAGATGGTATTTTCAGGGTTTTTTTGGGAATGTGAGGTCTTGGGTCTCTTCAAAGCAGATAGGGCGTGACTGAACCTCAGGGTCCAGCTGGTATCTGTGTTGTGTTACATTAGGTGAATAGAAACCACTTCTGTGTGTAAGTGACCGGCTCCGGTTTGCCTGTGAACCGTAGTTACATTTGAATGCTCTGGCTTTGAGTCTAGGCTAGTTCCATCCTGAGGGGGTGCCCAGCATGCTTCAGGGTTAAAAGGGGGGAATGAAGAATGAACCCTAACTTGAAAAACTATATACTCATCCATAACATTAAAAGGCTGCCATTGTGGTCTAAGGGCAACATCTTTGTGCAAAAATGACAGATCTGATTAACCAAAACTTTGAGATGTGATGAAGCCACCAACATAAGCACTTGCTAACAGAAGTCAGTATTGCTCCTACTAGAAGGCTTGAGGATCAGGGTGATGAGGCTCCAGATGACGATAGAATCAGAACCACATCAAGTAATTAAATTTCCACTTTGCCCTTGGAGTTTTTTCTGCTTTTATAGATATATATATATGTGTGTTTTTTTGTTTTTTGTTTTTTTTTTTCTTTTGCTGTTACTAGTCATCCTCTGAGGATGAAGGGAAGCCCAGAAATGGTTAGAAATTCCCAGTCAACCCCCTACCCTCCTACTCCCCACATCAGTTCTTTACCACCATTGCACCATGACCATCTTAGTGCAATCTGTTCACCTGAAGTTCTTAGCCCTGCCATTTGGGAGTTTGAAAGTAGACACGTGTTCTAGAATGTTCTACTACATCAGGGTAAAAAGCTGCACTGACCAAAGCTGAGCTTTTAAAACATCACCCTGGTCCAGTGGTGTCTCTACCTGCTCTGCAAGGCCTTTGCCGGCCTCAGAACAGATTGGATAACCTTGAATTTCAGGTGTTTGGAAATTCCAGCTGAAACCTGCCTTTCATGCTGCTCACACAAGAACCAGGTCCCCTGAACTGGTACTGAGACCTGTGGTTCCTCTTTTTTGTGTGTTGAGTAACATGAAACTTGGCAGTGGTCAAGGGCACTAAAGTTCAAGTACAAATTCTAATATAAATCTAAGCAGTCTCATTTGCTTCAGGACTCTGAAGTTCTCTAATGCTTTCTGCAAGTATGCAGCTTGTTTTCCTGGCCTGCTTCTTGGAATCCATTTGACCGGCAGTGAGATTAAAACAGTACCGTTTCCCCTCATGTTGGCAGAAAGGCACAGCCTGAATTCCTGGCCTTAGGCTTCAGTCTCACCCTTACATTTTACTTTGGCAGTAAGGCACGATTCCTCACTCAACTTCAGCTCTGAAACTAAACTCTCTATCACAGACACCTTCCAAAGAGGGTTCCTGCTAAGTCCATGTGGGCTGGGGCTTGGCCCACACCTGGGAGCACCTGGCAGCTGGGGAGGATCGGGGAGGAAAGATGCTGGGGCCCTGCTGTGTGCTGACAGATGTGGTTTGGTGTTTGAGTTCTCCCCTCTCCGCCCCCCACCTGATTTTTTTCCCCAGGGATTTGAGTCACTGCAAGCTGTGTATAAACCCATGTTTTGTGGTGACATATTAATAATCACATCGCATTAATAATCACAGTGCCCCGAATCTGCTTATCCTTCTGCCTCCCTTCGAGCACTAGCTCTTTCCCTTCATGGTAGGTTGGGATTTTAACTAGCACTGCTTTGTTAACTTTGGGAAATGGTGCCACTTGAGAGCGACTTCCTCAGTTTAGGAATACCTTCTTTCTAGTGAACTTGCTGGTACTGCTGCCTGGTTTCGGGATGCTCCTAGATTCTGGGCTCAGATATATTGCTAGTTAACCACCTGTGGGAAGAGACCCTGTAGCTCCCCAGGGCCATGATTTCCTGGGTATCAGACTGGGGCTCTCTCTGAAGGAGAACTCTTCGGTTGGATTCTGTAAGGTGAAGGACTCCCGTTTGCCAGGGTTGGAGTCCGATCCTTAATCTGGCAGAGACCAGGATGTCGCAGCTCATTCTGGAACCTACCCAAGTTTAGCCAATTACTTTCAGAGGACCAAGGGAGGATGGCTTTTAAAAGACCTGGCAACTTTTCAGGATTACTTGTGGAGACTCCTGAAGGTGAGGATCAGGAAAGAAAATGTGTTTTTGTTTTTGTTTTGTTTTGGTGAGTTTTCAATCTTGTTTACCTATCACTTTTTCAAAAATAGTTTAAGTGTAAGCTAAAGAAAATGCTTGGAGGTTTGCCTAGGCTGGTGAGAGTTGGTAAAAATTGTCATGTGTGTTTGCATAGGAAGGTGAGAAGATGGTGCACTAAAGAGGAAGTCGTTAAATAACATGGATATGTGGGCGTTTTAAAACTCAAGTCATCTGGTCTCCACCCCTCCCCCAAAGGATTCAAAAAAATAGCTGCTTTAGGAAAATTAAGAGTATTTATCCAGTCATTTCCAAATTAATAAAGATGAAAAGTAAGATACTCATTAGACTGAATTGGAAACATTTTGTTTTTCTCGATTTGCCTTTGAAATACAAATTTCTTAGTGATGCCTACAATATGTGAGGCTTCCTCTTTGGTGTGATGTCACTGACCTTCTTATGTGATGAAGGTGAAATCACTTGTCAATGCAAACTGTATTAGAAGTTGATGAAATAAAGCTTTGAGTTTGAGAAATAAAGATATATTAAAAAGAAAAAAAAAACAAAACCCAAAACCTCGCCTGTTATGGTCATTTCTCCATGTCTCCTCAACAGTGAACTCGTTTTAGGTTTCAGGAAACATTTTTCATGGTGGGGTTGGGGAGGGGTCAGTTAATAACATTCTCAGCCTTAGATATTTCTCTGAGAGATGGTGCTTTCTCTGGGGGAAGAGGTGTGTGCTCACCTTAAGGACCGTAATTCCCTTCACATCTGGGCTCTTCTCCAAGGTGCCCGACTGATTTAAACTGAGCTGGATTTATTGACCCCAGTCTCTTGGCTAATGCCTACATCAGGGGTATAGTCCTGGAATCTGCCTTCGCTGGCGTCTTGTTTGATTTGGCATTAAAGACTAGGTTCTCTTGACCTTGATCTTGGCCCCAAACCCATTTTCAATAAGAGAACCACAATAACTCAGCCTTCCTATATCCAACCGCTACCATGGCTTCTTCATGTTTTAGAAGTGTGGAAGTGATTCTGGATCTAAAACTGCTCAGGAAGGTTGGAGGGACTTTTCCTCTTCTCCCTCCCTCTGCCATCACAAGAATTGGGATGGAAACTCTTCCATCTTAGGTTTGCCTCCCAGCCCACTGCGGGGTCCTTTCCTTCCTCGGTACCGCGTGTTCTTTCTGAAATGCCCCTTGAGTTCGGCCTTTTTGGTCCTGGCTTCAGCTCCTGCCTGGGCTACTTCCTGAGTCTTGTCACTTGTCTCCCCTCCGTTTGTCTTGATCCACCCGAGGGCTCTTTCTAAAACAGACGTGCCTCTGCCCCTCGCATGCATTTCAACCTGTTTAAGACCCTGCGATGCAATGGCACCTGTTGGACTTCAGCACACACACGGAGTCCTGCAGGGCCAGCCCCAGCCTACCTCGCAGCCCTTTCCTGCCTCTGCTGGGCAGGCTTGCTTTCAGCATCAGAGCGCACATTTTATCCCATGTAGCCCAGTACACACTCGGGGCTCTTGGGGCTCTGGACGGAGCTGCCCCACCCTGGGCTTCCCCCGCTCACTGTTTCTGTTGGTGGGCTGACAGGGTTGCATCACTTCTTCCCGGCAATCGGCGATCGCAAACACCTGTCCGTTTCATTCCCCCACTGACTGCCTCCCACACAACTGGCGGCGATCTGGTGCCTCAGATGTTGAACCCGGTGTTTTCATCCCTGGAGGACTTGGCCTGAGGCCGTAGCTGCGACAAGGCTGAGTCCTGGATATGAACCTGGCTGTGTTGTAATGCCACCCTCCAGCGCCAGAAAACGCGGGAGTCCGGGCATCGTCCGGACCAATATTTACACGCAGCGCACCGTGTGTGGGAAGCGGGGGTGTTCAGTTCCCTGGAATGAGCAGTCATGTCCTGGACACTGTAACGCTATTGGTCACCAGCTCTTGACCTCCTGAACAGTCAGTACTTGCGGCTGCAGTCTTCCCACTCTGCTGTGTTCTTCCTCACTCCCCATTCCAACACCCCCGCAGGTCGACCTTCTCGTGTTCTCGTGGAACATTTCTTGTGTGGCCTCCAAGCGATGGTGGCTCAGCACTGGTGTGGTGTTTCCATCACCGCCTTGGATAACGAGAGGAGAATGTTGTTACCCTCACTTGGGTGGGATAATAACGTACTTGGCTGCAATTTGAGGTTAATGTCTATTGGAAGATGCTAGGAGCATTAATGGAGTCCGAGAGGGTTGAGCACACAACCTTTGGGAGAAGCCAAGGCCAAAGCTCCTTTCAGGAGCCTGGGTCTCAGGTAGGTCATTCCTCACCTAGCTCAGGTCGACCCAGCCCACCTGTTTGGGCCACGATGACACCACGGGCCTGTCAACTCCAGGGCTCGCTCCTCAAAGCAAATCACCATACCGGCTGTTTTTTGCTGTGGGAAGTTTCTTAAAAGTGGTCCCAGAGGAAGGCAGGAGAGGCAAGTCATCTGCCTTCTTTCAGATGCCCACCTGGGAGGGAGGGAGGAGTCTGGGGCGGGGTGTGTGTGAGGGAGAGGGACCGAGACAGCACAGCGGTGACTTCGCTCTGACTCTCCTAAACCATCTAACTCCATCCACTGTGGGCAGCGTGTGAGCCTTTGGCCCGGAAGTCTGCTGGAAACCAAAACCATGAGAAAACTGAGTGACCGTCGCTCACATTTGGCTTTAGGACTTATCAAGCACACAGTACAGAAATGTCAGCTTGTGGACCTCAAGAACCTGGGAGGGGGATCGTATTCCCACTTTACAGACAAGGAGCAGGTAGCTCTGAGCACCCTCGAGTGGCCCAAGGGGACCTACGCTGTGAGCGGTAGAGCCCGGGCTCCAATACCTGACTCCCAGGCCCCTGATCTCCCCACTGTTAGACACCCCGAAGGCGCTCCATAAACTGCCAATCACAGTGCAGATGTGAATTGTGACGCCAGTCCCCTCCCAAGGGCCGGAGAGGTGTTGAGTTGCCTGGTAATAGATTGGCTTCCACGCACAAAGGAAAGGAGTTCCGTGGACAGGCCTGCAGCGTTTCTCAGACAGCCCTGCCATTGTGAATGGGGTGGGCAGGAGACTAACTGCAGGCTCGCAAACACATTCAGGGAATATCACGGAGAGCCAGGTCTTGTGCTCAGGGATGGGAACGGCTAAGCTTACAGGGGAAAGTAAAATGTCACACACCTGGAAGAGCCATAGCCGGGCCAGGGGCATCTGCCTTCAGGGCTCAAGCTTTTAGCCCCTGTATGATATGCTATCCTGCTTTCAATGCGTATATGTCAGGGTGGCACCTGGAAAAGACACCTGGGAGCGAGTATCCCACCTTCCAACAGGAACAGCTCCAGGGTCCATGGTGAGTAAGCAACATATGAAATGGGGGCCCAAAGGACGGATTCGTTAAAAGCAAAAATTAAGTCAGCTGACTGAGTTCAAATAGGGTGCCCGTATTGGGTTGTAGCTGGCATAAAATTTTAAATTCCAATTGAAATGGAAATGAATCTCCTTATACAAGAAGCTACTTGGTAGAGAGGTATTTAAGGACTTGCACCTGGAGGGTTGGGGAGCACAGGAGAACTTATAGACAGCAGGAAACCAGCTCCCCCACCGCGATGGGACAATGCAACTGAGAAGGGAGGGGACTCTGAAAACTAATAGCAAAACCTGAAAGTGGTTCCTGGAGTCAAACACCTGTAGATTTTCATGCTCTAAATATAGTGGAAGTTGGGTCATCTTACCCTTAAGTAAACACTACAGCTAGGCAAAGACTTCAGAAAGAATCTTGACATTGGCTCATGGTAGCTGGAGGCTGGGGGAGGCAATGTGGGACAGCTGGGTAAGGCCCCCGCCACCCCCATAGGTCCACTCCATGTATCTGATGGTCCTGGTCCTTCTCTTCCCTCTCCTGGTGGTAAGGGATCCATTTCCTCGGCCTTCACATGATTAGGACTGAAGAAGAGCCCCTCTCACTCTGGCACGGGGAGCGGGGGCAGCTTTTCAGCAGGCTTCATTTCCATCCTCCTTCAGCTGCTACTGAGAGGAAAATGATTCCTTCTTTGCCTTTTGAATTTTGGCCACGGCTGAACCGGGCCCAGCCCCTATTTCAGGAAATGTCACACCAGAGGCCTGTTGTCTAAGTCCTCAGCCCCATGGGGGGATGCTTCCGGCCTCCTGCCTGAATGCCAGTTCTGGACCCAGCGGGGTGCGTGGGAACTGAGGCGAGGAGCTCCAGAGAGGCAGAAGGGCAGCGGGACAAGAGCTTTGGAGTCAGACCCAGCCTGTGCCTTGTCCTCTCCTGTGCTCTCCTAAACCACTGTCAGCCCAGCTGTCCACATAGGGAGAGGCAGGTGTTGGTGATGTTGACCTTGGAGTGGCCGAGAATTAGAGACACAAGGTACTTGACATCAAGCCCCAAGCCCAGCAGCAGTGTCCAGAGATGCTATCTGTTCCTTGATACTGTCTGCCCTCCAAGAGTTTCCAGTTTGCCTGGGGAACTGAGAGATGCTATGTGGTATTTACAGCACTAACATATGTGTGCCGTGCATTCTTTGACTCTATGGGACACCAAGAAGTGAGTTGTAACACTAGCTACACTTTACTGAAACCTACACAGCCGATTTAGGGTGTCTCTTATACTATCGTTAATGCTCATGACATTTCTACCAGGCAAGTGGCAGGCGTCTGTCCCCCTACCCCATGGAACAGACGAGGAACCAAGGCTCAGAAAGGTTGAGCGACATGCTGCAGCCCACACAGCCACAGAGTGATCTGTCAGCCCAGGCCGAACCACTTTGATACATGGAGCCAAGACGGTGTGGACCATGCCCAGCTGCTGGGCTGGGAGCCTGGGGCAGCGGCCAGCACTCTGTCCTGGCAGGCTGCCCCGTTGCCCATCGGCCCATGGGTTACAATATCATCACAATTCCCACTAGACAACCAGCTAGCCTCATTCCCGAGGTGTTTCCGGCTCACACAGTTCCCCAGAACTCCAGAAGTACTTCTCCCAGCCCTGTGCCTGGGGAGGGGTGAATAGGGAATGAAAGGTGCTGTTTTGGAGAGCTGGCATGAACTCACTGTACAATGACGTCATTTTGTCCTTTCCCAGAACAACTTCCCTGTCCCAGGAATTAGAACCTACATATGCTGCAAAGCCCCAGAACCCTCTTGCTGCAGTGCGGCGGGCTCTTTTGTAAATGTGTGACCTGCTGGTTTTGCTGGGATGTGCACATTTCCAATAATGGTGATGATAAACAAAGAGGACTTTGCATGGAAGGGGCGTTTCCTCTCTCAAAAGCTGCTGTTTCAGATGTTCCTCCACTGCCCGGGCCCCGGGGCTGGCCCACCCCCATCCCTCACTGGAGGCTGCTCCCCCAGACCCAGCACCAAACAGCCCTGGGGGAAAAGGGCAGAAACCGGGGCTCTCCCTGCTTGGGATTTCCCATGCTCACATTCTGGAGCACAGCTTTCTCTCTGCCCTGCAAGTGCCTCCTCCCCACCCAAAGAGCATTCAGTGACTTCCAGCAAGGTCAGCAGCCAGGACCTGTGGGGAGAGAGGTAGTGAGACACGCACAGCCATTTGAGATCAGCTTGGGCAAGTTTCTGATCCGGCTGTCGTGGAAACTGACTGGATAAGTAACTTCTTGGGGGAATTATGAGGCTCTTAATAGCTCAAGGGTCAGTGATCTTTTTCTGTAGAGGGCCAAATAGATAATAGTTTAGTCTCTCTCACAACCATTTAACTCTGCTGTTGCCACCGAAAAAACCCAGAACAAAGCCAAACAAAAAACCAGCGAGAGTTAATACCGTGTTCCAACAAAACTTTATTTATAAACACTGAAATTTGCATTTAATATAATTTTGATGCATCCTGAAATATCATTATGTTGATTTCCCCTTAACCACTTAAAATGTAAAATCCATTCTTACTTGCTGGCTTTTTGGAAAACAGGCGACAGGAGAGATTTGACCTGCCGGCTCCGGTTTGTGAACCCTTCTCCTAGGTGCAGGTTGTCTCACAGCAAAACACTCTTCCTCTTTTTCTCACCCCAACCCAAACATGTCTTTCAAACAGGTGGTACTGCAGACGGGCCCGTCTTGTTACCTCTTTGCCAGCTCCCTCCACCCTTTCTCATCATAGTATGGCTGTGGTTGCCTGTTGCACCTGCTAGCATTACCAGCAGTCATCACGACTGTGAAGCTGCCTGGAGGTTCTAGCCACGTGCGCATCACTGCCCTCCGGCCCCAGGTCGTCCTCTTGGCCCACCTCCCACCATACCTCTCATCCAGCAGGGGAAGCGCCTCTCCTTAGCAGAGTCACAATTTCTTCTGTGTTCCCAGAGAAGGGTGACTCCCTCCCTCGGTTCTTCATAGAGCTCCAAAATGATACAACTTCTGCTAGGAGGGCTGGTTCTGCTTATGACTCATCCCAAAGAATGTGGAACAGTTTTCTTGGGACTTTCAAGTCACGCTCCTCAGTGTTGAGCCCAATTTATCTTTCTTACCCCTACTCCCGTAAGACCCCAAGCTGCTCCCCTAAGCCAAAGGCAAGCCTTTTGTCCTGGTGTCCTGGGGGCTGATTCCCAGACTCTCGAGACCTTCACCACTTCTCACAGGGGGCCTTGGGACTCTTTGAAAGTGAAGTGGCCAGCTATACCCCAAGTCTGGGTACGTCCAGCAGGGTCTGTCCCACCTTGCTCAGATCTCCCTGCCCCAGAGGCTCAGCGTCTGCCCCTGCAGCAGGCAACAGGCTGTCACAGGTTTGGAGAAATGATGGCCTGACACACCAAATCCTCAAGAAGGATGGAGGTCCCAAATGAAAAAAAAAAAATCAGTGTTGTCCCTAATGAGTTTAGAAGGGATAGGGAGGGCACTAATGAAATAAGTGTGACTCTGTGGACCATTCAATCATTTAAGGGGAAGTGGAAGGGACCATATGAGAGAGGCTCAGCCCTGCCAAGAATAAGTCAAGAAGGTTCAAGCTGTGGAAAGAATATCTGAGAGATTCTAGGTTTCACCAAGAAGAATGTGGAGGGATAGCCCCACTCCCTGGGAAAGGAGAGAGTGGAGCCCGTGATGCCTGGAAACCACAGGCTTGGTTCCTCCTGATTGTCTGTCTTTTCCATTCATGACAGAGCTGGCAGTGAGAAGGAGATCTGAGTGAGGGGCCAGACAGACTTTGTACTGTCATTTCCCAACTCTGTGAGCTTTGGTAGCTTACTTAACCTCTCTGTTTCCTCGACTATGAAAATAAGGATGATAACCTGCTATGGTTAGTATAAGGATTGAAGGCGATAAAGTTAGTGAAAAGAACCGAGCCCTAAGTAGATGGTTAAAAAATGATAGCGTGTGTGTGTGTGTGTGTGTGTGTGTGTGTGAATTTAACCAGGACAATTCTTCAGTAAGTTAGTGGTCTTAGTGTGGGTCCTCAGACTACCTGATTAAAGTCACCTGGGATGCTAGTCAAAGACTTAGGTTCCCAGGATCCCACCCCAAAATTCTATTCAGCAGGTCTGGGGAGTGGCCAGGGAATCATCCTCAGATTATTCTCGTGTGTTCTGAGTTTGGACACCAGAGCAAGGGTTAAGGAGGAGATGTGCCACAGAGCAGGGACAGTCAGAGGCCCCTTAGGAGTTAGAAGGCAGGGTCCTAGCCTCAAAAGATGACATCCCATGGGATCCCATGTCACAGTTTTTAACAAGAAAGCGAGAGGACCAGAAACATCAGACCAACAAGTTAGATGTCTAACTTAGAATGAGTTTGACTTTTTTAAAGGGTTGCCCACACAGATTTATTGAGAGAGACCAATCTGCCTGTCATTTTCTCAGACTTTAGCATAGGATAACTTAGAATGGAAATAACATGGGTTAGCATTTAGTACACTCTCAACTAAAAGTCTGAAATTTACAGTCAGAACAATTATGGGTTTCTTAACTTGGAGATGAGCAATGGATCATGAGAACTTTTTCACTATTTGAAAAGCTGTTATGTGAAAAAGTAAGCCGAGAAGATCTGTGATATCTGTGGAGAGACAGTTGTGTTTTTGTGGTCTTAGCTGACTATTGTTAATATATCACATTTTTCCTTCAGATTTTGAAGACTTGTGTGGGGAGGAACTGGGTACTGAATAGGAATAAAATCAAGAGGATTTGTGGTTTGTAGAACAAAACGGGGTCTAAGAATTCCGCTCAAAGGGTAGTGGTCAGAGATTTTCACTTCCCATGATAAAATCCCCAGGCTTGATGGTTTAGCTTTGGAAGGAGAGTCCTCCAGCAGGAAGTGTAGGGGACCCAGCGGCTCTTCCTGCCACTTGCTCAGGAGCCTCTGTCCTAAGGGCCTTGCTACTTCCACTTGGGGAAGCCACTCTTCCCCACGGAGACACCACCAAGTGCCCCTGGCTCCCCAAAACCAGTCGAGACGAGCTGGATGTTTCAAAAAGACATCTTACTAAAATTTAAAGGAGAACAGAAGGAAAATACATATGGAAAGAACAGAATTCTAAACCTAGAACAATGCAGAGCGGCTTAGCTCCTGATGCCCCAGTGCGTAGCTGGCCAGTGCGTGGTAGCTGGCCAGTGCGTGGCTCCAGCTCCTAGACGTGGACTCGGGTCTCAGCCTCCCCTAGAGGGGCCCACAGTTGCTGTCACTCCACCTCTGTGACCTCGTGACCCTTCCTGGGGTCGGATCCCAGAATCCAGGAACGGATTCCCTGCAGCTCTTTATCCAGGATCTCCCTTCTCGGGTTTTACATCTGCTGAGAGAATTCTTCGAACACTGCCCTGTTAAGGGGAGACACACCTGCGTCTTCACGGGACACAACCAGCGGTGGCACTCACGAACCCTTGACAGGACCCATCCCTGAGGTGTCAGCTACCCGGCGGTCTGCGTTCCCACCTCTCCTCTGTCCAAAGCCCTGCTCCAGTCAAGACCTTCTCTTCTCAAAATCCTGCAGTGGTAACCTGCACTGCGGAACTCAAATCACCTCCCAAGTCTGCCTCCCATTGCCCTGTCCCCGAGGGCCTTCTGGAAGCTTCCACAATGCTGAGAAGGGAAGACCAGGTGAGATACTCCCTTCAGCTGTAAAACAGTCACCAGTTTCTCCCTGGTTCCCTCACACACGGGGAGAGCACTGGCAGCTCACTGGCCCAGAGGCCAGGAGACGGTGTCTTCTTCGTGGGGTGTGAGCCTGTGGGACTTCAGCGAGCCACTGGCCCCCACGAGGCCTCACTTTCCTCGCCTGCAAGATGCAAGTGTTGGACTGGCCCATCACTGGGGTCTTAGCCCACAGCTCCCTTCTGAGCCTACAGCCACAAGGACATTTGTGGCTCAGAAGAGCTGGGAAGGACTCAGAAGAGGCCTGACAGGATGGAGGACCCTTGCTCCTGTCAGTACCAAGAGCCTACCTGGGCCTTTTCTCTGAGCACAACCCTCTTGTGAGGAGAAATGGGTCAACTTTTTCAGGTTGGGCATGAGGGGTGCTTACAGCATGCCAGGTATGGCACAAGGCATGGGGGACTCAGATGGAAGAAGAGCAGTCAGTCCCTGCCCATGGCCAGTGAGTGGCTCCAGCTGCTAGATGCGGGCTCGTGGACTCCTGGAAACACTGTATAAAACCACACAAATGTCACCCTGTGCATGCATACTGAAAAGGGGTACCATACCCAGGTCTCCATTGAAGGGCATGCTGGGAAAAGCCCCTCACGGGAGGTGCCCCGGAGGGAGCTGGGCCTTACAGAAGGCATCCACAGGGCTTCAGGCACCTGGGGAACGGGGAGGCAATGGGAAGCCATTGACCGTTCTGGAGCAGGTGAGTGACACAATCAGACGAGAGTCTGAGAATAACGGCCATGGTTGCTGTGTGGTGCCCGGGAGCACAGAGCTGAGGCTGCAGAAGACATGGCAGGAGGACGTGGGCCTGGACGTGGGCACGGAGCGGTGACACAGCCCTTTGCAAATGTTAAGTGTCATCCAACAATGTCAGAGAGACAATTCTGTAGACTCCTGGGCATGTGGCACATTGGTTTATATCCATCAGTCACCGCATTTAATCTAGAACCTTCTCCCCCGACCCTTGCGGTTCGGCTTCCTTCTCTGCCTCACCCAAGGCAACCCCAAACCCTTGGCAACCCCCCAGCCCCTGAAGTGTGACCAGCCTCAGAACGTGATAGAGCCTCTGATTCCTATTTCACAGGGGCGATGTCTTCTGTCACTCTGAGAATAGGATTCGTAAGAATTTGATGTTTTCTTGTGGTCCTAGTACCTGTTTTTTCCAAGTTCCTTTTCCATGTTTATGGGTCTTATCCCATCTTCCACTGTAGAGGCTTTCTTCAGAGTGTATGTGACCCTTGGCTGTCCGTTATCACTTTGGAACAAGTCACTTAGACATGAAGGACAAGCTCTGGCCACGGCACGAAGCTTCTTTATGGGCTCATAGCTGTCTCTGTTTAGGAGATGTCCATGTGGGTCTCTGTGGGCATTTTCTCTGGGATGGGTCCATCTTCCAAAGAGGAATCTGTCAGCCACACCTGGGTCTGGAGACATAAGCTTGGCTCACAGCAAGGTGTGTGGACTTTCACTTAATTTCCACTTTCGGATTAGCATCTCAACCATGCCCTTAACTATCATTGGTATCCCCGAATCTGGAGCCTTTCCAACCCACCTTCTGTAGAGAGTAAACATCCCATCTTCCACCAATCTGCATGCAGGTTATTTTTCATTTCACACATCATAGTTATCATCTCTCGAGCTTCAGCTTGGGTTTTTTCGTATCTCCTACTTCTTAATATAGTCAATCTTTCCTCTGTTTTTTTGAAAACTAGAGTTGAGTTATAATAACATGTTTTGTTGCTTATGTAATTTTTTTAATTACAAGACTTTTTTTTTTTTTACAATTTGATTTATTTATGAGAGAGATAGAGAGCAAGTGAGAGAACACGAGCAGAGGGAAGGAGCAGAGGGAGAGGAAGAAGCAGACCGCCCGCTGAGCAGGGAGCCTGGCACGGGGCTCGATCCCAGGACCCCGGGATCATGACCTGAGCCGAAGGCAGAACTTAACTGACTGAGCCACCCAGTCACCTCTGTATTACCAAACTTCTTCTTCTTCTTCTTTTTTTTTTTTTAACAGCAGCTGAAAGTTTGCAGAAAAACTAAACAGAAGGTACAGAGTTCTCATTTACCCCCTCTCCCTTCCTTGCCTACACAGTTTCCTGATTATGAATTAATATCTTCCTAAGTGTGGAATATTTGTTAAAATTGAGTCAATACTGATACATCCTTCTTCTTCTTATTATTATTAACTGAAGTCCATAGTTTATATTAAGGCTCACTTATGTAGTATAACATTCTGTGGATTTTGAGGAATGTATTTCTAGATCACATTAAAAGTATGCTTTGTTTTGTAGGAAACTGCTAAACTGTCTTCCAAGTGGCTGTACCATTTGGCATCGTCACCAGCAATGAATGGTGACGGTTGCTCTATACCCTCGCCAGCATTTGATGCTGTCAGTGTTTTGCATGTTAGTCATTCTAAAAGTATCATAACTTTTTAAATGTTCTTGTCTACCAGTTCAATCATTGATGTCCATTCTCCATCTGATGCCCCTGAATGATAAGGTGTTACGCTGTGGCTGGTGGGGCACTGGAGACTGTTCCCTCCAGTCCTTTAGGGTGGTTCTTTCCCCAACTCTGAGTAGTTTCCTTATGGGTGTGCACTGCTCAGTACTTAGCTGAAGACCCACGGGGGACCCTCTGCTGATCTCTGGAGCTCCCTCCCTATGTAGCTCTGTGTTCTGATGCTCCGCCCCACACTCTTCCAGATTCCCACCCACATCTTCAAAACTCAGTTCTCTTTGGCTTCCTCCTTCCTGACTAGCAGCCTGGAGACTCTCTCCTGCTGGTGAGCAGAAGCAACCAGGGGCTTTCAATGCCTTTGTTTCCCATCTCATGGGGATCACACACTGCCTTTCATTGCCTGATGTCCAGTGTCTTTCAGATCTTTTGTCTGGTTTTACATTTTTTTCAGGCAAGCGGGTAAAGATGGTCCCTTTTATTTCATCTTGGCTAGAAATGGAAGTCTAAAGACTTTTTTTGAATGGAACCAATGATCAATAAAGACAAAACTTTTATTCCTGCAGTGTTCAGAATAGATAGATTCCACAGAAGTGGGGTTATGGTACAAATCCTACCACACACAACTCTTGTCTGTGATTGGGTTCAACTTCAATAGTGCCACCCAGCAGGCCATGTCCTCTACCCACCCCCTCCCTGAAAATGGGACCACCAATAATAGAGCCAGTGAACCAGCAGGAGAGGCTGTGCCTGCTCTCTCCCAAAGGCCAGGAGGCCAGATCTAGCTTTGGAAAGTGTGGCAAAGGGGGGATGTGTGTTGGGAGCAATGAAATGATGGGAAAAAGAGATCATAACATCAGTGCAGTTTTTCTGATTAAAAAGGTTCATCTGGGGGCACCTGGGTGACTCAGTGGGTTAAGGCCTCTGCCTTCAGCTCAGGTCATGATCTCAGGGTCCTGGGATCGAGCCCTGCATCGGGCTCTCTGCTCAGCGGGGAGCCTGCTTCCTCCTCTCTCTCTCTGCCTGCCTCTTTGCCTACTTGTGATCTCTCTCAGTCAAATAAATAAATAAAATCTTTAAAAAAAAAGGTTCATCTGTTGTTGTTCAATCTCTTTAAGACACTGGGTCTTAGTGGGTATTGCTAAGTAGGGAATCTATTTTGGCAATTTAAGAAAGGTCGAGCTAACTGAATGACTCCTTGGTCCTTTATCTCTTATCTCTGGTGGCCTTATGGTGCTGTGTCTCTAGGTTATCCGGCAGCTCAGGTGATGGGAGTCGCTGGGAGTCAGCTTCTTTCCTACACACCCAAAGATTAGCCCAAGAACACCCGCACTTTCAAATTTTTAGCTTTGTGACAGAATTATTTATAAAAATCATTGCATACTTTCCTGACTTAGTAAGAGTAATGGACTGGCAATACCAATAGTGATAATAATAACACTCAATGAGTCTGGCACATTTTAAAGTGCTTGGCGTGTATTAATTTAATCCTCACAGCAGTGTGAAGCATATAGAAGCATTATCACCATTCTGTAGGTAAGGAAACATCCAGAGGGAGATTAAATATTTGGCCAAGCCACGCAGATTACAGAGTGTAATTTTTATCAGTTCTTGGTAACTTGGAGATATTACTAGGATCATCAAATATTGGACTGTAGCCATCAATGTAGATACACGTATGGAAAGTTCTAGAAGTTTGAGAGCCGACCTGGGGTCCTCTGAAGTTGGGTTCCTTGGAAAAGCGTTTGCTTTCATGGGAGCCTACAGAGAGAAGAGCCATGGAGGCATCGCCTAGAAAATGAAGGTTGGGGGAAACTGAGGATTACAGGAGAGTGGAAAACAGGGAACCTTGCCTTTGGGGTAGGGGGAAGCATGGCAAGGTGCTGGAGGATACTGAGGCGCACAGATGGTGGTCATGGTGAGCTCGCCCCACACCTGAAGCCGTGTGATGTCCGTTGCTACTTCAGTGGATTGGATGAAGCTGACACCCTGTGTGGACCGGATAACTCTCACAGCCACCAAAACCTCCAGGGTGTTCCTTCCCTCAACAATAAAATTGGTAAAAAAAAAAAACAAACCAAACCAAACCAAACCAAACCTACCTAACCTGTAGGTAGGATTGACTTAGATTGACCCAGCTATGTACAGAAAGTGCTTAGCAGAATGTCTGGAATGAAGTAATAACTCAGTAAATGGTCTTAGCTGTTTTTAATAATGAAATTCTGGAGCGAGGCCAAGAAGAACAGTGCCTTTGGTTATATAATACAGCCTGTCTATGACTTTGAATCTAGTGTCAGAGCCACAATGGGCACGCTTCTCTGGAGGGAGCTTGTTCTCTGAACAGTGAGTGGCTGGGCTAGTGCTGGTGTCTGGTAAGTTCCCCCCTCCTCACCCTCCTGGGCAGCCCATCTGAGCGCGGCCCCTTCCCTTCCGGCTCCCTGGGCCTCGGCTTTCTGTTGCTGGGCTCCGGGCAGTCATATGACCGCTTCTCACTGTGCCCAGCTCACTCTAGCAGGGATCAGGCAGCCTGCACAGGGAAGGACTCCCATGTCAGCATCTCTGGGAGCCAGCAGGTCAGAGAGGAGCCCAGAGGTCCTGAGCTGGAGGCTCCTAGAGGCCCAGCAGCTGACAAACCTAGAATAGGACATCAGAGCTAACAGTACATGGCTTAGCTCCGGGGAGTCCAGATTGTCATGGCCGCAACTAACCCCTGACTCTTTTCTCCTATGGCCCAGCTACACACCCTGTCCGGTAGAGACTCCACTTTCTAGAAGACATAGCCCCCACTAGAGATGACCACCAGGTGACCTGTGTGACTGGAGTTGGCCCTCGTGCCCCCAAACCAAGCAGCCTTTCCTTAGCACAGAGTCGGGGAGGGTGTAGTTGGAAGGAGTGAGATGCGGAGTGAAAGAGAAGAACTCAGGGCCCCCAGGCATGGGGTCCAGAGGGGGCCTGAAGGAGGTTGTCTTTGTGAGTAGTCTGGAAGAGAGAATTTAAAAAAAAAAGTAATTTTAGTATTTCTATATCACTTAAGGGAGAATCGATGCCCTGGGAATTTTCTTCCTCCTTCTCTTAGCATCAGAAGCCATTCTTTAAATGAGCTTTCCTGTGGCTGTCCAGGGTACATGGCAGCTGGAGGCACAATGTCTCTGCCCCCAATGTGGGGGGCCCAGAGTCCTGTAGGTTGCTTAGCACTCCCTCGGGAAGCCCTCAACTCCCCTTCACAGAGCCCCAAGGACCACACTCCGAAACCCTTATAAACTTGGGGGAAGATGAACTGGGACGGTGCGGAAGCATCAGAGCCCCATAGTAGTGCACGTCTCACGACACCTCGCGGTCAGAGCTCTTTTCCCCCCAGAGTTTAGCAGTTAGTTCTCTAAAAACTCACAAGCTCCGCCCATGAACTCCCACTGATTCTGCACTAGGAATTCCAAATGAATGAGTTTTTTAAAAAGTCCTTTTTGAACCCATGAGATGAGAAGATTTGTACTCCCCTTTTTTTATTTGGGTAACTACCACCAGGTATACCAATAAAACCTTGTTAATCCCTTAGAAGTCCCTCCAGAACCCCATATTCTGTTACCTCCCTCCTCCCCAAGGGTGTTGCTGCCCTGACCCTTGGGATACTTTCCCCCTCTTTTCCTTGTGTTTTTATCACCTGCGTACAGACCTCTAAGTGGAGTTGAGTTTTGCCTGGTTTTGAATTTGTTAGAAATGAACTCGTAATTTTGCTGGTTTTGTCTGCAGTAGATTTTGAATGACAGTTGAATATATCATTCTCAGGTCCTCGAGCAAGTCAATTAACTTCTTTTGAGCCTCAGTTGCCTCATCAAAAACTATGGTTCAGAAGTGTCCTAGAACCTTCCCCAAATTCCTGTTTTATTGCAAAAGAGATAAGATAAGTGGAACACGGAGCTCCCAAATCACTAATGGGGATGGAAGAGAAAAGAAGTAAACACATCTTCGTGAGGAATAGCTACCTTCTCATTGAACAGAGAAATGAACATTATCTTTGGGAGCAAGTGGTTCCAAAAGGAGAGAGATTCTGCCACGTAATTGGAATTTTTATTTTTAAAATTCCAGAAGTGGCTTTCTCATTTTGGTAAGTCAGTGAGATCTCTACTACCGTAGGCTGAGTGGACGGCTCTGATGGATAATAACCCCTCAGTCTTCTACCACATCGATTTTTGGTATCAAGGTGCCATCTAGAAACCATGAAACTTACACATAAAAAATACACACATAGTTTATCGGTTCTTCACCAGTCACTTGAATTTCGTAGAACTTGGATTTTGCTGTAATGGCCCTATTTTACCCACCATCCATGGTCTACCCTTCCCTGAAGCCTCCACCTTTCCTATCTGGTGCTACCCCTGGCACCTGGCACCGTATAGCCCTGCCCACAGCTTCTTTCTCTGTGCGTTCAGTCCTGCGTTCGTGAGCTGCTTCTACTTGTCACGGATCATTCCTGGATTTGGTGGGGAACATCATGGATACACAGAATGCCCAGACAGCTTCCCGACCGCATCCTGAGGTCCGGCTGCCTCCCTGAGGTCTGCATTGACCTCACCCAGGGTGAACACTCACGCACTGAGACCAAACATAAGTTCGAGGAATGTACAGATCGTAGTTGACTCTCCCAATGGTTTTTCTGCTGGGTTTGGAGAATATTTTGGGTCGGAGGAGGTTGGGAGTGCTGTGCCCCAGTTTAACTGGGCTTGTCTTATGGAAGCCAGCATAGACGTGGTGAATTAAGACTTTTTTTCGAGAGCAGCACTGTCCAGCAGACCTTTTTGCTATGATGGATATGTTCTCTTCAGCTCTGTGCAATGCGGTCGGCATTTAGTACTCCATAAACCACTTAGCACACCAGCCGCTTCGCTACCGTGATTAAGGAGCTGTGTTTTTAATTTAATTGATTTTCATTTCAGTAGCCACATGTGGCTAGCAGTTTTGTTGTCAGACAAGTTCTAGAGTGTTCCTTTCCCATACAGTCTTTTCCTGGATGCATATTGAACTGCATGTTGTCAATACAAAGCAAAAAAAAAAAAAAAGCCTCTCAATTTCCAAGGTCATCTGTCTCCTCTCTGTTTCTTCAATTACCCTTGACTTCTGCAGGCTGGCTTCTGCTCACCAATGCACAGAAATTGCAGAGACGAGGCCACACATGCTCTCAATATCGCTAAATCCCTGACATCTGACGCTGGGTTATTTCTCTCTTCTCTTACCCTCTAGCTACATTCCTTTGGTCTTTACTGTCTGCCACATGCCAGGATTTCAGGTGGTGATGAGGAAGAGGATACCGTCCCAGTTCCCCTGTCTTGTGTTACAGTCTGGGGTGTTCATTTTATGAATCTGTGACAATCGAACTAGTTGGACCACAACCCAGAAAAACACATTTTAGCTTGCAACCAAGTGTATAAGTATGTATAGATATAGATAGATGATAGATAAGCAGATAGATATGTAGACAGAATCATAGCAAAAGTTTCAGGGAAAGACATTTACTGAAATTATTGGCAAAATTATAGATAAGATTTTCAATACCATTTCTGAATGCTGGAGGAGATCTATTCTATTTCATGACACACCCACAATTTCAAAACTCTGCCCTAAATGCCAGTGCTCCCCAGGCCCTGATGTTACCACTGGCTGTCTTATGCCACCTGCCTTCCCCACGCACCCTCACCCACATTCACAGTGCCTACTGCTCCTTCTTTGGAACTCTCTCTTTACACTCCCACATCACATTCTGAGACCCATCACTGGCCTGTTCTATCCTAACTTCTTACTCTCTGGGGCCAAAATCAGATTTTTTAAAACTACCATATAATGTGTTATTTGTTTCAGGGGTACAGGTCTGTGAATCATCAGTCTTATACAATTCACAACATTCACCACAGCACATACCCTCCCCAATATCCACCACCCAGCCATCCTATCCCTCCCCACAACAGCAGTCCTCAGTTTGTTTCTGAGATTTAGAGTCTCTTATGGTTTGTCTCCCTCTCTGGTTTCATCTTGTTTCATTTTTCCCTCCCTTCCCCTATGATCCTCTGTCTTGTTTCTCAAATTCTAGTATCACTGAAATCATATGATAATTGTCTTTCTCTGATTGACTTGTTTCACTTAACATAATACCCTCCAGTTCCATCCATGTCATTGCAAATGGCAAGATTTTGGTGTTTTGATGGCTGCATAATGTTCCATTGTATATATATACCACAGTGTCTTTATCCATTTATCTGTCAATGGACATCTGGGCTCTTTCCATAGTTTGGCTATTGTGGACATTGCTGCTGTAAACATTGGAGTGCAGGTGCCCCTTCAGATCACTACATTTGTATCTTTGGAGAAAATACCCAGTAGTGCAATTGCTGGGTCGTAGGGTAGCTTTATTTTCAACTTTTTGAGGAACCTCCATAGTATTTCCAGAGTGGCTGTACCAGATTGCATTCCCACCAACAGTGTAAGAGGGTTCCCCTATCTCCGCATCCTCACCAACACCTGTCGTTTCCTGACTGGATAATTTTAGCCATTCTGACTGGTGTGAGGCCAAATCAGATTTTATCCCCCTTCCCCAAATCCTGCCCCTTTTGTGCATACCATGTTAGTGAATGGTTCCATTCATCATCTACCCATTTCCCATAGGGAGAGACCTTCAAGGCATCCTTCTTGGATCCTACCTCATTGCTCTGTATGATATTAAGGGTCTCAGAGAGATCCTGTCCCTCAACCTCATCCCCACGGCTTTAGCTCTGACCCTCTCACCTCTACCATTGCTAATATATCTTAAAAGTTTCCTAAATCAGCTCTGTCCAATATCACATAGAGCAATAATGAAATTTTCTATATTGGCACTGTCTGATATGGTAACCATTAGACATGTGTAGCTCTGGAGTACTTAAAATGTGGCTAGTGTGACAGAGGAACTAATTTTAAGTTTATGTATTTATTTATTTATTTATTTATTTTTTTTTTAAAGATTTTTTATTTATTTGACAGAGAGATCACAAGTAGGCAGAGAGGCAGGCAGAGAGAAGAGGGGGAAGCAGGCTCCCCGCCGAGCAGAGAGCCCGACGCGGGGCTCGATCCCAGGACCCCGAGATCATGACCTGAGCCGAAGGCAGAGGCTTAACCCACTGAGCCACCCAGGTGCCCCTATGTATTTATTTTTTTTAAAGATTTATTTATTAGAGACAGCATGCAAGTGGGGGGGAGGGGCAGAGGGGACAGAGAGAGAGGATTTCCAGCAGACTGCCTGCTGAGCCTGAAGCCTGATGTGGGGCTTGATTTCACAATCCTGAGGTCATGACCTGAGTTGAAATCAAGAAGTTGGTTGCTTAAACCATTGAACCACTCAGGCGCCCCATAAATTTTAGGTTGAGATAGCCATATGTGGTTAGTGACGAATGTGCTGGAAAGCCGGATCTAATTGACCTCCCTGTTGCAAGGGCACCTCCTCCCAGCCCCTGGAACAAAGAGACAACCACTCAACCCCTGTTGGGTAGCTAATGAAAGAAATAGAAAAATAAGAAAGCCATATGAAGAAGTCAGCAATACCATCTACCAGGTAGTACCAAACACCAACTCAATTTCTCAGATGAAATTTTTTCACCAATTTAAAAGAAAAAGGAGGAGGAGGCCACCATGTTGCCCAGCCTCTCTCTGTGTTAATTGATTAAGTAATTAATTGTTAAAATTAAATAGTTAAAGAAATAGATAGCAAGCATTACCACTGTGCTTGGCATTCATGACGCAAAAATGAATAAGACATAATCTCTCCAGGAGCTCGGATTCCAACGACAGAGAGTAAACCCATCATCACAATCCCACTGCAATTGCATTTGCATGGCGTTTTGAAGGATGACAAAAAGTTTGCCAGGTAGAGAAGGAGGGTTATCTAAGGCCAGGAAGGGGCCTGTGTATATAGTAGACTATTGTGCATAACACGCTACTCTGAAACTTAGCAGCTTGGAACAACATCTCCCGTTTCGTGTTTCTGCCGACCAGTTTAGAGACAGCTTCACTGGGTGGATGTGGCCAAAGGTCTTGGTCTGCAGGCACCTGGAGGTTTCCATGGGCTTAGAGAATCTGCTTCCCCATACTCCCACGTGGCAGCTGGCAGAGGGCTTTGTCTCTTGGTAGCTGTTGGCAAGAGACCTCACTTCCTTATTATACAGGCCCCTCCTTGGGCTTCTTGGGTGTCTCGGTGACAGGTCAGCTGGTTTGGCACAGAGTGAGTGATAGGAGAGAGAATGAGCAGGAAGCCTAGCCCCTGGAATCCCACATCATTATCTCTACATTATTCCACCTGTGGGAAGGGGCTCCTCAAGTCCAGCCCACACTCAGGGGGAGGGGAATCAGGCTCAGCCCTCAATGGGAGCAGTATTAAAGAATACGTGGTCTTAACACTATGTTGTGTTAATATTGTGCACAAAGGCATGTGGTATGAATATTGCCAGTGTTTTTAGGGAAAACTAGGGTGTCCATTGAGGGTAGAGTAGATTTGTGTGCAACTGTTCCCAGTGGGATTTGGCCCTAGGAGAGCTCCAAGGCCTCAATACTGCCATGCTGGGGTGTGCAGAGGGCTGTTCTGTGGGTCAGTAATCCCTGCTCAAATGGGCAGCCAGCCAGGCCCTACTGGACCAGCCCAAGTAGGGCTCTGGGGGTCACACTGCCCACCAAGACCATCTTACAGTTGGGAGCAGGGTGCTGAGTAAGGCCCCCCGCACACATTCTTCACATCAGGGGTTCCGGTGTACGTGCTCAGAACCCAGCCGCTCCCCCCACTATGTGTGTTGCAAAAGCCAACCTTGGGCTTTCTCAACTCCTCTTTAAGGCTGTCAGTGAGCCTCTCCCCCCACCACGCCTCTGCAGCTCCCTGACCCTCAGCTGAAGAACTTCGTTGCTTCGCTGTGGATCTTACATCCCCAGTTCTCCTAGTAGAGGGGAGGGACAGATGGGAAGAGACTCCAGCTCCTCGAACTCTCTTCCAGACCCTACAGATGTTCTAGAAGTCATCCGGGTGTCATCTCGCTGCTCCCTCCTCAAGTTCGAAAAATTGCCTGGCTAAGGTGGCTCCAAGCCCTCACTCCCCCTTTAAAAAATTCTAAGCCCTTCCTATGATTTTTGCAAGCTTACCCTTTGTGGTCATCTCTGACTCTCAACTCCTGATTCCGCTGAATTTGTTCATTTTACCTCTGGGCTATTCCTGTTCCGGGCCCCAATGGCTGCAGAGCCCAAATACTTCCTGTTATATGATTCCACAAAACCCCCGAATCATACAAGACACAGTGCTAACTGCAGAGTTGACTGAAAATGTATAAGAGGGAAAATTTAAATCACAACGATACAGACCCAGATAATACCCAGGACACCTAGTTAAATTTGAACTTTAGATGATCAATCATTTTTTATTGTGTGTCCCCCATTTTTTTAACTGAATCTAGCAACTCTAACAGCCATCAACTTCAAAATGAACATTAAGCATTCTGGGGATTTCCGTGGTTGGGGTTACCTCTGGTCCACAGCTCCCACCGTCTTGCTGGCTCCCTGCTCTCTCCACTGTCCCCCCATCCTCGTCCTACTCTAGGTTAGTTTGTGTACCCCAAACCATTCTGGCTCTAACCACAACAAAGGGGCCTCTCACTCACCCATACCTGCTCCCCTGTGAAGGTTAGTTCTCCCCACTTCCGTAAGTATCACATGATAACACCCTTAGAGGGGAGCCACCATGGTCACAGCAAGGCCTTGTCTTCCACTCAAGATGGTTACAGAGCTTCCTCGCTGGCTGTGGTATTCCTGGTGGAGGACATGTGCTAGGCTGAATTATTCATGTGTTCAGCGCAAATTTATTGTATCCCTATGACTTACTAGGCTCTGGGTATAAAATGACACATAAGATGAGATGCGGGTCACTGAGTGTGACCTGAGTACAGGTGGCCAGAGGGCACTGTAGGTTGCAGGGGAGAGGGAACCCTGTGAATCCTACTACAGAGGTTAATCTCAGGGTGTTTTCCAGAGGAGGTATCCTTTCAGCCAGTCCAGGGTGGTAAAAGGGAGTTCATAGGTCAAGCAAAGGGGGCAGACATTCCAAGCAGAGAAAGTACAGGTTCAGGGAATGATAGAAAAGTTGGTGTGAGCAAGAAGTACAGGAGATGCCAAGAGCCTGGGCTCGGTGTGCTGCCTCCATGGCTCACCAGCTGAGTGGCCTCTAGGAAAGCTTCAGCCTCTCTGAGCATTGTTCTCTCATGTGCCACAGCCCTAGTGGAAGGAGGATAAGAGTGGCCACCCCATAAGATTGCGGTGACCTTTCAATGAGGTGGTGCAAGTAACGGAATGGTAGAGAACAGCTCAAAACCTAACTCACAGCTTCTGTTCCCGCCAACCTAGTCTCCACAAATTACCTTTTAAGAATATTCTGTTCCCCAGCTGCAACGTTCCCTCGGCAGGTAAGATCACATTAGAAGTCCTTGTGGGAGTTGGCATCTACTTTTCCTCCCTTCCTCGGTGAGTGCCTTGTGCAACCTTGAGCATGTGAGCCTCCTTCAGACCTCAGGACGCACCCCCACAGAGTTTCCCCTGCGTGGGAGGCTCTTCCCACCCACCTATCTCCTGGTTGGCTCCTTATCCACTCTTCAGCTAAAGGGTAGCTTAAATGTCACTTCCTGAAGCCTCCTTCGACTCCTAACCTGCGTTATGTTCCCGGGTTCTCTGTTCCAGTGCCCAACACAGTTCCAGGCACACAGTAAAACTTTGTCTATATGAATAAATGAGGAATGTATATCAACAACTGACCGCAAGACCTTGGACTGGTCACTTGACCTCACTGGGCTTCAGAGCTTCCTTATATTTAGCCTGGAAGGAGGATGAGACTTCTTTGAGCTCTGGCCATCTTTGCTTCTAACTCTAGGCTCTATATGGATTCCCTGGACAATGCACGTGGGCAGTAAGGGGGTGGGAGGAGACTGGGGCCATGGTGGAGGAGTAGGGCATCCACCCTGAGGCCCACCCACCCACAGGGCCCTGTTGTGACGTGACGGACAGGAGCCCGGGGACAGTCACAATCAAAACCATGGCCTCGCAATTTGAGCGCTTGGGTTTCAATTCGGTGAGGCTGACACCATGGTTAGACATAGTGAGTCTACTTCTGGAGGATAAATAAGAGCTCTGCATGGCCATGTGAACAGGCTCAGTGTATACACACACCCAAACACACACACACACACACACTCCAAGGCACATTTGCAACTGCAAATCCAAACGCAAATGCACTGAGATCTCTGAGCTCACATCATTGATGCCCCGGGAAGTCCAGCCCCACATCCCCAAGCCCAGGAACACTCTGCTGCTCTCTGAGTCTCCAGGGCATTGTCTCCTCTCGCCCTTGGGTTCTCCCTGTCCCTGCACACTCCCAAGACTGTGCACCTGGGCCCCAGGGATGCCATACCTCCCCCCAGAGGTCAGGATGGGAGAATAATTTAAAGGACTCTACAGGTGCACGGCTATTTGCATCTCCACAGTCTAAGGAGCCAAAAACAGCCTCGCCTGGTCACTAGAAACTTGAGGGTGTGCAGGTGCAGCTTTCAAGAGAGCCGGGGACGAGTGACGTGTGGTGTCAGAGGGGCACAGGACCCGGGCAGTTTCAGTGTTTACAGAGTGGGCTCACCGGTGATCTCACCCCTCACAATAACCGAGCAGGGAGTATTTTTAGGTAGGAAACTGAGACCTGGACATGTAAAGTGAGTTGACCCCAGGAGTGCAGACGTAAGTGGCAGGTGCTGCCTTGGCCCTGGCTTCAGCAGGCTTCTGGCCTCAAGGCCACTCCCCCTCTCCCCCACCCACCAGCTCTACTTCTTGCCCTTGACCCCGCCCTGCCCCTGGGGGCTCCGTGTTCAGGCTCACCTCCCTCAAGCTCAGCCCTCTGGGGCCCTGGCCTGGGCTGAGAGGGGTAGGGAAGACTGTGAGGTCTCTAGAAACTCATGAAAGGTCATCTTGCGGCCATGGCTGGTGGGGATGCTCCAGCCACAGGCCCTGGTCCCTCCCTGGTTCCCAGAAGGGGCAGAGGTCTCTGGAGGAAAGCAAACGTGAGTCAGAAGACAGGGACCAACAGTCACATCTGCATACTGGCTTCCCCAGGCATGGAAACGGTTGTGTGGTGACTAATTCTCGAAAGCGGACAACCTAACATCTTTCTGAAGTGTAAAGCCTGGTTGGTGGTTTCATCAGTCCGGAAACATATCTTACCGCCTTTCTCTCTCTCTCTCTCTCTCTCTCTCTTTCTCTCTCTCACACACACACACACACACACACACGCGCACACACAGACGCTAGGGTTGCAGGAGGCAGGAGTTATTAGTCTGAATGACCTGAGGGCTCATGGAGCCCCGTATTTCCCGAAGTACCTTGCAGTTAAGGATCACCTGAGGTACTTGTTTAAATGACAGATTCTAGCCTGGGCCCCATTCCAGGCCTTGGGAACCAGAATCTCCAAGGGAAGGGGTAGGGAGGCTGGATGTTCCATGAGGTTCCCGAGAGATTTTTATCACAAGGTTTCAAAATGACCAGACCAACCCCATCATTCTATAAGCCACATTTTAGTGATCTAGGGAGGCCCCGTGAGCTGCCCAGGATCACTCCGCAGGTTGTTAGCTGAATAGGTTTGTGAGTTCCTGGGGAGTGGGGTGGGGGGAGTGTGTGTGGGGGAGGTCCTGACCATGTGCAGGAGGAAGGGCACAAGGACCTCAGGGTTATTGTGCACCTGTTCGCCAAATTGGCTGTGACAGCACAGGGAGCCTGCAGACTGCCGGGGTCTGTGCTGCTGTCTTACCCGTGTATGACACTCACTCCTTAGCCATCCTTGCTGGAAAGTGTGGCCCCCCTCATTAAAGAGGCTGGGAAAGGGGTCCCCGGGAGCTGGGTGCTTCCTGGGGCCCCAGAGGCATGAGAGACGGGTGAGAATTTAAACCTGGATCTGGGACAACTCCACTTGGAAACTGCCCCATGTTAGTTCTGAGAGACACTTTACCCCTTCTTATGTCATCTGAGCCTCAGGAAAACCTTGTGCTAGAGGCAGTTTCCCTTTTAGAGATGTAGAAGCCGAAGCTCAGGGCAGTGAGCTAAACTCCTAAGATCCGGGCAGTCAGCCCTGATGTGGGGAATCCCAGGCTGTCTTACACCAAAGCCTGCACGCTTCTTGCTTCTCCGCGCCAGAGGTGGGGGTGCTCTGAGGCTCAGACACCTACTGGAACCATCGCACCCCTACTGCCCCAGGTGTGCCTTTGCCCCAGCCCCACCCCCCAACTGCCTGTCCCCCCCGACCTGTGTTTGCGCCCTAGCCCTCTTCTGATCCTCCCTGCTCCCGTGTTCTGCAGCCGGGCTCGGTGCACACTGTCCGTAAAGGACCAGACCGTGCGACCATTCAGGGCTTTGCAGGCTAGATGAATGCCATCATAGCCCCTAAAAGCAGGCGATGTCGTAACAAAGGAGCCACAGACATGTGAACAGATGAGCGTGGCTCAGTAAAATGATTTCATGAGTTTGCCCATCCCTGTTCTAAAAGAAAACTGGGGCTGTGTATTCGAGCAGGTGTTCATTTGTTTGCTCTGTCTGGGAGGGAACATGTGTCTGCGTGAGAAGGCCCGTAGAAGAGCCTCTGTGGGTCTGACCTCTGACAACCTCACTTCTGAGAAGAGAGGAGAGTACCTAGTCCTCAAGCACGGTTCGCTTACGCATGCGTGCATTCATTCATTCATTCATTCACCGAGTGTCTTTGGAGCCCATGCAGGGGGCTGACACATGCTGGGACTTGGCAAGACAGGCAGGCGAGCTCTTGCCCTTGCAGGACTTGGAACTCAGTTGAACCTGGGGCTCCCTACGCGGTGAGAGATGGCTGGGTATAACACGACTAGGTTGGGAGCCAGGGAAGACTTCCCATAGAAAGAAGTGACCTCTGAGCCACGACCTGAAGTAGGACAAGGAATTACCCAGGTGACGCGGGGACAAGGCAGGATGTGGTCAACACAGGGAAAGGGACCTCTGGTGACAGGCCTTTAAAGGTTGTTTGTAGGGAATATGTGCATGGCTGAAATGACTCTTTTAGTGGGGAGTGGATTCTCTCAGACAACAGAAACATCTGATTTTCCCATGGAGGTGGGGACCTGGCTGCTTGCTGGTTCTGTTTCATGATCCAAATGGCCCAGTCTCTGTCCTGCGAGAAGGAGGGTGTGAAGCTGATGTTTTGTGTTCGCTGGTGAATTGACACAGATGTGGACAAAACTATGTTTTGTGAAACAAGACGGTGTTTCTTCAGTTTTACTACTGAGCAGGGCCGTTCCCATCCTTCAAAAAAATCCAGATCATAAACTCCGGTGAAGAGAATGTTATTTTAGAGACAAATGCTTAGAACTTAACATCCGTAATGTACTCTTCGTTTAAAATATAAAGCAATTTACTGTCTTTAAAAAAAAAAAAAAAAGAAAAATCATACCTAGTCATTCCTTGTTCCTGGGGCCCAAAAGACTCATTTGAGCTTTTTAAGGAAAATACAAGACATGGCAACTATACCAGTAAGTTAACTGGATATTTGACTCCAATACTAATTTTGTTTTTATTTTTGAGTATGCTTCCCAGAGCTGGTAAAGTCTTAGGAGTGTCTGTGCTATTGCTTTGATTCAGCTGCAAATACAGGAGCTGTTGGGTCATATTGCTTACCGACCGCATGTGGATAAGCTCTTTCCCCAATTGGGCTCTCTTGGCTGGACAATGGAAGCCAAGCGCCCCAGGCAGGGGCTTACTGCAGGCTCGGGGACGCTGACAAAGATGATAGTGTCTGAGATCGTGGTGACAGCACAGCACAAATGAAGCTAATACACCGCCTACACCCTTGTACCTGGGTCCCGGTCTCCCTGCTTGCGATGCGCCATTCCCTGGAAGGATGCTCTTGGTCAAGTGTCCCCCGGGCTGCTGGCTGTTCCCATCGCCCCTGAGCCTTGAAATACACACTCTGGGATCAGAAGAGGCTGAGGGCTTTGGGCTCCCAGCCCAGAGCACTGTCTCTGGGGAAGCTGAGCTTTACCGGTGAGAACTGAGAACGACTGAACAGAAGATCCTGGGGCATCTCGGTGCTGAATTTCCAAACAATCGCACATCCAGCAACTTTCCTGAAAGTCATTGCAACGGGGCCATTTCCAAAGGGAGGATGGAAGAAGGTGGGCATTGAGGTGGGGGTGGCGCCCGCTGGTGTGGGGGCGAAGGTGGCCAGGAAACGGCCTGCCGTCCAGAATGACAGGAAGCCCAGAGAAGGGACTCAGGGTCCTGTCATGAAGAGGAGGAAATCTCACCTTGAAGGGGCCGAATCCTGGCCTGGGCGGGGGTGGACCCTGATCAGAGCGCCGTGTTGACTGTGGTTCTGTGGGCACGCCTGGGTTTTTTGGGTTTCCTGAGCGGAAAAGCATCTTGTGCTCAAAATCATGCAACCGCTGACCCATCTCGGAGGCAGGAAGGAAGGGGCCCCTCATGCTCCAGGTGTTTATTTCCTCCCCGGCCATAGGTTTCTAGGGTTCAAGAGCTTTTGGTTCATGCTTTATTTACCAAACTTCATACAGAAGCCCAGCCAGGCACATACCCACCATCAGGATGGCAAGAGGTATGATTTCTGGTTCCACTTAGTCGCTGCCTGGACAGCTTTGCTGAGAAAGTCCCTAGACCACCTCTGGCCCCACAGGGAAGAGGCTGTGATCAATTACGATGACCACCATGGGCGTGCCACAGGCTTAGAATCTCTACAACTTAGTGGGCTTTTCCCTGCTCCCTGGCCCAGAACATGCGTGCGGTGTTCTGTGTACCAATAAATGTCTGTTGAATTCAATTTAATCCACCTAGAACTTCTTTCCTTTTGAGTGGCAGGCAGAATCCACACTCCTTTTGATGGCCCAGCAGGTATAAAAGGACAATTGCCTTTTGAGCTCTCTGGGGGAAATCTGGAAAGCAGGAGGTGGGCAGGGGGAGGTAAATGTTTTCATTCATTCAACCACTGTTTGTTTAGTCTCTGCTGTGGGCTGGCCAGCATGCTGTGTGCTGGAGATGCATGGTGTGTCCTGAACCTGTGGACACAAATGACATCCTCCCTACATCCTGTGTGGACACACTCCATCTCTGCTGAGGTAGAAGTTTGCCAAAATGCCTCCCTATTCAGGGGAGCAGAAAAATCCTGCTACAGGTCATAAGTTGGCTTCCTGGGTAGCTGAGGGGTTGGGTGAGGAAATCCTCAGCAAGAGGCCATCTGGTCCAGCCCTTCTCAGAAATCTTTCCCATAGGCTGCTGGTCCCGACAGGGGGCCCTTCTTCTCCCCACTGTGCTTCAAGCCTCTCGGTTCCCGCTGGGGTTGCTGTCAACTTCAGTTGACTTTGGTAAACTGCAGTAAACTCTTCTCTTCGTGCCTCTGCACCCTGGTAGAAGACTTGAAGCACTTGTCAAAATTAGCTGGTGGCCCCTGGTTCCTGCTAAATTCTGGTAGTTTCAGAAAAAGCAGATAAAGAAGGCGGAAGGTCTTCTGGCTTGAAATCTACCAACTTGTTCCCTCTCCCAGCCCCTCCCGGAGCCCATTGGGCAGGTCTGGTTTCACGGGTCCCAACACGTGCAATCGCCAGATAAGAATTTTCAGAGAACCTGACCAGCAAGAGTTTAGTTACTATTTGGGTAAGTCATGATGTATGCTTCTTTGTGATTGGTTCCTAAGAACTCAGAAGTGCCCACTTCGTGCACTTTTAAATGGGTAAATAAATGGTTTGAAATCACAGAGAAAGGTAATATTGCCAGTCACATAGATCTTTCAAAAAAATATTTAAATTCAGTTTAGTTAACATATACTATATTGTTAGTTTCAGGGGTAGATTTTAGTGATTCATCAGTTGCATACAACACCCAGTGCTCCTTCCATCACGTGCCCTTCTTAGTGCCTATCACCCAGCAACCCTATCTCCCCCACCCATCTCCCCCCAGCAACCCTCAGTTTGTTTCCCAGAGTTCAGTGTCTCTTATGGTTTGTCTTCCCCTCTCTTTTCATCTTATTTTTTTCTCCTTCCCTTCCCCTATGTTCATCTGTTTTGTTTCTGAAATTCCACGTATCTCAACTTTTTCCACAGAGCTGGCACAAATAATCCTAAAATTTGTGTGGGGGGGCACCTGGGTGGCTCAGTCAGTTAAGCCTCTGTCTTTGGCTCAGGTCATGATCTCAGGGTCCTGGGATCGAGCCCCGCATCGGGCTCTCTGCTCAGCGGGGAGCCTGCTTCTCCCTCTCTCTCTGCCTACCTCTCTGCCTACTTGTGATCTCTTTCCTTCTGTCAAATAAATAAATAAAAAATCTAAAAGAAAAAAAAATCTTAAAATCTGTATGGAACCCAAGAAGACTCTGAATAGCCAGAGCTGGTGGCATCACAATTCCGGACTTCAAGCTCCATGACAGAGCCGTCATCAGCAAGACGGTATGGCACTGGCACAAAAACAGACACATAGATCAATGGAACAGAGTAGAGACCCCGGTCACCTAGATCTTTGAAAACTGTCATATAAATAAAAGCAGGAGCTTTTTAAAATTAATTAATTTATTTTTATTTATTTCTTTTCAGCATAACAGAATTCATTGTTTTTGCACCACACCCAGTGTTCCATGGAATCCGTGCCCTCCTTAATACCCACCACCTGGCTCCCCCAACCTCCCACCCCCTGCCCCTTCAAAACCCTCAGGTTGTTTTCAGAGTCCATAGTCTCTCATGGTTCACCTCCCCTTCCCATTTCCCTCAACTCCCTTCTTCTCTCCATCTCCCTATGTCCTCCATGTTATTTGTTATGCTCCACAAATAAGTGAAACCATATGATAATTGACTCTCTCTGCTTGACTTATTTCACTCAGCATAATCTCTTCCAGTCCCGTCCATGTTGCTACAAAAGTTGGGTACTCATCCTTTCTGATGGAGGCATAATACTCCATAGTATATATGGACCACATCTTCCTTATCCATTCGTCCGTTGAAGGGCATCTTGGTTCTTTCCACAGTTTGGCGACCATGGCCACTGCTGCTATAAACATTGGGGTACAGATGGCCCTTCTTTTCACTGCCTCTGTATCTTTGGGGTAAATACCCAGTAGTGCAATTGCAGGGTCATAGGGAAGCTCTATTTTTAATTTCTTGAGGAATCTCCACACTGTTCTCCAAAGTGGCTTTTGTTTCCTTTGCCTTTGGAGAAGAGAGAAGAACCACATGATCCTCTCAATTGATGCAGAAAAAGCATTTGACAAAATCCAGCATCCGTTCCTGATTAAAACACTTCAAAGTATAGGGATAGAGGGAACATTCCTGAACTTCATAAAATCTATCTATGAAAGACCCACAGCAAATATCATCCTCAATGGGAAAAAGCTCACAGCCTTCCTGTTGAGATCAGGAACACGACAGGGATGCCCACTCTCACCACTCATGTTCAACATAGTATTAGAAGTCCTAGCAACAGCAATCAGACAACAAAGAGAAATAAAAGGTATCCAAATTGGCAATGAAGAAGTCAAACTCTCTCTCTTTGCAGATGACATGATTCTTTATATGGAAAACCCGAAAGACTCCACCCCCAAACGACTAGAACTCATACAGCAATTCAGTAACATGGCAGGATACAAAGTCAACGTATAGAAATCAGCGGCTTTTTTATACACTAACAATGAAAATACAGAACGGGAAATTAGAGAATCGATTCCATTTACTATAGCACCAAGAACCATAAGATACCTGGGAATAAACCTAACCAAAGAGGTAAAGGATCTGTACTCGAGGAACTACAGAACACTCATGAAAGAAATTGAAGAAGACACAAAAAGATGGAAGACCATTCCATGCTCTTGGATCAGAAGAAAAAACATTGTTAAAATGTCTATACTGCCTAGAGCAATCTATACTTTTAATGCCATTCCGATCCAAATTCCACCGGTAGTTTTCAAAGAGCTGGAGCAAATAATCCTAAAATTTGTATGGAATCAGAAGAGACCCCAAATTGCTAAGGAAATGTTGAAAAACAAAAATTAAACTGGCAGCATCACGTTACCTGATTTCAAGCTTTACTACAAAGCTGTGATCACCAAGACAGCATGGTACTGGCATAAAAACAGACACACAGACCAGTGGAACAGAGTAGAGAGCCCAGACATGGACCCTCAACTCTATGGTCAAATAATCTTCGACAAAGTAGGAAAAAATATCCAGTGGAAAAAAGACAGTCTCTTCAATAAATGGTGCTGTGAAAACTGGACAGCTATATGTAGAAGAATGAAACTCGACCATTCTCTTACACCGTACACAAAAACAAACTTGAAATGGATAAAAGACCTCAACGTGAGACAGGAATCCATCAGAATCCTAGAGGAGAACATAGGCAGTAACCTTTTCGCTATCAGCCACAGCAAGCAGGAGATTTTTGTTTTGTTTTGCCTTTTATGCTTTGAAAAAGGAAATAAGCTAAATGTTTCCCTGGTGAAACGCACTTTCCAATCTGTTCATACACATACACATCCTTGTGTGTGTGAGAGGCCATCCCCACGCATACCGATGGGCAGGTCCGTGCCGGAACGGAACATACTCTCTTCTTGTGTTGTGGTTTCTGATCTTCTGCCACAGTTGGTTTGTAGAGATCTGAATATCCCCTACATGTGGCTTGGAAATATACAACCATCAGGGGCTACTTCTCATGACATGTTTTTGTCTGCCCAGAATGCCCCTCCATCACACCAGGTGTAGGTCATGAATACACTTAGTTGCAGGTTCCTAGGGACCCAAAAGCTTCCCCAGGTGTGTATCCCTACTCTGTATTTCTGAAGGCAGCATGGGTGGCAGAAAGAGCCTAGCCTTTGAAGTTACAGGGATCCAGACATGAGTGATGAACCTTGTGACTTTGGGCAGAGAATTGATCTCTGGATCCTGGGCTTTCTGATTAGTAAAAGCAGTGGGTTTGAAGCTGCCTGCTTCACCAGATTGTGGTTAGGATAAAATGAGACGACATGCATAAAATAAAAAATGCTACCTACCTGGCCCGTGGGAGATGCTTAGCCTTTTTCCTTCTGTAACCAATGGGAGGATTTCAACCAGTGTAGAGGAAGGATAAGCCTTAGCGGTCATGGTCCAACCCCTGCTTGGGCTACTCTGTTTCTCTCAGCAAACTGCCCTGAGCACCAGCACCAAGTCCCAGCCAGCCACAGGCCCTCTGGGAAGGGTTATAAGACCCAACTGAATTGAACCCCTGGTTTTGTGGCCCAGGCTGGACCAGATGTGGGGACTAAAAAGGAACTTACTTCCATAGGAAGAAGCCCATTTCATTGTCAGGCATGTTGTGTACTTGGCAATTACTTCAGAGAGATTAGACAAGAGCCACCCCAAATAGTCGAAAAGAGGAGACTTAAGGGATGAAGGCAGCTCTGTAGAACGTGGTGCAGTCAGTATACTAGTCAGTATATAGTCAGTATACTAGATAGACACGCAAGCTTCCCATTCCGCTTATGGACAGTTGCTGAAGATACCACCCAGGCTGGGTGTCATTCAAAATGTCCCTGAACCCTTTCAACTATTCACAGACCTTCTATCCAACTCCAGAGCTGCATATCCAACCATAGTCTTGACATCTCCACTTCAAAATTTAACAGGCATCTCAGACAACACATTCTAAAACTGGACTCCTGGTCCTCACACCCCAAATCTCTTTCTGTAGGGGGAGAAAAAGCTTGCCAGGGATGGGATGAGTGGGTCAGGGTGACTGTCTTTTGCGGGAGGTGAGGGGGGGTGGGAATGACCCACAGAACCACTGCCGATGTCTGGAGTTGGTTCCTGGGATCAGGGAGAAGACAGGACCCATTCACAGACCTCCTTCCCAGGTTGCTACGTGTTGCCCACAGCATCATTTGAAGGTGCAAACTGAGGTCATGGAATGTATTTTCCTTTTTTCCTGGATGATATTAACGGCACGACCACGATCAAAGCCACAGTCACAACCGCATCATGTTACTTCTGGGAAAAGCTAAACAGACTCATGTGAATAGGAGCACACGTATTTCTAGAGATCTAATCTCAGCAGCCTCCAATCCCAACCGCTTATGTGACTGGGCATTAAGTCTGATCTGTGATGATTTTGGGTTGCTATCTGACAGGGTTACTGGAAACCTCGTCATTCTATGTGGGAGAAAAAAGAAGAAATGGCACTTTGATGTTGTCTCAGAAAGTACGGGTAGGATTTCCCCCTGTGAGAATGCATGTAGTTAGTTACTCAGAGCCCTGTTTTATTTAGCCCAGGAGTGTCACAGAGACAATCACATGTGCCACCAGAAAGTTATGAGGTTTGGGTTCTAATTTTGGTTCATCTTTGAAAGAGCTGTGGGATCTTACGAAAATCATTTAGCCTCCCTAAGTCCCGACTTCCCCACACATAAGAAGGGTAGACAGAACGCTATCTAAGATTTTTTTTTTTCAGCTCGGTCATTTGCGATCTTAACCTAACCACAAAACTCACAGATCTGTCGGACCTTCGTCTTTACATTTGTCCCCTTCCTTTAGAGCCCAGAGGAGATTCTACTCATGGGACTCACCGTCTTCTCCTAGGCCAGTACTTTCTCAATGGACCTGAGGTCACTGGCTCCCTGGGTGGTCCTTCTAAAAGGTACAACACATGTTTTTTTTCTTTTATTTAAGAATTTTCATTGAGAACTCATCACTTTTTCTCTTGACGACAGGTTGCATTTTTCTGTCTCTTTACACGTTTTGTACTTTTTTGGTTGTGGGTCAGACTTGGTGAGTAATACTTTGTAGGGAGCCTGAATTTTCTCCTCTTCCTTTAAAGGGCAGTAAGTTTTGTTCTCCAAGTGGAAGGACACGTTGAACCCCCTGCCTGAATTTATGTTTGGCAGGGGTTCTGCTGCCCGGCTCGCCCCTCTGAGGCTTTGCCTCTGGTGCGCTTTCTCTCTCCATCTGTCTTTTTGCAGGTCTCACAATCTCAGTCAGTTTTCTCATGGATAATCTAAGAAACAAAAACAAAGGCTCCATAGTTTATTCACCTCGTTGTGACTATCTCTGGTAGAAAGAGTGACCATGGCAAAAAGTACAGTTGGTAAAGTTATTTTGCAACCCCAAAATTGAGGAAACAGGGAGAGATCCTAGACCATATTAATTTATGTAAAACTGGACCAAGGAAAGTCAACTTTGATAGGAATAAAGACGTACACCCTCATAGCGGCAAAAGCTTAAGCACAAGAGGATGTGAACAAAATAAAGAGATCAATGGATAAAGTCTTTGCTGTGCCAAGCAAAAGAAAAAAAAGAAGAGATGGCAAAAATAATTCTGGTAACATAGAAGTAAGGAAAAATCTGAAACAATTTACAGATTTTACGTATTTTATTTTTAGAGAGAGGGGAGAAAGGGAGCGCTTAAGCAGGTGGAGGGGCAGAGACAGAGAAAGAGGAAAATCTTCAGCAGACTCCAAGCTCAGCGTGGAGTCTGATGTGGGGCTCGATCTCACGACCCTAAGATCACAACTCAAGCCAACATCAAGAGTTGGACCCAACCCACTGAGCCACCGGGTGCCCTGAAAAAATTTCATTTCATTAACAAAAATTCATTAGTGTTTATGTAATTTTGATTAAAAATATTTCTAGTGAAAACATTGAGATAAAAGTACAGCATAGGGAATGTAGTCAATATTATAGTAATAAAGTCGTGTGGTGACAGATGGGGACTATACTCACCACAGTGAACACTGAGTAATGTACAGAATTGTCACATCACCGTATTGTGTGCATGGAATTAATATAACATTGTACACAAGTTATACTTTGATATAAACAAATAAATTTAAAAAACATCCTCCAGATGAGAATGATGGGTTCGAAATGCCCTGTGCACCACGGTGCTTTTCAACATCTCCATGTCTTTGTACAAGGTCATCGTTGATCTGGAAAATACCCTTCTGAGTTGGCCACCTGACCATCTCTTCCTTGACCCCTGGCCCAGCCCAAGTGTTAATGTCCTTGGTGAACCCCTCCCTACTACGCTAGACATAGCTGGGTCCTCCCTTTTTGTGTTCCCACCATCCTCTGTCCATCCCTATCTGTAGCTTCACTGTGTTGGGTTAAATGCATATGTGCCTGGAGACTGTGAGCCCTTGAAGGCAGGTGCTCTTCCATATGCCTTGAAAAAATTGGTTCTGCACCCCAGTACCCAGGAGAATTTTGTTTCAACACATGTATGAGTCGGTTCTTATGAAACCCAGTCTGGGCCCCAAAAGGGAAAGCAGAGGAGGTACCGGGGTGATCGAGGCGCAGTCCCTACCATCATGGAGGGCGCTGTCCTGCAAGTAGATGGCTAACGGCCATAGGAGAGCCACAGCAAGAGGCCACGAGGAACACTGTCTGGGGGAGCAGGAACACAGACCCAGCTGAGAAAATTTACGATGTCTTTCCTAAAATTACAGTGGGTCTTACCTTCTCATGGTAACACGTGGATCTTAAAAAAAATGGAAAAATTCATTAAAAAAAAAAGAAAAGATGAAGAAAGTTGCCCATGTTTCTATCACATAATGTAGCTCTTTTAATTTTTTCAGGCTTTTCTTTCTGTTTAAGGTTGGGGGCTTTAAAAATTTTTTTTTAAAAATTTTGAAATCATTCTAAATTCACGGGAGTTTGAAAAATAGAACGGAGAGCTGCCGTGTTCTCCTTGACCAGTTTCCCCCAATGCTGATGTCATCCATAAATGTTGTCTAATAGCAAAACCAGGAAACTGACATTGGTACCACCCACTGATCTTACTCAGATCTCATCAGTTTTACATGTTACGGATATTTTGTGAACATGGGGGTTCTAATAAGCTTGTATGAGCGATATATATATATATATATTTATAAATATCTATTTAAGATTTTATTTATTTATTTGAGAGAGAGAGGACACACGTGGGGTCGGGGGGAGAGGCAGAGGGAGAAGCAGGCTCCCTGCTGGGCAAGAAGCCCGACTCGGGGCTCGATCCTCGGACCCCGGCATCATGACCTGAGCCGAAGGCATATGCTTAACTGACTGAGCCACCCAGGTGCTCTGTGTGGTCTCTACTTCTCCAGTTTACTTTATCTTATGGTGTTGCACTGTCTGTGTGACCATCATTTCTAATGACTGGGTGATGAACATCGCCCCCAACCCTGTTGGTACTTTGCGAAATTCTTCCACTGTTAAAGTTTTCATTGCTTCAGTTTCACTGTTAGGAACAACACTGTTCTATGTATTTCATATGCTTTTCATTATTTTATATACATTTCTATATTTTATATTCTTTTCCCGAAGTTGATTGGAGAGGGGGAAATAGTGGGTAGTAGACAGTTTGATAGGAGTACGGAATACTTTGTTCTTGAGAGGGGATAGTTATGCACATATTTTGGGGCAAGATCTGATCAAGTAGAGAAGGAGCAGTTGAAGACACAGAAGGAGGGTGTGAGGACTGGACAAAGTATGGGAGAAGGTGGGTGTGTGGTAGGTTCATTTCCTCAATGATCCCAATTCTTTACCCACCTGACCCCCCATATCTAAGCCTTTTCCATGCAACTTTGGAGTGCTTGCCGGAATGCACGGTACTTCCCTACTCCGTGTTGTGTACTTCGGCTGTAGAATAGGGCAGAAGTCACGGTAGGCCTTGAGTATGTCACTGAGGTTTTCTGTTCTGAACAGTTTGTACCCAGGATAGAGGCCAAGGGAAGGAAAGGAAAGAGGGCTCAGCTCTAGATAAGGCCAGGCTTTCCAGAAAGAGCTGCATGGGAGTGGATGCCGGGCTTTGCCAAAACCATTTCTCCTCTGCTTCAGACGCTGGGTGGGCAGAGGATGATGGCATCTCAGATGAATGCTGACTTCATATACGGAATTCAACTCATAGAGGTTTCTATCTCAGCTGTCAGAGCTAAGAAGTCATAAGGAAAGAGAAGTTCAACTTTTGTTTGGGGAAGCACAGATGGGCGACTCTGAAGACCAGGATTGCCATGTACAGTTACATAGGCTGTGCCCTGCACAAGAAGTCCTGCCCAGCACAGTGTGAAATGCACACAAGTATAGTGAAGCATGTATTCAAATAGAGGAACACACCCTGCCTGGCCTTCTTTTAAACTCAAGAACATATCTGCAAGGTCAAAGTACAGGCTTATACTTTGGGCACCAAAAACACCAGAGTTTCAGTAATAAGAATGATGAGGGAAAGAGCACCAGAATTAAATATAGAATATCCTCAGCATCAAAAAACCAAGCTTTGTCTTTGCTGAGGTTATTGAGATGTGATAATAAACTGATTTTTCCCCTCAGAGAGAAAGCTGGTTTAATTTTGGTTAGTTTGGTGCCACCGAGGGCTGCATGTTCCCAGGGAAAGTGATGAGAGGAAGTAAAAAGAAAGGGGATTCTCCTTAAAGAAGCGTTTCCCTGCTTTGTAGAGTGGAGTCATTCTTCAAGCCCATATTCGGGCAAGGATTCCATTACAATCTCTGAGGTCTGCACGACAGAGGAAATCACACAAGGAGAAAGTTCTGGGCCAGACGTGGGGTGGGCAGGTCTTCCTCTAGTTTGTGTGAGTCAGAGTCTTGGGACTGGAAGGATCTGAGGGCTCATCCAGACAACCCTTTCCTTTAACAAATGAGAAAGGAAGCCCAGAGAGGGAAAGGGAATAGCCCAAGGTCACACAGCTCAGAAACAGCACAGCTGGAATGGAAAACCAGAGATTTGTATTTCGCTCCCTTGGTTCTTTGCCTTGCCATCAAACCCCAGGAGCAGGGTGGCTAGTTGTTACAATACTGGGCCGGGGAGGGGCTTGAAATCAGTGTCCAGACTAAGTCCCCAACTTGAGAAAACCTCTGGTATGAACAGCCTTCACCCGGGCCCTCACCATGGCACTGCTGCTGTCTGCAAGCTGCCTGATCAGGTAGTACCTTGCACGTTCTGTGTGCTTCTCGGGGCTTCCCGACTGGAGTGAGCTCCTGGGACTGTCAGAAGTTGGTCACACCCCTGCTTGTGTGCTTCCCAGGTCTGTGCCCACGGTTAGGATTCAGGAACTGCTCCAGATGCAGAATTGCATGTAGACATCTCCTAACAGCAGCCAAGCAGTGGCTTTGGATACATTTTTGGATCAGGACCAACTGGGTTTAAGCTTCCGGAATATCCTCAGAAATGCTGTTTTTCCGACAGGGACAGAGACCGAGGGAGCCATGGGGGCGCTATAGGGAGGTGCAGATCATGACCCCCAGACACTTGGGCAGCAGGCCCCAACACACACTCCCCAGCACGGGCTCCGGGGGTCCCAGCCATGCCCCATCTCTAGCTGGCTGTGCAGCTTTGGACGGTTCCCTCCCCTCTCTGGGCCCTGGGCTCCCCACCTGGACATTAGGGGATGGACTGAATGGTCGCAGTGTCCCCTCCCAGCTGGGCCTTCCTTCCAGCTGCCATACATGTGCAGACTCAGAGCAACCAGGCAGAGGAGAGCAGTTTCCAGACACTTCCTCTTGCTCCGCCCTGCCCCTGCACCCGGTTCCCCTCTGCACATTTTCTATTTGCTTCTGTCTGGAAACAGGGCTGGTTTGGCTCTGTTTCCCAGCCTTCCCTAGGAAATTGTCTTTGCCTGAAGCACACTGGTGCAAGGGTGCCTGGCTGCCTCTCGACCCTTGGCTATGGCCTCCTGAAGGCACAGAGCAGCTGGGGTAAAGGGGGAGACTTCCTGTCACAATCCTGGGCAGCTGACAGGCAGCAGGGAAGGGCAGGGGCTGGCTCTGTCCCCATGGTCACAGGGTTATGACCTTCTCTTCCATAGTTGTCCTCCTCCCCCGTCCCGGGGCAGCGGGGAGGAAGCCCTGAATGCTGTTGCCAAAGCAGAAAGGGAGGAGGGACAGTAGGGACGGTCCCAGGGAGGGAAGAGTTGCTCCTCAAGCGTGAGGTCTGGAGACCAGAGCAGGAAGTCCTCAGGACAGAGAGAGGACCAGGCCAGCTGGTGCGCAAGCTGGAGGAAAGCACTGCTTGGATCCCTCTCCCAAAAAGGAAAGAGGACATAGACCGTGGACTATAGGGTGTCCAATCCCAAATGATCTGGCTCCAGCAAGGAATTAGGAACTCTTCATATTTTACCTTACGAGCCCAGTGCCTGGCCCATGACAGAGGTTTGGTGAATGTTTCCTGAATTACTCTGAATTCTGCGGGCTACTGGATCACCTGCATAATCCCCATGATTCTGGAGCCAGATGTAGGCTCCCTGGCAATCCCAGGCTTCCGGTGCCCGTGCTCACTGCCTTGTGCCCTGCTGGGAGCACGGCTGGGGGTGGAGAGAACTCCGGGTGCTCCAGCAGGCCCCGGGGCTCTCGCCGTGGCTTGCTGACCAGATGGCCAGGAGGCCTGGAGCAAAGAACTTCTGCTTCCCGGTCCTCAGTCTCCCCAGATGTGAGCTAGAATGGAGAGGTCGTGATCTCAGTGGCCCACACTCTTGGGATCCCTCTAGAGCATCTGGAGGACCTGGTGACATGGGCACTGGGGAAATGCTTACAGAGAAACCAAACCTAGGTAGGGTCAAAAGGTATTAAATACTTTGTGTCATTTCTGGCCGCCTCTTGAATATTGCATAATATTGGTTTCTGGTATGACCAGAAACTTGAAAAATGAGTTTCTTGGCCTTGTGATTCGTGTGTAGATCTGTGTTGAAAAAATAATAATAATGCCAAAGTCTGCATTGTGCTTTCTAGATTTGTCAATTCATTCATGGGTGCATTCATTCAAAAAATGTTCATCGAGCACCACAATAGGGAGGTGGTGGGGGCAGACTAGGAGACTCAGAGAAGTCAGCAGCAAATTACACCCCAGGATCATGACCCGAGCTAAAGGCAGATGAGTAACTGACTGAGCCACCCAGATGTTCCCCCCAATAAAACATTAAAAAAAAATTAAATAAAAGAAGATCTTGTTGGGGAGAGGCCCCCTGCTTCCCCTTCCGAGGATAAGCAGGGGCTACTGGCTGGCAATGGCACCCAACCACGGGGGCCCTCCTCTTTTCCATACCACGAGGCTCCTTTTGGCCAGGTTCTGGTTCCCTAGTTTTGGGTTCCCTCGCACATGAAGGCTCAGCCCAGCGGGAGTCCTGAAGAAAGGGCCTGGTTGAGGACTTGAACGGGGGCAGGGCTGGACACTCGGAGGTCCCCTCGTGGGAAGGCCAGCCCGGGCTGCTCTTGAGGAGCCAGGAGCAAAGCCCAGTGGCTGGGGTGTGCTGTGCTCTGCTAGCGGGGCTCCCCCTGGCTGAGTCTGCACCTTGGAAATCTGCCAGCTCCCTCCAGGTGGCCTGCGAGGGTGTGGCAACTCCACAAACAAGGAAAACCTGGATAAGAGGTCGTGTTTGCCGCTGTGCCACAGGGTGATAGCTTTGTGACAATTCTGATTAGGCTGCTCCAAAACCATTGTTTCATCTGCAACGGCTCTCCTCCATTTTTTTTTTTTTTTTTTAAAGAAGTTGAAGGCCATGACTCTTCCCCTTCCCTTTGAAGTATGATGCCTGTTTCCTTGTTTGAGAACCACGTGACTGCATTTCGTGTCAGATGTCCCTACTTGAAGTGTCGGATCCATACGCACCAAATGTCCGTGGAATAAAAACGTCTGCAGTGAGTGTTAACGCAGCAGAAAATGTGTTCCCATTTGCAGTCAAGATACCTAAGCTGCATGGACTATAAGCCAGCTGTCAATGTGACTTGAGGTCGCCAATGCCAGTTGAGAAAAAGAGCCTACAAGAGGACAAACACAGACACATTCCGTGGCCCTCGGGGATCAGGGCGCGGGTCCAGCCTGTCCAGCCCCCACCAGGCTCTCAAAGGCCAGCTCTCCGAGCTTCTACAGCTCTGCTGAAGATGTCCTCTCCCACCCAGGGACATGGAAAATGCCAATACAGGATTCGTTCAGACAGGCCCCACACCCAGGGCTCTCCCTACAACCCAAAGGCCCAGCTTAACTTCTTGTGTTCCCCCACTTTTCTTTTTTTTTTTTTAAGTTTTTATTTAAATTCCAGCTAGTTAACCTATAGCGTAGTATCGGTTTCCCCACTTTTCTATCTGAGAGGGGACCCAAAGCCACGGCCTTCCTTCGATCCGTCTGGTTTAGAGCCGGATGAGACTCGAGGCCATCAGTCTATCTGGCGCCCAGGCCCCAGGAGGGCCCCCACTGAATACTTCAGTGACGAGGAGCTCCCTGTTTGGGGCAACAGTCTGTGTGATTTCCACATCACTCAAATCGTTGATCCTTGTGGTGAGCTGAAATGGGCCTCCCTGAAATTTCACCACTGATTCTAGTTCCTTCCTGGGTAGGCGGGAGGCCTTTGCCTCCCTTCACGTGACTGCCTTTCACATGTATGAGAGCAATTCTTCACACAAAACAGCGTTGTTCCTTCAACTTTGGGAATGGTGGTTCTTAATACTTCCAAGGCCTTGGACCCCACTCCCCAATCCCAGAACCTGCGGATCTTCATCCCAGAAAAATGCGTCCTCAAGTCCCCCTGTGCCGCTCCCTCTTTGGGCATGTCCATGGATCCCCCAAGAGCCCATGGACGGAGGTAGAAAGCTTGCAGTGGAACCAGATGCCAGAGATGGAAGGAAACTCTACCCCCACTCTCCTGACCTCCCAGACAGAGACTGTGAGCCTCTGGACATCCAGTTGGCACTTGTCTGGACAGACCAGGCATCCGGCATCCGTGGCCATCCACCAGGTATAAAAGGGTTAACCAGCTGTCTTGGAGTTTCTTCCCAAGGAGGGCCAGGGATGAAGGCACCCCCCTGGCCCTCTCCACCTCCACCTGAGCCTGCCCAGGGGAGAAGTGGGACTTGGATGCACGCTGAATCCCAGAATGCGCTGACATGACCTTCCCTCCTCCTCCCATTCATGTTCCGACCTGAACAAGCTTCATCCCCAGAATGCTCCTAGTTTGGCCTCTATTAGCTGCTTTTTGGTTTTCTTTCCCTTCCCTTCCCTTCCCTTCCTTTCTTCCTCCCTCCCTTCCTTCCTTTCGTCCTTCCTTCCTTTCTAGTTTTCTTTTTTTCCGAACTGAGGTAAGAAAGAGATGATCCCTCCCAGTGATCTCATTTTACACATAAATATGGAATTATAGGGCACATACGCTTTCATAAGCTGCCGTTTTTGTTGTTTTTTTGTTTGTTTGTTTTTGTGTTTGTGTTTTGTTTTGTTTTTTTGCTTCACAATATATTGCGATTCTTCTCCATGTCATTAAAAATTTACTGTAGATTTGGGAGGGATTCTGGAGCTAGAGGGGGAGGGAAAGCGAAACATAGAGACGCAGGAAATCAGACTGAGGGAAGAGGAGTGAGGGAGAAGGAGGGGAGAGTCTGAAGTCTGAGAGAGGTGGAATTTCATGGGGGAAGGGTCAAGGATCAGGGAGGGAGTGGGCTCTGGCCGTGGGTGGCTCAGGGGAATTCTGCTGCCCCTTCTACACATGGACACTTAGCACATGGGTGGGCTTCCTGAGGGCACTGCTGGCAGCTGCTCGGTCTGGGGGAGCTCAGGGGTGACTGGACTCCCCAGGAGCAGCACACACGGGGGATTGGCTGGAAGGAGGCAAACACCGGCGCTGCCTCACCTCTCTGCGCGTGACATGGCTTCTTGACCCTGAGCATACTGGTTGTCCTCCAGAGAGGCAGACTGATTTGGCAGTGACCTCATGAATGGGCTTTTACCTTGAAACATCAATAGATTCTTTTTATTTAAACGTTCTTCATTTTTGTTTTACCAGAGTGTTCTGAAAGTTGCCCCAGCACTGTCCCTTCTTGAGACGCCTCCTCTGCCCCAGGCTCCCCTGTCCCCAGCGAGGGCAGAGTGCTCTCCTCTGCTCCGGCAGCATCCAGGCATGGCCTGCGTCACCCGGAGTTGAAAGGATCTGAGAGCTCGGCGCTGGCAGGGAGGGCCTGGGTGCTAATCATCTTAGTCTCCCCTGGAGCCTGGCAGGCAAATGATCCCGTCACGTGATTCTCAAACAGTGGCCAAACCATGCCATGAGGACCCCCGGAAAGGAGGAGGTGGTCTGGGGGACTGTGGATGTGACTCTGTCCCCCTCCTCTTTAGTAAGAGCACTGCCTTCTGCCTTCTCTCCTCCTGCTGTCTTATGCTTAACGCCAAACCCCCACATTGCCCTCTCTGAAAAGGACTGAGCCCCTACGGTAGAAGGAAAAGGCTTATCCTCTGTTCAAGGAATGTGGTCAGTGATGAACAAGAGAAGGATATTTCTGTGGGACAGGGAATCATTGTGCCCAAAACGACTTTATCCTCTTGGATCAAACCACATCAGGCATCTATGCACGAGCGTTCTGGATAACTCCGAGATGTGTCCTTGTACTAAATGGTTATCTTGGGAAGCTGATAACGGAACATCTGGGATCGTGAGTGTCCTGAAGGGAGGGACAACTTCACAGTTTCCCTGTACACCGTGCAAGTGAAAACAGCTCTGGTGGTGGAAAGAATGGGGCCCTGGGTCGGACCTCTGCACTTTGGTCACCAGTGTCTACTTGATAACTGTGTTTTCAGACATAGTTATTAGCTTTGGTGTCTTGGGTTCTTTCTCCCAGAGTCATTTATTCTAGTGACCAAAGGAGATAATACATGTGAGCAGGTTTTATAAGCTATGAAGACCAATTTTTAAATGGTCTTTTTTTTTTAAATGGTGATTTTATTGATGTTGATGATAAACCTGAGTGGGAAGAAGGGGACGACCATCCCATCTTACCGGCAGCAGAGGGAACTTCGTCCTAGAGAGACGAGGCCCTGGGATTTCAGAAATTTCTCTGTCTGATGGCGTTGGCAATGTTCCCACCCCTGAAAGGTCTATGGAATCTGGAATGTGTGATGGTCCTCTGTATGCAGGTGTGCTGATGGGGAAGGACAGTCCAAGCCAGAGTGGGCTCCTTCCAGGAAAGTCCTGCCGTAGGCTAGTGCTCAATTGTTTCAACCCCTGCTAACGGACTCACCTCAAAGTGACCAACGCTTACTCGGGAGAGGGTTCTGGAGGCTGGCAGGCCCACATGTCAGGCTTATCTGAGCAGCACGAGGCAATTTCCCATTGATTCATCTTGCCCACCCCCCCAACAGCAACCCCTGATCCTCCAGCTTGGGGGAATAGCCAAGGGGTTGACAAGAATTTCACCAAGTAGCCAGAAGTTCAGAAGGACAAGCCAGCATGCCCAGGAAGCCACAGCCCAGAGAAGTGAGGCAGCAGCTAAAAAGTGGCCCAAACCCAGACTCTGGAAGCTATTCCTTCTGCTTCTGAGGAGGATACACCCTTGTCCTTTTCACCCCAGCCTCCTATTCCGCCCTCCCTGAGTGCCACGAACCCTCACACAGGCTGAAGTTTATGTTCGTAACGGAAGTTACAAGAAAAAAATGTTCATAATCTACCTGTGTTGACTTAAATTATTTTTTTATGTTACTTAAATATGTGCCCACATAAAACTATGTATAAACTGCTAAATCATACATGCCTAAAACTAAAGTAAACATACAGATTAAACATCATAAAAAGGATGCAACAGGCAAAGTCGGAAAAGTCCTGCATGATGGAGGAGGTGGTCTTGTTGGAAGTTGTTTGCCGCGCATGCAACGAGGGCCACGGCTCAGGCTCGTCGGCATCTGGCCTGCCCTGTACGGCACCCCCGTGGTCTCCGTTGGAATAACTGCAAGAACTCGATGAACAAGCACATTATTTCCACGTTGCATTGGCCTCTGTCCTTCACTTGTTTGTTTATGCCAATTAAAGAGTTGCCACTTGCTGCCAAATGTCAAGGATGACCTTGAATGCCACGGTCCTCGGTTATAAGGCAACAGTAGATAATTCAGAATGTTAACTCACCATAGCAGTGAATACAGTGAAGGTGACGATTCTCCAGGCCAATTTCAATGACCCCTCTGGAGTATGGTCCCTGGTGGCTGTTTGGTTCCGAACTTTGAGGCAGGAACAAGGCCTTGGTGAGAGGGTAGATGGGGGGCGGAGGTGGGGGGTTGGGGGGGGTTTGCTCCACACTGCCCCCTTGTGGTGCTCTCCACCACACCTTCTCTAGTGTCTACACCTTCCTGTGTGGTTCACGAGAGGAAAGATCTCTGCTTCAAATGGGTCAGGGGACAGAGGACAGCAGCAGTGGGGGTCAGCATGTTAGCTGGACTTGAGCAAAAGGATAGGAATGGCGGCCAGGATAACTGAGGTCATGGTTCGGTCTGAGCTCTTTTTCTCACATGACCTTTCCTCCTAACGTGACCCAGTCACTCTGGAGGTTACCATGATTACAGTAGTAGCAAGTGGTGTGCACCCTGCGGGGGATGAGGGGGATGGGGGCGAGGCCTCCTGGCTTCCTCAGCTATCCTGGACCCCAGTGCCCTGAACCCCCCCACCTCCCAGAGATGCAAGAGGGGGCAAGCCTGTACCAGTAGGCTTTGGATTCTCCAGCCCTGTCTCTGTCTATAATAAAGCATAGGCTGGGGCCCTGGGGGTGTCTGGGGCATTCCAAGAGGGCTTCAGGAAAGGGGTCCTCAAAGATCTGAGAGCTGGAACTCTGTCCTCTTCACCACTCTGTCCCCTTTCAAGACGCCAGAATCCTACCCACTTGGGCAGCTCCAGCTAAAATGTACTTTGGAATCACACAGACCAACATTCAAATCCCAGTTCTACCGCGTATGACTTGGTCCCAATTTTCCTAATGCCTGGGAGCCTCAGCTCATTCGTAAAAGCGGGAAGGATTGTGCCCTTTGCTCAGACCTGTGAGGAGAAAATAAGATAAAGTGTCTAAGAAGCACGAGGCAGGGCACTCATGGTGAGTTGAATTCTTTTGCAACGACCTCCCTGGATGTTCAGAAACTCCTGCTCCAGCTCCCCAGTGCAAAGCGCCCCCTACTATGGCCCTGCTGGGGGCTCTGTGTCACCTACCACCGGCTGCACCCCACTGCAGTGGCTGAACATGCCATCACTCTTCCCCAAACAAGGACAAGCCTAGATTTTGTACCAAGATTTTCGTCCCCCCCACACCCCCCTCCCCAAAGGACTTTCCCACGCCACAAGCTGCCGCTTTGGTCCTTCTCGGGCATGTGTCGTGCTCTAGCCTGAAATTGTGGTAAAGCCAAAAGTTATTCTGAGGTTGTCTTTAGCCTTACAGCTATTTTGGGCTCCAGTTGAGACGTGGGGAGAGAAGCCAGCATTCTCTTCCCGTGTCTCAGCCACAACTTCCAAGATTGGTCCTATTATGCTCCTGACACCCTCCGATCCAAAATAGCCCCCGCGTGGGGCTGGCGATGGCCTCCAGCTTAGACGGAGCCAGGATGTGCCTGAGTTACCCATCCTGCAGCTGGGCTGAAGAGGGCTTCGGGGCTTGAGACCGCGCTCCAGAGAGGCGGCCAGGGCTACGCCTCCGTCCTGCAAGCTGGCAGGCTTTGGGGTGGGGGTGTTCTGCTGGCGCAGCAGCTTCCAATCCCATGGCTCACTTCTGCCTCCTGAGTTCTCGACCGGATGCTTGCTTCTGGGCGGGAGGCGTTCATTCATTCATCTGGGCCACAGATACTCCTGAACACCTGCCGTAGGTGCAGCCGTGGACAAAACACACAGAAACCTCTTTCTCGGGGAGCTAGTGTAGCCATTGCAAAAGCTGTCATCACGAACTGGCATGGACCTTGATAGTCTGCGAAGCACTTTTCCATATCTTTTCTTAATGGCAGATCCTCTCAAATACTCAGGTAGTTTTGTACTACAACAGGTAGTTTTGTACTCTGCTGTCTCCATGTCATTCTGCTGGTACTTCTCTGAGTTAGATACCACTCCGTCTTACCGACAAGGAGGCGAAGACTCGGGAAGGGTCCATAAATTGTGTGATGTCTGCACAGCCAGTAAGGAGTGGAGCTGGAATCTGAACCGAGGTCAGTCTGGCTTTAGGGACCAAGCAAGATCTTAACCACTGTGCACAGAGAAGCTGCTGGCATCTGCTGACAGAGGCTCAGGGAGATGCACAGGTGGCCAAAGGCAAGTTCTCTTGCATGGAACGATGTGACATCAAAGGTTGAGGAAATTTTTGAGTTCATCCTAGGCAGGACTCTGTCTACCGCAGCCCCAGTGGAGGGAACTGGATTCTGCTTCTGGATCCCTGGATCCCCCGAACCTGACAGCCTGGCATGAGATTGGGGTGGGAAGCAAGCCAGGGTGTAATGGTATCTTAACCAGAGACTGCCCAGCTGTTAAAGAAATTATCTGGAAATGTCCAGGAGGACATGGAGGGAGCTACCTAATGCCACAGCAAGGCCGAGGTGATACACATGTCCATGGCTTTGTGGCTTGGCTCTTCCTCTGTGAAGCTGCTCTTGTCCCAGGACACCAACCCTGTGACAATCCATAGCCTGTCATTTGGGTGGTTCTTGAGATCACGTCCCAGGAAGGGTCTGACTGGGCCACAAGAAGAGGACTGCCCACACGGCTCTCCCTGAGCCCTCCCTTAGCACGATCTTCTCACTGGTGGGCCTGTAGCCAAGCCCAATGCACCTGTGGATTCCTCCATGCCCAGGTTTGCTCGGGCAATTTGTCTTTACATCTCTCTTCCTTCTTAACCCAATAAAGGTCTATTTTCATCTACAATTCCTAGTTTAAGCCTAGGCCGCATCTAACTGGTGACCTGAGGGCTAAAAGCTTCCAACAGACTCTTTTTTTGACCCAGAAGAGGATTTTTTTTTTTTTTTAAGGAAAGAGTATTTTCAGGCAGAGTTCATTTCATAGTTGTCACGGTTCCCACCAGCCCCCGTCATGACATACAGAGTGTGCTAGGAGCTCGGATATGGCTGTTCTGTCCAGACCTGAGCTCCGGATCCGTCCCTAACTAGCTATGTTATGTGATCTCTCTGTCCTCCCGCTTTTTGCTGGTAAAATATGCACCTTATGTCACCAACCTCATAAACGGTACCTAGCTCAGAAGTTTGCTATGAAGGGTTAAATGAGGGTTTAACGTTTCCTGCAGTGCCCCTCACTGGGTGTGTGGTGGACATTTATTGGGCACCTACCATGGGCCAAGGTGTATTAGGGACCTGAAATACACCAGAGAACAAAACAGACTGATCTCTGCCCTACCTATATGGGGAGGCACGGTGAGACAGATCATAAACGCAAAAGCTGATAATATAGTAAATGTAGTGATAAATGCTATAGTGGAAGGCAAAGCAGGGAAGAGGGATGGAGAGTCCCGAGGGGCAATCTAAACATGAGAGCCAGGAAGGCCTCCTTAAGAAGATGACCTTCCAGGAAACACTCTAGGGAGGCCAAGAGTAAGCCATGCGGAGCTCTGCAGGGAAAAGTGTGCAGGCTGATGGAACAGCAAGCATGAAGTCCTAGGGGCAGCCTGTCATGTTTGATAAAATACTGGAGATTTTTATGATTATCTGTCTGGTCCTCGGAGGCATTTGAATTTGTGGCATTGCTATCAACTTATGTTGCTGCTGGCCGTGGGAACTGCTCCTGTGACTCTGGTGTTGACTGGGGAAAAGCACAGTTAGTAGAGGGAGAGCATGGTTAGTGCAAAGTATATAGGGAGCTGTGTTGACTTGTTCTTCTCAAGGGTGGGCTCCCTGAGGGCAGGGACCAAGTCCCCAGGCCTGGGCCTGATGGACACCATCTCTCACTGTTCACAAATGTATGTGTGTACGCATAGAGGCAGCGGTCCTGGACTGCAGGGGCTGGGAGATAGGAAGGAATGATGGTGGAGAGGGGTAGGCTTGAAATGAGTCCCACGCAGGAGGAAGCTCTGCCTTAGGGCCCCGCAATTCGAGCTGCACTGATGATTCTGGGTGAACGGCTGGTGGCTTTAAAGGGAGTTTTGTTTCCAGCTCATTAGAAACAGTCAGTTGGTTTAACTGCAAGCCTAGCTCTTAATGTGATGCTCATCTAAGCAGATTGGAGACATTTTTGCCAGAGTTGCTATTTTAGCAGGCAACAATTTGTGTGCCCACCAGGAAACCAGGTTTGGTATGAAAATAGAGACTTCCCCCGGCATCTTGTGTTCAGGAACCGGCAGTAGCTGGCTTTCCATTTGAGCTGCTTCTTGTATAGGAAACAAGGCCATAAACGGGGGTGGAATGGGGAGGAGACAACAGCTGCCAAGGTGTGCGCTATTTGCAGATGCGAGAAAAGTAGGAGGGAGAACACTCTGGTTGGGCTCTCATGCCAAAGTAGGGTAATACTACCTGCCTCACCCTGTTAAGGGCAGGATCCCACGAGAGGGCCTGTGAAAAGGGGCCTGCCCGTCGTCCCTTCCCTCTTCCTTGGAGACCTATCTTTTTCATTTACTAGGTCAGGCTGGAGAAAGGTTTCCTCTCTGTGAGATGTAAGCCCCAGGATGCACAAGGACAGAAAGAAGAAATCCAGCAGGGAGCCACAGTGGGTACCTGGGACTCTCAGATCCGCGGGGCTAGTCACCCGAACACCAGTCTACAGATGAGACCCGGTACGGGAGCCACAGTTGGCCACCGCCGTTCCCAGGGCACTGTCATGGTGCTTCACTCACCTCCGGCTTGCCCCGCAAGCTCAGGGATACGGTGAAACAAGACACACAGCACAGTCCCCAGGGGTCAAGTGTGCACCTACCAGAGACGGGAAGCCCAAGTCACAGCTGGCAGGTGGATGTGCGTGAGGGCCACTCACTCTTTCTGACCTCTCAACGTTCCCCTTGTTTGCAAAACAAGAATTGGGCACATTCGGGGTTCACATTTCCTGGGCAATTTTGGTTGTAAATAATCAGAACCTCATCTCAGCCAAAAGAGGCATTCATTCCTATCAGAACCCTAACAAGTGTGGAACAATCAAATCAGGACACAAACCTAGATGTGACTAGGAGAAGAGACTCAGAGGCCACCTGACTCTCTATTTTTCCTTTGCCGGTTTATCTCTGCCGATCTCACTGCACCTGTTCATCTCTGGCTTTCTGGGAACATAACTGGCAATAGCTTTCCCCGTGGGAGGGAATCTGACCTCCACTTTCTTGATCCGGAGTTAAAAATTCCCAGGAGAGAAGTTCATTGGTTTGGCTGGAGTCAGGGCCCTTCCCCAGGTCAGTGGGCTGTGGCCAGCGGTGGGGGGGCGTCATGCCAGAAGCAGGATGCTGTTTGGGGGCTTGCCTGGGGGGCTGAGAGCTGGACGTCCATGATTCGTACCTTGTGTGTAATCCTGGACACTTTAAACATTTAGTCTCAGTGGCCACCCCAGGGTGTTGACGCTGCTGTCATCTTTTAGTGGGGTACAAGCCACATGCTTGGGTGACTGGAGGTAGGACGGGGGTCAGGGCTTCCTGAGAGCGAAGGGGGGTGTGGGGCTCTCCCACAAACAGACACCACATCAACTCACTGCTGTCCTCACCCATCTACTCCCTACAATGTCACGAGAGGTGTCTCTGAGGGTTATTCCTGCAGAGTGAGCAGGGGACCTGGGTGGGGCTCCCATCTCAGCATTTTGGATGAGCATCTTTCCCATCCTTCCTTTTCTCCCTACCATCAGGGCCTCGCTTGGGAAGAAGACACCAATCCTGGCTCTACAGGGGTGGGGGCTCGGGGGGAGTTTCTGGAACAATTCTAGGGTCTCTCATGATCCAAGGAGGCTGTGGGCAGGGGAGAAGCAGGGCAGCGGAAGGGCTCCGCAGCAGGAGCTCACACACTTGGACATCATGGTGCCCCCCAAAACCCAACTCAGCATCGATGTCTTCAGACCCCCAGACCCCTCAAGCCTGCAGTTCCCAGTGCCGGGACAAACTGGTCTCAGTTTAGTTCAGTTATGTGCCCCGATGAACCGGCAAGAGGCATTCATTTTTTAACACCTCCCCCAACAAAGTTATTGTAAGTAACAATCATGAAATACGGATAATAATAATAATGACAGTGCGAGAAAAGAAGTGCAGTGAAATAGTTTACTATTGAACTTTGTATATCCAGTCATACCAATAAAAGTGAATGAAAAAGTAAGGTATAAAATAAAATAACTATTGCAGTATAATGAAGGAAAAAAGTCATGAAATTACTCTTTTTTACATTAATGTATTCTTTGCAAAAAAAAGGAAAATAAATTTACACTTGCATATTGGGCTGTCACAGTAATGAATAGTATCACTTCAGTGTTTGTTTTTAAGTTGTAACTTTGGCAAACTTATAATTTGGTCGAAATTAACCTTTGCATATTCATGTTCTATAGGTGATATAAGATTTATTCATCTATCTTTGCTCAAGGTTGACTGAATAATATTTTTCCTTAATATCAATTTAAAGTATTTTCTTCCATGTGAAGTAACATATAAGTAAATACGGAAAGTTTTAAACGTAGGATAAATTTAGCAGAGATTCACTAAAATCCCATTTCTCAATAAATTCTAGAAATTGCAACACCATCCACATCTTTGTGTCTTAGTTATTGATACTAGTAGCTGTCAAAAGTTGACATGGTTGAAAATCTTCTAGTAAAACAGAAAAGTCATTGTACACCTTAATTATGTTTAGTTACAACTTCCAAAGTTTCTGTTCTATAAAAAACTAATGTCTGAACAATAGCCAACATTGACGTTATTCAACCCATCGCTTTAGATCAAGTGTCCGGTTTTTGGTTATAATGGTCAAGGTGTCTCACACTGCCCTTTTGATTCCACTGGTTAATATAAACCAGCATCTTCTGTCATTTCTCCTGGCATTCACAAAATGACACAATGAAAGTAATGTGAGTTCTGTTTCTCCATTTTTGTAAGTACTATCCCATTACTGCTTATTTTGAATCTACTGTTGGGATGCAGGAATATGTATGACCACAGACGTTAGGCTTACGAAGTGAGCTTGAAGGACTTTGGATCTTTAGGAATTTACTTGAACGCGTGTGGCTGAGTCCGTGTGTGCTGGCGTGGGACTGTGCAGCTGGGAGCTCTCCAAGTTAACTCCCATGTAGAATGCAAGTTATAAAGGATAACCAATGAAAAGGTGCTAATTTGAAGCTTGCATACATCTGATGAGAACTCAATCATAAGCAATTGTTTAGGACTGAGACCAACAGAAGATTTTTTCAGGAAGGAGTACTTTATCACTGACATGGCTTCGCATTGCCAACACATGGTGATAATAAAAAGCACATTGACTTCTATTTGGCTTTATTATTGTTTTTAAATTCTCTACAGGCTTCCTTATTGCCTGAACCCAGGGTAGATGGTCCCCCTTGCCCCACAGTTGGTTCACTGCTACACCCAGTTATTGTGGTGGTGGTGGTCGTGGGGGTGGTGGGAAGAAGTTCACATAATGAAATAGACAAAGACTTCACAGGCCCACCCTGAGTTTCAAGGGCTGTACTCAGAGCAGGGGGCATTGCTGTGGCTCAAGCGACTGCTCCACGTGGTGTCTATTACATTCTCCTTTTCGGTTGCTTAGCATAAACACACACACACACACACACACACACACACACACACACACACACCATACACTTCATCCAATATATCCAAGATGCTCCCGCCCAGCATGACTGATGTGTGCCCACATACAGCCACAAATGCAATGGGCTTTAATTCCAAGTCATACCAGCTACCACATCCAAGATGGTAGCATGGAGCCATTGTTCTCTGAGTCTAGATAGCCGAGTGATCTCCATTCCTTCTGTAGTTATACTGAGATGCCATCTGATATCCATCAGGCTTTGGATTACTTAGCAAACAAAACTACTAATTACACACCCTATCCTCAAAGTCAATGCTAACACAATTTCTCCCATCTTAATGATATTCTTTAGCCAATCCCTATGTATGACTGCTTTCTTCTCTCTGATGATCCTGCACAATTCCCTCCAGTCTGTGCTGAGTTCAGATGCTGGCCACAGAGTGGGCATTATTGAGTGGTGGAGCCCAGTATGGTGGGTGGCTAGTTTTCTCTGGTTGGTGGGGATCCGGGTGCAGTGAGAAATGTTTTCAGAGGGGCTTGAAGGTTTAGGGTTCCCGCCTCCCTCAGCTCCTCCCATAGATCATAATTTCCCCTGCCAGGATTCCCCTCTTTCCTGACCATACTGTACACACGTAAAACCTAGTGAGTTTGTAAGCGCAAGGGCAGGTCTAATTCAATAGCCTGAAATATCAAGTTCTGAACTTGTTGTTTTAGTGATCTCATGCCAGTAGCTCGTGGGATCATATTAGGCCATTTACCTTGAATGTATGCCTCTAGGGAAGATTTCTGGAATGGAGTTAGCTGTTCTCTTACAAGGGTTATCCCAAAGCACTCAGAGCCAACCACCTGACTCTGTGGTCTCAGCCTTTCTCATCTCTTTTAAACTGCTTTATGGTGGCCTATTGGGTCCCCTCAAACCCTAGTGCTGATCAAGTCCCAGGTGACCACAAGAAACACATTGATTTCACTTTTTACCAAGGTTACTGATTTCCAGTCTTTGAATAAAAATTATTATTGCCTTCACTCCCACCCCAACCCAAAGACTTGTTACATTTTCCTTGAAGATCTGGAATTTGCAATATGCTATCTAGAACCAATTTATGAATTATTTAATCTTATTATTTGAATAACCTCAGATACCTTCTCTAGTGGATTTTCAGCAAAACTAAAGGGAAGAAGACATTTATTGGAAGAATACTGGGGCAGCTATAGAGGATGAATATTGAATAAACAGCTCAGCTATGGGGAGGGGAGAAACCAGGGTACGCTGAAGGTCTCTGCAGCAAGGATCTGTGGCTTCTCTGGATTCCTTCTATTCATGAGCAGCAGCAAATTGAAGCTCAGCATGTCTCAGGGAGAATCGGAAATTGGCCGAGCTCAAAACCGGTGTCTGACTATGTCAGGGGCAGAATTGTGCAGTCCAGACAAGACCAGTGGAGGGTGGAGACTGGGCTATATGCAGGGGCTGTACCCAGAGGAGGGTGGTTCTTGTGAGAGAGGCAGCCACCAGTTGGGTTTTAGGGATGGGTTGGGGGCTGCATATCTTCCATTTCCTTCATTAACCCTTGTCCTGCCATGGGTCCCACTCTCTGTACACACTGGGGTCGATTCAACAGCGTTGACTGACTGATGAAAAGGTGTTATTAGCTAAACACAGGCTATAGAAGAGGTTCAAGACCAGTGGATCTCTGGCTAGGAAGATAGTGGGGATTTGGTAAGAGAGAGAAGAAAACGAGGAGATGATTCTCGTCCAGATAAGAGAATTCAGAAGAAAAGCATGACTCTGAGTGATTCTGAGCCTTTCGCTGGCATCCTTAGCTTCCAAAAAGCCCTCCCCTCTCTGAATGTTAGCTCCTACCGTCTCTATTATTCATTTGACTCCAAGCATGGATACTCTGCCTTGCTCTGTACATTTCGGCATGTAAGCTCCGTATCCCAAACCACACACATCAGAAGCCCCAAGGACAGAATGCATGTCCTATAGGTTTTTTGCATCTCTGGTATCAAGGCTGTTGTCCCCTCACACACTAAATATGCAGTGACTATCTTTTCATGATCACAATCGCCATAAGCATGACTGGGACAAATAATATAGCAAATTTTTCTGTCTAACGTTGTCTTTTGCTCTTTTTTTTTCTAACATTAAATTAAAAGTATGTCAATGACTAGGCCTGAAATGGATATTCCATTTAGGACAAGATTTAAGTAATTTAATAAGCAGGGTTTGGTTCATTTTTCACTCACCATTAATGTCATAATCAATGCTTAATTAGCTGCTGGTTTTCTCTCAAGATCAAGCAGCTTGCATATTGCTAACTTTTTTTTTTTAAGAAAGAGAGAGAGAGTGGGGGAAGGGCACAGGGAGAGAGAGAATCTCAAGCAGGCTCCATGCCCAGCATGGAACGTGATGCAAGCTTTATTCTCATGACCCTGAGATCATGACTGGAGCTGAAATCAAGAGTTGGATGCTTAACAGACTGAGCCATCCAGGCACCCCTACATATTTCTAATTCTACATGAGACAGTGTCTATAAGAAATCTAACATGCTGTCTCACACATAGTAGGCACTCAATAAATATTAACTAAAATACACTGGTGATAAAAATCACTCACCTTGAATAATTTTTAGGCCAAACCTTCCAAGTAAGGCCCTTCAGAGTTTTTTGACATCACGATTCTCAAAACCCTTACAGGAAACTTGTATTTATCCCAGAGAGTGTCAGAGGGTTGAGGCTGGGGGACCCGGTAATCAGATCTCCCCGGAGAGGTTTTCTTCCTGATCCTTCTCATCCCGTCACTTCGTGCCTTCCCCATTTGGAGACTCCGTCAGATCTACATTATCTCTCAGGGCTTCTCTGTGGAAAAATGTGTTGAGATCACTTAGCCTTGGCTTTTTTTCTTTTCTTTTTCTAGACAAGAAACACTATATGCTTGGGATTTATCTGGCAAAAGACTTCTTTGGCCTCTTCTTTGCTGTCAGACAAAAGCAAAGCTGGAAGAGGAAAATCACATCACAGGCCATCAAAACAGTCTCATGGCTGTGCTACGAGCCCACTCGAAGGTTCTGTTGCTCCCAGGCTTCCCCTTGAAGCTTGCTCTACTTAGAAGAGTCCTGGCAGGTTTAGAGGAGGTCACAGCATGTGTTTTGACAAAGGCGGCACATTTTCAGGAGGAAGACTCAAGAAGCTTGGGCTCCAGGGCTGGTGTCTCGGCTCGATGTCATGCTACGAATTTCTAGTTGTGTCCCTTCTCCGCCTCAGTTCTCTGTCTGTAAATGGAGGCAATAATCGTTTATATCTTACAAGTTGTCAAGAATTAAATGAGCACCTGACACATAATAAAGTACTTAATAGATATTAGTTCTCATTATTTTTACTGGGCGCCTGATTTGGGGAATCATCATTAGCCAGCCTGTGTGAGTGTGAATGTGATATCACATATATAGATTCCCACACACTATGTAATACTTTTGTTGTGGGTCTGCCCCAGTGTTCAAGGTGGGTATTTACTCTGTTTTATTCAGTACTGGGTCTTTGTACCTGAAACAATGCTGGGCCTCGTAGGCACCCCAAAACGTTATTTGAGTAAATGTTGAGGGAAATCCATAAACACAGATATGTGCGCACACACACATCTATACACACAATCACACACATACACACACATACACACACACTGGAATAGAAAGCATTTTCTTTCCAGAAATCTTGATATTAGACCGGAGGAGGACAAGCTAGCAAAGAAGATCGTGACTAAGGTTGGGTTAACACAGTCTGATTTCAGAAACTATTCTAGTATACAAACTGAAGTTTCAAGAGAAGAGGTTAACACACCAACATTGCAGGAATCAAAGACAAGGGAGTGGGACGTTGTCCCAAGCGAGGAAATACTGCAGAGGAAGAGAGAGAGGGAGCGGCCGGGTGTCCCTGCCTCCTGCCTCCTGAGGAGGCTGCCCTGGGTTCTCAGGGCTTTGCCAAGGTGGGTCTGCTTCCTTTCCAGGGCTTCCTCTGGACCACGGGCCTAGAGAAGCAATGGTGGATTCCCTCCAGCCATCCCAAATTGTTCTTCTATTTAGGTCAGTTTGCTCAGTTTCCCAGAGCTCTAGGGATTTCTTTAAAGGACAATTCCTAGGCATTTTAAGTGCTTTGCTGAGTCACCACATAAGAACTTTCCTGCAAAGAAGTCTGAGACTCCGCTGACCGAGGCAGCAGGCCGCAGCTCCACAACTGTAGTGACAGGCTCAAAGGCAAGGCAGATGATCTCGAGGCTGTGCTGTGCTTAGGGTCTGGGAAAGAACCCAGGTGTTCCTGGCAGGGGAAGCTGCTCACCGCCCATCTGGTGCAGACCTCTCTCCATGTGCTTTTCTCCTGGGACTCACAGGCTCCCGTGACCTCCAGCTGGGGGACTCCCCAGTCCTGCTAAGCTTCTCCTGGGACTTTCGGAAGAACGGATTCCACTCTCCCCTTCCACTTCTCCATCCCAATGTCCCTGGACACAATCCAAACATAAGTGTTCAAACCAAATAATGTGAGGGGCCGGTGTGGATCACTTCTTGGGTTATCTGCTCTTTGGAGAAGCTCAGGGACCCACAAGAGTGAGACTCAGGAATCATGCCCTAAAGCCATGGATCCTGCAGAAGATTAGCTCTCCTCATTTGGAAATTTTCAAGGTTCAGGGGCGTAATTTCACTAGTTTGGCAAATCAAAGATGTAGAAAGAGAGTTCTTTATCTGCTTATCCACAATAGACTGTTTCAGCGGCAAGCTTCCATACAGCAACAATTAATGAGCCAATTACGAATGAGGTTATCTAGATAGAAACAGTGAGCCTTCGGAATGAACTCCATTTAAGCATTCATCGGTCAAAAATGTAGTGAGAGCTTGCTAAGTGGGAGACGGTGGGGCAGGTGGGAATGCTGAGGTCAGTTGGAAAGGACAGGTGTCGATTTTGCTGCGCACCGTGTTGGGTGTTTTCCTGATCTTTGCAAGTAATCTTTGCAACCCGGAATCTTAGCCGGGTATATGACTTCCAAGTTGTTCCTGCACAGGACGGTGGAAGAATCAGACGCTAAGGGTTGGCAAACATTTCCCAGCTTCCCTTGCAGGTAGGTATGGCTGAGGCTCTGGACTAGTCGATAGGATTTGAATGAAAGTGGTATGTGCAACTTTGGGGTGAAGTCCATACTAGGGGAGCTGTTTCCTCTCTGCTCTGCCTTCCTGGGAACTGGAAATAGATGTGGTTGTGAGACTAGCAAATAAACCTTTGTTCATCTGGGCAATGTTAAAGCGGTGAGACCAAAGGAACCCGAGTCCCTAACTGGCCTCGGAGAACCGTCTCCTCCCTCCACCACCTGCCCACCAATGGGTCATTTTATGAGAGGACGGAAACTTCTATCTTACTTGAATCCTTCTGTCTGAATGTCTCTCTGCTACATAAGCTGTTTTTACAGTTTTAATATAGTGAATAAGAAATCTGTGCCAAGGATGAAAAAAATGAAGAGGTTAAGCAAACTTCCTAAAATTGCCAAAGTACTATATGGTCCTTTTCACCAGACTCGGACTCCGGTGTGATGCATTGGGCTTCCTCGTGCCGTCTTCCCTAAAATCAGCAGAGAGTAGACGCTGTGAAGTCCCTTGGGCTTCTCAAGAAAAGGAGTTGTACTGTAGGGATGTTTAGGGGTTTATCTGGCAAAAAGCTTGTCAGAAAAGGGGAGACTTGAACATTTACTGAATAGTGCTATATGCACCCCAATGTGCACTTCACATATGATGTTGCCTCGGGGATGCAGATGTCGCTCCCCAAATATGCACAGTCTCAGACGACATGTCCTGAACTGACAGTAAGTTCCACATGAGAGAGCAGAAGCCTGGTGGGTGCCGAGGAGGGAGAGGGGGGCGTCGGGCCACACTGGGTCAGGCAGAGCTTCCAGGAAGAGGTGGCCCTGGGCATGAGTCTCGCAGAATAGGCTGTGTCTGCGGAAAGGACGTGGCAAGTAAGGAGAGTGGCAGGAGCAGAGGACAAGGACCAGGGGAGCAGCAGCAGCAATGGTGGGAACAGAAGGTCCGTGAGGCGTTGGTAACCATGGGAAGCCTGGCTCAGCTCAGGGAGGGCTTTGAGGAGCGGAGTTCAGACTTCACTAGAGAAGTGGAATCAGTTCTAGTGAAGGGAAACTCACTAGAGGAAACTCACCTAACGCTGTGTGTCAGCTATATTCAAATTTCAAACACTGGAAAAAAAAAAAAAAAAAAAGTCCAGACATCCAGTGTTGAATTCAGGGATGCCTTCTGAATTCTGAATAAAATGGTGGAAACATCAGAGACTCAGAGGCTGACTATTTCCTGAGCCACTCCGGGGCCCCAGGCGCCGGCTCCAGACACATGTATCAGTAACCTGGACACTCCGTGGAGGAGGACAGACAGGAAACCGGGAGGCCGCCGAGGAGGCTAAGTAGGGAAGCGGCAGCAGGAGTGAAGGGGTGGGTTGGGTGGAAGCCGTGTGGGGAAGGCAGGACAGACGGTGCTTGGCAGCCCGCTGGGTGTGGGAGGTGAGGGACAGAGAGGAACCTAAGATAACTTGGAGGTTTGTTTTCGTCTGGAAGCTTGAAGGGAAGAAAATTTCTTAAAGATACTCTGATCTTTTTTTTTTCTTGATTAATACAGTGGATGTGAAGTTCTACAAAGAACTGAAAAGACCTCCCTTTTCTGAGCAATATCCCTTTACCATGAGAAGGCACCAGAGGACTGGTGGCAGCATCCTGCGTTTCTCTGGGGACGAGTGCCATGGTGGGGAGTTAGGATTATGGATTATGTTTTTTAACTGTCAGATAGCTTTGTAATCTGTCAACTCACCAAAGTTTGCCAAGACCTGCGAATCTTGGGTATCTCAGGAATCAGTGAGCAGGCTGTCTAGACACCCACAGCAAGGACGGGCTCCATTCACACTCACTTGGCACGCTTCTCAGAATCAGGGCCGCCAGAAGTGAGCCGTCCTCCTGTCTGGCTTCCTCATCCTTCACCTTTCCCTGTGGTATCTTCAGTCGCCTTGTGTCACAGGACACCTAGAAGTAGTTGGGAAGTGTTCAACTCTGACAGGAAAGCAAAATCTGAGCTAAAGGCAACGGTTATCCAGTCACATGCAAACACGAGCTGGTGAATGAAGAGTTTCAGGCTCCAAGAGCCAACTAGTCTACCTTCCCGGGAGATCTAATCAGTTTCTTATTCTGGAGACTATTTTCACGTTGTCCTTTGCTGCCACAAACCAAGCGGGTGTACCTTTTCCAGAGCTGATTTATCACTAAAAGATCTGAATTGGGAAGCAGAAAATAAACACTTGGTATCTATGTATTTTTTATTTTAATTTGTCCATGAAAAAGGAGCCAGATGTCAGCTTCTGATGGGGGAACGGACTCTTGGAGGCACCATAACGCAAAGCTCACACACTTCATTTCTTGTTCTTTAACCAATTCTGTGACGCCACTGTTTTCTTGTTCGGGTTCAGGAAGCTCACTCAGTGGTATGACCACTGCCTCATGAGGCAACATCCCCTGCCCTGTACATCCCAGGCTACCCTCCTGCAGCTCTGATCTTGTCTGATTGGCACTGGGCCCATCAAGCACTCTGGAGCCTTGTCCCATTGGTGTGTGCCCCTGGCCTCCATTGTCCCATGTCTTGAGTCCTGCATCTAAGTGACAGTCAGACCGACTGCTAGGAAAATGCTAGGCTGCCAGGAAAATGAAATGCTTCAGAACTCCTAACGTCCTAGAGCAGAGACTGGCACACGGTCGGCATAGGTGAATGTTAGCTTTCATGGCGTGTAAAGGGCATGTAAAGGGTGTAGTGGGGGGTTTGGGGTTTTTTGTTTTTTTGTTTTGAGAGAGAGAGCGCGGGCAAGTGGTGGCAGAAGGGGTGGGTCATAGGGAGAGGGAGAGAGTCTGAAGCAGGCCCCACTCCAGGGCAGAGCCCAACAGACTTGGGGCTCGATCACATTATCCTGAGATCATGACCTGAGCCAAAATCTAGATTCAGAGGCTCAACTCAATTGAGCCTCCCAGGCACCCCCAAAAATGTAAATTTTGTAGTCAAGCTGCCTGCACACAAATCGTATCCAGCTCTACCACCTGATGACCATATCCTCTCGAGCAAGCTATTTAAACTTTTTGCACTTCAGTTCCGTTATCTGTAACAATATGGGTTATAATTGGAATGACCTCATAGGATTGCTTTGAAGGACTGAGTCAATGCCTGTCACATTCCGACAACAGTTCTAGCACAAAGCAAGTGACCAACAAATATTAGCTGTTATTACAAAATAGAAACCCTGTGCCCTGACTCAGGGTTAATAGCTGTTAACATTTGCCATATTTGCCTCGGATCTTTTTTTTTTAATTAAATAAAATGTTACAACTAAATTGGAAGTTTCCATCTTCCCTTCTCATCCCCTTCTGACAATCTCCAGGGCTATCCACTCATTTGACCACGGTATGTCTCCTTCCCATCCATGCAGTATTTCTTTTACATTTTAAGATATATATAGATATATATATCTCTATCTATAGAGATATATATATCTATATATATGTATATGTATGTGTGTGTATATATACCTATAGATATATATCTATAGATATATCTATATCTATATATGTATATGTATGTGTGTGTATATATGTATAGATATCTATATATAGATATCTCTATATATATCTCCATAAGCAATGCATGGACTTTTTTATGTTTTAAGCTTCTTATAGGAAGAATCACACTGTATATTTTCATCTATAACTTTGTTTCTCCTCTTTTGCCTCTCCCCACCCACTGGGCTCCCTCCAACCAACTTTATTTCTTTTTTTTTTTAAGTTTTTTTTTTTATTTATTTGAGTGAGAGAGAGACAGCATGAGAGGGAGGAGGGTCAGAGGGAGAAGCAGACTCCCTGCCGAGCAGGGGGCCCCGATGCAGGACTCGATCCCAAGACCCCAGGATCATGACCTGAGCCGAAGGCAGACGCTTAAACTGACTGAGCCACCCAGGTGTCCCCTGCTTATTTCTGAGATCCATGTTTCAGTTCATACACTTCACTGTGGTGTTGTACAACACCAGATACATGAACCCGGTTCATTAGTCCATTCTCAAAGGATGGACAGTGAGGTTTTTTCTAGTTTCTGCTGTAGCAAACATGCCACATCAACCATCTCTGTGTGCACACCCTCTTTGCAGTGCTCTGATTCTGGGCTTCCACAGTTTTCTGACTATTATCTTTCTGTTTTAGTCTGCAAGCATCAGACAAGTGTCTCTGGTCTTAATATGTTGAGGATCATGCTGGACGCCTTAGATGCATTTTCTTAATCTAATCCTCACAGTGGCATCCACTAAGTAGGCAGCAGGGTGGAATGATTACAAACAAGGAGGCTGGTGCCAGATACCTGGATTCAAATGCCAGCTCCTGGTGCCTCAGTTTCCTTCTGTATAAAATAGAAGTGACCATTGCCCCTCTTGTAGGATTCTGTGGAGGACCGAGTTATATAAAACCCTCATAACGGTGCCTGGCACATAACAATTGCCATGCAGGTGTTACCCTTGGGCAGGTGTCAAAGGAGGGGAAACCAAGACTCAGAGAAGCTTAGTAACATTTCCCAAGTCATCCAATTGAATTTCATGCCACCTTGCTGAGGCACGCATCGGAAGTTAGGCATATCTGATATCACAAGCTTCTAAGCCCACACACTTTCCACTACGCCACCTCCTCCTTATAGGGAGCCTAGGATCAGTACAGTAACTGCCTCCTCAGTACAACTGACTCAGGCAGGAAGACCTGGAGGCAAGAGCCAAATCTTGTTCACTGTTCCTCCTTCTGGAGCTCCAGAGTATATTTCTGGTGGGATCAGGAATTTGTCACTAGACAAGGTACAGTCCTGCTAACTGGCTTTTCTTTTTGTACTCCTAGCAGCCAGAGCGATCTGTTAAAATGTAAGTCAGGACAAGGGAGCAAAGGCAATTCAATGGAGCAAAGGTAGTCTCTGCAACAAATGGATATCCACATGCAAAAAATGAATCTAGACACAGATCTCAGACCCTTCACCAAAATGAACTCAAAATGGGGGCACCTGGGTGGCTCAGATGGTTAAGCATCTGCCTTTGGCTCAGGTCATGATCTCAGGGTTGTGGGATCGAGTCCTCGTGTCAGGCTCCAGGCTCAGCAGGGAGTCTGCTTCTCCCTCCCCTTCTGCCTCCTCCCCTGCTTGTGTGCTCTCTCTCTTTCTAAAGAATAATAAAATATTTTAAATAAAAAAAATTTTTTAAAAATGTACTCAAAATGGCTCATAGACCTGAATGTAAAATGTGAAACTATAAAACTCCCAGAACATAAGCTAGGAGGAGGCCTAGCAGAACTCAGGTATGATGATGTCTTTAAGATATAACACAAAGGACATCATCTTTTTAAATTTATGTTAATAAAAATATAATGTATTTTTATCCCCAGGGGTACAGGTCTGTGAATCGCCAGGTTTACACATTTCACAGCACTCATCATAGCACATACCCTCCCCAATGTCCATATCCCCACCACCCTCTCCCGTCCCCCCTCCCCCCAGCAACCCTCAGTCTGTTTTTTGAGATTGAGTCTTTTATGGTTTGCAAAGGACATCATCTTTAATAATTAATACACTGGAGTAAAATTAAGGACTTTTGCTCCATGGATGGTGGCCAAAGAATTATAAGACAAGCCTCAGACTGGAAGAAAATATTGCAAAGCTATATCAGATGAAAGACTGCTCTCCAAAATACACAAAAACTCCTCACACCCCACAACAAGAAAATAACCCGATTAAAACGGGGCCAAAAACCTAAACAGACGTTCACCAAAGACAAGGAGATGGCACATGAAAGAAGCACATGAAAATATGTTTCATATCAAAGGTCTGGAGGCAGATGCAAATTAAGGCAACAATGAGATACTATGACATACATATTAGAACGGCCAAAATCCCGAACATGGACAACACCAAATGCTGGCAAGGATGTGGAGCAACGGGAACGCTGGTTGCTGTGGGAATTCGGTCATGGCTGATAGGAATGTGAATTGGTACAGCTACTTGGGAAGGCAGTTGGGTGGTTTCTTCTAAAACTAAACACGCCCTCGCCATATGATCTTCCAGTAGCAGTCTTCGGCTTTCACCCAAAGGAGCTGGAAGATTATATCCAGACAAAAGCCTACACACACATGTTGAGAGCAGCTTCACTCATGATTGCCCAAACCTGGAAGCAACAGCGACGTCCTTCAGTAGGTGAATGGATAAATAAACTGGGACACATCCAGACAACGAAACATGTAACTCTAAAAAGAAATGAATTATCAAGCCATGGAAGGATGGGGAGAAATCTTAGATTATTATTAAGTGAAAGAAGCCAATCGGAAAAGGCTGCATACGGTCTGATTCCAACCGTATGACTTTCTGGAAAAGACCAAACTATGGAAATAGAAACAATAGAAAGATCAGTGGTGGGGGGTAGTGTGATGAAGAGGCAGAGCACAGAGGATTTTAAGGGCAGGGACAACGCTCTGTATGACCCTGTGTTGATGGGTATGTGTCATTATACATTTGTTCAAATCCCTAGAATATACAAAAGCATGAGTGAACCCTAAAGTAAACCATGGGTTTTCCTGTGATTAAGTGTCAATGTAGGTTCATCCTTGGTAATGACTGTGCCCTCTGAGAAGTGATGGTAACATGGCAGGCTGTGCATATGTGGGGGTAAGGGAACATAGGAAATCTTGGTCTCTTCCTTTCAATATTGTTGTCAATTTAAACCTGCTTTAAAAAAATAAAGTCTTTGTAAAAATGTAAATCAGCTCCTGTCACTCTTTGGCTCCAAACCCTCCAGTCATTTCCTATCACACTCAGAATGGAACCCAACTTCCAGATTATGATGTGCTGGGCTCTCAGGACACGTTGCCTGTCTTCCTGTCCACCTTACCTCCTCCCCTGGCTCTTGTCAAAGTGACCTCCTCCTGTCCTGAACTTAGCACCTCATCTCATCTCAAGGCCTTTGCATCTTTTGTTCCTTCTGCTTTCCCTGGATCTTTCCATGTCATTCCCTCATTTCACCCAGGAGGCCTCTGCTCTGATGTCACATTCTGCAAGACACCTTTCCTGAACCCCCAAAGGTCTATCTTACCCTTTACCAGCCTTTCCTTATCAGCCAGTCAGAGCCAATGTTGCCCAATAGTTCAAGAGTAGGTTTTGTTGTGGCTGGACCTTTGGAAGATCCTGGGGTCCTAGGGTAAGTCTTGGTGTGACAGAGCGGGGGGCATCAGGGGACGGAAGAAATGGAAGACCACTTAGGGTAGCAGCTATTCGCCTGTTGGTAGAGACGTCTTTCAGTATTTTAACCAGTGTGGTGACATCAGTCCATACCACACTGTACCACCAGGGCATAGTGCTGGGTCAGGCAGAGAGTAGACACGAGAAATAATTGCTTCATTTAGTAAAGAAAGAAGAATGGACAGAGCAACACTTTGGGGTAAGAAAGTGCAAACAGTTAGCTTGCAGCATGGGGGAGGAAGGTAGAGAGGTGATCCAGGTTGGGATATGATATTAGAAGCTGGGGGGATTGGAGAAGGACCAGTGTTCTCCTTTCTGGGAGCTACCTCTTTTTATCTACTGCAGAAAAAAGGGTTCTGCTCTGGTGTCCTCCACCGGAAGTTCCTCCCCTGTTTTGCCATGTCTGCTGCTGACTTTGCCCTTGGATTGACCTGCTCCCCCTGGAATCTGGTTCAGCTCCATAGCTGGCTGTTCCCTCCACGCGGGTGGTGGCAGAGGGAAGATGTGGGGGACAGCACCCCTCGGCCTGCTCTGCCTGTCTTCCTCGCACCACCATCCAAGGCTCTGGAGGCATTTCAGAGTGTCCACAGGGTCCTGTGCATGTTTGGAAGAAACTATTCTCTTGGTTTTATGCTCTGCTGCTGCATTCTGAAATTCTTCATTACTTTGAAACAGGGGGCCCTGCATTTTCATTTCGCACGGGGCCCTGCTAATCATGCAGCTGGAACCAAGGGTCCAACTTCCATAAAACAAGAAAACAGCCTGCTCGAGTTGAACCCCACCCACAGACAGATGAAGATTTCTCTTCATGGCAGGCAACGGCTGAGCCCGGGGCTGGCCTGTGTAGCAAAGGGTGGCCCATTACCCAGCTTTACGTCTTCAGGTGGTCACAGAAAATTAGGCAGGTAAGTTTTAAAGAGCTGCTTTTGATAACTCAGGCTGAACTCTTCTTTTCATTTCTCCCTGAGCAGAAAGGACCAGTGACAGGATTTATGATTCTCTGGTAGAACAAGCCGTCCCGGAGGTCTAGGAGGGTAGCATGCGTATGGGGAGTAGCGCGTGCACATACATATGCAGACACCCCGGATTTGCTTCTTGCTTTCACATACTGGTTTGTTGGTTTGTTGCTAATTAGCCAGAGTCATCCTGACAACTGAATTCTGGCTTCCCAGGCTCTGGAAGCCCAAAAAGTTTGTTCAGACACTTGATTTTGCCCCCAAGGGCCCTCAAGTGAGGTAGGAGAGAGAAGACTGAGCTTAACGCTGGGGCTGGGCCAAATTCCAGTTGTTTCAACTTCTTGTTGTTTTTCTGGGGACTGTGAAGCCCCTGGTGGCAAGGTCTGTGTTCCCGGTGTCTCCATATACCTCGCACCAGGCACAGTGCCTTGAAAATAGCATGGCTCAATCAAGGTTGTTTCTAAACCAATTAATGAAGCCACGGGCCTATCTAACAGCGGCTCCTGAGTCTCTTGCCATGTGGCAGACAGGCTTTGGAGGCACAACCTGGAGGAGCATTCCTCCGCCTCCGGGCTCCGGACTGTGACCTTACATGACCTCAAACTCAACATGCCCAAATGTGAGTTCATGCACCTTGGCCAAAGTCTAGCTCCCAACCCTAGTTCCCCAGTGGGTGGACGGCACCATTGTTCAGAGAGGCATCACAGAGCAGTGACCGAGAACACGGGAGGCAAACTGCCTGCGTGTGGGTGCTGGCTGAGCCCCTCAGGTGAGTGAATTACTCTGTGCCTCAGTTTCCTCAGAGTTGTGGGGATTGAATGAGCTGATGCACGTAGAATATTATTAGTAGTACCCGTGCAGGTCTTCAAGCCAGAAAACCAGGAATCAGGTTTGATACCCGCTTCTCCTCCAATTTGCACCCCCAGTCCTGGTTCTATGACCTGCTTAGTGGTTGAGGAATCCATTCTCTGCTCTCTCTCTCTCTCTATCACCAAAGTCCTGGTCCAAGCTGCTGTCCTCTCTCAGTGGACCACTACAATTGTCCACAGTTGGTCTTTCTACTTCCTCTGCTCTACTCTGTTCTCTACATTATGCAGCTAAATTAATCTTTCCAAAATGTTGGTCTGATCATGTCGCCATGCCCACAAGATCTTTGGGGTCTCCAGACTCCACACGTTCCACACCTGCCTTTGCCCTCTGCTCTACCAGTGGGGTGCCATTGGCAATTTCAGCCAGATCACTCTTGGTCCTGGGGGACTGTCTTGTGCATCGTACAATGCTAAGGACATCTCTGGTTTCTACCCACTAGATGCCTGTGGCAACTCTCACCTTAAGTCGTGACAAAAACATATTTCTGGACAGGGCCAGATGTTGTCCCCTGGGGGACAAAAATCCCCCCCCGGAGAACCTTTGCTGTAAAGCATTGTCTTCCTTCCTGGAATGAAGGATCAGGCTGCTCCTTCTGCCTAGAGCTCTGTCTACCCCTTCTGGGTCTCAGAATATCTGTTCCACCATCATCTCCTTAGAGGAAGCTTTTCTGTGACTCCTGCTTTCAGGGTCTCCCTATTATAAGTTCTCCTAACATTGGGCACTACTCCTGCATGGTACTTACCTGAGCTCAAAACAAGTGGTTACTAACAGAGTTGTATTTATGCTTTTCCTTGTATGATGATTGTTTGATTGACAACTGTCTGACCCAACAGACTACAGGGCCCATGTGGGCGGGTTCTGGGCTTGTTTTCATCCTCACCATAACCCTAGGATATGGCGCCTGACTTCACAGACCTGCTTTCTAGGTTGGAGATAGGCAAGTAAACAAGCAAATTCCACACGCCGTTTTGTGGTGAAGTAATTACACATTGGGAGCACACAGAGCACCTAACACAGTCTTAGGAAGGTCCGCGGGGCTCCTGGAGGAGGTGGCATCCTGGACCCTGCCAGGAGATCGGAAAGGCGTTTAAGAGTTAAGTGAATGAGGGAGAGAAGAGAAACTGTGGGAGAGTCTTGGGCTCCCGGTGGAAAGGTCAGCTTGGGCAAAGATAGAGAAGTAAGACTGCATGGCCCTCAAGTCCCTCCTTCTCCAACTCTTCTGTCATCTTCTTTTTCATCCGGGTCTCTGAGGCTTCCTTAGGCGGCCTCCCTCCTGGAAGAGGTGTGAGGGGAGGAAAGGATGGAGCCCTGCAGGCTCCCCAGTAGGGCACCATCCATCCCTGTTGGCCCAGGCCTGCCTCCCTAAGGCCAGGCCTTAGGACAGCAAGTCCCAAATCCTAGGAAACCGCTGGTCCCTGAAGGAACCAGATAGTGGCTCATGGCACTCTGGGTTCATTCGTGGCCATACCAGCCACCTGGAGGGAGCAACAGCACATCTGCCCATCTTGGGATGATCTCTTGACACCTGGGCCTGAGTCCCGGCTCCGTTCCTCACCAGCCTGGTCATTCCTGGGAACTTGTGTCTCCAGCCTCCCTTTTTTTCTCAGCCCCACTGCCGCACGCGGCCGCTGCAAGGGCCTAATGAGAGAATGTCTAGAAAAATGCTTTGTAAGCTTTGGAGAATAAGGCATTTTTATTACCATTCCTTTCCAGATCATTCAGGTCTGGAAGCCCTGAGATCCCACAGAGGCCTGCGGAGGACTCAGGGAGGCGGCTCCGGGTCACTCTCTGCTGGGAGCGAGCTGCCCGCCAGGCAGACGCGGCCAAGGCCTGTTTGGACGGCCGCCTCCTGGACTCTGGTCTGGCCGCCTTCTCTCTAGCTCGCACCTCCTTTTCCTCTCACTGAGGGAACAGACACATTCGGAGTCAAGAAATGAAACCACCCTATAAAGTGCTGGTCTGAGGGAGAAAAGTTTCCCATTCCTTTAGAGAGTACGTGTGCCTTGGGGCAGATCTTCCCAACCCTTTCCTCCAAGTGTAACACAGGGGAGGCCCGAAAGCCAAGGAGGCAGGCGCCCTGGGCGGGCCCTCCTCGTAAAAGCAGGAGTCTTCCTCCTCTTCCCTCATCTCTGCCTGGAAACCATCCTCAGCTCCTGTGGCCCAGGGCCGTTGACTCTGGTTTACCTCCCGGCTGGGTGGTTGACACCCTCAGGCCCACTGCGGAGGCCACGTGCGACGGGTGACCACTTCTCAGACACCCGGGCCGTGAAAGAAGTCCCCAGCAGGCTGGGGCAGGGCTATGATGCTGTGGCTTCTGTGCTAAGCGGATTTGACATCCGCTGTGGCTTGCAGGGCCTCGGGAGAGGGCTGCGGGAGGAAACATGGGATGCTCAAGGGCCGCACAGCTCAGACTTGTGCTGGAAAGTATTTGTTGTTTATCTGCCGTTCAAATGGAACCGAGCATCCTGTATTTTCAGTCACTCAAATCTGACAAGTCCACCTTGGGAGACTGTTTCTGCATCCATTTTTTTACTTCCAGAGTCAGACCTGGCCCAGGGCCTTAATATCCTGCTGGGATTTCTGGGTCCAGTCTTTTGCACCAGATTGCCAGGCGTTATCCATCCGGGTGGGGGGTGGGGCCCCAGAAGTACCCTGCTCACAGTTCTGTCCCTGATGAGCAGGTAGGATGGCTGAATGTGGAACCGGAAGGTGATACCCCTGGGGAACCTTGCACAATCCTACAGAGAGCGTTTGTAGACACGGAGAGGATGCCTGTGGTCAGGTAGGGTGAGCAGTTGAATTCCCATGGAATATGAGATGGGTAGGTGGGAGGCGTCTCTACCTTCCAGTCGCTGGGGGTTTTGGCTGCTGCCGTGACTGCAGACTCACGTATCCATTTGTATCCAGGAATTTGCCAGGGCCCTGAGAGAAGAGGTCTCGGGTTTGCAGCCTGTTTCCCTGGACTTTGAGAAATAATTAAGACACGTGTAATGAACTTAGGTAGCGAGCAGCTGAGGCCAGATTGCAGGAAAAGCAACGAGCAGGGCAGGGACACCCCCACAAGGAAACACTACAAAGGAAGGAGGTGGGAAGAAACTGGGCTGAGGAAGGAGAGTCTAATTCTAGATACAATGTGTCATGGATAGGGGAGACCATTTTGACCCCGGCCCCACGAGGGGGTCTTGGAGGGTGGGGAAAAAGTAGGTGAACTGAAGGAGCCGTGCCACTAAGAACTGCCCTGTGAGGGCCGGAGCAGTTTTCCTGCTGTGCATTCTCTTCCTCATCATAGCTATTGACTCTCATTCCCTGAGGAGTAGCAGGACTGGACAATGGGCAGAGCCTATGCGGGCAGCTGCAGGGGCGACATGAGGAGCTCTGAGAACAGCTGGAGGGGGAAGTCAATCAGCCCAGAGCTCCGGAGACTGGCCAAGGCCTTGGCACACTGTCACACACACCGGCGGGTCAGGGTGGTTCGGAGCTCCGTGGTCCTGAGGTCAGACCTTTCCATGGCGTCAGAGTGCCTTCTCTTCCAGTAGGTGGCAGCAGGTGAGCAAAGAGAAGGACTGAGATTGGGTTTAGGGGCACAGGGGTGTGTGTGTGTGTGTGTGTGTGTGTGCGCGCGCACGCGCGCGCTCACATGCAATCTGGGAAAGTAACCAAACTTCTCCGGTTTGGCAGGTGGGGGCTCCGCGGTGTTCTGTCTTGGTTGTTAAAGGAAATGGAACATCACTGTGTAGTCAAGGCTTAGTTAGTGAGATCAGGTCCACTGGGGAATGCACATTGGGAAGACGCTGTCCATTTGGATTCCGGTCGACACCAGACTGAACTTCTTTTGATGAAACTTCTTTTGACTCCAGATTCAACTTCTTCCAAATGGAAGATATTGCTCAATTTTGTCAGTTCTTATCTTTCCTGAATGTTCAATTCGTAAGGAAGTAGGAGAAGGGAACTATTTTTAAAAAGCATCCCTTTTTCTGAGCGGGTGCAGCTGTAGCCTAGTTTTGGAGAGTGGAGTACAGACTGGATTTCAGCCCCTGTTCTGTCCTCGGACACATGCCCCCGCACAACCTTGCATTTAAAGAAAGAATATTCTAGAACATAAGTCCCATTACCCTATCATGACATTGTTACACTGACAGAATTAGTGGACATTTACCATATAGTAGGTACTAATCTGAACACTTTATGTGTTTGTTTGGAACTTTTTGATCCTTGAGGCAGTTCTGTCAGATGAGGAAACAGAGCAACTTGCCAAGGTGACCCAGTCATGGTGGAGCCGCCTTTGCTCTCTTAACCGCCTGCTGTCCTGCTCGACATGGAAAGACCCACGGCAACAAGGCAGGGTACACAGATCAGACAGAGGTCACAAATGAAAGATCTGCAAGAAAAGTCAGGCAAGGCAGGGAAAAAATGAGAGAGAGAGCAAAACTGGTAACAAATGCTTGAAGTTGTGTGTGTCAGAGAGAAGCCACATATGCATGGTCAGCTCCGAGCTTTTCTGTAACCTACAGGAAGAGAGAAATCACAGTCATTTTCAAGATTCTGAGTCTCCAGAAGGTAGAGGGTTCAAGTGTTAGGGGAGAAGCACAACTATTTGTGGAACTAAAATAAAAGGGAATTATCTCGGTTGGTTCTTGAAGAGCCACTTATCCAAGGTCTCACAGCTGCTCAGCCAGAATTAAACCCCAGCCACCTGGCCCTGCAACCCACATTCTCACACGGGGCCCCACACTGCCCCTGGAGCTGGACTTGGTGATCTTAATGAATGTTTGTTGAATGGCTAAGTGACGGGACCAGAAGAACCAGAACAGGTGGTTCAGGAGTGCAGCTGGATGTCACCGCCGCCGTTCTTATGTAAGAGATGTTTATAAACCGAGTGCTTACGCTTCAGGGACCTATTAGTAATAACCTTAATGTGTTCCTGAAAGCAAAAGCAAACTAACTTTTAAATGCATTCGCCCAGAGAAAGAGCACAAATGGCTATTGTGTGCCTCCCTTGTCTTCGGCAGAACCTAAGAATTTGCTTGGCATCAACCTGATATGAATGGAATTTTACTTACTCACAGGAGTTCTACAGAAACTCCATCATATTCTTTCTTTCTCTCCCCCTCTCCCTCCCCTTCTCCTTCCTAGGACTTAGATGAACACAAGACTTGAGTCAGATACTGGGCTGTTCTTATAGAAGTAGAGAGGGAATATTACTGTAAGTATAAAACTGCTTATAAACTTCTTAAAGCAATTGGAAAAAAATTGGAAACATTAACAGCTAAATCCCAGTTCAACTTATACTTCATTAAATAAAAAATCCTTCAAACATGATAATCATTCAAAGAGGTCCTCAGTCAGCATAGTGAAGCAGAACCAAGTCCTCGGCCAGCGAGAAGGAAGCAGATGGCCCCGATCCCATAAAGATCCCCAAAGTTCCATAATCGAGCTTATGTTCTCACCAAACTGTGTTTAAAATCTGTGTAGCACCTCTTAAACGGGTTGCCTGAAGCTAATACATATTGAGAATCTACTACAGTCCTTTTGGTTCGTTCACGCGTCTTCCTTTCTCTGGGACCCACAACAAACCTGGGATTTGGGTTGGGCCAACATAATTATCCCTGTTTTAGTTAAGAACACAGGCTTAGCAAGGTAAAGGAACCTGCCAGAAGCTATGAGTGAGTAGGGACCCTCCTGAGGACAACAAGGAAGCCAGAATTCAAACCTGGGTCTCCTGCTCTCTGACCTCTAACCTCCACCAAAGATGTGAGCCCCCGCCCCCACCCACTGAAAGGTTGGAGATCTACGAAGGCCAAAGGGGTGTACAGGGTCCACAAAGCACAGCTCTGCATATTCCAGTAAACTGGCTTTCCCTGCTGGAGGCCTTTGAGATCTACTGTGTGGAGCATGGGCCCAGCACTCTCTTCTGCGGCTGCCTGGGCCATGTTTATCAGCTCTTGCCTCCTCCTGTTGTCATGACCAAGTGCCCTTTTACATCATTGATGCATAGGAAGGCCCCGCTCCATTCTGCAGGTATAGGGTCTAGGACACAGAGCTCCTGTCAGAGGCAACCCTGTGCTCAACAGGTTCAGCTTCTTGCTAACTGTGTGCTCTAGAAGTTTCCTTAATTTTCCTGGGGTTTCTCTGGAGATCAAAAAGGGTGAAATGTACAGATGGCACCTAGCAATATGCCCAGAGTGACAAGCTTTAGTGAACTTTAACCTTCCGTTCATGTACTTGGCCATTCCTGCCATTTACTTGGCAATTTCTGTTCTGTGCCTGCTATGTGCCCAACATTTTTCTCAGCACTGGGGATGCAGCACTGGACAGAATCGATGAAAATCTGTGCCTCCGAGGAGCTTACGTTCTGGGGTAGAAATAGATAATCAAAAATAAAACAGATAAAACCAAGAATTGCTATGTGGGATCAATATAATGAAGAAAACTGAGGTAAGAGAGGATGGTTGATCTTGGAAGACTTCTCAGAAGAGGTGACATTTGAGCTGAATTCTGGAGGACAAGAGGAGCCAGCTAAGCCATGAGCCTTGCCAGGAGCTTGCCAGGCATAGACAATTCAAGTGCGAGGGCTGGGGTGAGAGGGACCTTGGCATTTCCAGGAGCTGTTGAAATGTCTGTGTGGCTGGAATGGAGGAGGTGAGGATCTGAGTGTCAGGAGAAGGGGCTGGAGACAAAAGAAGATGGCACAGCTCTGGAAGGCCATGGGAAGGAGTTCCTGCAGCCTGAAGAAGGGAGGGATGTGTGGAGAGACCATATGGACATACCAGGCAGGAGTGGGCCAGCCGGAGGGGTATCGAGTATGTGGTACGTGTGTGTGAGACTCACCTAAAAATATACCCTGAAAATACAAAAACAGCAACCATCAGCACTACAGGGAGAAATGGATGAACGAAAACTGTAGTTGGAGATGTTTAACACATCCTTCTCAGAAACTGATAGAACAGATCAAAATGGTAAAATGCACAGGGATAAAGAAGATCTGAAATATAATAAATAAACACACACATATATTCTTTTTTAAATATGTACATTAGTTTGGGGTACACATGGAATATTTGCAGAATTGTCCCTGCACTAAATCATTAAAGAAGCCTCAATAAGCCCAAAGAATTGGCACCACTCAACATTCTCTAACATATGAAAGACAATTAGGAATTAGTAACAAAAGGATTTCAGCTCTAAAAATTGTGTTTGTCTGAAACTAAATAGCATCACTCAGGTTAAAATCTAGAATATAAGAGAAATCACAGTATGACTAGAACTGAGTGACAATGAAGACACAGCGGAATCTGAAGGTAAACGTGAACTTCATGAAGACATTTATCAGGGTATAAGAAAGGTTGGAAACCGGTGAGCTAAGCCACCAACTCAAAAGATCAGAAAAGAAGCAAGAGAGCATACCAAGAACCCAACTCGTAAGAAATAGGAAAACCAGAGCAAAAAAGATTAATAAGACTGAAACCTGGTTCTTTCCAAAGAGTCATAAAATAGGTCTCTGTCAAGGCAGATTGAGACAAAAAAAGGATAATGGACAAATAAACAAAAAAGAAAAAAATAGAGACCTGAGAGAAATTTTCAAGTCCTGCTACAGACCGAAGTTTGAGTGCCCCCAAAACCATATGTGGGAATCCTAATACCCAGCCCGAGGGCGTTTGGAGGTGACGTGTTTGGGAGGTAATTGGCTTTAGATGAGCTCATGCAGGTGGAGCCCCCACGATGGGGTTAGGGCCCTTAGGAGAAGCCTGGCTTTCTCTTCACGCTCATGCTGAGGAAACGCCGTGTGAGTGCACAGGGAGAAGGCATCTGTCTGCAAGGCAGGAAGAGGGCCCTCACCAAGGACCAGGAACTAAATCTGTGGGCAACTTGATTCTGGATTTTCTAGCCTCCATGTATACGAAAATAAATGTCTGTTGTTTAAGCCACTCAAGCTTCAACATGCTATTTCGTTATAGCTGCCTGAGCTCACTAACACAAGTATGTTATGGAAACTCAATGCTAATACATTTGAAAATCTAGATGAAATTAAAACCCACCTGAGGTTGAAAATATCTTGAATCGAAAGTGCATTTAATACACCCACCCTGGGGCCCCTGGGTGGCTCAGTCAGTTAGGCATCTGCCTTCAGCTCCCAAGGGTGCTGAATCGAGTCCCTCATCGGGCTTCCTCATCGAGTCCCTCATCGGGCTTCCTCATCGAGTCCCTCATCGGGCTTCCTCCTCAGGGGGAAGTCTGCTTGTCCCTCTGCCTCTGCTCCTCCCCCGACCTCCCTTGCTCATGCTTTCTCTCTCACTCTCTCAAATAAATAAATAAAATCTTTACAATGGTAAGAATACATCATGCCAAACCAAACATCATAGCTTGGCCCAAATGGTGAGACAGATCTCAGCGGAAGAGACACATTTTTGGTTCTAAGAGGAGGAGGAGGAAGGGGGTGGGGAAGGTGCTGACACAACAATATTGGAAACTTGGTGGTAAAGAGAGCACAGGGTTTGTTCTAGAGACTTCCATTTGTTCAGCAAAACATAAATAGCTGAGAGTGGGGATGAGGAAGAACTGGGAGAAGGTGACAGAGTCCCGAGGCCAGAAGTTAAGGCATAAAATAGTTGTAAACCACATGATACAAGACTCAGACTGGCTTTGGAACCCCAGAGCATGGTCCTGGCATGTGCTCAGTTAGGGCATGAGGAATGACTGACAGCATGGGGGCCAAGCAGCCTGCCGTGTGGACGCAGGGGCTGGGTGGAGCATTCAGGTAGGCATCTTGGGCCTGGGTGACAAAAATCAGAGAGCACTAGATCTGGCCATCTGGTATACAGACCTAGTTCCTCCTGGGCCCCCCCAGGCATTCCTGTGAACTCGTTTCTAGGCTTTGGTTTTTCTCATCTGGAAAATGGGAATAATGGGACCTGCTGCCTTTACCTTACAGAGCTAGTGTGAAAATTGTGTGGGTGACTTCACCGGTCACCACCTCCAGATCCTTCCTCACTCTCCTGTCTAGCTCTGGGCCCCTGGAGGCTGACCTCAATGGACTGCAGTTCCTGGGTCCATAGCCCTCTGACTTCCCTTTGGGCTCAGCCAGTTGAAGGCAGCAGCGGCAGATGGGAGAGAGAAGGAGAGGATAGAGCTCTAAATGCTGCCATTCCCTACGGGCTTTGCTGCTATTCAGGCAATGTCCCGTTCCTCTCTACAGCTGTAGGTCCTGTGGGGTAGCCCCACGTCCACGGCTCCAGCTCCCTCGGGCTCAGACAACACCCTTCCCTCAGTGTTCGGCCTGCCCCTTCAGGCCCAAGAGTAGTAACAGCCCCTCCTGCTGCCAGTGCCTGGATATTGCCTGTGACCCTGGCCAGACCTCTGTCAATAATCCCTCCATTCAACTCTTAAATCAGTCTCTTTGGAGGGTGCCATCCATTCCTGTCAGTCCAAGGACAGAAAGGCCATCCAGGTGCTGAACAAAGGTGAGGTAAGTGGGGGCAGGGAGAGAGAGTGCAGGAAGAGGACTAGTGTAAATGTAAGGGACCATCTATAAAATCTTGCATGGTCTGACCCGAGGCAAAGGATTCTGCTTGCTTCCCCATGGCCTTGAAGTGGGAAGAAAGTTCTGTTCTCTGGAAGCACAAAAAGTTCCATTTAATGCTGAGGTATAAGGGTGTTGCAGAAACCAAGCTTCCATGGTCCCATCTGAGAGAGGGTCCAGGGGCAGGGAAAGGCAGGCCTTGTCCTTGGGGCCAAAGTGTTCTTGGAAGCCACTGACCTACACAAAGCTGCTCAGGTTTCCCAGAAGGAACACACGAGCTTTCCGAAAACAGCACAACGAACAAATCATTGAGGAGGGCAATAAAAAATTATTGCTGAGACCAGTCATTCATTATGTAAATAGGACTCCATTGACAAGATTCTCTATATGTTGCTCTCCTCTGTTCATTCAGTGTGTTCTTTCAGGGAGTGTGTGCCAAAAGGGAGAGAGGGAAGTGGGGCCCAGGGTCCCAGGTCCGTCATGTGATGGACAAGTCCTAGTCATCTCTTCTTGCCTCACCCTGCTTGCCCTAGTTCCTTATCCAGCTTCCCCCAAATAAACCCACTGGGTCAGGCCCAACAGCATTCAGGTTCATTGTTGTGGTTTCTATTCATCACATCTACATCCAGCGGGCCAACGGACATAGTGGCACCTGACACGAACCCCTTTATCTCTGTGCCTCTCCCCAGCTGCAGCCAGCCACACCCCATTTGGTACCTCCCAAGCAAGTCCCATGGACTGGAATCATATGAGTCGGAGTTACTCAAATTTAATTGCCTCCCTCAGAGCGTTGGTCTCCTCGTCAATAAAAGCAGGGGCCATCTTGGCTGTCCCCAGGTTGGCTCTGAAGTGCCTGGCAGGAGGTCTAGCACAGAGAAGACAATCAGTAATGGAGAGTGCCTCCTTTCCTTCACCCTGGGGTTTTGCCGCTGCTGGGACACCTGAGTCTCAGAACTGCCCCCTCACCCAGGAAACATGCTAGAGTGAGCATGAGGCATGGGTTCTCACTGGACATTCTCTGGACTTCCCTGCCTCCCTCTCTGAGGATGACCACTGTGCCAGGGCTACACTCTACCTACTTCACCCGGGTCCCAGCCACCTTCTTCCATGTCCCATCTTGCTTTCAGCCTAAACCCGTCTGATTATGGTTTCTTTGGGGTCCAAAACTCCATCTTCCTTTATTTATAGAAGATAATGAAATCCTTCTTTGATGTCTGTAAGATGGGTGCAAATATTCTGTATTCACTTAGGGCAGAGGGTAGAATGCTTACCATCCTCTATCATTTATTTATATGTGACATTTATTTTTTATTTTTTGAAGATTTTATTTATTTATTTGACAAACAGAGATTACAAGTAGGCAGAGAGGCAGGCAGAGAGAGAGAGAGAGAGGAAGGGAAGCAGGCTCCCTGCAGAGCAGAGAGCCTGATGCAGGGCTTGATCCCAGGACCCTGGGATCATGACCTGAGCCGAAGGCAGAGGCTTTAACCCACTGAGCCACCCAGGCACCCCTATATGTGACATTTAAAGATGCAGTCTAGTCTGCGCAAACTTGACTTAAAATTAATATAACACCTATCATGATCTTTCCTTCAATGTCTAATAAGCAATAATTTTATTGGCTCATTTAGAACATTTGTGTTTGGACAAGGTTTGGATAGCTTGGATCTCTTGAAAAAGCTCTCCAGGGGTGTTTGACTTGTTTTCATTTAATAAAATTTTTAGCAGTAAGTAGAGGCATTAAAAATCATCCCAAAGCCCAACATGAGAGTCAGTTCATAGTGAGTGCCTTTGTGGAGAGATTGTGAGAGGGAGGGGAAGGTGTGAGCACCAACATTCCACTTTCACTTTTCATTTTGTGCATTGAGGTGATCTGACTTCACATTTATGTCATTCTTCTTTATGAAAGTCAGTGTCAACAGAGGCTGGGGGTTTGTCATGAGCGGGGGTGTTGTTCACTTCTTTGTTTCCTATATCTAAAAACATAAATGCTATGTAATTTATATATTACAATATTTATAATATTCACAATTATAGGTATGGTATATACTTTACATACACTATTTTAATAGTTTGTTAAGGTATAATAAACAATAAGATACACATGTACACACCCATGAAACTATCACCACAATCAAGATAATGAAAAGATCTCTCCTCCCAACAAATGTCCTCCGGCCCCTTGGCAATCTCTCCCTCCCATGCTCACCCTAGCCATCCCAGGCCCCACAAAGACTAATCTGCTTTATGTCCTTAGAGATTATTCTGCATTTCCAGAATTTTCTATGAATATAATCACATAGTATGTATCCTTTTCTGTGTGGCTTCTTTCACTCACCATAATTATTCAAAGATTTATCCATGTTGTTGAATATATCAATAGTTTATTTCTTTTTATTGTTGAAGAGTATGCTATTTGAGGAATATACCAAATTTCTTTCCATTTTGGGGCTATTTCAGGTTATTCCAAAGAAAGCTACTATGAACATTCAGGTACAGTGTTTGTATGGACTTTCTCTAGGGCAAACACCTAGGAGTGGAATGGCCAGATCACACAGTAAGTTATATTTACCTCTTTAATAAACTTCCAAAGTGGTTGCACCATTTCCCATTCCCATCAACAATGTATGAGGGTCCCAGCCCCCCGTGTCCTTGCCAGCACGTGCTTATGATCAGACTTTTCATTGTAAACATTCTCAGTATCACTGTGGTTTTAATTAGCTTTTCTCTCATGACTAGAGATGTTGAGTATCTTTTCATGTGCTCATTTGCCATCCATATATCTTTCCTTGATGAAGTATCTGTTCAATCTTTGGCACTCTAGAAAAAATTCAATCGTTGGTTTGTCATTAGAGTTTTAGAGCTCCTTATATACAGGTTTACCTCCTGTTATTGTGTTTTGCTTTACTGTGCTCCACAGACGTTGTTTTTACAAAGTGAAGGTCTGTGGCAACAAAATGAAGGGAGTCTCCCAGAGCCATTTTTTCAAGTAGTGTTTACTCACTCTGTGTCTGTGTCACATTCTGGTAATTCTTGCACTATCTGAAGATTTCTCATTATTATTATTATATTTGTTACCCTGATCTGTGACCAGTAATTGTGACTTGCTGAAAGTGCAGGTGGTGGTTAGTATTTTTTTTAGCAATAAGGTACTTTTCAATTAAGGTCATATATTGTGTTTTAGACAGAATGCAGCAATTTCTCCTATATAGGATTAAGGGTCTCCAGACATTTGTCTGGAGTCTTCACAGTCTTCTAAGAGGGTAGAGAGATGTGAAAAATCAAACAAATAGAAAACAGGCTTTTCAGAGAAACTAGCTGGAGAGAAGAACCAATATTTAAGAAGTCCTTAATTGGTATAAGAATAATAATTATCCTCACTTAGGAACATATTGCAGGCAAGATCAAGACCAAATGAGAAAAGAACCATCAGGACTCAAGAAAGAGGTCATGAAAAATAAAAAGGATGACTACCGCAAGGCAAAGAAATGATCCTAATCTTGCAAAGTAGGTCTATTTGTCTATGTGGCCTGCCATAACAAAATACCACAACATGGATGGCTTAAGCAACAGAAATTTATTTCGCACAGTTCTGGGGGCCAGAAGTCCAAAATCAAGGTGTTGGAAGGTTTGGTTTCCAGTGAATCCTCTTCCAGCTGAGCAGATGGCCATCTTTTGCTGGGCACGTGAACTCATGGTGTGTCTTACTCTTCTTATAAGGACAGCAGTCATCCTGGATCAGGGCCACTGGTATAACCTCATTTAAACTTGACTGTCTCCTTAAAGGCCCTATCTCTACAGACAGCCACACTGGGGGTTAGGGCTTCCATATATGAATTTGGGGGCAAATCAGTGTGGTCCATAACAGTAGGGAATTGAAAAATACTGTCTATGGTCAATGGAAAAGAAATGAAAGCATGCTTATCTATGGAAAGAACTTAAGATTTGAGGGACCTAAAATACTGACAACTGTATTGGAACATCTAGGTAGGCCAAGGTAGAACTAGAGACTTAAATCCTCACCTAGGAGAGCAGAAAGTCAATGGACACCATTCTGAATTCATAAATTAAGAAATACTGGTAGAAGCATATTATAGAACCAGAACAAAAAGCTGGAAGAGTTAAAAGGGGTTATCCCCAGGAAGAGTCAACAGAAGTGGGAGGTGTCCTCTGCCTTCCCTTTCAGAGTGAACCTCTCCTCACGATTTGGAGCCTTTTCCACCTATCTGATAAAAAATTAGCAAAAACTACCAACCAAGTTAAAACAAAACTGTGGTCTCTCCCTCTGCTCTTTTCCTCTCCCTCCGGTGAGACTCTATATTTCCAAATATAGAGTCCATTTTGGAAACCCAAGCCTGGCAATTACAAGCTCAGCTCCCACTCAGCATTTCCAGTTTCCTCTTTAATCCTGTTCTGGTTTTATCTTTATGTGTGTTTATTTCCACAATCAGATTGTAGTTCCCCTCAAGACTTATCTGTGGCTCACTTCCAAAGCTTTGAACAATAACCTGGCACATGGAGATGCTCAGGGAATATTTGCTTTATAAACACAGATCTTGTTATCCCTCTGGAGAGCCATTCTGCTCAGCATCTCATCATCAATTGTGTCCCAGCCCTTGGAAACCAGTGCCGAGAGATCCTCATTAGGCTCATTTTAAGGCAAAGTGCCTGCAATACATTTAAAGTTTCAGTATACATTCAAGAAAGAGATATCAGAAGATGCTATTAAAAATGCCTAGGAGAAACCTTCCCCCTGTTTACTTAAGCATAAGCTTTTTAAACCTTACATGTATCTTCTACTTCACTCATTCATCCATTAATTTGTCCTTAGCGGGTCCTATTATGTGCAAAGCTCTGTTTAAATGCACAATTTTATAAATCACATCCTGTCCTCATGCAGATTATGAGCTCTGCCCTCAAATGTGGAAGTCAAGGCCATTATATAAATTCAGAATTTATATTGCAAAAACCCTAGAAGGTATACAGGTGCTTCCGACTGGATAACATACATAGTTTTGCTGAAAACTTAGCTAGAAATTAAGTTGCTTTGTCAAGTAAACCATATTCCATCGTTGCTTAATTGCTGCTACCTTGGAGATTCCTCTCCACCATTTCTGATTCATGCTAGTCTGACAGCAGTTCTGGGTTTCTGGCTCTAAGTTCCCTGCCAGCCCCAACCTCTCCTTTACAGAGTTCTCAATCTGTGAACAATGGATTGGTCAGTCATTTCAAGGAATCCACTGTGAAGGCCAGAGGGCCTTTGGGGAAGAAGACGGCCATTCTCTGCATAGTCTCTTTGGTACAAAAGAGGCAGTGAAGTACTTTGGAGCAGGATATCGTGACTTCTAACCCTGGGAATGCTATTATGTCTGGGTTCCTGACATCCAGACCCTTAGGTTCTCAGGCTATTTCAAGTCTCCCAGGGACCAGATCAGGATGGTGAGGGAAGAACAGGCAGAGGGTCAATGATCTGCTCAGGATCTTCCCTGTGGTCTTGGGTTGAGTCTAAGCACTCTATTATCCAAAAGTATTGAGAACTTACTCAGGCCTTTCAGAAGCTCCTTGGCTGAACTTCCTACTGATCATTCCCTAAGACACAAGCTCTGCTGCTGAAAGTCTAGCTCCAGGTGGACATTTAAACACATAATTAGAATGTACTGTGTCCCAAGCAAGAATTGAAGCAGAAGCTGCCCATAAAAGATAATGAATGAATGATTCTGTTTGTGTAGGCTGAAAAAAATAGGGGTGATCAGAGTTATCTAGGGTTTTGAAGGATGAGTAGATGTTTGCCGGATATATAAGGTAGGAGATTCTAAATTGTGGGAACAGCCCGTAAAAATAAAGGTGACTGTGATCACATGGAATCTCTAATGTCTTTCACCAGGTCTCCATATATACCTGCACCTATGTCCATTTTATTTTATTTTATTTTATTTTATATTTTTAATTTCCTTTTAAGGTAGAGAAAGTATCCCTTAGGGAAGCTGACATCTTTCTGGCATTGAGTTTTCCATCATTAACATGATCTTCTTTATTGCATTTTAGATTTTTTTCCCCACAAAGATCTTCCACAAGTTTGAATACCTTCTATTTGGGGTTGTTGTTGCTATTATAGATATTAACTTCAAAAAGTTATTATTTCTATCTGAGTGGGGCAAAAAACCCCACTATATACTCTCATATATTGATTTTATATCCAGCTACCCTGTTAAATTTTCTTCATTCCAGTAATTAGTAAATTATTTTCAATTGTCCATATAGACAATCATGTCACCTGCAAAAAATGACTAATTTGTTTCTTCCTTTAAAATGCTTATACCTTCTATTTATTTTTCTTGTATTATTTCAGATTATGAACTCCAATACAGTAGTGAACTGATATAGTACGAGCAGACATCTTTGTCTTATTCCTGGTTTTAAAGTGTCACATTCATTCTCTCTGACCTCAACATCTCACTTCCCTGGAATGGCTCTTGCTACAGCCACCAGTGACCTCTACATTGCTGCAATTAAGAGACATTTTTTAAAAAAGATTTTATTTATTTGGGGCGCCTGGGTGGCTCAGTGGGTTAAAGCCTCTGCCTTCGGCTCAGGTCATGATCTCAGGGTCCTGGAATCGAGCCCCGCAACGGGCTCTCTGCTCAGCAGGAGCCTGCTTCCCCCTCTCTCTGCCTGCCTCTCTGCCTAGCTCTGATTTCTCTCTGTCAAATAAATAAAATCTTTTAAAAAATACTTTAAAAAAAGATTTTATTTATTTGTTTGACAGACAGAGATCACAAGTAGACAGAGAGGCAGGCCGAGAGAGGGGAAGCAGGCTCCCCGCTGAACAGAGAGCCCAATGCGGGGCTCCATCCCAGGACCCTGAGATCATGACCTGAGCCGAGGGCAGAGGCTTAACTCACTGAACCACCCAGGCACCCCTAAAAGACATTTTTAAATGGTGGTTTGTTTGACCTCAGTTGCAATGATATCATTGACCACCTCTATTCTTTTTTTTTTTTTTTAAGATTTTATTGATTTAAGATAGAGAGTGCATGAGTTGGGGAGGGTTGGGGGGCGAAAAGCAGACTCCCCACTAAGCAGAGAGCCCAACTTGGGGCTCAATCCTAGGACCCTGGGATTATGATCTGAGCTAAAGGCAGATGCTTAACCAGCTGAGCTACCCAGGTTCCCCTGATCACCTCTATTCTTGAAACATTCTTTTCTTTGAGCTCCCCAATATCACATTCTCCTTCTAGAGTCTCTGACCACCTCTTCTCAGGTATTCTTCTCTTCACATCTGTATTTCCTCTAAATGTTGAAGCTTCTCAGGACTCCTGAGTCTCTTCCTTTGTTCTACACTCTTCTTAATTGAGGTCATCCATTTCATATGCCATCTCTTTGATGCACACACACACACATACATTCACACACGACAACTTGACATTATGCTTAGATGTCACATAGGCATCTCAAACTTAACTTGATCAAAAGTAAACTTGTCATTTCCCCTACTCTAATGTAACCCTCCTGTAGCCTCCCATTTCAGTAAATGGTGCCTTCAGCCACTCAGTTACTCAGAAAAGAAAGACAGAAATGTGGGGATCATTTTATTTCCTCTCTTTCTTTCATTCCTCCTCCCACATCCAATCTATTAGCAGGTATTCTTTATTCTAACTCATAGAGATACCTCAAATTCCTTTTGTTCTCCGCATCTTTTCAGTCTAAGCTAAAATACTTTCTTGCCCCACTTACAGCAGTAGTCTTCTAACTGGTGTCCTTAAGCTTTTGTTCTTTTACAATCCCTTTGACAAAGCTGTTAAACTGATATTTTAGAAATATAAACCAAATCATGTTACTCGTTTGTGTCCCTTCATTGACCTCTCCTTATTCACCATCCTCTAGCCACTTGAACTCTTGTAGTCCTCTGAGAGACCCAGTTTTTCCTGCCTAAGATCTTTGTACTTACAAACTCCAGGAAGGTGGGGATTGTATCTTTCTTGTTCTCAGTTTTATACCCAGGTCCAGGAATGTGTAGATAGTCCAAGAATGCATAAATATTTGCTGTATTAATGAATGATGTTTCCTTTGTTTAGAATGTTCTTCCCTCACTTATTACCTGGTTAAATATTATTTATCATTTAGGTCTTATGTCACTTTAAACATCACTCTCTCAGAGCAGCCTTCTGATGACCACCCTTCACCTTACCTTTCCTTCTTCGGGACTAGCCCTCACTGGCAACAGGGATAGGTACTGACCTAGGCTGGACCAACTTCATAGTATCCCATTCCCTGAGTCAACGTAAGTCCTCTCCTCAGATTTTCCTGTCTGGAAGTGGTAAGGAAGGCTCTCTTGCTCTTGGGTCAAAGAACTACTTGGCTGTGAACCACATTATCTGATGTGTGGAGAAGGCTCTTCTGGAGTAGAAGAAAATGAGGTCAAACTCAGAGAGATATGGAGAAGAGGAACAAAGACAGAGAGAGTTCAGATCTGGATCTCATTATCCACCCTTGATGCCTTTTCCAAATCTGGATGGTCAATTCTTCCTTTCTTCTATGAGCTACCTTCAATCAGTTCTTCCTTTTTGCTTGATCTAACTCAATCATGGAGTTTGGGGTACCCATATACTTATGGTATAGTGGAGCTTTCCAGCAAATACAGGATCTATCTGTCTGTGGCTTAGAAGAGAGGACAAGTTGGAGATTGGATTTGGAAAGGCTTAGATAATAGAATGCACTGGAAGTTTGGTGGAAAGATGAGATCCTCTAGGTAAGCACAAAATATGGGAGAGATCTGAGGACTGAAGAAAGGGCCCTAAAGAACAACACTTCATTCTAGAACCAGAGCTGCCCAGTGGTCCTCAGAGTCTCCTTAACTCCTGACTTTCAGCTGGGCCACAGGAGCCACTGAATAAGAAGTTGAGTCCTAGGTTTTAGAGAATCTCTGGGAAAAAAGGAGGTGTCAGGCTGAGTACAGCATCCTTGACCTCTTCGGTGATCCTCCACATGGCTTCTCTCTGCTCAGAATTGTGCGTCCTCCACCCAAGACTGTCTTAAGACATCTGACATGTGCCAGGAACTTTTAAAACTTTTAAATGTGATCTCATTTAAACTTTAACTTTCGGAGGTATAAATTAGTACATCTATTTTACAGAAGAAGGCTCAGGGGTTAAGAAGGTAAAAATAACTTGCCCTGGATCTGACACTTGGGACATGCTCAGGCCAGAACTCTAGTGCCATGGTCTTCCCACATTCCGGCTTCCTCTTCATCACAGATTTTTGTCATGGGAGGAGGGAGAACAGATCTGTCACACAAAAGTTGTGAGAACAAAAGGTCCAGAGGGCAAAGTCAGCAGCCTGAACATTAACCAATTTCCAACTCTTGCCAAACCCACTTCTCAGAGGAGAGTGAGGTCAAGGTCTACAAACCCATTTCATGCTAGACTCTCTTCCTTTGGTGCTACCAGTTGATCTGTGTGGTAATTCCCAGTGGCTCTTGCTTCAGGGCTGGTCCTGTAGCTTTCCAGGCTTTTCTCTGCTCACTGACAGAGCAGCAACTCAAAGAGTCCCTTTGGTTTCCCCTGGAAGGTCATGGCAAATGGAGACCCAGCACTCTGAGTTCACCAGCACTTGGGATTTTTTTCTTAATTCTGGAAGTAGAATCATTCATTTGGAAAAGTAAAGCTTCTGGAAATATAAAAGGAACAGACAAGAAGAAGAAGGAGGAGGAGGAGGAGGAGGATGGGGAGGAGGAGGAGGAAGAGGAGGAGAAAATACACCCCACCACATCCCCTTAAAAGAAAAAACATATTTTTTGGAAAAATGACCATGACTTCATGCCTTTTAGATATCATGGCTGATCTAAAGCCATCTTTTTAATTTAGAGCCACAAAATGTATTATAACCCAGTTTGCTCCCAAAATTATCACATCTGGTATATTTAGTGAAAAGCAGGCCTGAGGAAAAATGGAAAAAATACACGAGAGAAAATGGGGTGTTCACATTTCTCCTTGAGTTTCTAAGAAAACAAAAGCCATTCCCAGAACAAAAAAATTCCCCTCAGATTTTATTATGACCCAACTCTGACTATGATCCAGAAAAATATACTCACAAAAGCCATGTCTCCTGGTCAATACCTACTATATATTTCCAGGTAAACAGGGATGGTTAGCTACACTACTTTGAAGTTTATTCAAATATACAGAATCCTGATGCCACTCCTGCTTCAAATAAAAATCTACTGGGGTTGGTGGGGCTACAGGTGATGAGATGCCATCTATAGGCAAGAAAGTGGTTAGATTTGTACATCAGATGGTTTGCTCTCAAGACAGGAATAAGGGTCCTTACTCTAGATGGCATGAAAACATGGTCAACATGGCCCTTTGAGAGGACAGATCCAGCCCAGCAGCAGGAACTGGCCTGAGGCTAGACATTAACTGACTTATGCAAATGGTTTTTCTCTAAGTAATCACTGCCTAATAGGGATTGGAAGAGGGTCCACAGAATCCAAGTGACTGGGAGCCTTGAGCAGAGGGACCAGAAGAGCGGCCCTTGTCCCGCTTCCTCCCAGAGACCAAGACTCACCAGACCAAGGGAGACCTCACTGTCTGTGAAAGCCACACCCAAACAAGTGCTTCTTCCAGAAATGAAGAAGGGAGTGAGTCCTGGGCTAGAGTCATAATCTATTTTCCAGCTAAAGCACACATACAGATAAAGAAAATAAACAGAAGGGAAGATAAATGTTTGGGCCCAGATGTCAATTTTTGGAAGCTTTTCATGGTCTTATCAGCCATAGCTCTGAAAAGCCAGGTCTGAAATTTTCCTTTCTGAAGCAACAGGTGTTTGACTTCTGTTCAGAAATGGCAACTGTTTGGCTTGGGCAAACAGAGTTTGCACTAAAAGGACTAATAGCACTCTCTTTACTTTCCTTAATCAGTCCTTTTGTAATTTAACTTCATAGCCATGGGGGAATTTTCCACTTAGTTACAAATAACGCTTCCTATCTTCTGGAGTGCTTATTTCTAAAACAGGTGGGTCTTGTTCTAGGAAGGTCAATATATGAAAACCCATGCTCACAGTACAGATAATTTGAACTACATAAAAATTCTTAACATTTAGAATAGGTGGTCCTTTGTACAGTGCATAGTTTGTTTATAAACCCTTAAGCCCATTAACTGCTTAGCCAGCATTTTTTAGCTATTGCCAAGTTAAGAGCAATCAGAAATGAAAATAAAATATATTTAAAACCAATGCAGAAATAAGTAGCCTCGTAGTATTAGGCAGCAGGGCTTGGAAGTTAAAAGAAATGTCTCTTGAGTCAAGCAGTCTCCGTTGGAAACCCTGCTTTGCTTCTTACAAGTTGTGTGACTTTGGGCATGGTAATTCATCTCCCCAGGCCTCAGTTTCCTCATCTGTGAATACTAGGAATACTAATAATAGTTCCCCCACAGGATTGTTGTGAAGGTAAAATAAGGTAGTGTGTGTACATATATCTCTATACACACACACACACACACACTGCTTAGCATAGTAAATACATAATAAACATTAGCTGTAATATTACTTCTAGTAGGCAAGTCATTTTATTCTTAAGGGCCTACATTTCTCATTAATGAAATGAGAGAGTTGACTTCTAAAGTCTTTCTGTTATCAATTCTCCAGCTCATGTAGAAAATTAAAGAGAGAGAGAGAGAGAGAGAGAGAGAGAGAGAAAAGGCAGGAAAGGGAGGGAGAAGAATGGTCCAAGACAGCAGCCTGTGAAGATCCTGAACTCACTTCCTTCAGAGATACACCAAATCTGCAGCTACATATGGATAGTGTCCCTCTGAAAAAGATTTGAAAACTAGATGAACTTCTCTCCATAACAAAGGGTAAAAGAACCACATCAAGATGGGAGGAAAGGCAGAGGCACATTCTTGCAAAAAAAACAAAAAACAAACAAACAAACAAAAACCCTTCACCAGAGAGATGCTTCTCCCAGAGGAGCAAAGGGTTGGTGCCCATATTAGACACCCTGGCCCCTGAGAAATGCATCAGAGACATGCCCCCAGAATGTGTGGCTTGGAAAACCAATGGGAGTGATGTCCAGGGGTTGCAATGTACTATAGGAAAGTGACATTCCCTTCTTGGAGGCCTCTTATATGGTCTTATTCTTGAGACCAAGTGAAAAACAACACTTTGAAAGTCACCTAGACTATACGTGAGGGGACCTCATTTCCTGGCCTGAGAACATCAGCTGGATGGGCAGGGGATGGTTGAGATGCTCCCTGGACATGGAGGCACCAGCAGATGCTGTGGTGTGCTCTCCACATAGCTGCTAGCACAGACAAGCAAGCTTGGATATGACACCCTCCCACTGCATTACGGCGATATATGGGGGTGAATGGTCATGGAACTTGCTGAGGGCAGGAAACATGGCCAGTTGCAACATTCTCTGCCCCCTAAAAAGAGCTAGCAAGCACAAGTGTCTGTGGCATTTTCCCACTCACAGCCTAAAGTGGAAGGGCTCACATGGACAAGGAACTCTCCAGCTGCACTGCTGAAGCCCACAGGCTTACACAGTGAAGACATTTTCCTGCTGCCTTTCTGAAGATGGTGTGAGCCCACTCCCAACACTTTCTAGTTGCCTTACAAAGCTAACCGGCATGAGAAATTTACACAAGAGACACCCTTGATTACTTGGCCCTGGTGGACAAGAGAACTGGTGCTCCAGAGCTCCACAGAACTGTAGCAATTGGAAAGACAGTTCTTGGCAGTCCACCACCCTCGGGCACTGCACAGACTCAGACTAAAACACAACCTGGTCTTCCTGTGAAAAAATCCTATTTACTTATCCTGGAGCTTCAGCCTGAGAGACAGCCCTTAGGTTTCCCACACATACGGAGGTTAAAAGGTGCACTCAGAGAGTGTAAGCAGTGTGCACACCCTTGGCCTTTCTACAGCTTGACAAAACTTCCCAGAAAAGAGGTTATATGCTCATTCTGAGCCCCAGGGGACATCAGATCTTCTGATCTGGAGGCCAGCAAAGGTCATAATTGTGACACCATGGGACGGTATATATTTGCATACTTTAAGAGCTGCTGCCCAAGGATCTTGCTTCTGATCAGCCAGAAACTAGATTCCAAATGAGATTTCTTTCCTTGAATGACTGACAAGTCTTGGTACACCCTCAACAATGAGGGAATATCAAGAATAAATCAGCCAGTTAGACAATCACAAAGGTTTGACAGACAACAAAGAGCTTGGACAAGATTGAGTGAGAAGGATCATCACCTGAACAAGGTCACTTCTTCAAGACTGAGAGAGGTAGCTGTTTCACCTAATACATAAAAACAAACACAGAGGGTTTACAAAATGAGGAAACAGAGAAATATGTTCCAAACAAAAGAACAAGATAAAACCCTAGAAAAAGACCTAAATAATATGAATATAAGTAATCTACTTGATAAAGAATTTGAATAAAGAATTCAAAGTAATGGTCATAAAGATACTCACCAAACTCAGAAAAAGAACTGGTATACAGAGTGAGAATCTCAACAAAAAGATAGAAAACATAAGCAAGTACCAAATAGAAGTCACAGTGCTAAAAAAAATAATAACCAAACTGAAAAATACTCCAGAGGGGTTCAATAGTAGACTGGATTAAGTAGAAGAATGGACTAGAAGCTTGAAGATAAAGCAATGGGACTCACCCAGACAGAGCAGCAAAAAGAAAAGGGAACTTTAAAAAATTAAGGAAACTTGAGAGGAACCTGAGTGGCTCAGATGGTTAAGTGTCTGCCTTTGGCTCGGGTCATGGTCCTAGGTCCTGGGATTGAACCCTGCACTGGGCTCCCTGACAGCGGGGCGTCTGCTTCTCCCACTTCCTTTGCCTCTTCCCCTGCTCATGCTCTCTCTCTCAAATAAATAAACAAAATCTTTTTTTAAAAAATAAAAATATTAAGATAACTTGAGAGACTTCTATATTACATCAAGCAGAATAACATTTGTAATATAGAGGTCCCAAGGGGAGAAGAGAAAAAGAAGGGGCAGTAAATTAGATAGGGGACACATGAAATAAAAAGATGTAAAAATTGACATCAAAAATATAAAATGGGGAGGGATAAAATGTAGAGTTTTGGATAGTGTCCAGGTTTAAGTTGCTATCAACTTAAAATAGACTATTATATACATAGAATGATATACATGAATGTCACAGTAACCAAAAAGCAAAAACTTATAGTAAATACACAAAAGAAAATTAGAAAGATATCTAAATACAACACTAAAGAAAGTCATCACACCATAAGGAAAGAGAGAAAGAGAAAAAGAAATGAACAAAGAACTACAAAAACAGCCAAAAAACAACTGACAAAATGGCAATGAGTATGTACCTATCAATAATTACTTTTAAATATAAATGGGCTAAATTCTCCAATCAAAAAACATGGAGTGGCTGACTGTATAAAAACAAAACAAAACACGACACTTCTATATACTGCCTACAAGAGGCTCACTTCAGAAGTAAGGACACACACAGACAAAAAGTAAAGAGATGGAAAAAGATATTCTATGCAAATCGAAATGGAAGAAAAAGCTGGCTTTATCAGACAAAATAAGCTTTAAAATAAAAACTGTAATGAAAGACATAGAGGGGCATTACATAATGATAAAGGAGTCAATCCAGCAAGATATAACACTTGTAAGTATATATATATACCAACATAGTTGTACCAAAATATATAAAGTGAAAATTAACAGACCTAATGAGACAAAATGACAGCAATAAAATAATAAATAGGGACTCTCAACATTCCATTTACATATGGATAGATCATCCAAACAGAAAATCAATTAGGAACATCAGTCTTACATGACACATTAGAACAGATGGACTTAATAGGTATATATAGAACATTCCATCCAACATCAGCAGAATGCACTTCTCAAGGGCATATGTAACATTCTCCAGGATAAATTATATGTTAGGCCATTAGACAAGTCTCAATAAATTCAAGAAGGTTGACATCATATCAAGCATCTTTTCTGATGACAAGGGTATAAAACTAGAAATCAAGTACAAGAAGAAAAATAGAAAAATTACAAATATGAAATTAAACAACATGTTACTGAACAACTACTGGGTCAGAGAAGAAATACAAGAAGAAACTTAAGAAACTGAGCCTGGGTGGCTCAGTTGGTTGAGCGGCTGCCTTCGGCTCAGGTCATGATTCCAGCGTCCTGGGATCGAGTCCCGCATCAGGCTCCTTGCTCAGCGGGGAGCCTGCTTCTCCCTCTGCCTCTGCCTGCCACTCTGTCTACCTGTGCTCACTCTCTCTGACAAATAAATAAATAAAATCTTAAAAAAAATACCTACAGGCAAATGAAAACAGGAAAACAATATATCAAAACCTATGGGATGCTGCCAAAGCAGTTCTAAGAGGGAAGCTCATAGCAATACAGGGTTACCTTAAGAAACAAGAGAAATATCAAATAAAAAATTTAACTTTATACCTAATGGGACTAGAAAACAAACAAAAAAAGAGAACAAAGCCCAAATTTAGAAGGAAGGAAATAATAAAGATCAGAGTGGAAATAAATGAAATAGAGACTAAAATGACAATAGAAAAGATCAGTGGAACTAAGAACTTGTTCTCTGAAAACATAAACAAAATTAACAGATCTAACAAAGAGGGGGGCTCAAATAAGTAAAATCAGAAATTAAAGAAATGTAACAACTGATACCACAGAAATACAAGGATCATAAGAGACTACTATCAACAATTATATGACAACAAATTTGAGGACCTGGAAAAAATGGATAAATTCCTAGAAATTTACAGTCTTCTAATACTGAACCATAAAGAAATAGAAAATACAAATAGACCTACAGAGATTGACTCAGTAACCACCCCCCCCCCATAAAAAAGTCCAGGAACAGATGGCTTCACTGGTGAATTCTATCAAACATTCAAAGCTTTAATACCTATTCTTTTCGAACTCTTCCAAAAAATTGAAGAGGAGGGAAAACTTCCAAACTCATTTTACAAAGCAAGCATCACCCTAATACCAAAACCAGACAAGGACACCACAAAAAAGAAAATTACAAACCAAACCCTGATGAACATAGATGCAAAACTTCTCAACAAAATATTAGCAAACTGAATTCAATAGTATATTAAAAGGATCATACACCATGATCAGGTATGGTTTATTTCAGGGATACAAGAATGGTTCAACATTTGCAAATCAATCAACATAAGATGACACATTAATGAAGTAAAGGATTAAAATAATAAAATCATCTCAATAGATGCAGAAATAGCATTTGACAAAATTTAACATCAACTTATGATAAAAACTCTCAACAAAGTGTTTATAGAAGGAATATACTCCAACATAATAAGGGCCATATATGAAAAACCCATAGATGCTATCATACTCAATGATTAAAAGTTGAAAGCTTTTCTCTAAGATCAAGAACAAAACAAAAATGCCTATTAACCCCACTTTTTTTTCTTTTTTCTTTTTTTAATTTTTTATTTCTTTTCAGCGTAACAGTATTCATTGTTTTTGCACCACACCCAGTGCTCCATGCAATCTGTGCCCTCCCTAATACCCACCACCTGGTTCCCCCAACCTCCCACCCCCCACCCCTTCAAAACCCTCGATTGTTTTCCAGAGTCCCTAGTCTCTCATGGTTCACCTCCCCTTCCAATTTCCCTCAACTCCCTTCTCTTCTCCATCTACCCTTGTCCTCCATATTATTTGTTATGCTCCACAAATAAGTGAAACCATATGATACTTGAGTCTCTCTGCTTGACTTATTTCACTCAGCATAATCTCTTCCAGTCCCGTCCATGTTGCTACAAAAGTTGGGTATTCATCCTTTCTGATGGAGGCATAATACTCCATCCCCACTTTTTATTCAACATGATATTAGAAGTCCTAGCCTAAGCAATCAGGAAAGAAAAAGAAATAAAAGGCATGAACATTTGAAAGGAAGAAATAATGCTGTTACTATATGATTATATATATATATATATAGAAAATAATGCATCACTATATGACTATATATATATAGAAAATCCTAAATACTCTACCAGAAAATTAGAATAAATAAATTCAGTAAAGTTTCAAGATATAAAGTTAATATACAAAAATCTGTTGTGTGTCTATACACTAATAATAAAAATTTAGAAGGAAAAATCAAGAAAATAATCATATTTACAATTACATATAAGAGAATAAGATACTTAGGAATAAATTTAACCAAGGAGTTGAAAGACCTATAAACTGAAAACCATAAGATATTGGTGAAAAAATTAAAGAAGACACAAATAAATGGAAAGATATTCCATGTTCATGGACTGTTAAAATGTTCATAGTACTCAAAGCAATATACATATTCAATGCGAAAATGCCAATGGCATTTTTCACAGAACTAGAGCAAATAATTCCAAATTCTTCGCAAAAGACTCTAAATAGCCAAAACAATCTTGAGGAAGAACAAAGTTGGAGGTAAAATGTTGCCTGGTTTCAAACTATACTACAAAGCTATAGTATATAGTACCAGAACAGTATAGTATTGGCATAAAGACACACAAAGCAATGGAGAACTGCCTAGAATTAAACAGACACATATAGGGTCAATTACTTTATGTGAAAGGAGGCAAGAATATACAATGGAGAAAGAACATTTATCTTCTCCATAAATGGTGTTGGGAAAACTGGACAGCCATATGCATAGGAATGAAACTAGATCACTATCTCACACCATACCCAGAAATTAACTTGGGGTGCCTTGGTGGCTCAGTCAGTTGAGCATTCAACTCTTGGTTTCGGCTCAGGTCATGATCTTATGGGTCACGAAATTTAGCCCCATGTCAGGCTCTGTGCTCAGTGGCAGTCTGTTTGAAGATTCTCTCCCCTCTGACCCTCTCCCCACTTGTGCACTCTCTCTCTTTCTTTCTCTCTAAAATAAATTAATAAATCTTTAAAAAATTAACTCAAAATGGATCAAAGACTTGAATCCTAAGACCTGAAACCATAACACTTTTAGGAGAAAACAACAGTGGTAGTTTTCTTGACACTGGTCTTAGTGATGTTTTTTGGATCTGATTCCAAAGACAAGGGCAACAAAAGCAAAAATAAATTATTGGGACCAACTAAAATCAGAAAAAAAAAAAAAAACAAGAAACAACAACTGTTGGCGAGGATGTGGAGAAAAGAGAACCCTAGTGGAAACATAAATTAATGTAGTCGTAACAGAAAACAGTAGGGGTTTCCTCCAAAAAAAAAAAAAAATTAAAGCTAGAGTTACCATATGATCTAGGAGTTCCACTACTGGGTATCTGTCTGAAGAAAACAAAAACAGTAATTTAAAAAATATATATGCACCCTTATGTTCATTGCAGCATTATTTATAATAGCCAAGATGGGGAAACAACCTAAGTGTTTATCAATGAATGAATGGATGTGTATATACATACACATATATATTCATTCAACAGTATATATGTAATATTTTATTATTCAGAATATATTATGATGGAATATTATTTAGTCATAAAAAGAATGAAATCTCGCATTTGTGAAGACATGGGTGGACCTTGAGGGTATTATGCTAAGTAAAATAAGTCAGATAAGGAAAGACAAATACCACAAGATTTCACTTGTATGTGTAATCTAAAAAATAAAACAAACAAATAAAACAAAACCCAGATTCATAAACACAAAGAACAGATTGGTGGTTGCTGGGCAGGGGGGTGGAGATGGTGGAAGTGGGCACAAAATGGGTGAAGAGGATTAATAACTACAAACTTTCAATTATGAAATAAATGTCATGAGTATGCAACATACAGCATGGGGAATATAGTCAATAATGTTGTATTAACTCTGTAAGACAACAGATGGTAACTAGACTTATTGTGGTGATCATTTATAGTGTATACATGTCAAGTCACTATAGCATTGAATGTCAATTATACCTTAATAAAATAAATACATTGGTGGATAGATGGATGAGGAAGAAGGAGGGGAAGGAAGAAGAGGAGGAGGAGCTGGAGAAGAAGCAGCAGCAGCAATGGAGTAGGAAGAAGAGAAAGAAGAAGAAAAAGAGAGGGCAGGACTATGTGGGTACAAAAATGTCACTCTCCAAGACAGTCTTCTGAAAAGTAGCAATGTGTTAGGAGGATATATACACAGGGACAGAGACTTTATTTGGTAATAAATGGAGAAACAGGAGAGATATTGTTCGGCTATACTACTACATATTTGCCGAGCCAGAAGATGGACATCAATGATATTTTCCTAATCTACATTCAAAAACCAGTTCAGAATTTAAGATATTAAACATTATTGGGGGTATGCGCTCTCTAAACTCTGCTAGATATCTTATTCTTCTAAAGGAGAGCATCTGGTAAGTTTGTAATCTGCTTCACTGGCATTTGTGTTATATAGAGTGTAAATGTATTAGGAAAGGTAGAAAGAGACTGGACATCTTCACCATCAAAGAGGAATGGATTGGTGCTGTAAAAATGGGAGGGATTTTGGGAGAAAATGGCCATGTCTTCTCCTAATTTATAATCATAAACAACAGGAATGCTGTGACTACCATACAGTATTCCAAAGAGTGGTGACCTTCAAATGGAATTGCATAGCCATAAATTGTACCCATAAAGAAGAAACTAGTAGGAATGTTGTTGGAGGTATTAAGTTATTCTAGGCATTATGGAGCACCTAGTACCTTCCAGGTTCAAGTTATATACTGGGAAGGCAGAAATTTCTTTTAAACCTTTTGTTCTATAGGCACCCACAAGGTCACAGGTATAGTTTATGGAGATGACATCAAGTGCACATTTCTAATATAGTTTGAATAATGTTAAGCCAGAAGTGTGGGGGCGCATGGGTGGCTCAGTGGGTTGAGCCTCTGCCTTCGGCTCAGGTCATGATCCCAGGGTCCTGGGATCGAGCCCCGCATCGGGCTCTCTGCTCAGCGGGGAGCCTGCTTCCCCCTCTTTCTCTGCCTGCCTCTCTGCCTACTTGTGATCTCTCTCTCTGTGTCAAATAAATAAATAAAATCTTAAAAAAAAATTTAAAAAAAAAGACAGAAGTGTGAACAGGCTACACAGGAAACTTGTGAGAGGCACTTAGCTAGACTCGGAAGGGTCAGAGAAAACTCCCTCTACTCAGACTAGGAAGTTTTCTAGTTGACCTGAGTTTCAAACAATATATAGAAGCACATGTAGGAAGGACAGGTAAGGAGGTTCTATTCTGAAAAAATAAATGTCTGAAAGAGATCATAGTGGAACCTTGGAAAAATTTAGCTTTTCTATGAAATGGAATTTGAATTATGGCATAAAGGGAGATGGGAACTAGAAAGGGAGAGAGAGGGCCAGGTCATAAAGGGCCTTTTATGAGGAGAGCCTTGCATAAGGTTTTGTAAATTATTTTGGGTGTTATCATGCAAGTAATAGACATTACGGAAAGTTTGAATTGAAGGAACAACATGGTCTAAATTATATTTTAGGTCTATAGCACTGTGCAGAATGGATTTTATAGAAGCAAAGCTGAAAACAGAGAGAACAGTAGCAGAAATCTAAAAATGATGAGAAAGAAACTAGGGAATGGCAAAAGAATGGAGAAGAGGGAGTGGATTTGAGTGATCCTGGGAGGTAGAAATGACATGATTTTGCTAAGAAGTTCAGCAAAAGGACTTGATGCTAATGTTTATGATAACATAAAGGATAATGTTGGTAATTGAAGACAAAAGAGTGGATGAAGTGGTCCAGGGAGAGTAGGTGGGTTAAGATGAAAAGATAGAGGACTGACTGAATTGCAAACCAAGAAGGGAGTGAAGAAGAAGCCAAAGAAGCAAGAAGCAAACCAGGAGAGAAAGTTGTCTTGAAGTATCAAGAAAGGTAAGGGTTTCAGGTGGGAAGCTAACAGTGTCTAAGTATTGGACTTAGCAAGAGAAAGACAGTTTTTGAGACAGTCAAGAGTCGTGTCAATGGTGTGGTGGAAACATAAGCCAGATTGCCGTGGACTAAGGTGAGGAAGTAGAAACAATAGAAACAGAGGAATTAAAGAGAGAATATACCATATTCTATCAGGAGGCTTGAATGTAAAGGAAAGGGCAGATTTAAAGAGATGCCAATTTAAGGGGGAAATTTTTTAAAAGACATTGAGAGACTGAGAACATTTATATAGGGAAGGGAGGAACCCTCTACAGGGAGAGACTGAAGATAGAGGCTGGATGGAAGGGAGCCCTCTCTGGCAACAGTCATGCTGCCCCTCAAAGGAGTGAGCTCTCTGTCACTATTAGAGCACACTCATTGTCAGGACTGCTAGAGGAAAGGTTCTTCCTTTCATCAGCCTAGCTGAACCCAATGACACCTTCTAACTCTTAGATTCTTCAACATGGTGGTAATTTATCAATCTTTTCATATTTGTATAGCTATACACTGACTGAGGTAGGATATTCACATAGACTAAACCTACATCACAGATCAAATCACCCAGGTCTGCAGTAGGGACCATTGACCACTTGGCCATCCCAGCTCTCTCTGATTCAAAGATCACAGTGAATTCAGGGTAGAGGTGACTGTCAGGCTAACCATCTCCTTAGCCACCTCCCCATGTTCAGCTTGGGAATATTTGGTTTCAAAGGCTACCCGCCATGTTAATTCAACTCTACACAATTCAATTAATCATAGATCCATTGAGTGTGTGCAAAAGTTGTTTGCAAATGTTGTATGATGAGAGGAACACACTTTCTGCCTGCAGGAAATGCAGTCTTTCCCCAGTCATTCATCTTTTCTGTGAACTGGAAATAAACAGAAGAGATGAACATAACAACCAGGGTAATGGTTTTCAAACCATGTCTACAGGACCCTCAGAATCTAAGGAGGTGCTCTCTGACCACAGAAGTGGGAGAAGGTAGGCGAGGCTCCAGGCCTTCCCATCCCAGCTTCAACTCAATTAGTTCTACTTTCATTTGTTTTAATACATCTTGGTAGTCATAGGTATTTGTTTGAACCAAGAGTTCCAAGCTTAAGCCACATCAAAGTAATGCTTTATTATCACAATTAAGAAAGGTGTATTGCTTAATACTAAGAATTACCAAAAAAGGCAGATCAAAAGCATCAGTAAAGGGGTTAATCTGGTCTTCCCAAGCCTGTTCATGGAATAATTCATCAGAAAAGCAGATATATAGCAGCAGGCTTTATAGCAGTCCCATGCTGGCCTCTGGGGAGACAGAGATGAAGAAAACCTGGTCTCTATACCCTCAAGGACTTCATAATCCAGTAAGGAGACAGGCAGGGGAATGGTCACTCTGGGGTGGGACGTGGCTTGGTCAAGGTGCAGATTAAGGACAGTGAGGAGACAGAAGTAACAACAATGAATGCCGTCTGAGAAGTAAGGGACAGAGGATTTTCCAGGGAAAGCTTCACAAGAAACCTGTTTAAGCTGAGTCAAATGTATGAGAGTTTGCCCGGAAAAGGAGGAGAAAGGGTGTACGCCTATCCCTGTGGGAAGCTCCAAGAGCAGGCAGGAGAAGGGCAGGAGAAGATGGCCAAACGCTGGTCATCAGTACATGTGGGGGGACAAGCTGAATGAGTGATCTTGGCAGCTATTCCCTCAGGCTGCACCTGGGCCTCTCAGAGGCCCTAAATGTTTCAGAACACTTCCTGTCAGTCAGGGGTTCCCCTCTGTGTCCTTCCAAGTATTGCCACCTAGTGGCCAGGCTCAAAGCCGAGCATTCCCTGGAGAACCTTGACACAGACAGGGAATCATCTCAGTCTTCCCACTGATTTTAGAGTGGAAGAAACAGTGGGCTGGTAAGAGTGACAAGTGACTTCTCTGGGAACACAGAGTTTGTGAGAGCTGGGACTGGAATGGAATCTAGCTCTGTGACTCCAGGAAGGTTAGGTGGGATCTAGTTCACCCCCTGTCACCCTCCGGCTCTGGCAGGCTTGTACTGAAAGTTGAGTGAGACTCAACTTGCTAGCTGCCTCTGGACTGTGCTTAAAATCCTCATCCAGGCTTTGGTACGGTGGGGACAGTTTAAGAGAGAAGGAATGTGGGAGTAAATGGTAGAGCTGGAGAGAAAGGAAGGGTATCTATTCTCCCCACTGCACACCCCACCACCACCAGTGTAGCTTTCAAACCTGTTTCTTAGCAATGAGAAAAAGTGGTTAGTGATGTTGTAGGGATGGACAGAGACTGTACACATCAGGCATTGGGAGTCACTATGTTAAAGAGAGAAGGAGAGGGGACTCTTCAGCCATATCCTTTCTGAAGAATGGATGGGGGCAGGGGAACCCCATGGCCACAGGCAAAGAATAGCCAGGGACAGGGCTCAAGGCCTCTGAAAACACCTGTCAGCTGCTGAATGTCTGAAAAAAAAGGGGGGGGGGGAGGATTCAAATAGAATTCTCTGTTCAAGCCAACCATTTACATGCAACATGTTTCAGAAACCCATCTGGGGTTACAGAATTCACTGTGGTTTCAATCTGTTCCAATGCAAAGCCATATACTCAACTATCCTGATTGAAATTCATATGCCACTGTGTGTAGGGCTGGACATACTCTGTGGTGCTTGCATATACTATATGTTTTGCAAATATATCTTTCCAAATATATATATTTAATGTTTGAAGTTTAAATAAATTTTAAATTAAAAAACATAATTCTTAAAACTGTATTTAGAGTCAAAACCCTTTCATTACAAAAATCATAAGGAGTATTTTTATGTAAGACAGACATATTTCTAGGTTAACAAGAACAGATGTGACTTTGCTTTGATTGTTTATACCTAGTAGCTAACGCATAATGGATTTTTACAATAAAAATCAGAGGAATAATAAGACTGATATGATTGACATGGGCAAAAAATAACAAGAACTGAATGGCAAAAGGGGGGGGGAGAAAATCTGCATATTAAACAACAACAACTTTGGGCAGAGGATTGCAAAGTGGAGCCTAAGCTTTGGTCTCCATATCCTGTCAGACTGAGAAAAAAGAATTGTTTCAGTTGAGCCCTGAATGAGACCTTTCCTACATTACTGCACTACTATTAGGTAAATATCTTTATCATTTCATAGAGGAGGAAAGTAAGGCTCACAGGGATTATCTGACCTTCCTGAGGCCATTCAGCTATCATGTGATGGTGTCACTCTATGAAATAAATGGTGGAGTTTTCTCATTGGCATGCTATCTCCAAAACCCTGAGCTATCTCTACACCCTCTTAACTTTTTCTGCAAGCGTCCCCAGCATGAAGTCTGCCAGCACAAAGAAAGCTTTCTGGCTGGGAGTAGGAAGAGCTAGGCTTGCTGATAGTTCAAGGGAGAGCCCTGGCCAAGGTGGCCTCACAGAGGAACTCCCCTCCCCACTCCCAAACAGAAAAAATTCCTTGAGTTGTTTCTGAATGTCCCATACTTGAGGCTGGGCAGCAGGTCCAGGGATCAAAGCCCTGGCACCTCATCTTGTACCCATCAAACTGAATTCACAGAGGGAGGGAAAGAGGGAGGAGAGGATGGGGGCTGCTTCTGATTAGCTTATGTCTTCTGCCAAAGTGAGATGTCCTCTCCCTGTGGACAATTAAATGGTTCTCACGGACCCGTCATCTGGGCTCAGCAGAGTGTGGAGTGGCTGTTCTCTCTCTCTCTTTTTCTCTTTCTCTCTCCACCCTACTCCACCCTGGTTTGGGGAGCAGGCCAGTGAGATTTAGGAAATCTAGCCCTTTCTCTGCTTCCCTACCCTTCCTCCTTTCCTGGCATAGCTGCTGCTAACCCGGTCTTCCAGCCCTTCTCTCTCAGTTGAGGAAGCCAGTCCAGGAGCACACCCTCTCGATGGCCCTGAATAGAGCCAGGGAGCCACCCTTGTCACTGTGCTGGACCTTGGGAAAGTGACTAGTGGCCCCAGAGATGGAAGCAGCATCAAATTTGCCAAACACACCCAGAAAGGTTCTTGGAGAAGCAAAGCCCTGACTCAGTCACAATTTTCAGAACAAACTCATGGCTTGTTGTTGCTGTTATTGTTGGTTTGTTTTGAGGTGGACTGACATGTGAGTTGTGGTAGAGGCCAGCAATGGGAGGTGCCAATAGAGCCAAGCTCAGACAAAATCACTGAGTGGGGAAGAGATGTCTGATTTTTATGTCCTGGCTTCTCAGGCCTCATCTTCCCTACCCACAGCCTTCAGATCCATCTGCTAACAAGCATGCACTTTGTCTACCTCCTGTGTTCCAGGCACTGTGCTGGGCCCTAGCCCTGACCTAACCCATATCATGGCAGGGGAGAAGAGACAGCCAGGTAAACAGGCAAGTGAGAGACCTGTTAGATTTATAGAAGGTTTGATAAAAATCGCAGAGGGGAAGTGTGAGATGCACCTTGGAGTCAAATTTTGAAGAGTGTAAAGAAGCCTGTCTGGCTCAGAAGGAAAGAAAGTGTCAGAAAACAAAATAACTAGCAACTGTACTAAGCTTTTGTTTTGTACAATCCTTCCTCCTAAATAACCTCACTTGATCCCTAAAACGACTCTTTTAGGTTGGGAAGGAAGGTGTTACAGTCCTGGCTCACAGCAGATACCTCATAAAAGTTTTTCCTGTTGGAGACAAGGAAACCAAGGGTCCAGAGAAGGTAATCTTTGTCAAGGTCACAGAGCAGGAAGCAGAGACCCAGGTCTCTGACTCCAAATCCTGAGTGTTTCAGTGGTTTTCAGTACGAACTCCACAGACTGTGGGAGTCTTCCTTGAGGGTACATGAGTTCTCTATGAGGATTTTCAAGTGTGTTTATTTTGTTGATTATTTAACAAATTAATATGGGCATATTCTGGGTCATCGTGATGGCCCCTCATGTCCAAGTACACACAGAGTTTTGGTGCCCACATCTTTGTCTATGTTTACACACAGATCAGAGGCATCATAGAGCCACCTCAAATTGTTACCTAAAAAAGAGTAGATTTAATGTATAAATGAAGCCTTGTCACCACTGAAAGCTGAGTGCACATCATAACAACTAAGTTTCCACAGGATCCTAAAAAGAAAAAAAAGAATAGAAATATATAGTAATAAAGTAATAAAGACTTAGTAACAAAGGCATACTGAATGTAAAAAAAAAAAAAAAAAAAAAAAAGCTGACTCCCTAACAGTAACTAACATATTTATGTTGCCAGTGACACTTTAATTTTTTCAAAACAACGTTATTAGTCACATTAAATTAACCCAAACTGGCTTAAACAATAAAGGGAATTTTTTTTTGGTTCACATAACTGAAAATTCTCAAGGCATTATGCATTCAGGATCAATTTGATCAAGGCTCCAACTCCACTTCTCTGTATTACTCTTGGCTCTGCTCTCTTCCATGTGTCTGTTTTGACCACAGGCTAATTGCAAGTTATTCACTAGCAACAACAGGGCCACTTGCTTTTTTATTCACATGTGGGGGGAAGAGAAAGCACCTCTTGACAAACAGAAGGAAAATCCCGAGTTTTGCTCATTAATTGGACTTATCCTTGAACCTTGCACCAACCTCTATGGCCAAAAAAATGCGAGGATATGTTTGGTTTGGGCCTTTTATAGCAAGAGGGATGGGTTAACCCTGATTGGCTTATACTAAGCAGAGTCCACTGTGACATAGGAGACTGCAATGAGGACAAAGGATATTGAAGAGGTAACTACATTGTCCACTATATGGGGTTAGAACATTATAGGAAGAAAAGTGCCATGGACAAAACCCATAAGAAAAGAAGTTATTAGCAGGTTAGAGAAATTAAATAAAATCTATGTGTCTGGATCTGTGCATGAGAAGAGGTTGGAGAGGAATTTCCTCAAGCCAGAGCATTCTAAACCATAGTAAGAAATTGGGAAATTTTCTTTTCTTCTAAGTGCAGTGGGAAGCCATTGAGGAATTTCAAGTAAAGGAAGGACATAATCAGGTTTTATCTCTTAATATAATGCCAACTGCTATGTGGAAATGGGTTTGGAAGAATGAGAAAAGAGTGGAAATGGGAAAGCCAGTTAGGAGCAATTGTAGTGATCCAGGCAAAAGAGATTTATCATGATGCTCATGAAGCTTATCCTTCAAGGCTCCTTGCCTTATCTTGCCAAATCTCTTACAACGTGCTCTTGAGAGAGCCTTGGAATCCACTCTCATGCTTAAATGTTTTCACAGAATTCGTGAGAGTAAGAGGTTAATAGAACCAGATGAACTATCATCTCTTCTACTCTAACTCACCCTCCATCACACTTGCCCTCATGACAGATGAACTTAGCATGACCATGAGGATTCAGGGTGTCCAGCTAAGTGGAGGTTGAAATGCAGAAAAACTTAGTGTGGGTTTGATGGCATATATTTGTGGGGTTCTATAATGTTCTTCTAGTAAGGCCCTAAGCAATAGGGTAGCCTCCACACCTTCATTTTTTTTCTCTCTTCACCATCACAATATACTTTTCTTTTCATTCATTCATTCTTTCTTTTTTAGATTTTATTTATTTATTTGTCGGGGAAAGAGAGAGAGATCACAAGCAGGAGTAGTGGCAGACAGAGGGAGAAGCAGGCTCCCCACTGAGGAAGGAGCCTGATGCAGGACTTGATCCCAGGACCATGACCTGAACCAAAGGCAGACACTTAACCAACTGAGCCACCTGGGTGTCCCTACCATCACACTATACTTAATGGGTCTCCCACTGTTACCCCTGTGGTCCAGGCCTGACCCAATATCCTCCTAACACATTCTCCTCTTCTAGTCCTGGCCCCTTTCAGCCCATCCTCCACACTGCCTTTCTGAAATGAAACAAAACAAAGATTGGAGACCATCACCCCTCAGATTAAAAAACCTTGATGAGAACTGTCCATTGCCTGTAGGGTAAATTTTATGATGTTCCACAACCTATTTCTAATCCTTTTCCATCTCCTCTTGATCTCCTGAATTAAGAATTACTTGATATTTTCCACTTAACCTATAGTCTTACAAAATAATAGGTAATGAAAGGAATAACAAATGGACAATGTTGACTCCTCTTCAATTTATCCACTCCTGAGCCTGGAACTCTTGTTTTTCTGTGGCTATAGCCCTGGGAAGTATTTTTGTTGTACCTTACACCCCATTTACTCCCAGTGGCTTATGTCAAGTAGGAGCGAGAGCTGATGTTGACCTATGAAGGCTGAACTATGATGCGTTCCTTTTGACCACCTCTCTGCCCAAGAGCAATGCTATTTAATTGGTTTGATAGAGGATTATCACTGAAAAAATTCTGTGATGGTCCTGCTGGCAAGGGTGTAAACCCTGTGTGAATTCCTGAACCTGACTTTGGGAAAGGAGTGGGAGACTGAGTCAGGGCTAGTAAGAAGGAGGGTCAAGCATGAGTATAAAGACTAGCCAATTTTTGTGGTTGAAACAGATACAAAGTGTTCTGTTTGTTTAACAAATATGTTGACATTGCTCCTAGAACCCAAGTCTAAGGAAGAAAACAACTCAATAAAAGTGATAAAACTCTAGCCAGACTGATAAGAAAATTGAGAAGACACAATTACCAGTAACAGAATGAGAAGGGATTTATCCTGTTGATTATACAGATATTTTAAAAATAACAGAAATCTTTTGAACAACTTCAGGCCAAGAAATTTGACAACTTAGATGAAATGGACAAATTTCTTGAAAGATAAAACTACCAAAGCTTACTCTAGAAGAAACCGTGTAACTCAAATATTCCTATATCTATTGAAGAAATTGAATTCATAGTTGAAAACCTTCCCACAAAATTCAAGACTAAGAAGACTTCATTAAGGGAATTCTATCAACACTTAAGGAAGAAATAATATCAATTCTATCCAAACTCTTCCAGAAAGTTGAAGTGAAGGGAATAATTCCCAATTTATTCTACCAGGCCAGCATTACCTTGATACCTAAACTGAAGACATTACAGGGACACTATAGACAAACACCTTTAATAAACATAAATGCAGAAATTCTTAACAATTTTTTTGGCAAGATGAATCCAACAATATATAAAATGAATAATATAGTATGACCAAGTTGAGTTTATCCCAAGAATGCAGGATTGGTTTAATGTTTGAAAAATCAGTCACTATAACTTACCATACTAATAGATTTAAAAGAGAAAATCCATATGATTATCTGAATACATGCAGGAAAAAAACTCTTGACAAAATCCAACATCCGTTCCTGATAAAAAGTCTCAGCAACTAGGAATAGAAAGAAACTTCCCCAACAAGATAAAGGACATATATGATAAACCAATAGCTAACATCACACTTAACAGTGAAAATCTGAATGCTTTCTCTTAAGATCAGAAACAAGACAAGGATTGCTCACCCTTCATCATACTGTTCAACATTGTATTTGAGGTTCTAATCAGTGCAGTAAGGCAATGAAAAGAAATAAAAGGCACTGATGTTGGAAAGGAGGAAGTACAAAACTGTCTTTATTTGCAGATGACATAATTATCTATGGAGATTATCTGATGAAATCCACAAAAAGCTACTAAAGTTAATCAGTGAGTTTCTCAAGGATGTAACATACAATGTCAATATAAAAAAATCAATTGTGGGGGCACCTGGGTGACTCAGTGGGTTAAAGCCTCTGCCTTCGGCTCAGGTCATGATCCCAGGCTCCTGGAATCGAGCCCCACATTGGGCTCAGTAGGGAGCCTGCTTCCCCCTCTCTCTCTGTCTGCCTCTCTGCCTACTTGTGATGTCTGTCTGTCAAATATATAAATTAAAAAAAAATCAATTGTGTATATCTGTATATCAGTAATGAACAACCAAAAGTGAAATTTAAAGAATGCCACTTATAACAAAAGAGATATGAAATATTTAGGGATAAATCTGATAAGATCTGTACACTGAAAAACTGAGAGAAATTAAAGAAGATCTAAATAAATGCAGATAGATACCGTGTTTGTGAATTAGAAGATTCAATATTGTTAAGATATCAATTTTCCCCAATTATTCTACAGATTCAAACAAGCCTAATCGAAATCCCAGTAGCTTTTTTGTAGAAACTGACAAGATGGTTCTAAAATTCATTTGAAAACACAAAGGATCTGGAATAGCTAAAACAAATTGGAAAAAAAAGAACAAAGTTAGAGAACTAACATTACCTAATTTCCAGATTTATTATAAAATGTATAGTAATCAAGGGAGGAGGAGCAAGATGGTGGGGGAGTAGGAGACCTAAATTTCATCAAGTCCCAGGAGTTCAGCTAGATAGTTATCAAACCATTCTGAACATCTACAAACTCAATACAAGATTGACGAAAAGAATAGCAGCAACTCTAGGAACAAAAAAGTGACCACTTTCTGGAAGGTAGGACATGCAGAAAAGTGAATCTGAGGTGATATATGGGAAGAGAGAAGGCAGGGGAGGGGCCGGCTCCTGGAAAGTGATAGATCAGCGGAGCACAAAATCAGAACTTTTAGAAGTCTGCTCCATTGAGGGACATTGCTCCAGAGGCTAAGTGGCAGGTGGAGCCCTCACGGGGACAGTGTGGTCTCAGTTCCCTCAGGGTCACAAAAAGACCAGGGATGTCTGAGGGTGGCAGAGCTCTCAGGTATCAGAGCGGAGAATCCAACTACAGAGATGGAGCCGAAGAGTGAGCTCTCAGCTCACGGTTACCTTAAACTATGATCTGAGGCACAGTTGGACCACTGCTCTTCGAGGAGGGACCCCACAAGCAGCAGATTGGGGGAGACTCACCTTCCTCCTCTGGGAGGAGCAGCACAGGAATGAGATGCAGGAATCTGCTGGGTTTGGAGACACCAAACGGGGCCGTGCATCAGAGACAGAAATGCTCAGTCACAGGCTGGGTGAGCTCAGAGCGCAGCTGGAGACCAGGGAGACGGGAGAGATTGACTGCTTTTCTCTGAGGATGCACTGAGGAGTGGGGCCTGAGCTCTTTGCTCCTCTGGGGCCAGAGATTGGGAGGCCACCATCTTCATCCCCCTCCTCCAGAGCTCTATGGAAAGTGTTCAGAGAATAAAAGCAGCCAAGAGGGAACCCGAGCAGATTACTTAGCTCAGCCCCTGGCAAGAGCGGTGCAATTCTGCATTGGGCAAAGACATTTGAGAATCACTGCAACAGGCCCCTTCCCCAGAATATCAGCAAGAATATCCAGCCAAGACCAAGATCACTGATCAATGAGAACAGCAGAAGTTCAGAGCTAGGGGGAAAGCAACACATAGAATTCATGGTTTTTTCCCCATGATACTTCAGTCTTTCCAAGTTAAGTTCTTAAATTTTATTTTTTGGGGGCACCTGGATAGCTCAGTGGGTTAAGCCTCTGCCTTCAGCTCAGGTCAGAGTCTCAGGGTTCTGGGATCGAGCTCCACATGGGGCCCTCTGCTCAGCAGGGAGCCTGCTTCTCTCCCTCTCTCTGCCTGCCTCTCTGCCTGCTTGTGATCTCCTTCTCTCTCTCTCTGTCAAATAAATAAATAAAATCTTTTTAAAAATTTTATTTTTTCTTATTCTATTATTTTTTAATTTTCCCCTTTCCTATTTTAACCTTTTTAACTATTTTATCTTATCAATACCTTTTTAAAAATCTTTTAAAATATTCATTGTTATAGTCATGTTCTACCCCTTCATTGTATTTAACCTTATTTTTTGTATACATATAAGTTTTTCTTTCTTTAAAATTTTTGGATACAGTTTCTTCTAACAGATCAAAATATACCCTAAATCTAGCATATGGCTTTGTTCTAGTCTCCAGCCTGATCACATTCTCTCTTTTTTTCTTTTTTTAACCAACAGCTTATCAATTCCTTTTTAAAAATATTTTTTAAATTTTCATCTTTACAGTCATAGTCGTTGAAAATAGAGCTACCCTATGACCCAACAATTGCATTACTGGGTATTTACCCTAAAGATACAAATGTAGTGATCTGAAGGGGCATGTGCACCTAAATGTTCATAGCAGCAATGTCCACAATAGCAAAACAATGGAAATAACCTAGATGTCCATCAACAGATGAATGGATAAAGAAGATGTGGTTTATATATATACACTGGAATACTATGCAGCCATCAAAAAACCAAAATCTTGACATTTGTAATCATGTGGATGGAACTAGAGGGTATTATGTTAAGCAAAAAAGTCAATCAGAGAAAGAATTATCATATGTTCTCTCTGATATAAGTAATTTGAGAGGCAGGGTGGTGGGTCATGGGGGGTAGGGAGGGAAAAATGAAACAAGATGGGATCAGGAGGGAGACAAATCATAAGAAACTCTTAATTTCAGGAAACAAACTTAGGGTTGCTGGGAGTTGGGGGGGTGGGAGATAGGGTGCCTGGGTGATGGACATTGGGGAGGGTATGTGCTGTGGTGAGTGCTGTAAATTGTGTAAGATTGATGATTCACAGATCTGTACCCCTGAAATAAATAATACATTATATGTTAATTAAAAAAGAAAAGAAGATCAGTGCAGTTTACCATACTAGCAGACTAAAACAAATCCATGTTTTTATCTCAATAGATGCAGAGGATACATTTGAATAAATTAGCATTGGCTAGAATTAAAGCTCTCAGCAAGCTAGAAATAAAAGGGAATGTCCTTGTCCTGATAAGAGTCATCTGCAAAAACCTACAGCAAAATATTATACTTACTGGTGAAGGGTTGAATCCTTCTCTCTTGAAATTGGAAAAAAGGTAAGAACATCTACTCAGCTATTCTCTTCAACATTGTAGTGGAGATCCAAGCCAGTGCAGTAAGAGAAGAAAAAGGGATTTAAAGACATAGATTTGGAAAGACAGATCTAAAATTGTCTTTATTACATGATCATCAATTACAAAATCCTAAGGAATCTACAAAATAGTTACTAGAGCAAATAACTAAGTTTAGCAAGTTTACAGGATACAAAGTTAGTTTATAAAAAATCAGTTGTATTTCCATATATTAAAACAAAAATCAAAATTAAAATGCAATTTATAATAACATCAAAAATATAAAATACTTAGGAATAAATCTGACAGAAGATGTGCAGATCTGTGTACTGAAAACTATAACTAATTATAGAGCAAAATTAAAGACTTAAATAAATGAATAAATATACCATATTCATGGATTAGAAGACTCAATAATATGAAGATGTCAGTTCTTCCAAATTCATCTATAAGAGTTCTGTAAGAGTCAATACCATCTCAAATAAAATCCTGACAGGATTTGTTGTACAAATTGATGAAGTGATTTAAAAATTGATATAAATTTATTAAACCAACACATTGTACATCTTAAACTTACACAAAGTTACATACTAATTACACTGCAATTTAAAAAACAATTAAAAGTTAATAAGCAAAATTTTTCTCTTCCACATTCCCATCCCTAATTTGGAGCATACATTTTATTGGTTTGATTTTTTTCCTCTTATTTTTGTTCTCACTTCTAATAGGGAGTCCTACTGTCTCTTATTATCCTTCTTCCTAAGGTAGCCTTGTTCCTCCCTCTTCTCCCTAGAACTGTAATGGTGGCTGCAAAGAAACATGATTATATGTGATTAGAAATGAAAAATATGTCAATTTATCAGTTTCAGAATATTTTCCCCATGAGAAACAACATTTAAAAACATAGCAGGGGGGTGCCTAGGTGGGTCAGTGGGTTAAGCCTCTGTCTTTGGCCCAGGTCAAGATCTCAGGGTCCTGTCATCGAGCCCCGCATTGGGCTCTCTGCTCGGCAGGGAGCCTGCTTCCCCCTCTCTCTCTGCCTGTCTCCTTGGCTACTTATGATCTCCCTCTCTTTGTCAAATAAATAAATAAAATCTTTAAGAAAAAAACAAAACATAGGACGGGCTGCCTTGCAATGCATTGATCTCTCTGTCCCTGGAAGCATTCAAGAGAGACTGAACTATCTTAATTCAACAATCATTTATAGAACACCTACCATGAATCAGACACTGGGGATATTGTAGTAAACAAGGTAGAAATAGTCTGTTTTCATGGGTCTTAAAACCTAGTAGCATGTCCAGAATACCAAAGATTTCTGCACAAAGTAGAGATTTGAACTAGGTGACCTGAGAGTTCTCTTCTGGAGATCTGTAATCTATGTTTCTGGGATTCAAAACAACAACAACAAAAATAAATAAATAAATAAAGTTTTGTCTTCTAACAAAACAAATGCTTCTCTTGTGCCCTCTCTGGATTTGACAATGGTAGACTGACTGCAAAGGAGTAAAGAACCCCAACACCTATGAAAGCACCCCTCCAAGCCTAAAACAAAAGAATTTGCCTGGCTCCATCATTAATCAAATTCATCTTGTACTTGAAAGCTCTTGTGGGCTTCTGCCAGAGGGAAATGTCAAACACATGGTCTCAGGCCATTCTTGCCCCTGGGAAAGTTTGGAAGGAACTGTGTCAGAAAATACAAACCCATTTCCAGGAAAGTTCACCTTCTGGCATTGTCCCCTTCTCCTGGCTCTGGATCCTGCTTCAGGGATCTGCGTCGGGAAAGTGAGGCAGCCGTGAGCCAACCTAAGCCAGAGTGAGCAGATGGCCTGGCATTCTGGGAACATTCTAGGCATATTCCTTAAAGAACCACCACAGAAACAAGGGACAATTCCCGGAAAACATGGAGTTGTAACTAGACTCATGGCTTGGGCACATTCGGCCAGCAAAGAGGTCCCAAGAGCAGACTTGCTGGAGTCAGGGTGGAGGAGACAGTTGGCTTCTCCTGCACACAAATCAATTTGATTATCCCCGCCTTATTGGACCTGATCACTGTTCCCTCCCAAAGACACCCTGTGGGTCTGCAGGCTGATGTCTAGTTGCAGCTCTAGTATTTAGGAGCAGGCTTGAAATGTTTCAGAAAAGGAAGTGAATGGACATCAAATCATCATCCCATTAACAGTTTTGTCCAAAGTGCTTTTTTTTTGTAGCCTTCATATCTTTGTTCATGCTTTTTCCTCCTGTGATATTCTCTGCCTTCTGTTCTGTTGAAGTCCTACTGTTTTTCCACCCTAGGGTTATCTCAAGTGCTACTTCTTTCATGAAGATTTTCTGGATTCTTTTAGCTATAGATGATATCTCTTCTCTCAGCATTCTAACTTCTCTTAAGCAAATATTACATTTTCTATTACAGCATTTTGTGCATGGCTTGCCTTTTTAAAAATTAAATTCCAGGTATCTTATGGACAGAGATCATTCTTTATACCTCATTTATATCTCATTCTTTACATCACATCCTATCCCTAAAGTAGGATGCATTCTATCCGCCCCCCCCCCCCCCGCAACCATTGTGCATTTGCCCATGATGGGATTAAGAAAAGCTGGGGGGAAAGGAGCTGAGTAAATGGCCTTTATAGCAATCAGTGGTAAAGGTCAGAATCCTCCCATTTCTGCAAAGGACACAGCAAGGTCTCTCCTACAGTCTCTCTGGGGTAAACAATGGCTCTTTCTGTCCCAATAATCTAGAAAACTAAATTCACACTCAGTGATGTCTAATTCACCCTGAATTCAGAAACAAGCAGTTCTACCTAAGTGAATTTTCCAGATCACTGGAGCTTATTTATTTGAATCCAAATTTTACAAGTGATTTACAAGGCATGCTTTTCAAAAGGCATTTTGAATATCTCTGGAAAAGTCCAAAAGAGATGAGTTATAGTGGTTGTATCAATAAAGAATAACTTGGAGATTAAGAATAGAGGTGGAAGGAAACCTTCTTTTCACTATGTACCCTTTTGTCCTTTTTGAATTTTGAATGGTGTACATCTATTACCTATTAATCTAAAACTAATGGCATGCTTCCTTACTTCCTTAAATATAGTTGCTGAGTGTAACTGAACTTTTCTTTCTAAGTCAAGATCCAGGATCATCATTATCAATATTATTTATCGTCTTGTTCCTAAATAGAATTATTCCAACAAAGGTATTAAAGTTACCCAGAGTTATCGTCCCCTGTACTAAATGACTCCAAAATTTCTAAGCCTCCAGAGATTTTGAGTTTCGTTTACTTTTTAGATTCTCTATCTCTTCCCTGGCAGCTATCACTTTTTGTTGTTATTTTAGTGACTGCTTATAGCAACCACTGCACCCCCCCTTTTATTTGCTCATTTGTTCTGATGTGACTTGGAAGTCAAATGATCTCAGATGATAAATAGGATTCAAGCGGAGATGGGAAAAAAAGAATTTCAGGAGTTTTTTTGTTTTGTTTTGTTTTGTTTTGTTTTAATGCTATCAGCTATGTGGGTTATGGTTTCACTAAAATGGATTGGGCTGGGTGGCATTCTAACCTAACACCAGATTTACTCCTCTCTCACTCAAGATCACACAGTCCTGAGCCTTCAGATAGCAGATCCTACTGCTAGGCAGGCCTGATGGACACCTGGTACCAGAATGTTAGAGGCAATGCTTCTGAAAGCTAGAGATAACCCATATCTTACTGTCCATGGAGGACACAGGAAAACTACTAAGATAATACCTGGGAACACAGAAAGTGATGAAGGTTATTGTCATTCAATACATGGACTTCATAACATCACTTTTGGCCTGTCTGTGGTATTTCTGATTATTTCTGGGTTTTTTTGATTTTTATGTGTTTTTTGCTTCATTTTTTTGCTGTGTGCTAGAGACCTAAGAGACTAGATAAGTAGCTTCTAGATAAGTAGAGTTATTATTAATATCACCATTAACACTTTTCTCTCTTTTTATCTGAGTGAAGTTAAAAAAAGAAAAAAAAACCCTGAAGAATTAACTGGCAACATAGGTGTAAGCAACAATAGCTCTAAACTCAGGTTAAACTGCACCTTCACTGAAGCTCAGATCCATCACCAAGAAAGTGGAGCCCTGAGAGCCACCATACTGGGTCGAAGTAAAAATAGCTTGAAAAATCATTGGAAAACTACCAAGAAAGTTGAAAATAAAGAGCAGAGAATGAGAAGAAGCCTTAAATATGGTGTGAACGTTCAATAAAGAAAGCAAAAGAAAACTAATTGTGGAAATTACTAGCCAATAAATTGGATAGTTATAGTAATAAAACAGATGTTAACAGTGAAAATCCATCAACATCTGGAAAGGATAAAGTCACAAAGGATTTATGGAAAGAAGTGAGTGCAAGAGACTCTGCAGAGGAGAAAAACAGAGTGAGGCCAGGTCTTTAGTAAAGGATCTGGAACTTGGGTAAAGAGTTTTGCTCAGCCTGCCACGCCATTTCTACTCTAAGGCCAGTTCAGATTGTTTTGGATGACAATGTGGTCACATGGACTCAGTAACTGGCTGAGAGATCAGAAATGAAGAATAATGATATAAATACCCAGGAACAGCTCCAGTGAGGGGAGCGGGGGGCTGAGGGCACTTCCCCAGAGAGCAAGGTCAGGTCTGGTTTTATTTAACATCTTTGCTAATGATTTGAAAGGAGGAACAAACAAATGTCAAGAAAATGTGCAAAGCACATCAACTAGAGACAAGGTACACACACCAACCAGCGAGGAGTTTACCTAACAAGACTAAGAGCAATTACCAAAGGGAGCTGGAAATAACCCAGGTCAGAGCAGCCTAGAAAGATGATCTGAAACAAAAACCAGTCACTTTTTGAGGTTGGGTAGGGAAGGGTTATGGAAGGGAGAAGGGGAGTCAGAGAGATAGAGTAGGAAATAAGGATGGCCAAAAGCAGTCTGAGGGGACAAATAATGTGTAACAACATTACACGGGAATGAAGTCCAACAGAACAGAGGTCCAGTTTTGAGGTTTGTAAATATATGGCTGTGGTTCAACAAACGTGAAAGGATGAGCGACCCATTTATTCAGGGTTAAAGGGGAGAGAAGCAGAGGTGGGAGTGTACAGATTGGACTTTAGACATTTACCCAGAACATGCAAGCCCTAGGGGTGAACATCCAGCCATTACACTCCTAGGTATTTACCCAAGAGAAATGAAAGCACATGTCCATGCAAAGCCTTGTATACCAATGTTCATGGCAGCACTGTTTGTCATATTTGCCATTTTATGTTCCAACCAGTAGTATATGAGAATTCCACTTTCTCCACATTCTCACTAACACATAGTATCATCACACTTTTAATTTTTAGCATTTTAATATGGGATCAATGATATTTCATTGTGGTTTTAATTTGCATTCTATAATGATTAGTGATCTTAAGTATATTTTCATGTACTTATTTGCCATCTGCATATCTTCTTTGGTGAAGTGTCTGTTCCATTTTTTCACTCATTTTTCTTTTTTCTTATTTTTCTTTTTTCTTTTTTTCCTTTCTTCTCCTCCTCCTCCTCCTCTTCCTCCTCCTCCTTCTCCCTCCTCTCTTCTTCTCCTTCTCTTCCTCCTCCCTCTCCTCCTCCCTCTCCTCCTCCTACTCCTCCACCTTCTTCTTCTTCAGTTGTTCTCTTACTACTGAATTTTGAGGGTATTTCATATGTTATGGATCAAGAACTTTCTCAGATATGAAATTTGCAGATATTTTCTCCCAGTGTGTGCCTTATCTTTTCATTGCCTTAAAAGTGTCTTTTGAAAAACAAATTAATTTTGATGACACCAAATTAATCAATTCTTTTCTTTTAATGTTGTAGCTAAGGAATTTTTGTCCAACCCAAGGTAACAATGATTTTTCTGCCATTTCCTTTTATACAACTTCTAAAAGTTTACTGATTTAAATCAATACCTATTTGAGGGTTTCCTGGGTGGCTCAGTCAATTGAGCATCTGGCTCTTGATTTTGGCTTAGGTTATGGGATCAAGCCCTGGTTTGGGCTGCATGCTCAGTGTGGAGTCTGCTTGTCCATCTCCATCTGTTTCTGCCCCTGCTTGTGCATGCTCTCTCTTGAAAACAGATAAACAAATAAACAAATGACTTTTTTTAAATAAGGAAATCAATATCTGAGTTAATTTTTGTTTATGGTATTAGGTATGAATCAATGTCCTCCTCCTCCTCCTCCTCCTCCTCCTCCTCCTCCTCCTCCTCCTCCTCCTCCTCCTCCTTCTTCTTCTTCTTCTTCTGTATATAGGTATTCCAACATCATCTGTTAAAAACACTATCCTTGGGGCGCCTGGGTGGCTCAGTGAGTTAAGCTTCTGCCTTCGACTCAGGTCATGATCTCAGGGTCCTGGGATCGAGCCCTACATCGGGTTCTCTGCTTGGCCGGCAGCCTGCTTCCTCCTCTCTCTCTGCCTGCATGTGATCTCTCTCTGTCAAATAAATAAAATCTTTTAAAAAACAACAACAACAACAACACTATCCTCTCTCTGCTAAGTTCTTTTCTTTGTTGGCCAATTGACCATATATATGTGGGTCAGTTTCTGGACTTCCTGTTCTTTCTATTGATTTGTCTATTTTGACACCAATATCATACTGTCTTGATTACTATATTATTTTTTATTAACATACAATGTATTAATTGTTTCAGGGGTACAGGTCTGTGAATGATCAGTCTTACACAACTCACAGCACTCACCATAGCACATACCTTCCCCAATGTCCATCACCCAGCCACCCTGTCTTTCCCACCCACCTCCCCTCCAGCACCCTCAGTTTGATTCCTGAGATTAAGAGTCTCTTATGTTTTGTCTCCCTCCCTGGTCCCATCTTGTTTCATTTTCCCCTTCCTTCCCCACACAGCCCCCCACCCTGCCTCTCAAATTGCTCATATCAGAGAGATCATATGCCAATTGTCTTTCTTTGATTAACTTTTTTCTCTTAGCATAATACCCTCTAGTTCCATCCACATTGTTGCAAATGTCAAGATTTTGGTTTTTTTGATGGCTGCATAGTATTCCTGTGTGTGTGTGTGTGTGTGTGTGTGTGTGTGTGTGTGTGTGTGTATCACATTTTCTTTATCCATTCATCTGTTGATGGACATCATTGGGGCTCTTTCCATAGTTTGGCTATTGTGGACATTGCTGCTATAAACATTGGGGTGCAGGTGCCTCTTCGGATCACTACATTTGTGTCTTTGGTATAAATACCCAGTAGTACAATGGCTGGGTCATAGAGTGACTCTAGTTTCAACTTTTTGAGGAACCTCCAAACTGTTTTTCAGAGTGGCTGCACCAGTTTGCATTCCTACCAACAGTGTAGGAGGGTTCCCCCCTCTCTGCATACTCACCAACACCCGTCATTTCCTGACTAGTTAATTTTAGCCATTCTGACTGGTGTGAGGTGGTATCTCACTGAGGTTTTGATTTGTATTTCCCTGATGCAGAGTGAGGTTGAGCACTTTTTGATGTGTCTGTTGGCCATTGGCTGTCTTCTTTGCAGAAATGTCTGTTCATGTCTTCTGCCAATTCCTTGATTAGATTATTTGTTATTTGGGTGTTGAGTTTCATAAGTTCTTTATGGATTTTGAATATTGATCTGATATGTCATATGCAAATATCTTCTCCCATTCTGTCAGTTGTCTTTTGGTTTTGTTGACTATTTCCTTTGCTGTGCAAAAGCTTTTGATCTTGATGAAGTCCCAATAATTCATTTCTACCCTTACTTCCCTTGCCTTTGGTGATGCTTCTAGGAAGAAGTTGCTGTAGCTGAGGTTGAAGAGGATGCTGCCTGTGTTCTCTCTCCTCTAGGATTTTGATGGATTTCTGTCTCTTTTGAGGTCTTTCATCCATTTCGAGTCTATTTTTGTGTGTGGTGTAAGGAAATGGTCCAGTTTCATTGTTCTGCATGTGGCTGTCCAATTTTCCTAGCACCATTTGTTGAAGAGGCTGTCTTTTTTCCATTGGACATTCCTTCCTGCTTTGTTGAAGATTAGTTGACCATAGAGCTGAGGGTCCATTTCTGGGCTCTCTATTCTCTTACATTGATCTATGTGTCTGTTTTTGTGCCAGTACCATACTGTCTTGATGATGACAGCTTTGTAATAGAGCTTGAAGTCTGGAATTGTTTTTCTTTTTCAACATTCCTGTGGCTATTTGGAGTCTTTTCTGGTTCCACATAAATTTTAGGATTATATGTTCCATTTCTTTGAAAAAGTTGATGGTATTTTGATAGGGATTGCATTAAATGTGTAGATTGCTCTAGGTAGCATAGACATTTTCACAATAGTTATTCTCCCAATCCATTAGCATGGAACATTTTTCTATTTCTTTGTGTCTCCCTCAATTTCTTTCATGAGTAGTTTATATTTTTCTGAGTACAGATTCTTTACTTCTTTGGTTGGATTTATCCCTAGGTATCTTATGGTTTGGGGTACAACTATAAATGGGATTGACTCCTTAATTTCTCTTTTTTCTGTCTTGCTGTTGGTGTATATAAATGCAACTGATTTTATATCCTGACACTTTACTGAATTCCTCTATTAGTTCTAGCAGTTTTAGAGTGGTGTCTTTTGGGTTTTCCACATAAAGTATCAGATCATCTGCAAAGAGTTACAGTTTGACTTCTTTCTTTGCCAATTTGGATGCATTTTATCTCTCTGTGATGCTGAGGCTAGGACTTCTAGTACTGTGTTGAATAGCAGTGGAGATAGTGGACATCCCTGGCATGTTCCTGACCTTAGTGGAAAAGCTCTCAGTATTTCCCCATTGAGAATGATATTCGCTGTGGGTTTTTCATAGATGGCTTTGATGATATTGAGGTATGTACCCTCTATCCCTACACTGTGAAGAGTTTTGATCAAGAAAGGATGCTGTACTTTGTCAGATGCTTTTTCAGCATCTACTGAGAGTACTGTATGGTTCTTGTTCTTTCTTTTATTACTGTATTGTATCACATTGGTTGATTTGCGAATGTTGAACCAACCTTGCAGCCCAGGAATAAATCCCACATGGTCGTGGTGAATAATCCTTTTAATGTACTATTGGATCTTATTGGTGAGTATTTTGGTGAAAATTTTTGCATCAAAAATTTTGGGATCAAGGTAATGCTGGCCTCATAAAATGGGTTTGGGAGTTTTCCTTTCATTTCTATTTTTTGGAACAGTTTCAGGAGAATAGGTATTAATTCTTTAAATGTTTGGTAGAATTCCCCTGGGATGCTGTCTGGCCCAGGGTTCTTGTTTGTTGGGAGATTTTTGATGACTACTTCAATCTCCTTGCTGGTTCTGGGTCTGTTCAGGTTTTCTATTTCTTCCTGGTTCAGTTTTGGTAGTTTATAAATCTCTACAAATGCATCCATTTCTTCCAAATTGTCAAATTTGCTGGTGTATATTTGCTCATAATATGTTTTTATAATTGTATTTCTTTGGTGTTCATTGTAATCTCTCCTCTTTCATTCATGACTTTATTAATTTGGGTCCTTTTTCTTGTCTTTTTGGTATATCTGGCCAGGGCTTTATCAATCTTATTAATTCTTTCAAAGAACAAGCTCCTAGTTTCATTGATCTGTTCTACTGTTCTTTTTGTTTCTATTTCATTGATTTCTGCTCTGATCTTTATGATTTCTCTTCTCTTGTTAGGTTTAGGCTTTCTTTGTTGTTCTTTCTCCAGATCCTTTAGGTGTAGGGTTAGGGTGTGTACTTGAGACCTTTCTTGTTTTCTGAGAAAGGTTTATATTGCTATCTACTTTCCTCTCAGGACCGCCTTTGTTGTGTCTCAAAGATTTTGAACATCTGTGTTTTCATTTTCATTTGTTTCCAGGAATTTTTAAAATTCTTATTTAATTTACTGGTTGGCCCATTCATTCTTTAGCAGGATGCTTTCTAGCCTCCATGTATTTGAGTTCTTTCCAACTTTCCTCTTGTGGTTGAGTTCTAGTTTCAAAGTACTGTGGTCTGAAAATATGCAGGGAATGATCCCAATCTTTTGGTACTGGTTGAGACCTGATTTGTGACCCAGGATATGATCTATTCTGGAGAATGTTCCATGTGCACTAGAGAAGAATGTGTATTCTGTTGCTTTGGGATGGAATGTTCTGAATATATCTGTGATGTCTATCTGGTCCAGTGTGTTATTTAAAGACTTTATTTCCTTGTTTATCTTTTGCTTAGGTGATCTATCCATTTCAGTGAGGGGGTGTTAAAGTCCCCTACTATTTTTGTATTATTGTTGATGTGTTTCTTTGATTTTGTTATTAATTGGTTTATATAGTTGACGGCTCCCATGTTAGGGGTATAGATATTTAAATTTTTTAGATCTTCTTGTTGAACAGACCCTTTAAATATGATACAGTGTCCTTCCTCATCTCTTATTATAGCCTTTGGCTTAAAATCTAATTTATCTGAAATAAGGATTGCCACCCCAGCTTTCTTTCGATGCCCATTAGCATGGTAAACTGTTTTCCACTCCCTCACTTTCAACCTGGAGGTGGTTTTGGGTCCAAAATGAATTTCTTACAGACAGCATATCAATGCGTCTTGTTTTTTTTAATCCATTCTGATACCCTGTGTCTTTTGATTGGGGCATTTAGCCCACTTATATTCAGAGACACTATTGAAAGCTATGAATGCCATTGTATTGCCTATAAAGTGACTGTTACTGTATATTTTCTTTGTTCCTTTCTGGTCTGTTACTTTTAGGCTCTCTCTTTGCTTAGAGGACCCCTTTCAATACTTCCTGTAGGGTTTATTGGTGTTTGCAAATTCTTTTAGTTTTGTTTGTCTTGGAAGCCTTTTATTTCTCCTTCTATTTCCAATGACAGCCTTGCTGGATATATTATTCTTGGCTGCATATTTTTCTCATTTAGTGCTCTGAATATATCATGCCAGTCCTTTCGGGCCTGCCAGGTCTCTGTGGATAGTTATTTTGCCAATCTAATATTTCTACCATTGTATGTTATAGACCTCTTGTCCAGAGCTGCTTTTAGGATTTTCTCTTTGTCACTGAGACTTGTAAGTTTTACTATTGGATGTTGGGGTATGGACCTATTTTTATTGATTTTGAAGGGGGTTCTCTGTGCTTCCTGGATTTTGATGCTTGTTCCTTTCACCAAATTAGCAAAATTCTCTGATATAATTTGCTCTAATATGCCTTCTGCCCCTCTCTCTCTTTCTTCTTCTGAGATCCCAATTATTCTAATATTGTTTCTTCTTATGTTATCACTTATCTCTTGAATTCTCTCCTCATGGTCCTAGTTGTTTGTCTCTTTTTCTCAGCTTTTTTATTCTCCACCATTTGGTCTTCTATGTCACTTAGTCTCTCTTCTGCTTCATTTATCCTAGAAGTAAGAACTTCCATTTTTTGACTGCACCTCACTAATAGCTTTTTAAAATTTCAACTTGGTTAGATTTTAGTTTTTTTTTTGTTTCTCCAGAAAGGAATCCTCTAGTATCTTCCATGCTTTTTCAAGCCCAGCTATTATCTTGATAATCGTCAGTCTGAACTCTAGTTCTGACATATAACTAATGTCCATATTGATTATGTCCCTAGCTATTGGTACTGCCTCTTGTTCTTTTTTTTTTTTTTTGAGGTAAGTTTTTCCACCTTGTCATTTTATCCAGATAAGAATAGGTGAATGAGAGAACAAAATACTAAAAGGTAGCAATGACCCTAGAAAGATATACACTGACCAAATCTGAAGAGGGGGGAGAAGAAAGGAGGAAAAAAAAATATATATATATATATCTACTATTTTTAATATATGTGTGTCTGTATATATTTATGAATATATATGTATGTATGTGTGCGTGTGTGTGTGTATATATATATATAAAATATATGACTGGTGAATAGAACAGAGCCTCACACTTGATTTTAGGTGTATTTTGGTCTGTTAGAAGAAACTACCTCCCAAAATTTTAAAGAAAGATAAACTTATATATGTACAAAAAATAAGGGTAAACATGATGAAGAGAAGGAATATGACTGTAAAGAAGAAAATTAAAAGAGATTCTAAAAAAGGAATTGATAAGTTAGGAAGTTGGCTGAAAAAGAAGAAAAAAAAAGAGAAAGAATGTGATCAGGCTGGAGACTAAAACAAAGCCATTCACTAGATTTAGGGTATATTTTGATCTGTTAGAAGAAACTGTATCCCAAAATTTTAAAGAAAGAAAAACCTATATGTATACAAAAAATAAGGTTAAATACAATGAAGGATAGACTATGACTGTAACAATGAAAATTTTAAAACATTTTTTAAAAGGTATTGATAAGATGAAATAGTTAAAAAAAGGCTAAAATAGGAAAAAGGAAAATTTTTAAAAATAGAATAAGAAAAAATAAAATTTAAAAACTTAACTTAGAAAGACTGAAGTATCATAGGAAGAAAGCCATGAGTTCTATGTGTTGTTTCCCCACCTAGCTCTGGAGTTCCACAGTTCTCATTGATTAGTGAACTTGGTCTTGGCTGGTTGTTCTTGCTGATCTTCTGGGGAAGGGGCTTGTTGCCGTGATTCTCAAATGTCTTTGCCTGAGGCAGAATTGCACCGCCCTTTCCCGGGGCCATACTAAGCAATCTGCTTGGGTTCCCTCTTGGCAGCTTTTGTTCCCTGAAAGCTTTCCATAGACCTTTGGAGGAGGAGAATGAAGATGGTGGCCTCCCAATCTCTGACCCAGAGGACCTGAGAGCTCAGCGTCCCCCTCCTCAGTGTGCCCTCAAAGAAAAGCAGTCAATCCCTCTCATCTTCTTGGTCTCCTGCCATGTTCCATGCTCACCTGGCCAGTGACCGAGCATTTCTATCTCTGGTGCACGGCCCCATTTGGAGTCTCCAAACCTGCCAGATTTTGCCACATTCTCCTGCACTGCTCCTCCTGGAGGAGGAAGGTGAGTCTCCCCAGGTCTGCCACTTTGTGGGGTCCCTGCTCAAAGAGTTGTGGTCCAACTTTGCCTCGAATCATGGTTTAAGGTATCCCTGAGCTGAGAGTCCACCCCTTGGTTCCATCTCTGCAGCCAGCTTCCCTACTCCTATACCTGAGAGCTCTGCCACACTCAGACACCCCCAGTCTTTCTGTGACTCCGTGGGTCCTGAGACCACACTGTCCCCATGAGGGCTCCACCCCCACTTAGCCTCTGGAAAAACGTCCCTCAGTGGAGCAGACTTCTTAAAGTTCAGATTTTGTGTTCTTCTGCTCTCCCGCTTGCCAGGAGCTGCCCCCCTGCCCCATGGTCTCTCTTCCCATATATCACCTTGGATTCACTTCTCCACACATCCTTCTTTCCAGAATGTGGTCGCTTTTCTTTCCTAGAATTGTTGCTCTTCTCTTTGATCTCCTGTTGAGTTTGTAGATGTTTCAGAGTGGTTTGATAACTATCTAGCTGAATTCCTGGGACCTAATGAAAATTAGGTCTCCTACTCCTCCACCATCTTGCTCTTCCCTACATGATTTTCTTTTTTTTTAAATATTTTATTTATTTATTTGAGAGAGAGACAATGAGAGAGAGCATGAGCGAGGAGAAGGTCAGAGGGAGAAGCAGACTCCCCATGGAGCTGGGAGCTCGATGCCAGGACTCCAGGATCATGACCTGAGCTGAAGGCAGTCGCTTAACCAACTGAACCACCCAGGCACCCCCCACTACATGATTTTCAACTGCTGAATCAACTCTGTAATCATGGGATAAAGCCCACATAGTCATTTTATCATTTTTATACATTGTTGCTAAAATTTTATTAAGAATTTTCCATCTATGTTCATGAAGGATATTGATATTTAGTTTTCTTACAACATATTTTACTGGTTTTGTGTCAGAGTAATACTGGCCCTATAACATGAGCTGGGAAGCATTCTCTCATCCTTTATTTTCTAGAAGAGTTTGCATAGAATTAGTATTATTTCTTTCTTGATTGTTTGGTAGAATTTTCTAGTAAAGCCATCTGGGGCTGTGGTTGTGTGTGTGTGTGTGTGTGTGTGTGTGTGTGTGTGTAACTCCTGGCTGCTCTTAATATTTTCTTTTTACCTTTGGTTTGCAGAAGTGTGACCATGTGGTTCTTGGCAGAATATTTATTTGTATTTATTTTTATTTATCGTCCTTGAGATTTTACTGAAATATTTCATCTTTGGGTATGAGCAGTTTCATCAATTTTGGAAAATTCTAAGTTATCTTTAAATATTTCTGCAACCTTCTTATCTCTGTCTCTCTATTTCTCTCTCTTCCCCTTCTCTTTTTATGGCTTTAACCACATATTTTTATATACTTTAGTGTTATTTCACTGGTATGTGAGGCTCTGTTCTTCAGACTTCTTGTTTGTCTCCTTTAATTTAGATAGTTCACATGGACCTGTCTTAGGGTTCACTACATCCTTTCTCTGGCTTGCCTAGTTCACTGTTAAGCCCAAGAAATGAATTCTTCATTCTAGATACAGTATTTTTCAGTTCTATAATTTCCATTTGGTTCTTTTTGAGTTTCTATTTATCCGAAGAAATCTATCATTCTTAAATTCATTTTGTATATCTCTTCCTCTACATTTTTTATATACTTAGGTAAGCAGTTTTAATGTCCTTGCTCGATAATTCCAACATCTAGGCTATTTGTGAATCTGCTTCATTTAACTCTATTATGTTGATCACATATCACATCTTCCTGTTTGTCATTTGATTGCATGCCAGAAGTTATATATATGAGTACAGTAAAGATTGGAGTAAAATAATATTTGCCCTAAAAAGGACTTGCCCTTTTCCCTTTCAGACATTAAGACTTATCTCTTCTATCTAATCAGGAATCAGTCTGGGTTGGGGTTAGGCTGCCACTTTATTTCATTTAAGTTTATCTCTTGTTTTTACGTATTTATTTGTTTTCTCCACAGCTTTATTGAGGTATAATTGACAAATAAAAATTGTACACATTTAAGTTGTAGAATATAATGTTTTGACATACACATACATTGTAAACTCATTACCACAAGCAAGGCTATTAACATATCCATCACCTCACATAATTACTTTTTTGGGGTGGGTGCAAGAATACTTAAATATTCTCTCAGCAAATTTCAGGTATATAATAATATACTACATTATTGTTAACTATAGTCGCCATGGTGTTTGTTAGGTTTCCAAAGCTGATCTTTATTATAACTGAAGGTTTGTGCCCTTTTGACCAACATCTCCCTATTTCCCTAACCCTCCATCCCCTAGTAACCACCCTTTCTACTCTGTTTCTGTAACATTGACTTTCTTAGATTCCACATGTAAGTGAGATCATACAATATCTGTCTTTCTGTTTCTGGCTTATTTCACATAGTATAATGTCCTCTAGGTTCATCTATGTTGTCTTCTTTTTTAAGACTGAACAACATTTTATGGTATATATACTACATGTTCTTTTCCATTCATACATTGATGGACATTTAGATGTTTCCACATCTTGGCTAGTAGGAGTAAAGCTGCAATGAACAAGGGAGTGTAGATATCTCTTCAGGATATTGATTTTATTTATTTATTTATTGGATATATACCCAAAAGTGGGAATGCTAAATCACGTGATATTTCCATTTTTTATTTTTGGAGGAAACTCCATACTGTTTTTTATAATGGCTGTGCCAATTTATATTCCCACCAATAGTATCTATAAAGGTTCCTGTTTCTCCACATGCTTACCAACATTTGTTATTTTTTGACTTTTGGATAATAGCTGTCCTAACAGGTATGAGTTGATAATTTATTTTGGTTTAGATTTGCATTTTCATAATGATTAGTGATGTTGGACACCTTTTCATGTACCAGTTGGCCATTTGCGTAATTTATTCAGAAAAATATCTATTTAGGTCCTTTGCCCATTTTTCAGTCAGATTATTTGTTTTTGTTCTTGCTATTGAATTGAATTCCTTATATAATTTGGATATTAACCCTTTATGGGACACGTGGTTTGCAAATATTTTCTCCCATTCCATAGGTTACCTTTTCATTTTGTTGACTGTTTCCTTTGTTATGTAGAAACTTTTTACTTTGATGTTTTCCCACTGTTTATTTTTGTTTTTATCACCTGTGCTTTTGGTATCAAATCCAAAAAATCATTGCCAAAGGCAACATCATGGAGATTTTCCTCTATATTTTTTCCTAAGAATTTTTTTAAAAATTTCTTTTAAATTTAAATTTCTTTTCAGCGTAACAGAGTTCATTGTTTTTGCACCACACCCAGTGCTCCATGCAATACATGCCCTCCTTAATACTCATCACCTGGCTCCTCCAACCTCCCACCCCCCCCCGCCCCTTCAAAACCCTCAGATTGTTTTTCAGAGTCCATAGTCTCTCATGGTTCACCTCCCTTTCCCATTTCCCTCAACTCCCTTCTCCTCTCCATCTCCCCATGTCCTCCATGTTATTTGTTATGCTCCACAAATAAGTGAAACCATATGATACTTGACTCTCTCTGCTTGACTTATTTCACTCAGCATAATCTTTTCCAGTCCCGTCCATGTTGCTACAAAAGTTGGGTATTCATCCTTTCTGATGGAGGCATAATACTCCATAGCGTATATGGACCACATCTTCCTTATCCATTCGTCCGTTGAAGGGCATCTTGGTTCTTTCCTAAGAATTTTACAGTTTCAGGTTTATAGTTTACAGTTTGAGTTAATTTTTGCATATGGTATAAGATAAAGATCCAATTTCTTTCTTTCTTTCTTTCTTTCTTTCTTTCTTTCTTTCTTTCTTTCTTTCTTTCTTTCTTTCTTTTCTTTCTTTGTTTCTCTCTCTCTCCTCCTCCTCCCTCCCTTCCTTTTCCTTCCTTACTCCATCCCTCCCTCTCTCCCTCCTTCTTTCCCTTTATTTTTTCTTTCTTTCTCTCTCTTCCTCCCTCCTTCCCTCCTTCTCTCCTTCCCATCTGTCCTTCCTTCCTTCCTTCCTTCCTTCCCTCTTTCTCTCTTTCTTTCTCATATCCATTTTCCCAACACCACTTATTGAAGACACTATCCTTCCCTGATGTGTATTCTTAGCATCTTTGTTGAAGATTAGCTGTGTATATGTGTGCAGGTTTTTACTGGGCTTTCTATACTCTTCTCTTGGCCTACCAATCTGTTTTTATGCCAATATCATAATTTTTCATCACAACAGTTTTGTAATATATAATAGTCCCTCATTATCTGTAGTTTCACTTTCCATGGTTTCAGTTATTGTGGTCCAGAAGCAGATGATCCTCCTCCTGACATATTATCAGAAGGTCAATAATAGCTTAATGCTACATCACAATGCCTATGTCATTCATCTCTCTTTATCTCATCACATAAGCATTCTGTCATCTCACATCATCACTGGAAAAGAAGTGAGTATAATACAATAACATATTTTAAGAGAGAGATGACACTCAGATAACTTTTATTACAGTATATTGTTAGAATTGTTCCATTTATTATTACTTATTTTTGTTAATCTCTAATTGTACCTAATTTATAAATTAAACTTTATCATAGGTGTGCGTGTATAGGAAAAAACAGTATATATAGAATTCAGTATTACCTGTAGTTTCAGGTGTCCACTGGGGGTTTTGGAACATATCTCCTGTGGATAAAGAAGAAGTACTGTAATTTGAAATCAGGAAGTATGATGCTTCCAGTTTGATTTTTCTTGCTCAAATTGCTTTGGCCTATTGAAAATATTTTGTGGTTCTATATGAATTTTAGAATTTTTTCTATTTCTATAAAAAATGTTATTGGAAATTTCATAGAGATTGCATTAACTCTATAGATCACTTTGGGTAGTATGCACACTTTGACAATATTAACCCTTCCACTCCAGGAATATGGATATATTTTCACTTATTTGCATCTTCTTCAATCTCTGCCATTAATGTTTTAGTTTTCAATGTTCAGATCTTTCACTTCCTTGGCTAAGTTTATGACTAAATAGTTTTTTCTTTTAGATGTTATTATTAACAGATTTATTTTCTTTATTTCTTTTTTTTCTGGACAGCCTAATGTTAGTATATAGAAACACAAATGATTTTTGTATGGTAATTTTGTATCCTGCAACTTCATTTACTTCATTTATTAGTTCTAACAGTTTTTTGGTGAAGTATTTAAAGTTTTTTTTTTTAATATAAGATCATGTCATCTGTGGAGATAATTTTACTTCTTCTTTTCCCATTTGGAAGACTTATTTCTTTTTCTTTCCTAATTGCTCTGGCAAGGACTTTCAGTACTATGCTGAATAGAATTTGCAAGAGTTTACATCCTGGTCTTATTCCTGATTTTGAGCTTTCAGCTTTTCACCATTCATTGAGTATGATAGTTAGTGTGGGCTTGTCACATAAGGCCTTTATTAAGTGAGGTCCATTCCTTCCGTACCTAACTTGTTGAGTGTTTTTATCATGCATTTTGAATTTTGTCAAATGCTTTCTATGCATCTATTGAGGTGATTATTTGATTTTTATCCCTCATTTTATTAATGTGGTAAATCACAATGATTGATATGTATATGTTGAATTATTTTTGCATTCCAGGGATTAAATCTCATTTGATCATGGTGTATGCAACTTTTAATGTGTTGTTGAATTCAACTTTCTGGTATTTTGTTGAGGATTTTTGCATCTACGTTCATCAGGGATATTAGCTTATAATTATCTACTCTTGTAGCATTGGTATTAGGGTAACGCTGGCCTTATAAAATGATTTTGGAAGTATTCTTTCTTCAATCGTTGGAAGGAGTTTGAGAAGAATTGGTATTGATTCTTCTTTATATGGTAGAATTTACCAGTGAAGCCATTAGGCTTTGGGCTTATCTTTGTTGGGAGGTTTTCAATTGTTGATTCAATATCCCTACTCCTTTTAGTCTATTAAGATTTTTTCCTTATGACTCAGTATTCATAGATTCTTGTTTCTATGAATTTACCCATTCCTTCTAGGCTTCTCAATTTGTTGGTATGTAGTTGTTCATAGTAGTATTTTAGGACTTTTTAAATTTCTGTGATACCAGTTGTAATGGCTCCACTTTAATTTCTGAATTATTTATTTGAGTCTTCTTTTTTTCCCTAGCCTGGCTAAGGATTTGTCAATTCTGTTTATCTCTTCCAAAAAAAAAAAAAAAAAAAAGAAAGAAAGAAAGAAAAAACCCTCTTAGTTTCATTGATCCATTGATCTCTTCCAAAGTTTTTCTAGTCTTGATTTCATTTATTTCTGCTCTGACATTTTTTTTTTTTGTTTTACTAATTTTTGGCTTAGTTCTTCTTTTTCTAGTTACATGCTATGTAAAGTTGTGTTGCTTATTTGAGATTATTCTTTTTTCTTAATGTAGGCATTTATAAATTTTCTTCTTAGAACTGTTTTTGCTGTATCCCTTATGTTTTGGTGTATTGTGTTTCCATTTTTGTTTGTCTCATGGATTTTTTAAAATTTCCCTTTTGATTTCTTCTTTGACCTATTAATTGTTTAGGAATGTGTTGTTTACTTTCCACATATTTGTAAATTTATCTTATTTTCTTCTGTAATTGGTTTCTAGTTTCATACCATTGTGGTCAGAAAAGATGCTTGAACTCAACACACACAAAACAGATAATCATATCAAAAAATGGGCAGAAGATATGAACAGACACTTCTCCAATGAAGACATACAAATGGCTATCAGACACATAAAAAAATGTTCATCATCACTAGCCATCAGGGAGATTCAAATTAAAACCACATTGAGATACCACCTTACACCAGTTAGAATGGCCAAAATTAGCAAGACAGGAAACAACGTGTGTTGGAGAAGATGTGGAGAAAGGGGAACCCTCTTACACTGTTGGTGGGAATGCAAGTTGGTGCAGCCACTTTGGAGAACAAAGTGGCTTAAGATTCCTTAAGAAATTAAAAATACAGCTTCCCTATGACCTTACAATTGCACTACTGGTTATTAACCCCAAAGATACAGATGTAGTGAAAAGAAGGGTCATCTATATCCCAATGTTCATAGCAGCAATGGCCACAGTCGCCAAACTGTGGAAAGAACCAAGGTGCCCTTCAACGGATAAATGGTTAAGAAAGATGTGGTCCATATACACTATGGAGTATTACGCCTCCATCAGAAAGGATGAATACCCAACTTTTGTAGCAACATGGACGGGACTGGAAGAGATTATGCTGAGTGAAATAAGTCAAGCAGAGAGAGTCAAGTATCATATGGTTTCACTTATTTGTGGAGCATAACAAATAACACAGAGGACATAGGGAGATGGAGAGGAGAGGGAGTTGAAGAGAAATTGGAAGGGGAGATGAACCATGAGAGACTATGGACTCTGAAAAACAACCTGAGGGTTTTGAAGGGGCAGGGGTTGGGAGGTTGGGGGAGCCTGGTGGTGGGTATTATGGAAGTCATGTATTGCATGGAGCACTGGGTGTGGTGCATAAACAATGAATTCTGTTACACCGAAAAGAAATTAAATTAAAAAAAAAAAAAAGAACCTAGATGCCAAAATAAGGAGAAAAGAAAAAAAAAGAAAGAAAGAAAAAAGAACTTACAAATATAAAACAATTTAATGAAAAGGACTAGAAAAAATACACATGTACATATCTTATAGGTAAAAATAAACATCAATAATAAAAAGTTAAAATAGAAAAAAAAACAAAACAAAAAATAAAGCACTAAAGAATAAAAAAAGAAAGAAAAGATGCTTGATATAATTTCAAACTTCTTAAATTTTTAATAAGATTTATTTTGTGGCCCAATATATGATCTATCCTGGAAAATATTTTAGGTTGCTTGAGAAAAATGTGTATTCTTCTGCTGTTGGATGGAATGTTTTGTATATATCTGTTAGGTCCATTTGGGCTACTGTATAGTTCAAATGTTACCTTATTGATATGGTCTGAATGAGCCATCCATTGCTGAAAGTGGAGTATTGAAATCCCCTAATATTATCGTATTGCTGCTCCTCTGTCCCTTCAGATCTGTTATTTTCTTTATGTATTTAGGTGCTCTGATGTTGTGTACCTATATATTTATAATTGTTATATCCTTTTAATGAATTTACTCCTCTGTAATTATATAATAACCTTTGTCTCTTATTACAGCTTTTGAGTTTAAACCTAGTTAGTCTGATATGAGTATAACTAACTTTTTTGTTTTGGTTTCCATTTGCATGAGTACCTTTTTCCATCACTTCACTTTCAGTCTATATATGTCTTAAAAGCTAAAGTGACTCTCATGATTTTGATTCTAGCCATTCTGACAAGTGTGAGGTCAAATCTCATTATAGTTTTGATTTGCATTTCCTTGATGGTAAGTGATACTGAGCATCTTTTCTATGTGTCTGTTGGCATCTGTATGTCTTCCTAGGAGAAATATTTGTTTGTTTCTTCTGCCCATTTTTAAATTGGATTATTTGGGTTTTTGGTGTTGAGTTGTATAAGTTCTTTATATATTTCTTTATATATATATTCTTTATGTATAAATAACATATATTCTTTATATATTTATATACATTTTTCAGATGTCATTTGAAAATATCTTCTCCCATTCAGTAGGTTGTCCTTTAGTTTTTTTAATTGTTTCCTTTGCTGTGCAGAAACTTTTTAGTGATGTAGTCCCAATAATTTGTTTTTGCTTTTCCTTTGCCTCAGGAGACATATCTAGAAAAATGTTGCTATGACCAATGTTAGAGAAATCACTGCCTGTGCTCTCTTCTAGGACTTTTATGTCTCACATTTAGGTCCTTAATCCATTTTGAGTTTATTTTTGTGTAAGAAAGTGGTCCAGTTTCATTCTTTTTTATTTTCTTCAAGATTTATTTATTTATTTGAGAGAGAGAGAGAGAGAATGCACATACTTGAGTAGGGTGAGGGAAGAGGGGAAGAAGAGGAGGGAGAGAGAAAAAAAGAGAATCTCAAGCAGCCTCAGTGCCCAGAGCAGAGCCCTATGCCGGGCCTGATCTCACAACTCTGAGATCATGACCTGAGCCAAAACCAGGAGTTGGTCATTTAACTGACTGAGTCATCCATAGGTGCCCTCCACTTTCATTCTTTTGCATGTATGTGTCCAGTTTTCCCAACACCATTTGTTGAAGAGACTATCTTTTCCTCATTGCATATCCTCGCCTTCTCTGTTGAAATTAATTGACCATACAATCCTGGGCTTATTTCTCTATTCTATTCCATTGACCTATGTGTCACTTTTGTGCCAGCACAATGCCATTTTGATTACTATACCTTGTAGCATATCTTGAAATGTGGGGGATGGGTGAAATAGGTGATGGGGATTAAGAGTACACTTATGATGGGGGCGCCTGGGTGGCTCAGTGGGTTAAAGCCTCTGCCTTTGGCTCAGGTCATGATCCCAGGGTCCTGGGATCGAGCCCCGCATCAGGCTCTCTGCTCAGTGGGGAGCCTGCTTCCTCCTCTCCCTCTCTGCCTGCCTCTCTGCCTACTTGTGATCTCTGTCTGTCAAATAAATAAATAAAATTAAAAAAAAGAGTACACTTATGATGAACACTGAGATGTGTATAGAATTGTTGAATCACTATATTATACACCTGAAATAAATGTAACACTATATGTTAACTATACCGGGAATTGAAAAAAAATTTTTTTTTAAAGCTGAAGTGACTCTCCTATGGGCAGCACACATTTTAGCCTTCTGGGTTTTTTATACTCCAGTAAGCTGCTCTGTGTCTTTTGACTGGGGGATTTAATCCACTTATGTTTAAAGAATATTTAAGGTAATTAGTGATACATAAGCAATCACTATTGCCATTTTATTAATTATATCCTGGGAATTTGCAGGTTCTTTCTTACTCTCATGCTGTCTTCTTTTGTGATTTGATAATTTTCTGTAATGGTATGCTTTGATTCCTTATTTTTTCCTTATTTTTTTATTTTTTTCCTTATTTTTTATCTCTCGTGTATTAGCTACAGGTTTTTGCTTTGTGGTTAAGATGAGGCTTACATTTTAAATCTTATAACAGTCTTTTTAAGCTGATAACAACTCAACTCCAATTGCAAATAAAAACTCTAGTGTTATTACTCCCCACATTTTGCTTTCAATGCTACAATTTATATCTTTTTATATTGTTCATTCATTAACAAATTATCATAGTTATTTTCTATACTTTTGTCTTGTAACCCTTATACTAGTTATAAATGATTTACATACCACCATTACAATATTAGAGTATTCTGAATTTGACTTATCTTTACCAGTACATTTTATACTTTCATATAACTAATTAGTGTCCTTTTGTTTCTATTTGAAGAACCCCCTTCAGCAATTTCTTTTTTTTTTTCTTTCAAGACTTTATTTAAATTCAAGTTAGTTCACATATAGTGTAGTGTTAGTTTCAGGGGTAGAATTTAGTGATTCATCAGTTGCATATAACACCCAGTGCTTATTATATCCAGTGTCATCCTTAATGCCCATAACCCAATTCCCAATTACCTCATCCTGTCACCCACCTCCCTTCCAGCAACCCTCAGTTTGTTCCCTATATTTAAAAGTCTCTTATGGTTTGCCTCCCTCTCTTATTTTATTTTTCCTTATCTTCCCTTATGTTCATCTGTTTTGCTTTTTAAATTCCACATATAAGTGAAATAATATGGTATTTGTCTTTCTCTGACTGGCTTATTTCACTTAGCGTAATACACTCTAGTTACTCTAGTTCTATCCATGTCCTTGCAAATGGCAAGATTTCATTCCTTTTGATGGCTGAGTAATATATATCTACATTTTTTTCACATCTTCTTTATCCATTCATCAGTTGATGGACATTTGGATTCTTTCTATGTTTTGGCTATTATGGATAGCACTGCTATAAACATTAGGGTGCATGTGCCCCTTCAAATCACTATTTCTGTATCCTTCAGATAAATACCTAGCAGTACAACTGTACAATTGCTGGCCTGTAGGGTAGTTCTATTTTTAATTTTCTGAGGAGCCTACACACTATTTTCCAGAGCGGCTGCACCAGTTTGAATTCCCACCAACAGTGTGAGAGGGTCCCCCTTTCTCTGCTTCCTCTCCAAGAATTGTTGTTTCCTGAGTTGTTAATTTTAGCCATTCTGACAGGTGTGTGGTGGTATCTCATTGTGGTTTTGATTTGTATTTCCCTGATAACGAGTGATGTTGAATGATGTTGAGCATTTTTTCATGTGACTATTGGCCATTTGTATGTCTTCTTTGGAGAAATATCTGTTCATGTCTTGTGCCCATTTCTTAACTGTATTTTTTAATTTTTTGAGGTGTTGAGTTTGATAAGTTCTTTATAGATTTTGGATACTAGCCCTTTATCTGATATGTCATTTGCAAATATCTTCCCTTATTTCATAGGCTGCCTTTTAGTTTTGTTGATTGTTTCTGCTGTGCAGAAACTTTTGATCTCGATGAAATACCAATAGTTCATTTTTGCTTTTGTTTCCTAGCAGTTCTTTTTTTTTAAATATTTATTTATTTGTAACACCTGGGTGGCTCAGTCAGTTAAGCATCTGCCTTCAGCTCAGGTCATGATCCCAGGGTCCTGGGATTGAGCCTGGCATCTGGCTCCCTGCTCAGTGGGGGGCCTGCTTCTCCCTCTCCCTCTGCTGTTCCCCCTGCTTGTGCTCTCTCTCTCTGTCAAATAAATAAATAAAATCTTTTTAAAAAATAAATAAGTATTTATTTATTTGAGAGAGAGAGAGAGAGAGCATGAGTTGAGGGAGGGGCAGAGGAAGAGAATCTTCAAGCAGACTCCCCTCTGAGCACGGAACCCAACATGGAACTGGATCTCACCATGCATGAGATTATGACCTGAGCCAAAACGGAGAGTTGGATGCTTAACTGACTGAGCCACCCAGACATCCCTCCCAGCAATTCTTTACTATAATATGTTTAGGCTATGTCTTTTTTAGTTTTCATCTGTTAGGGACCTTTGTTGCTTCTAGGATAAGTACATGGATATCCATATCTCTCCTCATATTTGGAAATTTTTAGCCATTTTTAAAAAGATTTCATTTATTTATTTATTTGAGAAAGAGTGAGTGAGTGCACAAGCAGGGAGAGTGGCAGGTAGAGGGAGAGGGAGAAGCAGGTTCCCCACTAAGCAGGGAGACTGACTCCAGGCTCAATCCTAGGACCCTGGGATCATGACCTGAGCTGAAGGCAGACATTTTACTGGTTAAGCCACCCAGGCACCCTGCCATTATTTCTTTAAATGCACTGTCTATCTATTTCTCTCTCTTTTCTCCTCTGGGACTCTCTTAATGATAATATTAGCCTTCTTGATGGTGTCCCATAAATCTTTTAGACTTTCTTCATCCTTTTTTCTTTTTTCTCCTCTGGCTGGATAATTTCAAATCCCCTGTCTTCAAGTTCAAATATATTTTCTTCTGGTGTTTATATCTGTTGATGATGCTACGTATTGCATTTTTCATTTCATTCATTCTATTCTTCAGCTCCAGAATTTGGTCTTTTAAAACTATTATTTCTATGTTTTTATTGAATTTTCCCCTTTGTTCAAGTATTATTTTTCTGATTTTTTTGAGTTGTCTATCCATGTTCTCTTGTAGTTTGCAGAGAGTCCTTAAAATAATTATTTTGAGTTCTTTATTAGGCAATTTTGTAGATTTCCATTTCTTTGGGATCCATTACTGGGTAGCATCCTGATGGAGTCTGTGGCATAGTTTGTAGCATTTGCGGCCTTTCTTCCATACACTCAGCCACTTCACAACACTCAGCTGTTCTGATCTCCTTAGTAATCTGGGTAAGGAGACCAAGAAGTGGGCCTCTTGGGCAGCATTCCACATGGTTGCTGGTCCCAGGTACTCACTCACTGTGCTCTCACTTTCCCTGTGAGAAAGTACCAGCTGAGGATCTCTACTGGTACTGAGCTGTGCCACTTTTGGGGAGAGGTGATGCAGATAAAATGAAACTGTTCTTACCCTCCTTGGTATGTCTATTCCTGGAATTTTTGCTCCAACATTGTGTTGGAACTTCTTGGCTGGACTCCTAGGCTCCAACAAAGGTACTTGCATCTGTGGGTAGTTGTAAAATTCATGCTTCTGTGGAGGGATGATAGTAGAAAGCTCCTATTCCTCCATCTTGCTGATGTTCTGATTTATGATGATTTTAGTTCACTTGTTTTTCTTGTCAGTACCACAAAATCATCATATCTTTCTTGTCCTTTCACTCTCAGCCTGTCCTTATCAGTATTCACTCAAGAAGGCTGGAGGGGGAAACTGCTGAGTGCTGAGGCTTGGCTGTGTTTGGGCTCCTCCAGATTTCAATCTACCATGCCAGTCTATGTATAGTCTTGGAAGCTCAGGGAGTTTACCCTTGACTCAGGCGAGTCCTTTGCTTATGGCAGCTCACTAGTTGGCCTGCCTGTGATCCCAGGTAGTCAATGCCCCCAGGGATGAAAGCAGCTACCAGTCTTTGCTCACCTAAGAAAGCCTAATTCCTCTCTAGAATTGAATTCATTTGAACTTCTTTGCATCTCCAACAATATCTGATGCCTTTAATTAAAAAGTACCAACAGATGGCTTTAAGTAAGTGTATAGATTTCTTTTTTTCCCATTTATGTCATATTTTCTCTAGTTATGTGGGAGTGATAATAAATCTTTATTCCAACAAGTGGAACTCTGCTCTTGCATTTTTTTCTTTTCTTACATCAATTCTTTATTTTAACCAATTCTCTTCAAATCTTAGCTTCAATTTTTAAAAAGATTTTATTTATTTATTTGACAGAAAGAGAGGGAGTGCAAGAGCACAAGCAGAGGTAGTGGCAGGCAGAGGGAGAAGCAAACTTCCTGCAGAGCAGGGAGCCCAATGTGGGGCTTGGTCCTAGGACTCTGGGATCATGACCTGAGCTGAAGGCAGACACTTAACTGACTGAGCCACCCAGGCGCTCCTCTCCTCCTTCATTTTAATAAATTTTTCCTTTGGTTTTCTTATTTCTATTTCACAGAAGCTACATCTTCTTGTGTCTTTTGGAGGACTATTGGGATTTTTTTTTTCCTGAGAAAAAATGTTTATCTTTCTCTGAGCCTTCAGAACTATGTTCTATTTTTCCTTATGGTAAAGTAACTTTTCATAAGGTGTAAATATTTTTGTTTTCTCCTCTGCCTACTTGGTAGCTAGCAGCTTCTGTCTTTCAAATTTAAACCTGAAAGTGAAGTTGGTGTTTATTGTGCCCAGTTCAGTTTGCACTGCCTGATAGTAATTCATCTAGTGAGGTCTGTTGGGCTGAGAAAAGATCTCCAGCTACCACTCTCTTAGTTTTGGGCTGATTAGAGACTGTCAGATACAGCTCACAGGTGGAAAGACTTTATAGAATTCACTGTCCAGTGTACCATGTATTTTCTTAGTTACTAAGTATGCCAGGTAACAATTCAGCCTTTGTTCATCCCTCTTTGTTGACTGTAATGTTGGATACAGGGAGACTGTTGAAATTGGGTGGGATGTCAGGAAAAGAAGAATGCTTTCAAAATGCTGGCTATAACATGAGGTGAACATAGTGATGGGGTTTGTGGCCTGATAATGGCATGCTGTCTCTTGCCAATTTCCTGTTGAAATATAGTGATGAAGATGGGGCACCTGGGTGGTGCTGTGGGTTGAGCGACTGACTCTGGTTTTGGCTTAGGTGGTGATCTCAAGGTCCTGAGATAGAGGCCCCCTTAGGCTCTGTGCTCAGCGTGGAGTTTGCTTAAGATTTTCTCCCTCCCCTCACCTCGCTCTCTCTCTCTGAAAGAAAGAAAAAAAGAAGGAGAAAAATATATATAACCATGAAAAAATACTCAAAGCAAAAATAATAAATGGACATTATCGAAGATGACAATAAGTGACAGGTGGTCTGCTTGTCTTCAAGGTACAGTGTCTGAACAGAAAGACAAGAAAGTATGAGCTTCAAGTGGATTTTGAATCAAGTTTGGAAGAACATTGATTTAGAAAGGGTAACAAGGAGGAAGGAGAATGCTGGTTCTGATTCCCGGCTCTGGGAGCCCTGGGGTCTCTCCGTGAAGGTGGCTGGGGAACAAGGAGTGCAATGGAAAGGACTGAAATGGAGGTCTCTGGTGGGACAAAGCCCGGGAAGAAGGAATGGGAAGAAGAGCTGAGCTGAATGGGAATAGGAGTAGGTGGCCTAAGGGAGATGCACTTAGGCAGCAACTGGAATGAGGATTAAAGAGTAGAAAAACATCAAAGTATCAAGAGGGAGTTAAACATCTTTAGGATTCTGAAAGGCACTTTGGTGTTTCTTAAGGTCTTCATGTCATAAAGGAGACAAGATGAGTATAGGAAAAATTCAAATAATAATAATGAAATTAGTTATTCATCAAACATAAATTGATAGCTACTCAGGACAAGGTACACTGTCACTGTTTAACAAAAATTTAAAAATTAAGAAAACAACAATAGGGGTGCCTGGATGGCTCAGCGGGTTGGGGCCTCTACCTTCGGCTCAGGTCATGGTCCTGGGGTCCTGGGATCGAGCCCCGCATCGGGCTCTCTGCTCCGTGGGGAGACTGCCTCCTCCTCTCTCTCTGCCTGCCTCTCTGCCTACTCGTGATCTCTCTCCGTCAAATAAATAAATTAAATCTTCAAAAAAAAAAAAAAAGAAAACAACAATAGAATTCTCAATGCAACTTGCATGTGCTAATAAGTGACTCTGGTGCTTCAGGAGTTGAGAAGGCAAATAGAGCTCAAATGTCTATCCAGCTGGCACTGTGTGCTTGTTGGCACATTCCTTGGAGCTGATAGAGCAGTCTATAGTAGAGTATCAAGAGGTGGATCCAATAATTATACCCCTTTCATCCTCTGATATAGACAGATTCATGCATCTGGTCACTGACACAAGAGACCTATCTCTCGGGGACAGGATGCTTGCTGCACAGCAGGAGACAGCATTAGACTGTATCCTTTTTGCCAGCGTATAGATCTGGAGAAGGATCCTAGAAAAAGCAGAATCACCCAGGACCATTTCTCAAGCTCATCGACAAAATAAATCCCTTCTCCTTCCTAGAAGGAAGGTTGGGAGAATAACCGAAATGGAAATCCTTCTGCATGAAAACTTAAGGAGTGGGGAAGTAGGGTATCCCTCGAACAAGAGTAAGCTAGTAAAAATTAATGCATTATAATGGAATAATAACTTCAGATGTCCTTTGGGGCTAGTGATTTCCTAATTTGAATAGAGCAGAGTCTGGGAATCTAGTGAAGATACAAACAACAGTATGGCAGAAAATTATTGCCCTATTAGCGGTATTAGCAAGCAGAGGTAAGAAAGGTTGCGAAGAGGACTCTAGAGAAAGTAAAGTCTGGAGAGAGAGGAGACAAAAGCTGCCTCTTTTGCATTGTATTTCCAGCGCTTAGTCCCCTGGGAAGAAGGATGCAGTGGGATTCTCAGGCTAACACTTTGGCTTGGATTCCATGCTCATCAGGTCACTTTCTGATTATAATTTGGCTTTCCATGTCGACTTTCCAACAGCAAAGAGATTGTGCTAACATAGACATTCAGATATTTTGTTTCTCACTGAGAATATGGATATTTGGCATCTGATATCATCAGCACCGACCCCCCCACCCCCCAAGCCAAATCAACTTTGTGTGAACTAAAAGGCTTGAGTTGTGGACCCTGCAAAGCTGAAGAACAGACCCAGACCGTGTCTACCACAGTGAGACACGGCAGGTGTCCTCAGGGATATGTCGGGTCTTCAACTTGAACCCCTGCTGGTACTCCAGACCAGGAAGGCATTAAGTAATTGATGGATTTGTGCCCATGCCTTTGTGTTAAATTTGATTACATTATAGTACATTGCAAAAATGAATGGCCCATCATTATAATTTCTATGATAGAGTCCCTAGAACCAAGGAGTTATGACATACAAATAGAATTTTCAAAGCCATGACATATATTTCTACGCCTTTCTAAGACCACAAAAACAGTCTCCCTCTACCTTTCCCTCAGCCTCCTGCTTCCCTTTCAGTCTGCCTCTCTCAGCTCCAGTGAACCTTTCATTAGATGCTTTTATAGTCTTCAACACACATGATTTGATTTGGCTCTGAGGAGTTGAGTGGAGTGAAAGTCATCAATTTCCTGTCGTGAACTTGAGAAAGCATTCTTCCACAGGGAGGACTCACACGGCTGTCCCTAAGCACTCAGAGAAGCGAGGCAAATAGTTCCTAGACTGAAATGCAACTGCTGAATATCGCCATAGTTCTGCATGTCCGAAGAACGCTGAAATTTATAAACGACAGCTGTCCATTTCTAACCACAGAGACTTAAAAAAAAAAAAAAGTTTTCAAATGCAGCCTCTGCTGAGAACTTTGCTTCAGGATCTAATTCCAGCTAAGCGCTCTTGTTCACACCTCTTCTGCAAGAGGACCTCTTCACCTTCCACCACGTGGCTGGCTGGGCCTTTCATGGTCAGGATCAATTGTCACGGCAGGGTCAGGGCAAGGAAAAGCCTTTCTTGGCCTTACAAGAAGCTCAGCCTGGGAGGTTGGTCTGGGGGCTGACCAAAAGCAAAATAGGAAAACCACTAATCAGATCCAGCTGGAACAAAGAGGCTCTGTTTATTTTGGGAAAATAATGTTATGTCATCATGACACATATCTGAATCTTCTGTGTCCAATGGGACAGGCCAGATACGTGAGCTGTAATTCAAGCCGCAGCCACGGCTTTTCCGAGGGAAGACAAATTTATCTGGCTTCGTTGTCCTGCTCTTCAGGTGTGCCTTGTCTTAGGTGGCCACATCGTCAAGGACTTCAAAAATTTCAAGGACTGGAAATGTTGGGAGGCTGCTTATTTTGCATGGCAAGAAATCAGAATCAAAGGAATTTTTAAGAAGGGGTAAATGATGGGTTTAGTGGTGACAGTATGTACTGACAAATTGCTCTCTTTCACCTTTAGAAATAATTCTCCATTGGGAAGGAGGGAGGGATCAAGTTTCAGTTTCTGAAGCCTGTAGCTGAGGCATGGGAAGGATTTGTGGTCTGGGTCTGAGAAAACATCAGAGGAAAGAATGTAAGGGGCTGGAGGGCTCTGGGACAAAGAGAAGGCTGCTGAGGAAGGGGTGCACTGTAAAACACCAGGAATAAAACACCCTTCTAGGAACTGGGCCCAGTACCCAGCACATAGAGCGCTGACTCTGCTGTGCGGGCCGCAGGATAACCAGTCACCCCATTACCCTCCCCTCACCTCCAAGGTCCACGCAGACTTCCTAAGTGTGTGGCTGGCAGGCCCAAAGTGGCCCAGGCAAGTGTTCTCTTTGACCCAGTGGTTTTTAAAAATTGAGCATGCTAAACAACACATGGAAATTCAGATTTCTAGTTTCTCTTCAAAGAAAAAGGGAATAGAAAGAATGGGCAGGTAAAGCTGAATCCCTATTCCACCTGACAGGGGCTGGCCCAAGTTCAGCGGCTGCTCATTCCAGACCCAAGAGTGGTGATTTGTGCTCGCGTGTGAGGTTGTCCCCGAGACTCAGCAGCCGGCTGGGGTTTGCAGTCCAACGCCTCCACTCGCTAGCTGTGGGAACTTGGGCCAGCTTCTTTGGCTCAGTTTACTTACCAGTGAGATGAGACTAGTAATTGTGCTGATCTCATAGGTTCTTGTGAAAATTAATCAAAGCAACTGTGCTTTCACTCATGCCAGGCAAAAGCCAACATTATATAAGTGGTTATCATTATTGTAACCCAGCAGTGATAGTACTTCTCATCTTTTCTTCTAAATTATCTATATATGTTAATTTATCTACTTCTCCTAAGGATCCTATAAGATAGGGTCTGTTATTATCCATCTTTTGTGGCTGAGGAAACTGAGACAAGGAGAGATTAGGTAACTGCCTAAACTTGTCACATGATTGGTAAGTGCTCCAGGGTCTGTAATCTTAATTATCATACCATAGAATGATGTTCCTTCTGGTGGGGCAGGCACTCTCCAGTTTGCCATAGTACTTGCCGTTTGCATGCCAGTGTGTTCATATCCCTTTCTTCCATCTATCCCTCCCCTCCTCTCCTTTAGGTTATCTCATTGGCCCCTGCACACACTTAATTTTGGGACCTCTAGGGATGCCTGGGTGGCTCAGTTGGTTAGGCATCTGCCTTGGGCTCTGGTAATGACCCCAGGGTCCCAGGATCAAGTCCCACATCCGGCTTCTTGCTCAGTAGGGATCCCGCTTCTCCTTCTGCCTGCTGCTTCCCCTGCTTGTGCGCTCTCTCTCTCTCTCTCTGACCAATAAATACATAAAATCTTTGTTTTTTTTATTTTATTTTTTCACTGTTCCAGGATTCATTGTTTATGCACCATACCCAGTGCTCCACGCAATACCTGCAAAAAAAAAAAATCTTTAAAATAAATAAACAAAAATCTGGGGACTCCTAATCTAGCAGAGTACCTATACTACATAGCTGACTGACACTTCCCCACATAGAACACCTCTGCCAACAAGGTCTTTACGAAGGTCTTTACGAAGAGCTGAGCAAAGAAGAAATTATGTCTATTTCTACTCTAAGGGTCTACTTGGTGCAGGTGCTCTGTGACGGTGAAGCGTGCTCCCAAATAAGTGACAGAAATCACCTGGAACTTGCTAGAAATGCAAATACTTGGATCCCACTCCCGACCTATTGAATCCAAATCTTAGGTGTAGAGAGCCCAGCAAACTGTGGTTTGCTAAGCCTCCTAGTGATGCTGATACAAACCAAAATTTGAGAATCATAGCACTAGAAGGTCATGTTCTATTCTGCAAGATAAAGAAGCTAAGAAGCAATCCGGTGCAATAGCCATATCTGCTCCTACAGAATTGGCCCAGAGAAGGATGTGGAAAAATTTCAAAAACACTCCAGTAGAAGCACTAGTTGGGAACAACACAGCCTTCCAATGAAGCTATCAGGATGAAATAGTAGCAAATTGTATGCTTAGGTAATTAATTAAATTACACTTTTATTTGTTGTCATATAAATGACATGCTTTCTACAGGATGAACCAATTAACATTTGGAGAACATCTGTTCAAAACAGTGATCTTAATTTTAAAATAGTTGTTATTTTCTGGCAATAGTTAGATAAAAGGTCCAAGCACCCGCAGAGGCCAGTATAAAGGAGAACGCATATCCACATATTCCTTGTGGCAGTAAGTCTGAGTCAAGGCCATCCAAAAGTTGCTTTACAGAATCACAATCTGTCAGGACTCTGGTTGTAACTGACAGACACCCAACTCAAACTAGCTTAAGCAAAATAGGGGAAATGTTATAAAAGTGCTTCTGACCACATTGAGTTCCAGTTCCGAAAGAATGAGTAAGTTTTGGTATAAAATATGCAATGAACCAGAAATAATTTTATATGCCTCAATGAGACCTAGTCAGAAGAATATTTATAATTATTAAATCTGATTTCCTACTTTTTGAGCCAGTCCTAATTAGACCCCTGCTCGCTTGACTGGATCCGAGGAGGAAATAAGCTAGTGAGACATAAAGCCCACTTGTGATGGTATGGCCTCAGAGGAGAAAGTCCAGAAAAGACCCAGCCCTGCTGGAGGACACTGGAAATGAGGGGGTTGGGGCACGATACAAGTCTGAGGCCTGGACATAGACCAGGCTCTTGGCTGGTTAGTGTAATATACATCCTATTTGGGTTATACCCTGACTCAACCCCACTTCCCTAATTCTCCTAGGATGGACATTTGGGTACCCTCAGCTCATCCACTGTCTAAGAGGAATCCTTAGAACCTCATCTGCTGTCAGTCCACTTCATCTGGAGGGAAAGATCGCCCAAACCTTAAAAGCATTCTGGCCCGGCACTGTGGGAGAAGAAGTGAGGGTGACAAGGAGTGTGCCACTTCCTTCTCTTAGATCAGTACCACCCAATAAATAAGTGAGTAAATCATCTCCCTTTTCAGCACATGTGGCCTAAAGAATGTTTAATTCACTTGAAACTTGTTAGTAGGCTAAGGGATATTCAGTTAAGCCCGTCCAGTTGCTCTTCTGAAACCCTATATTAAGGAGTTTGGAATTTATCCTCAGGGCAGTGGGGAACCCTGAATGATTTTAAGACAATTGACATAATCAGAGATGAGTTCGAAAAGAATCAACTCTGGTTGCTGTGTGGAGACTAGAATTATAGTGTTCAAGGCAACAGTTGATAGTCATGTTGAAAACAGTCACATCACTTTTAACAGATTCTGTTACCAATCTGATAAACCCAGAATTAACATTTGTTAGAGAGTAAACCTGCATGAAACTTATTTAGAAGTCAGAAAAGCTAATGATCTATGGTAGAGGATTGTTCATTTTTAAAAAGTATGATAGATTATGCTTTTGTTTCACAGAGTCAGATTCAAACCCGTGGAGTTAATTACACTGGTTGGCAAGAATCAGAGTTCATCAGTTACTACGTACTTTGAGTAGAGTTAGTGGAAAAATATGTCCTGATTATTTAGTATTTTAAGCTAGTAACCTATATAAAGAAATGTTAGTGGGTCAAAGCAAGGCTCCAAGAACTGTGGAGCTAAGAAAAACAGGCCTCTTGGGCAAAGACTTGTTTCTACATTTCTGCGACTTCTTTCAACCAGAATCATTTCTCAGACCATGACTCTAAACACAGTCTCACTACTGGTTACAAAATCAGGCCTGTGACCTCTCACAAGTGTTTGTCACACCCAGGTATTCTGGAGACAATGAGTTGTTAATAAGGATTATATTTGACCAGTTCTCAGGTCCCAGAGGAGGAGTGCTTGCTCCCTTGTTCTCTACAAATCAGCTCATCCAGGTAGATTTTTGGTTTGTTTTTCTTTCAGCTTCCTAATGTTCCTGTCAAATCAGGACCTGGGAGATTAATATACATTCGCTTAAGAATGAAGCAGGCAAGACTAGACCCAGTTTATCAACAGATCTTCTGTAAGAGGTAAAAGATGACTCTCTCCTGAGGAGAGAGAGTGAAAATCAAATGACTAAGCAGCAGGTACAGAGAGCAGACTGGGGGATAGGGGGCAGGGATGGGTTGGGTGGGTGATGGGTTTGGAAGAGGGCACTTGTGATGAGTACTGGGTGTTGTATGTAGGTGATGAATCACTGGATTCTACTCCTGAAACTAGTATTACACTATATGTTGACTAGCTGGAATTTAAATATGAACTTGAGCCCCCCCCCCCCACAAAAAAACCCCAAAAAACCACTGAGCAGTGGGGAAGACCATGGTATACACTACCGATACTGAAAAATGTTACAAAGATGGCATACACATAGCAAACTTTTCAGGTCTTAAGAAGGAGACTGCTTTGCCAGTGACATCCAAGCCAGCTGCTGCGGCGGCGGTGGTGGGCAAAGCAACCTCACTACATTCTTTGTATGCCAGCCCCTCTCGGGTTGAGGTCTTGGCCCCAGTGAAGTCAGTTCTGAGCTTTTCAAAGGTTTCTAAATCAAGTCCTTTGGAAACTTGCAGTAAAGTTTTGCTCTTCTCCCTTTTGCCTCAAAGTGATGGTAGCTTCAGGCATTTCCAGACCTTCCTGTTCAGCGGAGCCCTCCAGAGGAGACTCGTACAATTCTTCCTTTTGTTTCCCTCTATCTGTAAAAAGTTCTTGCTTCCTCCAGGACATCTGTGTCTCCTCCCTACTCGAGGAGGAAACTCTTGCCCTCCACCCACACTCAGGGCTGCAAGGGGTAGGTTCACAGCAGGACAACTGGTTTAGTCATGCAATTTGAAATTACTAGGTACTCAAATTAAACTTAGACCAGTGAAATACAAAATGTGCTCTTGTGTTTGGCATTATATAAACTTCTATTATCATAGAATTTAGATTCTTGTAGGATGCCATAAGCCACAAAGAAGGGGAGAACTAAAATCCAAGACCAACTTGCCCTGTCTGAGGTAATCCTGTGACCCTAGTAAAGCTTACCAGTCCAGCAAGGAGTGTCCAGGAGGGTTCTGCAGGGATGAGGCTCACATATGGTCTCACCTAGTAACATGCATGCAGATGCTGTTCACACTAACGCTGAACTGGATATATATTTATTTCAAAACCGAGAGCCCTCAAATAGACTATCCACATGGCAAGCCTGTGATTTCCGATCCTGGAGTATGAAATGGCTCCTTTTCAAATATTTATGAGGACATAAATTTTCAGTTTGCTTTCCCAAGTGAATCATAACAATTTTTGATGGGAGGATTCATCCAAGGAAAGGAAAATATCCCCAGTCACTATTAATTAAAAGGAAATGTACTAAGACGTATATCACTTTGGCTAGAAAGAGCATTCCAAGTCTGAAATATAACAGAATCTGCCAAATCTCATTGGAAGGGGGGACTAATTTGGGCCAGAAAGCCCCTATCAGAGAAGTATCTAGCAGTCCTGACCTTTGTCAGACTTCAGAGAAAATGGTGTAGAAGACCAAGAGTTAAAATGATAATGAATGCTCTGGGAGAGGTTTTCTGAGACCAGCTCCATCAGGAAGACAGTGAGACACATCCCAACAAGAGAATTCAAGAATGTGGAGGTTTGACACACCCATGAGACTTAGCAAATGGGCACAGTAAGTAAGCACTAAGAGACGGACACAATATTTTGGTCAGTCCTTATCAAGGATCTGTTGGATGATATGTGCTATGTTGTGTTGACAAACATAGGTTAGACTAAGGACCGAGGCAAACACATGCTAACTCAGACCCTCTCCAGAAGTTGGAAGCAACTTAAGTATTCATTGAAGGATGAGTGGATAAACAAATTGTGGTCTATACATACAATGGAATGATATTCAGCCTTAAAAAGGAAGGAGATTCTGATACACACTACAACATAGATGAAACATGAGGACAGTGGGAAAAAAAAGTCAAAAAATGGCAAATACTATATTATTCCACTTATATGAGGTATCTGGAGCAGTCAAATTTATAGAAACCAAAAGTAAAATGGTGGTTGCCAGGGGTTAGGAGGAGAGGGTAATAGAATATTACGGACTGAATGTTTGTTTCCCATCAAAATTTATCTGTTGAAATCCTAATCTGCAATGTGATAGTATTAAGAAATGGGGGCTTTGGAAGGTGATTAGATCATGAGGGTGGAGCCCCCATCAATGGGACTGGTGTCCTTAAAGAAGAGACCTCAGAGAGCTCTCTCCCCTCCTGCTATGTGAAGATACAGTGACAAGACAGCCATTTATAAACCAGAAAGCAGGCTCTCATCAAGCACTCAGTCTGCTGGCTTGGACTTCCCAGACTTTAGGACTGTGACAAATCAGTTTTTTGTTTAATCCAATCTACCCAGTCTATGGTATTTTTGTATAGCAGCCTGAATGAACTAAGACGGGGGAGCTGTTGTCTGATGGACACAGAGTTTCAGTTTTGGAAGATGAAAAGAGTTAGGGAGATTGGTTGCATAGCAGTGTGAATATACAGAACACTACCAAAATATATAGTTGAAAATGGTTAAAATGGGTAAGTTTATGTTATGCATATTTTACCACAATTAAAACATTTTAAGATATGTATCGAAGTTCATATTTTATGTAGGTACAGTTTATTGTATATCAGACATACCTCAATTAAACTGTCTTTAAAAAAACAAAGAAAAATAATAACTCCAGATGAGGTCAGCAGGGAGGAGTACATTTTGCTTGCATGGTCGGGGAAGACTGTGATTCCCAGATGGGTGCAAGTGGAATAAGGAAGTTAACTCTGTGAAGTATTTAATACCAATACTCTAATAAATATATGGTAATATTAATAGATATCATAAGGGATATCCTGTATGTTAGACATACTGTTTCTTACCTCCACTGTGGAATAGTCATCCAATTTTCCCTTGGTATTTGGGATCAATCATCCCAACCAACATTGTTGAGAAGCCCAAAGTGGTAAGGTGGCAGTTTTAATTTTCAGTTCAATGGAATCATTATTGTGTCTACTGGTAGAAGCATTCTTCCCTCTGAAACTAAGAGCTCTAGGCCCACAGAGCAGAAAGCTGCAGGAACACAAAACAAAAATTTTGCTATTATTAGGAATAAGAGTGAGTGGTACCACTCCCATTTCCACCCCTTGATTCCTAGACCCAAGCATCGTGGCTATCCGAGAAACAGCCCCAAATATTGGCTGCTGATTCATAGTTTATATAGCCCACTGGAGAACCTTGTCCCAGCCCTGCAAGGTATTGCCACCATACTGGCACCATAACTGCCAGAATGATAGAAAATATAAGCATACCAGTTATCCAACAAGGGGTTAATATCCAAAATATATAAGGAACACTTACAAATCAATAGCAAAAATTCAAATAACCCAATTAAAAAATAGGCAAAGGACCTGAGCAGACATTTTTCCAAAGAAGACATAAAAAAGGCCAACACTTGCATGAAAAGATGCTCAACATCATTAATCATCAGGGAAATGCAAATCAAAACCCCAGTGAAATATCAGCTCATATTTGTTAGGATCGCTATTATTTAAAAAAAAGAGAGAGAGATTATTGTACAAGAGTAATGTGTATAAATCAACCAAGCTCAGTGCCCTGAATATTTATTATTATTTATTATTATTATTATTTATTATTTATTATTATTAATATTTATTATTATTTATTATTATTTATTATTATATTATTATTTATTATTATTAATATTATAAATAATATAGTATTTCTATAAATAAATTAAATACACATTTTCATAAAGACTACAGTTCACAGAGATAAAAGTGTCAAGAGATAACAAATCCTGGCAAGGATGTAGAGAAACGGGAAACCTTGTACATTATTGGTGGGAATGTAACTTCAAACAGCCATTATGGAAAATAATATGAAGATTCCTCAAAAAATTAAAAATAGACTGTCATATGATCCAGCAATCCCACTTCTGGGTATACATCAAATGGAAATAAAACTAGTATCTCAAAGAAATAGCTGCTCTCCTGTGTTCATCACATGACATTATGCTGATTGGACCTAATGAGTGAGAAGTTGTAACTTGTAGATTTATTGGTAGGACATCTGTGTATCAGAGTGTGGCAAATAAATCTGACTAAAATTTAGGGGCCTTCTACCTCAGTGCAATTTCTAGGGGTTTCAGTGATATGGCACATGTTGAAATTAACCCTTCTAATGTAAAGGTTAAGTTGTTACAGCTGGTCTCTCCTACAACCAAGAAAGAGGTACAATACCTAGTGGGCTTCTTCTGAGGGCAACATCTTATTCATTTGAGTGTGTTACTTCAGGCCATTATCATGTGACCTGAAAAGTTAGAGTGTAATTCCAAGGTCCTTCTTGTTCCAGGAGTTTGCACAAGTTTCAGGGACTATCGGCCCTCTTGGTGCGCCATTTCTATTTCTGTCCATTTCCCTTCTGCTCTCCCTATAGACTGCCGTTCTCCATTGCTTCTGCTTCCTTCCTAATAACTGAATGTACTCTTGCTGCTATTTTATGATTTCTCTCTCTGAGCTTAAGACCTTCTGGCTCATTGCCAGATCTCTTTTTAGTTCCCTATTAAAATAGGGATGAATTCTTTAAATATAATTTGATTGGGGGTGGGGGGAAGCAGACCCAGAAGATTACATTATTTGTGTGAGATTATTTTCAGAAAGCTCAAAGTCAAATAAAATAAATAATATATTGTTTAAACATATATTCATATTAATGACAAAACTATTTTCTAAAAAATATTCAGACTAGTTTTTATCTAAGTGGGGAGAAGAAGGAGGCAGGAGGATGAAATGGGAAGAGTGAATAGGAAGTAATAAGTTATTGGAAAGTTCTGAATTTTATACTGGTTTGTGGATTTCCAGGTGCTCATCATATTATTACACATTATTGTATGTATTGTATATTTATAGCTTATATAATCATTTCTTATATGTTTGTAGTTTACATATTCATGATAAATATTCTTGAATGTGGCAAGTATTACATTAAACATAACAGAGGGGATGCATTTGAAAAATGAAGAAAGAAACAAAAGGCTGAGAAGGGCTAGATGGAGCAAGTATGTAGCCAACTTAAAGGAGCTCAATTTCCAGGTCAGATGAATTCTGTCCCAGAATGTTAAAAGAATTTGCAGATGTGGTTGTTAAAAGTCTTTAGGAAATCATGAATGGGAGACATGATAGTAAAACAAAGATAGTTAAATAAATATCCGGATTTTTTAGAAGCAGGGAAATGTAGATTTTTTTAAATAATGGCAATCAACTTAGTATTGATTCCTGTCACAAATTTCTTTTTTTTTTTTCCTGTCACAAATTTCTAATAGATAGTATGTTGACATTTAGAAAAGAATCATGTGCCCACCAAGAACTTCATGGGTTATTGGCAAATGTAATTTCCTTTTGTTATTGGGTGATCGGACTTGTATTGACTGTGATTAGGCAGGCATAAACATAGTGTAACAATGTCTTTGTAAGACTTTTGATAAAATAACTCCTCTGTTCTTCCTAACAGGATAGACAGCTATGTAATAAAATAGTAGGAATGTGTGAATTTGATGCTGATTGAGCAATCCAAAGGATATTGGCCAGTATCAGCCGGAATGGAGACACGAGTGAGCTCTGTCTCTGGCTACCTTGCCTTTCTTGTGCAGACTCGAAATGTGGGGGGGAGAGCTAACACACTGAGTGTCAGAACTAAGACTAAGAGAGACCTGGATAGGACATAGGTTGAAAATAAAGCCCTCAATTTAGTTTGAAAATGTACTTGGAATAACATGGTTGTGAGGAAGAGCTGAACTAACAGCCACTTGTCTGAAAAAGGGGTGGTGAGAGGCAGAGACCAGAGGAAGAAATATGTCCTCCTAGCTAGCTCCAAGGGAAACTGCCTGCAAAGGTTGCTAAAAGAGCTGTAAGATCCACACTCTATTTTGCAAATGGTTAGAACACATATGGAGTGTGAGCCCAAAGGCAGGCACATATTTTAAGAGGGACATTGACCAACTAAAGAGAATCCTGTGGAGGGCAGTTTGGCTTTGTACGAGTCACACCGAGAGGGTTGAAGGATTGTAGGATTTTTTTTGCTTAGAGAGGAAAAGCCTTGATTTGTGATGGCTACTTTTAAATATTTAACCTACTATGATGTGAGGAAAGGATTAGACATATTTAGGCTCCAGATGATCTAACTTGGTTTGGTAAAAGGAATCTTGAAGAAGATAGATTTTTCTTTCAGAAAATAAAAGAGAAAGAGAATTTTCTAACAAAACCATCCAGAGGCCGAATATCTATCTCTCACAGAAGTAGGTTCCCATACTAAAAGTGATCAACCAGTTCTGGGCATTTTAGAGAGAATTCCGTCACTGGGTGGAAGATTTGCTAGACGACCATCAAGATCTTTATCAGTGGTTAAGGTTCAGGGATTCTGTACCTATCCTTTAACAAAAACTCAACTTCCTAATACTGAAATGGTATTAGGAAAACACTATTTGGCTGTCAGTTGACTCCAGGAACCCATCTTAAAAGTATAGTTGCTTCTGGGTACAGGAAGCTTTAAGCAATTAGCATATAACCTTAACCTAATTTATCAAAGATTGGCAATAGATTAGACTCAAAAATCTGGAGGGAACGAGAAAGAAATAAAAAAATATATTAGTTTTATTAACAAAATATGATCATCGTAACTGTAAAGGAATTTTTATGGCAGGAAAAGAAATCACCCTTGCCCTGTTGTCTTAAAACTGATTTCACGTTGACATTTCCTGCATTTGTCCTTCTACATGCTGTTTTTTAAAAATTATTATTTTTTAACATGGGGTAGTCAGAAACATTTTGATGGGAGAAGGTTGGGGAAATAGATTTATAAAGTCAAGAGTTAGCAGCCTGGTTCAGAGCAGAAGAGCTCTAAAAGCCTAGATGTGAACAAAGGAGTAGGGAGGCTGAAGGAGGGAAGGAACTGGCTGGTCAAGGAACTGGCTGGAATGGTACAAAGTGCCTGCTTTTGGGTGGTGATTTGCTGCTTGCTAGGCCCTGCCTTGACCAGCTAGAATGGCTGGTCCTTCTTTAGGCAAAACCCATATGCCCCTGCCCACTCCCACTGCCTCTAATACCCCTGAACCCTCTGCTGCTCTGCCTCCTGGGCCTCTTCCTGCAGGGAAGCCCAGCCAAGTGAGGCTCCTTTTATTGCAATGCGACCAGACACACTCCCAGTTCCAGATGTTGCTGGCATCAGTTGAACAAACCTCATGAAAACCATAAAGCCAAGTACAAACCCCAGATTAACTGCTTTAGATGTTTTCTTTTTCTGAGAACTGGGACAGGGGTCTCAATCTTCTTCATGCCTCTCCCAAGTTAAAGCTATATGGAGACAAATAAAAATCACAATTTTCAACCTGTTGTTAATCATTACTGTGTAAGAATAGCATACAGCCCAGTAGAGCCTAGTGAACATTACCAAGGGTTGCAAACATGGTGCAGGGGGATCTGGTTTCTAGTTCCATACCATGGGGTGGTGGTCTAATTTGGCTAGAGGTCATGGAGAGTCTAGAAAGGTGACAGAAAGGCATTTTGAGACTTGTTTCCTTACCTTAAGATAATAAAACTCACCAGAAAAATACAGAAAACTATTCCGCAGCTGATGGAAGGGCCAAGCCCTGCCAGGGTAAGGTGGACCCATGGCCTATGTCAAGGGTATTAGAAGGAGGAAGGAATAGTGCCACGGTGATACAACATGAAGAACCTGCTTTCCCAGGCAGGGTCTGGTCTGAGTTCCCACAGCAGGGAAGCTGCCACCTGTAATGCCAGGCTTCTGGTAGGACCTGGATCCTTGAATATTACGTCTGTATTTCGGGCCTCATAAGTACATAGGGTATATCTGCCGACCCCCAAAGTCAAGGAAGACAGAAATATTCTTTTATTTTTTTTCAAACCTTTAGCTTCTCCTATGCCTATAGGTCAAAGTATGTTTCTCCTCTTGTCTAGAATTCCATCTCTATCCTAGATCCCTTTGCCTGGCTCCTACATGTCCTTTAAAACCTTGGTGTTACCCCTCTGGAAAGTCTTCTTGAACCCTCACTTCCAACTCCAAGTTCCCTATGGACAGCACCTGGTGCCCTATGACTGTGTTACACAATTTTGCCTTTTCCCCATTTAGCCCCCAGTCTTTTCTGAAGCCAGGGTGGTGTCTTATCCATTCTGTCCACACAGGAATGCTCGGCATGGTTCTCTGAATAAACAAATAAAGGAATGGCATCCTGGGATTCTGAGGAGCTCCAGCAGAGTAGCAGAGATGTCCTAAAGATGGATTTTCAGCAGAACGGAGGGATGAGGCTTCTCCCAGGGATCCCAAGACCATTAGTTCCCATCAAGGTCAAGGATGGGGAAGTGAGTGGGGCCCCAGGATTGGCTTGGTGATCATTTTGCTATTAGAACTGAATATGCAGAGTGTGTAGCAGTTCTGAGGCAACTTCCAGAGCAATGATGATGAAGGCCTGTTTTAAGTTATAATGTGGCCTCAACACAGCAATTGGGAGAGGTCCCCTGAGACATGTGAATACTACAATGTCTCAGAGATTCTTCCAGAGCAGGGCTGATAGGAGCCCTAGTTGAACTGTGTTTTGTTGCCAGATAAAGAGCAGTGTCACAGCAACCCTAAGGACAGGCATGATGGTGAGGGGCCTGGATGTGAAGAAGCAGTGGGTGAGACCTGGCACTATTTTGAGGGGATCAGGTTGACATACATGATGTAAAGCACATAATTCCTGCCAGAGTAAGCCTCATATATGTAAGACTACTAGTAGTCATAATCTCATTATTAATATTATCAAGCCAAAAATTAAAATGACCCCAACACTAAATAGCCAATTATCTGTGGGTGGAGGGGGTGACTTCATGGTTCAAGTAGTTCCATTCTGAGATGAAAGGAATAGAAAGCAAGTAGAAGACAAGAATCTACTAGGCTTGGTCGTCAAAGAACTGTGGGACTCTTGGAATTCGCCAGTCAGCATTCTCACTTGAGACAAAAGAGGCACAGACTTGTGTTAATGGAGAACTGTTCAGCTTCCATTATTAGTTCTTGTGTTTCTGTCCCTGTGGCACCAAGAGGTTGTCACAGAGAGGAGTGGGGAGGTAAGTGAAGGGCTTTGTAATGTGGAGTTGTTGTCCTGCTTGTCAGCAGAGAGAGGCCTCACCCCCACTCCCTCTCAAGAAGCAGGAGTACCCTGGTCACTATGGGGTAACTATGTTGCTCGGTGGGGGCAAGGGGATTGTGCCTCTTTTTGTTACCAATTTACTGTTGTATAGGACTCACCAATGCCTTTCAAAGGCTCAGCACCTTCTGAAGAAAACACTCACAAACCATTTCTACCGAGCAGAAACAATCAAGGGACTTACTCAAACAAGCCTTCAGACTCAGCAGAGGATATTCTAGACCAGAGGCTGACAATTTTTCCTGTGAATAGCCAGAGAGTGAATATGTTAGGCTTTTTGTAGACCATGACCTTAATTTCCTAACTACTCACCTCTGCCCTTGGAGCATGAAAGTAGCCATAGACACCATGTGAATATATGAGTGTGGCTGTATCTCAATAAAATTCACTTATGAAATGGTGGGCTGGATTTGACCTATGGGCCATGGTTTGCTCACCCCTAAAATCAACAAAAAGCTGTCATTACTGAAATGGTTCTTCCACATTACAGTAGCTTACTGTTGTGTTCTGGGTTCCTGTGGGGAATGAAACTTCTGGATGGGTGTGACCTATAGGGCAGATGGTCAAAAGCAGGTCCATAGCCCTGCCCTGGCTTCTGTTCTCAAGGCCACTCTGCTGAAGAGAGCAGAAGAAGGACTGGTCAGGGGCATGAGGGGCAAGGGGAGAGGAAAAGTTTGAACATACAGTGAGAAAGGGGACTCTGGGTGGGACAAAAAAGGTGATCAGGGAGAAGCTGGAGTGGGAACAGTAAAATAGGTAGAAGGATGGGAACCTCTATTTTAGCCAACCCCCTTTCCCTGGGGCTGGGGCTAGGAAAAACTTGCTTTGGGTCACAGATGACTTCTCCTGGACAAAGCCTTCAGCACCTCTGGCTGGACCCTCAGGTGGTCTGCAGTCTTAGTGGATAAAGACCTGGTCCATTCTTCCTGCCATCTCAGAACTTGGACACTTCCCACCTCCCAAAACTTACTAACCAGCTTTCAACTGAACTCAAATAGATGATGTGCTTAGATATGCCACAAGGCAGGTCCCTTTTTCCTGTGTCTGCTCCTGTTTTCCACTGTCTCAGAGCTAATCTTTTAAAGTATGGAGTCCCCAGGATTTCTGTGTTTTTCCTGTAAGGGGAGGAAATACTCAGTGATTTCTTCTTTCTTGTGCTTCTGCTTCTCAGAATACTAAGGATTCTGCAGTGTTTGCTGTTGACAGCTCTCAAATAATGAATGGTCAGATCATGGAATGACTTCAGAAATGACAGTCATTTACTGCTCTCTCAGTAACAGAGAGCAGGTCCTTCCAAGGAGGCTCGCATCATGTGGAGTCTACATTGTGCCCACATGTGAACATGGGGTGGAGGGAGGCAGGGGGCATGGGGCTCCACAGTTAGGAATTCTGAGCAAATAGTGCACTAGAAGGAAGCAGACTGGTGGCTGAGTGGCCTTCCAGGAGGAATCTCTTCCCTCTTGTAGTCAAGGTTTTTACACAAAGAGGAGAGTGACAGAGTGCTTAAGAAGGTGGGCTCTAGAGTCTGATGACCTGAACCCTGAATCCCTGCCCTGACACATTCTGGCTGTCAGTGACTTGAGGCAAATCATTTCACCACTCTGAGCTGGAGTTCCCTCATCTTTAAAATAAGCATGCTGTGTCTTACTTAGCTGACGTGAGGACGAATTGAAAGAAGCAGTCTGAAGGTATAGGCTACTGAGAGCTTCTTTTTCTTCTTCTCCTTTCTATTGTTACATGGACAGGAGTCAAATGATGTAGAGAAAGCCCCATAAAAACCTCAGATCTCCTGCTCTGAGCCTATTCTAGCTTCCGGAATTCTCCTCTGGAGATTCCTTCAGAAGAAATGCACATCTGTTTGGAGATAAAACAATGTTTTAAAAAATATATTATATTATGTTATATTATATTATACATTGTCAGTCATTTACATCTCAGGGAGAGTTAATATGCTTCTTTACAAGCATTTTTCTTTAACAGAACACTTTCACATACATTTTATGTTCAGAACTCATACAGTCCTGGAAAATAAGGCTAGGGAGGGATTGTTCTCTTCATTTCACAAAGGGAAAAAATGAGTCACAGAATCTAAGTCATTCTGTGGAAGCCTGGACAGAAACCAAGTGCTTTTTGCTAGAGCAGTATTTCTCAGAGTCTGTCCAAGGACACCCCTGCTCCAGAAGCACTGTAGGGCTGAAAAATCACCTTCCTAGGCCACATCCACATGGGTTATTCAGACTCACGAGAGGCAGGCCTGGGAATCTGTGTTCTTAGCATCTTCCTCATGTAATTCTGATACATGTTACAGCTTTGAAATCATTGCTCCTGAGTCTACACCAGTGGTTCTCAACCCCAGTGAAACATCTAGATTACCTGTGGGGGATTTGCTTACCAAGATATACTTAAGCCATTCCTACTCAAGTATGGGTCCTGTACTCCAGAACTCTGACTCAGTAGGTTTGGGGTGGATCTCTGGCATCCACAGTGATTCTTATTCTCAGCTACAGTTCAAAGTTTGCTGCAATTAAAATGACTTGCACAGACTTCACCCCAAGCCATTAGGTCAGAATGTCTGGAAATAGAACCATTTGTATTTCAAAACTCTTTCCCTGGTGTTCCTAATGTGCAGTCACAGCTGAGAACCAGTGGTCTAGACCAGGGGTCAGCAACTTTTTCTGTAAAGGTCCAGGTAATAAATTTTTGACTTTGTGGGACATACGGTCTCTGTCACAACTACAGACAGTCCTTGACTTTCCATGGTTCAACTTACATTTTTTAAATTTACAATGGTGAGAAAGTGATATGCATTCAGCAGAGACCATACTTCAAAATTTTAATTTTGATCTGTTTCCAGGCTAGTGACATATGGTACAATACTCTGTTGTGATGCTGGGCAGTCACAGCTCCCAGTCAGCCATGTGATCATGAGGGTAAATAACGGATACACTGACAACCATTCTGTCCCACATAGGCATTCTGCTTCTCATGTTCAGTATTCAATAAACTACATGACGTACTCAACATTTTATTATAAAACAGGCTGTGTGTTAGATGATTTTGCCCAACTATAGACTAGTGAAAGCATTCTGAGCACATTTAAGGTAGGCTAGCTACCTTAGGTTAACTCAGTAGGTTAAGCATATTAAACATATTTTTGACGTATGATATTTATAACTCACGATGGGTTTACGGGAACCTAACCTGATCATAAGTCAAGGAAGAACTATACTCAGTACTGCCATTGCAGCACAAAAGTAGCCACAGACAATATGTAAATGAATAAGTGTGCTTGTGTTTCAATACATTTTTATTTACAAGATTAGGTGGTGGGCTGGATTTGGCCCATGGGGCACAGTTTGCTGGTTCCAATCAATGCCTCTCAAGCTATCTGTGGTACAGGATAATTTTTTAAAAAATTTCCAGTCTGTGGTAGATTGATTTTTTCTAAATAAAATACAATAAAAGTGAATTACTATAAAAATGAATTTAAAAAGATAAAATATAAGCCCACTGACTAGGCAATTAGATATCAGAGCAATGTCAAATTACTGTCAAAGCTTCTAAATAGTTACGCTCAGTTTCTTTACCTATCTTGCATGGAATGGCAAAACACATCTCAGATTAGATCCATCCAAAGATTACACTCTGAGTCACACTGCTAAAATCACCATAATCTTCCTGTTTAAGAGGCAAAAGTAAACAGAATTAGATGGAATTGATGGAAACGTCGTAGAGGAAGAACCTCTGAATCCAACTTTGAAAAAGATGATGGACCTCTATTAGTGAAGACGGAAGGAGAAGGCATCTTAACATAATACTGTCACGTCGTAAACACTCCATAAAGTAAGTGAGCTGGATTTGACTCAGGCAGAGAAAAGCAAGCTTTATTTGTTGAAAAGTTAGAGAGAAGTGTGTTTGCTACTGTAAGTAGAGCAGTGCTGATGGACTCCCAAGTAAAAGCACTTTGAGGGGCTTTGAAATCAGACAGGAAATGAAACCTGGCATTGTCCCTTATAGTCAAGTTGGGGCAATCGTTGACTACTGGGAGCCTTGGTGACTTTATCTATGAACGAAGAGTATTGCCAACTTCCCAGGATTTTTGAGGAAATTCATATCACATATAAGGCTCCTACCTCAGTAGCTGGCACTCTGTAAAGGACAGTGACTGTTCCTGAAAGCAGACAGGGCCATGGGGAGATAGCCAACTCTGCAGCCAGGCAGATCTCGGAGTGCGAATTCCAGCTCCACCACTTGTGTAGCATTGGGCCATTTAACCTCAGGGAATCTCAGTTAGCTGTAAAATAGAGACGTCAATCCCTACCTACCCTTCAGGTTAACTAAGAATTAGAGATGATCAAGATATATAAAATGAGGGTGCAAAAGTAGTGCTCAGAAGGTGATAGGTCCTGTTTTTTCCTCGTATAATTTCTTCATTGAGCTACATTCACATGAACACACAATTCACCCTTTTGAGTGTGCAATTCAGTAATTTTTAGTATATTCACAATGCTGTGCAACCATCATCACCATTTAATTTCAGAACAGCTCTGGTCTCTTAACCCATGCTACTCAATAACCCTGAGGCCAGCTCTGCCCTCCCACCAGCTCCTGAAGCTCCTGAAGGCTTGGTGAAGCCTGACAAGGGAGCAGTTGCACCAACAACACTCGGAAAGATTTCTTAATAGTCTCTTTCCAAAGTCTCAAGCACCACAGCTGCCACTCCAATCTGTTCTCTCCCCTCCTCACCCTCTCTCTTCTCTGAGCCTCGGAGTCCTGCCCTGCTGGCTCTCTGTCCTTTCTCCCATTTCCTCAGCTTCTTCACTTCACTACCACCAATCATTACTTCACCATGTCAGGGACAGCTAGCTGATTTTCTGAGATCTGCATCCCCTCTCAGGATGAGGGGTCTCGAAGAGGGCTCTCCAACTGGAGTTCTATTTCCCAACTCCCTGACATCTGGGAAGAGCTATGTGGACTATATGGACTGGTCCTCATCCCTGGGAGGTGGGCAGAAATTATGTGTGTCACTTCCAGGCCAAAGTGATTAAGAACTGAATATTTCTCCTCCACCTTCTCTTTCCTTATCTGGCAGCTGGAGGCAAGAAGGACTCAAGACCCTATATGGCTAAGCCTCAAGGAAGGAACATGGTTCATGAACCATCACATGGGAGGCTACCTATGGAATCCCTGATGGAACTGATGGGAGCAAGAGATAAAACAATCCTAGTTATGCTATGGAGAATTGGAAGGTTTGCTTATTACAGATGCTAGTTTTGCTTGATTAGTATAGCTGGTCAACTCAAAGAAAATAAAACCTTTTTTAACCTCAGAAGCCCCCAGAGGAAAAATGGTTATACATACTATCCTTTGTATAGATTTTTGTCATATTACTATGACTATTACATACCCAATTCCACCCAAGACTGGGACTTGCAAGGGTGATATTAAGATGTCTCTTTTGACAAAGAAAGATACTGAGTTGCTCCCCCAGGCTGGGGGAGAGCTTCTGGGGCAGCTGGTGAGCTGGTGACCCCAACCCCATCTCCCACCCTCTGCTCTAGGATTAGATGCTCTAGTTCACTCAAGTGGTCAGCAGTCACAGGGTTTTCATAAATCTTCTTAAATGCATTTGTTCATTTATGCATATACTTGTTCATCAAAAAGACATTCCTTGAGACCATACCTTGTAACCATCACCATTGTAGGTACCATGGGGCATGAGGAAATAAAGAGGTCATTATCCCTGTCCTTAAAAAGAATACAGAGGTGGAGATAAGAGCAACAGCTTGTGACTAAGTCTGTGTCAAAGCAGTGGTAGCCACCCTCTGACAGTGTGCCAGGGAGGCCTGGGGTTTTGGTGGGACCTAGAGAGCTGGAGGCCCCTGGATGCTCTGGGGCCTGTGGTCAAAAAAGACATGGTCTTTGGCAGGGGCTGCGCCATCTCCCAGCTAGGGTGGAGCCTATTGGCATCGCGTTAAAGCACAACAAGAAGGGGACGCCAGAGTTCAGTTGGCTGCTCCAAAGCACTAGGGAGTGGGCTCTGGCTAACTCCAGAGATGACACCTCTCCCCCTGATGCTGGCTGGAACAGTCCCAGAGAACAGCAGAAAACCTTCCTTGGAGACAGGCACGCAAGCTGAATTTGGTTGTCAAGTTTGGCTCTCTCCCTTTTCTGTTTCTCTGGTCTCTAAGTCAGCAGTCCAAGTGAAGCATCCATTACCTGCCCAGACTTGGTCTGCCAGAGAAACCTCCATGGTGTCACCCAGGGGGAGGTTGGTGCAGCTTTTTATAGTGTTAGAGAATGAACCTGCTGTGAGTGTGTGTGTGTGTGTGTGTGTGTGTGTGTGTGTGAGAGAGAGAGAGAGAGAGTGTTAGGGGCCATGTGGAGATCCACTGCCAATGAATAGGAGTCCTTTGGCATAGGTGCTAGGTTTTCAGACCATTACTATCTCTTTCTTCTCTCCCCTGGAAAGAAAATCAAGAGGACAATATTTCTTATAGCCCAGTGGGTAGGCAAAATCAGTTTGAAATCCACCTGAGATTGATTCCTGGGGCAGCTCTAGGACCAAGATGACCAAGGATTAGGGTCAAAGCTCACAACCACACAGGGTGAACACTTAGTGTTAGGTGAAAGACAGAATGGAATGATGAGCATGGTTCAAGTGTCTCCCTTAGTCTGTTCCTATGACCAGAGGTTTCAGAGCACGACACCTAACTATTTGTGCTACAGGATCTCCCCACAGGGAGCCAGCCTAAGGGTCACTGAGCAGATGTCTGTCATCAAGGCAGCTCAAACTCCTTCCCATCCTGCCTAGTTTTAGACAGAGAGCACAGTCCCAGAATTATATTATGTGTCCTGTGACAAAATATTCCTTCTCCAGTGACCAGTCCCTTCTGTGTGAGATGTTACCTTGAATGATGTTTCATTGGATGATGCTGCTGAGAGAGACTTGCCAGGGTTTCCATACCGAGTCACCATGACCCAGAGGTTGGCCCTCAGGTTTACTGGCTTGAGAACTGAATTCTGTCATTTCCTCACAGGTAAGCAAGCTATGGAGACCTGAGCGCCCAACTGAGGGCCTGAATGACAAATTAGATCCAGGCTTATCAATGAGGGATCAGGTAGGATCAGGTAGGATCTGAGAAAAGCCAGCCTTCTCTCAAGAGAGCTCCCGAGGTTACCACCACTCCGGATGCTAAAACAACGAAGGCATTCTTAACGTGCACACAAGGAGAGTGAAGCTTCGAGGGATATCCTTTGCTCCTAAGGGATATTTAATCATTCTAGGGTACCTGGATGAACTATCCTACTGCACTCTGGAGATGTTTCTGGATGGACAGTGCTGGTTTTCAGCATCAGAAGGATCCCGCTCTGGCATGGAGCTTGAGCACCAACCAGTCTCATGTAAATTCACAGAGACCACTTCCATCTGTGATGCCTGCCTTGCCCCATTCATAATACAGTACAACTGAACAAATAAACCGATAAGCTAGTGAGTTGCAACTTTTTGTACAACATGCACCCATGCAAAACAATGTTTGTATGGCATACTGGGTAAAATAATAGAGGGACTTGTCATCCTAAGTCTTGTTCTGCCACCATAAGCTTACAAGAAAGTAAAAGCCGCCACATATTTGCAAGTCATCATTGCCTAACACACGTGTTGGAAAGCTCTGGCACAGACCAGGATCATCTTCACTAGACTTGGGAATATTCAGTAGAGATGGTAAGTTCTCTAGTCTCATCAGCCACACACCTTCTTTTAGGATCTGATTCTTTTAACATTGAGTCTTGGGGTGTTTTGGTTTTTTTTCAGCAGGTGTATTCTTCTGATCCTGTTGTCCACTCCCCAGATCTTGAATACCTTCTGTTCTCTCCAGATCTCCTCTTTAGGGCTGGTGCACCCAGCTTCCAACTCCTGATAGCTCACAGCTTACTAGTCAGTGCCCTTGGCAGAAGCTCTCCGAGAGAGAGACCGAGGCCCCTCCCAGGGGCGTCTCACAGCCAGGACTGGCTAATGCAGTGCTCTAAAGTTTGGGCCCCCTTGCTCCCATTGGAAGCAGTTCTGAAAGCACACCTTAGCTCCAGAATTAGAGGTTGTCTAAGGATTGTCTGAGGCCTCAGTTACAACCATAGTAAGGATCAGTTTCTTCTTCTGACCCATCCTTTTGGTGTGTCTCTGGAAGTACACCCAAAAAACATCTGCATGCAATTCTCTGCACCAGATCTGTCTGCAGGAAACCCTACCTAGGCCATTCTCTAAGATTGCTTTAGCATTTTACGTACTTATTGTCATATACCTTTTAACTACATAAAATGGCCAGATTTATATAAAACAAATATGTAAAACAGAGTAAACATTAAAAGTTACTCAATAATATGAGGACTGGTGAGCAACGAGAACTAAGAAAAGACAATTCAAAAGGAAAATCTGAGTTTCCCTATGGGAAAGGAGGGATAATCCGGAGAAACCAAAAGGCTATCTGCTAGGACAAGTTCCTCTCTCTCTCTGGGCCGCATTTCCTTCATCCATCTTGGGATCACCACCCGATTACTCTGCTCAGGCTTTCTAGCTTCTTTGTGTCTGTCTCTCTAAGGCAGTGGTTCTCAAACTTGAGCATGCCTCAAAACCCCTTGAAAGACTTGTGAGAACACAGGCTGCTGGGCCCCAACTCCCCAAGTTTCTCATTTAGTAGGTAAGGGGTGGGGTCTGAGAATCTGCATTTCTCCTAAGTTCTAGGAGATGCAGATGCTCATGCTGTTGGTCTGGGGTCTATACTTCGAGAACTACAGCTCTAATGGCATCTGAGGCTGTCTCATCTCTCAGAAGAGGGACTGTTTATGAATTATAATGTAGTGGCATTATTACTCAGGTGACTTTATTTTTTTAATTTTTTTAAGAGATTATTTATTTATCTACTTGACACAGAGAGAGAGAGATCACAAGTAGGCAGAGCAGCGGGCAGAGAGAGAGCGGGAGGCTGGCTCCCCGCTGAGCAGAGAGCCCGACGCAGGGCTCGATCCCAGGATCCTGAGACAATGACCTGAGCTAAAGGCAGAGGCTTAACCCACTGAGCTACCCAGGCGCCCCTACTCAGGTGACTTTAAAGAGTTAATTCAGTTTCTTTATTTCTTAGTGAGAAACTCTGGGGAAGAGCATTCCCAGCCTCGTTGTGGCCTAACTATCTAAAGCTAAATCTTATGTGAAAAAGAAGTCACTCTTTCCAGAGAAGACCACAAAGATCATAAACCAAATAAATTTGGATTTCTGGTAAGCTTCTCAAAGCAGGAGAGGGGAAGGAGGAAAGAAACTGTCTTTTGGAGAGGGTCTTTCTTGAAGACTCTTGCCACCTGAATGGGGTTTGGGATGCTAATGGGGTTAGATACACAAAATCTCAGACACCAGCATCCTGGGATTCTGGGGAAAGTGCTATAACCTTCTGAGGCGTGCTCAGTGCCAGCAAGAATCATCGGCATAGGGCTGCACTGCTGGAAGCACTCTCCCTTCTCTGGCCTGGGGCCTCGCCACCCAGTCTGTTTTTACTGGACATCTTGGAGGTCTGAGAGCCCAGGCGTCAGGGCACTTCCTACTTAAGAGTGTCGTGTCTGGGATGCTGAACCCAGGCCTGCCAGTTCCCATGCACGCCTCCAGGCCGTGACATAGCTTTGCTGGCTGGAGGAAGGCAGGCTTTGCCTCTTCTCACCAAATATTTCGTTGGACAATGCCCTGGAACTGTCCTCTGGAAGCACTCGGGCACTGCATAGATCAGGAACATCTTCAAATAAATCTTTCCTTTTTTCCCCAAGGCAGTTTACCCAGCTTTTAAAGCAGCAGAGGACCTCAGGAGTTCAAGGGACCTTGAGAAACCATCCAGTCTGGCTCTTTCTCTCTGTCTCTCTTTTTTTTTTTTTTTTTTTTAAGTTTTATTTATTTATTTATTTTCAGCGTAACAGTATTCATTGTTTTTGCACCAGACCCAGTGCTCCATGCAATACGTGCCCTCCCTAATACCCACCACCTGGTTCCCCCAACCTCCCAACCCCCACCCCTTCAAAACCCTCAGGTTGTTTTCCACTTATTTGTGGAGCATAACAAATAACATGGGGAGATGGAGAGGAGAAGGGAGTGGAGGGAAATGGGAAGGGGAGGTGAACCATGAGAGACTATGGCTCTTTCTCTTTAATAACCATAAAATTCGAGGCATTATAAGGAAGGTAACATTTGACAGTTTGCAAAGTTGCATGGATTACATTTCCCCTAACACACCGCGGGGAATCTGTGGAGGGCCTGCTGACTCTTCCTGTAAAGCCTGACCCACGCTCGCTCTGTCTGCTCTCCCCATCTTTCCTGCTGCCGCCCAAGCCACCCTGGGTCAGTAGCAGCCTCCAAACAGGTCTGACCTGTACTCTTGCTCCCCGGTCACTCTTCTTCCACAACCAGAATGAGTTCTGAAAAATACACATCAGTGGTGATCGCATGACATTGTGAATATACTAAATGCCACTAAAATGTTCACTTTAGAATGGTGGATTTTATGGATGTTGTGTGAGTTTCGCTTCAGTTAAGATGTGTGTGTGTGTGTGTGTGTGTGTGTGTGTGTGTGTAAGTCACAGTATGTCATGTGCCGGCACAAAACTTTTCAATGGTTTCCCACTGCACTTAGTCAAGACCTAAATTGTCTATCATGAGAGTACTAGGCTTACCTGATGTGACCTTGCAAACTTACCTACCTCCTCTCCTACTACTCTTTATTCACTGCCCTGTTCCCAGGCACATAGACTTGCCTTCTGCGCAAGCACATTGACCTCATTCCTAAGAACCTCTGCACTCCCCTGTCTATAATAATGTTCCACCCAGATCCACCCAGGCCAAAGGAGCCCCACCCAGTTGCTTTCAGCACCCTGTTTTGCATTTTATTCTTATTCTTGATATTGTCTTGTTTGCCTTATTGTCTGACTCTTGCCCCTCAAGAACGTTTGTTCTCTGTCTCTTTCAAAAATGTATCCCACAGAACAATGCCTGACCCATAGTAGTTGTGTTAGTCAAGGTTCTCCAGAGAAATGGGCCAATGGGAGAGAGAACGACAGGGACCTATTATGAGATTGGCTCACATGATTATGGAGGTGGGGCCTCCAAATCTGCAGTGTGGCCCAGCAGGCTGGTGACCCAGGAGAACCAATGAGGGGATAAGGTCTGAAGGCAGTCTGCAGGACGATTCCCTCTTGCTGGGGGAGGCCAAACTTCTTGTTCTATGTAGGCCTTCAAGTGACTGAATGAGAGCCACCCACATTATGGAGGGTAATCTGCTTATTCAAAATTCACCAATTTAAATATACTCTCGTCTAAGACACCCTCCAAGCTGACCTATAACATTAACCATCACAGTAGCAATACACAGTATTGTGTAGGTTTGAACTGAATTTCTAGTTTGATCCTTGGAAATCCTGTGACAGAAGGATGACTAAGCCCACTTCACAGGTATCCCCAGAGCAAGGAAGTTAATGGATTCATTTAAGAACATGAGCTGGAAAGTGGCAAAGGCCAAGGTAAGCCCCTCTTCCACCCTCAAGTCCAGAGCCCACTTTAACACCCTGCACTGCACTTGTACGCAGGTGGTCTCCTGCCTGATGCCCAACAGGACCATGTCTGGAGAGCACAGTATTAACTCTTCTCAGTTAGCTCATCCTTATGTTTACAAACGTCTCCCTGCTGGGTCAAGAGCCCGAGAAGAGTCTGAGGGAGGACTGCAGTGCTTTCCCCTAGGACTCAACGCCCTTTTGTTTTTTGTGTCTTTCACTTCCCACCCTCTTTGCTGCAACCAAGTCAGTCAACAACACATGCAGGAGGAAACGGACCCACGGTTTCGCTGTAGCCCACTCCGAGCTAAAGTGGCCACCATTTATCAGATGCCTGCTGTATGTCAGGCAACCTTAAAGAGTAGATATTAACTCATATTCTGCAGCTGATAAAATGGAGGTTTGGAGGATGAGTAACTTGCCAAGGTCACAACTTGTATAGCAAGACAGATTCAAATTTAGCCTGAGTCCAAAATTACAGTCTTCTCATGACACCACAGGGCCTCTTAAAAGAAGTCAAATCTGTGACTCATTCCACCAATCCCCTCCCCACTTCTTTCCCTTCCTTTGCCAAAGCTGGAGCAGTGTGGTGCAGTGCACAGATCCTAGGTCCTGGAGAGAAGCCCTGGGCCCTTCCGGTCTGTCTGAACCAGCCTTTTGTTCTCTCTAGTATTCTACAGTTTATTCACATATGTGCCACCATTTTGATGAGAAGAGACGATGCCTGCGATGGTCTCTGAGGACTAGAGAGTGATACCTGTGTTAGTCGGTATTGTTATAATCTATATACATGACTTCTTTATTGATCTGAATTAAACACTTAACTTGCAAGGGTCCTTTTCTGATTGCTACAAACCCATTTAATCACCACTTGATTGGTATGCCCTGAGCATTAGTGAGCAATTATGACCTCATTTTTAAATAAATTCAGTATTTGCTACGTATCCTCAAATGGACGGTTCACCAAGGCAGGGACTGAAATCTCTATTTCCTTTTTATCCCTCTGTCTTGCCTGATGTAGGGATCTTCATTTAACAGAAGCTAAATAAATCCAAGTGGAAGTAACTGGCTCAAGAATGAGAATTGGTAGGAAAAGTCAAGAAGTCATCTTGCCTAGGGCAAGTAAGACCTTTGATAAGGCAAGTCTAGGGAATCCCAAAGTGCAAATTTGCTATGTATCCTAAATTGGGGAGGGATAGTTCCTTAAATGGGGTAGCAAAGAATAAGGGGGCCAAGGAGTGGGGCAAAGTCCTGAAATCACAATGCTTTTACATTTTGAAAGGGTGGGTACTGGTTCTTCTGCCTTAGGGTTGCCATAACAGTGTAAAAATTACTAAACCAGGAGGCAAAAATCTGGGCTCCAGATTCACAAGTCATTTAACACCCTTAAGTCAGCTTTTAAATTTGTAACATGATAGTGCTGAACTCGATTATTGTAAGGTTATTATTCCCAGCTCAGAAATATTATGATATCACAGACAAGTGGCTTTCTTAACATATAAAGACCTCCTGCAAATCAACAAAAAAAAAAAAAAAAAAGGCAGGAACCCAACAAAGAGGGTGAAGGATAGAAGCAGATAGTTCACAGAGAAGAAAATATAGGTGACTTTTAGACAAAAAGAGCCATGCAAGTTAAAGCTGCAAAGAAATTCAATGTTTCAAATTTTAGATTAGAAATAGAGTTCCAGCGGCGCCTGGATGCCTCAGTCAGTTAAGCATCTGCTTTTGGCTAGGGTCATGATCTCAGGGTCCTAGGATCCAGCCCCATGTGGGGCTCCCTGCTCAGTGGGAAGTCTGCTTCTCCCTCTCCCTCTGCCCTTCCCCTCCACTTGTGCGTGCTCTCTCAAATAAATAAAAGCTTTTTTTTTTTTAAAAAAAAAGGAAAAGAAATCAAGTTCCATATCACACTGTATTGTTGAGTATGAGAAAGCCAGCACTCTTAAAAAAGTAGTGGGAGTGTATGCTGGAATATCTCCTAGGGTGGCTGGTTTGGTGATTACTATTAAAATGAGAAGCTCGCATACTCTGTGCTGTGGCAGTTCCACAGCAAATGGTATGCTTACACACATGAGCAACAACCTAAAAGGGCATTTGCTGTGGCAACTTGGCAGTATCAGTGGACTTAAAACAACCTAAATGTCCATCTATAAACTGTTATTTAAGTAAATTATGGTATACTATATTTCCATACAATAAAACAATAGCAGTTTTTAAAAGAATGAGGCATCTCTATATATACTGACATGGACAGAACTTCAAGATATATTGTTTAATGAAAAAAGAGAGGGGAAGACAAAAAGAATATTCCTTTTTACTTACAAATACTTTAAAACTGACAACAAAAGTTGTAAAGAAATGATATAAAGAATACCTATGTACATACAGATCACTTATTGTGAACATTTTACTGCATTTGCTTTATCACCTGAATATATGTATAGCTTTGATGTCTCTAGAAGCTGTCATAAGAAACTTGTAACAATGGCTGCCTTTGGGGAGGGAACTGAATGAGCTGGATGGAGGAATGAGCAGGGGAGGAAGGCTTTTTATTCTATGCCCTCTTGAACTTTTGAATTTTGTGTTAATATACAAAAAAGATAAATGAAAATTATAGGGGCACCTCTGTGAAAATTCCGAGGTATTTTAAAATCACTATTCTAGGTAAAGAAGTCGGAAATCTGGAGGGCCTGTGGGTGGCTTAGACAGTTAAGTGTCTTAGTCTTGGTTTTGGCTTAGGTCATGATCTCAGAGTTGTAAGACCGAGCCCTGTGTCAGGCTCCATGCTCAGTGGAGTCTGCCTGAGATTCTCTCTCCCTCAAAATAAAATAAATAAATCTTAAAAAAAAAAAAAAAAGAAGGCAGAAATCTGAAAGGCTGAAAGGGTAAAAGTGAAAGTAAAAAAGATCTCCAAGAGAGACCAAATAGTGATGAGGGATAGTTTCTCTTATAGAGATCTTCCAGCTGGTAAACAAAGAAAGAATGATAAAATCAGTTTATAAGCATTTGCAAGCCCTAGTGTGTCAGTAGGTCAACAGCTGTTTACACTAAAAAGGATATTTCTATTTGTGTGCCCCCTGATGGCATTGCCCGGAAGGATTCGTGCCAAAGTGATCCTGCGCTGGATTGCCTTCTAGACCTATTCATCACTTAAAGGACATACTGGAGTTCTTTATAGATCCTGGATATCAACCTTTTGTCTGTACTGTTATTTGCAAATATCGTCTCCCATTCCGTGGGTTGCCTCTTTGTTTTGTTGACTGTTTCCTTTGCTGTGCAGAAGCTTTTGATCTTGATGAAGTCCCAAAAGTTCATTTTCGCTTTTGTTTCCTTTGCCTTTGGAGACATATCTTGAAAGTTGCTGTGACTGATATCGAAGAGGTTACTGCCTATGTTCTCCTCTAGGATTCTGATGGATTCCTGTCTCACATTGAGGTCTTTTATCCATTTCGAGTTTATCTTTGTGTATGGTGTAAGAGAATGGTCGAGTTTCATTCTTCTACATATAGCTGTCCAGTTTTCCCAGCACCATTTATTGAAGAGACTGTCTTTTTTCCACTGTATATTTTTTCCTGTTTTGTCGAAGATTATTTGACCATAGAGTTGAGGGTCCATATCTGGGCTCTACTCTGTTCCACTGGTCTGTGTGTCTGTTTTTATGCCAGTACCATGCTGTCTTGGTGATCACAGCTTTGTAGTAAAGTTTGAAATCAGGTAACGTGATGCCGCCAGTTTTATTTTTGTTTTTCAACATTTCCTTAGCAATTCGGGGTCTCTTCTGATTCCATACAAATTTTAGGATTATTTGCTCCAGCTCTTTGAAAAATACCGGTGGAATTTTCATTGGAATGGCATTAAAAGTATAGATTGCTCTAGGCAGTATGATTTTAACAATGATTTTTCTTCTGATCCAAGAGCATGGAATGGTCTTCCATCTTTTTGTGTTTTCTTCAATTTCTTTCATGAGTGTTCTGTAGTTCCTTGAGTACAGATCCTTTACCTCTTTGGTTAGGTTTATTCCCAGGTATCTTATGGTTCTTGGTGCTATAGTAAATGGAATCGATTCTCTAATTTCCCTTTCTGTATTTTCATTGTTAGTGTATAAGAAAGCCACTGATTTCTGTACATTGACTTTGTATCCTGCCACATTACTGAATTGCTGTATGAGTTCTGGTCGTTTGGGGGTGGAGTCTTTTGGGTTTTCCATATAAAGAATCATGCCATCCACGAAGAGAGCGAGTTTGACTTCTTCATTGCCAATTTGGATACCTTTTATTTCTCTTTGTTGTCTGATTGCTGTTGCTAGGACTTCTAATACTATGTTGAACAAGAGTGGTGAGAGTGGGCATCCTTGTCGTGTTCCTGATCTCAACGGGAAGGCTGCAAGTTTTTTCCCATTGAGGAAAGAACTCCTCAAACTCAACACACACAAAACAGATAATCATTTCAAAAAATGGGCAGAAGATATGAACACTTCTCCAATGAAGACATACAAATGGCTATCAGACACGTGAAAACATGTTCATCATCACTAGCCATCAGGGAGATTCAAATTAAAACCACATTGAGATACCACCTTACACCAGTTAGAATGGCCAAAATTAGCAAGACAGGAAACAACGTGTGTTGGAGAAGATGTGGAGAAAGGGGAACCCTCTTACATTGTTGGTGGGAATGCAAGTCGGTGCAGCCACTTTGGAGAACAGTGTGGAGATTCCTCAAGAAATTAAAAATACAGCTTTCCTATGACCTTGCAATTGCACTACTGGGTATTTACCCCAAAGATACAGATGTAGTGAAAAGAAGGGCCATCTGTATCCCAATGTTTATAGCAGCAATGGCCATGGTCACCAAACTGTGGAAAGAACCAAGATGCCCTCTAATGGATGAATGGATAAGGAAGATGTGGTCCATATACACTATGGAGGATTATGCCTCCATCAGAAAGGATGAATACCCAACTTTTGTAGCAACATGGATGGGACTGGAAGAGATTATGCTGAGTGAAATAAGTCAAGCAGAGAGAGTCAATTATCATATGGTTTCGCTTATTTGTGGAGCATAACAAATAACATGGAGGACACGGGGAGATGGAGAAGAGAAGGGAGTTGAGGGAAATGGGAAGGGGAGGTGAACCATGAGAGACTATGGACTCTGAAAAACAACCTGAGGGATTTTCAAGGGGCAGGGGGTGGGAGGTTGGGGGAACCAGGTGGTGGGTATTAGGGAGGACACATATTGCATGGAGCACTGGGTGTGGTGCAAAAACAATGAATACTGTTACGCTGAAAAGAAATTTAAAAAAATGCAAGGACAAACTATAAACTACTGGAAGGAAAAAAAAAACAATGAATACTGTTACGCTGAAAATAAATAAATAAATAAATAAAGTAAATAAAAATTAAAAATAAATAAAAACTTAAAAAAAATAAAGGACATACTGGGATCAGAGAAACATATTAGATGACATTTCCTCTCCCTAGGCAATAGTCAAAAATGCAGAAAGATATTTAACCTCAAGAATATGCAAAATTAGGGGCACCTGGGTGGCTCAGTGGGTTAAGCCTCTGCCTTCCGCTCAGGTCATGATCTCAGGGTCCTGGGATCGAGCCCCTGCATTGGGCTCTCTGCTCAGCAGGGAGCCTGCTTCCTCCTCTCCTCTGCCTGCCTGTCTGCCTACTTGTGATCTCTCTCTCTGTCAAATAAATAGAATCTTAAAAAAAAAAAAGAATATGCAAAATTAGGAATAAGAAAGGGAAATTAACTATAAACATGGAAGAGATTTTAAGTGGTAAAATGTAATATTGTATGCTAATAATATGAAAACCTTTTTGAAATAGATGATTTTCTTGGAAAATATTAGATGACCAGAATTAGAAGAATTAGAAGAAAAACTGACTAAGTCTAAAAAAGGTTTCTGGGCTCAGGTGGAGTGCCAGCCCTGGGTCTTCTGCCCTCTGACCCACTACATGCCCTCCCACCAGGAGGCTGTCCTCTGTAGGCTCAGCTTCCCAGACTCCTGGTCATCTGGCTTCTGGTAGATTCAGGTAGTGAGAGATTCCTGGAAGGCACATAGAAGGGTGGAGGCAGGGGGAGGAGAGAAGTCAGGGTCTGTCCTATCCTACTCTGCCCCTCATGGAGTCTCTTCCACTGCATACCACTTTTCTGGAGCTCCTGCTCCTGCTCCTGCTAGTTATGCCAACAGGATTCCAGCTTCCAACTCCTGATTTTAGCCTTTGGACTCCAGTAATACCTCTTACTACCTTTGTCCTCCAGGTTAGGGGTGACAGTTGCTTCTACTATTGCTAATTTCACTTGGTTGGCTTTTGCATTCGTTCTATCTTGATTTCCCTCTTTTTAAATACTGTGGGTGCTTTCTGTTTTCTTGACTGGACACTGAATGATACAGATGGCTTTACAGATTTAACAAATATTTCCAAGGCACATATTTTTCGGAGCATAGCAAAGGGACTTGTTGGTCTTATTTTATAGGATTAGTATAGTCTTGATACAAAGCCTGTAAACACAGCAGAATAAAACTATAAACAAGGCATAAGAAATGGTTTTCATATGGCTATATGAAATATAGCTACCTGATTTGTAACAAAGATACCATTGCAATTCAGCGCAGGAAAGGATGGTCTTTTCAGTATTTCAACTGAAATCTGTTGAAATAAAAGGGTTCATTGATCCTCTATTTCACACTCTATTTCATAGTATACCAAAAAAATTTTTTTTTGTTAAACATGTAGGCCAGTGTATGATTGTTAAAGCAGTAAGGTCCTAAAAAAAAAATACAGGAGATATCTCCATAACTTTAGGTAGGCACACATTTTTAAAACAAGATATAAAAACCACTAAACAAGAGAAAAACTTAAAAATTGGATTTCATTAAAATTAAGAAATATTCATCAAAAGACAACACTTCAGGGGCATCTGGGTGGCTCAGTGGGTTAAGCCTCTGCCTTTGGCTCAGGTCCTGGGATGGAGCCCTGCATCGGGCTCTCTGCTTGGCAGGGAGCCTGCTTGCCCCTCTCTTTCTGCCTCCCTCTTTGCCTACTTGTGATCTCTCTCTCTGAGTCAAATAAACAAATAAAATCTTTTTTTTTTTTTTTTAAAGACAACATTTAGAGGGTGAAAAGGCAAGTGACAGGCTGGAAGATAATTCCCTCCCTCCCCCATCATGACAAGGGCTTCATCCGGAATATATAAAGAACTACAAATCAAAATAAGACTAAGAGTCCAACAGAAAAAAATGGGAAAACACCTGAAGTAGGCATTTAACAAAAGAGAATATTCAAATGACCAATATGAAAAGGTGCTCAATGTCATTCAATCAGGAAAATGAAAACCATAATCTGATACTACAATACTACCACCAAAATTAAAAGGAGTGATTAAGACCAAATGTGGTAGACAACTAGAATTTTCATACACTGCTGACAGGTTATAAATTGGTTCAACCACTTTGGAACACTGTTCAGTAGGTTTTTCATTTTTTAGCTTTGAGGTATAGTTCGTGTACAATAAATTACATATCTTTAATGTGTATAATTTGATGAGTTTGATGTATGCTCTCATGAAGCAGTTACCACAGTCAAGAACATAAACATGTCTACCACCCCCAGAAGTTTCCTCAAGGATTTTGGAATCTATCCCTTCTCTATTCTCTATCACTTCATCCCCAGGCAACCACTGATCTGCTTTCCATCACTATGGATTGGTTTGTCTTCTCTAGGATTTTATATTCATGGAATCAGATAGTAGGCATTTTGTATACTAGCTTCTTTTACTCAAATAATTACTTTTAATTCATCCATGTTAATGTATCTATTAATAGTTCGTTTTTTATTGCTGAGTAGTATTCCATTGTATGGCTGTAGCCCCATTTATCCTTCTGTTCACCTATTGATGAGCATTTGTGTCATTTCGAGTTCTTTGCTATTCCAAATAAAGCTGCTATAAACATTAATGTACAAATTTTCTCTTGGAGAAATACTTGGAATGGAATGGCTGAGTCATAGGTATATATATATATATATATTTTTTAAAGATTTTATTTACTTATTTGTCAGAGAGAGAGAGAGAGAGAGAGAGAGAGATAGGGTGTGCACAAGCAGGCAGAGTGGCAGGCAGAGGCAGAGAGAGAAACAGGCTCCCCGTCAAGCAAGGAGCCTGATGCGGGACTCGATCCAAGAATCCTGGATCACGACCTGAGCTGAAGGCAGCAGCTCAACTTACTGAGCTACCTAGGTGTTTATATATATATATATATAAATAAAAGATATATATATCTCTTATATATATATAAATATAAATATATTTGTATATATAAATATATATATAAATTTATATAAATATACACAAATATATATATATATAAAAATACTGAGCCACCTAGGTGTTTATATATATATAAGAGAGAGATATATATAAATATATATATTTATATATGTATATAAATATATATATTATATATAAATATATAAATATATATAATAATATATATAAATTAAATATATTAAATATATTTAAATAATATATATTATATTAAATAAATATAATATATAATATATATTTATATATATATAAAAATAGATATTTATATATCTATTTTTATATATAAAATATATAAAAATAGATATATAAATATATATTTATATATCTCTCTCTCTTATATATATATAAACACCTAGGTGGCTCAGTAAAAATAAATATATTTATATTTATATAAATTTATATATATATATTTATATATATACACAAATATATATATACAAATATATTTATATTTATATATATAAGAGATATATATATAAATTAAAATATATTTGTTTAAAATATATGTATATATATATTTTATATATATATATTTGTTTCAAATATACATATATTTTAAACAAATATATTCTTTAAACTTTTAAACAAATGAGCAGCAGTTCTTAATAGAGCTAAAGGAACATATTCCCTGTGACCCACCAAGTCCACCCTGGCTCTATTCCCAAGAGAAATGAATGTGTACATCCACTCAAAATACATATAATCATGTTCATAGTGCTTTATTCATAATAGCCAGGAATTGGACACATGTCCAAATGTCCCTCAGTGGTAGCCAGAAATCCTTCACCACTGTGGTGTTCCTGAGTTGCTTTGAGCCAGTGGCAGGTATTCTGTTTTTCAGAAAACCTGTGATCATCACTCCATTGCATATACCCTCAATCCATTGCATATACCCTCAATCCCCCTGCCCCTCTCTCCTGCTCATGTTCTTGTCACACCCCAAAACTCCTAAAATCAGATCTCTGCCTACTTCCTGCCAGACCTGAGGAGCTGAATGTGACTAAAGAAAAGCATGCTCCCTTGTGACTAGTGTCCCAGTTCTTCTCAATTAAGAATGGTTCAGAGCCCTTTTGGGGGAGTCTGGCAATGCCACAGGGAGCATTTTTGATCATCACAATCATTGAGGGATATGACTAAGGACCACAGATGCTAAATGCCCAGCAACATGTGTGCTCAAAAGGCCACCAAGGTCTCCACTGGAAAACACTGCTTGATCACAGACCTCAAGTGTCAAGTACCATCCATATCATGCTATAATTCTGTCATTGATTCCTTTTCCCACTCCCCTAGATGATTTTTATCTCTTCTCACTTCAAACCTCCAATATCTTTTCCTTCCTCATTTTCAGCTGAAAACCCTATCTCTTATTTAAAAGAAAAAACAGGGAAGTTCAGGAAAAAATTTCCACATTCTCTTGCTATCTACCAATATACCTACAATTATACCCATATACTCAGTGTCTTCTATTATCCCGATGGGTACCATGTCCAGGCTATTTTCTGAGTCCTGGGCTGGATCCCATCTCCTCTCACATACTCAACAATTTTCCTTCTTCAGTAATTGTGTCCTCGATTTCCCCCTCTCTGCTCTATTAGTCCCATCAGGATATAAACAATCCATATCATTTCACAGCTCCCCAGATATTCTCCCTTGACATCATGTGCCCCTCTCCACATTTTAGAAGGTGGTAACTTGCAGAGAGTCAGGTCACCTGGCTCTGCCACCATCTCACCAGTGACCTTGGGTAGGTTGGCCTCTGCACATCTCTTTTTCTCATCTATAAAATGAAAAGGCGACACTAGTTAATCTCTAAGGTTCCTGCCCTGATTAACATTTGGTATCTAGGACATATCACTTCACAATGTACATACCTGGCAAGGCACAGAGCTAGGCTGTTTACAGAAGGTGTTGCACAGGGAGTGCAGGGACGGGTAAGCACACACTCCTCCGCCTGAAGAACATGGGTCAAGAACACCAGTGACTAATGCTGAAAAAACTAAAGATGATGAAAACAAATATGTTCTGCAGCTCACTTGAGTCCCACATCCAATATGAAACTGTGAAACTAAGGTTCCAGTATCTAATAGAGTGAATGGGACTGAGATAAAGAGGAAATCATCTGATTAATTTGGTCAGAGCACATCTAGAAATTGTCCAAAGAGAATAAGCAAGTAATCCCGAAGTACTGTTGAACCAAATATATATATATATTTATGACTGTTACTATACATTTAACTGGAACCTAGTCTCTCCATATTAAGAACATTCTGTTCCAAGGTACCACAGGAGAGTGCCTATTTCTTATTTCATACTGGAACATGCAGTTATTTGGGTGGTTGCCAAAGCAAGTCTTGTCAGACAAAGGGCAAATGTTAAATGACAGACAGTTCTAAGATCAAATATACATTCTCATTTAATTGTTAGCACAATCTTGGTTACTTCCTATAAAGCTCAACATTAAACACTTAACAGTGTTCAATAGCCTTCAACACTGGTACCAGTTGTTGGGTCCATAAAGCTGTGTGGGAGCCTAAGAGTTTGAATTCCCATCGATCTCACCACTAATTCACACAGTATCCTTAGGAAAGTAACCGCCTATCACTATTAGTTGGCAAATTAGAGGCCTAAATACTTTAATACGAGGTTCAAACCCTGGCCCTGCCACTAATGTGATTCTGGACCATAATGCTCTTTGTGCCTCTACTTCCTCATCTGCAGAATGGGGATAATAAGAGTTCTAGCCTCACAGGATTGTTGGGAGAACCAAAAGTGTTCACCTATTTAGAATGACGCCTGGCATGGGGTACGGGCTTATGAATGCTGGCTACTTTTATTTACCTCACCACACTATTTCAGCCTCTCTCTGAGGTTATCACTGCTTACTGATGATTTTAAATACAAAAGGCAGGAACATAGTTTTAGTAAACTCAAAGGACCAGGAAGCAGAATTTAGGATGCTCAGAAATGTGACCTGATACCTCCACTTCTTCTCCCAGACTCACTGGTGTGTGTCCTATTATCAGAGACCCCTGGGAAGAAAGAGAGAAGTTCTGTCAGAATTCTTTCTTTGAGATGCTCACAGTCATCCTCTGATAGAGCAGATAGAGAGAGAGAAAACTCTGCCCCCCACCCACCACATTACCCATTTCCATCTGCCTCCTTCAATTTCTTGGTAGTTCCATTCCCCTTTTTCCATTGGCTGGCTCACTGATACCAATTTTTCCTTCCTTTCTTACCTAGCCCATTTTTCAAGTGTGCTTATGTGTATAAGGACAACAGGGCAAATGTGCCAAAGGTCAAAGCCTGATAACTGGGTCAGAATATCAGTTTCTCTGGTAAGAGACTGAGGAAAGAGTGCAGAGCCTCTTGGCTTACCAGTGGGAGAAAGTGCTTTGGGAATCATGTAGTGGGCTGGACTCAGGAGATTTATTAACCAAATTTCCTGTGCAAAACAGAGAATATGCATTTCCTATTCCTGTGTGCCCTCCTCACACCTGATTCGAAGGCAGTTAAAAATCCAACTCAGGAGTGCCCACAGGAGTGTTCTTAGCACATGTTGCAAAATTCAGTTGACCTCAACATACTCTCAAATATGATGCTTTCTGGAAAATCTCTGCAAGGTCACACCTCACAAGAACCATGACCAAACAAGGACACGACTACCATGTAATCTCTCTGGAATAGCTGCAAATTCAAATAAAGTTCGTCTCCTCAAATGCTCACTTGCAACTGTCATACCATATGTCCTAAATGTTTATTTGAAAAAATGCAAAATGTTACAACTATAAGACAAGAAAGTACAGTATGCTGCTTCCATCCATAGATTGTCCAGAATGAAGGTCAGGACTAACAACTGTCTGCTGGAATGTGTTTGTTTTCAACACTTCACGGCAAAGTGGGATTCTTCAAATAAGACCATAATAATTTGGTCGGGTGATGGCCAAAACTCCTGGCCTTTATCGCCGAACACAATGTCCTAGTCTACTCTAATTCATTCCGTGACATATCTGCTTGAGGAATCTTGACATTTTCGTCACTTCTTTTCTCTATCTCCAGGTTGGTTGCCAACCCTTGCTAACACTGCAACAGGATGTAATCACTGACCAAAACTCACAGGACTCTGTGAACTGCTTCTGTTGCACTGTGTTCTTTTCAGGAATTTGCCTTGGCAAAGTCCTTGCATTTATTATATTACATTTGGGTGAGCAGAAGCCTTCCTTAAAAGATGTAATTCTGGCAAATTCTTTAACATCCAGAGTCAGGGGATTAATCTTGATATAGAAAGGATATGATGATATTATTTCTAGTCGGGTATTGTGCTAATTCATAATTTACCTTTAGCTACATTTTGAGGTGATACGGTATAACCTTAAGACAAGCATAAGGAGAACGCCTGAGTGGCTCAGTCATTAAGCGTCTGCCTTCGGCTCAGGTCATGATCCCAGGGTCCTGGGATCGAGCCCTGCGTCGGGCTCCCTGCTCAGTGGGAAGCCTGCTTCTCCCTCTCCTACTCCCCCTGCTTATGTTCCCTCTCTCACTGTGTCTGTCAAATAAATTAAAAAAAAAAAAAAAGACAAGCGTAAGGTCCAGGGGCGTCTCAGTGGCTCAGGTGGTCAAACCTCTGAGGTCATGAGCTCAGGGTCCTAAGATGGAGCCCTGCATTGGGCTTGTGCTCAGGGCAGAGCTGGCTTAAGATTCTTTCTCTCTCCCTTTGCCCCTGCTCCTGCTATCATGTGCTTTTTCTCTCTAATAAATAAATACATAAAATCTTAAAAAAAAAAAAAAGAAGACAAGCATAAGGGCCAGAGATAAAGGCCAGATAGGTAAGAAAACTGAGAAGGTGAGGTTCAAACCCAGGCTTTCTAATCCTAGAGCCTATGTTCTTTCTGCAACACTCTACCAAGTTAAGTGATATAAACAAGGAAAACAAAACCAACAAGAAAAAGAATCTTCAATCCTTAAAACACAGCACACTATTAGGCCTTTCTAAACTGGGACAGGCTCTCTCTCATTTGCCAAAGAAGGTATTTTTGATGAAAATACACCCATCTTCTCTATCTTTTGTGCAAATAACTTATTTGATACCAAAAGTCATTTAGTTAGTTATACATGTAAACAAGGCAAGACTGATTTTCCTGTCTCCTCTTCTTCGTACCTTCTCCATCTTCTCGTTGTAATGTAGGACTTTGTAGATACATGCCTAGCTGCTTTTCATGATATTACAGTATAAAACAAAAAATAAAAAGCAAATAAGAAATATAAAAATTAGTGTGAAACAGTTAAATAGTGCCCATACCCCAGCAGTAAGTAGGCTATTTTTAAAATGTAGTGTAGTTAAGGAGTACTTATTTATAATGTCACGTCCAGAAGTAACTATAAAAGGCAGGCTTCCAGTTAATGTGAAAATCCAAGATGGCACTTAGCCCAATTAGTCAGTGGAAAAAAAAATACACATTTGGTGCAGGTATTGTGCTCTGGACTTTGAATACTGTGGTGCTCAAAACAGATACTGCATAGTGTGCCCTCCTCCAATATACAGTCTAGATGGGAAGTTTCTGTCTTTCAACAAAACCCACCTGCAGGGTTAATAAAACTCCTCTTGTTATATAACAATAATATTTTTATTATGTAGCAGGTGGCATCCAAAGCCCTATTTGCAGAACTGGTTAACTTTGGTCAGTCTGATTACTGCAAGGATTTCCCAGGCAGCAAACAGGTCGAGAAATGGCCGCAACAATAGAAACACAGCTGCCGAAGATTCTATTTTTTTTTTTTTTTTTAAGATTCTACGTTTTAAAGCTTAAACAGAGCAACTGCTCACAGTTGAGAAATAACCTCTGAAATTAGTTGCTGTGTAACAAGAAGGTCCTCAGTCTCTAGCAGACCGGAGGGGTCCCACAGCATCCTGGATCACACAAGAGGATGGATGGTAGACAGGCATGATGAGAAAGGATCCAGAGGAGAATGGGGCTCTCATAAATCATGCATTAGCCTCTTGATGACATTCTGCTGGAAGAGGGAAGGGTTAGCAGGGATTGAGTCATCACAAATTTAAGTGGGGAGTTGGTGGCTCCCTTTCTGAGGAGGGGCATGTGGTCCCAAAATAAGCTCAAAGGGCAGATGCTAGTATTTAAAGAAAGATTGTAGAGTGACACATGGGATGTTTTGGACAAAGAAGATTCTGAGAATCATTTGGAAAATAGTGAAGTGCACACCAAGAGAGTTTAGAATCTCAGTCTAGCCCTGATTAAGGAGAAAGTCTATATATTTATCACTACGCAGTAAGTGGATCAATGGAGGGCGCCATGGTCATTCTCATTACAGTGATGCAGGCAGCTGCGACTGTGATTGGTTAGTATTCCAAACATAACCTTTTTGCAGCACTTGGACTAGGCATTCCAGACCTTTTTTATGAGTGGGGAAAGACCTATTAATTTGTTCCCTATCAAGATTCTCCCGGGATCCTAGACTGAGTGAAGAGGAACTTCCAGGTAGCTGATTCCATTTTAGCGCAGATAGGAGGACTGACAGGATAGGTGGGCAAGAGCTGATAGAAAAGACATTTGCCTAGTCCCTTCCGGCTCAGGGTTTTGTCCATCCTCTGTTGTGAAAGAATTGGTCATTAACACCAGATTCACACTTGACCTGCATATTTGCAGGAACATTTTAAAAGGTAATGTCCCTACCAGGCTATAAGATACATGAACTTAAGGACTATGACCCTCTTGAGCAAGACTATTCCCACAGCCCAGTGCATGGTAGCTGCTTTATTTTCTGAGGAAGCAGTAAACTTGTGTCATTAACTCTTTAGTAGGACAAATGCAGTAGTGCAGATTCAGTTGCTCATAACTACAACTGGTTTTTATTCTGTTTGTGGTAGTTATGTTCTATAAAGTTGCTGGGAACACTAAGTCAGTGAATCCTGAAACACTGTTCCAAGGAGAAATACAATATGAGGTTCCTTTGAACCTCTGGTCAATACATTTTCATCAACCAATCATTCCATAACTTTGTTTTTCTGAATGTTCCTGTTTAAAGGTCCCTTATATGGTTGACTCTAAAACAGCACTCATGGCCAACAACACTGTAGAACTCAGGCCTGAATGAAGCTTATCTAGCCCATTTATTTCTTCCAGAAGGCATGTCGCAGCCTTCTTGCATTTAGGAATACTAGATAGCACTTTAGCGCTACACCGGGGGCCATTTTAAACAGAGGAATCAACAAAGAACAAAAGTGCAAAACAAACGGCACCAAATGAACCAGGAAAAGGAAACCTGTTGACAGCATGAGAGCTGAAACGAGAAGGCAGAGTGCCACCTTGTTCCACCTCAATTATTTTGTTGTCATGAGGAAGAAAACACAGAACTCTTTGGTGTGATGGAGAAGAGTAATGGACCCAAGAGGCAGTCTACAGTTAGCATCCGGGTGCCTGGCAGTTTCCCCAAGCACACAGGGCCTATTGAAGATCTACTTTCATGTGGGGATATTTACACAAAGATAGGAGACATTAGGAAGAAGAGTGTTGTACTAAATTATCACTAAATTATAAAATGCTAGGTTTAGTGGTACCCCTTGAACATTGAAAAAGGCAAATTTGGAACAAATGGAAGATTATATCTCACAGGGTAAAAATAAAAAATAATAGATGGCATACACTTGGAACAGCTTCAGAAGTTCAAGGACATTCACAGGTAGATATTAAGGAAAGGCAGGAACTGTTAGGCAATTTTTAACAATGCACCACGCTGAATTTTTTGGACTCTGCTAAGGTGATGTGAAATGTGTGTGTCTGTCTCCTAGTCTGACAAGAAAGGCATGCTGACAATGGTGCCCAGGTTTGCGTAGTGGAACTTTACCTGAGAGTAGTTCTGTGGGTAGGGAGTAAGCATCCACCAGTGCCCACTCAGTGTGTATGTGTGTGTTTAGGGGGAGGGGTAGCTGTCAGGAAACAGGAACAGCTCTGGCCATTTAGGCTTTTGGGCTCGTTCTGTGGGTGACTCTGTCTCTTCCATCCCAGAAGATTGCACACAACTCCTCAGCAAGATTTCCTCATCACCTCAGAGCCTTCCCACAGGCTTCCATACCTTGTTGGCTTACTGTAAGATTAGTTTCTACCTCCAGGTCTCTTATTTGGTCCTTAATGAGGCAATTTGGGACCCAAAACCCAATCCTCACTTATATTCAACCTTCCTGGAAAAAGCAAATTATTAAGAGTTAATGTTGTGAATCAGGGATGCTAACCAAAGGAAAGATCATTTGGCTGTCCACTAAAAAGTATTATATAGGGAGCCTCTCCACTCCTATGTCTTTGCTGCCCATGTGACTCAGCAAGCAGTTCCCCAATCCTGACTGATCAAGTGGTTCCCCTGCTTCAGATCTTACTTCTTTGATACCATAAGCATAAACACACTCTATTTTTTTTTCTCTAGCAATTATTTAAAAGTCTAGTGCATGTTAGGAGCCTGTTCAAGGAGACAGTGATGAATGTAATGAATGAATGAATACTGTAAAGAAAGAAACAGAAAGGTCCATGCCCCTAGTTATTCATACATGCATATATGCATAGAGCAACAATGTGGTATTTAAACTGGTATGACCCTGCCTGGACCAATCAGAAGAGGTGCTAGCCATAGTCCCGGAGCAGGATTCTGGAAAGGCAGTGATTCCAACCCTTTGGATTGTGTGGAGAACCAGGGAAACTGGGAGAACTGTGGGGATAGTAAAGGGCATTTGGAGGGTTCAGGATAGCAGCTGTTTCCCATCTTGTATGGAAGTATTTCAGTAACTTTTACAACTGATGTGGTTGAATATGAGCCCTGGTAATATGTGCCATGGGAAAACCCAAATGGCATAACATGGCCAAAGTGAGAATAGAGCATCTTGTCTCAGAAACATGAGAGAATATTCATGTTTTAGGATGGAACTCCTTTGGGTGGGGGATGCAGTAAAGAGAGTGCAAAGGGAATAGCAAGTGAATGCAGTACCTGAATGGTTGTTTAAGTCTCCATTAGCAACGGACTTTTCTATAGCATTCTGTGAAAACAAAATACCCTTAATCTTACTATTTACCTGAAGTGAGTTATGATCTCAAGGTCCTGATGTAAAGGATGAGGGTATGTAAACAACGGATGTTTTAGAGGGGAAAGTAAAAATTAGTAACATTTGAATTTAATGTCTAAGTATTAATAACCCTCTCTCTCATTGTCTTAATGGGAGACCATGGTATGGAATGTAATGTCCTAAGTAAATGACAAGTAGAAGCCCAGAAGGCCCATCCCCAGTATCACAGTAGCTGCAGATCTGGTTGGCCTCTAGGCAGTAAAGAGTGGATATTTCCCTCAAAACTGTATTTCTGAAGACAAAAAAATTGCATGTTAGTTTTAATAGGCTGTGGTTTCTCACTTTTCATGTTGAAGCCCCTGGGTCCAATAAAAGTCCTTTTTAAGTAATAATTTTTAAGAAAGTGACTTGTAAGGGAATCAAGAGTTTTGAGAAGTATGTCTGGGAGCTATGAGTGCCTAGAGAGAAGAAAACTCTTAGGTCTTGTTTAGTGTCCTTAATATCATGATTTCAGGAAAAGAAAAGAAGACATCTCCAGATCCTGTTTTCAAGCTTATGAGAGGAGTTATATTGTTCAGAGCATGTGCGTAGCATCTTCTTTCAATAGTCTGCCAAAAACTTAACATAGGGTTTCTTAGTTTGAGATTTTTCTGGAGAGATGGTGCAGATCTTTAAATTATTTCTCAGAGGTGTCTCTGACCTATGAAAAAAATTAAGAACCAGTGGCATAATGGGAAAATTCATTCATTCATTCCACAAACATTTACGCATTGCCTATTATATATCAGGTACTAATCTAGGCACTGGGGATATAGCATAGAGTGAGTCCAGTAAGGTCCCTATTCTCAAGGAGTCTGTATTCTATTGAGAGGTTTGGGAAGGTTTATGGGAATCAGACACCAGGGTTTAGATACCGGTATTGTAGAAGCAGGTTATTTGCCTCTCTGAGCCTTCATTTCTTCATCTATAAAGTAGGAATAAGGAGGTAAGAACAAAAACGATTCAGCTATCTAGTACAAAGGCATAAATTCAATAAATAGTAACTATTATTAAACTCCCATCACCAGGAGGAAGAAGGTATAGGTCAGAGAGCTATCACTACTTCATTTTTATAGATAAGAAGTTTAAGTGTAAAGGGGTTACATGCATCATGTTAGCCAAGGGAGTGATTAACATAGCTATGATCTGGGCTTGCTAGCTGATAGGCTGACTGACTCTTGATTTTCCTTTCCCACATTCTTTCCCTTAATTAGGCCTCTGCCAGATTCATCAGCTTTAAAGAACCACTGGATTATTTATTTAAAACACGGTTTGGCAAACTATGGCCGACTGCCTGTTTTTATATGGCCCTCAAGCTAAGTGTAGCTTTTTATAGTTTTAAATGGTTGAAAACAAAGAGAAATAGTGTTTTGTTATACTTTAAAAATCATTTCAACTTTAAATTCCAGTCTCCATAAATAAAGTCTTATTGGAACACAGGCACGCCCATTTGCTCAAGTGTTGTCTATAGCTGCTTTCATGCTACAGCAGCAGAGCTGAATGGTTTTGACAGAAACCATATGGCCTGAAAAGCCTAAAATATTTATGATCTGGCCCTTTACCAAAAAAGTTTGCCAGCCCTGCTTTAAAATGTCATTTTCTCTTGAAGACATACCAAATACATCATACAACTTCTGGATTGGGGATGTGACATAATTTAAAATTAAAGAGTCAAGTGTAACTGAGAAGTCTGGGAAGTGAGACACTTTGATCACAGCAATTAGAATATTTAAAGAAGACAATAGCTAGTATTTATGAGACTTTCAGAAGTATGAAGGCATTTGATCCTCACAATAATTCCAAGAGGTAAGTGCTCTTTATATATGAGAGCTGAAATTCAAAAAGGTTGGGAACCATATCCAGGTCACATAGCTAGTAAATGGCTGAGCTGGGATTTGAATCGAAGCCTATGCTTCTATATATCAGACGAAAGCCATATAAAGGATAGTCCAAGAGCAGAAGTAAGAAACTCTGTATAGGTAGATTTACCCAATCTTCTCTGCCTTTCCAAAATCTACTCTCTAAAATTACCTTGTGGTTAGTTTCTTTTCTTTTCTTTTCTTTTTAAAAAGATTTTATTTATTTATTTGACAGAGATCACAAGTAGGCAAAGAGCCAGGCAGAGAGGAGGAAGCAGGCTCCCTGCCGAGCAGAGAGCCCGATGCAGGGCTCCATCCCAGGACCCTGGGATCATGACCTGAGCCGAAGGCAGAGGCTTTAACCCACTGAGCCACCCAGGTTGCCCCCCCCCTTGTGGTTAGTTTCTTCTTTCTCTTCTGAAAAATGGGGAAAATGCCTAGCTTGTAAGTTTACTGTAAGAATTAGAGATAATATATTTACAATGCCTGGTGTCCCATCAATGATAGCTGCTACTATTTCATTACTATTGTGCAGGAAACGTTTTTGTAAGATGCGTGGGTAGCAAATCTGTTAAAGCAACTCTGGAAGCAGGGGGAGGTGGTAGCTATGATAGAAGATCCTTAAATATGTTCCCTTGTCCCTGAAAGGCCCAGCAAGCAGTCCCAGGCTGCCAGTTGCCTAAACTAGGCAGCTTTTTCTCCTGGAGAGGGTTTCTGCACCTATGGTAAAGGAAAGGAGCAATAAAGGCTGCTGAAGTTGGGATGAGGGGTCAGTACTTGACAGCCAATGGACAGTGCTCGCTTCTGTCCAAAGTCTGGGCCCGATGTGAGAATCAACATCAGCATGTAGAGAGGAACCAGCTCTCATGCTGGACAGGAAAGACGGGAGACAGCGGCTGGGAGGTTAAAGAATAAGCAGTTGTAAGTTACACTCCAGAATTCTCTTCTGTGAGGAAGGAAACTGGGAAGATTGAGCCATAGGAAAGGGCTACACCACTACTCTGAACCCCGACACTTGTGACCAGGGGAAACCCTTGCTGCCAGATTAGACATTAGAGAAATGTGGCCACAGGTATCTCGCGTGGTCACCAACCTAGGGGTTTCTCTGTCGCCCAGGAACAAATAGCAATTCCTTTCTTAGTGTGGGCTAGGCACTGTGCCAAGTGTTGTGACTATATTTTCTCAGGTGATTCTCACAACTATCCAGTGAAGCAGATATTGCTAGCAACACTTTATAGATATGAAAACTGAAGCTTAGAAGGGCTAAGTGACTCCATTCCCAGAACAACACTGCTAGTAAGTAAGCATCAGTCAGGATCTGAATCTAGTCTTTGGACATCTATTCCACGGCCCTTTCAATTATTCCTTAGTTGTTACCCATGGCCAGTGACTTATGTGGGTATCAATTCATTCAACAAATATTTATTGAGACACTGTTCTCCTAATAAGTACAACTTGGAGATGTGCCTTAGAAGGAGGACATACTGCAGCAAAGCCCAAACACAGGAGGGAGGTTGGAGGACAGTGGGAATGGGGAACGACTGGTAATGGGTATGGGGCTTCCATTTAGGGTGTTAAAAATGTTGTAAAAGTAAATAGTGGTGATGGTTGTACAATGTTGAGCATACTAAAAACCACTGACCTATACACTTTAAGTGGGTGAATTTGATGATATGTGAGTTACTTTTCAAACAAAGCTGCTAAAAAAATAAAGAGAAAACTGAAAGATGAACATACCAAAAAAGGATAAACTCCACAAAAGTAGAATAGAAATAGGCATAGACATGAGAGCTTTTATATCCAAAAAATATAATATAGGATGGTATTATATTACAATTTGATTTAGGTACATGTCACAATAAATTATAAACATAAAAACAGAACAAATGAAAAATCCTAGATGCAGAGTGGTCTCACCCTGTGCAATGCATTCCACTACTGTGAACTAAAAAAAATGGTGCTCCTGCCTTTTCCTCTCTTCCTGTGTAATTTCCATGGGGGTTATGTGAGGCTCCAAATTGAATTTTCTAGGACAGCATTTTCCATAGCAACAGGATGGATTCAACAAGGAAATGTTAGCACCTCGTTCTGGTCTTGTACTAAATGCTCTACAAAGAAAACAACTGAGCAGCATGTCTGGGCTTCAGTTACCACACTTTAAGTTGATTGATAACCTCTGCTGCTAACTCTTGAGCTCTGGTCCTCCCTGGTACTTGGCTGAGCAAGTGCAACTTAGATTAAAAAAAAAAATAAATAAATGATAAATAATAAATTACAAAAAAGAAAACTTCTTCAAAGGACACAAGAGGGAATGTCAAAGCCAAGCAGCTGTGCAAACACAGTTAAACCACAGAGCTCTAGCTATAGATGGCAAAAGGTCATCCTGAAACTGCCTACAATCTACTGGCTAGGAGTCCAACTGGCCTTACCCTGCCTGGGCCTCTACTTCCTCATCTGTTTGAAAACCAAAGCCATCCTTTGTGATAAGTTTTAATACCTACTTTACTATTAGAAATAAAATTCTAGATAACAACCCACCTACAATGTTTTTAAAAAAATCAGTGTTAGAATTTACAATAACCATTTCAAAATGAGTATGTCAGACGTATCTAAACTAGAAGACATAATGAAATAGTCAAATGCTTAGTATACTTCCTTATAAAAAATAAATTTGGATTTTAAAGAAGCAAAAGATGGGAGGCCATTCCATCCAAAGTTATAATAAAATGGTCTTATTTGTATTTAATAAGAGAAGCAGGGCTCACAACCCAAATCAAGTAACAGACTGCTAAAATGGAGAAAATCAGGCAGAACTAGGCCTTATCTGTAATGTGAAGCCAGAACAATTTTCTTATGCTGTGCTACAGGATGAGGCAGTGAGGTATCATACAGGACGTATCTTCTTTCTTGATAACCTACATGTATAGAGAGCCATGCATTCACTGAACTTAAAGATCTTACAGATGGGTTAAAGATGCTGGATCCGAAACACAATAATTTCCATAACACAGATTATTATAAGGCTTCTATATAGGATGTCATGAAGGAAAAATATTTTTAAAAACAGACCTTACAAAATTCAGTGACAGCCTCACATTTCATGTATCTCCACTACCGTAATAATTTGTGCAAGTATATGTTTTAGTAAGTAGGGAAATAATTTGAATTTGATACACATACTATCTCTGTTAATAAATGAGTTCCTCTTATAACTCTCTCCTGGTATTTTTTTCCCCCAGCACCCAATTAGAAAAAAACACAGAAGAGTAAAAAACCCAGCCTACAAGTATGCTTGTTCATTTTTCAGAACTCCAAAACTTATTTTAGAAAATTGAGAAAAGAGAGAAGACTTAAATTCAAAGCTATTTTAAAGGAAGAACAATTTTTAAATAGGTTTTACAGGTGAAAATTAAGATGTTTGCAGACTATTTTTCAGAACTATCAAGGAATATAATGGTGTGGGGGGACTATTTTTTCCTGCAAAAAAGCTAGGAATTCAGGAAGAATCTCATGTTATCATTAGTTACAGATGATAAATGTGCAAGAGAACAGTAATGCACAAGTTGAGTCTAATGATCCTAATACCCTTTTACTGGACCACAACCTAGCAAGACAACCTTTAAAAAAAAATTGCATTTATCTTTGTCAATTTCTTATCATATTACACAACTGTTTAAAAAAACCTTAGCCATTTTCCCTCCAGAGAAACATCAATTTTATATTAAGAATTGAGCAAATACAATTTAATGTTAAATAACTTTTTAAATAAGCAACTTACACTGATGTTTTATATTATTTTTTATAAGAGTATAAGCTTTGAAGTCAGACTTGGATTTGAATCCTGATTCTATCACTCAATATATAAGATATGTAAAGTGCTTAGTAAAGCTGAAGGCAAATGGTAAGTCCTCTAATCAAAGCAACGGTAGCTGCCTTTTATAAACACCTACCACGCATACTTTATGAGTCTTACTGCATTTATTTCTCTTATATTCAACGAGATTATCCCTGTTTAACACACGAAAACCCTTAGATTCAGAAAAGGCTGAGAAACATGCCCAAGGCCTGAACCGAGGTGTGTCAGGAGCCAAAGCATCAATGCTAACTAACCATCATTAAAAATTCTTGTGTGTGTGGGAAGGGCGGAGGGAATTTGAGTGTGTGAGCATGTGGGTGTGTTTGGTGGGGGATCCAGGAATTTTCTATGAGAATTAGACATTTTTCACACTGATGAAAAATGTATAAAAACAGTTAATATTCATGTTCTGATTATTGAATTTTTAGTATAACTGCCTTAAGATCAAATTTCGCCAGGACATTTCAGTGCCTAGGTTTGCATTTGTGTTTGTTTGCACAGCAGAGCCAGGTTCTGGTTTAGCTGTGGGAGGCTTATGGAGAACAGAGACTGACTAAATAGGGAAATGATGCAGTGAAGATAGATGAAGACCAGATAACATCGCTGTGTACTACAATGACAGTAAAGAGTCTGAACTGAGAAACGCAGTGGGAGAACTGAGTCACCTTGTGGCACACAGCATCCGGCAGATGTATGCAGAACTCAAAAGAACCTGTGAGACAGCACTCCACACACAATCATGTTACAACTGACAGTTTTGTTTCGGTGAAACGTCATCATCCATTATATTTCACTAATGTTATTTTAAATTTTATTGGTTTTATAGTTTTGCTCATGTCTATCTATAAACTTCTTTGGGTTTTATACTTGTGCAAGAGCTATAAACATAAAACATTATATGTAGCTTTATGTTCATATATACTTAGGTAACATAAATAATGGAGTAAAAAGTGAGGAACTAAGAGAGCCTTTCTTTATTAAAAGGGGATGTGCATTATTTAAGTTTGAAAAACATGGCTCAATACTGTACTGCTTGTGTACATGGGTGTCAGCAGGTCATTTAACCTCTCTATCACCATCTTACCTCATAGGATTTGTAGGATTAAGTGAGATAATGAAAGTGAGTGCCTGGCCCACAGAAGGGATTAGGACAGTTGTTGTCTCATTCTTCAAAACAGGGAGGATACGGAAGCTGATATAGTCCAGCTCTTTTACTTGTGGTCTTGGGACCAGGAGTATTGATAATCACCTGAGCTTGTTAGAAACTAAGAATCCCAGGCTCCACCCCAGAGCTACTATATCAGAATCTGCATTTTAATATAGTGCCAGCTGACTTAATATATGCACATTAAAGTTTGAGAAGCACTAGTCTAGATCCCCATAGAGAAGGCTGGCAGTAAAATTTACTGCCTTTTGTACTACTATGTAGGTTAATCTCAGCGATTAGAGAAAAGCCAGGTATAAATGACCAAAACAGACTCTCCTACCCTGGGGTTCAATACATACAGACATTATTTTTACTACTGGTTCTTCATAGGCTATATATCCCACAGAGTGGGATCCTCTTCAAATGGGATCAAACTTCTAATTCGGAAAGACTAAAATAAATTTTTAAATGCAAAATATTCATAAAAGCATTCTGAATAAACACATTTTAGGATCATGTCAATAAAACGTTTTTAGGTCTCCTGTGCCCAACAGCAATTAAAATCATTTACGTATGTTAAGCTCATAATTAAATATTCTGGCCCACAAGAACTAGTCTGACAAAGTACTGGCTCTGTTTACAATGACTGTGTGCTTAAACTAGCAAAACACATTGCAAAAAAAAAAAAAAAAGAAGTATGACTGTGTATATAAAATGTATTAATTTTAACTGTTCAACAAAAATATTAGGTCACATCCAGTAGTTACGACTTTGTTAGTGTAATTCACCTAGAAAATATCTATGTTTTTCTCCTTGAACTCAGTGGCCCTATACATTTAATGCTTATTTCACTTAAAAAGATTAGGTACTGTTCCTGGAGGCAAAGAAAACAAAATTAACAACTAATATCCAGGAGAGCCACTAAAATATAAAATGACCTTGATATCATCTGCTTAAGGGCTATTTTGATAGAATCCAAGCTTGAACTATGTTATTTATTGCTCTATATTCTCTACATATGGGCCATAGAAACCACATTTGAAGACTGTAATGCAAAGTAGATTACCATGTGTATGTGCATGTACGTATGCACGTATGTATGTATGTATGTATGAAGGTATATATGTACATGTGTGTATATATGCATATGTAGATATGGTTTGGTCTACTAGGCAATTCTTATAATCTCCGTGTTTCTGATATGATCTAGGTCAAAGGTAGAGTCCTCCTTTAATCTTTCATGGTTTCAGGCAACCCTGAACCAAGAGTCAATCATAAACTACGAAGTATATTAGTGCCAGTACAGGTAAAACACTCTAGTCCATGGTGACTATGATGACTGTAACTTAAGAGAATGACAATCTGACACTCCTGGTTAACTCCAATTTTAGAGGTGTATATGCTATTTTGCAGTCCTTTGGGTCCTTAATACAATCAATCCACTGTTCTTAGAGCCATACAATCTTTCTCTTTCTAGTACTTCAAATTTTAATAATTTCATATAGTAATCAATATAAACTCTATATATACATACACAGACAATCCAGGGTAACACAAAGAGATATTTTTAGCTTATACTGAAACTGTATTATCATTTTCCTATTAGCTATTGCAAAGAAAAGAAACCATTACCTACAGTTTCAATTCACTGAATGATATCTCAGCAAACAGAAAACAGGTAAAAAAAGGCAAGCCATGTTTTCTACTAGAGTGGTTACACGCGTCCCTCTCTAGAAACACCAGATATTTTAATCCTTCCAGATTTCAGATATATAATAAAAAATCTATACCCATTTTTCCTATCAAAAATACTCTAAAAATCCTTTGTTCTTTAGTCTCAAACTACCTGAATCCCTTTGAGAAAATAAACACACTAGGGTACTAGCCAACGAAATAAGATGTGTATTAAAGAAAAGAAAATCTTAAACCACTTGGACCCTAAGCCTTAAGAGAGTCTAATAAAGACAGTTTTTTTTTTTTTTCCGAGAGGTTATTTTCACTGTCAAGAAACTTGGATATAGGTAAGTTAAGAAGAATCCAAATATATGCTGAAGAAAGGTACTTGTTTAAGAAAATCCCATTATGCCTTGCATGAATTAATGAATTTACTTAATATTTTGTATGTTGTTTCTTACTCAGTTCAACTAGCATTTGGCATGACCGAAGTTTAATTAAATTAAGGAGTTGGTGGTGCTTTGAATTAACATCAGATGCTAGTACTCATCTCCACCCAGTCATCCTTTTATCCTCTAATGTGTCTCTGAAAATGGCATGTGTTCTCCAGGCAACCCAACCTTTTGACAAAGGCAGATATATACGGAATGTTACATAATCATTTCACTATCAAGGTCACTATCTTCCTTTGGTAGGATTTAATACATTGAAACAACTTCATTACATAACACTTTAGATAGCTATGAAAGCATGAATTTGGTCCCATACCAAATTTAGTTTCACTGAGAAGTGAAACTAGAGTCACTATTAAATTATGAAATGCAGTTAGTATGTATATAGTTCCACACTAATTTTATACCCTAGGACATCAATTGAACGAGAATCTCACTATATATAGAATCCTGCTTGTGTTACTAGACATTAATATATTCATATGAATATAGCAAAGGGACATTCTTTCAAAATTATTGCCTATAAGAAATTCTACACATCAATTTTCTTCCTTTCAAATGGCAAAGCAGCTTGCAGCCTCTATTATCTATACAGGAAGTGATTCAGGCCAAATGCCAATTTGAGATAGCCAAGTCCACTTTCAAAAAGGAAAAGTTGGCATATTTTTATAATTGCTCCTAGTGCAAAGATACCTCAAATATAATCTAACAATAGACTGGAGAAGATAAAGGTAATTTTTCAGATTTTTAAAGCTCAAGGCTTAAGGGACTGAAAGTAGTGTTGTCTGAGAGGAAGCTTACTAGTAGACATCTGACTGGCTGTCTGGATCTGATGACCTAGGGAACGTAACAGGAAATCTTCACCCAATAAGCATATATAAGGAGCAAGTGGCTTTGATTTCTGACACGAAGCAAATGTGTCTGTTTCATGCAAAAGATATGAATGCCTACTGAAGGAATGTAAAGCCCCTTCTTGTTTGTAGGGGAAAACAGAGAATGGGGCTAATACAACTATAGGGGAATTTCTCTGTCATAAAAGAAGTGTTTCTTTTATCCACTTAAGAATTAATTTGGGCACAGAGGAATGGGACCTTTGGAAGCACTGATCCTGAACACATTAGAACAGAACAGTTCTACTTTTTCTTCTCTGAACTGCCAATGTACATGATGGAGTGAGGGAGATGGGGGTGGGTGGGTGTAGGAATCAAAAAGAATATGAAGACACCCAGATGGAAATGATACTGGTTTGACCTCAATTCAAGAAGAAATGTTTAAAATGGCTAACAGATGCCTCTTGTTAAAGTGTAGCACTGGGGGAGGAGGAGGCAAGAAGAAATTCTGGACAAAGTAGGAAGGAGGTCCTCAGAGTTGGGATTTTTTAGTAACAGCTCTTGTCCTAAGACAAGAAAAGTCACCCAAAATGTGCCAAGGCCAAGAGGAGTGCCTGGTAGTAAGCTCAAGTACATTTAGTACCACTTAAAAACTAACTGAAGTGACACCTACACAAACTCCCCTGGCATTTTTGCATCCGAATACATCACAAGCCCTTTCTAAATGCTGGCCTTATGATATCTCTGTAAGGTCCGTATCATAATCCTAATTTTTATTCATAAGCGAGCTAAGGCACAAATAGAGCCCGAGTGGCAACAGCAGTCTGGAATTTTGTTCACTGTAACACACTTCCTCCATTTTAACGTAGGCAACTCTAGAGACACTGTGAGGAAATGTCCTTAGAGGCAGCAGCTGTAAAGCCCAACAAAATCACAACTCTGGGGAGACAGCACCCTCTCTAAAGGCTCAGTGATGGAGTTCAGGAGATGCCTTTCACGTAAGAGTACTAATGAGTGCAGTCCTTTAAAAAGGACACCAAATTACCCACGAATACAGGAAAAAGCAGAAGATACAGTTTTCTTATTTTCCCCCACTGTTGAGACTGGAACAGTGACAATTTTAACAAAACATATAATCCAAAATCTTAATCTTCACTGGTGCAGTAAGATTCTAAGACCCATATTTTGCTAATGATTTCAATGTTTTGATCAGATGCATTTCCACAGATTATCTGTATGAAATGTAATGCCAGGATCTGAAGGAAACAATGCATACGGTCAGCACACACTGGTTCTATATATTTTGAGAAACAAGTATACAAAAGAAGCGTGCAATGTTAAAGAAACGGCGTGAACAATACTGGTGGCTTGTCTAATGGAAAATCCAGTGCCCTTTCAGGAAACTGAAGATACTCAAAAGTTGCTCCCCAATTTCTATTAACCCTCTAAAAATGAACATTTTCATTTGATACAAATATACAAATTTAAAATAAGTGTGCAGTTCAGAATGGCCTACCATTGTCAGATTGCTTATGTGCCAGAAAATATACAGTCAATAAAAAAATACCAGAGAGTTGGGGACAAAAGGCTCTCTGGATCTGAACAGCAAAAATGAATTTCACTTCAATAGGTAGCGATTCGTGGAGAAAATGATGTCCTTGGAAACCAGTAGCACTAAAAGACGGCAGGTCACAAATCTGGTGACGGGGGATAAGATGTATAGTAAGGCCCATTTTCCTGTGGAAGAAGAAAAAAGACAAGAACATTAAGTAAAAAAACCAATTTAAATGGCAATGTGAAAGAAAAGTCAATGATACCGCATTTTTAAAATGTCTAGCTCATGCCTGACCCTGAGCAAGGTGTGCCACCATCAAAACGATTCCATTTCAGTCAGCCAGAGCTGGTATAGAGTGGGCAGAGGTTATTAGGATGATAATATTTTTCAATAACATTATTTCTTACTGAATATTCTAAATGCCAGATACTTTATAACAGCACTTTTCTTTCATTATCCCTTTATAGCCTTACGTAATGCCATGAGGTAGGTAACCACTTTTTGCAGAAGAAGAAACTGAGGATCACACAGCTTGCATAAACCACCTAAATTCACCTAGTAGTAACAAGGAGTCTGAATTGAAATCCTCGTGTATTCAAATCTAGTGCCCAGATTATTTTATTAGACTGGGTTGTCTTACTGCATACTGAACCTTAATACAGAATGATGGAATAGAAGAGTACATTTGAATTTTCTGACTTCGTTTTGTCTTAACTTTATCTTAATAAAAGTGAAGACAGTTAGGGGCGCCTGGGTGGCTCAGTGGGTTAAGCCTCTGCCTTCAGCTCAGGTCATGATCTCAGGGTCCTGGGATCGAGCCCGCATCAGGCTCTCTGCTCAGCAGGGAGCCTGCTTCCTCCCCACCCCTCTCTGCCTACTTGTGATCTCTCTCTCTCTGTCAAATAAATAAATAAAATCTTTAAAAAAAAAAAAAGTGAAGACAGTTATTTGATGGTAGATGGACCTTTGATTACATTTATGGGACTTCGGATTCATTTCTCATTTTTTTTTAAAGACTTTATTTATTCATTTGACAGAGATCACAAGTATGCAGAGAGGTAGGCAGTGACAGAGAGGAGGAAGCAGGCTCCCTGCTTGAGCAGAGAACCCGATGTGGGGCTTGATCCCAGGACCCTGAGATCATGACCTGAGCCGAAGGCAGAGGCTTAACCCACTGAGGCACCCAGGCGCCCCTCATTTCTCATTTTTAAGGAAAGTATTTGACAAATAGTTTTTCAGTAAACTATAAACATGAAATGCTTAGCATTAATGTAGATAATAGGAATGGAGAATGAGACACAGCTGAAAGTAGCATTGCTTTCTGGTATATTTACACTATTGGTTATGATGGAGCATTAAATCTAACCAGTTTTGAAAAGAGTAGGTGGTTAAATGTTATTTGAGTAACTAAGGGTATCAAAAACCTTTTTTTTTTTTTTTTTTTGGAAAGGGTGAGCAAGAGCGTGAGTGGGGTGGGGGTGGATAAGGAGGGAGGGAGATTAAGTAGGCTCCACACTGGCGATCTCATGACCCTCAGATTATGACTTGAGCTGAAACAGAGTCCTATGCTTAACCAACTGAGCGCCGCCCCCCTGCCAGTGCCCCTAAAAGCTCTGACATTTTTCAGGGCACATGCTCTGGAACAAGAATTGATCCAGTACCATAGCCAGGAAAATAAGAGAAGAGCTAGGAAAATTTACTTTTTGATTATAAAACTGACCAGGTATTGAAAAGATTTTAAAAAATTAGGTAGAAACAAACCCTAGGATTGACTGGCTGCATTTCAGGATACTTGAGAAAAAATTAATGAATTTTTTTTTTTTTTTGTAGTTTAGAATTTCTTATCAAGATCTGTTATATTTACCACTCCTATAGCCTCAACATGCATGGAAACTATGCTTAAGAAACATGCCTGAAGAGATAACTCTGTTTTGAAGTTCACTATCCATCTTTAAGATTTTTCCATTCCATTCTGTAGCTACCAAATATTTTTAGGTTTTCCTATCTACATTAACTTGTGATAAAGTAAGAAGGGCAAATCTAATTCCTAATGCTATGAAACAGAGCTTTTTATTTTAGTCTCACACTGTGCAAAAAGACCGCTGAGCAATCCATTTTCTCTATTTCTGGAAACAATCTTAGAAATTTGAAGAACAGTTGCCAGGTAAATTTGTGTACCCTCTCTTTGACTATATTTTGTATCTGTAAGAATGCTGACTAGCAGCCTTTCTGAAATGGTCTCCGTAACATTTTGATATAGAGAGATAAAAATTACCTTCTAATTACCTTCAAAGGCTCCTTTCATGCCTATAAAACTTACGTCACTGTTCAAAGTCACACAAGACCCAGAAAATAGAAGCCCACGGAAACCAGTCAACCATGACACACTGTGCCCTGTCACACCTACTATGTGCAAGGCACAACCGAATAGGACAATAAATTAACCAATTCCATACTCATTTCCTTTTCTCTGATTATATACTTCATTTTCCTAGCAAAGGTAAATATTTCTTTACAAGATAATATTTAACCACTTACTAGATCTCCACCTCAATCCTAGTATGTCACAAACTGAACATTCCACCTGTCTCTTCTCTCTCACTCCCTCAACACCCTCACCCCAATGCTCTTCCTTCAAACTGCCTCTCTGGCGTGGCAGCAATACTGTCCACCAACTCTCCTACAGCAGAAACTTTGGTAGTCACCTTAGGCACCCTTCCTCTTTCATCTCCCCTAATGGTTTACTCAGTCACCAGATGCTGTGGATTTTATTTCCTAAAATGTCTATTTCTAAATCTAAGATCTTCAAGTCATTGCCATGATCACTATTGCTGCCCTAGCTCTGGTCTCATTTCTCCTCTGGCCTTCTGATAGCCTCTTACTTGTCTACCTGCCCAAAGTGTTAACCTCCCTAGTTACTTTCTATGCTGTTTCTTTTGCCATCATTCTAAACAGAAATATAACGGTAGGTCTCCCTTGCAGAATACTCCCCACAGACCACAAAGCCAAAGTGCTACAAGTAACATGTAAAGCTCTAGTACCCAGTAACCTGCCCTCTACTGGGCCTTCCCACATCATCTCCTAACACCTTCTTTTGTTTCTTCCCTGTTTTTATATCTCTCTTTGGCCTTTATATACAGACGGCCTAATATCTCAATTTTAGAAAGCTCTAGTACAGGCACAGAGAGATGATCCAATCACCCAAGAGTTAGATTACAGGTTTTTTCTAAATAAAGATTTTATTTATTTATTAGAAAGAGACAGAGCACGTGTGCACAAGTGAGGGGAGGGGAAGAGGGAGAGGGAAAAGCAGGCTCCCCGCTGAGCAGAAAGCCCAACACATGGCTGGATCCCAAGACCCTGAGATCATGAACTAAGCCCCACTCAGAGGCTTAACTGACTGAACTACCCAGGCGCTCTGAGATTATAGGTTATTTTATTAAATTTTGATTAAGCTCATCATTTGATATATAAAATGTAAGAAAAATATAAGAAAAACCTAAAAGAAGCAAAAAAACAAAGTTTGAGTGTGGTGTTGAAACTTAATGGAAGTTGGCTTTATAGGCCCTTAAGTATATAGAAAATGTGTTGGCTTAAAAAACAGGCACTTGGGTTTCCTAATCAATGCAATCCAACCTGTATATTATACCCTAGAAAATAAATTATAAATCCAGACACTAGCTTTGAATTGTCATTCTGAATTTTTGGTCACAAAATATCTTTTAGTGTCTTTCATTTCCTGCTGCCCATTTTTTAATTATTAAGAAGAGAGATGTATACTTCAAAAGAATAACAATAAGGCCATTTTCTACTCCAGCAATCTACAATAAACACAAACTGATGTTCTTTTCCCCCCTCCCTATTCAATAATCTTTGTATCTATGATCCAGCCGCTTCAATTACAAATCCTCTTTGTTCAAAAGCCAAGCATGAAATTTTATTAGCCATTAGAACACATTAAATACTCTGCTCTTTACATATAGGGAGACAGAAATTATAGCTGAAGTTAAGGAAATGGTAGAGAGAAAATGTCTTGCAGAATATTTATTTTAGTGTATACATGCTGTACAATAATTAGGGAAAAATAATTCATTTCAAACTGAATATAAGCTTCAAATATATTCCCTGACTCATGCATAAAGATATGTAATCAGCAACAGTTAAATAAGGAGACTGATGATCTTTTGGCCAACTATGTTACTTACTTTTGTTTTTTGTTTTTTTGTTTTTTTTTTTTAACTACTAAAGCATGAATAAACACAATGGGATGGAGCTTTGATAAAATTCAAGAGTAGCCCTTTATCAGTGTTTAAGTAATATATTCATAAATGCATCTATAAGTAATTATACTAATATTACTGGTTGATACTTTTAAAAACATTATATAAACTTTTGGCAAAATGAAACGTTTAGTAGGGTAAAGGCTACTAAGATAGCCTACTGTTTTGAATTAATACTGAAAAATGTCACACACCAACAGATTCTTCTGACTCTACTTGCGTAGATAAAAAGTTAATCAATCTTAAGAAAATTAGGCAGAGGTGGTAGAAAATGGACAATATAAGCAAGGATTGGCTTCAAACCAACAGTAGCAAAATCTCCTATTGAAAAATTTACTGGGGAAAAAGTCCTCTCTTAGGACAAAGCGTTTTCCTAGTTACTGTAGGAAAAGAACGTTAAATGATACTAGCAAGTTTACTAGAACATGCTAATGGCATTCATATCCTCTTCTAATCAAAGGATGTTGTGCTCGTCAGCAGTGCCCTATAGAAAAGCTAAGATACTGCACCAGGTGAGGGAGAACTCCTGGTACTTCTTACCCTGGCATCATATTCAAGGACAAAAGGAGGAAAGTCAATCTGTTCTGGTGATATGGCAGAGAATAGCTGGTGGAGGCTGTCCACATGGTGGATTTTGTCCTTCAGTCCTGAGACAGAAAAGGTGGTAAAAAACCATGTTGATACCTGATTAAGAGAAGAGAAAACAATTTAAGACAGTGGCCAAAGTTAGAAATACAAACACGGTTTTGAAGATTTATACTAGGTAGAAACTATGTTTCAAAATTGAAAGCATGTCAGAAAAAGCTTATTATAAGTAATGTTTTTCAAAGTATGGGTTGTAGTTCATCAGTGAATTATGCAATCAGTTTAATGGATTATGAACAGCAGTAAAAACAATAATAAAAAGGAATAACACTAGAGTAACAATTACTGGGGAAGGCAATAAAGGTGAGCAAAGTGTTTCAGGAAGCTTTTGCTTCTGTTTAGGTGTCTCTATGCTCCTGTGTGTGTAGTATGTTGTCATGCAACAGACGCTTCTTACTGTGGATTGTGGGCAAAATCCCCGGCATTATTTGGTAGAATAATTGATTCATTGCTACTCTGAAAATGGTTAACATCTCCAAATTCACAAGCTCTTTTCAATTTTTCAAATGAGACAGAAGTTTGCCAATATTTGATACATTTATTTTTCAGCTGACATTTGGCATGTGGTCTCTTTCTTAATCAATAAAAGCAAATCTTCTGTGGCTGTGGAGCCACCTTTGCTCATTTCACTTTGCAACATGCAATCCCTCTATAAAAGCTAGTCTGCAAAATTTGTTGGCTCCAAAAAAAGAAAAAAAAAATTCTTAATAGCAAACAACACTGACATAAACTAGGCAACAACTAGAATTCACAAATTATTGTTCATCTATCTAAATGCCAGTCTTAACTAGTCATGTTTACCAATGGCTTACACAATGGTTCTATGAGGTAGATACAATATTGTTGCTATCCCCATTTTATTTACAGAAGGAAACATGTGCATACGAACACGGGCACTGGGACAGTGCACTACCACTACGAATGTACAGCTCGGTATGTTATACACACACAACACTCTGGCCATCTGCCACTGATGTCAATCTTACCACATTTTCCAGGGGCTGTTCAAACCTTTCACATATTTTATGCCCCTTAAATATGACATACTTCCTTCGTACCTCCTTATGAGAATAGGCATGAAAGAAGAGAGACAACACTGCACTAACTTATCAGGATCTTGTCCAAGTCTGCACTTGGTAGAGACTCACTTCCTTCATTATTTCTCCCTCACAGCTCCAGATTATCTCTTCTATTGAGTTCATAATACCTGAAATTTCCAATGCATTTAGAGCACTTATTCCTTCCTAGTATTTTATAAATTCCTAGTATTTTAGTTTCTTATGTCCATTTCTATAATTTCCCTAGGACTTGGCAGACAATCATAGAATAACAGTCTAAAGTTTTATAAGTTTTATAAGATACAAAGTTTTTGATAAAGAATAAGTAAATAAAGATAGAACTTATTCTACAATGATTTTTAGAGCCTGAGTCACTATTCTATTCTGGCTATACTACCAATGACTAGCATAAGGTCTCAAGTATTAACATTACCCTCTGAACCCTCTCCCCTCCCATCTTATCAAGTTTATTTGGAGGGGGATGATGGAGGAGAGGGGAGGCGCCTGGCCTTGCTAGAACCAAGTGGGTTAATTTAAATCAAATTAAAAAGTCACTTATTTACATACCCCAAATCAGTTTTTGACATCAGTTTCTTTAAAGCACACACTGTTATATACCTCATTTTCTGCAAACTAGAGTAGTGACACTTCCAGATTAGGAGCTCTAACTACAATTAGCCACAGAAGTAGCTAATAAACCAGTAAGAGCTATGGAGAGATCACAGACATTTTACAGATTCCAGAAAGAGCTTGAGGAAATAGGAAGATTGTAAAGTCCAAACAGAGAAGCACCTGATGGCTGTGTTAAGAGATTAAACATGTGTGCAAGGAATTAGACATCTATTGGTCATCTGTGTACTAAGCACTGAGCTGTCGGTGATACAGGGTAACAGTGATAGAGCCATTCTTCTAAAGGGGGCTTGGGTTTTAGTAGAGGAGCTAGATTATAAGCAGAAGCATAACAACTACCTAAGGCAAAATGTACTAAATGCAATGAATGGCCCACAGAAACAGGTGAATACCTATATATGCAAGGAGCCCCTGCTGCATGGGAAAAATACAGAACTTTAAGGGCCTAAGCAGAAAACTCTTGTGCCTTTGTTCTCTTGCCTCAGAAGCTTTTTACATGCCGCTTTTGTATGCCTGGCAATTGTTCTTCAGAGCTCAGATCAAAATTCACCCCAGTTAGGAGGACTTCTTTGACCACACTTCCACCCAAAACTGAAAAGGAGCTTCTAAATGTTCCAACAAACACTTTGTTTACTCATGCTATGGCATCATTAGTATTCTGTATTGTATTATTTGATTCTCTAAATAGACTGTAAATTCCCCAATGCAGGGAATGTGTTATACAATACCATATGTAGTATGTAATTAACAACAAAAAAAGTAAGGAATTTAAGGTGTTGGAAGAATTAACAATTCGGGGGGGGTGAGAGTTTCTGGGTGCACTATTTTAATACTCTTTAGGGGTGGTTTAATATTTCTTCATTCTACAATAAAAATACATTGTACTTCAATCTGCACCTCAGTTTCTTCCTCTATAAAATGAGCAAGTTAGACTTACATGATCTTTAAGGTCCCTCTTAATTGTATAGTTCTAGGCAAAGAATCCTGTATATGCCACACCAAACAACATAGTGGGGTGGCAGTGGTAAACTCAAAGAGAAGGTTGGGTTGGGGAGACTAGGCAGTGAACTCAGGCATACAATCTGCGAAAGAGAAAAACATTTCTCTGTCTCATTTTCTGCCATTACCTCTTTCACATCCTCCAGGTATTGGCAAGAGAAAATTACTCAAAGTAGACAGAAAGAAAAACCCAGTTTTCTGTTCAGGGACACTCAAGAGCACTGTCTTTGCTTCTTAAAATTTTAGTTTTCTATAGCTTAGCTTTTAATTTTCAATAATTATGTCATAAATATGCATTTACATAAACTTATGTTACTTATTACCTACTATTTTAATGAACTGATGAAAATTTAAAATTTGAAAAAGGACTGTTGTGATGTTGTGTGAATGCTGGAAATTCTTTCACCCAATTACTCACAAATGCAAAGCCAAGAGCGCAGGATCACAAAATAATATAAACTAGGATAAGACTATAAAAGACTTTAGTACATGTGTGTACTAAAATAATCTACTGGAGCCAGAATCAAGAGTGGGTTTAAATAGTTAGTTTGCCTTATATTAGTAAACTTCAAAGAAGAAAAAAGAGTAGTGATTTATATGAGCAGTCAATTTATTACCACTTTGGGTGGAGTGTCCTGGAAAAGATCTGAGGAGTACTGAAATCAGAACAGTGTGATTCGATTGTTTTATTATCCCTTGATTTCGTCTCATTATTTTATTACAAACACCCCATTTAGAGTTTTTGACTTAGTATAAAATAATGGGTGGATTTCACTACACGTGGGTCTTATTTTCTCAATCCTCCCTCATTTTCCCCATTGCAAAACGTTATCAAGAGGTAACATAACGCTTTTCACTTTATATATCTGGTCTTCAGCCTCTGCCCAGCCTGCCACTGACTCCTATCTGAAGCAATTCCAATGTGTGGCAGCCAAGGCTGGTGGCTCTAACACTGAAATTTCTGGTAATGTGCTTCCATCAGTGTCGCAGGCTGGATAGCTATTTATAGACTCTCTACTGTGGAGGAGGAGGGATTAAAGTCATATCTTAGCAAAGAGTGGCCACATAGTTTTATAAGTTTAGTACAAAGGAACACTATTCTGGTAAATATGAATTTGTAACAAGTAAAGAAAATTACGAAAATGTTCAAATATTCGCTAAAGTTAAAAGAACACCAGTATTAGCCACCACTCAGTCATTCACATTTTCCTTATGTTTTAACACCTCTCTACCCATCCCTCTATTCATCTGTTGATCCATCTTACTTTTTTTGCTGCATTTCCAAGTAAACTGCAGACAACAGAAAGCTGTCCCCAACTACAGCATTCATTATCTTTAACGAGAGTTCAAAGTTTGTTCAGTTTCTTTGCTATAAAATTTATATTTGATGAGGAGCATAGATTTTAAGTGTACTTTGCTGTTTAGGCAAATACATTACACACACACACACACACACACACACACACACACACACACACATATAAATCCTACTCAGATACAAAACATTTCATCACCCCAGAAAGTTCCCTCATGCTCCTCTTCCCTTATGGCCCTCTCCATGGAGGCAAATGATGTTTTGTTTTTTTTCCTACCATGGATTAGTTTTGTCTGCTTTAGAATTTCATATAAATGGAATCATACAGCATACAATCAATTTTTATGTAAGGATTCTTTCACTCAGCTTAATGTTTTTAAGATTCTTGTGTGTGGTTTTGTGTATCAGTAGTGTGTTCTCTTTCACTGCCAAGAAACACTCCATTACGAGAACATGCTAGAGCTTAATTATTTGTAATCCTATTGACGGGCAGCACCTTGGCTGTGTCCAGTTTTTGGGCTGCTATGACTAAAGCTGCTACGAACATTCTTATAGAAGTCTTTCTTGGCACATGTTTTCAGCTCATTTAGGTAAATACTTAGCAGTGGCACTGATGTGTCACAGATGAGGTATGTATTTCGTTTATAAGAAATTTTCATAACTCTTTTCAAAGTAGTTGCACAATTTCCAATTCCTACTTATGATGTAGGAGAATTCCAGTCGCTTCACATCATTGGCAGTATTTGGCATTGCCAGTATTTTAAATTTTGGCTATTCTGGTGGCAGTGTAGTGGTCTCTCACTGCAGTTTTTAAAAAAAAATGTATCTTTTAAGTAAGATACAATTGATACACAATAAGCTGCACATAACAGACGTATACAACTTTTTAAGTTTTGATATATGTATACACCCATGAAACAACTAACATAATCAAGAAAAAGAACATAGCCATCACTCCTAAAGGTTCTTAGGGTCCTTTGTAATTCCTCCCTCCCACTCCTTCTCCCTGTCCACAGGTAATCACTGCTCTGCCTTCTGTAATTACATATTAGTTTGTATGCCCTAGAATTTTATATGAATGAAATCATACAGTGTGTTATACTTGTCTGGCTTCTTTTACTCGGCTTATTTATTTTGAGGTTCATTTATGTTGCTGCATGTATCAAGAGTTCATTCTTTTTTATTACTGAGTAGTAACCTTTTGCAGGGATATACCACATTTTGGTTGTCAATTCTCTCAGTGATGGGCATGCAGGTTATTTCCAGTTTTTGGCTATAACAAATAAAGGGGCTATGAGCATTTGTGTACAAGTCTTTGTATGGGTATGTTTTCATTTGCCTCAGGTAAATACTAGGAGTGGAATGGCTGGATCACATGGTAGGTATACATTTAATTCTTTAAATAAACTGTTTTCAATTCTTTAAAGAAACTGCCAAAGTTTCTGTAACATTTTATATTCAGATAAGCACCGAAGGGGAATACCAGTTCTTCCACATTCTCACCAACATTTGGTATGGTCAGTCTTTAAGCCATTCTAACAGGAGTGCAATGTTATCTCATTTTGATTTAATTTGCACTTTCCTAGTGACTAATTAGGTTAAATATATTTTCTTTTTTTTTTTTTTTTTTTTTTTTTTTTTTTTATATATTTTATTTATTTATTTGACAGAGAGAGAGAGAGATCACAAGTAGGCAGAGAGGCAGGCGGGGGGGGGGGGGAGGGGGAAGCAGGCTCCCGCCAGAGCAGAGAGCCCGACGTGGGGCTCGATCCCAGGACTCTGAGATCATGACCCGAGCCGAAGGCAGAGGCCTTAACCCACTGAGCCACCCAGGCGCCCCTAGGTTAAATATATTTTCATGTGCTTATCTGACAGTTATATATTTTCTTTGGGGAAATGTTGCACAAATCTTCTGCCCATTTCTAAATTGAGTGATTTTTTTATTAATGATTTTTGAGATTTTTTTATTTATTCTAAAGAGAAATCCTTTATCAGATAAATGGCTCTATTTACAAAGATTTTATCCTAGGCTGTGGCTTGCCTTTTTATTCTCTTAACTATCTTTAAAAAGGCAGAAGTTTTTAATTTTCGTGAAGTCCAATTTCTTTTATGGATTGTACTTTGGTGTTGTATCTAAGGAATCTTTGCTTTACTCAAGGTCACAAAGCTTTCTCTCTTATATATATATTTTTAGAAGTTTAATAGTTACACATTTTACAATTTAGGTCTTTGACCCATTTCCAGTTCATTTCTGTATGTAATGCAAGACACAGATCACAGTTCATTTTTTTTTTGCATATGGATATCTAATTGTTTCAGTATCACTTATCGAAGACACTTTCCTTTTCCCGCTGACCTGCCTTTGCACTCTTCTCAAACACCAGTTATCTATATACACATGAGTCTATTTTTGGATTCTTTATTCTGTTCCACCGATCTATAGGTCTGTCTTTATGACAACACCTAACATATCCTTGAGTACCGCAGCTTTAGAATAAGCTTTGAAAGCAGGGATTGCTGGTCCTCCAACTTTGGTTTTCTTTTAAGATAGTTTTGGCTATTTAAATTCTTTGCATTTTATTGGTCAATTTCTACAAAAAAAGCTTGCTGAATTTTTGGTTGGCAGTGAATCACCATATTTAGCAGGCACTGAGAATTTTACAATATTGTCTTCTAGTCCACAAATATAGTGTATATCTCCCTTTACTTAGGTCTCCTTTAATTTCTCTTATAAATGTTCTGCAGTGTACATAACTTGTACAAGGCACAGGTCTTTCACATCTTTTGTCATATTTATCCTTTACAGTATATTTTGATGATAGTATAAATAATATTAGTTTTTAAAATTTCAATTGGAATGTTTGTTGCTAATAAATACAACTAATTTTTAAATACTAATCTTAAACACTGAAACCTTGATAAAACTTATTTATTAATTCTACTAGTTTTGCTGAGGATACCACCAAGTTTTCTACACGATGTTCAAGTCATCTGTGAATAAAGACAATATTATTTACTCCCCTCTACATCTAGAGCCATTTTATTTCCTTTTCTTGCCATATTACAAACTGGTTAGAGCCTCTGGTACAATACTGAATAGAAGCAGGGAGAGCAGACATTCTTGCAAAGATACGCTAAAAACCAAGCTCACCCTTCTGTTTATCTCCACTAAAGAAAAAATGTCTGTAGTCACTGGATGAACAAATATAAATGGATGATGAGATACGGGGAAATAGTCAAGCAGTATCTTCAACTGTTACAGAAAGAAAAAATCTGCCACCTACTGAGCATAACAAAATAGTGGGAAAGTTGATAACAGACATTATCTGATAGGACCATGTAATCAGAACTTAACTGAATAGAGCAGGAAAAGTCCTTCATTTAACAGACTGCTCCAACACTGTACTTTTTTTTTTTTTTTTTTAAAGCCTGGCCAGTGTTCTCATAAGCATTTAATTAGTACTTACTAAGCTATTCTAACACTGAGGGACCAAAAGGAAATCTGCAACTTTTAAAAGAATTATTTAAAATATTTTATGCAAATTTTATAGGTGGTATTTGGATGAGAAATTCAACAATTCTGTAAACAATGAGAAATCATTGTTGAAAACCATTCTCTCAATGAAGTCCTCACTCATCTATTAATTATGAAGTGTAATGAGGACTTTTCACTACTTATCTTACCTAATTTCTCCACAGTGCTTTAAAATAATGACTACTACTACCACATTTGATGCTTTTCCTGTCCACTGGCTCCCAGAGCATTACTCAATCTTGGCTCTCCCACTGATTTTTAGATTACTTCTCCTTGATCTCCTTCCTTGATCCCAGGGTCTGTCTTTAGCTATCCTCTTTGTGACTTAATTCATTAACATATTTAAAGAGTTAAAGCTCTATTTACTTAAAGGGGACTCCCAAATTTATATCCCAATCCATGATCCCCTTTATCTGATGACAACTGGGAGTCATGGATGACACAGTCCTTTCTCTCAACCCTATTCATCTAATAACGAACTAAATCCTGGGCTTTATGCTGAAATAAGTCCTTTTTCTCCAAACCCCAATGATATAATCAGGTTTTGTTGTTTTGTGTCGGCCAACTTCTGCAAAAGACCCTACAGTAAATATTTTAGGCTTCTTGTATTAACGTGATAAGAAAATGTCATTAGGCAGTCCTGAAGGAACAGTGCTACGCTGGAGGCAGGACACTAAGGACACTAACTAGGAGGTAGCTGTGTCCTTTCTGATGAAAGATGGTGCCAGCATCAACTCAGGTAGAGGCAGTGGGACTCATGGCACAGACAGACACTGGGACAAAAGCAAGCACACAGACTGATAAAATATGATGCTTCCCTGGTTCCTGGCTTAGCACCTAATAGGCAGTGGTCCTATTTACCAAGAAAGGAAACATAAACAGAAGTTTGGGAGTGAGTCGGGGAGGAGGAGATGCGTAGTTCTGTTTTTAAAATGTTGAACTTCAGGTGTCTGTAAGACATCTACGTGAAGTATATACTCAACAGCTCAACACGGAGCCCAGGAAGGATGATGGTCATGATGACAATGGTAACATTTACTGACCTTTTATTCTAGGTCAGGTAATATTTTAAGCATTTTATACATATTAACTATTTTCATCCTTCCAATAACCCTAGAAGGTGGACACTACTATTATTCCCAGAAGATGAAATTAACACACAGAGCAGTTCCATAACATGCCTGAGAAGATAAACTGGTAGTTGGTACAGCTGGGATTGGCAATATTCCCTGAGTCTTGGGCCCATGCTTTAAACATTAGGCTTCACTGCCTCTCCTGACATGTATTTGGGAATTGCATATAATTTGGAGGGTTGGTGAAGACACAGGAATGAAAGAAGGTACAGAGTGAAAGAAAAGGATGAGAGCTTGGGAACATTAACAGCGGGGACTGAGAGGTAGCAGCTAGAAGTGGGAGAGAACTCAGCAAGGTAAGTTTCAAGGAAACCAAGACAAAGTATTTCAAGGAGAAAGGGACCATCTGTGATTAAGGATGCAGGGAAAACAGGATAAAGATGACCAGCGGTTTTGGTGCGAGTAGCTTTAGCTGTCAGAGTGGGGTTTGAACAAGATAGGAGTAATTTAAGGTGTATAAAAAATGGAGACAATGAACATAGAATGTAGATCACCCTAAAAAATGGTGGTTGTTAAGGGGAAGAGAGAGAAATGTAGGCTTTAGCATATTTAAAAGTTGATGAGTTAGAGCCAGAAAAATGGGAGAGGAGAAAGGTGAAAATTGCTGAAGACAAAGTCCTGAGGAAATGGAAATATATTGTGTAGTTATCAGTGGTGGCTTTATAATTAAAATGTTTAGATTAAAATCCAGCCTCTGCTACCTATTAGTTGCTTACCTTGGAAATGTTATTTAATCTCTCAAAGCATCAATTTCTTTACCTCCAAAATGGGCATAATACTACTATCTCCTTCATAGATATAAGGCTTAAACAAGATAACACAGGGAAAAGCAAGGATATAGTTAGGTGCTTAGAAAACATTAGCTATTATTATAATTGGATCTGGACCACAAGTAGAGGGGCTACGCTTCATTAAGAAATAACACATTTTTTATGACAGAAAAGGAGGCAATGATAGGAACAGATGGCAGGTAAGTCTGGGTGGGAGGGAGGAGAGAGGCAGCTTTTTACTGATGTTTTTCAATGTTCTTGGTTAAGAACAAGGCCAGGCCAACTATTGGAATGAGGAGCTGCTAGTAGGACTGGGCTTGGGGAGAGCAGAGAGCCTTGCTGGGACACTATCCAGTGAAATACCAGGGGGCCCTCAGCAGAGAAAGCTCCATGATTCTGCTTAGAAGGCCAAAATGACATGGCTCTAAGAATTCTCCATCTGTGCTCAGCAACCCAGATACAGGAGTGAAGAAAGCAGAGTGATGAAATTATCTTATGATCAAGGTTTGATGGGCAAGTGTGATAAAAGATTAAGAAATCATAGGTTATTTTTGGCATTAACAGCAGTGACTAAAGTGATAGAATGTGGGTTTTAGGCTGGATAGGGAAGGAAATAAAGACCAAAAAAAAAAAAAAAAAGAAAGAGAGAGATGATAATTTCAGAAAAATTAAAAGGACCACAGGAGTGTATATTCATGAAGTCAAGATGCCGGATTAGGTATTAGGGATATGCAAAGAACAAGATAGCTACATTCTAGCTCTCACAAATCTTGCAGTTTAGCGTAAGGTAAAAAATTAAACAAATAATTAGAATTAAAAACATCACAATGATAGAGTCTAAAATCTTGAGGGGGTACAATGCAGGAGTACCTACTAGTTGCAGAATTAGTTGGGAAAGGTTTTCTATGGAAGTAATTGTTAAGCCGAGATCTGAAGGACAAAGAGAAGTTAGCCATGAGCAGAGGAAGGAAAGTATACTCTGTAAGAAGAGCATGAGCAAAGCCCAAACAAACACAGAGTATGAAGAAGCAAGGACTGAAAGGCTTGTATGACTTGCCTATAAAGACAGTGGAGTTTACATGGGACCAAAACATTAGGACCACAACTCACTATCACTTAAAAGGAACAGTAAACAAAGAAATCAGCAGTCACAGTGGTGATAGTAAGAATCAAAATCTTGAAATATAGCTTAATATGCTGGCATGCAGTGCACTAAAATTCAAGACTTAGCTAAAAAGAAACACACTGTACCTTTGAACGAAATGTTGGATGAACAAAATAAACAGCCTTCAAATTCCTCTTGTATCTGATTTGAAATAAAAACAAGGGTCAGTATGTCATGCTATGGACAATTAACTCTGCTAGAGTACAGAAATATAATCACAAAGAAAAAAAGTTAAAAGTAGCTCTAGTTCACTTATTGAATTTTAGGTGAAATGTCAAAAAATGATTCAGAGAACTTTTCATTATTTAAAGTATTTGTATAAAAGATGTTGTTTCTCTTGGCTTTGACAGAGCCACGTACAGGTAGAATAAAGTAATTTCATATTTAACAAACACTGTGCCATTTTTTTTATATTGCCCTAGAATCTCTGGCACCAGACTATGAACTAACATACTCATGAGTCACTGGGTCAAATAAAATAATATTTATAAATGTATTTTAATAAAAGTAACACATCTTATTAATAAAAAAGGTAGTATTTTTGTTATTTTATATAAAGACTGGTAATGATCCCAACCCTTTTTCAAGATGTTTTTTAAAAGCAGGAAAAAGTTTACATATGAATTTCCTTAGATGTGAAACATGCTGGAGTTAAGGAGGGCTTCCTCATATTAAAATATCTTCTCTACATATGATAAAATTCTGTTACATGAAATACATTTTTTTGCATAATACTAAGCAATATTTGTTTATTGATTAGTATTAGGAAAGAAAGAAACTATCTCCCCTCTTCATAATTTGCAAAAATAACTAACTTGACATCAACAACATCGTAGAGTTTCTTCAGGAAGTCAGAGTCCAGGTGATTGTATTCGCTGGTCAGTGTGTGAAAATATACTAATACATATTCTTTCACAGCAATGTGATCCATTACATGGATAAAATATAAGAGAGCCTAGAAGAAAAAGAGAGTAAAAGTAAGATCATCTTGCACAGTGGTCTATTTCACAGAAGCCAAGAATGAGGCAAAACCCAGAAGATTAGTCTCATCAATGCCCCTGGCACTGCAGACGGACATCTCAGACTAAGGAGTATCAATTCTCTTTTAAAAGAACTTCAGGAAAGTGAACCATGCCAGTGTTATGTAATTCTCAGAAATGTTACAGTAGGATCCATTTTTGCCTTGTTCTTTCTAAATGGTGGAGAACAATCAATCTCTGTCCTCTCAAATAACTCTTCCTATACTCAAAAGAGTTCTTCAGTCAGCTGCCAGGTTTCCTTCTGTAGGATAATGATATTAATATCATTAGAAGTACAATTTGTAGACTTCTGATCTTTCCTGAGGTTTCCACATGAACTCAATGAAAATCTTTGCAGTCTCTATTGGGATATAGACTTCAGTCTCTCACGTAACCAAGAACTGCTACACAAGGACATTATGAGCGATGCCTCCCTCCCATGGCTCACTTTGAGGACTAATTTTTTGGCATCTTTAACGTTGATCTGAATGAGAAAAATGAGAACAGGTTTAATCAGTAGATGGCAATGGACTGGGCAGCTTTCTAAGGCTCAAATTTAATGTGATCCAGATCACATCAGAGAAATAAATATTAGAGAAATAGTCCATTACAAGAAGGATGAAATGTAAGAGAAACATTAAACACAAAGCAGAGATACAATATGGGCAGGGCCAGGATGACCCAGTGGTGTGCCTATAAACAATGACATAGAGGAAACTAAGAGTTTACAACTGAAAGATTATTATCAAACAGGCGATTTCCCAGTTCTCCTCAGGAGAGTCCTTGGCACTGACAGGAGTGGACTGAGACGAATTAGCATCCAACTACTGGCAGAGCTGACAGAGGGCACTAAGAAAACACAGTATCTTTCCAGTTTGTTGGTTTGGGCCTCACAATATATCTCATTATATTATATGAAATGGCACATAGTGGATATCCAGAACACCAAGCAAGGACACACCAAAATCAAACGCAGAGATTCATGTTTTTATTGGTTATCAATCATATTATAATGAGAATGAATCAATGTCATACTGATTGTTATTAACACAAAACGAGTAAAGTAGAAACTTACTAATGATATCATTTGTATCAGCTGAGTTTTTCCTCTGTGTGTGTGTGTATTTTTGTTATTATTTTTTTTTTTTTTTTTTTTTTATTTGACAGACAGAGATCGCAAGCAGGCAGAGAGGCAGGCAGAGAGAGAGGAGGAAGCAGGCTCCCTGCTGAGCAGGGAGCCCGACGTGGGGCTCGATCCCAGGACCCTGGGATCATGACCTGAGCCGAAGGCAGAGGCTTTAACCCACTGAGCCACCCAGGTGCCCCTTTTTGTTATTATTTCTGCTTTTACCAGACTGCTTCTGGTCCTCTAACTATTCTCTACCCCCTCCCCAGGGCAATTAAAATACTCATTTCCAGCTTTAAATTCCCCATCTTTAACTTAACCTTTTTTCATTATAAGGAAGTATAAGCCACATGACAGAAAAATGCAGAAAACAAATTCTCCCTAAAACCATTAAATCCATTTTGAAATATTTACATTTTGAGTTTTTACCTTTATGCTTAAAAACAAAGCAAGTTAAGGTCAGTGTGTAGGCAGCTTAATGTATCACTTTCTCTCCTATCAATATTATGTTCTAAGTATTTCTCTACAGTACTTGTCTTTAGAACCATAATTTTTAAGGGTCACAAATCATTCCATTTGTGGATACACCATAATTACCTGTTAGGAATTTAAGTTCCAATTCCATGCTACAAATGAGCCTGTGGTAACATGCCAGGTCCAGTGCTTCCACAATTTTTTTAATGTAAACACCAGTGACCAGGAAACTAAAGGCTTAGACAGAAGCAATTATCTTCTTTTGTATAACTGCGTTTTATGTTAAAAAATAGGTGCAATTTTTACATTTTTTAAGGGCATAATTTGTTACTGTAGTTAAGAATGATTTATTAAAGTGATTCTCCTCTCTTGCAGTCAGTTTCTAATAATACTGATATTCTAGGACAATTTACATATTTATCTTTTAGATTCAATGGTCCCTTGCCCAAGTATTCCAATTTGGGCAGTTTCAGGGTCAACAGCTACTTCCATACTTCAGATTATTTCCTTAGTACAAATTCTGAAGAACAGAATTCTTGGGTCAATGGATGTGACCATTTTTATCATTTCGATTCATCTTTGATGACAATGATTATTATTTGAGATTTCTGGCTAGTTTTGAAGGCAACAAAAGGTCTGTCATTCTGATTCACTTTTTTGTTTCCCGGATTACTAACCGTTTTTAAAAGCAGAATCATTTTCTTATTTATTTTGCCAGAAATACCATTTTTTCTTTTATGAATCAGCTATTTCTGTCCTTCGCGTCCAAATGAAAGGATTGTGGCATTATAACATTTTGGGTTAACTACATCTCTGACTTCTTCTCTTCAAGATAGATATTCAAGAGTTAATTTTTCTTTTTTCAAGAAAAGCAGTATTTGATTGTTAGCACGATTATAACCCAGAGTGATTCCAACCCAAAACTTGCCAGTTGCGTCATATCTGAAAGAGAGCAGTTGCATTTTTGATCACATTATTGGATTCTAGTATTTTTTGTTTCTCCTACAGAACCAAACCAAACCCCTAACTTACTGAAATGGTATGTGCCAACATGCAGAGCCAGGGTCGCTCCTCTGCCCAGATACACACAATTCTGCCCCATCTCATATTCTAAGTTCTGATTCCAAATTCATACCCTACTAATCATGAAAATCAACATTATATGTAAAACAGAGCCTTTCTGTGGCTTACCTTGTCCATATCTATTAACGTGACAGGAATGTTTCTTCCAACTACCACCATCACTGTGCGACCACAGTTATCAACACCTGTGAACAGGAAATGTGATCAGTGCCCAGAGACTCTATTCCAAGACTGGACTCTAATGTTATAAAAATATTCTACACAAATATAAAAGATTGAAAATCAAGAACTTACAGTTTTTAAATTTTATCTTCAGATGTCTTTCACTATGTGGAAAACAATACTTTTTTTTTTTTAAGCTTCATTAAATTTTGATGACTGCCCTTACTATTAAGATAAGTTTTCTTACAGGTTTTAAATCAGGGACAGCCAAAGGTAAGGCTGCAGGGCACAGACCTTTTATACATAGCTTTTTGCTTAAGTTCACTATGATTTTTAATAACATTAGTGATCCAGGAAAAACTACTTGGAACTCAACTCTGAAAATTAACAAGTACTGTCTGAAAAAGAAATTTAATGCGGTAAGGAGTGGAAATCTGAGAAATTTCACCATCTCCATCATATGTTTATGTAAGGCTTGAATTTTGTACAGCAAGTGGATGACATTTTTAAAAGCAGAAAAAAATGTTCAAAGGTAAGAAAAAGGATATTAATAAGAAACAAAGTTGGCCAATGTAGAACTGTAAGATGAAAATCTGTAGGTTGATGTGTTATTTTTGCAATCTTGACAATGAGCAAAAACTATCCCCATTAGTATAAAAATACTTTTTTTCACAGATAAAACAAAATCAGAGAAAAATGAAGTTTCTAACAGCATGCGAGAGAAGGTCCTTAATTAGTAAAAGTTACTATGTCCTTAAGCTCACCTGTTTGGTATAAGGCTTTTAGAGAAGCAATATCAGATAGATCCTCAGATCTTGCTTGACATAACCAGCGATTGTAACTAGAGAAATAAAGGACATAATTATTAAAATAACCCCTTGTAAATTAAGTTTACAAATGGAATCTGTTTTTATCTTTCCCTAAAGAATGGGGTTTTATTATAATGTGCAAGGAATTAAGGAGATCATTATACTATGAAGAAACTCTACTAATGTGTTATTGACAAATACAAATGAGTTACCGAGTAACTGAGAAAGGATGGTGTTCATACTAAACGATTTAAAAAAATCCTTTATGATAAAGTGAAGACTATTCATATAAATGGCAAAGATACCAAGTACTCAATTTAAGTTTTCAAATACTGTTAATTTTTCCTTTACTAAAAAACATGCAAATAGGAAATCTTAAAGCAAAAGCAGTTATCTAAAATAGATGTTCACTCATCCAACAACTTGGTATTGAGAATCCTACAGTGAACAGACATAGTCAGTGCCCTCAATGAGTTTACTTCTCATAAGAAAAACAGGTAAATGTTCAACATATTATGTGGGACCACAAAGGAACTAGGTAATTTTATGCGGGAAGTCCAGGCTTATTTAATGATTGGTTAATCAAACCAGTTGCCTCGATAATGTATATAGCAGATCCTAGGGACTGCAGCCTGGCTTTAGCCAAGAGGGCATTAAAACTAGAAGAGACATTAAAGATCTCAAAGAGGGTAAATGACCTGCAAAAGGTTGAGCTTATCTTAGTTACCAGCCAATTATTGGTGGAGCTGAATTTGAAGCTGTACTCAGATCTCCAGATTTCTGAAAAGGTTAGTATTTTTTCTACTACTTCATACCGCTTTCTTAAAATTCAAAGGGCCACTCATTTGCGAAAAAAGCTTTCAAGACACTGAAACGCATGA